>NC_092505.1:98279601-99612101 GCF_047511675.1 Marmota flaviventris | reverse complement strand
ATTTCTATTTTGTCTGCTTTTCACTGTCTCTATAGAGTCATGGAAAGAATTCACTTTCTTTATTGAATATTACATGATGGACCAGGTTAAGAGAAATCTCAAGCAAACAAACCTTTGATGCTGACCTATATTCGGCTACATTGTTGAATATGTCAGGACCTTGCCTTTAGAATGCTCAAAAGCCTTTTCTATAGGGTGTTTCCCTCTAGTCTCTCAGTCTTTCATTTCCAGATTTGGGTGGAAACTGGAAAACTGAGTTTCATTTTTTCTTTATTCCTATAATATTGACTTTTTCCTCAATTAACTGGTTCCTCAGGTCAATCTTCAAATAACTCAAGTTCCAGCCAGCCCCTCCCTGCCTCTGAGCTCAGAACCTGAATAATGTCCCAATTAATTCCCCTTTGTCCTACATAACTATAACACAATTTATTAGTAAATTTTCCATGTATTACTTTGTTTTGCCACAAACTTTAAAAGATAGAAAAATAATATAATAACAATATAATGCAGTAATAATGATAGTAATGATGTTTAAATGTTAATACACTGAATACTAATTATGTGCTGAGCTGTTTTAATGTGATTGACATGAATTAACAGAGTTCATCACAATAATCTTAAAAGATAGGCATTGTTAATATTTTCAATTAAAAATGCGATGACATTAAGGCTTGGCATGGTGGCACATGCTTATAATCCCAGCAACACAAGACACTGATGCAGGAGGATCATAAATTCAAAGAATACCTCAGCAACTTAGTATGGCTCTAAGCAACTTAGTGAAACCCTATCTCAAAAAATAAAAAGGGTTAGGGATGTGGCTCTGTGGTTAAGCATCTTTCAGTTCAATCCCCAATGCCAACCCACAAAAATACAAATAAAAAATTTTAAAAAGATGAATAAAAGATGATGACATTGAATCCAAACAATTAAGTAACTTGACTCAAATCAGTCAACTAAAAAGTGGAATCATCAGAACTGATCCTGGTAATCTGGCTCCAAATTGTTTCAGTCTGTTCCAGTTTTATCACTTACTAAATGTGTGATCTAGGGCAAGTTACTAATCAAATTCTGTTTCCATTTTCTCATCTATAAAATGGGAATAAAATAAATCTTTACTAAGAACAGAATAGGGAGGAAGAGCATGAGAAGAAGATCACCATTAAACAGGGTCGAGAGGGGGGAGGGAAAGAGAGAGAGAAGGGAAATTACATGGTAAAGGAAGGAGACCCTCATTGTTATACAAAATTACATATAAGAGGAAGTGAGGGGAAAGGGGAAAAATCAAGAGAGAGAAATGAATTATAGTAGATGGGGTAGAGAGAGAAGATGGGAGGAGAGGGGAGGGAAGGGGAGGGGGGATAGTAGAGGATAGGAAGGGCAGTAGAATACAACAGACACTAGTATGGCAGTATGTAAAAAAGTGGATGTGGAACCGATGTGAATCTGCAATATGTATACGGGGTAAAAATGGGAGTTCATAATCTGCTTGAATCAAATGTATGAAATATGATATGTCAAGAGCTTTGTAATGTTTTGAACAACTATTAATAAAAAAAAGATTCAAAAAAACCCAAATATTTGAATTTCATGATATAATCTGTTTATTTGCAAAATAAGATAGGGCAATTGTCAAAGTAATCAAAGAGAAATTCTAAAGTAGTAAAAAGAGTTTTTAATCATTAATGTATTATTTCAATAGAAGAGCCACATGAACTGAATTCAAATTTGATTCATACAGAGGTAAACTGTGTTTGATAGGGAGAACAAGTGAGCAGGAGGAGAGAGCCTGGGAACTCAGTAGAGCAACTCAAGAAAAAAATTCTGAAGGGTTGGCCAGTGTAAATGTGACTGGACCAGTTATGTTTGCTGGCTAACAGTTATCAGAGTTAGAATTCTGTCCCTCAGGAGGCTTGGAGACAGAAGCCCTGTCCTTCCTGGTGATTGCATTTCAAAGAATGGCTCTCAGATCCTTAGGAAAGACACTCCTGAGTTGTAGGAATTATGCATATAATTCAAAGATACAAATAGATAATAGAAAGTATAATTCATAATTATAAACACTTTTTAGTAGAGACTCTGGGAAAGGGAGGTCTTTGGGCTGTTATCAGGTGTTCAGGTATTGGCTGGAACAAACTATATGAGAATGCTTTGGCAGCTCTAAGTTTTCCCAGGGAGAATGTCAGAGAAACCTGGGTTGTCCCAGGAATGTGGCCTTATTCTGCTAAAATGTTTTGATAATGTCTCTTAATGTACATTTGGATGAACGTGGTTGAGTAGGGTAAAGGGCATGAAATCAATTGTGCAGCAAGCCTGCAGTTTTTATAGGCTGAGGTTGAGGCCTAGCCAAGAATAGGACTAAGAGAAGCCTGACTAGAATTTGATCAAGGAGTAAATCATCATCATTAGTTGAAATTGAATGAATATAGATAGATGGATATCTAAACTATTAAGAGTTAATGGTTATGAAATAAAATGAAAATTGGAATAAAAATGTGTTATACTATTCTTATAACTTTATGCATGATGTTATGGAAGGAATTATTCAGTGATACTTGTTAAATCATGATAAGGAAGACTTTACTCAAAACCACTCCAATAGATCTAGGGACACTGCAAAGTGATCATGCAGTGTGAGAAAGAGACTGGGTTTATCTCCAAATAGAGCATAAGCAAATGGGAATTGACAGTCAAGGTGAAGGGTGGAGATTCTGACTAAAACTACCTAGCAGAATTGTTACTGAAGACAAACCAGGATGATCAGACATCACCTGGTGGTGGAGGATGAGGAGACTGTCAGATACAGAAGGTGGTCAGATATCAAGGGTGGGGGTTCTTGATAAACTGGCTTAGCAGAGTTCTTTCTAAAACTGGATTTTGTAAGGAGGTACAACGATAAGCCTGGAAATTTCAGCTATCTAAAGCTGGGCAAGCAAAGACTCTTTGTCAGTGTTAAATGTGTAAGGTGATAAATTTAACCAAAGACTCACATAATTCTCATTCTACTAGTTGACATATATGTGTTACTGGTGAACTTTGCTTTGATCTTCAATAACTTTTGTACCTGTGGCATTAGCTAAAAACATGTTTTCACATACATTGTTTTAAAAGTGGAATAAGAATAGCTCTTATATACAGGGATTTAGAACACACTAGCTCTGTGATATGGAACAAATAATTAAACCCTGAGTCTCAGTTTCCATGTCTTTAAAACTATTTCTGGTACATGGAACATAAAATCTTCAGCTCAGGATTATTTTGGCAATTTTCCTTGACAAGAAATATTAAACTCTTACCCTATACTGGCACACACTAATGCACAATAGATGGATTACAGTTACTAATACAATTATAGATATATATTTACATAAATGTGTATATTTGTTCATGTTTGTATGTATGTCTTTAAAATAGTAAGAGTGGTGTGTGTGTGTGTGTGTGTGTGTGTGTGTGTGAGAGAGAGAGAGAGAGAGAGAAAGGGAGAAGGAAAGACAAGAGGAATGAACTAAATATCTTAATTTTATTGGTAATGGAAGTCTAGAAATAATTATGTAAACTTTAGGATTTACCTCAACACACACACAAAACAAGTGAAAATATACCTACACTCCAAATTTCACTGGTGTTTTAGACACATAAGGGCTCATTTAAGCTTTTTGTAACTCTTTAATGCCCAAATCTGCCCTTCTGAAAGTTTCTTTCAAAACTATTTTTGAAAGAATAGAGAGATAGAGCATCAAAACAGCCACAAACTGTGGCAAAACAGATGGACTCTTCATAAACACACATAGGTTACAGACTTTTAAATTTCAGGAGATCACAGCATTTGAGGCAGCTATACATAGCTTTGGTCTTGTTTTGTCTGCTGGTTTTGTCTTTAGGCAGCTTTGGAAGTATGAAACCATCAATATATCCTTTCTTAAACTCTTTCTGGTTATCAAGATATTATGAATAAATATAATTGTAAACCTATGACAGTTTTAGGACTGCATCCAGAAGAGAAGACCAAGATTCCATCCTGATGCAGAGGGTTTCCTGATAAAGCTCCATTTCTGGTTCTTCTTGAAGTCAGGCCACTTGAACAATGGCCAATAAATTAACACTGGCTTTAATGTTACATTTGTATCACTGATGAGCCTTCGCTCTCCCAAATTCCCACCTCAATGTTCAGAATCTGAGACACCAGAATCTGAGACACCTAAGTGCAGAGACCACTCTACTACTCAGTTTGTCTCTGATTTTTCCTAGAGGCAAGAAGTCAACTTGGGAAGGAGAAAGTTGAATGGGAAAAAAGCAAAACAAAACCATTGTCTTAAATTAAGGAATAATGGGAAATGTTGCTTTCAAAAGCACTACATTTTCAATTATCCTGTTATTTTTCATTTAATTTGATTCAACCTGTACTTTCTCTATATTTGGCTTTTTAAAAAAGATATATATTTTAATACCTTGTGAGAGTTAAATATAACTAACATACATAGAATTCTGAGTAAATAATCTCTGCTGATAAATTAGAATAAAATATAGATGACAGAGTAATGGTTTTGAAGTTTCTGCAAAGAGGGTTTCTACAACATTCAGTCTTGGCATACCACCAGGAATAAAGATGCCTCTAACTATTGTTTGGAAAAAGGAGACCACATGAGAGATATTTTAAGAATTCACTGAAGCACAGCTTCCAACAACATAACTACTTGGGACCTGCTGGGAAACAAGATCTCAGACAAACAAACCTGGCAGGTGGCATTGAGGAGTGGAATAGTTGTTAGTGCTACCTTCATGGAGGATACAAGGGTAAGAGAGCATCAAAACAGCAACAAACTATGGCAAAACAGATGGACTCTTCATAAACACATATAGGTTACAGACTTTTAGCAACCCAAATGATTTTTCTTTAAAATAATGCCTTACCCAACATCACTGATATTTACACCACACATAGCATATATAACCTACATTTTACCATGTGGAAGGAACAGTGGGGGATGGGGGGGCATTCTCTGAGTAATGAATTAGACTAGAAAACATAACAACTCAGATTATAAATTTTTCTTTCTAGAAAATTCCTATTTTAATGCAATTTAAGTTACACGTATTTAAATATTCTTTTTTTTTCTCTTTCTAAAAGTGTGTTTTGAAAAGGGAGAGAATTTTTCTTCAGCAACTATTGTAGTAACTAGAATTGCATCTACTATTATAATCTTATAGAGGCCCATTTTTAATCTCAATCAACCCTTTATAACAGACATCTTCTGACTGTGACCTGAGTTTGGCAGAAGTCAAATAAAACTCTGAGCTGTATGTTATATATTTCCAGAGCATCTTAAATTATTTTTCTCTCTTTCTTCCCAATTTTCTTTAAAATTTGTTAATGTAAAAATGTTTACTCTTTTGCCACATACTCAGGAAAGTCTCAAAGTCCCTCCAAAATAAAACATTTTTTTAATGACCTGTTCAACTTGTTTTTCTCTTTCACTTCTCACATTGTTCTTCATTTGTTTTGCAAGTAATAATTTTCACACTATTGCCCAATTCCTCAATTCTAAGTCTCTCTTTCTTTTTGTGTCTATGGGCTAACCAATGGATTATTTATTTTTTTTTTACTTAAGAGTTTCCTAAATTTTTCTCCTCATCATTTTATGTATATTATTAATCATAGAAAATCTACCTCATAGTACCATTTACTTACCATGGTACAAGTATCACCTTACAGATCTTCCCTAGAAAAATGTTCCTGATTCTCTTAACTACATATGATCCCACATATTCACTTACATACAAGCCTATATTGACCATACCCTTATAGGTCACCCTTTCTTCCATGTCTTAGTGGTCTAAATATAGAATGAGTAAAACTCATTTTTTATTAGCCATGTAGTTATATTTTAGAATAAACAACAAAGAATTCCTCAAAGTCCTTTTGATGCTCTGTCATTATAGAACCACACCACTGGCAATAGAAAAACAAATTTAAAACATTCTATGGAAATTCCAATATGGGGCAGCTGTTCTTGTTGGAAAGATTGTTTACTAAAAATGTTTAAATTCTTGAATACAATCGATAAATCTCCAAATAATTTTATATTAGACATATGGACTTCTTTATGAGGCAAGTTAATTTCTCTTTAAAATATTCCCCTTTGTTTATACCTAGCATAATCCTATAATTTATCACTCAAAGCAGAGCATTTTTAAAGTGTAAAGGGCAACTATTAGTAATCATTTTATAAAGCAAGCAGAATGTAGCATTGTCCCAGGCAATGAGTATCCATAACCCTCTCAAAGCGATAGTCCTAAAACTCAACATGATATCCTATTGTGATCTCACTTCTACAGAGTAGTATCACCTATATTTAAATATCACATGCTAGCAACTTGGAATTCTGGCTACCACAGTATATCATTAGTGTTATTCATTTATTATTTTATATTTATTCAGTGAGTTTTTCATAAACTAAAATTGCTTCAACAATTTTTTTATAGATTCCTTTTTGTTTCATTCTCTTCTTGAAGGTTTAGCTTCTTAGACCCAGTGACTTTCAGAAATAAATACACACACACACACACACACACACACTAAAGTTTCACACTAAAGGAAATCAAAGAAATTGTCCTTTATAATTGCAAAATGTATTCTAAGGGGCCAGTAGTTAAACAGAAAGGCTAATTATGTGAGCAGCTAGACAAATTGTACAATTTACAGGGACATGATTGACCCAACACAAGAGAAAACAGATATTCATATTTTAATTTCTTCATTTTTCAGTATGATTCAAGGCTCTAAATGACGGTTTTCTCAGGAACAATCTGAACTAACACACATGACCAGATGGTCTAATCAGAGTCGTACAAATCAGAAATCTTATTACATTTAAACTTTCCTAATAATTTCAAGTGGAAGAAGATATGTGGGATCATTCATGTAGCACATTTCCTGCCATGTGAGGGCAGACAGTGGTAGAGTTTTAACCATCTATAAGATGTATATGCTGCCATCACTTGAATATAAGAAAGCTGTTGGTAGCAAAACTTCTTTCATGCAGTATTAGGTACAGGTTATGTGCTAATTTTTCTCAATTCATATCCCATAAATTAATAGATTCTATGTGTATTCACCAGAAGCCAGTCTCATTAGACCACATTCATCCCACAAGAATTTCCTCTATAAAGACAGTCAAAATATACTAAGAATGTCTTTGGTAGGTGGCCTCCCATTGTCATGTTCATAATGAGATTTTATTGGGTCACTTCTCTCCCTTTACTGGGACACCTCCCAATAAATGTAGAGGATGGTTTACAAGCCATTTGCTAATCCTTGTTTACCCAATAGGGGATGAGATCACATAAAAGATGTGTTTTTATTTTTTCCCCCTTGCTGCAGTCTGGCTGGGCACAATTCAGGAGCCACTTGTCAAAAGAAACGAACTTTATTTTTAGAACACACACACCACACCACGCAGCTCCTCAGGAAAAACCCTCAGAGCCTAACTGCCACCACCGCTTCCCACAAGCCTCTCAATCTCCCCCACTCCTCCTGCTCTTGAAACCCATTGGCTGGGTGGCGTGGGCGGAGCCAAAAAAAGTCCCCCAATGAGCAGCTCCTCGGTCTGAAAGGGCAGGGAAACAGCCCAAAGAGCATCACTGCAGAGGAGCCAATCAGTTGGCAGCTTTCTAGAAGTTTGCTGGGGCAGCTGTGAGCCAATCATCAGCTGGCAGTTGGAAGTTTGCTGGCAGCTGGAAGTTTGCTGGCAGCTGGAAGTTTGCTGGAGCCCCTTCTGCTGTGGCTCTCAACACCCCCTAGTTTCTGAACAGGAAATCTTCTCAAAAGCATTGCAAACATACCTGCTTTTTAACACATGCATTCACATTTATACTTTTATACTTGTTAGTATGTTGTCTACAAACATT
This sequence comes from Marmota flaviventris, assembly GCF_047511675.1. Taxonomy (NCBI): domain Eukaryota; kingdom Metazoa; phylum Chordata; class Mammalia; order Rodentia; family Sciuridae; genus Marmota; species Marmota flaviventris. Next base: position 99,604,193 of record NC_092505.1, on the reverse strand, counting down.
TCCAGCCATTCAAAGATGAGAATCAATGAGCAATTTACCAATCATAACAATCAGAGTGGTTTAACAAGTCCACTATTTCATGGTAGGCCTTCTGTGATAAAAGAGAATTCAGATACTTGGTTTGATTACTCTTTATATGTTCAACTGTGCATTTCAGCCATAGAACCCATAGATGAGTGATTTCCTCATTTGTATTCGGGAGCTAGACAATAAATATAAAACAATCATTAGGGTTTTATGTTTCTTGATTAGGTAGACACAATAAACATCAGTATAACTAGCTGTGTCACTTAATTGACTTTAATTATTCATAATTGCTTTATTAATGGATTATAAATTCTTACATTGCTTTCTCAATAGACTTCATATTTGAAAAATAGTCATTTCTTCTCCCCAAATGTGTGTCTATTTGTCCTTGCTATCTTGAGTATGCCAATCAATTAATTAGCCACATAATTCAGGAGTGTATTTTAAGGCTTGAGCAGATCTGTAAGTCCCATAAACATAACCTCCAACAGTACTTTTAAAATCCAACAGGAAAATCAATTCAAGTTAAATTTTAAGAAATTATTCTAATTAAAATTAAGTTTGCAACTGACTGAGTACATAAATCCACACTGAATAAAATAGTAGCAGGTGTTTATACTTTTACATTTGTTAATATATTGTCTGGAGCTGTTTCCAGTGGTTCAAAGATGACAACCACTGAATAATGTTCCAAGCATATTATTCAGATTTTGTTAACCAGTACTCTATTTCATGACATGACCTTTTTTTTTTTAAGAGAGAGAGAGAGAGAGAGAGAGAGAGAGAGAGAGGGAGTTTTAATATTTACTTTTTAGTTTTCGGTGGACACAACATCTTTATTTTATTTTTATGTGGTGCTGAGGATGGAACCCAGCACCCCGTGCATGCCAGGCGAGCGCGCTACCTCTTGAGCCACATCCCCAGCCCCAATGACATGACCTTTTGTGATAACAGAAAAATCCAGCCTCCAGAAATATTATGTATGTATTTTTATATAGTATCTTAAAAGACTGACCATGTAAAGGTTTTTTTTTTTTCACATCAAACTATTAAATAAAATGTTAAACTATTGCATGTTGGATTTAAAGAAAACTAAAAGTTGCTTAGAATATTGATATACAGTTTTGGCCTCCCTAAGGTTAGAATTACTATGGAAAGATTACCATTAAAACCAGGCATTTTGAATTTGAAGAATCTTTGTACAATTATACAGAGACCATAAAAATATAAGTGACAACTGATATCTACTTCAGTTATTATCTTTCTCTTCCCCGTTCTTATATTCCTACAAAGCAATTGCAATTTCTTTACAGTAATTTGTACATTTTCAAATCCCCTCTGAGATTTTAGAGATTGTTTTGGTAGTATAATCCTGCCTGACTCAGGACATACTTTATGTTATAGTCCAAATAAAGAATTATTATTATAGAACTTTAAAGTTTACAAAGGATATTTCCATTTCGACATTAGTAATATAAAATACTTAATGATTTTGAATAGTTTTTTAATGAATTATTTGCTTTTTTCATATCTGTATCTTATTGATAGTCTTTGTAAGAAAAAATACGAAACTACATGAATCTACTTGAAGCAAGATCATGCTCTGAGACTGACATAAAAATGTTCCTCATGACATATAATTAAAACTAACATTTTCACACATTGAACTACCAAATTAAGACAAATAATGGTATTTTTTTCCCAAGCCTTTGAGAAATAAAACAATTAGACCATAAATCAACGCATCAAAATTTATGTATGTTGGAGAACACATCAGTGTGTTTAATTTCCTTCTCACAGATTTTAAAGTGTAAGAAATTAACTAGATGAAAAAATGTCTTACAGAAAAATAATTATTAAGCTATAACATAAAGCAACAGCTAATAACCTGAATATATAAAAAAGAAAGGAATAGAAAAAGAAAATACTATATTAGACCTCAAAGTGGAAAAATCATGGTATAATTAATTTAACATAAAATAAACATTATGCATTGATTTATAAACTATATTGCAAATATTGAATTAGTTATAATAATACCAATTTATTAACAAATAGTTCATGTAATGTGCTCATAATATATATTACATATGTATTATATATTAGACACATTCTCTTGAAGTGGATTACTGTATTAACACAGACAGAGGGTGACTGATACAGTAGGGTGTCTTGCTAGTATGAATTATATTCTAGTTCTAACTCTCTTTGGATCTCTAAATTAAAGCATGCTACTTGATTTCTATATGCCTTCTTTTCCAATATACAAAATGTGGATTAAAAACAACTACTCACAGATTTGTTGTGAGAAGTAGAGTGAATAAATACATTTAATGTTTTTAGGCTGATGTCCAGCACAAACTAATTACATGTAAATGATTTTATTAATAAATTTTTAATTATCACCATAACCCCATGAAGCAAAAATAAATGTAATTATTTTACAAATAATAAAATTGTATTTCTGAGAGACGTATTATATTTTCCAAGTTACATGAAGTTAAAATGAAGATTTTTAGTCCAATTTAGCCAGACTCCCAAACTTGGAAGCATATCTGACACTAAATATTGCTATATGATTAATATAAGCTCTTGAATACATAGTGGGAAATGTATTCATGTAAAAATAAATAGAATTAAAAAGAAAAATTAACTTATTTTTACATATGGTAAAAAGACTAGATCAAGAAACTTTGGTTGGGGAGGCATATGGACGTCTAATTGTTTCAGTATAATTCATTGAAAAAAAAACTTTTTCTCTTCAATTTCCTTTGCAACATAATCAAAATAAATTAGTTATATATGCGTGGCACAATTTATGTGCTCCTGTGTTCTGTTTAACATATGTTTATATAATTATATATGTACATACATGATTTTACTAATTTGACATTGCCTTGATTATTTTAGCTGAATTGTCTTTAAAAAAAGACATTTAAAAATAAAATATTTCTTCAATGTTTTGTAGTATTCTGTACACAAATCTTGCATGTATTTGATTAGGCTTGTCCCCAAATATGAGTGTGTGCTTGTATATATGTACGCACACAATTATATAAATTCAAATCACATTTTCTATTGCTAATATAGAGAAATATAATGCTTTTTCATTTTGTCTGTAGACCTTGTCTCCTGCCAAACTGATTATATGAATTATTGAGTACAGTAGCATTATTTGTGAAATCTTTAATATTTTCAGTGTAATTAGTTACATTGATTAGCAAATGCATACAATTTTGCCTTCTTTTAAATCTATATGGCTTTTAAAAATATTTTGCATTGCTATAATGGCTAGTATGTTTCTGTATAGAAAATTTCTATTGATCTATATCTTCTGGATTTATAAACAGCTGCATTTTTCTACTGATAACACTCTGGAAGGAATTTTGTACATTGAAATAATATGTTATTATTAATTAGTTTTGATTATATATATATATATATATATATATACACACACACACACACACACACACACACATACAAATCTATTTGTGTTTGTGTGTGCAGTAAGAAAACAGGAGAACTCTGGGTCAGAAATAAAAATAGCTTATTGAATCAGTCAGCAGCAAGAGCAAAACCTTATGAATGAATAGCCCCAGAGTGTCACTCCCCACAAAGTGATATGATGAGGGTACATGCAGCATGCTGCATGACAGGAGAGGAACCTGCAACTAGGACACTCTCTCTTAGTGACCTCTACTGACTTAGTTTGTTGGGACTATATATATATATAAACATAAACTAGGTGGCTTATAAACAACAGATATCTACTGCTCACAGTTCTGGGAGGCTGGAAAGTCCATGATCAAGAGCTGAAGATTGGTTTCTTGTGAAGGCTCACTTTCTTGCTCACAGAAAACCCCTTCTACATTGTCCTCACATGGTAGAAGAGACAAGGCAGGTCTCTGGCAACACTTTTATAAAGGCCAGACCCTGACTCATGAGCTAATCACCTGTCCACAGTCTCAACTCTTCATATAATTATATTGGGGACTAGGTTTAATACATAAATTTTAGGAATACACAAACATTCAGACCATAGCTACTGCACATTCTCTGATCTGAAAGTTAAGCAAATCTTCCCCAAACTGGTTCAACAAAGAACTTGATCTCTAGTACTACAGTAGAATGTCTCCAGGGAGGGAGATATCCTTAAATATTCCTCTTCTGAAGTGTCTTATACAAACATTAGCTGTAAACATAGATGTTTAAGCTGAGGGAAAAAGGACTTTCTTCAAATTGCCTCAAACTTTTCTAAATTTCTTATAGTGAAGTCTTGTGATGAAGGTCCAGCTTCACCCAATAGTTGGAGGAAACAGTGGGAATATGCACTGTGGAACTTTTCCGGGACAATGAGATTATAAATCATAACTCCAAAACCTCAAGAGAGAATATTATTTGAACTCTAACAGAAAAGAAGGAAACAAGTTATCCTACAAACTGTATATTTTTAACTGAACAAAAACTCTTAATATTAATTATAATAAAGTGTTCTATTTCAACTGTGAGTATTCTTATACACTTGTAGTTGAAGTTAAAGTTTGTGTAACTTTTGTGGAGATTTGCAATACTATGTGTGTTAATATTCTTAAAAATCTTTAAAATCATGGGCCTATGAACTTCCACTTTTAGTGGAACTGAAAGATGCTTATTGTATTTTTACTATATTTTCAAGTGATGTTTCAAAGATTAAAATTTCAATAAGGATGTAAATTAAAATAGATATGAAATTTAATATACTTTCCATCTTCTAAGGTCTTCTTTAATTTCTTTCTTTAGAGTGTTGTAGTTTTCAATTTAGAGGTCTTTCTCCTCTTTCGTTAAATTTATTCCCAAGTTGTTTTTTTTTTTTTGTTTTGTTTTTTTTTTGTTTTTTTTTAAGGCTATTGTAAATGGGGTGGTTTTCCTACTTTCTCTTTCAGAGGATTTGTCAGTGATGTACAGAAATGCCTTTGATTTATGGGTGTTGATTTTATATCCAGCTATTTTGCTGAATTTATTTATTAGTTCTAGGAGATTTCTGGTGGAATGTTTTGGGTCTTCTAGATATAGAATCATATTGTTTGCAAATAGTGATAATTTGAGTTCTTCTTTTCCTATCTGTATCCCTTTAATTTCTTTCATCTGTCTGATTGCTCTGGCTAGAGTTTCAAGAACTATGTTGAATTAGAAGTGATGAAAAAGGGCATCCCTGTCTTGTTCCAGTTCTTCTTTATGTGGGCTTTCATTTTTTCTCAATTTAGAATGATGTTGGCCTGAGGCTTAGCATAGATAGCCCTTACAATGTTGAGGTATGTTTCTATTATCCCTAGTCTTTCTAGGATTTTGAACATGATGGGATTCTGTATTTTATTAAATGTCTTCTCAGCATCTATTGAGATTATCATATGTATTTTATCTTTGAGTCTACTGATGTGATGAATTACATTTATTTTTTTCCATACGTTGAACCAACCTTGCATCCTTGGGATGAACCCCACTTGATCTTGGTCTTAGATAGGCAGAATTAATATTGTCAAAATGGCAATACTACCAAAAGCACTATACAGATTCAATGAAATCCCAATCAAAAACCCAATAACATTCCTTATAGAAATAGAAAAAGCGATCATGAAATTCATCTGGAAAAACAAGACACCCAGAATACCCAAAGCAATCCTTAGCAAAAAGAGTGAATCTGGTGCATTACTATACCAGCCTTAAACTATACTACAGAGCAATAGTAACAAAAATAGCATTGTATTGGCACCAAAATAGACTTTAGAGCAATGGTACAGAATAGAGGATACAGAGTGTAACCCACATAACTACAGTTATCTTATATTAGACAAAGGTGCCAAAAAACATACATTGGAGAAAAGATAGACTCTTCAACAAATGGTTCTGGGAAAACTGGAAGTCCACATGTAACAAAATAAAATAAAACCCCTATCTCTCATCATTCACAAAACTCAACTCAAAGTGGATCAAGGACCTAGGAGTTAAACCAGAGACCTTGTGCCTAACGGAAGAAAAAGTAGGCCCAAATTTCCATCATGACAAATTAGGCCCCATCCTTCTTAATAAGACTCCTATAGCACAAGAATTTAAAACAAGAATCAATAAGTGTAATTGATTCAAACTGAAAAACTTCTTCCCAGCAAAAGAAACAATAAGTGAGGTGAACAGAGAGCCTACAGAATGGGAGCAAATCTTTACCACAGCACAAGAGATAGAACACTAATCTCTAGGATATGTAAAGCACTCAAAAACCTTAACGCCAAAAAAGAAAAACCCAATGACCCAATAAATAAATGAGCCAAGGAACTAAAAAGACACTTCTCAGAGGAGGATATATAATCAATCAATAAACATTCAGAAAAATGTTCAACATCTCCAGCAATTAGAGAAATGTAAATCAAAACTACTATAATATTTCATCTCACTCCAGTCAGAATGGCAGCTATCAAAAATACAAACACCAATAAATGTTGGCATGGATGTGGGGAAAAAAGACACAGTTATACATTGTTGGTGGGACTGCAAATTGGTGCAGCCAATCTAGAAAGCAATATGGAGATTCCTTGGAAAACTTAGAGTGGAACTACCATTTGACCCTGCTATCCCACTCCTCGGTTTATACCCAAAGGACTTACAAACTGCATACTACAAGGACACAGCAATATCAATGTTTACAGCAGCACAATAGCTAAATTGTGGAACAAACCCAGTTGTCCTTCAGTAGATGAAGGGATAGGAAATGTTGGTATATATACACAATGGAACATTACTCAGCATTAAAAGAGAATAAAATCATGGCATTTGCAGGTAAATGGATAGAGTTGAAGAATATAATGCTAAGTGAAACAAGCCAATCTCTCAAAATCAAAGGCTGAATGTTTTCTTTGATATGAGGATGCTGATTCATAATGGCAGTGGAGGGGGGGGAAGACCATGGGATGAATGGAGGAACTTTAGATAGGGCAAAGGGGAGGGAGGGGGAGGGGGAGGGCAGGTGGGTAGGAGTAATGATGGAATGAGTTACACATCATTACCATAAGTACGTGTATGAAGACACAAATGGTGTGAAAATACTTTGTGTACAATCAGTGACTTGAAAAAAATGTGTTCTATATGTGTAATATGAAATGAATTGTATTCTGCCATCATGTATAACAAATTAGAAGAAATAAATATTTTTTTTTAAATGGATCAGTCAAGGTTCATTATGTAAAACCTGTTTCCCTTATTCAAGAAAAAGCCTCTTGATCCCTGTTAATGTGGATTTACCCACACTCCGAGGGAGGCTGATGACTGATTTCCCAATTTAAAGAAATCACAGATATTAGAGTTGGGGTGGTGAAGAAGTCCAAGGAGATAGGGAGGACCCTGACAGCAGCAGGAGTGATTGCTGACACTGAGAAGGTCACTAAAACATATTCAAATTTTAAAGACTATAGCAACATTAGATTGTGATTTTGGATATTTGAGGCTAGAGCAGCCTTCTTGTGAGTGTCACTATGTGCCACAAGTGATTTCCAGCAATGCTTCCAGAATCTAGTGGTACTTTATTCTCTCAGGGAGATTATATATATGGGACTTGCCACACCCCATCTCTCCAATTTTTCTTTGTATACGTGGTATATGTTAGACTTCTTTATGTGGGCTTCTCAGCTACCACGTACATTTGAAAACCAATATTTTAGTATATATTTTGGTTCCAAAATCATACTGAGTAATCAAAAGAAGAATAAATTGTTCTTACCACTTTTTGTAGAAAAGGCATGGGAAAGTATAAAATATTTCAGAAATATTTACATTAAAATGGTGAAAATGAAAACTTTGGCATGGAAGATTCTAAGTAAATTTTGTTTTGTTTGCATTTACTAAATGCAAAGAAAGAAACTTACACTCTCTGATAATTTGTATTCTCTTACATCATTGTAAAAGCAAGGCATGGCTGAATATGGCTCATTTGTTGAGGTCTATTGTGCTTACAGATACCTCGGTGCAATCTTTTAAAGACAACTTGAGACATGACAACATTTGGTAAGGTACTTGTCACAAGTGCCTTTGAGTGTCATTGTGCAATCTTTACAACATCTTTAAGAAATGTCAAAGTATTTGGAGGGAAAGTTGGCTGATTCAATGTCTTGCATATGTCGATTTTGAAAATGAAATCAGTTCTAGAGGCAAGTCCGGTGTGTTTTGTCTATATAATCAATGTATCTAATTAAAGAAAAGGTTATTTGTTGTCTTGAAGGTAACTGTTATTTTACCCATTGAGTGTCTATTGCCAAATACGAGGCAGAGTTAAATATGGAATCTAATTATTTACATAAATCTTGTTAACATTGTAAAATACAACATACATACAGAAAAGTATATAAAATAAAAATGTACAGCTCAATGATGTATTACTTGGATATTCAAACTTTTTGTATAAAAGGCCAGATGGTAAATATATTAGGTTTTGTGGGCTTCATGGGTCTCTGTAAAATCTATGCAATTCTGCTATTTTTAATGCAAAGACAGACACAGTTCATATTGTCTGTGTCTGTTTTAATAAAACTTCCCTTACAAAAAATATTGCATATACTTATTAGTGAGGTCACATTTTATGAAGGACATTTCCAAAATCAGTTCCATCTCACTGGAGTTTCTCAGCCGTATCACAGGCGTAAAAATAAATCAGAGTAGAGGGGAAAATGAAAGAGGATTCTGTGAATATTTCTTTAAAGAGAGTTGAAGGGCTCTAAGAAGGCAATGCTCTCATCCTCCCCTTCACCTAACAGATCCTCAAGTGGGTAAGAGGAGGGGTAAGTCTAAATCCTCCCTCAGAAGATTTTTTTTTATGTGGGCTCTTAGAAAAACAGACATCTCCCTGCATTGGAAGACAAATGGACCTTGTGTGACATTTCCTCAAACTTACAAATGTGGCAGAATAGAAATAGTTGTACAAGAAGTAGAGGATACTTTCAATGATCATCAGAACAAGCAAGAGTTGTTCATGAGTTTTCTCTGAATCAGAAGTAGTCCCATGAGACCAAAGTGTCCTCAAACTGTCCTCAAACTGTCCTCAAATTGTCCTCAAACAATTTTCCACCCAAGAAAGTAACTAGCAAATAGCAAAAGTGTATATGTGGTGGAAACAGTACAAGCAGGAATCCAGGAGGAAAGTAGAACAGCCAGATAAAGCAGGAAGCAAACTGCCTGTTCACAAGAGGTAAAATTAAAAATCTGTAGTTGTTATCTCATAAGCATGTCTAAAACCTCATGAATTTTCACCACCTCCAGGCCCATTAAGCCTAACACCAATAAAATCAGACCAAACTGAAGTCTTATCACCTCTACCTACCATGCAGCTTCCCCTACTCCTCACAGGTTTACAAGTAGCTAGTGGCAGTGAGAAGTCAATCAGCATGAGGGAATGGCAGCTTAAATCTTACTCTTGACCATTGAAAAAATGTGGACTTGATTTTACAAAATTGAGATAGCGTTTGATGTCAAAACTGAGATAGAGGTGCAAATACTGCTACCACCTGAGAGAACATAGATGAGTCATAAGATCCTTCTTAAATTCTCATCAATAGATCAGGAACATAAATGCTCACTGAAGTTTAATTCATCATTTCCCATATATAAACATGTAACATTGTTGGTTTATATTATGTGATTTAATTGTTCAAAAGATTATCATATGCTATGACATTTATCAAAGACTACTGACACAATTATAACTTTGCTTTTCAAATTTATACTTCACTACAATAAATAAAAAGAACATTTGTCTCAGAATTAAGAAACCATGACAATAAATCATGAATGATACCCATTGCCTATGGGTAAATAATTTTGACATAGTTTAATCATTTCAAAGCACATTGAACTGTACAACTTTTCTAATTGCTTTGTTACATTATTTCTATGTATGAATAAATTTCTCAAATAAAAGAGCAATCTTATGGTTTACTTGTGATATTAAGCTAGCTAATCCCTCTTTTATATTCATTCAATAATCTTAAAACTTTCAAGTCCTATTAGTTCACATCTCTGTCAGAAACTATTGTTTTTTATTTGATTCTTTAGAATGCTGTCATCCCAAAACAATAACAAAAATGAGGGGGCAAATTTAGGATGTGTGGAATCCTCTTAGTTGTCACTACTTAAATACTAAGTACACAGTGATGCTTTAAAGGAGATAAAAATTTTCACTGGAAGTTTTATTAAAATAATTTTTAATAATATTAGGTTATTTCAGCTCATGCTTACAGCCATGTCAAGCGAAAATGCCATTTAATTCACTATATAATACTGTATCATTTAAATAGAAAGATAATCCATGATGATCATTTTCTTTTCTTTGAATAATATAAAGCTATTTTCATGGAAATAAAGATTCTACACTTTAGTTTTTAGGGCACAAAATATGTGAAAAGAGATTTAGTTCCAATCGTTCTTTCTAGACTGCAATCTGTTAACTGCTATTATAATTAAAGCCTCACCTCAGAAAATGGTGCTCACAGTCCAATTTGTGCAGGTAATATTTGGTAATATTGACCAAACTCAAATTGTTTTTATGGCAGGTCTTTCAAAAGTGTTAAGATACTAAAAGGGCAAAAAAGTAAAGGATCTATTTGAGTAACCAGATTTTAAAAGGGGACCAGTATTAATAAGAGTATCTCTTCTTCATTTTTAGAAATGTTTTTCTAGTATAAAGGACAGTATTTCCTACGTTTCTCAAATAGTGAGATATTCATTTTTTTTTATTTCTATAAGCGAGAATCTTTTTTGTTTTGAATTTGTTAAATAAAAGACTTGTATGTATGTGAAGTAACTTCATGTGAAGGGTAGGACTGAGGAAACTAAAAATGAATCCTATAATTTTTGACCCAAAACAATTTTTTCTTTTTTAAATTTCAGTACTTCACGTGTGTAATTTAAACATCTTGTGACCTTCATTGTCTCTAGTGAGAAACTAGCTTTTAATCATACATTGTTCAATTATTATATAATCAAATAATTTTTCTCAGTCTACCTTCAAGTTTGTTCTGCTCTACTTTGATTTTGAACATTTTGATTCTGAAGTTCCTAAATCATGTGTTCTTTTTTTTTAATTTGTTTTAATTAGTTACACATGACAGTACAATGACCTTAACAATATCATACATTTAAATCAGATGGGATATAATTTCTCATTTTTCTGAGTATACAGGTTGAAGAATCACATTGGTCATGCAGTCACATATATACACACAGTAATAATAATGTCTGTTTCATTCTACTATCTTTCATATCCCCCCATCCTCTCCCCTCCCCTCCCATCACTTCTCTCTACCTAATCTAGGGTAATGCTATTCTTTTTTTTTCCTCAAATCTTCATACATGTATTTTGTATAACAATGAGGGTCTCTTTCCAATTATTCATACACATGGGATTGGTTTAGTTTTGAAGATCTTAAATTCAATGATTTTATTTATATTCATGAGTATTATGATACTATTTCTTTAAAATTTTATCAATTCATTTCTCACTCTTCGTTTTAGAGTATATTTATGCCTAGGTTAAATCACTTAGTACATCTCTGAGAACAAGCTGGTTACTATTAAAATTACTATCATCATCATCATCATCATCATCATTGTTCTTTTGTCTTTGAAATAGATGTTAATTCGTGTGTGATCAAAATTATTGTTTGTTTTGCCACCTTCACTCTCGTGTCCATCAATTAAATATTCATTTCACTTACTATACTTTTCAGCTCTGGAGATTTATTTATTTATTTTACGTTTTCATTCTCTGTTTATTCACTAAGATAATGCATTTTCTTAATTATTTTAATATATTTTTTCTTTAATTATTTGAATATATTATACTAGCCTGTTTGAAATCTTAACTAAATTCTTAACAGCAACTGTGAGTTGTTTATTTTCCACCTTTCAGTAGGGGTCACTTTGTCCTTTTCCTTTCCTTGTCCAGAAATTTTTGATTCAGAACTTGAACTTGTAGAAAATATATTGCCTTAACTGTAAGTTACCTTATATTCTTACAAAATGCATTGTTTTTATTCTATGACTGACTGTACTAGACAGGCAGGTTAGAATAGGGGAAAGTCCTATTTCCCCTAGAATGTGATACTTCTCAGTTCTTTCAGACTGCTGCTGATACTTTCTTAACGTGTTTTATAATGAAAATTTTGGCCTCATCCTCTTGATGTCTTGCTTCTATAATTCCATCTCTAAATTTTCAGTTTCATTGTCATCTGTGTTCTCTATCCTCTGAAAAATTAAAGCAATAATACTTCAGTGATCTGCTCTCAACTCTGCTCATAGATTCCATAAACATACTATTAACAAGAAGCAAATTTGTAATACTTTATATAATGAGTTTCTCAAGGGTATATTACTATCTGATTTCTTTTTACTTTTTAGAGGGGAGGAAATTCCTGAGGTCTTCCCAAGATATTCATATATTAGGGATCAGTAGTAAATACAGGAGATATATATATATATATATATATATATATATATATATATATATATATATATATTTAAATTTGGGGTTTTTGTTTTGTTTTTGGTAATCATATATCTAGGGTTTCTTGTCATAATTCTTAGCTATTTTAATATTCCTGAACTCTGTTGTCACCACACTGAACATACAAATCTGTAGCCATGTGTTATGTATTGGAGTATGTCCTCAACAAAATAGCCACCAGCTGTAATACTTCTACTTTCCTTTGGTATTGTTTCAAAATTTAAATACTTCCAAGATTCTAACTGCTCTTGAATGCTTTCCTGCTCTTCAAATAGTTCTTCTTTTACATTTTGTCAAAATTTCACAATTATATTTCTCTAGTGTGTTTTGCAAATCACTTCCTCACATTACTCACATAATTTTAAAAACAAAGTTTCTTATTTTTTGGAGTTTATTTTATAGAGCAATTTTAGGTACACAAAAAATTGAGAGATGCAGAGATGTTGTGGGGTGGGGCAGGTTGCTTAGAAAACACACCAAGTCCTAGTTTTGTCCAAATTAAAGAGTATTTATTTAGCCAGTCAGCCAGCCTAGACTGCTCCCCACAGGACTGGTAACTGTCTCTGCAAAGAACACCCTGAGCCTGAACATGTTAGGTTATTTAAAGGCAAAACCACACCTGGGTTGACATTGCTGCAAGTAAGCAGGTACAGAAGCTGAATTGGGCAGTTAGCAAGACAATGTAATGGATACATTGATTGGTATTTCCCATGGGACTTTCTGGGTTGGCATAGCAGCAAGCAAGCGGAAGGGAAGTGGTCAAAATGACCCTAATTCAGTACAAGCTAGAGAATTATTACTAATATCTAGACAATCAATCTCTGACAAGGTACATTTCCCAAGAAAAATGGAAGCCAAAGAGAACAATTATACATGTAAAAGAATTGCTCTTTTGTGTTGCCAAGTATGTTGATAACTACTAATGGGTACAGAGGCGGGGCTTTCCCATGGAAGAAGTATTTCTTACATAATATGGAGTCTCAGGTTAAAATGGAGTCTGTTTGGTCATTGCCCATATAGCTTGGCCCATAACAGAGATATCCTTTATATCTGCATGCACCTATGCATACGTACACATTGCCAGCATTCTGTGCCAGTAAGATACATTTATTAAAATTGATGAAATAATCTTGAAACAACATTATCACCCTAACTTTGTATTTTACATTATGTTTCACTTTGGGTGTTGTACATTCTATGGATGTAGATGTTGACAGCCATGGCCAGGTCAAGATGGTGCCTGGCATTTTGCCAGAAGGAGTGGTTCCTGCTGCCTTGGGTGCCCGCTATTTTTGAGCTCTCACGGAGTTCCTAGAGAGTTCGCATGGGTGGCGTGCGGCATGGGTTCTAAAAATAAAGTTCATTCCTGCTTGAATCTTCAAGTGGCTCATGATTTGTGCCCAGCCAGACTGCGGCATATGGTGGCCAGTGTGGGGAACACCTGGAGTTAAGTGATAAGGTAAACTGCTCGCCCCTGAGGGCAGTGCGATTCTTCTTTCGTTTTGTTTCGCTTTTGTTTTAAGTTGCCTGTCCCTGGAAATGGGTGGGATGGAAGAAAAACTGCTCACATCTGAGGAAAAACTATTTGCATCTGTGGAACAGATAGGGAGAAAGGACGGATGGACATTTCAGGAGGATAGAAAGGCTGATATAATGAATTTTTGTTCCATTTTTGTTTCATTTTGTTTTGCATTATCTTAGTGAGGGGTATTTTCATCACGGAAAAATGGAATTAAAAATTAATAAGAACCAAACCAAAAGGGCTTTAAATAAAGTGCTAGAGGAAGGAGGCATCTCAGTAAAATCAAGAACAGTTAGGGCATACATTAAGACGATACAAAGGTGTAGCCCATGGTTCATTAAAGAGGGGTTGTTAAATATATCACAATGGAACCATCACGGTGAAGATCTAAAAAAGATACAAAAGGAAAGCCCAGGAACTTTGCCAGCTGGCACATTACCATTATGGATGTTGGTACAATCTTGTTTGCTTAGTCTAGGAGAAGACATCTTACATCAAGTAAAAGAGGAAGTCTCTCGAGTTAGTCAGACAAAGGAAAAAGGTTTAGAGGAGGAAGGGTTATCAGGGTAGAAATTATAATGGGAGGTTGCTACTAAACCCTTTCTATCACCAGGGGGCATGGGTGTCCAACAAACAGCTCCGCCTATGGAGACAGCATATGCTGAGTGGCCCTCAACCCCAGTAGTTGATAGATGGGATCGTGAGACAGGACCTCAAAGATTAGCATGCCCTGTACTTGAACAGGCAGGAGGGCAGCGAATTCACCGTGCTTTAGATTTCAAAACAGTGAAGCAGATGAAAGAGGCTGTAACAACCTATGGTCCTCAAGCACCCTTCACAGTAAGTATGGTCGAATCCATTACCAACTTGAATATGATGCCAGCAGATTGGGCTAGTATGTGTAAAGCTGTGCTAAGTGGAGGACAATACCTGTTATGGAAGGTTGCCAATCAGGAATTTTGCACAGAGATGGCTAGGTGAAATGCAGCAGCCGGTTATCCTAAGAGAAATCTAGATATGTTTTTAGGAAAGGGACCTTGTGAGAGTCAACGGCAACAAATTGGATATGATCCTGCCATATACTCACAAATTGCTGCAGATGCGGTTAGGGCATGGAAGACTTTACAAGGACATGGAGATTTAAAAGGTCAATTATCTAAGGTAATACAAGGAGTTAATGAACTTTATGATGAATTTGTAGATAGGCTTATACAAACAGCTACCAGAATCTTTGGGGATATAGAACAAACGATGCCATTAATAAAGCAACTAGCCTACAAAAAAGCAAAAAGATGGTGCAGGGAGGTCATTAGACCATGGAAACATGAACACATATGCCGCAGTCCGGCTGCAGCAAACTAACCGGGGGGTGAGGAACAACTTGTGTACGTTGATACAGCAGGAGTGGAAGCCGTTTATTGTAGGACAGGAGCGGTATTTATACATTCCACACAGCTTATCTAATTAGCATAAACTAATTACATCAGTCAACCAATCAGGAATCTCCACACTTAATGGCTCGCTTTTGTTACTTCTCAAACCACTCCCTCTGGCATTTTGCCAGGCACCATCCAGACTTGTTTATGAACTCTAACATTCCCCCGGCAAAATGCCAGGTGTTATTTTGACTTGTTTACAGACTCTAACACACATATATTAAATTATGTAGAGAAATTAATGAAAAGGGCAAGTCTTGGCAGCTGCAGTACAACAGGATTTAGGTGCCAGGCCAAAAACATGCTATAATTGTGAAAAAACAGGACATTTTAAAAGAGTTGCCCCATAGGAGGAGGGTTTAACAAAACTAGGTATCAAAGAGGTAGAATACCGTGTATTTGCCCATGATGCCATAGAGGGAGACATTGGGCTAATGAATGCCATTATCAAACCACTATAGAGGGTACTCCATTATCAAAAAATGGACAAGGACCAGGTGTTTACCCACAATATCATGGAGAAAAACATTGGGCTCCATTGCCAAAAAACAGACAGGGGGGCCCCATGTTCTGGGGCCCATGACCACAAATATATGGGGTAGTGGAGGAACCCAGCAACACCATCAGGGTAGTGCCCAGGACACATTATCCATTAGATCCCTCACTAGACAAACCAGAGGGAGCGCAGGATTGGACATCTGTACCTCCGCCAGAGCAGTACTAACTCCAGAGATGGGAGTTCAAATCATTCAAACAGGGGTAAAAGGGCCTCTTCCCCAAGGAACAGTAGGCTTATTATTGGGACGCAGTTCTTCTACTCCAAAAGGACTTATGATAAATCCTGGGGTAATTGATCCCGATTATGAAGGTGAAATAAAAATTATAGCCAGTTCTCCAAAGGGTATATCAGTAATTTCACCAGGAGAAATGATAAATTTTCCAGTCATACTATAGAAAGAGGTTCCAGGGGATTAAGCTCCACAGGTGTAGATTGGGCAATGCTTTCTTTAAATTTAGATTCTAGCCCAATGATTAAACTAAATATTCAAGGACATGAATTTAATAGGCTACTGGATTTAGGTGCAGACCTTAGCATTATCTCTCGTCAGGAATGGCCAAAACATTGGCCATTACAACAAGCCACTCAAATGCTTCGAGGCCTAGGAGTGGCAACTAATCCCCATAGAAGTGCAAAGGTATTAGATTAGAAGGATCCTGAAGGATGTGAAGGAAATATACAGCCATATGTATTGGATCATCTTCCTGTAAATTTATGGGGACGAGATGTTCTAGATCAATTAGGTCTAACATTAACAAATAACATCAATTCAAATACACCCACTATTATGGCTAGACAAGGTTTCAGGAAAGAAAAAGGATTAGGAGAACAAGGACAAAGTAAAATGGTACCAATACAAATAGATCAAAAAACAGATAGTCATGGATTGGGTTTTCAGGAGGGGTCACTGAGACAATAAAAATTACTTGGAAATCAGAAAGGCCAGTATGGGTTCCTCACTGGCCCCTGACTGAAGAAAAGATACAAGCAGCCCATGACCTGGTCAAACAACAATTAGCGGAGGGACATATACAACCTTCCATATCTCTCCATAATACTCCCATTTTTGTCATCAAAAAGAAATCTCGTAAATGGAGATTATTGCAAGATTTAAGAGCCATTAATAATGAGATGGTTATTATGGGACCTGCTCAATCGGGGATTCCCCAATTGTCTGCTTTGCCAAAAACCTGGTATGTTTTAGTTATAGATATTAAAGATTGTTTTTTTCAATTCCAATTCATCCTGAGGATAGTCCATGTTTTGCATTTACTATCCCTGCGCTGAATCATGAGGGTCCTGAGCAGAGATATAAATAGAAAGTACTCCCTTCAAGGGATTGCTAACAGCCCAACTATGTATCAAATTTATGTTAACAAAGAAATCCAGCCACTTAGAAATCAAAATCCTAAACTACAAATATTTCACCAAATATAAAAACACATTGCTAGAATGTTATGCCAAACTTACAAATTTATTAAAAAATTATAATCTAGAGATAGCAATAGATAAAGTACAATTAAATTTTCCAATTAATTATTTAGGAGTTCTATTATCCTCAACCATGGTCCATCCACCAAAAATTCAAATATGAGTAGATCAACTCAAATCACTTAATGACTTTCAAAAGTTATTAGGAGACATAAATTGGATAAGGCCTTATTTAGGCATACCAACAGGAGAGTTGGGACCTTTATTTGATATCCTAAAAGGTCCATCAGATCCAAATTCACCCCACATGTTAATGCCTGAAGCAAGAAAGACATTAAAAATCATTGAAACATATATGGAAAATATGCATTTGGATAGAATTGATATAATTCTGCCTTTACCATTTATTGTACTACCAAAAAAAATATTCCTACAGGAGTATTTTGGCAAGAAGGTCCATTATTATGGATACATTTATCTTATTCTTCTAACACTATTCTTACTAGGTATCCTGAGGCTGTAGGACAATTAATACTCAAAGGAATAAAAGCAGCAAACGGAGTGTTTGGAATTTCTCCCAATAAAATTATTACTCCATATACAATGGATCAAATTGATGAGTTAGCTAATGAGTTAAATACTTGGGCAATAATCATGTGTAAACCTAATATTTCATTTGATAACCACTTACCATCTAATCCTTTGTTGTCTTTTTGGTCTTCGCATATTGTAATTTTTCCAAAAATGACAAGAAAAACACCTATCATGAATGCTCCAAATATATTCACTGATGGGTCAAATAATGATGGTACAGCAGCAATAGTTACACCTGATCAAACTTTTACATTTTTAGTACCCAAACAATCAGCTCAAAAGGTAGCGCTTAAGGCAGTATTACAAGCTTTTGTGATATTTAAAGATTCTGTATTTAATTTATTTTCCGATAGTCAGTATATAGTTAATGCTATAGTATCCCTAGAAGATGCCGGTAGGATTTCCCCTTCCTCTACTGTTTTCTCTTTGCTTTCCACTATACAAAGTCTAATCTGGGACAGAAAAGTCTGTTCTTTATAGGACATATCAGGGCACATAAAGGATTGCCTGGAGCCCTTAGTTTGGGCAATGATTTAGCAGATAAAACTACACATGACATATATATTTTCTCTACACTAGAAGAAGCTACAAATTTTCATAAAAAGTTCCATGTCAATGCTAAAACGTTACAAAAGTGTTTTAAAATAACTAAGTAACAAGCTAGACAAATAATAAAACAATGTCAAAATTGTGTGACCTTTTTACCACAAGTTAATCTTGGAGTCAATCCTAGAGGACTGATACCTAACCATATTTGGCAGATGGACATAACACACTTGCCAGAATTTGAAAAATTAAAATATTTGCATGTTACAGTTGATACTTCTTCTGGATTTTTGATGGGCTCCCTTCATCCCGGAGAAAAAACTAAAGATATTATAGCTCATTGCTTACAAAATTTTGCCACTGTGGGCGTTCCAAAACAGTTAAGAACAGATAATGGCCCTGGTTACACTTCTACCTCTTTTAAACAATTTTGCTTATCATTTGGCATTACTCATATAACAGGAATCCCATACAATCCACAGGGACAAGGCACAGTTGAAAGAGCTCATCAAACTCTTAAAATGTACTTATTAAAGCAAAAAGAGGGAATTGGAAAGGGGTATATATCCCCCAAAGATAAACTTAAAATAACCCTTTTTACTCTAAACGTTTTAAATTTGGATTTATCAGGGCTTATGGCTGCGGAAAGTCATATGTGTCCAAAAAATGTACATAAGCCCAAGGTACTTTGGAAGGATATTCTAACAGGACAATGGAAAGGTCCTGACCCAGTTATTGTCTGGAGTTGGGGGACTGTTTGTGTGTTTCCACAGGGAGAACAGCAGCCGATTTGGATTCCAGAGAGATTAACTAAGGTCCTGACCCAGCGGTTGTCTGTAGTCAGGGTTCTGTTTGTGTGTTTCCACAGGGAGGACAGCAGCCAATTTGGATTCCAGAGAGATTAACTAAAGCGATTTCTACAGACCAAAAAGAAGATGATTTGGCTCGAATCCATAACAGCTGATATCCAGAACTCCAGTTTGGCTATCCTTACATCTGCGACAGTGGTTCTCCCACATCAGGAGGCTAATGAATAATGAACACCGTTAAGGCCTATTTCAAATGTAAGAAACCTTGATGCTTGCTTGTGGGAATACCTTCAGACCCATATGCAAGTTACAGGAAAAAGGATGGGATATCAAAAGAAGAGTGAAACCCAAGTGGTAACCAGGGTGTTTTTTTCAATATCTATTTTATTATTGCCCTTTCACACATCATGAAGTTTTGTTTTGTTTTTTGAGCTCATATAGTCCTAGGTTAATGTTTTTCTGATCAGTTTTATTTTTTGACTGTGGAGTTTTTGAGCACTGCAATGGGGATTTCACCTGTAAAAAGCTACAAGGCCTTTACTATTATGTTATGTGTTGTATGTATTGTGTTATGTGTGCACACTTGTGTTTTGTGTTGCACGTCTGTATGTTCATATGTCCATATATCATATATGAGGAGCACTCATGAAAAAATGGATCCAAATATTTTTTTTTTTTTATTATTCACGTGATTTTAATGGTTTAATGTAAATTCGGTAAACAGCTGTTGAGGATTGTTTTAAAATGTGAACAAAAAAGGAGGTTAACAGATCTGTTTGTTTACTTTCACCTTTCCTTTTCATTTTATCTAATTCTATTCAGGATACTAAGTTGTTTACAAAATTGCTTTTTTTTAGTGCCTGCTGGAATGTTACATAATTTTTTTAGCCAATACTGCCAGAATTCCTATCTTCATCCCAGTGCCGATGAAGACAAAGATAAAACCAAACTACAGCTTCTGTGATAGCTATCACAACAAACTGTATAAATTGATGCATCAATGAATAATGTAACTCAACAAGTGATGCTCAATCAAGGAGTCAATTTATTTTGGGAGGAAAAGGACATATTAATGTATTCCTCTGCTTTGAACTTCTTGCAGAATTGCCTGGACTATGTATCACTTGTATGCATTGTGAACTATCTGTTGGTGCAGTGAATTGTAGTAGTGACGGGGTATCTTTGCCGATGATGTCATCAGTGGTACAATTTTTCCAAAAGGGGCCGTCAATTGGCTTGGTGTCATGGCGTTTTGTATCCTCCCCTCTCTGCTTGTAGTTGGTTGTTCATAGTGTTTGTGTAAAAACCATTATCCACAAGTGTGGCTAAATGCTGGGTCAGTAGTCAATGACGTGTAAAATCCAATTGCAATGGTACCAACCTAAGACAGGAGGCTGATGCCTTGAGGTCAGCCCATCCGATGACGGGTAAGGACCATATGTACTCTTGGACGACCTAAGACAGGCACAGTCCCTAAGCCACATACTTGTTGTTTAATTAAACAAAAGTGGGGAGATGTTGAGAGCCACAACTAAGTCAAGATGGTGCCTGGCATTTTGCCAGAAGGAGCGGTTCCTGCTGCCTCAGGTGCCCGCTATTTTTGAGCTCTTACGGAGTTCCTAGAAAGTTCACGGGTTGAGTTCCGGTTGAGTGCTCGCAAAGTTCCTGAAGTTCTGGTGGAGCTTTCGGGGAGTTCCTAGACAGTTCGAGTGGGTGGCGTGTGGCGTGGGTTCTAAAAATAAAGTTCGTTCCTGCTTGAATCTTCAAGTGGCTCTGATTTGTGCCCAGCCAGACTTTGGCATGTAGATAAATGTCTAATGACATATTATGGCATAATATACTATAATTCACAGCTCTGAAAATCATTTACCCTCTGTCTATTTATCCTTCACTTCCTTATATCCTCCCAGTTACAAACAACCATGATCTGTTTACTGCCTTCCCTGTTTTGCCTTTTTCATACAGTTCCATAGAGTTGGAACCATACAGTATGTAACCTTTTCAGATTTGCTTCTTTCACTTAGTGACATGCATTTAAGGTTCCATCTTTTCTTTTTGTAGTTTGTTGGCTTATTTCTTTTTAGTATTGAATATATTCATTGTCTGTATATAGTAGTTTATTTACCTACTAACCTACTCTAGTATATCTCAGTTGATCCTAAGTTTTGGCAATTATGAATAAAGCTGCTATAACCATATGTTCTCAAGTTTTTGTGTGGACACAAGTTTTCAGCTCCTTCAGTAAATACTAAAATGTGATATTACTGATTCATAGAAAAGAGTATATTTACTTCTGAAACCATTAAACTGTCTTGCAAAGTGGCTTATCATTTTTCTTTCACAACAGTAATGAGTAAAAATTACTATTTCTCTACATCTTTACCAGCTGTGAGTGTTCTGGGTTTCAGCTATTCTAATAGGTGTGTTGGGATATCTCATTGCAGTTTTAATCGCATATACATTTTAAGTCACTGGAATAGCTAGAATTTAAAAGTCCAGCAATACCATGTATTAGCAAAGAGGTACACCTATTGGAATGGCTCTGTAAGCAAAAGTGTAAAATATTTGCTGGAAATTTGTTTGCCATTTATAAAATAAAAATGCCTCTGTTGTAACCCAGCAATTCGTTGACTAGGTGTTCATGAAAGAGAAATAACATATCTTCACATGAACAACAAAAAAATAAACACCACCATCTTTAGGAACTTTGTTCCTGAAGGCTTATTGAAGCAGAAA
This sequence comes from Marmota flaviventris, assembly GCF_047511675.1. Taxonomy (NCBI): domain Eukaryota; kingdom Metazoa; phylum Chordata; class Mammalia; order Rodentia; family Sciuridae; genus Marmota; species Marmota flaviventris. The sequence goes on along the minus strand of NC_092505.1, from coordinate 99,582,013 downwards.
ATTATGAACAACTAAAATATTTATCACCATGGAACTGGATAAGCCATTATGGCACAAATAACAATTACAAAAAAATCCTAATATATAAAATATTATACATAGATTTCAAAGCACTATGTTATTTTAAAAAAGACAATGCACCCAAGTGAGAGTAAGAAATATTCATTTAGAAAATAAATGTTCTGAAATTAGAGTATGATGATGTTTGAATAACCCTGTTCATACAATAAAAACCACTGAATTGCATGCTTTAAATGAGTTAATTGCATACTATATTAATTATATCTCTAGAAAGTTGTTGAAAAGGAATACAGAGCATATGGTTATATTTATTTACACTATTTACCAAGAGCGGTGATTGGAATCACAATCTCTGATTGTGCAGTGACAGGAGTGCCTGATCAGGGAAATCCCTGTGCAAAGGCACAAGTTGAGACTGCACAGTTGCTATGGTGATGCCCTGTTCAAAAGAGTTTCTGTGCATGCCACCAGACTATCAGTCTTGACCTGAGTTCAGACACCAGCTGCCAGGGGTAAAGAATGATGAGCACAAGTTGACAATTATAATTGGGTTGCCCAGAAGTTCATCCTTCATCCTGTATGCTTTGAAGAAACTTTCTCCCCCCCAAAATACTTTTGATATTAAAACCTATAGAATGAAAGTGCTGAGCTAGCTCTGGGTTGCTCATCCCTCTTCAGGGGAATGAAGAACCACCAGGGCCCAGTTTTTCTCTTTCTCTCTGTCTGTTTTTCTTTTCTCCATCATCCATCACCCTGGCCAGTTTCTGCATTAACTGCAGAGCAGTTATTGCCCAAACAGGGACTGAACACAGGGTACTTCTTCAATGGTCAGATGAGGGGAGGCTCCTCAGGATGCACATGAGATAATGAGAGGTAAGGAGTGAGTTTATAGCTAGGTGTAAAACATGGAACAGCTAGGATCCAAAGAAAGAAATCTGTATTTCACTATACTTATGCTTAAGTCTGTGCTTAAAGCAAAGAAGGCACACAGTTTCCACAGTTCTTAAAATTTATTACTAAAACTTGCCAAGGGTTCCCTAATGAGGGAGCAGTATATTTTTAGAGACTCGGGCATTAGGCATCTTTTGTAAAGTAATGCTTAAGGCTCAAGAAATAAAAAAGAAAAAAAAAAGTGCTTTTCAGAAAAAACATAAACTATAGCACCACACTTTAACAAGATAGTTTTACCAAAAAAAAAAGTTACAGCAGATTTTCTTACTTCTTAGTTTCTGCTAGATATTTCCCTCTCTTAGGCCTGCATTTAAAATGGAAATTACAGAGGCCTGCAAGAAAGACTTGCAGAGAACCAATTAAGAAAAAAGAAAAAAAAAAGGTGTCACTTTTAAATCATAAGAAAGACTTGCAGAGAACTGGTTAAGACCAAAAAAAAAAAAAAAAAAAAAAGTGTCACTTTTAAATCTGTGCCACTTCTGGCTTGGCTGGCTAACTTATCTGCTTTCACACTAACCAGCCTGCTTTCTTTGCAAGCTCATCACTAATGCTACAGCACCAGAAGTAAAAATCCTACATAGACAAGCTTTCTTTTTCTTTTTTTTTTTTATATGAAAATCACTTTTTAATTTTTTAAAATCTTTTTTATACTTTTTTATTTATATGTAACAGCAGAATGCTTTACAATTTTTATTACACATATAGAGCACAATTTTTCATATCTCTGGTTGTATACAAAGTATATTCACACCAATTCATGTCTTCATACGTGTACTTTGCATAATAATGATGATCACATTCCACTAAAGGACTTAACAGGCTCCCACATTTTTTAACACTGGAATTGACTTTAATCTAAGCTAATGTAACTTCTGATTTGATAAAAATGTTCTACATATTCTTTTACTAAAGTATTTCACCTGTGAAGTGTTTTTTAGAACTCCTGTTTTTTAAAAATTCTATATTTTTGAACTCATGGCTTTATCGTAAGTTCACATCTGATGCCTAAGTTAATGTAGATTTCTGAAAAATCTTATTTTACCTAACTGTAGAGGTTTTTAAGCTCTGTCTTTATACACAGGCCAAGTTTTTCAATGTTTATCTCTCAAATACATTTAAAAAAATCTCCTTTTACAAAATCCTTAAAAGGATATAGACATGGTGATGTTAGGAGTAAATCTGATAGCTATTCAATTAATCTGATATTTATTATTAATCTGATATTTATTAAATGTGTTTTCATAAATTGGTAAATGAAAATTTTTTGAGATTGCTTTGTTTATGTGTCTTCACTAAAATGAGATTACTAAGAGTTAAGATTTGTCAGATGTGACTTATATGCAAAGAATGTAAGAAGTTTCAGCTGGGCTTCAATTAAAATACTATAAAAACATACATATAGGTGCTGGGGGTGTGGCTCAAGCGGTAACACGATCGCCTGACATGCGCGGGGCACTGGGTTCGACCCTCAGCACCACATAAAAATTAAATAAATAAATAAATAAAGATGTTGTGTCCACCGAAAACTAAAAAAATAAATATAAAATACAATACATTTATTTCATCTTATTAAAATGGAGTAATTTGTCTAAATTCAGAAATTTCATAAGGACTGTTTCAAAATGTGAATTTAAAAAGAGTTAAGAAGTCTCTAGATATAAAAATAAAAAGAAAATATCTCTAGATTAAGAAGTATTTCATGTGATAAAATAAAAAGTTGTAAAGTGACTAAGTTACAAAAGCTTTATGGAGGGTAAATTTTTAAAAAGTTTTTGTGTAACTAAATTGGTTATATATAAGTAGAACAATCAGTTAAAGTTATTTCAGGCTTTTTCCTCTTTAAAAAGAAAATTCCTAATCTGTGAGGCTGAAGACCTTGTACTGAGTGTCAGGCATGGAGCATGTTTATAGAAACAGACAAGAGGAAGCAGCTCTTTTTACACACATCTGTTAAGTTTCAGAAGGGAGTGATCAAACTCTAGGACTGCTTTTTATAGTTCAAAAGCTAGGGGCTCATGGTTAATTAGTCTTTCCCAAAAAGGGATTAGAGAAGTGAGGGGAACTGACCCTTTCCCCCAGACACGAAGGCAAGTATTAATATGATGATATGAACCAATGTTTAATCCTCTATGTGTTAAAGTAATAAGGATTTCATAAAACATTAATCTGCTCTTATGTATCAAGATCAATTCTTATGTCTTTTTTTAAAAAACTTGAAAAATTAGTCTTTTTTTTTTTAAGAAGAAATCCCGGCTGTTTTTTTTTTTTTTTTTTTTTTTTTTTTAATTTTTTCCCCAGCCCCGAAAAATTAGTCTTAAAGGAATTATTTTTTGTCTAACTTTGGTTAAACAACAACTCTTATTTTAGAGTATTACACTATATTCCAGAGTCTAAATTTATCTTTAAAATATGAACTTGGTTAATATAAAAACATCAGTGTGATTGTGGTGCTGTTACTGGCTTCTTTGCATTCTAAAAGTATTCATATACAACTCTTTAAAATAAAAGTTTTATGGGCTGGGGATGTGGCTCAAGCGGTAGCACGCTCGCCTGGCATGTGTGCGGCCCTGGTTCCATCCTCAGCACCACATACAAACAAAGATGTTGTGTCCGCCAAAAACTAAAAAATAAATATTGATAAATAAATAAATAAATAAATGGTTTAGGAAAACATTTTACCAAGCTGGTATTCTCCAAACTAAAGTTCTCTTTAACAATGATCTCGTGCAGACTTATATAAAAATAATAAATTTAGTTGGAAATTTATTTGTTATTTAATATTTTGTAATTAGATAAAAGTCTTTATAAAATTACGTGTTACTTTTTACACTAGAATGGAAATGTAAATACATTTTTGAAAGACAATAAGGACAGCCTGGTGTATTTATTTATTATTTTTATTTTTTGAGAGAGAGAGAATTTTTTAACATTTATTTTTTAGTTTTCGGTGGACACAACATCTTTATTTTATTTTTATGTGGTGCTGAGGATCAAACCCAGCGCCCTGTGCCAGGCGAGTGCGTTACCGCTTGAGCCACATCCCCAGCCCAGCCTGGTTTATTTAAAGGTTAACAATATGGGATGTGCAGATATTTTGCCACCTTCCTAAAAAAGGGGGTTAAAAGCTCTCCTTGCTTTTTTGGTTTATGTTTCAGATATAATGTTAAATTATGTTAACTGATGCATATAGACTCAGGAAATGATATTGGAAAACTTTATAAAATAATATTTCAGGAAGAGGTAAAGGTCAGTTTCATAAATAAAATACCTTACCTAGGATTTGTTATGATGCCACCTCATCTGAATTAAGTCTCTGTCTCTCACCTTATTCCATATCAGGGTAACCACTCAAGTTGATTTGAAGTTAATTTCAAAAGATAAATTTCTGTTATAAGGATTACTGTGATCTTAAACAAAAAAAAATATATAATATATAGTTAAGTAAAGGTTTGGGACTACAAATAATTATGTTTCTTGATTCATAGCTATAATACAATCTATTAAATATATTTTTATTTTTGTTAATTTATTTATTTTCTTTGTAAACTTTATAACAGTTATTTGTTAATGCCTTACAAAAGTACAACTTTTAATAGAACAACTTAAGTTAATTTGAGATAATAAGACCATCACCTATAAGACAAACAAGATGTAAGGCTGACTTCAAGTACTTATACTACCCCATTCATAATTTTATTACTCAACTTATTATTAAAGACAGAATTCGAGTCATATAATTGGTGGGAGCTGAACCTTTTTTCGTTGGGATCCTTTTTTCAGTTCAACAACAGCATTGACTGATAACCCTCAAATGCTAGGTGGGTAACTTTTGGTAATTTTCCTGGTCAAGTAAGAAATACACATCAAGTAATTTCTTACTGTTTAGCTACTTTTGCAGTGCTGGGCTGTCCTCTACAAATTAAAATTGACAATGTTCCAGCTTATACCAGTTTTTCTTTTTGACAGTTTTGTGATCAATATCATATTGATCACTGAACATGTATCCCTTATAATCCTCAAAGCCAGGCTATTACAGAATAGGCCTACTTGTCCCTTAAGTTACAATTACAAAAACAAAAAGAGGGAGAGAGAAATCCCACAAAATTGTTTGAATCATACTCTTAGTTTTATTTTTATGTTTTAAAATTGTGACGCTGAGGGTTGCACTGCTGCTGAATGACAAATGGGTCCCACAGTTGTAGGCCCATCAGGCCTAGTCTGGTGGAGAAATTTACAAACAGGATAATGAAATGGAGAAGATTCAGTGATAATATGGGGTAATTGTTGTGTCTTTCCAGAAGGTGCAGCTCATCCTCTGTAGGTACCTAAGCTTGCTGTTCATCATCACCACAGAGGATCTTGAGTCACAGCTAAAACAACTGAAGAATCCGACCCATCAGGCTGAGGAGGTGGTCAAACAACAGGAAGGTACTAAATCTCCAGTCACCATGTTTGTGGCCAGGCTGGTTTTATTAAGTTTAAGTTTTCAGTTAAGCAGGGTTCATGGGGAAACTTATTGTATTTATATCGCCAACTAGCTGGGCTGGTGACCTGAGCTGGGTTCACAGGAGCTACCTACATCAATAACTGAGAAAATGGTGAAAGAAGCACACAACACACAGAAATACCTTTTGCTTGCAGGAATCAGAGATGATGGCTCTTGACCTTAAGAGTCCATTTGAAAGAGTAAGTGAAAGCACGCCTGCTACCCTGTTTATTGAGGAGAAAGATGTTCAAGAAAGTTCAACCCAAATAAGTTACGGAATTAGGTTTCAGGAGGTTGCTTGTTGATGTCTTGCAGTCAGCAGATTGACTGACATCCTGGAAGGCTATACCCATCTTAGATGCTGTGTGGGATCAAAGGCAGATGGAGCAAAAAGGACACATATGTCATACAGTCCAGTCAGAGCAGCAACATCAGTCCAGCCCCCTCATGTGCTCAAATGCTGATAGCTCACACACACAGCCCATTGCTGGCTCATGACAGATTTATTTCCCAGATCCACCTTTAGTGCACCCAGCTGTGTGGACAGGAGTATCTATTCCATTATTTACACATAAGAGGAGGTTTTTAGATAAACATATTGCCCCCGTTTCTACAATTGGTTTTAATTATACTGGATACAGTGGGAGTCTACCTATATGTTGGTCCCACAAAGAAAATGTTGGCTGTTTAAAAGTGACCCCAGAAAAAAAATCTCAGAATATGAAGCAGCAAGGGAAGCCAATGTGACTGGCCCTTGGGATTTGAAATTATATATCAATCAGTTATAAAAATGAGACTCCCCAAGGACATAACTGTGTTTCCCACAGAGCATCCACCAGTATTTTATTGCCATAATCATGCTACAATAGAATTGAATGCCTTTCCTGAATGAGTGGAAAGTGTCTCTGGCAATAGTGAGTATATTCTGGACTGGTCCCAAAGAATTAAGAGACACCCACATTAGGAATTTATGACTTCTACAGGATTTGTTATTAATGTTCTGACCCTCAGTGGTGGTGGCATACAAAAAAAATATCTGTGGCATTTAGATTTCATCAATTATACTGCCAGCTCCTAACTGATCTTGTGGACGGGAGCTGTAAAATGGCTACCTGCTATGTCCTGCAGGTCTGTGTACAATCTTGTTAAGTTTTAATTTCTGGGAATAAAAAAAGTAAATAGCATCAGAGAAAAATATTATGTAACTTGTCAAAGTTGCAATCTGACTAACTGCATTACTAGGAATAATAGTGGATAAGGAGTGCTTGTGTTACTGCAACCCTCCTTTGTTTTAAGCCCAGCTAACATTTCAGACCCCTGATATTCTGATGCTGGACTTCAAGTTCTACAACTGGTTCATATCAATCTAAATAGACACCTGCATGTTCTTGGTCTTAGTGAATTTGGAGTAGTCACTTTGATATCTGTTTTTGTCTCTGCCATGATACACACCATAGCCTTATCCAAAACCATTCAAAATGCTTGTTTTCTTAATGATTTGGCTCAAAATACTTCCAAAGGCCTACAGAATCAGGTAAATATTGATGACAAGATACAAATAAAATTAAAAGCCCTGGAAGCTATGGTCATACATACAGGAAATGAGCTCGCCACTCTTAAGTTCAGTCAGTAGTGTTATTGCCATGCTGTCTACAAGTTTATTTGTGTTACAGGAGCAAGATATAACACTTCTCATTGGAATTGGTAGAAAGGCAAAAATCATTTAATGGGCATTTAGAGGAGAAATAATGACAGTCTAGACCTCATGGAGTAACATCATCATATCCAGAATATTCACTAGACCAGGAATGATCTTGTGGATCCTGCATGGCTTGATGAACAAATAATTAATAATTTTTTAAATGGTTTTAATTATTAAAATATGTTGAAACATATAATATTTTATTTTTGGAATTATGTGTTTGCTATTGATACTTTTTATGTTATAACAATAGGATGCCACATCTTCTGAGAAGAAATCTGACAATTCCAAATAATAGCTCAATATTTGTGCTTAAAAATAAAGAAGGGGGAGATATATAGAATGATGATTTGAATTAAGATCTTTGATTATCCAGTGACAGGAGCATGCCTGTACTAGGAAATCCTGGTGCAAAGGCACAGTTGAGACTGCCCAGTTGCTGTGGTGACACCCTGTTCAAAGGACATTCTGTGCTTGCCACAGGATTCAGTCTTGAGCCAGAATTTGAACACCAGCTGCCAGGGGTAAAGAATTATGAATGCAGTTGATAATTATAATTGGGCCTCTAGTCTTCAAACTTGGTCCTGCTTGCTTTAAAGAAAATTCCACACAAAGAACAATTTTGATGTTAAAACTTATAAACATGCTGAACTAGCTCTGGGTCATTACATCTCCATCAGGTTGCAATGAACCACCTGGTCTCATTTTTTTCTCTATTGATGGAGTGTCTGAGATTCCAAGGACTGTGGTGGAGCTACAGATGTTAAGGAGTTAATATCTCCTGAGTTCTTGGCAGGCCAGAGGAAGCAAGAACAACAGACTGTTCTCAGGACATGCTCAGTTGACATGATCAGACTAGCCACAAGTTCCTCTTGAGGCTGTGGACTTGCTTTATGTTTTTCCCTTACGGTGGAGTTATTTGGGGAATGTTCCTGTTATTTTATGCTTAGCTCTTAGTATAGATCTAGGACAAAGAATAAGGAAAAAAATATAAATGTAACATTGTTTTAAAAAAGATGTTTAGGTATTTTGCTTCCCTAACCTCAAGGTTGCATTCCATAGTTGGGAACCCACTGTAAACTATAAAATGCTGTTCTTGCCAATAATAAACATCCTTAGTTGCATCAAGCTTTGGATACCCTGTGTTCCTTCTCTCATCTTGTTCGGCTCTTCAGTATCCATCAACTCTCATGTCTGTCTGTCTGCCTTTTCTAATCCCCCATTTCTCCTTGCCAGGTTTTTGAATTAATGGGCATGCAATTCAGCCATCTTCTCAATTGTAACTCTCCCTTATATCTTGGGGACTTTTACAAACTCCACATGTTTACTAATTCCATGCCTCTCCATCTTCTTGAATGCATGAAACTTGCTTATGCTACAAGATTTTGTTCAAGTTACAGTCATATTTTTGTTCTATTTCTTTTGAACATACATGTGGTTGTTCTGAGAGGATAACTGGGAAAAGGAAAAAAAAAAAACACATTTTGTTAGTTCACTATCATTGCTATTTGGAGAAATCAATCACAGGAATAAATGAGGAAAAAATCTTTTAAAGATTAAATGAATTTACATTATCATATGCCAACAGATAAATATACGTGTGTGTGTGTGTGTGTGTGTGTGTGTGTACACACATTTCTGGACACAATGAAAAAATAAATACCAAGGCAGGTGAAGAGGAGTAAGGACAACATAAAATTGTGCAGTAGGATAAAGACAACTAAAACAGGAGAATTATGTAAAACAGATGATATGATTGAACCAAAGAAATATATTTTTCTTTTCTTTATTTTATTTTTTGTTTTTTTAACTTTTATTTGTTGTATATGACAATAGGATGCATTATAATTCATATTACACATATAGAGTCCAACTTTTCATATCTCTGGTTTTATATACATGAAATCAAGTACGCAAAGTAGAGTCACATCCTTCATGTATTTTTACATGTACTAAGAGTAATGAAGACCATCACATTATGCCATCTTTCCTACCCCTATGGCCCTCCCTTTTCCTCCCTCCCCTTTTCCCCTTTGCCCTATCTAGGGTTCCTTTAATCCTTCCATCCACCCCACACAGCATATTATGGATCAGCATTCTTAAATCAAATACATTATTTGGCATTTGGTCTTTAGGACTGGCTAATTTCATTTAGCATTATATTCTCCAGCTTCATTCATGTTTATAGCAGCACAATTCACAATAGCTAAACTGTGGAACCAACCTAGATGACCTTCAGTAGATGAATGGATAAAGAAAATGTGGTACACATACACAGTGGAATATATTCAGCATTAAAAGATAATAAATTCATGGCATTTTCAGGTAAATGGATAAAGCTGGTTAATTTTTTTTCTTTTTTTTTATTGGATAGAAGCATGAAAAGTATGTATCACAGCTTCATTTGATATCAGTTTTGATTTCATGCATATAAAACTATGCTTGGGTTAATTGAGGAGTTAAGTGTTCAGTATTGAATAAAGTGAAGGATATGAAAAAAACAACTCACAGGGAGCAAAGGAGGACAATGGGTCCCAGGGAAAGAAGGAAAACAATGGGCTTGGACATTCACCATTTCCCAGCAACAAGGGTCTCTGGACTTTCACAGTTTCTACCACCATTCCCCTGACATCCCATTCTGCTATGATTCAGTCCCACTGAACCATATAAAACTCAGACCCCCTACTGTAACCAGTTGCCATTTTTTTCTCTTGAAAATGTGTCTGTCCAATGCTTAATAAAGTACCAATGATCCATTGAGCTCTGTCTCCACTTCTTTTTCTTTCTCTTTCATTTTGCTTTTATTTGGTGCCAAAACCTGAGATGAAAATTTGAGGGTTTTTACTGCTTTTTCAGATTTTCCTCCAATTTCTCTCTCTCTTTTTCTGCCATATACTCAAAGGTTAGTAAGAGTTGCTAAAAAATAGCTGATAAGACCTTGAAAGTGAATATTGATCACAAGCACTTTTATGGCTTTCTGAGGCTGTGGATGTACCCAGATATGTTTAACACAGCTGAATTCCCAGATTGACTGTTTTCTCAATCTCTCTCTCTCTCTCTCTCTCCCCCCACCTTATAGAAGGAGACCCTTCACACTTTCTAAGACCGCTTTGGCGAAATAGTGGCTGATATATGACCTGAAACTGACCCCATTCTTGGGCTAGGCTTTTGCTGCCTTACTGCTATGTGAACAGAGCACAGACCTGTATCAGGTTCTTTATTTGGATTGGAGTCATCATCCTTCTAATCCTCTCCTCTCCAATCCCTCCCTTCTCTTACACACTTGGACCTCCAGATCAGAGGCAACATTTTTACCATTTGTTTCTGCATGCAACATCAACCACCTTATTTTTCAGAAAGGTAACATCCCTTCTGGTCTCCTATAGAGGCACCTGCCTGAGACCCCCTCACTTTTGGCTCATCCAGACCCTGGGGTTCCCTCACCACTGAGATTGTAGAAGGGGACACTCTCTCATTCTCTGATGAAACTCTGTCTGGTGATGGGAGACATCAAAGGACACTTTGTTCTCAATTGCCACTCCAGTGAAACCTCTCCAACGTGGGAGCTTCCATCCTGCAGTACTCTCCCTTAGGTTGTCTCATAAATAATTTTGAAAACTTCTAATTCCAAACTGACCTTTAAATTAGATGCCTCATTATGCTTAGTACTCATATCTGGCTGTAATCTGAATCACACAACCTAATGCAATGGCCCAAGTTCAGAATTCAGGATCTTTGACTCCCAAATTCTCCAAGAATTAGATAAATTCATCCAACAAAATGGCAAATGGCCTGAGGTCCCTTAGCTGCAAGATTCCTTTTACCTTTACTCAAGGCCTTCATTATGCCAACCTTGCTCTTCTCTATAATCAATTCTTGCTGACTCCCCATTCAGTAAGTCTCCTAGATCAAGTCCTGACCCCAGCCTTCTTCTTCATTTACTGCTCCCAAAATAGCAGATGAACCCTCACCAAAAGTAAGTAAAGCAGGGAGCTATAAAGGAAAGTTTCATAGACAAATCTTCCTAACCTGCTACATAGGCAGGCTTAATCTGTTTTTCTGTATTTCCTAGTAAATGGGCCCACTGTGCTGACCCTCATATGTTTTATTTTTCAAGAAGCAATTTACCTGCAGCCCTGCCTGGGCTCTGTGGACAGGATATGTCACATTCCTTAGCAAACTATCTGCTCACTGCAGGAGAAATGCAGGTCCATCTCCCCTCACACAAGTGGTGGGGCTATCAGTCCTGACTTAGTTCAGTTTCTTTTATGTGGGAGAAAATTTTTGTGGGGGACAGAAGAAGGCTTGAGACATCAAAAGCCAGCTGGCTGGGGCCACTCTGGTGCTGCATGAAGGTCTCATGTCCTGAGTCTGACCCCAACAGCCTTCAGGGGTACCAATATCTGTCTCTTTTTCCAATTGACTTATTCTGATAGTGGAAGGCACTCTCATGCAATAAGTCTTGGTTCCTGAGAAGAAATCTTGAATCTCAATCTGATCTAAGGTCTTTAAGAAAGATGTGACTCATTAACCTCCAGAGTGTGGAAATACTTCTACCACAATTTTGTCCATACTGTCTGCCTCTTAAACAGGGAGAAATTCTCAAGATAGATCTCCCCTAGACTTAAAATTAGACTATCTTCTCTAGACTCTCACAAGACTCATTTTCTTCTGCACTCCCTTCATCTGGCAAGGAAAAGACTAAAATATCTGTCCCACATAATTAGAGTAAAACTACACCTCATTGATCATAGTTCAGGAACCCAAATTATTTATTTTTCTCTAGTGAAGATATCATCCACAATAATTACAGGCTTGCCTCCCACTTCAAATTGAGGAGCATAATATGAAATTATGAGTATATGAAATGAGAGTATGTGAATATGAGAGTATCATATGAGAGTATGAGAAATCAAAAGGACAAAGGGAACATGTAAGAAATTTTAAGAGCACAACTAGCTGACAAATGTCTTCCTTTAAATTAAAATAGTTAATCACAGTTGGGAATAATTTTCTGCATTCAAACCTGGCCTGGTTACCAACTAGGAAAATTTAAAAAAAAAGGTAAAAATGCCTTGTGAATGAGGTTTTGATCAAAATGGCAGCTTCCCTTACTTCTTAGCTTTTGCCAGATCTCTATCTCTCCAAGGTTTACAGAGCCTGCAGAGCTTGCAACACTTACAAGGCTTATAGAGGTGACTTCCCTAAACCAGTTTGAGACCAAAAGGAAAAAAGTCTCAATTTTAAATCTAAGCCATTTGTGGGACCTAAATAGCTGGGTATCTTATCTATTCTTTGCAATCTACCATGCTGCTTTCTTAACAAGTTCCTCCCTAAACATTACAGAACAGTGAGGAATGATATCATATATACCAGTCTGCTGCACCTTGAGAATTTTCACCTGAGGATTTCAGGGCTCTCTCATTGTCTCAATGACTGAACTGACTCTAGACCAAAAAGTATCCTATGATCTGATAAAGATGTTATGCATGCTGCTTTTTATGGCCCTGTTATTTGCTTTGGAATACCTGTTTTGTAAAATTCTATATTTTTGAGCTCATCATTTTATGGTGAATTCACATTTGATCCTCCACACCTAAATTAAAATAATTTTCTAATCAATCTTATTTTATCTAACTATAAAGGTATTTACATGCTGTTTTTGTTCAGGCAGAAAATTTTTAAGAGTTAGATCTCAAACACATTGGAGAATCTCCTTTTCACAAAAACCTTTAAAAAGACATAGAAATGGTGATCTTGGGAATAAATCTGATAGCCCTTTAGGACAAGTAGCCATCTCAGTGTCTACCATTGCTTTTAGACTTTAAACCTATCATTTCTCACTGCACAAGCCTCTGTGTTTAAGTCATAATGTAAAAGTCTGATAAGATCTATTTTAATTTCTAAGACCTTAAATGTATTAGAGGCTTTAATAAACATCTGTAGTGTTGCTTTCTACCTGTGGAGATCTACCCTCAAATAGCTATAATCTCTATCTTTCCCAAGAGAGATTTACATTTCCAAATAGAGGCCACATCCTCACTGGCCTTGTCATGGGAAAAACTTAGTTCTTACATCTCCTCATTAAAAATTACTGTTTTCTGTCATCATCATGACATTCATTGGCATGTTTCATGCTAAGACATTTTCTTTTTTGTTTCTCTCATAGAAGCATCCACCCCCAAGAAAATTTTACAACCTGTTCTTTCCAAACCAGATTTTTGTCACAGACCCCTCAACTGACCCAAAATATTCCTAAAAGAGAAACCCATACTGTTTTCCAATGTCAACCTCTCTAAGCCTTAAACACCCAGAGTGATCATTGTCCATTTTCCCTTAGAGCACTAATGGTTTTCTCAATCAGAGGGAAAATTGAGACCTGAGCAAAAGGACAATGGAAATAATAAATAATTAGGTTGGAAAGATGGAGGCTGATTTAAAAAAAATAAAATGCTAATACCTCCAGAGAACTTTCCCTTCTTCCAAACTTTTGCCAAGTTTACCTATCTCCCAGCAAGGAGTTTTTAATAAGTACACCCTAGGTGGTTCCCTTCCATTCTTTCTGGGTAAATATGGAAAATAGGGATAGGTAACCCATTGACAGCTCCCTTCCTACCTTTTGGTTACATAGGCAGGATGGGAGGAGGGGGGCATAAGAAGAAGAAAACCTGAAATCTATAAAATCAGCGGGATAGCCCTACTCCTCAGGCACCAATTCTGGACCTCCTCATCTCCAGAAGACTTGCTGTCTTACCGCAGTCTGGCTGGGCAAAATTCAGGAGCCACTTGTCAAAAGAAATGAACTTTATTTTTAGAACCACACACACCAAACCACCCAGCTCCTCAGGAAAAACCTTCAGAGCCCAACTGCCACCACCAGCTTCCCAGGAGCCTCTCAACCTCCCCCACTCCTCCTGCTCTTGAGGCTGATTGGCTGGGTCGTGTGGGCAGAGCCAAACAAAGTCCCCCAATGAGCAGCTCCGTGGTCTGAAAGGGCGGGGAAACAGCCCAATGAACATCACTGCAGAGGAGCTAATCAGTTGGCAGCTAGAAGTTTGCTGGGGCCACTGTGAGCCAATCATCAGCTGGCAGCTGGAAGTTTGCTGGCAGCTGGAAGATTTTGCTGGGGCCCCTTCGGCTGTGGCTCTCAACACTGTCTGTCTTCTATCCTTCAAATAAAAGTTTTTGCTCTTGCTTTGCTATTTCTTAGGTGTTTAATCTTCAACACTGTGGAGAACAGAGCCAGATTCTGGTTTTCAACACCAATTTCAGCATAACTCAGTGGCAGAGTACTCCCTAGCATGTGCAAGACCCTGGGTTTAACAGTACAGGGAAAAAACAAAAGAAGATGAAAACAGTAAAAGATTTCTTGTCATCTGAGCACAGAAGTATGCGCCTATATTTTTAGTTTCTCGGGAAGCTAGTAGGAAGATCACTTGAACCCAGGATTTCAGAGCCAAACTAGACAACATAGGGAGAATCAATCTCAAAAAAAAAAAAAAAATTCCCTGTTCAACACACAATTATTACTATATTCTCTTGTCTCTATAAATAAGAGAACATCCTTTCTTCCTGATTATCAAATCAAGAGATTAAAGTCATTTTAGTGAGACTTGTAATGTCTTATAATGTGATTGATGATTGATAACAACAACAACAACAAATATATACTGGAAATTCAACCCAGAGATGCTGTAGTCTGAACTACATCCTCAATGCTTTTTATTTTTTTATTTTAAGACAGCGTCTCACTCAGTTACTGAGGCTGCCTCAAACTTTCTATTCTCCTGCCTCAGCCTCCCAGTCACTGGGCTTACATTTTATGTCACCATAAAATGTTTTAAATGTTAATTTTAAAGTTTTTTTTTTATATTTTCAGTTGTCATAATTTAATATATCTCTATGTACATTTTAAAATAGATACATATGAATTATGCTAAAATTATTTTTTAAAAGGTGTATGTACAATGGGAGGAGAGTATTAGTATCTGGAAGAGGAATGATCATTGAATAACAATTTGATTTCAACTTGATGCAGTAAAATATTATTATTTTGTGGGTTTGCTGGAGCACACCTGTAATCCCAGTGCCTTGGGAGGCTAAGGCATGAATAGGGCAAATTCAAAGTCAGCCTCAGCAACTGAGTGAGACATGTCTCACAATAAAAATTAAAAAGAGCATTAGATGTACCTTACTTGTAAGTGCCACTGGGTTCAGTCTCCTGTACACCCCCCCAAAAATAGTGATTATTTTCTTTCTCCCAATTCTACCTCATGGTACAGTTATTATCTCACCTACCTTATTTAATGAGCCCTATGATTTTTTGATGTTTTTTAGTATTTTATGATCATAGACAATTATAAGCATATTGATAGAACAACAAGAGATTTTCTCCTTCTAAAGAAACTGAAAATGCTGAAAATTATGTGGCCATGGTCTGTGACTCATAGAGGAATGCCAGCCTGATTAATCACAAGGTAGACACTGAGCAGTACTTATCCTTAGGCACCTGGGCTCTTCTCTGATGACACTTTTTGATGTTGTTGTTTTGTGATACTGGACCCCAAATTTAGAATAATAAAAGTGATCTATTGTCCTTTTGCCTGGTAGGTAGAACCAAAGTCTCCTTCCCTCCCCTCATTATCCATGACAAAGCCTTCTCAAGTACCTGGCATACTTAGCAAATATTTGTTGAATGGAAAAATGAATGAATATGAAATACTTATTTATCCAAGCTCTATTAATAGGCATGTAGTTTGATTCATCTTTTTTACTGTTACAATACTATAATAAGGATTACTGTAAATCTATTTTTACCTGTGTCTCCAATTATGTCCTTAGAATAGTATCCTAATGATGAAATTTTGGGTCAATAAATGTGAACATTTAAAATACCTCAATAATTTGCAAGATGTTTTTCAGACAGCTTTTCAATTGGACCATATTATGATGTTGGGGGACCTCTATCATCATTGCATCTATTGCTCCCACATTTCATTGGGGCCTTACAAATGGTAACCATGTGATCTACCACAGAGTTCCATCTCCAGTACACTGAAGAAATTTCAACATAAAATGTTGATGCATGCTTGTAATCAATTTGTACAGAAAGTTGTGTGTGTGGGTGTGGGCAGGGGGGTGGTTAATTCCAAAACCTTCTGGTCCTCCTCCATCTTAGTCCTCTTTTCTGATGCTCCCTCTTATTCTTGACCTCAAATATTGGAGTATCCAGGGATCATCTCAATTTTTATCCACTCATTCCATTCACAGCTTAACTACTTATGAATGTGCTTTTAGCTTCCAAATTAACGTATGTGACCTTGATCTCTTATGAATTCCAGACTCATGCTTACAACAACTAAGATTGCATCTGCACTTGGTTGTCAACAGCTACCTCACATTTAACTTTTTCCAGAGCCAGTCCCTGGCTCCCAAAATCTACTGTTCCAATAGTATTCTTCATCTCAGTAATTAAGACCAGAATGCATTCTATTGTTCAGATCAGAACCCCAGTCAGGTTTTGTTGGTCAGATCTTCATGGCTGTGACCACAACACTTGAGAAGAACAACTTAAGAGAAAAAGTGTACTTGGGGCTCACAGTTTCACAGGTTCAGTTAACAGTCAGCCAATCCCACTGATTCCATTTATCTGGTCCCAAGGTGAGGCAAAACATCATGATGGAAGGATGTGGCAAAGGAAGCTGCTCAAATCATGACAGACAGGAAAGAGAGGAGAGGAAGAGAGAGAGAGAGAGAGAGAGAGAGAGAGAGAGAGAGGAGAGAATGAAAGCCAGGGACAGACCTACTCTCCAAGGCCATACCTCCAGTGACCGTCCTCCTCTAGCCATTTCCCACCTGTTTACAGTTATCACCTAGTAGTGCATTCAGCTATTCATGAATGAATCCAGCAAACGGATTAATTCACCTATGAGGTCACAGCCCTAATCACTGCCCCCAAACCTCACTTCTGAACTTCACTGCATTTGGGATTATGCTCCCCAAACATGAACTTTTCAAAGGACATTCCTGATCCAAGGCATAATTCAGGCTGAAGTAGAAGAGGATTGTTTGCCAGGGAAACACAGTGAGACCCTGTCTAAAAAACAAAAATATAAACAAACAAAATCCCTTGCAGTTACCAGGTTCCTGTCTTTATTTGACATCCCATATATGATCCATCAGCTCTACCTTCAAAATACAATCTACCAGGCCCAGACACCATCCTGTCTTGCCTTGATATTTTAATAACTTTGTAACTGACCTGTGTTGCTTCTGCCCTTGACTCTTCACAGACTCTGCTCCAAATATTAGCCAGTGCTTCTTTTAAAACTCAGATCAGGAATTCAGCTCAGAACCCTCCAAGGGCTTCCTGTCTCCCTCAGAGTAAAGTCCAAGGTCCTCTCCAGGACTTTCAAGGCCTACTTGACCTGGCCACACTAACTTTCAGACTTCATGTCCTTAAATGCTAACCCTTGCTCACTCCACACCAGCCAGACACTGTGTCTCTGTGATTAGTCTCCTCAAGTACATCTGGATATTCCAGCCCTGGGTCCCTTTACTATTCTCTGTTTTCTGAATTTCCCACCACAAATATTCATAGGGCTTGCTCTTCACTTCATTGAGTTCTTTGTTCAAGTGGTACCTTCTGCCACTGAGGGTAAACAAGACCATGAGTCTTTCCTGTTCAGTAAGAGAAACTCCATTCTAACTCCCTGACTTTCTGACTGCCATTTTCTTAAAAATAGATGCCTATATTTTTAAAATCTGTACTTCTTCACTTCCTCCTAAGCATACACGCCTGAAAGCATTCAACCCAAGAAAACTTTCCCACCACATGAAAACAGAGGGAGGTGGGCAAGGGAGATACAGAAGAGCTTAGGCATTTAGGGAAAGATGGCAAGTGAGAAGGTGGGGGGAAGGGCATGAACAAAAAAGCATGGAAAGAGTCTTTTGATGATGTCAACTTCCTGCTTGAAGAAAGCACTATGGACACAGTGGGGGACCCAATCAGAGAAACTCTTCTGTGCTCATGTTCCTAAGTGGGGGATCCAATATAAAAACAAAAAGAGACTTGTGAACAGAGGGGGCACCAATCAATAATAGTGAGGACCATATGGACAGAAGAGGAGATAAGGAAAGGAGGAAATTCCAGAGACCACAGAAAGAATAGGCAAAAACTCCCTCACCAGATTTCCAGATCTTGCTTGCAATCTCTTTTTCCTATTCTTCAATTCTTTGCTGAATAAAGACAATGAACCCAGACCGCTTGATAGTAATAGAATTGGGGGCTCATCCAGAATAGAAACTCAAAGGTTAGTAACAGTCATGTTAAAGGGCCAATGAGACCTGAAAATTGACTGCTGATCATCCAGCACCTCTGTGGCTCTTTGAGGCTGGGGAAGCCCCCAGTCACACTAGCCTGACTAAATTCCCAGACTGATTTTTATTTTTAATTTTTCTTTTGCTCTCCTCTCAGCAACAATGGGAGTAATAGGCTCCATAGTCCATGATAATATTTCTTTTCCTACTCATGGGAACATAGTTTGTCAGTTACAACTCAATCACTCCTAATTCATCTTATCTTATGCACAGACCTTATCCCTGTCAGGATACCCATGATCAAAGGGCTCTATAATAGAGGAATTCCATTTTGAGACATTTTAGAAAACACCCATCTCCCTCCATTGTGGTTTTAATGATTTTAATGACCCTCCAAAAGAAAGAAAGAAAAAGAAAAGAAAAGGGATATTATTGTAACCATTCCAGGACTTCTCCTGGGATTGATTTATAGCAGTTGCTGAGAACCTCCTTGCACCGAAAAAAGACCCATAAATGGGCTGAGGGATCATGTTATAGCTCAGGGAACTCTCATCTCGAAACTCCAGCATACATCTTTTTACAGACAGATTCCTCCTCTCCAGATTCTTATTCTCCTGAGAATTCTGAGTCCCTTTTTGACAGGAGTAAATTGGGAATAACATGCTTTCTGGGAATAAAAGCATCAGATAGATAGATCTGGATTACAAAAGAAATATCAGGGATATGAACCACAGAACATGGGTGAGCTTGGTTAGTCCCTACCTAGACATGATCCCTCTTATATAGACTCTGGGCCAAGCCAGTCTACCTGATTCACAAGCCAGAACTGCCCCCCCTCCCCAAGATTTGTAAGAGTGAGGTGGGAATTGTGCAAACCTCATCATGACATCTTCTTTTTTTGTTGTTGTTTTCAGATGAGATCCAATTTTTCCAAGATCCTACCAGACTCACATCTCTCTTGTCTGCTCAAAAACTGGGGTAATTTGCACCCCAAATTAAAGAGAAAATATTTGATTTTCTTTTTCACTGAGGCCTGGCTTCTGTACCCATTAGAAGATGGTGAAAAGTGTCTACTTGAGGGGACCCTAAATTACAGTAATATTCAGCAATTTAAACTTTTCTGTAAATGGGAGGGTAAATGGAGTGAAGTTCCTTATGAACAGTTTTTTTTTTTTTTTTTTTTTTTTTTTTTATGTGAAAGATACTGATATGGGTTGGGTTTCTTTTTCTTTTTTTAATTGCAGCTCACTTAAAAAAATGAAACTATGGTATTTGCCAGTAAATGGATAGTAAAGGAGAATATCATGCTATGTGAAAAAAGCCAGACTCAGAAACTTAAAATTCAAAGGTTTTCACTCAAATGCAGAAGCTACTGTAAAATAAAGGAAAGGAGGAAGGAAGGATAGGATAACATAAAGAACCACTTAAACATAAGTAGACATTAATATTTCAAGTGTTTATTGCAAATATGTTCTCAATTTTGTTTGCATTTTAATTTTGTGTGAAATTTGTAATGTATATTGTTTGTTTTATGTAATCAAATCTATTATTTATTTTATTAGCATCATTTAAGTTTACTTGTGTTTCCCTATCCTTTGAGCTAATAAGTATTAGGTATATTGATTGCTTCCTTTTTCTTTCAATTTTTTAATCTATCTGAAATTATTGTTGGGTAAGATGAGTAACAGTATAATCCATGTGTGTTCCCCATAGTTATAATCAATGGTTCCGCATCACTTATCAAGTAAGATTCCATTTTCCTGATTTGTGACCAACACTTCAATGGACACTGAGTTCTTATATGCCAAATCTGTGGAGTGGACCCTGGGAGGTGACTCCCAGACTTCCCTCCAGGAATGAAGAATTTATGTGCTCAGTTGCTGGAGTGTGGGTGGGAGACTCCAAATTTGGAGACGGCCTCCTCTCCTTCCCAAGGACATATCCAAGGAGTGGTCACTACAGGGCATAAATGCCCAGGCACTTTGCTTCAAAGCAGGACAATTTTGAAGGGCCACGTAACCTTTGGTTTGCTGAGTTTTTGTTGGGCTCCTACCTCAGGTGATTCCTCTCTACTCAGTCTTGCATTTTCTCCTTTCTTTCCCTTCCTTCCATAGGTGTGTATTCACAAACCATTCCAACTAAACATCCTGTGTGTTGATCTCTAGATTCTGTGTGTGGAGGTTTTGTTTCATTAATCTACCAATGCTTAGCACCACTTATTTTGATTTTATTTTTGTAGTTTTCAAATACAAGTAGCTTTTTGTATTCTTAGTGGTTATCATCTGAACCCATATAGTTCCAATGTCTTGTGGTAAACAAAACGCCATATGAGGACTGGCATTGCAGGTCAATGGTAAAGTGCTTGCCTAGCACAGGAGACAAAGCCCTCGGTTGTATCCCCAGTACTCACTCTCTCTCTCTCTCTCTCTCTCTCTCTCTCTCTCTCTCTCTCTCACACACACACACACACACACACACACACACACATACACAGGATCTTCAGGTCTTGGACCTAGTCAGTCATGCTACTAATTACTTTTTTCACTTAAAAAAAAAACTTATTTATTTTAGATAGGAATATATGACAGCAGAATGCATTTTGAATCATTGTACACAATTGCAGCACAAATTTTTATTTCTGTGATTGTACACAATGTACTGCATACCATATGTTCAATCATACAAGCACCTAGGGTCATAATGTCCATCACATTCCACCATCATTCCTGCCCCCATACTCCCTTCATGCTACTAATTATTAAACATTAAATCTTGGAATAACCTTAATTATGTAGTACATCACATTAATATTAAAGCAAAAAAATCAACATGATCATTTGATGCAGAAAAAGCTTTTGATAAAATCTAATACCTTTCCAAAATTAAAAAAGACACACACACACACACACACACACACACACAAAGATAAAAGAAAAATTCTAAACCAAATAAAAGGTATGCATAAAAAATCTAACATCATATTTATTAATAGTTATAGCCACAGCAATTTGGCAAAAAAAATATTTTTTCAAGTATCCACTTCATAAAGAAAGAAGAAAAACTATCTGTTAACAGATGGCACAATCTTTTTTTTTCTTTTTTTTTATTGGTTGTTCAAAACATTACAAAGCTCTTGACATATCATATTTCATACATTTGATTCAGGTGGGTTTTGAACTCCCAATTTTACCCCAAATACAGATTGCAGAATCACCTCGGTTACACATCTACATTTTTACATAATGCCCTATTAGTAACTGTTGTATTCTGCTACCTTTCCTATCCTCTACTATCCCCCCTCCCCTCCCCTCCCATCTTCTCTCTCTACCCCATCTACTGTAATTCATTTCTCTCCTTGTTTATTTTCCCATTCCCCTCACAACCTCTTATATTTAATTTTGTATAACAATGAGGATCTCCCTCCATTACCATACAATTTCCCTTTTCTCTCCCTTTCCCTCCCACCTCATGTATCTGTTTAATGTTAATCTTTTCTTCCTGCTCTTCCTCCCTGCTTTGTTCTTAGTTGCTCTCATTATATCAAAGAAGACATTTGGTATTTGTTTTTTAGGGATCGGCTAGCTTCACTAAGCATAATCTGCTCTAGTGCCATCCATTTCCCTGCAAATTCCATGATTTTGTCATTTTTTAGTGCTGTATAATACTCCATTGTGTATAAATGCCACATTTTTAATCCATTCAACAGATGGCACAATCTTGCATGTAGAAAGCCCTAGGAAAATTATTGCAAGTGAACTCCTGTAACACCTTGGGAGGCTATTTGGGAGGCTGAGACAGGATGACCACAAGTTGGAGGCCAGCCTGATAAATTTAGTAAAATCGTGTCTGAAAATAAAAATGGGCTGGGCATATAGCTCAGTGGTAGTGTGTTTGCCTACCATCCATAATGCCCCAGGTTTGACTTAAACCCAGTATCACACACACAACTTCTCTCCTCCTCTTCTCTCTCTCTCTCTCTCTCTCTCTCTCTCTCTCACACACACACACACACACACACAATCATAAAGAATACACACATGTGCACACACACAACTAAAACTATTAACAAATAAGTTCCATTTCTATTTGGTAGAATAGTTTGAGGTGCCACTTGGTATTATCTGAAGCCCTGTGACCTGGGACCTGCACCCTCCAGGTCTATAATCCTGCTTCTTAAGTTCTAAGTGCTTCAGCTTCAGGGCCAGCCCCACCTCAGCTTCCCCCAACACATGTGCAACCCATAGACACCCCTCTCCCAATGCACACCCCCGTACTCCTCACCTCCTAAAGAGCTTCACCCTCACCACTCCCTGGGGGGCCCTGCCCACATGTGTCAAAATCCATCTTTTGAGAGTTGGGCCCAGAGAGGTCTGTGGGATAGTGTGCTCAAGAGTATTTTTGTGAGCACAGGGCTTTCATGTGCTCCCACTTGGTCCTTTCCTCTCCCTGGAGCCACACAACTTCCGACCTGTACCTGGGGAGTGATAGGCCAAGTACAAGGGGTCAATACACACCTTGGCCTGGTCTCCCTGACCACCCTCACCCCTCAGCTTGGAAAGCACAGAGCCCAAGGTTCTCAGCCAGGAGCCTCATCCAGGCTGCAGTTCCCCTCTACCTCATTTTTGGGGGCAAGGACATAGAAAGGCAAGAAGAGGGAAGTTCCCAAAGGCTCTCAAATTGCCCTGGAGAAAACCCCACAGGAAAGGAACAGTGAGTGTCAGGGCCTAGGAGCTGGAGTAAGGGACCAGGGAAGAAGATCCAGCTTTACCCCACCCATCAGCCCCCTGGGTCCACCACTTAAGCCTCTGGTTTACAAATTCATTTGGGTCCCAGGGGTGCACGGAGGGTAACATAACAGTTCCTGGCACAGTTCCACCTCCTGGAAGGTGTTGTTCCCCTGAAGGAATTGGCCTAGAGGGAGATGGGGATATGAAGAGGATCTCAGAACCAGCAGGGCTGGGCAAGACAATCTCCCAGTGACCCTTCCTAAATTGCTCAGCTAAGCCAGGGCTGAACCCAGGTCTGGAGAAAAACTCCAAGGCCAGGGAAGCCCAAGAGTGACCCCGGGCGGGCCTGCTGTCTTCCAGGGCTCCTAGGAAAAGTGACTTTCCTTGACCCACACATGTGCAGCTCCCCCCAGACACTGCTGACACTGCACCCACCTCTCCTGCCTCTCAGGGTTTCTTCATCACCTTGTACCTCTTTTTGCAACATCCTTTCTCTGTCTCCCGTGATCTAGTTCATTTCCATTACTAAAGCAAACACTCCTTTTCATATGTCATTATGTGTTTTTTTTTTCCCCTAATTTAGTCAAGAGAAACACATTATTCCCAACCTGTTTAAGCACTGAGCAATGTTTCCCTTGAAGTTTTGTGCCGCAGTCTGGCTGGGCACAATCAGGAGCCACTTGTCAAAAGAATCTAACTTTATTTTTAGAACCACACACGCCAAACAAAACAGCCTCTCAGGAAAAACCCTCAGAGCCTCAACTGCCACCACCGGCTTTCCACAAGCCTCTCTCTCCCACACCAGCTTCTCTCCACCTCCCACAATCCTCCTGCTCTTGAGGCCGATTGGCTGGGTCACGTGGGCGGAGCCAAAAAAGTCCCCCAATGAGCAGCTCCGTGGTCTGAAAGGGCAGGGAAACAGCCCAATGAGCATCACCGCAGAGGAGCCAATCAGCTAGATGTTGCTGGGGCCGCTGTGAGCCAATCATCAGCCAGCAGCTGGAAGTTTGCTGGCAGCTGGAAGTTTGCTGGGGCCCCTTCTCTGTGGCTCTCAACAGTTTTGCATGTTGTTTTTCAGTCCTGGACAGTTTCTTGACATGGAAGCTTCAATCAGTATTCTAGTGAGAACTCAAAGTGAGCTCCCTGCTAGAGTTCTTTCTCTGAGCAGCTCTCTTCTCTCCTACACTCTGTCCTTCAATCTCTAATCATGCTGGTGTTTCCTGACTCTGATCTTCATCTCCTTAATTCAAGGAAGCTGTTAGACTCTATCTAGCTAGGTTCTCTAATCCTGTGCCATAGCTTACAGATAGCAGTAAATTGAGTACATGAACAAAATGACACATTTGTTTCCTGTCTCTCAAAGATTGCTGTTTGTGCTGGGCTCAGTGGTGCACAATATAATCCCAGCAGCTCGGGAGACTGAGGCAGGGGGATCACAGTTTCAAAGAAGCCTTGAAATCGTGCTGAAAGAAAGAAAGAAAAAGAGACAGAAAGAGAGAGAGAGAAAGAAAGAAAGAGAGAGAAAGAACAAGAGAGAGAGAAAGAAAGAAAGAAAGAAAGAAAGAAAGAAAGAAAGAAAGAAAGAAAGAAAGAAAGTGAGGAGAGGCTGAAGATGTGGCTCAGTGATAAAGCACTCCTGGGCTCAATCCCTGATACAAAAAAAAAAATTTGCTATTGGTTTTGTCATTTGATGTAGTGTCTTGAAAAATATTATCGTTTCCACATATTTTTGTCTGCTATTTTACTTTAAAAGGTAGTAGTTGTCTTACATGGGAGTGTAAATCCATTTTCTTACAGAGGGCAGGACTGGGAGAAAGAAAAGCAAGATTAACTAACTAATATTTTAAAAAATGTAGGGGGGTGCCATGGTGTGTGCCTCTGGTTCCAACGACTTGGGAAACAGAGGAAGGAGAATTATTTAGCCCCAGAGTTCAAAGACAGTCTGGGCAAAATATCAACACCCTACACACCTAACACCTACCCCCAAGAAAGAAAAATAATCAAGGAGTAATGATTTTTTATTTGTTAGTACTGAAGATCAACTTGATGTTTATGTTATGAGCAAGAATTTATAGTAAGACTCCTTCATTTTGTTTAGGTACTTTTCAGGTTTGATTGTTCAGTTGTAATATTGGCAAGGTAGACTCTGCAGAGTTGTGATTTTGTTGAGAATAAGAAGAAAAGACAAGTCCAATTGTCAAAGACATATTAAAGGAATGATTAAATATCATTCACAAAATGTATCATGTTAATGAGGAAAGTGGGAAAATCATACATTTGAGAGACTGTAAAAACATTATAGGATTAATGCATTGTATATCTTAGTATGGCCAGAGTATCAAAGTTATGGCATTGCAGGGGGTATTTTAGGCAGATCAAGGATACCAGTCGAAATATGGGGTAAAATTAGTGTTAAAGCAGAATAGAGGAGGAAATGAATGGGGAATTAAGATGTGAATGAGTTTGGCAAAAATGACTGACAGAAACATAATATTATAAAAATGCAGATTCTGGGCTGGAGATTGGGAAATAGCTGCAACATTGAGGGACAGCAGGAATGTGATATTACCAGAATCAACTATGAGAGTTGTTAAGGAGCAGGATGGGGAAAGGTTTAAAATTAGAAAAGAGGATGTTTACTCTCCCTACTCTTCCCCAGTTTATACCTTAGAATTATAGATATATATTTAAGTGCATGGGAGAAAACCATTTTAGAGTGCTACAGAGTAAGGAATGTCTTCAGAGAGAGCCAAGTTTTCATTGGAAAGAGAAAGCAAAAGAAGTATTTGGAAAATAAATTGTTATTCTAAAGAATTTCACTAATTGAGAAACAGAATACAGGAAAGCCCACAGTGTACAGGTTTCAGGAGGTGGAAAGGGGATAAAGAAGGGAAGTGAATAGGAAATGTGAAGAGTGCCTGTGGATGATAGAGGTGCTGTATTGATCTGTGGCAAACCCCAACAGGAAAAGTACAGTCGCAGCAGAGGAACCCTGTGGTTTTGGAGTATGGCCATTCTCTCTTCAACAAGCATGTCCACTCCTTGTTAGAAATAGCTGCTGAATTGCTACAGGGCCCTGGTGGAGACTAAGTGCTGACTGCTAGACACTGAGAGATAGTGTTATTGAACAACTCAGTACTCTTCTGTATTTTGTATGATTCATCTAGGAATAAATGTGTGCATCTCTAGATATACACACTAGGATTAGGAGACTGGGATCAACATCACATTAAATGAATAATCTCTAAAAACTCTTCCTCGGAGGAGGCAATGTAAAATGTCAACAAGATAGCCTATTCTGTGGAGTCCGCCAGCCTTTGTCCCATACAGTACAGTTCTTGCTTAATTGGCATATGAACAAGAAGGTCAAGGGAAGAAAGATGGCAGCTATGCATCAAGGAACCCTCAACAACACTACTGCCTCTCCTGAGTGCCCACAGTTCCATCAGTGATTACAAGTCATATAGCCTATATTTGGTACTATACCCAACAGGGCAGCAAGATGATTGGAATAGATTATTTCCATTATGGAAGGGGGAGTGAAATTTCCTTTCACAAATACTTGGGATTTTAACTTTTCTTACCCCATCTACCATATTTTGTTTTTCCTACTATCTTTTAACTTAGTGATTGCTTTGTGCAATTTCTATAGGTATTAGTCAGAGTAGTCTATTAAAAATAAGCACTAAAATCTATTTTAGGCTTAGTATATTGAATTTAATTTTCACTTCTGTCATAGTTCAACTCAGGTTTCTTGAGTCTCTGATAATTGTCCTCTAAACAATCTCTCAAATATGCATCATCCGTTCATTCTTGTGTTACTCTAATCTGAAAGAGGGAGCCATGATTTTACTAAATATGGCACTGGGAAATAAGCCCATTGTGTGGGAAATTTGAGGGGCTTGTCTAGAATTATTATATATATATTTTTTTCTTACTCTAGCCTATTATCCAGAATATAAATATATGGCTCAAATGGCCAAACAATATTACAAAGAAGCATGAGGAAGAAAAATCTTTCTGTGTTTTAAGGAAGAAGAAAAATAGAAAAACAAGTGGGTAAGCATAGCATTGTTCAAGTTACAATTTATACTACTCTCTACAAAATACAGAATAACCTACACATATATTTTAAATAACTTGTCTTTCCTCTCTGCTGTCTTTCATTATATTATATATCACCATTAGTTACAATAGATTTTCCCTTTGAATACCAAAAAAATAGAAGTGAATCAGATCAGTAGGCAGAATGGACATCGGTCAGTGATATCATTCACTTCAAATTTTCAATAATCCATTAAACCTTGAGTTATCTCCTTTGAAAAGGAGTGAATGCCTTTTGAGGTCTCAGATTTTATTACATTATCTTTTTACCTGAAGAAAAATTGTAAACTTCTGAAAGAAAAGTGTTGGGAGAAGATCATGTAGATGATTGGCCAGTAAAATTGTATTTTTTTTTAATTCAATGACATATCAGACCCTTTATTATATTTGGAAAATTTCTTTCAAGGTGAATTTTGGTGGGATACAGCATCTGTTTCCATGTAGAATCTTCTAAGACAAGATATTGATTTTTTTCACACTCTCTTAATGAAGTTTTGTTTAATCATTTCAGAATTTATAATATGGAAAGGAGAACAATGGAAAATTCACTATGTCAATAAGTCTTATCCCTAATTCACACTGATGTGTCAAGTGAGAAATAATAATGGCTAGTTTTAAATATTTTTCCAAAACAAGTTAAGGATGTTATATAATGAAAATTGTCAATTGTTTAGACTTAGAAATCTTCTACAATCTAATAACAGATTGCTGTAATTATTATTCAGCAATAAAAACAAATGAAATGACACTTGCGTTTCTGGTCAAGCGCAAAAGGAGTTTGAAAGTCATCACTCAGATCCTCACAACAAGGAAAAAAACAAAACAAAACAACAACTCTATTAGGTTCATCAGAGAATGTGAGGTCAAAGGAAAATTGGTACCCTAGAAACTGGAGAGGCAGATGAACAGACACAGAGAATCACAGATTCCCAGAGCAGAAGCTCAGGTACAGAAACCTGTAGGGACCAGTCCTGGACTAAGAAAACTATTGTGATTGACACATTGACAGAGCCTCTTTGTAGACAAGTTTAAGAGTTACACACTCTAGGGGTATCCAGTTTTAAGAGGATTCCCATATTTGTGAATTTTACCTACAGGATCCATACCTGTTTTTTAACAATGAAGATCGAGGAAAAACTTTTCTTTCTCCTGTCAGGGTGGGGAAAAATACCACTTTGAAATACACTCAAAGTTCCTCTTAATAGACCTGCCTTCATGAAAATATGTTTTGCTAGAGTCTAGCAAATTGTAGTCTTCCTAGAGCCTAACCAACCTGGGGGAGGGAAATGCCTCATTGTATTTTCCTCTAGGCCTTCCACATATGAGGGGGAAACTCAAAACAAAACTAGCCTCAGGATGATTGGACACTTCTCTCCTCACTCCTTAGCACTATACTACAGGAACACCTGAGCAAAGAATAAGTGAACTTGAATAAATGCAACTGAAACTTTCAAAACTAATGCCAACAGGAAAAAGGAAGAAAAGTGCAGAACATAATATCAAAAGACCTTTAAATCATTAGACAAGGTACAAATATGTGCAATGGGAGTACTGAAAGGAGAAGAAAAAAGCAAGGGAATACGGTAATATTTCAAGCAGTAGTAACTAATAATTCCCCAAATAAATGTGGACATCAAGCAGCAGAGCCAGAAAGTGCAGAAGAAAAAAAATGCAGGCAAAATGTCAAAAGAACCACACTCAAACATGTCATCTACAAACTAGTGAAAATCAAAGACAAAGAAAACTTGAAAGAAGACAGAGGAGGTAAAAATAAACCTTTAACAACAGAGGAATGAACATAAGAATTGCACTTTTCTTCAAAAACCATGCCTATTAAGAAGAGAATGGAGAAAACAAAGGTTGAAAGAAACAAAAATATAACACTAATATAGAATTCCATATGCAAATTAATCTTCAAAAGTAAAAAAGAAACAAAAACTTTCTCATGAACACAAAAACTAAGAGACATTTTTGCCAGTAGACTTATCTTATGAAGAGTATTACAATAAATTCTTCAAAAAGAAGAAAAATATAGGCACAGACTTGGAGCTGCATGAAGTGCATTAGAGGAAAAATTAACTGAAGCTAAAATCAAATATTTTATTAATCTTAATTGGCCTAAAAGCACTTGTTCAAAATAATAAAGCAACTATCTATTCGGTGATTTTACTTTATATATATGGAAAATAATGACAGCAATATTATAAGAAATGAGAGAGAGGGATTGGGAATATTCTGTTATAATATACTACTGTGAAGTGGAATAGTGCTATTTGAAATAGTACTTAGATCTTTTGTATATTAAACACTCAGAAATTATTTTTATGAAAGCAATTATGAGTAACATGATAAGAAATGGGAAAACTTGAACTATATAACATCATTCAACATCACAGAAGGCAGAAACAAAGTGGAAATAAATGAAAAATAAAGAACAAGGACAAAAATAGAAAACAGGAACAAATATGATATATTTTAATAAACTATATTAATAATTCCTTTAAATATCAATACATAAATTTTAAAAAAACTGTCAGAATGGATTAAAAAGAACAACTATATATTGTCTACAAGGAACCTGCTTTAAATGTAAAGATATTGACAAATTGAATGTAAAGAGATGGAAAAAGTAATACCATGCTATCAATACTCAAAAGAAGGAAAGTTATAAGGCATAAAGATGATCAAAACAGAATGATAAATGGGTAAATTCCCACCAGAAGACTACAATCCTTACTCTGCATGCACCTAACAAACAAGTATACAAGGAAGAAACTGAGTAACAAGGAGAAATAGATGAATCTGTTCTTAATGCTGGGGACTTCAACACCTCTTCTCAGTTATTGCCAGGTGTAGAGTATAAAAATTCAGTAAGGACATAGTTGAATAGAACATCATCATTAATCAACTGAATCTAATTGTCATCTATGGATGTTTGTCCTCAAACAATAGAATGCATATTATCCTTTGATTCTCCTAAAGAATTCACCCAAGATATATTGTGGGCAACACAATACACTTTATCAAATTTAAAATATAGAAATCTTTAAAAGTATGCTCTCTGACAAGAATGAAATGACACAAGAATTAAACAGGAAAACAGCCAGATAAGCCTAAAATACTTGGACATTTAATCACACATTTCCACAAAAGTTTAAATAACAAATGAATCAAAGAAGTCTCAAAATTTTTTAATTATTGTTAATAATTATTACCAATTAAATTACTATAAAAGTACAGCTTATTAAATTTGGTGGGAAACAGATAATTTTTAGCATTGAATGCATATTGTCAAGAATGAAAATATATCAAAAATTTACAATCTAAGATTCAACTTTAGGTAACTAAAAAAAAAAAAGAGCAAATTAAAATCAAAGAAATCAAAAGAAAAAAGTAATACAAGTTGGAACAAAAATCAATGAAATTTTAAAAAGAAATCAGTAAAGAATATTGAAAAAAATGTATCTTTTTGAAAAATTAATAAAACTGATAAAACTCTAGCTAGGCTGAAATTTTTTTAAATGCAAGCTATTAATATCAGAAATGTGAAAATAACTATTATTGCCAATCTTATAAATACTAAAAATCTCAATAAAGTATCAATACAAATCAGACTATTCCCCAAATCTGATAACCTAAAGAAATATGTCAATTCATTAAAAGATACAAGCTAGCAAAACTCACACAAACAAAAAGATTACTTGAATAGACAGATGTCTATTAAGAAGTTAAATTAACATGTAATAAGTTCTAAAACAGGTACCAATGGGTTTCTGGCTCTAGAAAACATTTTAAGAAGAAATTATGCCAATAATCTGCAGATTCTTAGAGAAAATAAAAGCAGTAGGAATACATTCTAATTTGACCTAGAAACCCAGCATTCCCTAAAACAAAAACGAAATAGAGAAGGTACAAGAAAGGAAACTATAGATCAATATCTGTCATGAACACAAGTGCAAAATTCCTCCACAAAAATATTACTAAATCAAATACAATGCTTTATAAAAATAATTATATGACATGACCAAGTAAGCTTTACTCCAGGTTTTCAAGACTAGTTCAACATTAAAAAAAATATGAGGATATAGAGGCAGAAAAAAATTAGACAACACACCTATTTATGACAAATCATTTACCCAACTAGAAATAGGGGAATTCTTCAATTCAGTAAAGAATGTCTCTAAAAAAGTAACTTCTGCAAACATAAGCAAGACGTTAATAACAACAACAAAAAAAAAAAAACTGGGATGAGTGTAGGTGCTGTGGATATAGGGGAAATCCCTTTACTTATACTAAATTTTTCTGTAAGCCTAAAACTGCTCAAACAGTATATTAATAGTGTTGACTATTTAACTCTTTTCACATCCTGAAAATCATTAAATTGTTCATTTTAAAGGATGTATTTTGTTGCAAATGGATTACATCTGAATGTCTGTTGAAATTAAAAAAAAAAAAAAAAATTGAAGGAAGGATGGGAGAGAAGAAGCAACTTTCCCTGAAACACAATATTGTCTTTTTCTCACTCAGCAAGAAGGATTCAGTTGTTTTTATAATAATATGGCAATTTTTATTTATATATTCCTATTCATAAAGCTTAATTTTAAGGTTATGTGTAACACCAAAATTTGGTACAAAGACATCATACTTTACACAAATGTTATTATGTCAATTATATATATATATATGATACACACACACATAGATAGATAGATAGATAGATAGATAGATAGATATCTGCTAAGATGTACATCTAAAAATGTTTCCCACAGATCTATGAGTACAATAGTGTGGCAATATAAGGAGTAACTTAATTGACAGTGTTCTCATGTATTGTGCATTCATTTTGGTTGCACTAGATGGAATAATGTATCCCAAAGCCACATAAAAATGCATCCAGGAAGCCACATATGAATATATGTTCATGTTGAACTTTGATTTCCAGAAATTTCCTGATTTATGGCCCTAGTAAATATGTTATCCTATGTGGCAAAACAAACTTCATTGAGATAAGTTAAGAATTTTAAGATGGAGATGTTATCTGGAATAATCCCTCATTCCACTGGACCCATTGTAACAAAAAGAATCTTTCTACAATTAGAGCCAGAGTCAGGGAAGGGAGAAGTAAGAGTAAGAGATGTGAGTAAGAGACAGAAGTGAGAGTGATGCCCTACAGTCGCTGATATTCAAGGTAGAGAAAGGTCCATAGATCAGGGAATTCAGGTGCCCCACTCGCAAAACAGCTAGAAAGGGCCAAGAAACCGATTCTCCACTAGAGCCTCCAGGAGTTTCCCCAGCAGCCCTGTGATCCTCCTGTCTCAGCCTCCCAACCTGCTGGGATTACAGGTGTGTGCCACCGTGCCTGGTTAATCTGTATTATTTTATACTGCAGAATTCATGATAACTTTATTAGAGTAGCAATAAGAAACTAATACTATGTATTTGGATATATACAGATACATATTTAAGGTGAATTTATTTTTAGTATTGTATACTAGAAAAAAGTTACTTTCCTTTATAAATGATTGTATCTTTTCAAGTTAATAACTACCTATATCTTTATATTTCCACATTTCTATTATGGTTCCAAGAAGCCATATAAAAATGTGTATTTGACCTTGAACTTTGATTTCCAGTTTAATAATTTTTCTACATGGCACTATGACTACATGGTTTTCTTTTACAGTATCATCAACTGTAACTACCACTCAATAGCAATATCTAAATCTTTTGTAGAAACAGATAGAAATATTTTGAAAAGGAGAGCTTAAAAAAGTTTTAAATGTTCAGTTATATGTGATTGAGGTAATATATTCAAATGAAGGCAAATGAGTAAAATTTGACTCTCAGGATTTGAGATTAGATATTTTACAATTTTTAAGTTCGTAGACTTTCAAGGTGGAACTTGGTATTGCAATTGCAGCTTTATTTTTCTATAAAATAATTCAACTTAGTTCATAGTGTCCCATTTACATTGAAGTCAGGGAAAAAAAAAACAATCACCTCAAACCTCGTAAGTGAAGGTCACTTTCAGTCAATTGAAGACTTAAGCTAAGACAAATTCATGGTTCTTCCTTACCACTCATTTTCTTCTTTCTCTAGGTGTGTGTTGGGATGGGACAGGAACTATTAATCATATTGTCGTCAGGGGAGTGATTTCTGGGCTTGAAGTAAATATAGTTTCTCCTGACTAGTCTGAAATATTAGCTTCATCTCCAATATAGCTGCTGCAATTTACCAGGCAGGGTGACTTGTGAGCAGTTCTCTGAGGCCACTCAGGAGAATTCAGAATCTGCCCACCAGATCATTTGAATCCATATTTTTAAAATCTGACTCTGGCTTTGGTTATTTATCCACAATGTTTGTGGTCATCTCTCCATCCCATTCCATCATTTTCATCACAAAACCACATTGATTGATGCCCCTCAAAAATTCTTAGCTTTTTTCTAGGGCTCACAAACAAGGATGGGGATAAGGGTGAACTTTCCAGGCCTTTACACACATTCTGGGAAATGCTGCTAGAGGTATTGGAATGTGTGCAAAAGCAAGAGACACTTCTATTCTTTTGTGTCTGTCCCAGGGAGTGCAGGGCTCTCTGGTCTGCTGGAACTACACTAGTTTGTCTTTTTCTTCCATCTTCCCTATACTCTGACTAGGCTTTGTGTCTATTTATCTAACTTTTTGTGGTCTAAATTAGCAAGACTCTGATTCTTAATGTTTAAGAAGAGCCTTTTGAACTTTAAAATAACAAAAGAAAATAAGCAATTATTTTTCTCTCCATCAAATGCCTTTAAGAACAATTGATTTAACTATGGTGACTTTGAAAATCCAACTTGATCCTGCTCCATGAAGCGACTGAAATTGATTCAATTGATGGAGAGTTAAGAAACAATTAGGAAAACTGAGAGTGGGAACTCAAACACAGCAGTTAATATATCAAGAATGCTATCCCAATATAGACCAAAACAATGAAGAAAAGGGATATGCTTCTTTGGGTGCAAACACAAATAGTTTGTTTTGACATGTGATCACTATGATATTGGAAAACTTGGTAAACTTTTTACTTTGCTTTAATAAATTTTTTCTTAATCACAACACTGTTCAATAGCATTAAAGTGAACCTGGAGTATGGGCTCTAGAGACAGTAATTATTAATGTGAGCTTGTCTACCTGCTACCTATACAAACCAATGCAAGATAATCATCATTTCTAATACTCAGCTCCTTTATCCAAGTAACAAAAAAAAAAATTAGTACTAGGAAGATTACTGTGAATGTGTATGAAGTAAAACAATCTATGTAAATATGCCTTCAGTATTGTTAGCATATTTGTTAGAAGTTGTTATTACTAACATTATGGCTATATTTGAAATCAAAAGATCACTAAAATTAATAATGTGTAGAAATTTTTTCATGCCTGGGTACCTGAATAACATACTTTCAAAGAAGCTATTAATTTTGTAGACAATTTCCTTATCATTGTACTAGTTGTATTTTCTCTAATGATCTTAGTGCAGAAGAATATTATTGGAAAATAAAGAGATCACAGTGTACTAAGACCTGCACTGTTATAGAATAACATAATTTTGCCTTTTGTGAGTTTCACATTGGAAAGCAACATATTATTATTTATGAACATCTTTAGTTTGCTTGAAATGAGCAGACTGCTTAACCAAGTGTGAATATAGTCTTCTTTACAACTGAAAGGGTTATTTCTCTCCAAAATTATTGAATTATTTGATAAATCGGCTATGAAATTTTAAGGCTGTAATAAACTTTAAAAATGTTTTAAAACAAAGTCTGCTTCATTGAATTTTTTAGTGATGAGCAATATAAACCAAAGAAAGTGATGTAGTATTTTAACCATGTCAAACTCTACAATCCTGGCCACCTTGAAATAATCATTGTCCAAGCACCACTTGGGCTTTTCTGGGCTCAGCCACTTGCTGAGCACCACGAGCCTCACTGTGCCTGCAGAGCCTGCTGGCCATTCTTTTGAACACCGTGTTTTCATTTTGGTATATTTGCCTATGAATTTCCCCACCTACTGTCATATGGGTGGGGTCACTGATATCCTTGGGTCCTCAATTAGCTGAAGCTCTTCAGTACTAAAATGAAGAGAATGCTACCTTTTATTTTATGATATTTGTAATTTCTATTAATAAAACAACACTTTGCTTATCAGGTTCTTATAAGAGTTCACAATGAAATGTTCATTTCAGCTTTTATTTATAGCCTTTTATTTTCTTAACGTCTGTATTGGCTTTTTGTCACTGTGACTAAAATACCTGACCAGAACAACTTAAGGGAGGAAAAGTTTTTGGGGGGGCTTACAGCTTTCAAGCTCTCAGTCCATTCTCAGCTGACTCCATTACTCTGGGCCTGAGGTGAAATATCACAGGGAAATGTATGTCCGAAGAAAGCTGCTCAGCTCATGGCAGCCAAGCAGCAGAGAGGAAGAGAGAAAGAGAAGGTGGGGGAAAAGCCAAGGACAAGATATATAATCCTCAAGGGCATGCCCCTAATTCCTCTGGCCCAGCCCCACCTGCCTCCAATGACTGCCCAGTAATCTAAATAATTTATTAATCTATCAAAAGGATTAATCAACTGATTTGCTTACAGCTCTCAAAATCTAGTTATTTCACGTCTGAATATTTCTGCATTGCCTAACACATGAGCTTTTCGGGGATACCTCACATCCAACCATAATGGCATCCAAACATGAAACTTTGGGAAGATAAAAACTAAGGTGGAATCAAAAGTATTCCTTTATTTTAATGACTAACATTTCATGATTTAGTCCATTTTTCCATCAAATGAGTTCTATCCCAGGAAATACAAGTATTTCTGGTGGCCACAATATAGCATTTCAGATATTACCAGAAAGATCCATGTGAAAACCAGGATCCAACTTTAGAGTCAAATAAAGATTCATCTTAACAAACTAGTATAACTACCTAGAACATTTCTTTCAAATGATGCACTCACTTAGGTTCCCTACTGCATGACTCTTACTCCAAAGGTCAGGTCATATGAGGGTCCCACCAGCTGATAAATACTCATCTTAATTCTGCAACCAAGAAGGAAAATAACCACTTATCAGTGTTGTGAATTCATCAAGCCCAGTCTGAGAAGGAATTAAGCCACATCCACTTTACTCACTAATCTTTATAAGCCTCAACTCCAATAAGAAAAAATGATGAGACTTCAGAGCTCCTGTGTCAGTGTCAGCTAGGACACTTTATTTGTAGTCCTGAATATCTGGATATAATTCCTTCCCCTCAAATTTATATTTACCTGTGTCCACAAGTCCCTGTGTTAACAAAATAGAAATAACTACCACATATGCTTGAGGTGGCATTGCAGGATACTTTCCTGAAGAAAGGCCCATATACTATGCAGTCAGTGAGCTCTGGATCTGTGAACTGGATTGAATACAGAAAAAAATGGAAAGAATCCTGACTTTTCATTTCAACTGATGTCAAACTTTTTCACTGCAAATGTGAAAAAGAAATATCAAGAAATATCACATCTTTCCTGATTGACCTTGAGTCCTTGCTATACATTAGAGCTTTGCCTCAGCCAGTCAAGTACCCTCACCTAGTTTCTGTCTTTTGGAATTATTTTGAATACCTTAGAAACTGGATATTCTAGTTTGAGGACAGCATCATTCTCTATCCATTTCAGATTGCAGAGGTTAATGGACACTACTTAATCTCTTATCCTTTCTTTCTTCCTCATCACTAGCACAATTCTTATTTCCTAAGTGTCAAAAACAATCACAGAATTGAGCAATATATTTTTTTTTAGAATCTAAGAGTACTATCCTAAAATCCATAGCTGTCATGCATCATGGAATAAAATAAATTAAGTAAGAAATTTTGGAAAATATGTAGCAGAAGAAGAGGGAAAAAAGGAAGGAAGAAAGAAAAGAAGGAAGGAAGGATCTCTCAAACACAATATTCAGTGAAATATTAAGGAGGCCAAATATAATGAGGTTGGAATTCGATGAGTCAGATGCTTGATAATAGAAGCCAAATGAGTATCAAAGAATTCCAAAAATTTACCATAGAGGTCAGAAGATGAAAACAAAGAGGTTTTAGACAGTATAGTGGTATAACAGGAATAGACCATGAATCAAACTTAAGGAAGATTTGGGGTGATGCTTTAAAATAAAATTTACAAATTGTAAAATTACTATCTGTACTAGAAATAGTAATGTCAATCTAGGAAAATGAAGACATGGTTCTTGGCCCTGGGGTAAATGTTGCAGAGGATTGTAAAACCTTTAAGCTATGATAAGCTGCAGGGAAATTCACACTACTATGATTTTGGTTTGCTTGTTTGCTTTTATTTTATTCCACATTTTTATTGGCGCAATATAGTTGTACAAAATGATAGGATTTGTTGTTATATATTCGTCCATGAACACAGTATAACAATAAAATTTAGCCATGTTTGCTTGCTTTTAGAAACATAAATTGCTTTCACTTTTATTGTATTCTTGAGTAGTCATTTTCTTTTCTGGATTTCTATTCAGTGTTGTTATATTGAAATTATTATTTTATTCTGAGGAATATGATATATGTGGCAAGGTTCCACCTATTTCCTCTTAACACTTGAATTCTCTAGTGCCCAGTAAATAATGAAGTATCAACCTGCTTCCCAAGGGAATGCAATATTGATAGAAAGAGAAATAATTCACTTTGAGAAACATGAAATGTTATTGCTAAGTATTTATTGTTTCAATACATGCATAGTATCTAGCCTTGGGATATCCCATTTAGATATACCATAATAATTTTGTGATTTTTTTAAATGTTGATTTATTGCTTCTTTTTATTTCTGGGTTCCAATTCATTTATACAGTAAAAAAGGCAAAGTTGAAAGGGGAAATAAGAAATTTGTTTGCCCTCCATGAACTTTTAAAAACACAAATGATCAAAAGTTACTATAAAATATATCAACTACAGGAGTTATTCAGGAGTTGTTCTGTGTGCTAACTGGAGTAATTAGGGGTTAAGAAGCATTTACCTCAGAAGGTGAAGACTTGGTTACCTTGCAGTTTATTTCCCAAATAATCCTTTTATTTATATCACTCATTTAGAATCTGTGGGATTTTAAAGGCTTTTCAAGTAATTAATGTCACTTCTACAGGCTATGATTCCTTACAAAGTGGCCAAGTTTAGGGAAAGGAAAAATGTGGAGTATTGGAGAGATTTCAGGAAAAGCAGTTTCTTTGTGTAGTTATCTGTCTGGACAGTGAGACCTGTTATCCAAATCCCCTTGCTGCCTGCTGGCTGTGGAGATTGCATTCAGCAGCCACCAGCCTGCACCTGGCTGTGTCTTCAGGATCCACCTGAGCTGTGGGGAACTGACTGGTCAGAGGTCAGCCCACATCTGGTGACTGGGAGAGATGGGAGTATGAAGGCAAAGTCACTTGGGCAGAATCTGGGATTCCTTAAGGGATGATGATTCTGAACTCCTTGTCAGAATTCTGGGGTTTTTCATATCTGCATCAGTCAGACTTCCTCCAGTGCCTGATCCTACTTCTCCTTTCCTAACCTTCACATGTGTTTAAAGCTAATGAATGGCTTGCAGCCCACACTTCATCGCAGTATCAGTTTTCAGAGAACCTAAACTGTGATAGTACCATTCAGTGCGAATGAGAGCAAGTGTAAATCACAAAAAGAACATCGGAATTGGAGAGTCCTCTGCATCTCCATTACATCTGAAGAAAGTTTAAAACAATGACTAAAATGATTTGAAATTGGTTTCTTCATAGGATTAGAGAGTTATGACCAAATGAGGTCAATCTAAACTATAAGATCGGGGTACACATTCCACTAATATGAATATCGTGACAGTGAGAAGAAGGGGCAGTATTTAATTTCTAAGATTTCAAGTCATGTTTTGTGTTATTCCCTGGACTGTTCAAAATCTTCTTTGGTTTAGTGAGGGGGAAAACAATCTATCAGTTCTTAAGTAATTTGGTAAATAAGAAACGAAAACGCATACCACTAGAAATACTCAGAAATCTTGTGGAATTAAAAAAAAAGGTGAAGCTAACATCAGCCTGGCTAAGAACTCTATTTAATGTTGTTAACACTAATCCATTGATATGGTGCTTTGGACCATAGCTAGAGAGATTAGCCAGAGTTAAAAATGCAAAATTTCTTTATAATGCATTTAGTATTACAAGGCAATATTTGAAATGTGAATGGAGGAAATTTTTATAGAGAGGAATACACACACACACACACACACACACACACACACACACACACACACATATCCATAAAAGTAGAGGAAAGAGAACAGGGGGAAAAGGAGGAGAGTAGGGAAAGGGAAGTACCAGGGAATATAATGGAGCAAATTACATGCACATATGACAATGTCACAGTGAATTCTACTGATATGTATAATTATTCATAGTATGCACTAATAACAGTTTTTTAACTTGTGAGATTCATTGACATTGAAAGTTAAAAGAACAGGATGGCATTTTCCTTTGCAAACTGACTATCCCTAACTGCCAAATGGAAATTGGTGGCAGAGGATGTGTTTGGAAGTTGGTCCAGACTGACACTAAAAGCTGAATAGATTTTGAACTTTCTAAATACTTTCTGTACTAATGAGCATATTTGAGACTTCTTTGTGTTTATAATTCCTTTGTGTTATTATAAGGTCTATAAGGATTAGCTATGTGAATATATTTTATAAATTTGATACAGAAAAGGAAAAGATATAAAATATTTTATCATTTAAATACAAATATTGAAAAAATATACTTTTTCCTTATAATTTGATACAATGTGATAAAGCATCTCTTTTTAATACTTTTCTAGTAATAGTTAATATGCTAGCACTATGTTATAGTTCAGATTCATTCATTATTTAATCCCTGGTATATGCCAGGCATCGCTAGTTAGACAAATCAGACAAAAACTTATACTAGTACAGTGCTGACACTCTAGTAGGTAAGACAAATAACAAACAATAAAAGTCAAACAATAAAAATTAATTATACAACTTATTAAACATCACAAGTGTTATGGAATATAATAATACAATGAGCAATGATGAGAATAAGAGATAACTTTATAGTTTTAACTGGTATCCTTTCATTACATTATAAATAACATAAAAACTGTTGTTTAAAAAACCATAATTATGCCAGGCCTGGTAGCATACGATTGTAATCCTAGCAGCTCAGGAGGTTGATATAGGAGACTTGTGAGTTCAAAGACAGCCTCAGCAAAAGCAAAGCACTAAGCAACTCAGTGACATCCTGTCTCTAAATAAAATACAAAATAGGGCTG
The DNA here is from genome assembly GCF_047511675.1 of Marmota flaviventris. NCBI lineage: Eukaryota > Metazoa > Chordata > Mammalia > Rodentia > Sciuridae > Marmota > Marmota flaviventris. Next base: position 99,541,385 of record NC_092505.1, on the reverse strand, counting down.
GGGAAGTGGCTCAGTGGTCTGATAGTGGTCTATCATTTTTTTTTGTAAAAATGGCACAAACCCTTAATGTCTCAGATCTATTAAATAGCCAACAATTAACCCTGAGTTCAATCCCTAGTACCCAAAAAACAAACAAAAAATCCCATAATTATTATTTCTAAGTTTTCTTGTTTTCTGTGCATTTCCTTTGCTCTTTTTGCTGGCTTATTTATAAGTTATATTCAGATAGCAGGGTGGCAGAAAAGGTCCAATGTGGTCCTCCATGGCACATGCCATAGACCAGAATTATTATTCAGGGATAGCTCTGTTCCCCTCCATGTGACTACTCATCCTCCAGCAAAGGGGACTGGCTTTCTTGTAGGGAAGTCTAAGATCACTATCTCAAAATAGCAAGAAACAAAGTAAAAGATTTGTTATGGGGCTGGGGTTGTGGCTCAGTGGTAGAGTGCTTGCCTAGCATGTAAGAGGCACTGGGCTCAATTCTCAGCCCCACATATAAATAAATAAAATAAAGGTCCATCAACAACTAAAACATTTTTTTAAAAGATTTTTTTATGATTCAATCGTGGAAACTATTTAATATCACCTCTGTAAGATTCTGTTAGTCTAAGTAAGCCAAACTGAGATTCAAAGAGTGGGAAAATAAACTCGATTTCCTAAAGGAAAAAATTTGTAAAATCAGTCATTTTTTTCAAGGTACATTCATATGTGGTCACATTTATTACCATATTTTTTAATTCACTTGGGCTAGTCTCCCCGTGGTCATGATTATTTTCAATTCTCCTGATATGAAATAAAATGATCATCTCCACATTCCAAAAACTTCCATTCAATTATAGATAGCATCAGCCTTAATGTTTAGTATTTTGTCATCTGTACCTGGTCTAGACAGAGATGTGCTCCATTTTAGTTCCTCCTAACCCATCTCTCTGGCTTTGGTATTGAAAATAGCTTATAAAGGACCTAACATTGACACCTAGAAGTCTCTTAAAAACTATCGCAGTGATCATGTAGAAGTGATGGTAATTTGATGAGCAGAGTAGCCTTGGAGATAGGAATAAAAAGGAGCATTTTAGGAACCAATAATATTGCAGTGGCCATAGATCTGTGGTTAAAGAATGTCCATGGAAAGAAATAAAGGAGAGCTCCTTGGATTTTGGTCTAAACAAATAAGGAGAATAGGATTTGTTTAACCTGAGAAGTGTAAGACAATGAATAGAAGAGATTATAGTAGAGCAGGAGTTCCATTTGGACTTTAGATGTTAGTTTTACATTCAAGTGGAGAAATCTATCAAAGGATTGAATATGAAATCTGGAGTTAAGAAAGACTATTAAAAAACCTGTAAATTATAACCCTATACATAATGTTAAATTCATGAAAATTCAATGATATTGCTAAGGGAACTGGTATTATTTAGGAGAAGAGGAAATTTGAGTAGCAGAGTACTCCTGTGTCTGGTAGAAAAAATAAGACAATACAAAAGATTTAAAAATAATCTCTAATAAATTGGAAGAGAGCCAGAAGTGAGCAGTATAAGAAACTAAGCAAAGGAAATTTTCAAGTAGGAGGAGGCAGTCATTGGTATCAAATGTTGTCTATAATTAAACTGTGGTAAAGAATAAAATTGACTATTGGATTTTGCAATCTGAAAGTCATTATTTCAAATGGTGGCATTGACTCATATTTGCTATTCATGCTCTGTGTGACAGGTACTTTCTTTATTTCAGTCTTCATCATAGCCAAATGATGTTCAGGAAAAGCTAAGTAAATGATAATGTCATTCAAACAATGACATTCTGATTCCATTAAATTACAATGTTTTTTCCACAATGGCAAATAATAGTCATACTTAGATTGAAAACAAGTACACCTGCGCTGTGGCTCAAGAATTATAACACTAAATAATGGCATTTTATTAGTATAATGAGAAACATGGTCTAAAGGAAATTATAATGCTTTAGAAACTACCTCAGATTCACAAGCCTGCTGACCTTCACTTGTTTCTTCCCCTGCTAGCTCAGGTAGAGTATCTAGAAATTTCCCTTATCTATATGACCAGATCTATCAAGAGGGATACAAGTGGCCCATGAAGATAGATTATTTACAGATTTTGTTGCTATCCCCAGAGATAGGATCAAGAGAAGGAAGTCATGCTAGGAGTTGGAGAATGAAGTTAACCAGGAATGAGACACTTTTAGGTAATTATCATGAAAGAAAAATACACAATTCTATTTTATTGAATTCAATAAAATTTAGCTGTTATTGCTGCCTTTGTTGTCATTAGTCACTTAAATTATACCATTTTTTAATTAAAAATGGCACAAACTCTTAATATTTCAGATCTATTAAATAGTCAACAATCAACTCTAAAATTTAAACTTTTATAAAACTTAAAATTACTTGATAACCTATTGGCAATAATGACATAGTATATAATAAAAAAAGCCTAAGTATTAGAAAGACAATGAAGCTACATGTTTATTCTTAACTGAAGATATAATATTAAATGAAAAGCAAGTTAGTAGTCCATAGAATAAGCAATTTTTAAGTCTTTTCTGCCCAATACATAACTAAAGAAAAGAAAAAAAAATTAAAGACAAAACCTTTCAAATAAAATTCCTTTAAAAGAAACAACCATATATTTAACAGTCCTCTGCATTTCTAGAAATGCAACCTAGAACAAAGTTGCAAACCTCACTCTTCCTAACTTGAAAACTTATAATAATGCTGCAGTAATCAAGATATTGTGATACCAATACAAGGACAGACTTAGAGAGCAATGGAATATAATCAAAATATCAGTAATAAACCCTCACATTTATGGTTAACTGATTTTTCATTAGAGTATCAAAACAATTAAATCAAACATCCTAGGACTACTGTATATCCACAAGGAAAAAAATTTAAATCCTATCTTGCATGACATCAAAAAAGCTAAATTTAATTTTTTTTTTTATTTATTTAGTTGTACATAACAGCATAATGCATTTAAATTCATTGTACACAATTGGAGTGCAACATTTCAATTCTCTGGTTGTACACAGAGTAGAGACACACCATACATGCAATCAGACATACACCTAGGGTAATGATGTCCATCTCATTCTACCATCATTCCTATCCTCATAACCCCTCCCCACCCTACGCTATGCCCAGTCCAAATTTCTTTCATTTTTTCATGCCCGTTCCCATCATAGATCAGCATCCACTAATCAGAGAAAATATTCACTTTAGGTTTTGGGGATTGACTTACTTCGCTTAGCATTATATTCTCAAACTCCACCCATTTACCTGCAAATGCCATAATTTTATTCTCTTTTAATGCTGAGTAATATTCCATTATGTATATATACCACAGTTTCTTTATCCATTTATGTATTGATGGGCATCTAGGTTGGTTCCACCATTTACCTACTGTGAATTGAGCTGCTATAAACATTGGTGTGGCTATGTCATAATAGCATGCCAATTTTAAGTTCTTTGGATATAGACCAAGGAGTGGGATAGCTGGTTTAAATTGTGTTTCCATTCAAAGTTTTTGGAGGACTCTTCACACTGCTTTCCAAAATGGTTGCACAAATTTGCAGTCCCACCAGGAATGTATGAGTGTACCTATTTCCCCACATCCTCTCCAACACTTATTATTGCTTGTATTCTTAATAACTGCCATTCTGACTGGGTTGAAATCTTGGAGTATTTTTGATTTGCATTTTTCTAATTGCTAAAGATGTTGAACACATTTCATATATTTGTTGATTGCTTGTATATCTTCTTCTGAGAAGTGTCTGTTCAGTTCCTTAGCCCATTTATTGATTGGGTAGTACAGAACATTAAATAAGAAAATTAAAGAAGAACTTATAAGATAGTAATATCTCCCATCCTCTTGGATAGGCAAAAATAACATTGTCAAAATGCCCATACTACCAAAACTTTTATACAGATTTAATACAATTCCTATTAAAATCCCAGTGACATTCTTCATGAAACTCATAAAAGCAATCATGAAATTTACTTGGAAAAATAAGAGACCCAGAATAGTCAAAGCAATCCTTAGCAAAAAATGTGAAGCAGAAGGCATCACAATACCAGACCTTAAACTATACTACAGTGACAAAATCAGCATAGTATTGACACCAAAATAGATATGTAGATAAATGGTACAGAATAGAAGACTCAGAGTAAATACAGTTATTTCATACTAGAGAAAGGTGACAAAAACATACATTGGAGAGAGTATAGTCTCTTCAACAAATGGTGCTGGGAAAACTGGAAATCCACATGTAACAAAATGAAATTAAACCTCTATTTCTCACCAGCCACAAAACTCAACTCAAAATTATATCAAGAAACTAGGAATTGTACCAGACACCCTGCAACTAATAGAAATAAAAGTAGGCCCAAATCTTCATCATGTTGGATTAAGCCCTGACTTCCCTAAAAAGAGTCCTAAAGCATAAGAAATAAAATCAAGAATCAATAAATGGATGAATTCAAATTAAAAAGCTTCTTCTCAGCAAAAGAGACAATCATTGAGGTGAAGAGAGAGCCTACAGTATGGGAGCAAATTTTTTACCACATGTACATCAGATAGAGCACTAATTTCCAAGATATATAAAGAACCCCTAAAATTTAATACCAAAATTTAACTTTTAAATCTGTTGGTTTAGCTAAATAATATGAATGAGCCAATTGGAAAAAAAATAAATATGTACACACAAACTTAATTTCACTGCTCTGATTTTAATTCTGTATTATTTGATTTGAAAAAAAAATGTATCAAAACTTGATCAAAATGGATTGAACACATAAATTTAAACCTTAAACTATAGAATTCTTAGGAAAAAATCGTATGTAAAAATCTTTGTGATCGAAGATGGTGGCGAGGGGAGTGCATTGCCCCCGTGTGCTGCTTCACTGTGTGGGAGTATGACAAGTCAGGACGGCTAAAGGCTATCTTGTTAGGAATTTCCAGCAATAGTGGGGTGCTCCGGAACCTGGAGGAAGGATTTCCATTGCACGAGGATCGGCTACGGGGACTCAAACGCGAGAGGTTTGTCGCACGGAGGGTAACACTGCTTATTCAGCAAATCGCCCCGCGGCTAGAGTCTGCAGCGCACGCTGGGAAACGAGGAGATAGCGACTCAGGGATACAGCGCTGCAGTTTCTGCCAGCTGTGCAAGCACCGTACTCAGGGCTGAATTCTGGGTTCGAGATGGGGGGAAGGAAGCGGTCCATCTCGGTTCTCCACACTGGTCAGACCACAGAGGAGGCCAGCGGCCACCATGTTGGAAAGCTGACGTCATATCCCTGTTTTCAACTGACCGCAGCTCATTCAGCCATAAAACAGGTAATTTCAGGCTGCCATTCGCCTGTGGCTTGCAGACAGATTGCTTGGGCTCAGTGCCTGGGTGCTTCCTAGTGCCTGCTCTTATCGGAGCGAGCACCGAGCGCGGGGTGGCCGAGTTACGGCTCCCGGAACTGCCCTGGCCCAGGTCTGGGGAGCCTGTGGAGGCTGCTTCTTGGAGTCTGCTCTTATTAGAGCATACACCGAGCACGGAGCGGCCGAGTTACGGCTCCCGGAACTGCCGTGGCCCAGGGCTAGGAGCCCGCAGAAACTGCTTCTCAGTCCGGGTCCTGCTGAGGGCCGGTCAGAACTCACCCGTTGCTTTGGTTGCCCGGCAAGGGGAACGAAGTGCTGCCATTCGCATAGGATACCAACATGGCAGAGATCTGATGTCATCAGAAAGCGGCGGAGGAGAGAACTTCATCAATACCAGTGGCGACAGAAACAGTTGGTCTCCTGGTAAGGGGGGTGAGGCACAGACACCCGAGTCTCTCTCGATTTGTCGTCGAGCCAGAGGGGAGGAGCCGGGGCGCTGCCAGCGCCCTGAGCAGGCCCAGCGGCTCGCCGGCGTGGTGACCGCATGACCCCAATTGGAGAGGGGGCGGAGCGGAGCCGCTACCAGCGCCCGCAAGGTGGGCAGACCCGCGACCCAGTGGTACACAGGCGTGGTAGGAGGGGCAGGGCAGAGCCGCCGCCCGCACTTGCAAGATAAGCAGACTTGTGACAGACTGGCGGGTCAGGCCCAGCGGCCTTCCAGCGTGGTACACACGTCACCCCAACTGGAGTAGGGGCAGAGCAGATCCTTCGCCCACGCCCGGATCAGGCCTTGCTGGTGTGGTGGTCACGTGACCCCAATTGGAGTGGGGGCGGAGCGAAACCGCCACCCGTGCCAGCAGGGTGAGCAGACTTGTGACCAACCTGCAGATCAGGCACAGCGGTCCGCAGGCGTGGTAGGAGGGGCAGGGCAGAGCCGCCGCCCGCGCCTGCAAGGTAGGCAGACCTGCGACAGAACGGAGGATCAGGCCCAGGAGCCTGCCGGCATGGTAGCAGAGTCGCCGCCCGTGCCAGGAACAGGCCCAGCGACCTGCCGGTGGGGTAGTCAAGACACCCCAATTGGAGTAGGGGCAGAGCAGAGCCACCACCTGTGCCCGAAAGGTGGGCAGATCTGCGACCGACCAGCGGGACAGGCCCAGTGGCCTGCCGGTATGACAGACACGTCACCCCATTTGGAGTAGGGGCAGAGTAGAGCCGCCACCTGCGCCTGCAGGGTAGGCAAACCTGCAACTGACCGGCGGATCAGGCCCAGTGGCCTGCCGGCGTGGTACACTCGTCACCCCAATTGGAGTAGGGGCAGAACAGAGCCGCCGCCAGCGCCCAGAACAGGACCAGTGACCTGCCGGCGTGGTAGTCACGACACCCCAATTGGAATAAGGAGAGAGCAGAGCCGCCGCCCGCACCTGCAGGAAAGAAACGCAAGCAGTATGAAAAGACAAGGAAAGAAAGGACCACAAGCAATGCAGGTCAAGGCAACTTTAGAAGAGGTAACAGCTGCAGCAGATGGAATGTCAGATAAAGAATTCAGGATATACATGCTTCAGATGATCTGGAGTATCAAGGAAGACATTAGACAGCAAAATCAGAAAATGAAAGATCACTTCAACAATGAATTACGCAAACAAATCCAGGAAGCAAAGGCTCAACTTTACAGGGAGATAGAGGTTATAAAAAACAAACAAACAGAAATCCTAGAAATGCAGGAAGCAATAAACCAACTTAAAAACTCAATGGAGAATACTACCAGCAGAGTAGAACACTTAGAAGATAGAACATCAGACAATGAAGACAAAGTATTTCAACTGGAAAAGAACATAGACAGCTCAGCAAGACTGTTAAGAAACCATGAGCAGAACATCCAAGAAATAAGGGATAACATTAAGAGACCAAACTTAAGAGTCATTGGGATACAGGAAGGTACAGAGCTCCAAACCAAAGGAATGAGCAGTCTATTCAATGAAATAATACGAGAAAACTTCCCAGACTTGAAGAATGAGACAGAATCCCAAATCCTAGAAGCCTACAGGACGCCGAATGTGCAAAATCATAAGAGATCCACACCTAGACACATTATAATGAAGATGCCCAACATACAGAATAAGGAGAGAATTTTAAAAGCTACAAGAGAAAGGAAGCAGATTACATTTAGGGGTAAGCCAATCAGGATAACAGCTGATCTTTCAACACAGACTCTGAAAGCTAGAAGATCCTGGAATAACATATTTCAAACACTGAAAGAAAATGGGTTCCAACCAAGAATTGTGTATCCAGCGAAATTAAGCTTCAGGATGGAAGATGAAATTAAAACCTTCCACAATAAACAAAAGTTTAAAGAATTTGCAGCTAGAAAACCATCTCTTCAAAACATCCTCGCCAAAACATTACAGGAAGAGGAAATGGAAAATAACAATGAAAACCAACAGTGGGAGGTAGGAGAGTAAAGGGGGGGGAAATAATCAAAGAGGAAAACAAACCATGTTTAGTAACAGAAATAAACAAATATGGCTGGAAGAACAACCCATATCTCAATAATAACCCTAAATGTTAATGGCTTAAACTCACCAATCAAGAGACACAGGCTAGTAGAATGGATCACAAAACAAGACCCAACAATATGCTGCCTACAGGAGACGCATTTGATAGGAAAAGACATACATAGGCTGAAGGTGAAAGGTTGGGAAAAATCATATCACTCATATGGACTTCGGAAACAAGAAGGAGTGTCCATACTCATATCAAATAAAATAGATTTCAACCCAAAGTTAATCAAAAGGGATAAAGAGGGACACTACATACTGCTTAAGGGAACCATACACCAACAAGACATAACAATCATAAATATTTATGCCCCAAACAATGGTGCAGCTATGTTCGTCAAACAAACTCTTCTCAAGTTCAAGAGTCTAATAGACCACCATACAATAATCATGGGAGACTTCAACACACCTCTCTTGCCACTGGACAGATCTTCCAAACAAAAGTTGAATAAGGAAACTATAGAACTCAATAACACAATTAATAACCTAGACTTAATTGACATATATAGAATATACCACCCAACATCAAGCAGTTACACTTTTTTCTCAGCAGCACATGGATCCTTCTCAAAAATACATCATATATTATGTCACAGGGCAACTCTTAGACAATATAAAGGAGTAGAGATAATACCATGCATCTTATCTGATCATAATGGAATGAAACTGAAAATCAACGATAAAAGAAGGAAGGAAAAAGCATACATCACTTGGAGAGTGAACAATAGGTTACTGATTGATCAATGGGTTATAGAAGACATAAAGGAGGAAATTAAAAAATTCTTAGAGATAAATGAGAACACAGACACAACATATCAGAATCTATGGGACACATTGAAAGCAGTTCTAAGAGGAAAATTCATTGCTTGGAGTTCATTCCTTAAAAAAAGAAAAAACCAACAAATAAATGATCTCGCACTTCATCTCAAAATCCTTGAAAAAGAAGAGCAAAACAACAGCAAAAGAAGTAGAAGGCAAGAAATAATGAAAATCAGAGCTGAAATTAATGAAATCGAAACAAAAATCGAAACAATTGAAAAAATTGACAAAACTAAAAGTTGGTTCTTTGAAAAAATAAACAAAATCGACAGACCCTTAGCCATGCTAGCAAAGAGAAGAAGAGAGAGAACTCAAATTACTAGCATACGGGATGAAAAAGGCAATATCACAACAGACACTTCAGAAATACAGAAGATAATCAAAAACTATTTTGAATCCTTATACTCCAATAAATTAGAAGATAGTGAAGACATCGATAAATTTCTTAAGTCATATGATCTGCCCAGATTGAGTCAGGAGGATATAGACAACCTAAACAGACCAATATCAATTGAGGAAATAGAAGAAACCATCAAAAGACTACCAACTAAGAAAAGCCCATGACCGGATGGGTATACAGCAGAGTTTTACAAAACCTTTAAAGAAGAACTAATAACAATACTTTTCAAGCTACTTCAGGAAATAGAAAAAGAGGGAGAACTTCCAAATTCATTCTATGAGGCCAACATCACCCTGATACCTAAACCAGACAAAGACACTTCAAAGAAAGAAAACTACAGACCAATATCTCTAATGAACCTAGATGCAAAAATCCTCAATAAAATTCTGGCGAATCGGATACAAAAACATATCAAAAAAATTGTGCACCATGATCATGTAGGATGCATCCCTGGGATGCAAGGCTGGTTCAATATACGGAAATCAATAAATGTTATTCACCACATCAATAGACTTAAAAATAAGAACCATATGATCATCTCGAAAGATGCGGAAAAAGCATTCGACAAAGTACAGCATCCCTTTATGTTCAAAACTCTAGAAAAACTAGGGATAACAGGAACATACCTCAATATTGTAAAAGCAATCTATGCTAAGCCTCAGGCTAGCATCATTCTGAATGGAGAAAAACTGAAGGCATTCCCTCTAAAATCTGGAACAAGACAGGGATGCCCTCTCTCTCCACTTCTGTTCAACATAGTTCTCGAAACATTGGCCAGAGCAATTAGACAGACGAAAGAAATTAAAGGCATCAAAATAGGAAAAGAAGAACTTAAATTATCACTATTTGCAGATGATATGATTCTATACCTAGCAGACCCAAAAGGCTCTACAAAGAAACTATTAGAGCTAATAAATGAATTCAGCAAAGCGGCAGGATATAAAATCAACACACATATATCAAAGGCATTCCTGTATATCAGCGACAAATCCTCTGAAATGGAAATGAGGACAACCACTCCATTCACAATATCTGCAAAAAAATAAAATACTTGGGAATCAACCTAACAAAAGAGGTGAAAGACTTATACAGTGAAAACTACAGAACCCTAAAGAGAGAAATAGAAGAAGATCTTAGAAGATGGAAAAATATACCCTGTACATGGATAGGCAGAACTAACATCATCAAAATGGCGATATTACCAAAAGTTCTCTATAGGTTTAATGCAATGCCAATCAAAATCCCAACGGCATTTCTTGTAGAAATAGAGAAAGCAATCATGAGATTCATATGGAAAAATAAAAGACCAAGAATAGCAAAAACAATGCTAAGCAGGAAGTGTGAATCAGGCGGTATAGCGATACCAGACTTCAAACTATACTACAGAGCAATAGTAACAAAAACAGCATGGTACTGGTACCAAAACAGGCGGGTGGACCAATGGTACAGAATAGAGGACAGAGAAACCAATCCACAAAATTACAACTATCTTATATTTGATAAAGGGCCTAAAAGCATGCAATGGAGGAAGGATAGCATCTTCAACAAATGGTGCTGGGAAAACTGGAAATCCATATGCAATAAAATGAAACTGAATCCCTTTCTCTCGCCATGCACAAAAGTGAATTCAAAATGGATCAAGGAGCTTGATATCAAATCAGAGACACGCCGTCTGATAGAAGAAAAAGTTGGCTACGATCTACATTCGGTGGGGTTGGGCTCCAAATTCCTCAATAGGACACCCATAGCACAAAAGTTAATAACTAGAATCAACAAATGGGACTTACTCAAACTAAAAAGTTTTTTCTCAGCAAAAGAAACAATAAGAGAGGTAAATAGGGAGCCTACATCCTGGGAACAAATCTTTACTCCTCACACTTCAGATAGAGCCCTAATATCCAGAGTATTCAAAGAACTCAAAAAATTAGACAATGACGGAACAAACAACCCAATCAACAAATGGACCAAGGACCTGAACAGACACTTCTTAGAGGAGGACATACAGTCAATCAACAAGTACATGAAAAAATGCTCAACATCTCTAGCTGTCAGAGAAATGCAAATCAAAACCACCCTAAGATACCATCTCACTCCAGTAAGATTGGCAGCCATTATGAAGTCAAACAACAACAAGTGCTGACGAGGATGTGGGGAAAAGGGTACACTTGTACATTGCTGGTGGGACTGCAAATTGGTGCAGCCAATTTGGAAAGCAGTATGGAGATTTCTTGGAAAGCTGGGAATGGAGCCACCATTTGACCCAGCTATTCCCCTTCTCGGTCTATTCCCTAAAGACCTAAAAAGAGCATGCTACAGGGACACTGCTACATTGATGTTCATAGCAGCACAATTCACAATAGCAAGACTGTGGAACCAACCTAGATGCCCTTCAATAGACAAATGGATAAAAAAAATGTGGCATTTATACACAATGGAGTATTACTCTGCATTAAAAAATGACAAAATCATAGAATTTGCAGGGAAATGGATGGCATTAGAGCAGATTATGGTAAGTGAAGCTAGCCAATCCCTAAAAAACAAATGCCAAATGTCTTCTTTGATATAAGGAGAGTAACTAAGAACAGAGTAGGGACGAAGAGCATGAGAAGAAGATTAACATTTAACAGGGATGAGAGGTGGGAGGGAAAGGGAGAGAGAAGGGAAATTGCTTGGAAATGGAAGGAGACCCTCAGGGTTATACAGTGGAGGGGGTAGAGAGAGAGGAGGGGAGGGGAGGGGAGAGGTGGGGAGGGGGGATGGTGGAGGATGGGAAAGGCAGCGGAGCACAACAGACACTAGTATGGAAATATGTAAATCAATGGATGTGTAACTGATGTGATTTTGCAATCTGTGTATGGGGTGAAGGTGGGAGTTCATAACCCACTTCAATCAAAGTGTGGAATATGATATGTCAAGAAATTTGTAATGTTTTGAACAACCAACAATAAAAAATTAAAAAAAAAATCTTTGTGATCATAAATTGGGCAGACATTCCTTGGATTTGACATTAAAATATAAAATAAAAGAAAAAATATAGATAAAGTCAACATCACCCTAATTAAAACTTTTCAATTCAAAACGTTTTCTTATTTAAAAATTGGTGGATTTTTTTTTAAATCATGTGGTCATGTATACCTGTAATTCGAGGTACTCGGGAAGCTCAGGCAGGAGCATCACTCAAGCCCAAGTATTCCAGGTCAACCTGGGAAACATAGCAAGACCCCTTCTAAAATCAAACAAACAAACAAAAAATGAAATTATCCCATGGAATGGGAACACATTTTTATAAATTGCATACCTAATCATGGATTTCTCCAAATAATATAAAAAGAACTATTAAAATAAGCCATAAGACAAAAGATCACACGAAAATTTGGCAAAGAATCAGAATAAACAATAATACAAAACAGACATAAAGGATAAAGGTGGTCAATAGCAAATGTAAAGATGCATAACATGATTATGATCAAGGAAATGCAACTCAAAGTACAAGGAAATAACATTTCATACCCACCAGGATGTATAATAGAAAATATTGATTATAGCAAATGTTGTCAAGCATATGGAGAAATTGGAACCCTTAAATGTTGGTGGAAATGAAAACGTCAACACATTTTTATAAAACAGTCTGAGAGTTACTCAAATAGTTACATACAAAGTCACTCACTATAAGACCCAGTAATCCTACATCTAAATATACACCCAAGAGAAATAAAACAATTGTCTATACAGAAGATTGTACAGGATATTCATGGTACCATTATATTATTAATACTAAAAATTAAAAAGTAGAAATAAATCAGATTACTGAAAAATGGATAAATAGAATACAATAAATCCCTTCAATGGAGTATTATTTAGCCAAAGAAAAAATGAAGTACTGATACACATCACATTAACAATGGATCCTTTTGAAAATTATGTGAAAGAAATTAGTCACTAAGTACAAATCATATGATTCCATTGTAGAAATGGCCAAAACAGGAATAGCTATAGCAACAGAAAATAGATTAGTTGGCTGGCTGGGACAAGGGGGAAGTGGGATTAGGAGTGATTGTTTAAAAAATATTTCTTTTTGAAAAAAAAATTTTAAAAATGAACATATTCTAGGATTCACTGGGATAATAAATGCACAATTAAGTGAATATGTTAAATCTGTGAATTATAAACTTTAAATTATGTGAATTGTAACACACGTGAATCACATCTCAATGAAGCAGATTAAAAAGCAGTGAGGCGGTACTGCTATATGCTGAAATCACAGTGTTTTACCATTGCCATGTATTACAATGTTACAAACTAATGTTTTTAATATGGTAGATTCTCTCTCTCTCTCTCTCTCTCTCTCTCTCTCTCTCTATATATATATATATATATATATATATATATATATATATATATATATGTAATCATCCCTGTATAAATATTTGGTCATAATTTTATGATAGTCATTTTAATCTGTATACACTGTTATTCAGAAAAATTATTATGAAATATGTCATAGCAAAGTCAAGTCATCATGTAGTAGTCAGACTTGAGAATTAGGAAAGTATTATATAGAGAATATTTTGGCACATGGTAATAGATGTTAGTTTATTGTTGTTATATTATTATTACTTTAAAATATTCAAAGACTATTTAATTTAACCAATCAATAAAAAAATTTAAAAGAAAAGCTTAAATTTGAGAAATATATGCTTAAAAAATATTGAGTAAATTTAGAATTCAACCCAAACGAGTATTGTCAGAGTAATAAACTGCATGGAATAGTGAAATGTATTATTTTAAAGAAACTATGGATTGCCCACAATAAAGGAGGGATACAATAAGAAGAGAAGTTTGCACTAATTATTTAATGTTGATAAAGTCATTGAAAAAAATTCCATATTTTCATCATGTAAAAAAGAACCATCTTATGTTTTGTAATGATATTAATGAGGTAAAACTTAAACACACCAAATTCACTCATTTCAAGAACATATTTCAACGGTTTTATTGAATTGGTATATTCATGTAACTACCAACATATTGAAGATATAGAACATATGCAAGACCCTGAAAGGCTCCTTTGTGATTCATCTTTCAGCACCTAAGAAGCTGCTCATCTGTTTCTTTCAATTAAGATTAAAATTTGTCTTACAAAGAGTATCATGCAATGAAATAATTTAGTCTTCAGATGGAAAGGAAAAGCCCAATCTTGGTCTCTTAATTAACTGAGATCTTGTCTTGTTGAGAGGTATATCAGAAATACATTGATTTTTTATTACCCAACTGTTCCTGAGTAGTATCTCATCCCATTGCATGGCCAAATCATAAGTGTTTATTCATTCAACTATTGGTAAGCATTTGGGTTATTTCCAGTTCGAGCTATTTCATATGAAGCTCTTAGGAAAACTGCCCACATAACCTTTGCATGAACATAGTCTTCATTTGCCTTGGATAAATACCTAGAAATGAAATCACAAGCATTCTAACTACTGTTATAATATTCATGGAGCCAATTTCTTATGCAGACACATTTCAAATAGCAGCAATTGGAACTGAAATATTACTGGAAACATAAAGTAAATACACAACTGTAAAGTTAGGTGATATGTGTCCTGCTGACTCCAAAAAATCTCTGATAATAGAGGGGATAAGCAAGTCAAGTCCAAGTTCTGGTTAAGAGATTAATTTTTTATAAAGACAAGATAAGTACCATCATTTCTTCAAAGAAATGTGATTACATGTTTATTTCAAGAAATACTTTAATGGTTCCTTATGTATAGCAAATAAATTTCTTAATTAATATTCTAACAGTAATAATAAGAAGAACAAAGCTGAGGATATAGAAACAGAATATTGGAACCCATGGATAAATCTTTGACATAAGCACTGGGAGTGACATTATGTTTTTTTTAGTTGTGCTTTTGAATACATGTTAATTTAATGCATAATATAAATAAAAGCTCAAGTCTCTAAATGCCCTCCACCTGATGAGTGTAAAAACAGGTGATTTTATTTTCTTAATAATTATCATAGAATTCAACAACACTAATTGAGTATTTGACAAGTGACCTTGCCTTTATCTAGTTTGCACATGCTTTCAAAATGTCTCCAACCTTTTGTTCTCAGACATGTAAAATGAATGAGCTAATAATTTGACAGTTCCAACCCTTTGTCTTTTGTCTGCTTGACCTGATAACAATAAAATAATAGTTGTTGTTCTATGGAGTGAATTGTGTAGTTTAATATGAACTAAAACAATTTTATTCATTAAAAATGCTTTCATTCAGGATATTCAAAGAACTCTTTTTTGTGTGTGTGTTTATCTCTATTATTTATTATTCCTGATAGTTTCACCTAGAACTTAGGGGCCATAAATGTCTAGTTGAATTTTGATTGTCTTTAAATTTACTAAACACGCTCACACCAATGCCAAACATCTCTCCTTTTCTCTCCTTTCTCCCTCTACCTATTTTAGGCTTCTTTTTTTTTTTAATTTTTTATTGTTGGCTGTTCAAAACATTACATAGTTCTTGATATATCATATTTCACAATTTGATTCAAGTGGGTTATGAGCTCCCATTTTTACCCCATATACAGATTGCAGAATCACATCAGTTGCACATCCATTGATTTACATATTGCCATACTAGTGTCTGTTGTATTCTGCTGCCTTTCCTATCCTCTACTATCCCCCCTCCCCTCCCCTCCCCTCCCCTCTTCTCTCTCTGCCCCCTCTACTGACATTCGTATGTCCCCCTTGTATTATTTTTCCCCTTCCCCTCACTTCCTCTTGTATGTACTTTTGTATAACTCTGAGGGTCTCCTTCCATTTCCATGCATTTTCCCTTCTCTCTCCCTTTCCCTCCCACCTCTCATCCCTGCTTAATGTTAATCTTCTTCTCATGCTCTTCGACCCTACTCTGTTCTTAGTTACTCTCCTTATATCAAAGAAGACATTTGGCATTTGTTTTTTAGGGATTGGCTAGCTTCACTTAGCATAATCTGCTCTAATGCCATCCATTTCCCTGTAAATTCTATGATTTTGTCATTTTTTAATGCAGAGTAATACTCCATTGTGTATAAATGCCACATTTTTTTTATCCATTCATCCATTGAAGGGCATCTAGGTTGGTTCCACAGTCTAGCTACTGTGAATTGTGCTGCTATGAACATCGATGTAGCAGTGTCCCTGTAGCATGCTCTTTTTAGGTCTTTAGGGAATAGACCGAGAAGGGGAATAGCTGGGTCAAATGGTGGCTCCATTCCCAGCTTTCCAAGAAATCTCCATACTGCTTTCCAAATTGGCTGCACCAATTTGCAGTCCCACCAGCAATGTACAAGTGTACCCTTTTCCCCACATCCTCGTCAGCACTTGTTGTTGTTTGACTTCATAATGGCTGCCAATCTAACTGGAGTGAGATGGTATCTTAGGGTGGTTTTGATTTGCATTTCTCTGACTGCTAGAGATGGTGAGCATTTTTTCATGTACTTGTTGATTGATTGTATGTCCTCCTCTGAGAAGTGTCTGTTCAGGTCCTTGGCCCATTTGTTGTTTGGGTTGTTTGTTCTCTTATTGTCTAATTTTTTGAGTTCTTTGTATACTCTGGATATTAGGGCTCTATCTGAAGTGTGAGGAGTAAAGATTTGTTCCCAGGATGTAGGCTCTCTATTTACCTCTCTTATTGTATCTTTTGCTGAGAAAAAACTTTTTAGTTTGAGTAAGTCCCATTTGTTGATTCTAGTTATTAACTTTTGTGCTATGGGTGCCCTATTGAGGAATTTGGAGCCCGACCCCACAGTATGTAGATCGTAGCCAACTTTTTCTTCTATCAGACGGCGTGTCTCTGATTTGATATCAAGCTCCTTGATCCATTTTGAATTCACTTTTGTGCATGGCAAGAGAAAGGGATTCAGTTTCATTTTGTTGCATATGGATTTCCAGTTTTCCCAGCACCATTTGTTGAAGATGCTATCCTTCCTCCATTGCATGCTTTTAGCCCCTTTATCAAATATAAGGTAGTTGTAGTTTTGTGGATTGGTTTCTGTGTCCTCTATTCTGTACCATTGGTCCACCCGCCTGTTTTGGTACCAGTACCATGCTGTTTTTGTTACTATTGCTCTGTAGTATAGTTTGAAGTCTGGTATCGCTATACTGCCTGATTCACACTTCCTGCTTAGCATTGTTTTTGCTATTCTGGGTCTTTTATTTTTCCATATGAATCTCATGATTGCTTTCTCTATTTCTACAAGAAATGCCCTTGGGATTTTGATAGGCATTGCATTAAACCTATAGAGAACTTTTGGTAATATCGCCATTTTGATGATGTTAGTTCTGCCTATCCATGAACAGGGTATATTTTTCCATCTTCTAAGATCTTCTTCTATTTCTCTCTTTAGGGTTCTGTAGTTTTCATTGTATAAGTCTTTCACCTCTTTTGTTAGGTTGATTCCCAAGTATTTTATTTTTTTTGAAGATATTGTGAATGGAGTGGTTGTCCTCATTTCCATTTCAGAGGATTTGTCACTGATATACAGGAAAGCCTTTGATTTATGCGTGTTGATTTTATATCCTGCCGCTTTGCTGAATTCATTTATTAGCTCTAATAGTTTCTTTGTAGACCCTTTTGGGTCTGCTAGGTATAGAATCATGTCATCTGAAAATAGTGATAATTTAAGTTCTTCTTTTCCTATTTTGATGCCTTTAATTTCTTTCGTCTGTCTAATTGCTCTGGCCAGTGTTTCGAGAACTATGTTGAACAGAAGTGGTGAGAGAGGGCATCCCTGTCTTGTTCCAGATTTTAGAGGGAATGCCTTCAATTTTTCTCCATTCAGAATGATGCTAGCCTGAGGCTTAGCATAGATTGCTTTTACAATATTGAGGTATGTTCCTGTTATCCCTAGTTTTTCTAGAGTTTTGAACATAAAGGGATGCTGTACTTTGTCGAATGCTTTTTCCGCATCTTTCGAGATGATCATATGGTTCTTATTTTTAAGTCTATTGATGTGGTGAATAACATTTATTGATTTCCGTATATTGAACCAGCCTTGCATCCCAGGGATGAATCCTACTTGATCATGGTGCACAATTTTTTTGATATGTTTTTGTATCCGATTCGCCAGAATTTTATTGAGGATTTTTGCATCTAGGTTCATTAGAGATATTGGTCTGTAGTTTTCTTTCTTTGAAGTGTCTTTGTCTGGTTTAGGTATCAGGGTGATGTTGGCCTCATAGAATGAATTTGGAAGTTCTCCCTCTTTTTCTATTTCCCGAAGTAGCTTGAAAAGTATTGGTATTAGTTCCTCTTTAAAGGTTTTGTAAAACTCTGCTGTATACCCATCCGGTCCTGGGCTTTTCTTAGTTGGTAGTCTTTTGATGGTTTCTTCTATTTCCTCAATTGATATTGGTCTGTTTAGGTTGTCTATATCCTCCTGACTCAATCTGGGCAGATCATATGACTTAAGAAATTTATCTATGCCTTCACTATCTTCTAATTTATTGGAGTATAAGGATTCAAAATAATTTTTGATTATCTTCTGTATTTCTGAAATGTCTGTTGTGATATTGCCTCTTTCATCCCGTATGTTAGTGATTTGAGTTCTCTCTCTTCTTCTCTTCGCTAGCATGGCTAAGGGTCTGTCGATTTTGTTTATTTTTTCAAAGAACCAACTTTTAGTTTTGTCAATTTTTTCAATTGTTTCTTTTGTTTCGATTTCATTAATTTCAGCTCTGATTTTCATTATTTCTTGCCTTCTACTTCTTTTGCTGTTGTTTTGCTCTTCTTTTTCTAGGATTTTGAGATGAAGTATGAGATCATTTATTTGTTGGTTTTTTCTTTTTTTAAGGAATGAACTCCAAGCAATGAATTTTCCTCTTAGAACTGCTTTCAATGTGTCCCATAGATTCCGATATGTTGTGTCTGTGTTTTCATTAATCTCTAAGAATTTTTTAATTTCCTCCTTGATGTCTTCTATAACCCATTGATCATTCAGTAACCTATTGTTCATTCTCCAAGTGATGTATTCTTTTTCCTTCCTTCTTTTATCGTTGATTTTCAGTTCCATTCCATTCTGATCAGATAAGATGCATGGTATTATCTCTACTCCTTTATATTGTCTAAGAGTTTCCCTGTGACATAATATATGATCTATTTTTGAGAAGGATCCATGTGCTGCTGAGAAAAAAGTGTAACTGCTTGATGTTGGGTGGTATATTCTATATATGTCAATTAAGTCTAGGTTATTAATTGTGTTATTGAGTTCTATAGTTTCCTTATTCAACTTTTGTTTGGAAGATCTGTCCAGTGGTGATAGAGGTGTGTTGAAGTCTCCCATGATTATTGTATGTTGGTCTATTAGACTCTTGAACTTGAGAAGAGTTTGTTTGATGAACATAGCTGCACCATTGTTTGGGGCATATATATTTA
Organism: Marmota flaviventris; assembly: GCF_047511675.1. Lineage (NCBI taxonomy): Eukaryota > Metazoa > Chordata > Mammalia > Rodentia > Sciuridae > Marmota > Marmota flaviventris. The sequence continues at coordinate 99,521,818 of NC_092505.1, read as the reverse complement.
TGATTGTTATGTCTTGATGGTGTATGGTTCCCTTGAGCAGTATGTAGTGTCCCTCTTTATCCCTTTTGATTAACTTTGGCTTGAAATCTATTTTATTTGATATGATTATGGATACTCCTGCTTGTTTCCGAAGTCCATATGAGTGATATGATTTTTCCCAACCTTTCACCTTCAGCCTATGTATGTCTTTTCCTATCAAATGTGTCTCCTGTAGGCAGCATATTGTTGGGTCTTGTTTTGTGATCCATTCTACTAGCCTGTGTCTCTTGATTGGTGAGTTTAAGCCATTAACATTTAGGGTTATTATTGAGATATGGGTTGTTCTTCCAGCCATATTTTTTTTATTTATGTTACTAAACATGGTTTGTTTTCCTCTTTGATTATTTCCCCCCCTTTAGTGTCCTACCTCCCACTGTTGGTTTTCATTGTTATTTTCCATTTCCTCTTCCTGTAATATTTTGCCAAGGATGTTTTGAAGAGATGGTTTTCTAGCTGCAAATTCTTTTCACTTTTGTTTATCGTGGAAGGTTTTAATTTCATCTTCCATCCTGAAGCTTAATTTCGCTGGAAACACAATTCTTGGTTGGAACCCATTTTCTTTCAGTGTTTGAAATATGTTATTCCAGGATCTTCTAGCTTTCAGAGTCTGTGTTGAAAGATCAGCTGTTATCCTGATTGGCTTACCCCTAAATGTGATCTGCTTCCTTTCTCTTGTAGCTTTTAAAATTCTCTCCTTATTCTGTATGTTGGGCATCTTCATTATAATGTGTCTAGGTGTGGGTCTCTTATGATTTTGCACATTCGGCATCCTGTAGGCTTCTAGGATTTGGGGTTCTGTCTCATTCTTCAAGTCTGGGAAGTTTTCTCGTATTATTTCATTGAATAGGTTGCTCATTCCTTTGGTTTGAAACTCTGTCCCCTCCTGTATCCCAATGACTCTTAAATTTGGTCTCTTGATGTTATCCCATATTTCTTGGATGTTCTGCTCATGGTTTCTTAACAGTCTTGCTGAGCTGTCTATGTTCTTTTCAACTTGAAATACTTTATCTTCATTGTCTGATGTTCTGTCTTCTAAGTGTTCTACTCTGCTGGTAGTATTCTCCATTGAGTTTTTAAGTTGGTTTATTGCTTCCTGCATTTCTAGGATTTCTGTTTGTTTGTTTTTTATAACCTCTATTTCCCTGTATAGTTGATCTTTTGCTTCTTGGATTTGTTTATGTAATTCATTGTTGAAGTGATCTTTCATTGTCTGATTTTGCTGTCTGATGTCTTCCTTGAGACTCCAGATCATCTGAAGCATGTATATCCTGAATTCTTTATCTGACATTCCATCTGCTGCAGCTATTACCTCTTCTAACGTTGAGTTGACCTGCATTGCTTGTGGTCCTTTCTTTCCTTGTCTCTTCATACTGTTCGCGTTCCTTTCTACTTGGTGAAACTGTTGTGCTATTGAATTTTCCCCCTATATATTTATATTGGTCATGTATAGTTGCAAAGTCTCCCTCGCAGGCGCAGGCGGCGGCTCTGCCCCTCCTCCAATTGGGGCAATGTGCCTACCACGCCGGGGGGCCGCTGGGCCTGCTCTGCCGGTCGGTAGCAGGTTCGCCGACCTTGCAGGCGCAGGCGGCGGCTCTGTCCCTCTGCGGGCCGCTAGGCTTGTTCTGTCGGTGGTCGCAGTTCTGCCTACCTTGCAGGCGCGGGGGGGGGGGGGCGGCTCTACCCTTCCTCAGGCCACTGGGCCTGTTCTGTCTCTCGGTTGCAGGTCTGGCCTGTTCTAATGGTGGTCACAGTTCCGACTACTTTGCAGGAGCGGGGGGGAGGGGGCGGCTCTGCCTCTCAGTAGGCGGCTGCTCCTCTTCTGCCGGTGGGTCGCAGGCCCACCTACCTTGCAGGAGTGATTGGAAGCTCTGTCTCGCCGCGGGCCACTTGGCCTTTTCTGTCGGTGGTCACAGTTCCCCTACCTGGCAGGCGCGGGGGGTGTGGGGCGGCTCTGCCCCTCAGCAGGCCGCTGGGCCTGCTCTGTGCGTGGTCACAGTTCCCTCTACCTTGCCGGTGCAGGGGGAGGGGGCGGCTCTGCCTCCCAGCAGGCCGCTGCTCCTCTTCTGCCGGTGGGTTGCAGGCCCGCCTACCTTGCAGGAGTGATTGGAAGCTCTGTCCCGCCGCGGGCCACTGGGCCTTTTCTGTCGGTGGTTACAGTTCCCCTACCTGGCAGGCGCGGGGGGTGTGGGGCGGCTCTGCCCCTCAGCAGGCCGCTGGGCCTGCTCTGTGCGTGGTCACAGTTCCCTGTACTTTGCCGGCGCAGGGGGAGGGGTCCTCAAAGAACTCTTAAAACTCAACAAAAATAAAATAATTATCCAATTTAAAAGAAAGTCAAATGATAAGAGTGACTTAAAAAATGTTCTTAGAGAATTTGTAGCTCTGGTACTAGTATAACCAGTGATGCTGGAGTTTTATTTGGAAAAGAGGATTAAGATTTGTTGTGTGTGTGTGTGTGTGTGGTCCTGAGGGTCAAACGTAGAACCTCATGCACACAGGGCAAGTGCTATCCCACTGAGCTACATTCCCAGTCCAGCATTAAATTCTGGAGATAAAGTATAGTGATTTAGGGAGACTTTTAAAAATTGGGGTTTGTAATGGAAGCTAAACCTCCAACTAAAAAACTTCATTCTGTGTAAGATATCAGATATTAATGTGACGAAATATGCATATACTTTAGTATTCAAAAATTGCAGGAGTCATGAATTAAAAATGTGTTGGTTTCTATTAATTTAATTAAACACATATGATGATAAAATAAATATCAAGCATACTGTAGAGGGTCATATTATCTCTCCTGGGGATAACAGCAGGTTGTCCCAACTAGAAAATCATGGGAAATTAGGGACATTTTAGGACCTTTTAAGTTACTTATATTATTATGATACTCTGATACTTATTTTTCCATAAATATACTATTTCTATGCTTAAATTTAATAAACATTTACTTTTTAAAATATTCAGGATTGAGTCTCATAGACATATCTAAGGTCAATTTCTCCTTCAAAATTTGGACACACTTTATTTGACTGTTTTATGAGTATAGAAAGACAAAAATGGCAAGATTACCTCATCCAGAAAATACAGTGCTCTATGTTCATTGGTTATTTTGTAGCCAGAATTTTGATTATACTCTAAATGCAATAGTCACATATAATAAAAATTTGAATTCAGTTTTCAGCATCTTAAAAACAACTTTTATATGGGTTGTGTAATGAACAAGCAAAAATTATATATATATTCATGCTGTCATTTTGATATATTGATGTTTTGATCCATGTATACATTGTGAAATGATTAAATTAAGCAAAATCCCAGATCTATTACCTCACATACTTATCATTTATTTGTGGTCAGAACATGTCAGATTTACTCTATTAGCAATTTTAAATTATGTCATACTTTTATTTTTACCTACAATAGTAATCACCATACTGTATAATAAATCTCATAGACTCATTCCTTCTATTTAATGAAACTGTACATTTGACCAACATCAATTCACTCTCCCATACCCCATTAGCACCTGGCAACTCTCTCCTCCTAGTAGTAGTATTAAGTGAGTTTTTGCAGCTCTTGTCTTTCTGTCTCTGGCTAAATTCACCTAATATAATTTATTCCTTGTTTATTCATGTGGTCAGAAAAGACAAAATTTCCTTTAAAAAAACTGAATATTTTTCCACTATATACCATATTTTCTTTATCTGTGAATATTTAAGTTGATTCCATATGTTTGCTATTGAGAGTAATGTAATGCTGCAGGTGATAATGGGAGTGCAGACAACTTCTTGTAATTCTGATTTTGTTTTCTTTGGATGTGTGTACAGAAGTGAGATTGCTGAATCAAAAAGTCATTCAGTGAAATGTGCATTATGTTATGTTTTATACTGAGAACTCAGACAAAAATTTCATTATTTCTTTTCATCCTTGTTTTATTTTAATTTTTATGTGATTTAAGTAATAGATGAGTATATTTTTAAAAAATCAACCACAACAAAAGACTGTGTATTCTTCATCTCAGCTGTGCTTTCAAGACTTGTAATCGCTAGTAACAGTTTCTGTTTTGTTTGATTACAAGATGCAGCAATCCAAATATGGTGTTCTCTACTCTTTTTTGGTATATGTAAAAATTTTCCCATGTCAATATTTGTGAATCTGCCTCATTTTTAAAAGTCTCAATTACACTTTATTGATGGATGTATCATAATTTAGATAATGAGTTTTTTGCAGAAACAGTTCTAAAATTTTGAATTAAATGGTACTGTATTTTAACATTTTCAGTGCTGCTTCCATAGAATACATGATCCAATTGAGAAAGTCTTCAAGTGTTTTTTTCTGTAAAAGATGCATTTCAATCTACCTTTATTTCCTTTAAAGTAAATCATTTAACTCTTCTGATGAAAATTATACATTCTGCTTTGTCTACCTGAGCAGTTAAATTGAAATCAAAGAACTATAACAGGGTTCCAAGATATTATCTCTAACTTGGATTCCTTGATAAGGAAGTCTTAATTTCCAATAAGAACCTTGGTAGAGAAATGATATTATCTAAAGAGAGGCTATAAATATATTGATATAAATATTCAATACCAAAGAGAAATAGAAAATGCTACATTTAGTTTTTCCATAGGTATCTCCTGAGTATATTTAATTTCCATAAAAATAATATATAACAGGTACCTGGAAGAAAGACAAAGTAAATTACTTGAATTTACCTAATATTACCTTTAATCCCACCAGACCAATACATTTAAATCGCATTTTACTAATAAGAAAAGTGAGATTCAGAGATTGCATTGTTATACAAACATCATAATCAAAGATTCCAATTCAAATCTTTCCATGTCTGATCTACACAAGAGCTTTAGGGTATACTGTAAAGATAAAAGAGAAATCAGAGAGTGGGGAGGTAACTGAAATGACAGTAGCAAAAATTCCCATATGTGAGGCCTGACTCACATTTTCTGTTTTCTCCTACACACTTAACATTTTGAATTATATTTTATAGCAAAGCATTGTTATCATAAAGTATGTCTCTCTGCTGGTATTCAACTCTGGTCAGATTCAACAGATCATAGTATATTTTTTATAATAAAATGGCATGTTGATAAAATTAATTAAAAAGAAAGGATAGTTTCTTGATTAAAATCCTATTACATATCAAATTTCATTAGTATGTGCTATCCAGAATACACTGTGGATTATGTGATATATATTTTCATTCTTTCTTTGAAGTCCTCTCTTATAATTAACCTATTTTTGTCCCATTGTCTCAGATATGAAACACCTATGAAAACATCAATACACTATAAATATAAATTCTATAACAAATAAGTTTAAATTATATAGATATAAGTCTATTATAATTCTTTTGTCATATTTCATGTAATATAATCATGATTATACTATAATATACTATTATATAATATAATGTAATATGTCCTATATAATATTATATATTGTATTATATAGTATAATGATTATACTATAAATATATCATAATATTCACAATGTTATATATTATATATATAAGCTCTATTTATTATATCTAACCTATTTTAATGCACCCATGCCAACTTTTTTGAAATACCAATAGAATCAAATTCAATGGGTTTCAAATTATATTTAAACTCATCAAAGTTTGTCCCTTTACATTTATGAGACAATATTTAGTTTTCCCCAAATTATTATTATATTTTTTTACTAATTCTCAATTCTCAAATTTAGACTACAAGTGAACTCCAAGAATATACCCTGTGTTCAAATACTTGGTTACAATATTGTTTAATATTCCACTAAAATTTGTTGTCTTCTAATCTGATTTATCTGTCATTTCTAATGTTTTTTTTATATCAGAACTCTTCCACAAATGGGGAGTTCAGCAATTTAATACAATTTGATATTCTTGCTTTTCTCTATAAGCACTGCCAAAGGTATCAGATTCCATTAAGCCACCTTGACTTTCAGCCAACAAATCTGTTTTACCTTTACCCTTAAACATTGTAGTGTATTTTGTATAGATTAAATGCTTTTGCAAAATATTGTAAATTTTTTATTAAAATACATGTGCAATAAGTGAAAAATCCAGAGGTTTATAACATATGCCAATATAAACCTATACAAAGGAATATGAACTTATGAATTGCCCATACCACTGAAAGTAGGAATATTTTGTCCTTCACTACTCAAGATAATCAAGAAATTCAATCTATTCATTAAAGGTTTTGAATTTTAAAACAAATAATTTCCCTTAAAATTAAATCTCTAATGGAAGACAACAGATGGATATTTGCATATGATTTTAATAAAAATGTGTTATAATTTCCCATAACAATATAGTCAGAATAAAATTTAAAAGACAATGAGAAAGTTGCATAATTTATCATAAAATTTTATATATAACATTTTTAAAAATTACTATTAAATACCCAAAGTCCCAATGTCTTATACCTGACAATAGCATAATAATTTTGCTTAAAATTTTGATACCATAGAATAAGTTATGTCAATATTGACAATCCATACAAAAATTTTAGGATGAACCATGATGTCATTGAAATTGCACTTTTGTTGTCAAAATGTATCCAGCTTTATTAAAGTTACTTCAACCACTTCTCTGCCAAACTCTACCCAAACTAATGTAGAGATGATTTCTCATAGTTTTATATAGTAAAGTATTATTTCATTCATTTGTTACCTCATGAATCTTTCAATAACTCTTACCAGCAAACTATTATTAATATGCTCTTTGTATAAATATATATTTTAAAGATTATAAATGTTATGAAATTCTTAAAACTGAACTTAAAAACTCCCAGGTCAAAAGTCACTGCTTATATCACCTTTACACTGTGTCTCAACAAGACTGGTCAGAAAATGAAATAAAAATAAAGTTTTTCAATAGAGAAGCTGTCAATATTTTTTATTTTATTACTTTTTCAGCCAAAATTGTGAGATGGAATGAGAAGACTATATGAATAAGAAAAGTCTTCCTTCTACAAATGAGTAAAATTTTTCTAAGACATAAAGCGGAAGAACTATTAAAAATAATAAGTATTCATAGAGAAGTCCTACCCTTAGTTCATTTTACCCAGTTTCCATCCTTTGATTTTTTGTTACATAGCCACTCTATTCCCATAGAAAATTATTTTCATTAATTAATAGCTTAAATTCCTTTTTAAGTATGATAAAAAAAATACTGAAGGATATTGGAGTCAGTTATTCTCTAAGAATAACCATAGTCAAAATAAAATTTCAAAATTTGTTTAGCTCTTTAGATTGGTTTCACCTCTGTGAATTACTCTTCAAAATCTTGAGAAGCCGGGGACGGTGGACTCTTATAATCATCAGCTCAGAAGGCTGTTGCAGGAGGATCCACAGTTCAAAGCCAGCCTCAGCAACAATGAGGCTCTAGGAAACTCAGTGAGACCCTGTGTCTAAATAAACCATAAAATAAGGCTGGGGATGTGGCTCAGTGGTTGAGTGTCTCTGAGTTCAATCCTGGGTACCAAAAAAACAAAACAAACAAAACAACAACAACAACAAAAACTTGGGAGATGAATACCCACTTAAATACAAGTATAATTACTGCTTCAGTCTTCTGCACATGATGTCCAACTTTCAACCAGCAATTTTTAAACAAGGAAGAAAAGAAATAAAAAACATAAAAAGGGACAGGTGGAGGAAATCACACATAGTCATGACATAGATGTTGGAATTATCTCATACTGAATATAAAATAACAGTAATTATTACTTTTAGATAATTTAAAGAAAAAGGTAAACAGAATTTATAAATACATTGGTATCTGCAGAGAGTGAGAAACCATAAAATCTTAAAACTTCACCAAGATACAATTTTTTCATATATTAGATTTCTGAAATGGCAAATACATAAAAACTAGAAGAGTAATACAGTGCTTCAGTTCAACTGTGAAGATTTAAGGACTTTTGTACCACTGTGGTGAGAATAATCATTCAAAAAATTCATCTGGAAAGGAGTATGCAAAATCCAGTTAAACTCAATAGTCAGCAATTTACTTTGTAGAAATTCACCTGGAAATAAAGCTCCTTTACAAAATGAAAGCACACATGGAACATATTTATTGTAGTGCTGTTTGTAATTGCAAAAATTGGAAAAAATATTGGGAAAATGTCCATATACTCCAATCAAAAACATACTATATAAAAACCAGCAGTAAAGACTCAATATTATTAATTAATATTGAGTGGTAGGCAGAGTATATATTCTACTATTGCTAAGTGCAAAAAGCAAAGTGGAAAAATTATTGATTTTCACCAATATTCAATTAGGAATAAAAAAGAGACAAGGATATATATATATATTTTATTGTTCTGTCTTCCATGCACTATTATCATATTTTTAACACACTGTTTTAATTGAAAAGTTTTTTTAATCAAAGTCTAATTTTGTTATGTTAAAGTTCTATTTTATTAAAATTAGTTTATTAAAGTCTAACAGACTTTATGGCTAGTATATCTTACACTATTTTGTTACTAGCATTTTTCTAGTTATCATTGCAAATGATAAATTAAATAAATAAATAAATTATGAACTTTCGCATGAAATTGCCTCTCTCCATAAATATTTATTCTTATTTTTATTGTAGTTGAATTAAACATTAAAATTATTTTAGAAAAAAGTAACTATTTTGTGGCTGGACACAGTGATGCATGCCTTTAATACCAGCAACTTGGGAGGCTGAGGCAGAAGGATCTCCAAAGTAAGCCTCTTCAAACTAAGCAATCAGTGAGACCCTGTCTACAAACAAAATACTAAAAAGGAATGGGGATGTGGCTCAGTGGTTAAGTGCCCCTGTAACAACAACAACAGCAGCAGCAACAAACCAGTATTTATTGTTTCATTAAGTATATTTGGTGTCTTTCATAAATGAATCAAAATTAATGTAGGATGAATATGAATATATCTACCCCAAATAACTCATTATCCTTCTTTACTAAAAACTAAAGGAAATTCATGAAGAAATGCCCAGAAATAGGAAACTTTAACACAACATTTACACTATAAGGCAGGGCAGGTAGACATGTAAAAATATAGCAACAAATGAAATAATGTAGGACTTATGATGACATATTTTAAACACCAAACTCCAAATTCTGATAAATAAAAATTCAACTTCTCATGTGAATGGAAAATAACAAATGTTATATATATTCAATCATAAAGAAAACACTAGTAGTTTCTATAAATTATAATCATTGCAACCAGTACTATAATCACAATGGGATAAAATTGATAACTATTCCTTTCCCTGTTTTGGGGGGATAATTTCTTCACCGAATTTTGGAATGATTTTTACTTTGCTAACTCTGACTTTTTAAAATTAAGAGTTTGATATTTTAAGGCAGTTTTTTCTGGACTTAAAAAAAAAATTACTGTTTGTTTTTTTTTTTTTTTCTGTGCCAAGGATTGAACCCAGCGGTACTTAACCACTGAGTCACATCTCCAGCCCGTTTTATTTTATATTTAAGGCAGAGTCCCGCTAAATTGCTTAAGGCCTTGCTAAATTCTGGGGCTGGCTTTAAACTTGTAATCTTCCTATCTCAGCCTCCAGAGTCACCAGGATTACAAGCATGCTCCACTGTGCCAGATGGAGGAACTGTTTTATCTTTATAAAACAGTTTAGCAGAAAACAATTTTATTACTCCTTTACGTCTGTGTGCACTTTCTCATAATTTTAACATCTTGTATTGGTATGGTATGTTTGTTAAAATCGATCAACTAATATTTAATTGTGATTATTCACTAAAGTCCATAGTTTATATTGGGGATTACCCTTTGTGTGGTATATTCAATGGGCTTTGAAACATGCATGGTCATCATCAGAGTAAAATAAAGAGTAGTTTTCTTGCCTTAAAAACGTCATTTACCCAAGTATTAGTCAACTTTCCATCATTAAGACAAAATATTTGAGATATTCAACTTATATAAGTAGGAAAGATTATTTTGGCTCATGGTTTCAGTCCATGGTTCCTGGATTCCATCCTTATGGGCCTTTAGCAAGTCAGACCATCACAGCAGGGAGCATGTGACAGAGGGAGATACTCACCTCATGGTGGCCAGGAAGCAGAGAGAGTGCTACCTTTTATAACAAAGCAGAGGGGCTTTGCTATACATTTTATTAAGCTGTAAATACATCAATGCTTAATTGCATTGATAAGGTCAGAACCCTGCTGATCCAAACACTCCACAGAGTCTGCAGCTCTAAACACTGCAGCATCTAGGACCAAGGCTTCAACACCTGAGATTTGGGGGCAGGGAGGACATTTAAGATCCAAACCAGACCATAACACTTCAGGTATCTATGCCTCCCTTACTCCACTCCACTCTCTGTTTGGGGTAGATGTATTCAATTAACTAATTGTTTTACTGTCCCTATGTTTTGCATCTTCCAAAATTCAAATAGTTGCAATCATACAGTATGTAACCTTTATAGACTTTTTCTTTATTACAAATACAAATTTATTTTCCTCCATGATTTTTCATCATCAGCTACCTCATTTCTTCTTATTGCCAAATAAAAATACTCCACTGCCTGAATATACTATGGTTTAGGTATTCATTTAGTGAAGGTCATCTTTGATGCTTAAAAATGTTTGGCTTTTTTGTTTTTTCCTACTGAGAATTGAACCTATGGGCATTTTATCACTCAGGTACATCCCCAGCCACTTTTATTTTTTTATTTTGAGATAGGATCTTACTAAGTTGTTGAGGCTGGCTTTGAAATTGTGATCCTTATACCTTGGCCTCCAAGTTGCTAGGGTTACAGGCATGCACCACTATGCCTAGGTCATGTAAACTATGAAGAAGGAGACATACCAGAAATACTTACAAAAATAACACATAACAGGAGGTTGGTGGTAAGTGCTATAAAAGTATCAGAGGAAAGGAGAAAAAACAGTGTTGGTGATTGCTGTTGTTTGAGAGTTGTCTGGGAAGTCATTTGGAGCCTTGAGGGTAATGGTGTATAGGAGTGGAGGTGTTTTCTGAATTTCAAGAACAGCAAGAAGGCCTCTTTAACTAGAGATGAAACCAGAGATGGTGGAGACAAATTATCGCATACCTCCCAGGTGTGTTATTTGTTGTTACTGTGTATAGATGGGAAGCCTTTATCCACAGGTATGTGCCATAGAGGCCAGCAATTGTGAACAATTCTTTTTTTAAGCTACTATCTATGTTTTTGTGCAGGATTTTCTGTGGGCTACATCTTCAAATCATTTGAATAACTGATTACGTATGTGATTGCTGGTTCATATAGTAGGTTTATATTTAACTTTGTAAGAAACTGATAAACTGTCTTCCAAAGTGGCTGAGCCATTTTGCATTGCAACCAGCAACAAAGGAACTTGTCTCTTGTCTTTGTGCCGCAGTCCGGCTGCAGCAAAATAACCGGGGGGGTGACGAGCAACTTGTGTACACTGATACAGCAGGAGTGGGAGCCGTTTATTGTAGGACAGGAGGGGTATATATACATTCCACACAGCTTATCTTAATTAACATAAACTAGATACAGCAGTCAACCAATAGGAATCTCCACACTTAATGGCTCACTGGTGTTACTTCACAAACCACTCCCTCTGGCAAAATGCCAGGAGCCATCCTGACTTGTTTACAGACCCTAACATGTTTGCCAACATTTTCAGTTATGAGTTTTCTGTGATTTAGCAATACTAATAGATGAGTAAGTGACATATATATTTTTTACCTTTGATATTGATACTTTATTGTCTTCATTTCCCTGACATATCTTTACCTACCCATTTAGTTTTAGTCTTCCCAAATCACTACACTTTAGATATTTCTCACATGTAGAAAGCAGACCTGGGTTTCATTTTGTAATTAAAACTGAAAAGATTTGTTTAATAGAAAAAGTAAGACTGTTAGCAATTACTGACATAACTGTTGCCTTTGGTATCAACTCATGTAAAATATTTTATAATGGAGTGCATAATATATAACAATTTCTATAATTTTCAACTAAAGTGTATTTTGTTTTGTTTTGATAATATGAACTCAGGGGTGCTTAACCAGTGAGTCACATCCCCACCTCTCTATGTATGTATGTTTTTGAAACAGGGTGAAATGTATTATTTTTAGTGAAGTTTATAATTTTGTTCCAGTGATTTCATTTGGACTTGGGCTTTTCAAATTTGTTAATCATTATTATCTTGTTTAAATTTTACTATAATATTTATCTGCTTTTTAATTGAATCCTTTAACTTAAAACATACTTTTTCCAAATTCTTAGCAGCTTCTAATTGTTGATTTTTGAGAATAAGAAATGATAATTAGAGGAATTCTCAAAAATTTCCAAACCATTGTGAAATTAATTTTTATTTAACAAATCCTACATTTTACTTAATTCTATCTTAGATAGGTTTTTCTATGTATATATAGTGTCTTTTTATTTTAATGGAGTTTTGTATCACTTTTTATTCATAATAAAGGTAGTAAACTTCAACCTATACCATCTGCCTTATGCAAAATTTAACTCAAATTGGAATGCTGAAATGAAAAATATACAATACAAAATAATATTTTGAAGAATAGTATAAAATCTTTGATACCTAGGGCTTGAAGAATAATTTTTAGCCAAAACACCATGAGAAAGGTTCATGTAAGAAAAAATTGAATAAATTGGACTTCATTAATTTTTTTAAAAATTTATAACTAATGGAGGGAATATGTGAAGGGCACACTCAACCATAGAGAAGAATGAAATTATACCATTTACAGTAAAATGGATAGAATGTTAAGAGCATTATGCTAAAATAATAAATCACAAATCTTATTCCATTTACAATATTTGTTAATCTGTAATTATTTGAAAATGCAAGGTTTTAAAAGTAATACATGTTAACTGTAAATGTAAAAGCTTCAAAAATGTTAAAAATTATATAGAAACATTGAATAATCATTATTATTTTTGAAAGATCATGATACTATTAATAGTGAAATATACTTCACTGTCTTTTCTGTTAGTAATTCATAAGGTTGAATTCATGTTGTTTATTATGTATAAGATGAAATCATCTGGTGATTTGTTACTGTGTTTACAATTAATTTTACAATTAATTTTTTCTCTATAAGAACTTTTTTATTTTTAAAAATTGGTGTATTATAATTGCATATAATAGTGAGATTCACTGTAATATAGACATACATGCTCAAAACATAATTTGTAGATTTCATTCCCAGGTACTTCCCTTTTCTCTTACCTCCTTCACTCCCTGTGGTCTCCCAAATTTACTTTACAGATCTACTGTATAATTTTATGAAATCACCTTTGTATCCATTTGCTAATTTCCAAAAATGAGAAAAAAATCATATGACCCTTGATTTTCTGAGTTTGTCTAATTTCATTTAACATAATGCTGTTACATTCCATCCATTTTACTGTAACTGGTTTAATTTCATTCTTTATGGCTGAGTCAAGCTCCATTTTTCATAATACCAAATTTACTTAATACATTTAACTCTTGCTGGAGACCTAGGCTGGTTCCATAACTTGTTTATTGTGAATCATGTAGTTATAAACATGAATATTTATGTATTACTATATTATGCTGAGTTTAGGTCTTTTTGATAAATACCCAGGAGTGGTATAACTGGGTTCATATCTTTCAAAGAAACTCCATACTAATTTCCATAGTGGTCATACTAGTTTACAATCCTACCAACAATGTATAAGTGCATCTTATTCCCCACATCCTTACCAGCATTTACTATTTGTATTCTTGATGATGCCATTCTAACTGAAATAAGAAGAAATCTCAGTGTAGTTTTAATTTGCATTTTCTTAATTACTAAGGAAGGACTTTGAACATTTTCTTTTATATTTATTGGCCACATTTTTTGAAAAATACTTTTTAGCTTAATTTTCCATGTACTGATTGAATTTCTATTATTTTTTGAAGTTTTTGAGCTCTTTATATACTGCTGATATGAATCCTGTCATTAGAATTTGCTTTCTTCGTGCTTTTAGTCATCCCCTTTACTTGCAGAAGTTTTTAAAATTTAATGTCATCCATTTTATTCTTGATACAACTTCTGGGCTTTGAGTTCTACTGAGAAAATTATTGCCTACACCTGTCGGAGAGTTGAGCCATGTTTTTTTTTTTCTTTCATTTAAAATTTTTCTGGCTTAATTCTTAGGTCTTTCATCCACTTTGCATTGACTTTTGTACAGGGTGAGAGACAGGGATCTAATTTCATTCTTCTGCATTATGGATACCCAATTTTTCCAATACCATTAGTTAATAAAAGTGTCTTTTCTGCAATATATGTGTGTGTGGTCCCTTTGTGAAGAATCAGATGACTGTATCTTTGTAGGGAAATATTTATTTCCAAGCCAATCTTTTATGCAAAATGTGGTAACCAAATTATAAATATTTTTTTCATTGCTCATATCATATTTGTATAAGTGATATATTTTACAATGTGTTAATAAAAAGTAATACCACAGCAATAACAATAACAAAAGACAAGACAATGGGAAATACAATTAACGGGTAATATTTTATTACCTTCTGGTAAATTGCACTGCTGACTGTAGAGCTTATCAAATATTAGTAGAATAATAAGACTTAAAGTTAGTTTATCACTTCTCATAAGTCCAAAGACTTCATTGTGTAGATGAAAGCTTTCCTGGTATTTGTCAATATAATGTAGAAATATAGAGAGAGTCAAGACAGAGGTTGCACTTGGAAAAATTACCATCACTCATGCCAGAAGATAACCTCCACTAAGGTTGTCTTGAGAAGACCACAATACAGTAAAAGTAGAGAAAAAGATAAATATTTAAATGATTATTTTTGATGTAGAATGTAAAATTTAAATAAAATATGATCCAGAAAAAATTAATTTAATTCCAACTGAAGAGAAATCTTCACATTTAAGCTATAGTCAATTTATTTTCTGAAGGACAATGTTTTTCAACAAATGGTGTTAGGAAACCATGCATCTTCTTGTAAATAAATAAAATTAGACCTACATCTTTCAGCATATATAATACATGAGAGAAAATACTTGTGAACTATGCTTCTGATTTGAAGTTAATATCCAGAATATATAAGGAACTCCAAAATATCAATATTAAAGGAAAAAAATAATAAAATATAAAAAAGGATTAAAATGGGCAGTATACTTAAGAATAGCGTCCTAAAAGAAGACATAGAAATGACTAACAGGCATGTGAAATAATCCCCAATATCACTAATTATCATGGAAGCTACAGTGAGACATCATTTCAGTCCAATAAGAATGGATATGATAAAAATGACAACATATAAACAGTGTTGACACAGATGTGGTGAAAAGAGAACCCTTGCACACTGTTGCCAGGAACATAAATTAGTATATCCATAGTAGGAAACAGTATTAAGCTTCCTCAAAAACTTAGAATTATAGCGACTGTGGGTATAATTCAGTGCTACAGTGTTTTCCTAACATGTATGAGGTCCTATATTTGATCCCAACACTATAATAAATCAATCCATTAATCAATAAATAAATAGATAAAATAGAGATACTATTGGATTCATCAATATAGCAATAGCTGTATGTCCAAAGAAAAGGAAGTCAGTTTGTCAAAAAAAAAAAAAAAAAAAAAACTACCCTTCAATGTTATTATAGCTCTATAACAATAACTGAGAAAGGTTTAAAAAATTAAGTTAATTGATGAAAGGTATAAAGAAAATGTGATATATTTGCATAATGGAATACTATTCAGGCATTAAAAAATTTAAAAAAAAAACATTGGCAGAATAGGATTAATCCCATCAGATATTACATTAAATAAACTAAGCCAGGCAAAGAAAGATTGTACCACATGATTTCTCTCTTTTGTAAAAATCTAAAATAGTTGATCCATAAAATAGAGAGTAGAAAGATGGTTATCAAATTTTAAGGTTGTTAGGGGGCAAGAGGTTTGGGGTGATGTTAAAATATACACACTCAACAGACAGGACAACTGTAAAGTTAGACAGATCTATTGTGCAGCATGATGTCTGTCCTTAAGGACGAATCAGTAGTCAGTGCTAGCCTGGTATTATATCATGGGGCTTTTAGCTCACCCCATGTCACCACAGGGCATGACCTCATCCCACATCACCATTAGGGTGAGTATATTGCAACAAGATGTCTTAATAGAGACAGACCACCTTCAAGTAAATTTTTGCTATGACAATACTCTTTTATTATTAGCTATTGTTAATTTCTCACTATGCTAAATTAAACTCTATCATTATATATTATATATATAATATTATAACATACATATTATATATTATAATATACATACTATATATTATATTATATATACATATATATATGTATATATATACATACATATATATGTATATATATATATATACATATATATGTATATATATATATATATATATATATATACATATATATGTATATATATATATATATATATGGAGAGAGAGAGAGAGAAAGGGAGAGGAAAACACTACATCTAGGATTCAGTACCTTGGAACATATCCCTGAAAATATGAAGAAATATTGTATATTGTATTCTCGAAAAGTGAAAAGAAAGTGGACATTAAGTGAACTCCCACTAAAATTGTAACAATATTAGTTAACACACTTGCAAATTAGCCATTCCACAACATATATGTACTCCCAAACATCATATTGTACATAATAAATACATAAAAATTTATCTGATAACATAAAGAATAAAAAAGTTATTTAATATCTTCTTAAAATTAGATATGAGAATGTGTATTTTTCAAGATAGAACATGAAAACTAAAAAAAATAAAAGTAAGAAATGCCATGGCATATTTGGAGAATAGTGACTAATCTAGTAGAGTGTTGGAAGTTATGAGAAATGAAGCTAGAGTTCAAGTTAGGTTTCAGACTGGTGAACAGGTAGTCCACAAGATTTTGAAATGAAGAGTGATATTTTTAAATGTGATATGATAAAAATGTACAGTTTACCCCACATATAGATGCAGGCATCAGCTTCTTCAATAAGATCCCTAGTGCAAGAAATAAAACCAAGACTCAGTCAGTAGGATACCATCAAATTAAAAAGTTTCTGTGCAGCAAAAGAAGTGGGAAATATTTTTTTCCAGCTACTCCTCTGGTAGGTGATTAATATATAAAGATCTCAAAAATTTCAAGGACAAAAAAGAATAAATAAACCAATCAGTAAATGGGCAAAATAGCTAAACAATTCTCTCAAAAGAAAAAACACAAATGGACAATAAATATAAGAAAAAAATGTTTGACATTCTAAGAATCAGGGGAATGCAAGTCACATACTTTATATACAACCAGAGATATGAAAAATTGTGCTGTATATGTGTAGTAAGAATTGTAATGCAAGAAAAAAAGATTTCATCTCACTACAGGCAGAATGGCAATCAATTATCAAGGACACAAATGATAATGTTGGTGAAGATAAAAAGAAAAAGGAGCAATTTATGTTGTCAGTGGGACTGTACACTGGTACAACCATTATGAAAAGCCGTTGTAGAGATTCCTCAAAAAACTGGGAAAGAAACCACCATATGACCTAGCTATCCCACTCATCAGTATTTATCTGAAAGAAATAAAATCAGCATAATATAGTGACATAGCCACTTCAATGTTTATAGCAACACAGTTCACAATAGCCAAATTATGGAGTCAACCCAAATGCCTATCAATAGATCAATAGATCAAGAAAATGTGGTATAGATACACAATGGATTTCTACTCAACCTTAAAGAAGAATGAAATAATAGCATTGGAGGGTAAATGGATGGAAATACAGAAAATCATTCTCAATGACTAAACCAAACTCAGAAAATCAAGAGTCAAATGATTTCTCTAAGATGTGGAAACTAGAGAAAAATAAGGGAAAAAACGTGTTCAAGGAGAGGAATCAGACACCATTAAAGGTATAGGGAATATCAGTGAGTAGAAGAAAGAGAGAGGTAGGGAAGAAAGAAAGGATAGGGGAAGAAATACGCAATGCATTTCACAAAATCTGGTTAAGTAACTATATAAATATATCAAAGGGTATTTCACCTTTATTCATATGTAGGAAATACCAACAAAAAATAGGAGTGAAAGGAATATCAGTAGAGGAAGGAATAAAAGGAGAAGGGAGTGGGTAAAGAGGTGGGATGGGGATGGAAATCTAATTTCTTAGATGTATGATTTTGTCAAAATTAACCCAAATACTGTGTATAATTATAATGTTCTAATAAAAAATTATTACATAAAAATGTTTGCATTTAAATAAAGGACAGATTAAATGGAAAGATGCTAATGTTGAGGCCAATTAAGAGGTGCTTCATAGCCATATCATAAGAAATAAAAGCCATGAGAACAGAGAAAGTGTAAGGATGGAAAAGACAACCTTAGATGTCGGGTTCAGATGTAAGCTGGAGCGCAATTATGAAGACAGGATAAAGATGTGACCGTATAACTTAGAGGTTGTATTGTAGCTATTAAAGGAAACTTTGAAAATTGTATTACAGAGTTACAGGCTTATAGTACAAAATACTGGGAGGAGGAGTGAGGAAAGGAGGAGGCAAGAGTGTTTCCAAGGATAGAGACAGAGCCAAAGGATTATAATAGGTAGAATCAAAGGTATATGTTAAGCTGACGTGGATTTATTCATTGTAGTTTTTCACAGAAAACACTAGTGAATATTTGTAGTCCCTGCCCCCAAGAAACTCATGCTTTCATTTTGAAAATGACATTAAAATTATGCTAGAACTTGTATGTTAGAACAGAAAATTCAAAGATGTTTTCTTAGATTAAAGGCACTGTTTATACCTGTGCTGAGATGCATAAGTAAAAAAAATTTGAAGGCAGTTGTTATTGAAAGAAATCTCTGAAATTTTTCAAGTTTTATAATACTTTGCAATCATGAAGCCATCATTTACATAAAGTCTAATTATACTAATTTCCATTGTTGGTATTTCCTACATATGAATAATTTATATTTCACATTTATATGTGAAATGTATTAGTTTAGCTTATATTCTATATTAACTGAAAATAATTAGAAGAAAGAAAATTATATCAATTATAGAAGCACTTATATCTTGAGAATATATAGACCAAATTCTGCCTCAACTTATTTATACACACTCATTAAAGCATTAGACTACTAACCATGACATATAGATGAACTTGAATGAAAGCTAATGAACCAGACAAGAACCACTAGCCCAAAGGAGATAAAATATTTCTTACTTCCACGTTGCTGACAAGCAAAAGCAAATTGCTTAATGCCTTGGAAATCCCTCTCCATCCAAAAATCAATTTGCCATAGCTTCTGATAACATATTTTATGCAATCAAACTAAAAATGATTAAATGTGTTCCACAAAATAAGTCTTTAGCTCATATTTGGCATAATATTCAGCTTCAAATACATGAGGGGGGAAAAAGTATGAGACACCTGAATTCTTAGGCACTCTTATGAATTCCATTGAACAAAGAAAATTCTTTTCTTCTCATTAAATTTCCTCTTTCTAATTCTAATTGATTTCACTTGACACACACACACACAAAAAAAAAGTATCTGAGAAATAGCTTTAAACAAAGTACACACTTGGGGTATTTCAATGCTCAGAGAAAGTAGAACTGATTTTATTCTGGGCATCAGGAATGCATGAAAAATGATGCCACAGCATGTACTTAATTCTAGGACCTCCAATGTGTTGTGGAATGGACTACATCACATCCAAAATACTGAATTTTTTTCCCACCATCTATGTTCTTAAATATGGAAAGAAAAACAGCCACCTGATTGATCCATGGCACGTGGATTGCTGTGTTCTATATGAGTTCCCTGTTCTGAATCAGTGAAATGATAGCACAGTGGAAGAATGCAAAGGAAGCAGTCTCTATACCTCCTCACCCTTAACTTCAGGCATGCCAACATTGAAATATGCTGAGAGGGTACAAGAACAATCATAATTTCATATAGAGTGATTCTTCAGTTTATGATGCAGTATTAATCTGATAACCCCATTGTAACTTGAAAATATAATTAAGCCAAAAAAAAAAAAAAAAAAAACATTTAATACACTTAACGTACCAAACACCATAGCTTAGCAACACAGGACTAGAGCATCTCATTATCTTCATGATCACATGGCTAATTGGGAACTGCTGCTCACCACTCCTGACCAGCAGTGTGAGAAAGAATCTCTCTGGCTTCATCTCCAGCCTCACAGGCCTCATTTTGTGTATTGTTCATCTCTCTATTTATTTGTTTTTATATTTATCTGTATGCATAAGTTCTTTTTATTTTTGTGAATACTTGTAAAAATGTCATCATACTATGTGTAATCTGCCATTTACTGTTTTTACTCCCTACTACACCTAAGATCTATGTTGCTTTATAAAAATCTAGTTCATTAATTTTACATCTGTAAAATAATCTTTCACCACATTTATGTCTATTTCCCTGTCAATAATATTTCAGTTTTCATATTTTTGCAATTGGAAACAATGATTATAAGAAAACATGTAAATATATCCTCATACACAATTGTAAGCATTTTGAGGGGTTTATGCCTAAGAAGAGAATTGGTGGGTTATTTATTATAGAGATGTTCAAGTTCAAAGTACAGTTTTACAATACCTTCTAAAGTCATTGAATGCATCTGTACTCTCAACATTACTATATGAATTCTCTGTGGATCAATATTCTCAGCAAGTGTACCAAATTTGACCACTTTGCTATTCCCTGTAAAAACAAATAACAAAAGTACCCTGCCAATGGCATCCCATCTATGCACAGTAATACACAATAACAGTCTCAGCATCCTCTCTGGCTTCATCTCCAGCCTCACAGGCTTCCTTGCTGTGGTTTAAATTCAGCAAATACACCCATTCCCATACTGCCTGCACTATACCATTTCTCCTGTCATGTTCCAAAGGAGTCCCCAGACAACTCTATCAAATAACATCAAAAAACATCAAGGACTAACATTGCTTTTCCACCTTTTTTCTACTTTATTTTTTATGACAGTTATCACCAGTCTTCCTGTTAGATGTTATTTTTTTTTCAAGTGTTTTTGGCATATCTCCTACACATTAATAATATGTATGAGCTGGGTGGGGGGTATCATGGTCTGTAACCCCAGCAATTTGGAAGACTGAGGAAGGAGGATTGTGAATTCCAGGCCAGACTCAGCAACTTAGCAAGACTCTGTCTCAAAATAAAAATAAAAGTGGAATGGGGACGTAGCTCAGTGATAAAGCACCACGTGGTTCAATCCCTAGGACAAAAAAAAAAAAAAGTTATTCAAAGGCAAAGGCATGGATGTTGGATTCTTCCTTTAATGCTATATTACTAATAACTATATAATTGCCTCAGACATGGTCATATTTCACTAAGAAATTGTGGGGTGAATGAATAATGTAAGACACTGACCAAAAAAAATTATTATTTTAATTTACAAATTGCAAATCATTGTGCATTAAGACTGGAAATATCCCTCTATAATACAAAATGGACTAATTCTTCAGTAAAACTAAAATCTCTTATTAGAATAAGCAACTTTTCTAAATACTTTATTAATAATAAACATCATTAGTAAAAAGAATTATTTAAAAATAATTTTTAAATTATTCTACTTTAAATAACCATGTGAACATTCAAAAACATAAGAATATTAATATTTAAATAATTTCCCCAATTTGTTTCTTTTTAAGAGGATGAATGAATTGTATTGTGCCTAAATAGAAGGTAAATGCATTTATGCATAGATATTATAGTTTTTGACACTTAATATTATATCAGTTGTATTCTACTTAATGCATAACAAATTATAACATGATTAAACTTTACATGAGGTTTTCCAAGTCCTATGCTAATTGCTATCAGAAATTAAAATTGTTTCCAAATAATAAAAATGAGGGTTTCAATCTATTCAAAATTTTTGGAAAATAGGAATAACTATGAAAATTAATTGATTTTATTTCTCAATATTTTCTCTTCCAAATCTGAGCACCTGACATATATAATGTACCTTACATTGAAATGAACAAATACATCTTTAATGAAAGAGTTTTATTTATTTTCTTCAGGCTACGGAAATCTTGACTGTATAAATATTCTTCCCTCCTCCCCCAGGTATGCTTTCCATCATAAATATTTTTGTTATTTACATGAAACAAACACATATCCTCAGTTATCTATGATCTGGAATAAAATAAAATTGTGTTAAATATAAACTCATAGTGGGAATAATACCCTTCCCTAACCAAATAATTTATTTTCAAAGCTTTATCTCAGAAGTCCAAAGTATCTGACCATAAGGTTCTTACCTTTTAGGTATTGAGCCCATTGGTGTTCATTACTTTTCCATTTAAAAAAAAAAAAGTTTTAAATGTGCTGTGCCACAAATATTTATAGAAAACAACTAACTTTATTAAATGTAATATATATCAATCATGTAGAAATGCAAATGGAAGTATAATAGTACAAACAGATCTGAAAAAAATAGAGAGTCCAAGGGAAAATTAATTAATTTAAATTGTCATTTAAATTAGATGCTAAGAAAATGAATACAGACTGGTGACGGACGTTGTTTGAGAACACAAACTAAGGTAGTTAAAATTTTTGATTTTTCTTTCCTCGGGGTTTTATATGGAAGTTCAGCATGTTCACTCCCCACCCTTACTCCCAAAAAACATCTAAGAGGCTATTTATGAGAGTTTACATATTTGTAAGATGATCTCAATATCAGGCAATAGGAGAATTTATAGGATATAAAACAAAAGGAAATATGTTGATTAGTTTGGAATTAAATTGATAAATGCAGTTGCTAGTATTAGGAGTACTTGTTAAAAGGCTCAGGATCTCCCTCTGTAGATGTGTTCCAATATTAGAATATACTCTACAACGTCCTTATTCCACATTCCTAAACGAAAGGAGGAGCTCCTGGATGTAGAAACTGCTTCACTTTCATCTGAGAATATTCAAGAACAGCAAAGAATTGGGCACTTTGTATTTGATAAGTATGTATAAAGTGAATGGATGGACGGGGTAACACTTTGTGTAAATCAATAACACCCTATGCTATCACAGGTAAAACAGATATACGAGGAAACTATGGTGGGAATTATATAAGGAATTAAAGTATCTCTCAGAGCTTTTTAACTTTCTGCATAGTAAATTCTCAGAACTACATGATATTATATTAATTAGCATGTGAATCAGATTTTATATCCCTATTCCAAACAAGTTCTTAATCCAATTGGACATATTGGCAGAAAGGTATTATTAAACACAGTTACTGTGGTTTGTTTTCCTTAGTCCATGTCCCATGCAATAGGCAGAACTGAGAATCAAATCTGGGTCTCCTAACTTAAATAGTGAATCACAAGTTGACTAGCTCAAATTGGAATGTACATTTACTTTAAAAAATGAAGCAGCCATGAGGACAAATCTGTTCACATGATTCTAATGTAATATTTAATTCCCATAAGAAGTAACTTATATTTGTAACTTTTAGTAAGGACAAATGAACTGAGTGGAAACTCAGGAAGACATTGAAAATGATTAGCAGAGGAAGCAACTTAAGTAAATTCTAAATAGTAATGTAACTTTAGGTCCCAACATGTTAGGTCTATAAAATATAATGGAAAACATGCAGAATGCTTCTAAATACTCCTAATACTTTTTAAATAAGAATTTAGCATGGACCTCAGAAGCACCGATCTGCTCCTACCAAGGATTATTTATGCAGTGACCCATAAACATTTTTCTCATTGTGAAATCAATAATTTTCAGATCACTGTTTTTAATACCAATTTATTTTTATTAATTCTGGAACTAGGGCATGCTACTTAAGTAATTTTCTGCAGATTTTATTGTAAAAACAACATAAGAGAGAAGTCATACATTTCCTGAAACAGTAAGAAGCTGAGAAAATGTTGAAAGTCTGTTCTATCCTAGGGGAATCTATGCAAGAGCCACTTTCAAAACAATGATCACTTAACTGGAATTAGCCTAAAATATAATATTTTTTTAAGATTATCAGTATTTTTCCACACAAGAAATATGCTTCACAAAAACTGTGAAAAAAATTTAAAAAATGAGTTGTCTTGGAAACAGGAAACAACAAAAAGAACTTTAACAAAAGATAATCACAACATTTTATAATAAGCTACTTTAACTGATAATTCAAATGGAATTATATCCTCTTTAAAAGTATTTTATTATAGTATTTTAGTACCATAAATCATTTTATAAAGTTTGAGTTTTCAACACAAAGTAAAGATAAAATATTACAAAACTTAGTTTAAAAAATTCTTTAATACTGAGTTGAATACAGATAGCAATAGAATATTTAGAGAATATAAATAACTAAAAATTTGAGCAGTTGAAATGTTATTTGCATTGAAATTAAGGGAGAAGGGCAAGATACAAGGAAATCAAGTGATTATATTTTATAATACCTTTGTTTGTATTTTATTGATATTAAACAGCATTTGAAACAAAATAGAAATAATCCTGACACATCATGAATTTGGTGTCTTTGCTGATTATAAAATTCCCCTGATGGAGGCTTCACAGAATACAAAATGAAACACTAACAATTTATTCAAGCACTCTGCATTTCTGTGTTGACACACAATATTTCATTAAGCAGAACTATTATCTTCTGCTGCCCTTCCCTTGACCCTCAAGTTTATCTTAATTTGTTTTAGATTTTGAAATGAAAGGAATGCAAATAAAAGGATGTTGAAACATGGGTGGAGTACAGTATACTCCTGTTAGCTTTCAATCTCACATCTACAAAGCTCTTTGGCCAGTTCAAGCTGGAGATTTGTCATTCATCTGAATTCTAAGGCACCTAAAGCCTTTGTTACTATTCACTCAGTAATTTGGTATTTGTATGATGATGTGTTAGTAATAAACTCATATTAGTTCCTAAGGTTGTTTTCACATGAATTCACCTGGGTCTTCACAACAGTTGTTTTAGTCACCTTTTTCGCTGTTGTGACTAAAGGACCCAACCAAAACAACTGTAAAGGAGGAAAAGATTATTTGAGGGCTCTCAGTTTCAGAGGTCTTTGACCTTAGAAGTCCAGCACTTAGGGCTCCAGGTGAGGCTGAACATCATGGCTGAAGAACGGAAGAGGGTGCTCACATGGTGATCAGAGAGAGACTCTGCTTGCCAGATACAAATATATACCCTAAAGTCACACCCCCAATTATCCTTTTCCTCCACCCACACCCACCTGCCTCCAGTTACCACTCAGTTAACCTCATCAGGGACTAATTAACTGATTAGATTAAGGCTACAACCCAATCATTTATCCTCTAAAAGCTCTTGCATTTTCTTATATGTGAGCTTTTAGGGGACACCACATCTGAACTATAACAACAGTTCAGGGAGTTTAATGAGGCAGATATTGTTATCCACACTGAATTGCAAAAAAATAGAAATTATCATATTTGTTTAAGTACAATTGGCTTTTTTTAGTTGCTGAAGTAAGTCTAAAGTCCAGAATTATTTTCCATTATGTTATATAACATTGTAATATTATTTGATTTTTAATTTCAGTTTAACCTTGGGAATTGCCAATTTACTTGTTTTAAATTGACCATCTTTTTAATTTACCTGCTTTTTTTTGTTTTCACTAATTACAATGAAAAATCTTTAGCTGAATTTAAAAACTATCTTTCCTATATTATACATGCAAAAGCTGAGCTTAGAGAGGTTACATGATTAGCTCCAAGATTATATTGCTGAGGTTACAGAATGCTTACTAAAATTTAGGGCCTTTTACTATATTTCCAGTGATTTACTAGTCTACATACTCATATGAAATATTCCATTAAACATTTCTTTATGAAGCACACCCAGATAACCAAAACTTTTCGCTTAAAAGGAATGATAGCCACTTGAATGAAAAAGATCAAGGTGAACTTTAAAAAAAAAATGTGACAAAAGATTGGGAGAAAAAAAAGTTAAAATTCTCTAACCAGAGATGATCACATATAATACAGAGAATAAGATACCTACAAAACAAGGAAGTAAATAATAAAAATGTAGCTACTGAACAAATATGGAGTTTTAGAGGATTAAAATATTTTTTATATTTGTTTTACATTTTTATATGTATTATGAAAAGATTATGAAATGAAGAGAACAGGTGCCTCAATAACATGAAAATGAGAGGAGAAAATAAGAGAGAATAATTGATGATTCAACATGTACTGCAAGAGCCTAAAAATTATCAGAAAATAAACGGAATGAAATACATTAATAAAGGAACACACAACACATTTCCAGAAAAATACATTGAGTTATGTCTTCAAAGAAATTATACCCACAAAATATAAAAACAAAACAAAACAAACTTATTCCAATCAAAAACATAACAATCTAATAGGAAAAATGGGCAAATAATTTTAAAAGTAGTGATTATTAAAGGAATATACACAAGTGAAAAATGACGATAGAAAATGTAGCTCTCCCTTTTGAAACTCTCCCTTGTTAACATACAATGCCCATTTTACTGGCTTCCCCCATGTCCTTTACCTTTGGCTTCCCAGGACACAAAAGGTTTGGATTATGTACCTAGGCAGCTTCCTGTGAAAGTTGAAACAGTATGTGCATTCTCATAAAGTGACACAGGGACACAAAGTGAGTGTGTGCTATTGAAAAACTGCACTGATTGGTAACAAAGGAGTGCCAAACTTTCAACTTATAGAAAATATGGTATCTGTTGAAAAGTGAAGCCTAATAAAATAAGGTATGCCTGTAATTTCAAATTAATTATAGGGGGCTACTATAACTTCACTACCAAAATCACACTGCAAACTACAAGTATAAACCTTAACTATAATTAAATGTTATTTATGAGTGCACAGGCAATGATTTTAAGTAAAATATTAGCTAATCAAATACAACATTATATCAGCACATTAAAATATCTTGAGAAATAGTTTAACCTAGCAATGCAAAATTAAATATATGTTTATAGGTCCTAAAATGGTATGATGTATTATCTTAAAAGATTAAATGACAAAAAGCAAATTATCAACTTCATAGGTGATGCAAAAAATGGGGCAATTCACCGTGAATTCCCAATTTAATAAACGAAGTTTTAGCAACCTAGGAATAGAATGACACATTGTTAATTTGATCAAAAGTATCTATTAAAAACTAACATTATATATCATCCTTAACACAGAGGCCCTAGACAGTTCCATTAAAAGATCCTGATTGCTGGCTTCACTAGAGGTTTATTAAGGAACATTCTTTCTAATACGTAGTATCAAAAGCCTCCTCCTGTGAATTTGGCATCAGTACCTTCTTCTAACACTTGAATCATTTCTGTGTTTTGATGATTAAATGTGTGATAGCACACTAAAGTTTACACATATCTGCAATCTACATGGACCATTAAAATTAAAGGTCAGAATGAAAGGTCTTGACATGGTGCTCAAAATAAAAGTTTTCCTGCAATGATTATTTCAACTAAGAATATTTTTTTCTTTTCTGGGACTTACTATACATTATGGTGGATCAGAATTCCAAACAAACTCTTTCTACTGTTGTTCTTGTTTGTTGTTTGTTTTTTTTTTTTTTTTTTTTTTTTTTTTTTTATGGTGCCTCAGCAATCAACTTCTTACTAGTCTCTGAGCATACAAAGGTATTCATACAGTTTAGGGTCTGAATCACAAAACTAAACAATAATATATTCTTCTATGTTATATGTGGAACTAATTTTTCTTTTAGTAAATATTCCCCTCAAACTATGTTTATGCACTGATAAACTTTTACTGGATCTCTATTTTACTTCAGGCTTCAGGCTAGTTGCTGTTTGTGCAATGATTAGTAAGCACTAAAATACAGCTTAATGGTGGAAAAATTAAATGGATAAAGTGAAATAATTGATATGGAAGAGCTAGGCATATAAAGATATAGAAGTACAGTAAGGAGATTTTAAATACATATCTTCTATGCTTTGCATTACTTGCCACACAACTAACTAGAGATATTTTAGCTTAGCAGCTACCAACTACATCTTTACGCTTAATTCACATTTGTCGTTTAATCTTGTAGCATTCATTTAATAGGTCCCTTGAAATTAACCCGGAAATGTCAGACCTGATCTGCTCCTTGCTCAGTTTTCCCCATCTCATTAAAGCTGAAGAATCTTTATTTCACTCATTCAGAAACAATCAGAATGGCATTTTAAAGACACTCTACTTCAATTCCTTTCTCCTTCACCTATTACTTAGTCCAAATCATCCTCAGACATTCCTGACCTCCCACTAGCCAGTTATCTTACTCACTTTTCCCTGCTCTTAATTTCTAGCCCATACTGCAAATATACAATCAAAGGAACTGGAGAGCCTGTTTCAAAGTTTCCCTTGCTTAAATATCCAATTGTTTTAGCATTTAGATAATAGCAAAGTTCAACAAGGTAGAACAATGGTATTATCTAGCTACAATTAGAAAATTTGTAATAGATGTTCCTTCTACCTGCAATTTTCTTCCATAATATCTTTTCATGCTTGTTTTCTTTTCCCTCATCATTCAGGTATCTATCCTATTATAAATTCCTCAAAGAGGATTTTTTTTAACCTTTTCTCATCCTGACATTTTACTCCATTATATTAGTATATCTTTTCCATAACATTTTTCAGAATCTGAAATGATCTTAGTTTTTGTGTACTTGATAATCATACCATTTGTTATCCATAGTAGTTCAAACTTTAATGAACACATCATCTCACCTCACTGGTTACCTATTATATACTCTCTCCTTAGTCAGTCCTGTCAATTTACATTTCCCTAGAATAGAAAACTAGATTTCTCTGTCCAGATATGCACAAAACACGACCCCTGTCTTCTCACTTTCTTTTATTAACAAATTATTAGTTGTTAGAAAAATATTCCCAGCACAGAGAAAGTATCCATTAAAATGATTCATTGAAAAAGTGACTAAAAAAGATGACAACCCTTAGGATATAGGTTTTATTATTGTACAATAGAGTATCACTTAGTCAAAGAATCATATGCAACCAAGGGGAATCACTAATTTTATTTAATTCCTCTTAACTTCAATACTGTGAAAACATTAAAATGTTAAGGAAGTCACTCTCAATATCAATTGTTTATATATCCATATTCTATGTTGATCTTCATCTTCATGTAAATATAAATTTACATAGCTGTTTTCATAGTGATTTTTGCCAGATACTTCACAGTTCTAATTTGAATGATTATACAAACTCTAATAGTTTAACCAGAAATTTCTTCACTATTAATGAATATTTTGATTATCATTAATATATAATATAATGAGTACAATTTAGTATGCATTTTGCTTCTATAATTTAAAAATCTATCTTATTTCCTAGCATTAAATTCTAAAATTTCTTTAATCAATTAAAGGTTATAAAGATTATGGTTCTTAGTATCTATCAGAGCAAGTATAGTAAGCATATCATAGAGATTTTTGTATCACTAATGCTATTTCTAGAATGTGAGAAACATAAAATGATGTTTCATTAACTAAAGAGTATCACAGACATGTGCTAATTGCTATTTAATATAAATATCAATTTATCTGAAAGTTTATCTGATGGATTGTACAGGGCTCTGTGCTACTCTGGTTCACCACCCGATCTTGCCCTTGTGATAGGTGTCTGGACCCATATATCAACTCACACCCACCTGTGAAGAAACCAGGATGCCACCTCCAGTCTACAACACTCAAGAATGGTAAGGATGGTGGCAATCATCCTTATCTTGCCATTGAACAGAGCACAGGCACTCTGCTATTTCTGTTGCATTCACAGGATATTTTAGCAGTCCTTTTGGAGTAGCCATGACTACTTTCCTTGAGACAGTTGCCTCCCAAGCAACCCTTGCCTATAATTAAATGATGACATGAAGTTCTCCTAGGTTTTTTTAAGTCATGCTGGAAGAGAGTCAGACACACTTTGCTCAAGTGGGCCACTCTTCACGCCACATCTGCAAACCTTACTACTATCCTACTAGTGATAGTAGGTAGGGGTGTGGTAAATATTGAAAGAGATCATATCCCAACAATATAGTGTTTAGTACACCTAAAGAGTGTCAAAGAAGATAGGGTTTATGCTATAAAGTCCCAAATGGTATACTGAACATGACCAGAAAAATAAATTGTTATTTACATTATTCTGCATATACTGGGTAAGTTTGCATTAGTTGTCATCAGCATGAACCATAGTAACCACAGTTATGAGGGTAACTGGAGTCCAGTATTCACTGGTAGCAAAAGAATAAATCAGTATCAAGAATTATGATGCATTAAATAAATTATATTAGGAAATTTTAGTGACACAAATTTCTATATTGTTTCTATACGAACAGGATCCAAGGAACCATGGTATTGTGACTAGTAACAGCATTGTTAACCTTACTCCTACAGTGGAAGAAACGAAGTTATCCAAGAATCACACGATGTTTTGTGTGTTTTTAAATATTTATCATATTTTTAATAGAGAACAGAAAAAAAGACACAATTACAAAAATTTGGTAAGGGTCTTATTTGTGGTTTTTCTTTACTTGTTGAATATTTGCACCTACAGAAATGAAGCATCCACTTCAATTAAAGACTCAACAGGCACCACTAGGCATGTTCCTGAAACAATGAAAAATTTTGTCAAACTGTCATCCCTTAAGAGGCTGCTTGAGAAAATAAGATGAATTTTTAAGACTTGTGGATAAGCTGCTTTCAGCTAGAGTCAATACTGAAAAATCTCTGTAAATTTCTGAGCAGATCAAAGATGATATATTTTGGAAATTACTGCAGGATGCATTTATGAGGTTACATTTTATTTAATGTTTGATTTTATGGTTTTAGCATTCTATTTTAATCTTTCTGTTACATTAACTCTTTTTTTCATGTATTCGGGTTTTACCTTTTTTCTTTCATTATTTATTTACTGTTTTTACTCTGAAAAGTATATCAGTACAATTTTTTAGTTACTTAACTTTCTTAAATAATTGAAAATTGACTACCATGAGCATACTCTCTTTTTTTATGCAACAAAAGTCAAGCTTACCTTGTAGAGATTTGGTTTGCATAATTTAGCTATGGAACCAACTTAGATCTCCTTCAACAGATGAATGGATTAAGAAAATGTGGTATATATACACAATTGACTATTACTCAGCCATAAGAGAATTAAATTATGGCATTGGTAAATGGATGGAACTATCATGCTAAGTGAAATAAACCAATTCCATAAAAACCAAAGGCCAAATGTTTTCTCTGATAGGTGGATGCTGGCACACAGTAGGTGGGGAAGGGAGGGAAGAATAGAAGTGAATAGGATTCAACAAAGGGGAAGGAAAGAAGGGTGTATGAGAATTGAAAAGACTATAGAATGAGTCTTATATAACCTTCCTATGTTCATATATGAATACACCACGAGTGAATCTTCACATTATATATAACCAAAAAAAAAAAAGATCCTAATTAGAATAAGTTATACTCCATGTATGCATAATATGTCCAAATACACTCTAAAATCACATATATTTAAAAAGAACAAATTTAAAAGAATTGCCTGACCATGGGCCTCATTTTATGCGTGGTGGAAGGAAGGCTCGACTTGCTGATCTCCTCTGAAATTCCTTGAGTTTTGAAAACATCAACACAGTTTAGATGATACCATATAAGCATATGCAAGATGCAAAAATATTGCCAGAAGGAATACCTTCATTCAGAACATTTCTTGGGAAATTGGATGGAGCTGCTGCAGCTGTGAATGAAATTGTGGCCCTAAAATTTCA
Organism: Marmota flaviventris; assembly: GCF_047511675.1. Classification (NCBI taxonomy): domain Eukaryota; kingdom Metazoa; phylum Chordata; class Mammalia; order Rodentia; family Sciuridae; genus Marmota; species Marmota flaviventris. Next base: position 99,489,940 of record NC_092505.1, on the reverse strand, counting down.
CCCTCTGGACTTCTGCCCTGTGAGACGCATGTCTGGAACAAATTCATGTCTCAAGTGAAGCAAAGTGGCTCAGAACCAAGCCATAAATCCTCTAGCTACAAGCCATAAATCCTCTAGCAAGTCACTGTGGGTAAAGTGTCTGGTGTGGCTGTGAGAATCTGTGCCATGGAGTTTGGAAATGGAGGTGATGAAGACTTACAAGTGGGAGAAGAAACTGAATTTGAGTTTCCTTGGTGTTTGAAATATCAAAAATTAAAATTTAGAAACTCATTCTCCCTTCCAGTCCCCCCAAAATGGATGTATTTATGGCAAAAAATAGGGAAAAATCAATTATTAATTATACATAAATTATTTCTAATCTACATACAATGCCTGATCCCTGGCACACAGAAATACAAATTGTGCTTCAAAAACAATATGTTAACAAGTTATTTGCCTGAAAAAGAGAGGAGTCCCAGTTCAATATAAAGAAAATACCTTAAGCTCATTGTAAAGAATATGCTGATAGAAGGTTATGTAGATCACAAAGAAAATAGAAAATTATGCAAACTGAATCACATATTTTGATGGTTTCTACACAAAAAGATAGGTCTGAACCTAAAGAGAGAGTGCTAAAGTGCTCCTAATTGAACAACAACTACATAGGTAAATGGTCCTTTACTATCTTTATCATTTTTGTAAACACAAACACACACACACACACACACACACACACATATCACTATACTTCTCATGTGACCATGAATTATATTTTATTTTTATTTTTACACTTTATGCTGCTAGGGTTCAAACCTAGGGACTCACACATGCTAGGTAAGTGTTCTAATACTGAACTACACCCCAGCCCATGATGATGAATTTTAAACAAATTTAAAATAAACTGTTCATATAGACAGGACACTTAAGGAAAAAATTCCTTCAAATTTTACAAAACCCAAGAAAGCCTGCTCCTATCCCTTCAAATGCTATTTCTCTACTTATTTTAATTCACTACTAAGAATATTTCGATGACATTCTTTGTCATTGTGAGGCAAATGATAGGTAATTATAAGAATCCAAGGTAAAATCAAATATTATATTTAATGGAGTCTGGGGTAATGCTATTATACCCATATTGATTACATACTAAAAACTATGTGGTGTGAATGAAGATTTTATTATTTTTATACTAGTGTATAATAAGAAGCCAACTAAATGTATAAATGGATAGGGAAAGCAAGTCCTTGTACCACCAATTCTGCATGATTATTTATCAGATCACTATTAAGTCAGGGTGGTAATAAGGCAAATATTTGTGGTGATTTTTCTTTCTTTTTTCCTTCTGTTTTAATTTTTTTGGTAAGAGTGAGTGAACCTAGGAACACTCAAACACTGATCCACATCATCACCCCTGTTTTGTATTTTATTAGAGACAGAGTCTCACTGAGTTGTTTAGTGCCTTGCTAAATTGCTGAGGCTAGATTTGAACTTGTGATTCTCCTACCTCCGCCTTTGGAGCTGCTAGGATTAAAGGCATGCACCACGGCTCCCAGCTATAATAATATTTTTTTTAAAATAATCTCACTATAAATTCATCATACTTATTAAAGAATAAATAAGATGTTTGGATCTATTTTGTTGATCATCATAAAAATCCATGCATGTTTCAAAATGTGAGACATATATTCTTATAAACTTTGAAATCTTTTTTATGTCCTTATCATATCTCTTAGACTTGCCCTAGAAATATATACTTAAATCTAATATTAATATTTCTTAATTTTTTATACTTTCAAAATGTCTGAATTTCTAAACAAAAAATGTATTTTAGTCATCTGTTTATTAATAATATGTAATTTAATTTTGCCTACTTTCAATATTATAATATGGTACTTTTCTCTGAATTCTTTTTCTTAACAATAAAGTTTTTGACTGTTGATTCATATTAGTATTTGTAGTTATAAATCATTTATTTTAATGTCATATAGCATCCCTTAGTACAAAAACACTAAGATAGATTTCCTTTGTTGTTTTTAAGTTTTGCTATCACAAATAATGCTGCTATAAATATATGCAGGTCTTTCAATGCCTATGAAGAAAAGTTTCTCATTGATTATAGTACCCACAGTGAATTGCTAACAGGGTATGCATCTTTCTAACTTTTTTTTTTTTTTTTGGTGATACAAAATAGTTTCTAATATGCTATGTCAAATTGATGTCAGTACTCACTCCTTCACCTCATTTCTATCACTTTATATTCTCATATTTTTAAATTTTTGGTTATCCTAGTAGGAAGCTAATATATGTGATTGCAAACTATGTAATAATTTCCATAAGCATTATGATCCTTCTATGTCTACTCCGCAAAATATTATAACTAGTGCATTTACTACAGCTGTATTTTCTTCCATTTTCTAATGTGTTACTTAGAGAGCCTTCCTAATTTGTGGTCATCTCACTTCATAGATGGCTCAACACATTATAACTCTTTGTATTAAGACATAATTTTAAGATTATCAAATCTTTTGATTTTGTAATGTAAGATTTGAGGTTGTTTTATTTTTAGTATATTGAAATATTGTCTTTGACTTTGCTTATATAGGACTTTAATTCAAAATGTCACAATTTATGAAAAGTGGGTAAAAGTTATTAAATTTCACTTTTCCATATAAATATATATTGTCAGAGCATTTAATGAATATATATACATACATACATTTTTTTCAAACTGATCTGAAAAGATATCAAGTGACAACAAAAATATGTTTTTGTTTTCTGATTCAACATTATCTGATATCTCTATATTTTTCTATTTTTTGCACCAATACTTCACCACTCCAAATTATAGATTTATAACAAACTTTGATAATGAGTAAGTGAATTCTTTGAAAGTATCAACTTGCCTGTTCCCATGAAATCTTGCAATTCTCTTATCATTGCTTTATATAAATTGAGCAATGGATAATTTACATTTACAATTATGATGTTACATGGCAGTAGAATGTATTTCGACAAATTAACATACATGGAGTATAACTTATTCTAATTAGGAGCCTATTCTTGTGGTTGTACATGATATGGAGTCATCCTGGTCACGTATTCAAATATAAAAATGCCATTCATGAAAAAAAAAAGAACTAATAAACTGGATTAATTCAGATATAAAAGTTCTACTCTCTCAAACACTCATAAAAACCAAACTATATATTGGAAGAAAATATTTATGGATATATCTAATACAGATCAATATATGAAAAAGACTATTTATTTGTTCTTTCTAGGTATACATGACAGCAGAGTGTATTTTGACATATTACACATACATACAATAAGTAAAACTTGTTCCAAATAAGATCCCATTATTATGGTTGTACATGATGCAGAATTACATTGGCTGTGTGTTCATATATAAGGATATGAAAGTTAAGTTCGATTCACTCTATTGTCTTTTATATTCCCATTCCCCCTTCTCTTCATTCCTGTTTGTCTAATCCAATTAAATTCTAAACTTACCTTCCCTTGTTATGAGTTAGTGTCCACATATTGGAGAGTACATTTGTCCTTTAGTTTTTAGGGACTGGCTTATTTCACTTAGCAAGATATTATCCAATTCCACCCATTTACGAGAAATGCCATAATTTCATTCTTCTTTATGGCTGGATAATATGCAATTATGTATATATACCACATTTTCTTTATCCATTCATATGTAGTAGGGCATCTAGTTTGGTTTCACAGCTTGGCTCTTGTGAATTGAGTTGCTATAAACATTGAAATGGCTGGCTGCATCACTGTAGAATGCTGACTTTAAGTCTTTTCAGTATAAATCAAGGAGTGGGAAAACAGAGTCAAATGTTCATTCCATTATAAGTTTTCTGAGGAATCTCCATACTACTTTGGAGAGTGATTGCACCAATTCGCAGTACCATCAGTAATGTATATGTGAGTGTTTTTCCCCACATCCTTGCCAACATTTATTGTTACTTGTATTCTTGATGATTGTCATTCTGACTGGGTTGATATGAAATCTCAATGTAGTATTGATTGCAAAGGACTCTTTAACAATAAGAAAATAAACAACCTGACTAAAATCTTGGAAAGAGAACTGAATGGGCAAATCTCCAAAGAAAGTATACAATTGACAATTAAGCATGTGAAAATATGCTCAATATCATATGCCATTAGGAAATTGTAAATTTAAAAATAAAATAAGATGCCCAAATCCAAAAACACTGACAACTCAAAATGATTATAAGAATGTGGAGAAAAAGAACTTCTTTCTAATTACTAGTGGAAATAAACAAGGGTAGAGTTGCTTGGCAAGGAAATTTCACAAGCTCTTACAAAACCAAACATATGCTCTTCATGTGATCATCAAACTCTTCAGTATGCATAGCAATGAGTTGAAAGGTAATATCCATACAAACACTTAAACATGGATGCTCATATCAGGTTTATCCTTGATTTCCAAAACAAAATATCCAAAGTATCCTCCTGTAAGTGAATGGATAGATAATCTCTATGCAGAACAGTTGGGTGTTTGTGCTTGTGTGTTACATCCAGGTGATGGAATATTATTCAACAATAAGAAAACAAATTTGCAAGCCATGGAAAGTCATGGAAGAACCTTACATTACTGAATGAGAGGAGCCAACCTGAAAAGGGTGTTTATAACACATACAACTCCACAATGTTCTAGGAAAAATAAAAAGTACCAAGAAGAGTAAAATGATCACTGGCTGCCACAGTTGTGAAAAGGAAGAGAAAAATAGGTGGAGCACTGAAGATGTTTATTATGCTGAAACTATTCTGTATGATACCATAATAATGGATATGTATCATTATACATTTTTCAAAAGTCATTACAATGCAAGAAGTTGATAGTGAAAAAGCATTAATATTTGTGGGGTCTAGGAAACTATGGGAACTCTCTCTTCTCTTTATTCATGAACTTAAAAACTATTCTAAACATAATTCTATTTAAAATAATATGTTTTCTTATATTCTGTTTCTTGGGTCTTCATATCTGTTTTTGTGCCAGTAACATGCTGTTTTTTTTTTTTACTGTACCTCTGTAGTATAATTTAAGGTCTGGTATCGTGATGCCTCCTGCATTGCTTTGTTTGCTAAGGATTGCTTTTGCTATTTTTCCAAATAAATCCCATGACTGATTTTTTTTTTTATTCTATGAATAACATCATTGGAATTTTAATAAAAATTTCATTGAATCTTTATTGCACTTTTGGTAGTATGGCCATTTTGACAATATTAATTCTGCCTATCCAAGAACATGGGAGGTCTTCCCGTCTTCTAAAGTTTTCTTCAAATTCTTCCTTTAGTGTTCTGTAGTTTTTATTGTAGATGTCTTTTACCTCTTTTATTAGACTAATTCCCAAGTATGTATTTGAGGCTAGTGTGATGGACAGTTTTTCTAATTTCTCTTTCAGCTGATGGGTCATTGGTGTATAGGAATACAAATGATTTATGGGTGGTGATTTTATATCTTGCTACTTTGATGAGTTCATTTGTAAGTTCTACAAATTTTCTGGTGGAGTTTTTGGATCTTCTAAATATAGGATCATATCATCAGCAAATAAGGATAGTTTAAGCTCTTTTTTGTATTCATATCTCCTTAATTTATTTCTTTTGCTTAATTTCTCTGGCTAGAGTTTCAAGGACTATGTTGAATAGAATTAGTGAAAGAGGCCATCCCTGTTTTCCTCCAGGTTTTAGAGAGAATGCTTTTATCTCTTCTACATTTAGAAAAATGTTGGCCTTGGGTTTAACATAGATAGCTTTTACAATGTTGAAGTTTGTTCCCACTATCCTTAGTTTTTCTAGTGTTTTGAGCTTGAATGGATGCTGAATTTTGTCATATGGTTTTTCTGCATGTATTGAGATAATCATGTGATTCTTATCTTTAAGTCTATTGATGTGGTGAATTATATTTATTGATTTCTGTACAGTAAGCCAAACTTGCATTCCTGGGATGAAACCAACTTGATCATGGTGCCCTTTTTAATCTCATAATGGACCAAGGAACCATAAACATACATTGGAGAAAAGATAGACACTTCAACAAATGGTACTCAGAAAACTTGAAATCCATATGTATTAGAATGAAATTGAATTCATATCTCTTACCCTGCACAAAACGCAGCTCAAAGTATACCAAAGACCTGAGCATTAGACCAAAATCTCTGTGCCTACAAGAAAAAAATGTAGACCCAACAATCCACTGACTTCCTTAACAATACTCCCAAAGTGCAAGAAGTAAAATCAACAATCAATAAATTGGATGATATCAAACTAAAATCTTCTTCACAGCAAAGGAAACAATCAAGAGCCTCAAGTGAAATCCTATACAATGGGAGAAGATCTTTGCTAGCCACTTGTCAGATAGAGCATTAATCTCTAGGATATATAAAGAACTAAAAAAAAAAAAAAAAAAACTTAACACAAAAAATAAGCCAATCAATAAATGGGCAAAGGAACTGGATAGACACTTCATAGAAAAAGAAATATGGCCAAAAGAATAGAAATAACAATAAATGTTGCCAGGAGGCTGTAGGGAAAAAGATACACTCCTACATTGCTGATGAGAATGCAAATTGGTTCAAGAATTCTGGAAAGCCATATGGAGATTCCTCCAAAAACTAGGAGTTAAACCATCATTTGACCCAGTTATCTCACTCTTTGGTGCATACCCAAAGGGCTTACAATCAGCATACTAAAGTGATACAGCCACATCAATGTTTACAGCAGCTCAATTCTCAATAGCTAACTTATAGAACCAACCTGGATGCCCTTCAAAGGATGAATAAAAATGTAGTGTTTATATATATAAACATATGTGTGTGTGTGTTTGTATATATATATATATATTAACACTACATTTTTATTCATCCATTCATCTGTTGAAGGGCATCTAGGTTGTTTCAATAGGTTAGCTATTTTATATAGTAAAGTATCTTCATAACATTGGTTTCAAAATATTTCTTAAATAGGAAAAATAACACTCACCATGAAAATAATTTGGTGAATTTCATTAAAATTAAGATGTGTACATCCAAAGACATCATTACGAAGTTTAAATAAAATCCATAGTCTAGGGTAGATATTTCTAGTACACATATCTGGAAAAATAATCAAAGCCAAAACATGAGGGCTGGGGTTGTGGCTCAGAGGTAGAGCACTCACCCTGCACGCATTAGGCACTGGGTTTGACCCTCAGCACCACATAAAAATAAAATAAAGGTATTGAGTCCACCTAAAACTAAAATAAATATAAATAAATAAATAAATAAATAAATAAATAAATGTATTATGTACAACTAAAAAATAAATATTAAAAAGAAACAAAACATGAAAGAAACTTCTATTAATCAACAAAAATTCTAACAAAAAATGAGAAAAATGTTTAAAATTGATAGTTCACAGAAAAGGCTGTCAATACAAAATAAAGAACAATTAACATTGTTAATAATGAGGAAGAAGTGCAATGTTTTAAATTAAAAATATTTTTTAAAACAAGCAATGGCAAGGATGTAGATCAATTGGCATCCCAATAGAGAGAGATAATTTGCTCAGAAATATGAACAAATTTGTGCACCATGTAGTTTGTTTCACTTAAAAGAAGTCTGAATAACCCTTTCTGATGACAGTTGCAGTATGGATACCAGATCCACATTTATCATTGTCCAGAGTTCCAGTTCTCAGTTGATCCTGTCAGGTCAGCAAAAGCCAAGCTTGGGAGACAGCAATTGATATTTTGTATAATGTGCTAATTGTGATTTCACTAATTGTATGACTAGACATAACAAAAATCTAGGTAATTTGGTTTTACACCAGCCTTCTTGTCTTATGTTTCCCACAACTTTACAGGCCACAGGTATAGTTCAATAGATTACACAAAATGGAAGCAAAGGAAAGGGAGGGGGGATAAAAATAGGAAAAAGAGTGGATTACATTGGACATGAATTTTCTGCGTTCATATATAAATACATGACTAGTGTAATACCACATCATGTATAACTTCTGGAATGGAAAGTCATACTCCATGTATATACAATATGTCAAAATGCATTCTACAGTCTTATATAACTAAAAAAGAACAAAAATAAACAGAAAAAAAAAGATACACTCTGATCTAATAAAATAAATTTCTGTGTGCTCCTATACTAGAGTGATTACAACCATATTATTTTAGAACAATTGTTTTTTGTTTGTTTGTTTTTGTTTTTAATTATGGTGAATTTTAAAATTTTAGTGCTCCTGGTTTTATGGTGAATTCACCTTTTATCCTTTGGGCCTAAATTAATACCTTTTTTCTGATCAGTCTTATTTTATTTAACTCTAGAGGTTTTCACACTCTGTTCAGAGGCCAATTTTTCAAGGGCTGAATCTCAAATACATTAAAAAATATTCTTTTACAAAATCCTAAGAAGGACATAGACATGATGGTGTTGGGAATAAATCTGATAGCCATTGAGGACAAGTGGTCACCTGAATCTTTCAATGTCCACCATGGCTGTCAGATTTACACCTTGCATTTCCAACTATGCAGGCCTGCCCTATATTTAAGTCATAAGGTAAAAGTCTGATGGGCTCTATTTTAATTTGTATCAGGTTAAATCTAATTGAGGCTTTCAAAAAAAAAAAAAAAAAAAAAAAAAAATATATATATATATATATATATATATATATATATATATATATATATAGTATTGCCTCCTACTTGTGGAGATCTAAACACAAAAAAAAGCTACAAGATCTTTATTTCCTGTCTGTTTTATGTATGAACACACACCTGCATATTGTATTGTTGTGTCTACATGTTTACTTTTGTCCATATATCATCACTTAGTATTAAAATTAGCTTATAGAAAATTAGCATTCATAAATTTAAATAAGAAATAGATCCAAGTATCTTTTAGTTCATATGACTTCAAAAAAATGTTCAATTTAAATTAAGTAAATAAATGACAGTAAAGATGTCTTTACAATTACTAATTCACAAGTTTTTCTGGTCAGGCAATTAATAAAATCTTAGTTTCTATAAAATGTAATATACATTGCTTCTAGGAAATAAAATCTTAGTTTCTATAAAATGTAATATATATTGCTTCTAGGATTTTTCTTCAACAAGGGAAGAGATGTCTAATACTGCTAACTACACTTGTCTGATATCCTAGTTTTTATAGTTAAAAATGAGTAAATTATATTTAACATAAATGAGATTAATATTCATAAATGTGTTTGTTGAAATAAATAAAAACCATTTGATTTATTTACAAAGTTAAAGTGCTAAAACCTCAACTGCTAAGTGTAAAATCAAGTATTCTTAACTTCTTAAATTCCACTAGTAATATATTTAAACATTAAATGTGCTTTTATAAATTGGTAAATGGAAAAAATTTGAGATTGCTTTTGTTTGTGTGTCTTCACTAAAAACAAGGTCATTAAGAGTTAAGATTCTATCAAGTGTAATTCTAGATATAAAAAGTACAAAAGATTTAGTTGATTTCAATTAAAATGCCATAAAACCAAAGTATGTTATTAAAATGGAGTAATTTGTCTAAATACAAAAATTTCATAATGATTATTTCAAAATGTTAATTTTAAAAGGGTTCAATGGCTAGGAAAGAGACATGAAAGAGATCTTGGTATAAAATATATTTTAATATAAAAAGTAAATAAAAAACGTTTTTTGATGTAAAAGTCTTTTGTGTGATAAATAAAAGTTATAAAATGTCTAAGTAAGTTACTGAAGGTTTGTAGAGGGTAAATCTCAAAAAGCTTATATATACTAAATTGGTTATATATAATCAACACAATAAGTTAAAGTTACTGAAGACTTTTTCCTAAGCTCAAATATTAATGTGCTGATATGAACCAATAAGTTAAAGTTATTCCTCTATGTGTTAAAGTAACAAGGACTTCTTAAAACACCTAATCAGCTCTTATCCAACAAGATAATTTCTTGTATCTGTTAAGCATTTTATTAAAAAAAAAGTCTTAAATTAGGGTTTGTACAACTCTAGTTAAACAACTGTTACTTTAGAGTACTACACTACATTCCAGATTTCAAAATTTTCTTTAAAAGTGAGGTTTGATTAATATAAAATCATCAATATAATTGCAATGCTGTTAGTGGCTTCTTTGTATATTACATGTATTCATATCTTCCAATTATACAAGTCTTTAAAATGTAAGGTTTAAAAGAACATTTTACCAAGCTCATGATCTTTAAACTAAAGTCTGAAGTAAAATTCATGTTTCATGGTTCATAGGTACTATATAAACTAATTATGTTACTCTTATTAATTTTGTTTGTATTTTCCTAGTAAACTTTATAACTATTGTTTGTTATTGCCTTATAGAAGTATAAGGTCTAATATAACAACATAAAGTAATTTAATAGTAGGCCATCACCTATAAAACAAACAGGATGTAAGGCTAACTTCCAGTACTAATACTGACTGCAATTAAATGAAAGGAGTAAATAACTGTAAAATTATAAACATTAAGCTAAAACCCCAATCCTTCTGCTTTATGACTGTTAAAACTGGCTTTATGATGTTTAAAACTAAAAATTGTAAGCTAAAGTTAAGGAAGTAAAAGGGCCAAGAAAAAAATAGCCAACATTTGGCTCTGAGTCAGCTTAAAATCAGGGGATGAGGAGAGTTCTCTGAGGGATTTGCATCTCTGAGCCACATGTCTCCCAGTTAGGGAGATCAATAAGATCCTGGAGAACAAAAAGCCAACCAATGTGTATACTACAAAGAGGAGGATCATTGGAGAGAAAATATTCCTAATGCATCCAAGGGAAGGCTCATGACCAACAACACCATGACTCATTCTAAAAGATGACACTAGAGGAGCTAAGAGGTTTTTCTCAAGTTCCCAAGAGTGACCGCCTGAGGAAAGTCAATTCTTAATGGTAGATAGAAAAAAGGTCAATTTGACAAGGTTGGTCTTAAAGACCTAAAATTTTACAAAAGAAGCTGTTAAATGACCTAAATTGTTTCAATCCTTAGAACATGCACAAACATACTACATGATCTCTCATAGATTTTGTTTCTTTAGTTTTAATTTTGTATTTTTTCTCACAGCTACAAGCTTATCTGAGCCCAGTTCCAATACCTTCAAGTAAACATGCATGGGTTACAGTTAAAAAATAAAAAAGGGGAAATGTGAAGAGAAGATGAGCTCTACTTATCAGCTGATCCTGTGGTATGGCAAAAGCCAAGCCTGGGGAACATTCCATACCAATAGGTGAGGATGTTAACAGTCTGACACTTGGCTCTGAGGCTAACAGTTATCAGAGTTCCATTACTACAGGCTTCCAGGATAATAGCAGGATATTCCTTGCACCATAATAGTAGGATAACTGTGAAAAATGTTTCTAGCTCTGTAAACTTTTAGTGCACACAGAAGCCTCTTGATAACTCGCAAGACTTTAACAATTTACAGTGCTCCTACAGTTTAACTTCCTTATAATGAGACCCTATATAATAACCTTGTGGAGCTAGATCTAGGTCACTGTTCCTCCATCAGAGTGCAGCATTCTACCTGGCACTAGCTTTACTTGAAAATGTATCTGTGTTTTCTTTGTCTCTGTTTTTCTCCATCTCTCATCACCCCTACTGAAGATTCTGTGTTGATGCTGTGTGGGTCATGGCACTTTATAAGTGTCTTTTATTTAGTGAATTTTTAAATTTGTTCTTTTCAGTTATACATGACAGTCAAATGTATTTTGATGTATGATACATATGTGGAGAACAACTTCCCATTCTTCTGGTTGTACATATTTTTGCATTACATTGTATAAACATAAGAAACTAATGTCCCATTCATTCTTTTATTTTTCATAATCCTATTCCCCCTCATTTCCCTTCATTCCCTTTGCCTAATACAACCAACTTCTATTCTTCCCTAATCTCCTCCCTCCCTTGTTGTGACTTAGCATCCCCCATATCAGAGAGAACATTCAGACTTTGTTTATTTTGGATTGGCTTATCACTTAGAATGATATTCTCCAGTTCCATCCATTTACTGGAAAATGCCAGGATTTCATTTCCTTTTGTGGCTGAGTAATATTCCACTGTTTATATATACCACATTTTCTTTATTCATTCATCTGTCAAAGGGCACCAAGACTGGTTCCATGAATTGAGCTGCTATAAACATTGTTAAATTTCAATTCAATATGTCTCAGTGAAAGAATTACTGGGGATTAATTGACTTTATTTAATCTGATAATTAATTTCCATAAATGAGAATTTTTATTTTATTATTAAAATATTACCACTCATTTGTTTTGATATATATTTTTTTAATTCAGGTTACAATTAGATATGTTAAATCTGGTCACTCCATTCACATTGAAAGGGTCCGGCGAAGCGTCGGAGAAAGAGACCACCAAGTGACCACTCATGCAATTGGCAGAAGGGGATTTATTGAACCAGCATGCTGGGGCTCCGTGCCCACTCAAGAAGGGAAAGCAGCCCAGAGCCCCGAGCAGGAGCTGAGCACTGCTTAAGTACACTTTTTTGGGAGGGCGGGGATTTTACATACATCACAGTCTCCTTTAACAAAGCATCATACACCGCGGGAAAGTCAAGCAACAATTCTTAGACTTGATTAGTACATATATTGGCGGGAACAGGTCAGGTGGGAGTGATAGGTCATTTCTAAACGGGGTACACATTCAAACTGATTGGTTTTAGGGCCTAAAGGACTACGTGACCAGTTACACAGAGCCCTTCAGTTATTAAACAACTAAGTAGTCAAGGGAAATATTTACTGGGCGGTTCCAAGCATTGTCTTAACAGCTACAGAAATTTCAGGTTTTGCAGGTAGCATAGAAACCTAACAATACCTAATCCTTTACATTTTAACTCAGACCTTGCAGCTTAGAAACTTTACAACACCCGGTCTTTTACCCTTTAACTTTTACGCTTTAACTTCAATTTCTTTTACCCTTACAACATGTTTGCAATTCATTATATATATATATATATATATATATATATATATATATATATATATATTCCCTGTGTCTTGATTTTTTTAACAATCCTGGGTAACTTTTACAGAAATTATGTTACAGTTTTCTAAATTTTGTTTTTTAACTTGCTAGTCATTGTGCTCTTAAAATATATAATATTAATAGACATATTAAGTGTCTGATTTCAGTTCTCTTGTTTTTTATTTATATTCTGTTTTAATCTTTTCCAATTCTATCTTTATATTTGAACAGTTTCATGTTTCCTCTCTATTTATTAATTTTTTAACATATTTCAAATAACAAGCATTTTGTATTTATTTATGTTTTGATCAAATATTCTTCAAACTTGTAGCCTTATAATGTCTGATTATTTATTTTTCTTGCCTCCTTTGGTCTTTGTTACATATTTTTTATATGATTTTGTTTTTGTATATAAATTTATACTCTTGGAGCTTATATTTGAGGAAATTATTTTTTTAAATATACTTCCCTGCTGGAATGGGGGCATTAAAATTTCCATTTACTCCTACCCAGTATTTTCTGGATTTACTGCCAACACATTAGTTTCATTTTAGAACTCTCAGAGTCATAACCTTAGCTTGACATCTAACCACAATAAGATAATAATGTTTACAATTTTTTTTCAGAAATAAATATTCTTTTTCTTACAGAGTCTGAATCAGGTGAATTCACCTACTATTTCCTTTAGTCATCCAGGTAGCCTTATGTTATACCTTCTAAACATTTTGGCCCTTAAGTTTCTTAGATGTGCTCAGGGGTCATCAATTTGATCTCCCTTAATACAATAGAACCAGGCTTTGTTTTCTATTCATTTTGGAAATCAATCAAAATTCAAATGAGCAGCCTAGGTCACCATTTATCAACATAATCCTTAACAACAGGCAATGATTTAGCAGCCATTTCCTCTCAAGATTTACAATTTTATCTTCTTTTGTCCCTAAGGGTTTATATGGCAATTCTTCTAGGTCAGTTAAGCATTAAAATTTTTAAACTAAAACTCTTAATTCATCTACAGAGATAATTTAACTAGTTATTAATTTGTACATATTGAAAGAACAGTCCACATTTTCATGAAACTTGAAACAAGCAGTTTTCATCCTTTCCTTCTATACACATGCTAGGTATATAAATCCCATGTCTATCAAGAGAACATGTCCAATTTTAAGCTCAAGATTTAAAAAGACCCATTCCATGGTCAATATGTATTTTATAGGACCTTGAAAAGTAGAATGTTCAAAGCAAAGCTCTTCACTTTCCTCTCAGTAAAGTCATCAGTCACAATTTTCACTATATTGATAAATAGCATCTCTACCTTGTTATTCACATTAAAGTTTTAAGCAATCACCTTTCATATTTTGCTTTATTTAACACCCACATTAATCCATCAGAGTCTTGCACCCTTTGTGTTCAAAGCAAATTTAAATTCCTACCAATTTAACCTACTAATAATGTGACCAACTCTGCATCTCTCCATTCTCCTCTCCCTCTTTGTTTCAGTAAATACTGATGTATTGGCAAGGCCACAGCAATTACCATGACATGTTTGAGCACTCACAGGATATAAACAACTGAAATCAGCTAGACCTCAGGAAAGAGATTGTTAATAGAAACTGGCAGAGAAAAGCTGGAGCTTTAGCTGAGAACTGCTAGAGAAGAGCTATGTCTTCAATAGAAGAAAACAGCCATTGGGAACCTACAGACTGATGGGGGGTGAACAAGAAAAATAAGTACTCCTGTACCACACCCCTCAAAGTCACTGATCTAATAAAGCACTTCACATTTTCTCAACTTTAACTGGATTCAAAGGGAGCGGATCCCAAACAGCCTCTGAATGCACAGAGCAGAAAGGAAGACAGCTCTGCAGAGACAATTACAACTGCAACAACAAAACCAGCCAGTATATCTAATTTTCACTTACAGATATGCAAGGTCACAGAATAGGTAGACTTTCTATTCAACAGTCATATGTCCAATGCCCAATGCTAGTGGTGAGTCCAGAAGTCTTCTGCATACTGAGTATAGGAGAGATAATGTGTCTTCCCTCACAGACACTGTTATTCTGCTAGATATTAAAGTACTGAAAAATAATTAACAGATGAAAAGCTAAAAGCTAATATTCTGTTATGTAATATTAAATGATATAAAAAGAGTGTTGACATTCAAGATAGTAACTGAATAAATGTAGTAAGAATGTCAGACTTTAAAAATTGGGGAGAAAAATGTTCTGGGAAGAGTACAGCGATAAGTAAATACTCCTGAATTTTTCCATAGAATAGTGCCGCAGTTTGGCTGCAGCAAAATAACCGGGGGGTGACGAGCAACTTATGTACATTGATACAGCAGGAGTGAGAGCCGTTTATTGTAGGACAGGAGGGGTATATATACATTACACCCAGAGTATCTTAATTAACATAAACTAGATACAACAGTCAACCAATAAGGAATCTCCACACTTAATGGCTCACTGGCGTTACTTCACAAACCACTCCCTCTGGCAAAATGCCAGGCGCCATCCTGACTTGTTTACAGACCCTAACAGAATAGATTGGTACATATTATTCCTAATATTTTATTGAACTATGCTTTCACACGCATAATGTCATCCAACATTTTCATTAATAAAGTGACACTGTTACCTCTAATCCATAAAGTTCATTAATAGGGCTTTTCACAGCTTCTGATTAATAATGAGCAGTGAGGAAATAGGGAGTTCTCTGGCATTATTGCTATTTTCATGATGATGATGATGATGATGTCAACATTATTTTTGTCACACAGTTGTCTGATCAAAATTTAAACACTAAGAAGTCAGATGCAGTTGCACACACTTGTAATCCCAGAGGTTCTGGAGGCTGGGGCAGGAGGATCGCAAGTTCAAAGCCAGTCTCAGCACTTAGAGAGCCTCTAAGTAACTTAATGAGACCCGTTTTCAAAATAAAAAATAAAAAGGCTGCAGTGTGTTTCAGTCTCTGAGTTCAATTTTTGGTACAATATATGGCATATATATATCGTTTTACACATACATATATATATACACAGACAGACAGTAGTAAAAATAAGGAGGGCAACAGGGTTAATTAATTCACATTAAACCTAAACATGTAGCTAAAAATATTTCTCAGTTAATTGAGTAGCTTTCCAAAAAATAAACCAGGTAACATTTATTTCATTTAAAAATGTGGTTGGGAATAATTTACTAGCACGTCTGTTACAAAGCATAGATAAAGAACCTTAAATAATTTAATCAATTCCAGATGTCATCAAGCAAATTTAATGACAAAGTTAAAAAATAAAAAAAACATTATCACAGAGCAGAAGCCTATGATAAGCATTGAAATATCTCACACTGAAAAACAGTAATTCTTTGAAATTTCCTCCTAATGACCTCTAGCTCTTGACCAACTCTTATTTCTTTTCATTTTTTTTTAACAGAGCTTACATGATTTCCATGTTTTTCTCATGGTCTAACTCTATTGCATTCTCTCTCACTACTTTTCTCTATCACTAAAGTTAGTTCTATTAATAGTTATAGATTGTAGATGAATTTTATAGAATAATATTTATAATCAATTGCAAATCATATGTATATATGAAACCTATAAACTATACATAGATATTTACATTCATTAATAACTTAAAGAGTGTTTTTAAAAGAAAATGTTGGTGAAACTAAAATGGAAATAATGATATTTTGGCAATTGGAGAAAAAAGATTTAGTAATTTATCTGAGTGGATCATAAAATAATTGAGGTAAATGTTGAAAAAAGTCCACAATAACAGCAATAAGAAATCGGATTAATTTTCTCTTTTACTGTACACAGAACACTGCATAATTTTTATGTCTCATAGTTTAAGCCTTATAACATTTTCACAAATATTTGTGTGTGGGTTCTCTCTTGTCCAGCGAGGAGGTCCATGGAACAGGATAGAAAAGAGTGTGCCTGCAGAGTCGCTAATCAAGACCTCCACAGACCAAGCAGGAAGCAGGTCTGATTTTATTGCCCAGTTACCATGTATATATATACTCAGGCAGTAGCTAAGCAGATTACAAGCAGCCACCAATACAATTTCTGGCCAACTGTCTCCACAGCAACCAATCCAGGAGTGGACCATGGAGCAAGTGCAGGTTCTGCAACACGCGACCTCATGCCCAGGGCTATGCCTATGGGGTAAGCAGTTTGCCATTTACACACCTAGCATGGGGGAGTGGTTTGCCACTCAGATGCCCTTAATGTATGCCATGTATGCGGTACTCCATGCACTTGTCCCCATATATTTGTACCCATTTTGCAAATAAAAATACTGAGGGCCTGAAATACTAAGTTTTTAGATTGACTTACATAGCGCTAAGAGGTAGAGGAAGTTAGATTTATAACTGTGGTCACTAGAACTGGAGCCCAAGTACTTCAACTAAGGTAGAATAGTGGAAATACATTTAAACAATCTCAAGAGCATAAATACTAGCATATGAACATATTATTTCAAGAGTTCTATGATTGAATAGCTTTATGTTTATTTTTTTGTCAAAATACTGCTTTTCATATTTTATTTATAGTGTCTGGTAATTTATGAAATAGTATTTTCTTAAGTGTACTTTAGTGGATGTGATCTGCAATGCTAATTATAGAGATGATTACTGGTGAATTAATTGCTCCCATCATTTTCACTCTAATGAAATAAAAATAACTGTATTCTGTCTTAGGTTAATTCTTATCCAAAATATCTATAGATTCAGCTTATCAACACTTCTAATTTCATGTTTAACTTTTTTAATGTGCTGAAGTAAAAACTGATATTTTTTAAAAGAGATGATACATTATATTTTGAAATTAATCACTTTAATAAATCATACTAAAATATTATATCACTTATCTATATGACATTTGCCTAATTGACTTATGCATTTTGTGTACATTGTCTTTGTGGTTAGTCTTCTTGTTTTTAGAGAATACTTTGTAAAAAGTATTTGTGTATTTGTGGTTTCTGAGTTTGCTGAAATTGCATGTTTTATTCTCATTTTATGTATGTTTGTCAAAGGTTTTAAAAGTCTAATTGGAGATGAAGAATTTGCTTTTAACAATGACGAGAACTTGACACTTATTTTAACTCTTTTAAGAATTAAAGAAATGAGTCTTTTTTATTATACAAAATGAAGAAAATGAGAGAAAAAAAGCAACAGGAAAATTGCATGGTAATGGAAGGAGACCCTCAGGGTTATACAGTGGAGGGGGTAGAGAGAGAGGAGGGGAGGGGAGGGGAGAGGTGGGGAGGAGGGAGGGGGAGGATGGGAAAGGCAGCGGAGCACAACAGACACTAGTATGGCAATATGTAAATCAATGGATGTGTAACTGATGTGATTCTGCAATCTGTGTATGGGGTGAAGGTGGGAGTTCATAACCCACTTGAATCAAAGTGTGGAATATGATATGTCAAGAAATTTGTAATGTTTTGAACAACCCACAATAAAAAATTAAAAAAAAAATAAATAAAAACAAACAAAAAAAAAGAGATCAATCTAATTGGGTGCGGTGGCACACACCTATAATCCCAGCTGCTGGGGAGGCTGAGGATAGAGGATAGAGAGTTCAAAGCCAGCTTCAGCAAAAGTAAGCACTAAGCAACTCAGTAAGACCCTGTCACTAAATAAAATACAAAATAGGGCTGGGATTGTGGCTGAGTGGTCGAATGACCCTGAGTTCAATCCCAGGTACCCACCTACCCCATGCCCCCAAAAGAGATAAATCTAAAACAATCTCTTTGTTATTGCTGATAGGCAAATAACAGAATTTGTAGTGAAGGCAAGATTACTCTACTTCTCTACGCAAAGATCTGGTACTGGGGCAGATATGATCAATACGACCTGTTATTGACAAAAAAGTAATATCCAAAATTATGATTTCTACCTGTCATTATTTTCTGGTCATCTGAGTGAAAATACTCTCCTTATGTGTTTTTTGAGAATAACTATTCAATATTTCACTTAGATAACCAGTTTCAGTGTTGTGTTTCTCCAGTGTTTCTCGAAGCCCATTATTAAAGTTGATTTCCTCAAGCAATTCACTTTTTGCCCAGAAAATGACTATTACTCATTTTTTTTGCCATTTATGCCCCAACAAGGAAAAAATAACCATCATAATGGTTCCATCATTGTTCCCCAACTACCCATGTAACAGTGGAGATAGCCTTGATCACAGTAGCACCTAAACTTAATAAAACTATGCAGGCATTCAGGACAAAATTATGGGTGGATTCAGAATCTTTCCTGACACTTCTACTACCCATGAAGCTAACAAAACTGTCAAGAAAAACTACTAGCAGCCCCCAAATACTGAAACTCTATAAATAGAGAATAGTATCTGGCCAATAAGTACTAGAAGATGTCTTTTTTCCAATCTTCTGGGATGTCACTTGCTGGACAATCAAAACCATGGACAGATTTCTAGTGAGGTGTCTGCCAGCCCATCATTAACACCAACCCTGTACAATCATTACAGATCACTCACCTTTAACACTTATTACTGCATCCACTGAGATATTTCCTAGCTATCTCTGAAAAACTAGTGGTCCAGAAATAAAGATAATAAGAGGTGATATTTTATACCAGCACAGTTATGATCAAAATAAAGCTTGCATTACTTGCAGTAGACCTAGAAAGATGTCTAGTATGATTTCATGCTCCAAAAATATATTTTTGTACTATAACAGTTTATAGATTAAAAACAATGCTTTGCAGTATTGAAAGAGACTATGTAAACATCTTCTCAACACAAAAACCTATGAGGAGCTGTGCATATTGACCTACCATCAAGAACAATTATGAAAAAGAGACCTACAAAAATCTTAACTGACAATTATAAGGGACCAAAGCAATCTTTTGTGATAATAAAAAAACGGTTCAAATCTTCCATTCATTTAAGATATTAAGTGTAAAAAAATAAAACGTCATGTACCTTAAGAAAAATTATTGTCAAAAATTAAAGTGAGGGCTGGGCTATAGCACAGTGCCGGGGGGGGGGGGGGGGTTACTGCCTCCACATTTCAAGGCCCTGGGTTTGATCACCAGCACTACAAAAATGAAACAAAGCAAAACAAAACAGAAAAGGAAAAATCAAAAATAAAATCAAGAAACCCCATAGGAATGCTGAAAATGATAATGCATTTAAAATTCAAAGTATAGAATATTATTTTTCTTACATAATTAATAGTTTCCTTCTTTCTTAAATATAGCTTTTGGAATTTCCATGATTTATTTCTAGAATTTTTATGCAACATGTTTTTATTTCACCCAAGTATTGAAAATTATTTTCTCTTGGTATAGGATTCCAGGTTGCTAGTTAGGTTCTCAGTAAAATGAAGGTATATTGCCATACTAGTGTGGCAGACTAGTTATTGAATAGTCAACAACAGGTATCATGCAATGAGGTAGATTTTTTTAATATATTATTTTTTTCCTTCTCAATTATTACGTTTGTTTTTTTTTACTTTGTCTCCTGAAAAACAATTGTGAGTATCTAAATAGAGATTTATAATATTTTTCTAAGTTCATTAAATCAGTAAATATGAGTTAAGTAGTCACATGTTCTAGGTACTATCTTGGGTACCAGTTATACATTATTAATCAAAAACACACAAAGGAATCTGTCTTATACAAACTACATTTTAGTTAGAGGAGTGGGGGAAGAAAATAAACATGTCATAAAAATGAATATACCTATTTAAGAGATTTTGAAAGTGATATTTACTATAATAAAGGACAAAAATTAGAACAATGTACAAAATAGAATGTGTGATGCTAATCAAGGGTGTATCACCTTTATAGGCAGGGTGGCCTACGTAGACCTTCAAGAAAAGAAACCTTTTAGCAAGCACCAGAATAAAGCACAGATATTGTGTATGGATGTCTGTGATCAGTGCATGAAAGCAAATAGCTAGTGCAAAGAACCTAGCAGGAAGCTTTCCTAAAATTCTTAAGTCCTAGCAATTATGGGGGTGAAAACAGAGCAGAGAGATCAAGAGGAAGAACAGGAGATGAGGTCAGGTGGGTGAAGGTAGCAATATGATCTAGAATTGTGTGGGCCACTAAGCAGACTTTCACATTTATTTTTGCATTCGGTGAAATGAGAATATTTTTGTAAGATTTTGAGAAATGAATAATTTATTTAAATTAATTTTTTATAAAGTATCATTCTGCTGCTGTGCTGACAAGAGTAGGAAGCAAGTTACAAGCAAGAGGCTATTTCTGTAATTCAAGCAAAAGATAAAAGTGTGAGGAGTCAGGGTGGTAGAGGAAAGTGTTAGGATTCTGATCTATTTTGAAAATAGAGGTTAAATTTTTCTTGGAGTTTTCAATGTGGGGTATAAAGGACAGAGTGGGGTTATGATGATTTAAAAAAATGAGAAAAACTGAGAGCATTGAATTTCCAATAACTAAAGTGGATGAATTTTGGGTGATTTTAGATATACAAGTGGAAATCCTAAGTAGGCAGTTGCAAATATGTGTTTGAAGTTTGATAAAGGGGATGATCTAGTCTGGAAAAATTGTTAAAACACTTGTGGACTAAATTGAACGTGGAGAGACTGACAATTTAATATATCTTGACATATATTCAGTAGCAAAATATATGCACCACTTTTTTCTGATTGCTTTCATTTTTCCATGCAATGCTGATTTTAAGATTTTTTCCCTCTCCTACTAAACAATTTTGACATCGTCTATTCTATCTACTCTATTATTATTACTTTTCTTCAAAATTTCAGGGTGCACATTATGGCAGGATGACAGCTCTCTCTGCTCACTCTTTTTCACTAGTGTGTCTCAATGATGCACAATAATGGGATTCATTGTGGTGTATTCGTACATGGAAATAGCATACTTTGATCATATCCACCTCCTGCTACCCTTCATTCCCTTCCTCCACCTCCCCTTATCCCCTACCACTTCTGTAATTGTTGTCCCTCTCTTCTCTTAATCTGTTTATTTTCAGGTTCAGTGTAGCTAGAAAAAGTTTCCCCTTCTTCTTAAGACAATGTCTTAGAGAGCTCAGAAGATTTTTCTCTAGTCCATCCTTGGAATGAGAATGCAATGCAGCTCAACTCTTGACTGAGAGCTGTCAGACCCTGTGCATCTCAGTTGCACTCTGAATCTCAACCAACCAAAATGTGATATAATAAAATGTGTGTATACTGAGTCACTGCATTTGTCATCACTTGTTGTGCAGCTAATTCTTATGCCAACCTTAAGAAAATAATAGACAATTTAAAACACAAAAAATAAATGAAAATATTTCTTATGCTATCAAGAATTAAAAATCACTCAATTACCAGTTTTATAACATTGAGACTACCACCAACACTTTCATATCCAGAATGATAATTAATACTTTTATTAATTTATAAAGATAGTAAAAATCACCCGAACTCTGGGAGGAGAGACAGAGACTGATGGTAGTGGGACTCAACAGTGATGTGATACTACCATGCCAAAAAAATAAAATTTAAAAAATATTTGCTCAAGAAAATATCATCCTAAGACTTGTGAGAAATCACAGTATCTGGGACAGCACAGTAATAAGAAAGGACACATTGACAAGGGTAAGGATAGTTTTATTTTGCCTTTATCACCCCTACCTCAACCCCCCAAAACATAGCTTGGAGTTAAATATCATCTGCTTGGGATTCCTTCATAATTCGTCATTAGAAATCAATAAACAGAAAAAATTCCATTTTTTTTTTGCTGGGGGGAGGGAGTACCAGGGATTTAACTCAGGGGAACTTGACCACTGAGCCTCATCCTCAGCCCTATTTTGTATTTTATATTTTATTTAGAGACAGGTCTCAGTGAGATGCCTATTTTATTGTGAATAAAATAAGCCAGGCATGGACCACAAGAACCACATGATCATGTTCATATGCTGATGAAAAATAGTGATTTCATAGAAATTGAAAGTAATGAGAAGGCTAACAAGGGATGGGGTAACTGGTGGAGTGAGGTCTAGGTGATTTTGGTCAAAGTCTTCAAAATTTCAGTTAGAAGAATAATTACAAGAGATCTGAATAAAATATACTGACTATAGTTAACAATTTTGCATTTTGAAAACATACTAAAAGAGCAGACAAATATAAGTATTCTCACCATAAGAATGACAATTATGGGAGCTAATGAAATGGTAATCATCTAGATAGATTCATTACACAATGTATATATACTTCAAAGCAATGTATCATACTGGTAAATGCATACAATTTTGTTTTTAATTTTAAAAACAATAAAACCCCTTCCTTCTGTATTTTTGGCTAGAATGTTTTTTGAGAACACTTTAATAAAAAGAGAGTTTGATATTACTAATATCCTATCTGGTCAATAAAAATACAATCCTATCTTTCCACTACTGTAGTTGATGGCATTTGTTAATGGCATTACTAACATAAAAGTTTATTTTATTTTTATTTGTTCTTTTTAGATATATCTGACAATAGAGTATATTTTGACATATTATACATAAATGGAGTGAAACTTTCCATTTTTGTTGTTGTACATGATGTGAAATTACACTGGCTGTGGATTCATATATGAACATATGAAAATTATGTCTGATTCATTCTACAGTTTTTCCTATTCCCATTCCCCTCCCTTTCTTTCATTCTCCTTTGTCTAATCCAGTGAACTTCTATTCTTCCCTCCTCTGTAACCCTTATTTTGAGTTAGCATCCACATATCAGAGAGAACATTTGGCCTTTGTTTTTTGGGATTGACTTATTTCACTTAGCATGAGAGTCCCCATTTCCATCCATTTACCAGAAAATGCCATAATTTTGTTCTTTTTTATGGCTACACAATACTACATTTTGTATATATACCTCATTTTCTTTATTTATTCATCTGTTGAACAGTATCAAAGTTGGTTGCATAGATTAGCTATTGTAAATTGTAAATTGAGCTGCTACAAATATTGATGTAGCTGTACCACTATAGTATGCTGATTTTAAGTCCTTTGGGTATATATCAAGGAGTGGAATAGCTGGGTCAATGGTTGTTCCAAGTTTTTTAAGGATTTTCTATACTGAGTGGTTGGATCAATTTTCAGTCCCAGGAGCAATGCATGAGTGTACCTTATTCCCCACATGCTCACTTACGTTTATTGTTACTTCTATCTTCATTGTTGCCATTCTGACTGGAGTGAGATAAAATCTCAGTGTAGTTTTAATTTGCATTTATCTAATTGCTAGAGACATTGAACGTTTTTTCATCTATTTACTGAATGTTCATATTTATTCTTCTGTGAAGTGCCTGTTCAGTTTCTTCACCCAATTATTGATTGAAGTTTTTTATTAATACATTTTTTTTAGTTCTTTATATTAACTGGAGATTCATGCTCTACCTGACGTGTGAGTGGCAAAGACTTTCTCCCATTCTGAAGTCTCTCTCTTTAGGCTCTGTATTGTTTCCTTTGCCCTGAAGAAGTTTTTAATTTGATACCACCCTATTTATTGATTCTTCATTTTAGTTCTTGCAGTTTAGGAGTCTTGTTGAAGAACTCAGTTTCTAAGTCAACATGATGCAGAGTTGGGTCTATTTTTTTTTTTTTTTTTTTAAGTAGGCACAGGATCTCTGTTCTAATGCCTGGGTCCATTTTCCCAGCATCATTTGTTGAAGAGGCTATCATTTATCCAATGTATATTTATGGCACCTTTGTCTAGTATAGGATAACTGTATTTATGCTGGCTTGTCTCTGTATCTTCTCTTCTGTACCATTGGTCTTCATGTCTGTTTTGGTGCCTATGCTACATTGTTTTACTGCAATACATTTGTAGTATAATTTAAGGTCTGGTATTTTGATGTCTCCTGCTTCTCTTGCTAAGGATTGCTTTAGCTCTTCTGGCCTCTTATTTTTCTAAACGAATTTCATGACTGCTTTTTCTATTTCTACGGAGAACATTATTGGAATTTTTAATAAGAATTGCATTAAATCTGTATAGTGGTTTTGCTAGCATGGCCATTTGGCAATTTTAATTCTGCCTATGCAAGAGCATGGGAGATTTATCCATCTTCTAAGGTCTTCTCCAATTTCTTTTTGTTGTGTTCTTTAGTTTTCATTGTAGAGATCTTTCATTTCTTTTGATTTTCAATTTTTTTGAGGCTATTGAGAATGTGATAGTTGTCCTAATTTGTCTTTCAATTGATTCACCACTGATGTATAGGAACACAACTGATTTATTGGTGTATACTTTTACATTACTGAACTCACTAATGAGTTATAGAAATTTTTTGGTGGAATTTTTCAGTCTTGTAAGTATAGAATCCTGTCATTGGTAAATAGGGATACTTTGACCTCTTCTTTTCCTATTCATATCACTTTAATTTCTTCCTTGTACCTAATTGCTTTGGCTAGATTTTCAAGGAGTATATTGAAAAGAAGTGGTGAAAGAAGACATCCTTGCCTTCCTTGTTCCAGTTTTTATAGAGAATGCTTTCAATTTTTCTCTATTTAGAATGATATTGGCCTTTGTTTTAGCATATATTGCTTTTACAATGTAGAGGTGTGTTTCTACTATCCCTAGTTTTTTCTAGTGTTTTGAACATGAATGGATGCTGTCTTTTGTCAAATTATTTTTCTATATCTATTTAGATCATGATGTGATACTTGCATTCTAAATTTTTTCTCTGACATTTCTTCCACTGTGGTGTCTATGGATTCTATCATTGATGTACCTTGGTTTGTTTGCAGCAATTTTCCCCTTTCTTTTTCATGTTGTTTGTGTGTCTACCCATGTAATAGTATAGATCTGAGGAGGTAGAGTTTCTACCCTGTGGACTTATAGTTTTCCTGAAAGTTTCCAATGTCTCACTGTTTAGGAGGAGACAAATAATAGCATCAACTAATGCAAACAATATAAAGCATTAAACCAAAGAGTTTTTGATGAATACAATGTTAAGTGTCACAATAAACAGAAATGTTATGATTATTCATTGCCTACAGTAAAAACAGTAAGTTTGGAAAAAGGTTTACAATTTCAAATGGTGGACAGGGAGAGAACAGAAGTGATATAGGATGTGATAATTATGAGGGAAGAAGAGAGAACATAAAAAAGGAAGAGTGAAAGACAGAATAAGAGAGATTGGCTGTTAGCAGAAGAAAAGAGAAAAAAATCAAGGGAAACAAATTAGTGTGAGAAAAAAAAAATATATATATATATAACATAAAGTAAAAATTTTAAAAATCATGAATAAGAATAAAACAATACAAAACAAAACTGATATATACTAATCAAATATCCTAGTCCTCAAAATACTAAGCCTTAAAAAATAACTGGCTTCAAAATTGCTAGAAATGAGAAAATATATGTGAATTTCCATGAACCATTAAGGGAACAATTAAACAGAGGAGAAAAAAAAGATATCTATGAAAAGTTAAAGAATTGTTTCCATTGGACTTTGAAAGAGTCTCAGCTTCTCTTCTCAGCAGTATTACTTGGGGTCTTCTGGTGTGTGAACTCCTATCCTCAGGGTGGGGTTGCTGGAGTAAGAAAAGTAATCCTGTAGGCAGCACTCCTGAAGGTATGGTTTTGGCTTAGGCAGGCTCCAGGTTCTTAGCTGAATACCAGTTAGTCTGGAGATTTTAAATCAGTACACCTCCAGGACCTAGCAATTGCTGGTCCCTGGTGGAAATCTGCACCACATTATGTCTCCTATAACAAGATATTAAAGTACTTGAGGGGGGTGTTAATTGGCGGAATAGAGAAAGTTGCTTTCTGGCTCATCTCCCATGGAGCCAATTCTTAGTTCACTCCATCACCTGCCAACCTCTTAAGTTTGGTCTCTTGAGTTCAGTGTTCAAATTCTCTGTCTCCCACCTTCCCACTTTAGAATTACTGTCCAGACTATTTTTCTCCCAGCCAGTCCTGCTAGAAATGAGATGAGGTAGGTGGAGTGGGAGAGACTGGGGTGTTTCCACAACCAGTATTCCCCTGTATAAATCTCTCTTCATGTTTGATTTTCTCCTGGTCACTTATGCAGACTCTATGTTGTTTGGTGGGGGTTTGCCAGGCTTGTATTTTGGGCCAAACTCAGGTCTACCAGGAATTGGCTCCCCTATCTGCCAGTCCCAGCCCCAAGATTGCAAAATGGTGCCTTCCTCTCTCCTCCACACACAGCCAGAGAGAGATGCAGCTTCTTTCCTACACAAGGATATGGGGCAGCATGCCTTTCAGTTTAGTTCAGAATTGTCCATCATCTCTAAAATATCTACCCAGACAAACCTCAGAACTCCTGAAAATGCAGGTTCCTTTAATTCTCTTTCTTACCTCTCATTCTGCTCAAGGTGGGACCACTCTGACTGGTGCTTCCAGCTGCAGAAGCAACTGTGACTCTGGGGATTTAATCCTTATTTATTTATTTATTTATTTATTTTAATGAAACCTCCTTAGTCCCCAGTCTGCTCTGAATGTACAATATTAAATTCCAGTAAAGTCCTCCCCCACTCATTTTTTTTTTTTGTCACCAACCTTGCAGAGAAATTTTCTATCTGCTTTATTGGTTTCACACCACAGAGTAGCCAGAAAGCGACTTTCTCTATTCCACCAATTAAAACACCTCCAAAAGTTCATTTTACTTTATATCTTCTGATAGGTGACATAATGTGAACTTTTAGAATCAAATATAGTGTGCAAACTTTTATTTATTTCATCTATTCTTATGTTTCAGGGTATTTCAAATGTTGGAATATAGTAAATAATATGAAACAGTTGGCAACAATCATCCGAACAATTTGTCAGTATTTTGTTTTGAATTAATTTATAATTTTCCAAAAATAGATTTTTAGATGTCCACACAATTACTATTCCACCCATCATGTCTAGCAAACAGGAGAAGGGAGGATTAAATAGGAATATGTGTCTACCTTTCATTACAGTTACTAAAACTTTCGAGTCGTGTCCACACCTGTATACCTTAGTCAAAAGTTAAAGCTATTTCTAATCATGAGTGAAATTGTGAAATAGAGTAGTATATTGGAGAAAGGCATTTAAGTAGTCCCTGCTACAAAATACATATTTACGAGTACATGTATTTTACGGGATTTTTTTTGATTGAGTAAGTTTCATTTGGAGATAAATTTAATTTTAGATAACTAAATAAAAAATAGATATAGATCAAGGTATTATTTAGCAAAATATAATTTTTTAATGCATAGTAAGCCATGAAATCCCTCAGAAGAGATGTATCCAATGGAAATAACTAAACATCCCGTAAAACAATTTCAAAGGAAATCCTTCTTGACTCTCCCACAGCTAGAGTCACAGCTACCAAATTCTTTGCCCAACTGCTGCAAAAATAAAATCAAACAAGTACATGACTATCCTTGCCAGAAGAGCTGTTATACCTCACTCAGCCTTGCCTTATGCTCTTTAATTCTGAGAATGAATATTTACTTAGTCTTCTATATAAGATAGTTGAAAGATAGACTGGATCACAGCCTGGGGTAAAAGATTTACAGGAAGGAGAAAATATCAAAATTAACAAGCTGTGTTTAAAGTATTTTGTGTGTGCAAGTAGCATCTCTCATTTTATAAAGTATTCGTAACCTCTTCAGAGGAAAACAGTTTTCATTGAAAACATAAAAATATAGAGAATACATCAAAAATTCAACATTTTGAAAGAAAGAATAATTCATAGTATAATCTTCCCAAATTACATAAGTTAAAAGCAAACTAAGAATAGGGAATATTTGCAATAATTAGATATTTAAAGAGTTAACTTAGCTTAGCTTTTTATGTTACCTTTCCCAATGAAAAAAAGAGATTAAACAAACAAAAAAGTAAAAGTAATAGAGGTGATAGATAAATTAATTAGATATTTACAGGCATACATTTTCAAATGCAAAATACAAAAAAATAAAGAAGTTTGTATTTTTAATCTTAAAATATTTCTTACCAATTATAAGACACTATGACAAATTTGGTTGTTTATTTCATTACAACATAAAGTAGCATTGCATGAAGAAAACTTATTGGATTTAGAGTGAAAATATCTTGATTCAAATTTTCCTTCTATTCATTTCTTACAACTTTTCTGAAGCTCAAGGTCATGATTAAGAAAATGTTACTAATAAAACTTAACTTCATACATTTGACTATTTATTATAAGACTCAGTTGAAATAATGGATTTTTTCTGTTTATAAGCAATTAATGATATCTATAGTATTTTTAATTACTTTATTCTTTGCAACATTCCTTTTTCACTTCATAATTATCACAGATTTTGTGAGAAAATTTTTTGCAAAATTGGGGTACCCTCATTATGTAAAGCGTTTTTTTTTATAAAACTTTCTACCAGTATTATGTAAAAATCATTTATTACTAAATTGGTTTTGATGCAAGATAAGTATGCATAAAATACGAATATTTGTCAAAATTGATACATCATTTCATGGCAGTTTAGGAATTTGTCTGGTCTAAAAATAAAGAAAAAGAAAACTTAATGCATTAGATGTTATTGATTTGTTCATTATAGTCAAAATTCTTGAGAAAATTTATTTAATTAAAAATTGAAGCTTTGAAATTTTGCAAAGTATAGTCCAAAAATTTTAATTTCCTGTTCTAAATTCTGCACTAATGTGACTGTTTTTGTTATCTGACCCACCATCCTCAGTTCTACTCGTCCAAGATGCAATTCCTGTTAGTAAGTGCTCTTTGCAACTGGCTGCAAGTCCCCACAAGTTGGCTATTAGAAATAGACTGACAATGAGCATACCCTGAGAATTCTAGGCTTGAGGCTTATAAGGTGCAACATGCAAATACACATCCACATGCCAATGAAGAATGCATTGCTGCTCTGTTTCACTTCAAGCAGAATGAGGAACAGAATTTTACCAGGGAAGGAATATGAGATGAAAGGTTGTAACATGATTTTTGAACTGAAAAAACAAAGTGGAATGATTATGTGGTGGAGATGATTCTGTGATAAAACAGGGTTTGTATCTTGCTTCATCAATAACTTTATCCCTATGTTTGTCCTCTTAGAAAGTCCTAATGATTCAGGATTCATTCTTTCTTTCATTTTAATTTCTTCTTCCATCAGCCTCGATGAAACTTTTTTCACCTCATTAGCGATATTCTTTCCTAGAGGCTCTCATCTCTCAAATACACTTTATATTCTATTCCCTGATTCATTTCATACATACAATCATGACAACAAACTTAATTGCTTAGAGGGTGAAGCTCAAAGTACTTTGACCTGATATGTCATGTTCTCTATTATTTGACCCTGATTGAGTCACTAATATCTTCCACTAATATTCTAGATGAAGTTTACTTCCATTCCAATGAAGCAAAATCTTCCACTACAATCCAAGTGCATGGTCATAACTATGTTTTGCTTTCCCCTCTTTGAGTAAGTTAGTACTGGGCACTGCACAGATCCTTAAAGAATGATCTGTGCATTGAACTTATCAGTCACTGAATAGTTTCACAAACTAGGTTTCTAAAAGTACTGGATGCGTGTGAGATTAAAATATTTATTATATGAGGAAAATAATAGGTAAAATTTTGATAATTCCCATATCAAAAAGTTTCAAGACTTATACAATTGAAAGTTGAAAAAATGTGCACCTAAATATTTATTGGAACATATTCAGAGGTCAAGGGATGTTCGAACAACTCTTGCAAATCACAATTGGTATTTTCACTTGTGTTTCATAAGAAACTTTATTAATAAATGCATATTTTTTACCCAAAGCCTAAATACTTTGTAATGAATCTATGTAATCAAATAACCACTCTATCTCTCCATAATCTTTTTAACTCTTTTTTAATTTCTTAAAGGATTAGAGGTGTTTGATTAAAGTTTAGAAATGCAGATTCAGCAACATAACCTCCTGACTTTGTCAGTTTTGTGTGGATCCTTTTAATGTGGATCTCTTTAATTTTGAGACTAGGAAGTCCTGGGAAGAATAGATGGCACCTTAACAGCTGCCATGAGAGGAGGTGATAGAAATGGGCATATTTAGCCAAGTGTGAAGAGTGGCAAATTGTGACAAAGTAGAAAGAAAACAATGACTTACATCACTGACCTATGATCCACGGTTTTCTGGTAAGCCAGGAGAAAATCTTCCAGGCATGAGAAATAATATCCCTTGAATCAAAACAAATTATAAGTATTGATTTTGAAATTGATTATCTTCAACAAGCTGCTTTCCAACAAAGGGAGGAATAAGCTTGAATGGCATTAAATATAATAACAAAGCCAAACACACCAAAAACAAAATTGTACATTTCTCATCTTTGAGAAGCTGTCATTGTATCCATTTTGTTGTTGTTGTTCCTTTGTTTCTCTTATTTGGGTTTTTTTTTTTTGTTTTGTTTTGTTTTTTTTTGTTTTTTTTTTTTGATTCATGAGGGTACTTAAGCAATTTTTTTTTAATTCTCCATAACATAGAAAGCAAATAAAGCCTTTACCTCTGTGGTCCTCCATCAGCAACTGATATGAGTTTATTTTGCCTGACAATAGCCTAAGATAAAACATGTGTGAAAGAAAGAAAGAAAGAAAGGAAGGAAGGAAGGAAAGAAAGAAAGAAGGAAAGAAAGAAAGAGAGAGAGAAAGATCATTGTGCACTTGACCATGACAGTAAATCAACTGGCCTAAAATAACCTAGGGGAATGCAGAGGTGCATTCTTTTTTTTTAATATGTATTTTTTAGTTATAGTTATAGCTCACCCTCTAAGCAATATAACTAAGATATCTTTATTTTATTTTTATGTGGTACTGAGGATCGAACCCGGTGCCTCATGCATGGTAAGCGAGTGCTCTACCACTGGGCCACAACCCCAGCCCCAGTGGTGCATTTTTATTTCCCCTATCCTGGTATATCACATTCTTATGTCAGAAGTAACAAAATACCACAAACTGGATGGCTTAAAAAAACTGAACTTTCTCTCTCACAGTGTAAGAGGCCACAAGATGTTGTTAGGGTCATCCTCCCTCTGAGACCCTGGGTAGAATCTTTCCTAGCCCTTACTGTTCTGTGGAAGTGCTCATCAACCCGGATTCCCTTGCTTCACAGTTGTATCACTCTAATCCCTCTCAATGTCACCAGTCAAAAGGAGTTCTCTCCCTATGTATCTCAATCCTTTTGTTAAGCACATTAGTCATATGGAGGAGAGTCTGTACTAATGACCCCATCTTGACTTGATTACATATGCAAAGACCCTACTTATAAATAAGGTCAATATATCTTTTAAAATAATTTAACCTACAAAAGTAGATATGACATCTGTAGTCTTAGAGTGTTTAAAAAAATGTTGTAGGGGCTGGGGTTGTGACTTAGTGGTGGAGCACTTGCCTAGCACATATGAGGCCCTGGGTTTGATCTTCAGTGCCACATAGAAATAAATTAACTAATTAAATAAAGGTACTATGCCCATCTACAACTAAAAAAAATATTTTAAAAATTTGTTATATATGTTTTTTTTTTCTTATGTCTCTTAATCTTTTCAAATAATTCTAGGGAAAAGAATGGATTGTCTATAATGTCATTGATGATCAATGAGAAAAAAGAACATTGAAAGAGAGGAGTCAAGTTTTTCTCCCAGTTTCATCAAAATAGATCATCTAATGCTGGGCTAATGTAAGGATGTTCAATACCTAACAGGAAGAAAAAACTAGGATGAAACATTACACTGAAATTGCAGATTTGTGATTCTTTTTAGAAATTAATATTCCCCTTCAGGATATTAGGAAGGTAGATGGCAATAGATAATTGTTTAATACATCAGAAAAATGAAAAAGTTGGTGGAAAATAGAAGACAAAACCCTACTTCAACAAGATAAGTGTCTTATTTAAAATAAGAGTTTCCTTTTGTTTTCTTACTGGGTGTGATGATGCACAGCTGTGATCCAAGTGACTTCTCCAGAGGCTGAGGCAGGAGGATCCCAGGTCTAGCCTCAGCAACTTAGTAAGGCCCTAAGCAATTTAGGGATACCCTGTCTCAAAATTTAAAAAATAATTTTAAAAAACAGGCTTGGAATATGACTTAGTGGTTAAGCATTGCTGGGTTCAATCTCTGGTACATAAATAAATAAATAAGAGAGTTGTTTGTTTATTTGTTTGTTTTAAGGCAGTAATAGGAAGGGTCAAATTATGTTTCACCAATTAGGTTAAGGAACATAAAGGTGGTCAGATGTTGAGACAAGGTTTTGACCACCCAAATAATAAAGTAGGTAACTAATTAGAAGCCACAGATAGGAAACTGGTCAACATTGTGGATGAGAGTTACACAATAACTAAGATGATGGTATAATTTTTAAATAAAGGTATTCTCAATATAACACAAGGGCAAAACTTAACTTGAACTACCACATACTGATTAGAGTCACTAAGTTTGAGAAAATGTGAATTATTAGAAGTCTCATACCTTGGGAAGGCCAAGCTCTACAACCACTTTGATACCCACTTCAATAATGTCTTACAGAACTCAAAGAAGTCTTACCACATGATCCAGAAATCATGCTCCTAAGTACTTTCCAAAATTTAATGAAGACTTGTGTTCATCTAAAAACTTCAATGGATGCTTACAACAGATTTATGTATTATCACTAAAACTTCAGAGGTAACTGAATAAACAACTTGTGGCACATTGATACAATGAAGTATTATTTGAAAGAAACAAATAAGCACAGCCACAAAAACAAAAATATGAATGAACCTTACATACATATCACTAAGTGCAAGAATGCAGTCTGAAAAGACTACAGTGTTGTATAATTTTTTCAGTATACGACATTCTGGAAAAGGCAAGCTATATAAACAGTCAAAACATCAATAGGTTCCAGGGATGTAGGGATGGAAAGGCATGAACAAGAACATACAAAACTTTTATGACAGTGAAACTATTCTGTATACTGTGATCATTACATTATGCATTTATCAAAGCCCATTAAATATACAACACAAAAAGTGAATTGTGATGTCCATTGTAATTAATTAATGATAATATGTTAATGTTGGTGTATCCATTTTAGCAAATATTTTATACTAACAAAAGATATATTTAGAGAAATTATGTGCTGGAGGGAGTATAACATGGAAACTCTAGTTTGTGTATAATTTTTCTGTAAATCTAAAACTGTTGTAAAATATAAAGTCTATTTGAAAGCCTCCGAAGCAACCCTTTCTCCCACACTTTTCATATTAACATGTGAATATTAGGAAGTAGGGAACTCATCCAAAATTATTTGAGCACAGATTTATGTCTGAAGTCTAGGAGGCAAGGTAGGATACTGGATATACCTATCCTTAGAAAAGAAAATCATTTGTGACAGGCTTGCTATGGCCTATAACGGAAATTTCCTCTCAGGTAATTTAGAGATTATATTTTCTTTGGAGAAACATATACCAACCTAACACATAACATCATTACTAACACCTTGTGAAAAATGAAAGCAAATTATAGGCAAGACATTTTATTTAAATGGAGCTTCCACGATGGAGTGTCTCCCCTCCTTCCAGAGACGCACCTGAGTAAGATGGTCTCACATGAGGGCTGAATCTGAAGACTGGCAAACCTGGGCATTCTAACATACAAATCTTACATAAGTTAGTTTTATGTCATAAGAATGTCATCTCCAAGGCTGTTAGGAAACATCCGGAGAACATTTTTAGAGAATGTCCAATGGAGGATTTAGGTGAGTATGGCTTCTCAATTTTCACAGGAGACGTGAAATTGACTGGAGTGGAAGTATCCTGTCAGTGCTAGGGCCCTGTTGTTTTGCCAGAGCCTCAAGTGGCATTATTATGCTTGTTATTTGCTATTACACCTGTTTAAAGTTCAATCACTGTTCTGTGAAGTGCTAATATAATTGTCTTGTGTATTATAAGAACTGCCCTAAACAAGCCCTACACCTGGAGCTAGCATGTGGATTTTTACCATCCTTTTTAGAGTTACTATATATACTACCTCTGCTAAGCTGTCTATAATCTCAGCCTTGAGTCACTACTTCATTCTCTCCCCGGGGTACCATTTCATAATAATCATCTGCAAGTTGCACCAAACACTCAACATTTATGTCATGTCCTCTCTCTATGCTCAAAAATAACTTTCTTAATCTTCACCATAACAAGTCCAACTAAAGAAGTCATGAAATCACCAACTCTTACAAATTATGCCTGAAAAAAAAAAAATAAGCATTTCTCTCTGGGTTATTTCACATAGAAAGAGACAGTATGCTGTGCGTGAAGATCATAGCTAATTTTCTATAGTCAAAGATTGACAGTAGGAACCACTGTAGAGATGACAAAGATGAGCAAGTTATGTGGGTTCCATTCCCATCTGCAAAGCTAAGGAAACAGAGGCAAACTTCATTGACAAATCTGTCTGTCTTAATCACATCTGTATATGATATGTGAAATAACCCAGAGAGAAATGCTTTATCAGTTTAATGATGAAATATTCATATTGCCTATTTTCATTTTTTGGAAGACAGGACAAATGAAAAAAAAAAAAAACCTAAACTTAAGAAATCAGTCATGACATTTCTACTACAACTTTCAGCAACAACTATTAAAATGTCCATTACTCTCATTAACAGAAAAACACATTCTCCCCTCTGTCACATGCAAATTATCAAGTACCTAGTACTTAGGAAAGTGTTTTGTCTTGGGCCAATCCTGCCCTGATGTAATAATGACTAAAGTGTTTCTATGCATGTGGGTAATAACAACATTTTTGGAAGCAAAATATAATATATTTTATGTCTCTACATATTAACATGTAGTTAAGTCATTGTCCCTTTTGTTCAAAAAGTAAGTTTATGAACTTGGAAATATTAAATAGAACTAAGTAAACATCCAATATACAGTATTAGAGAGTTAAAGTACTACAATAACAAATTAAGTGATTGGATTTATGAAGAATATTGTAGTCTGGTGCAAACAGGCTTGCCACTGGTTGTACTATTACTTGGTTCTTGCTTCAAAATTGAGTAAGCAGTTCAGAGGAAGGGAAGTTTGATTTAAAAGTTATGATTATTTACTCAACTAGAATTTTAATAAAGTTGTGGGAACATTGTAAATATCACCATTTTGTTTTTTGATTTTCTAAGGATTTTTAAGTTGGCTCAGGATATGTGGCTTTAACACAATAATTTATGTCATTCTATATTCTGATTCTAGAATTACAACTGAATTTGTAGCTACATGCAAGATAACTCTCAACAGAACATCCATTATTGAAAGCGTGTTTTAGTTTGTTTTTAGATATTAAAACATAAGTTGAACTATTCAAATAGTGTCTACAATTCCATTTTTCTTATACATACATATAAAGAAATATTCTGGAAATATTTTTCATATATGCATACATATTGGAATGTCCTATCAATTTAGTTATTACATATATTGTAAACTTTTTCTAAATCCACTATGACACTCTGAAACTCCAAGTGTAATATAATTTAGTCATGTTATTTATATTATATACAAAGAACAAAATGATAACTAATAATAAGAGCAAAAATAAAGGGATTTGAATTGTCAGAAGTTTAAGAAAGAATTTTATCATGAGCAAGATTATGTTTTTTTCTTTGGATATTTTAGTATAACCAAAAGACACAAACTGTTTCCCTAAGTGGATAAGTATATTGAGGTCTTTTTGAACTCTCAAGTTGCTCACAATCCTCCAACTTTCCTCCCCTCAACATCTATATTTTATAAGATTTCCCCTTGCATATGTGTCTACTGAGTGCCTCTTCAGGATATGAAAACTATGTTTATAGATCATAAAAAATTATGAATATAAAATCTATTTAAAGATGTTTCAAATGCTTTCCTAGTACTTAGGAAAGTGTTTTGTCTTGGGCCAATTTGAGGAGAATTTGAGTTATAAGAGTCAGAGGAAGAATGAAGAAACACAGAAAGGGAGATAGCGAAAATTAATGTTACTTTGTCAATTTAGTAAACATCTTTGAACACATAGAAGGTCACCTCAGTAAGACACTAATACTCTTAAATGGTGTGAGGAGAAAGCTTGAGTTAGTTAAAACGGAGGAAATATTCACCTTCACAGCCACTCAAATGTCATAGTTTCATCATTTATTCCCAGAGACTTGGGCTAAGCTGTTGATTTCAGTGTTTCCTAGGAATTATGTTTGCTCATCAAGAAGTAATGACTCAGCTGGTGGGTGCCTTGGTGGCGCATGCCTGTAATCCCAGTGGTTCAGAGGCTGAGACAAGAGCATTGCGGATTCAAAGCCAGCCTCAGCAACAGCAAGGCACTAAGCAACTCAGTGAGACCCTGTCTCTAAATAAAACACAAAAGAGGGCTGGGGATGTGGCTCAGTGGCCTGAGTACTTCTGAGTTCAACCCCTAGTACCGCCCCCGCCCCTCCCCGCCCCCCCCCCGCAAAAAAAAAGGTAGTAATGACTCACATGGTCAATGGCCCAGATGGAAAATGGTGGAACTAAGACCTCCACCAACAACTTTCTTGAGCACATATTTACTGTAGCAAGAATCTACAAATCCACTCATAAAACAATATTTAGCCTGGACCAGAACAATCATCTGAAATAATATGCTTCATTGAAGTTATTCTAAAACTAAATGCAGTCCATTTTCTGCAACTATGTTTAGGGACTTCATCCTAATAACAAGATTACAGATTTTTTTTTGTCTGATTACTTTGAATTTATTCAGTTGTTCTTTATTAAGTTTGAGGAATATTGCATTATTGTTACAATTCAGAACTATTATCATTCTGCTGATATTCTATAAAGTCTGATGATAAACTCCATCAGTTCTTTACTTCTCTAACTTCTTTTTTTGTAATGGGAAAAAATAGGAGGATTTTTAAAAAATATTAATTTCTTATTTTTTAGTTCTAAATGACAATATAATTCATTTTGACATAATTATAAAAGCATGGGATATAATTTGTTCTAATTCAGTCCTCAGCACTTCCCTTTCCCCTCCCTTCCTTCTACTTCCCTGTTCCCTTCCCTCTTCCCTCTGCTCTACTGATATTTCTGTTATTTACATATATAAATAACAGAAGAGCCGCCCCCTCCCCCTGCACCGGCAAGGTAGAGGGAACTGTGACCACGCACAGAGCAGGCCCAGCGGCCTGCTGAGGGGCAGAGCCGCCCCCCATCCACCGCGCCAGCCAGGTAGGTGGAAAGGTGACCACCAACAGAAAAGGCCGAGTGGCACGCGGCGGGACAGAGCTTCCAATCACTCCTGCAAGGTAGGCGGGCCTGCGACCCACCGGCAGAAGAGGAGCAGCGGCCTGCTGAGAGGCAGAGCCGCCCCCTCCCCCTGCGCCGGCAAAGTAGAGGGAACTGTGACCACGCACAGAGCAGGCCCAGCGGCCTGCTGAGGGGCAGAGCCGCCCCCCACCCCCCGCGCCTGCCAGGTAGGTGGAACGGTGACCACCAACAGAAAAGGCCCAGTGGCCCAAGGCGGGACAGAGCTTCCAATCACTCCTGCAAGGTAGGCAGGCCTGCAACCCACCGGCAGAAGAGGAGCAGCGGCCCGCTGAGAGGCTGAGCCGCCCCCTCCCCCTGCGCCGGCAAAGTAGAGGGAACTGTGACCACGCACAGAGCAGGCCCAGCGGCCTGCTGAGGGGCAGAGCCGCCCCCCACCCCCCGCGCCTGCCAGGTAGGTGGAACGGTGACCACCAACAGAAAAGGCCCAGTGGCCCAAGGCGGGACAGAGCTTCCAATCACTCCTGCAAGGTAGGCGGGCCTGCGAACCACCAGCAGAAGAGGAGCAGCGGCCTGCTGAGAGGCTGAGCCGCCCCCTCCCCCTGCGCCGGCAAAGTAGAGGGAACTGTGACCACGCACAGAGCAGGCCCAGCGGCCTGCTGAGGGGCAAAGCCGCCCCACACGCCCTGCGCCTGCCAGGGAGGGGAACTGTGACCACCGACAGAAAAGGCCCAGTGGCCCGCAGAGGGGCAGAGCTTCCAATCACTCCTGCAAGGTAGGCAGGCCTGCGACCCACCGGCAGAAGAGGAGCAGCAGCCTGCTGAGAGGCAGAGCCGCCCCCTCCCCCCCGCGCCTGCAAGGTAGACGGAACTGTGACCACCATCAGAACAGGCCAGACCTGCAACCGAGAGACAGAACAGGCCCAGTGGCCTCAGGAAGGGTAAAGCCGCCCCCCCCCCCCGCGCCTGCAAGGTAGGCAGACCTGCGACCCACTGGCAGTACAGCCCCAGAGGCCTGCAGAGGGGCAGTGCCGCTGCCTGCGCCTGCAAAGTAGGCAGAACTGCGACCACCGACAGAACAAGCCTAGCGGTCCGCAGAGGGACAGAGCCGCCGCCTGCGCCTGCAAGGTCGGCGGACCTGCTACCAACCGGCAGAGCAGGCCCAGCGGCCTCCCGGCGTGGTAGGCACATTGCCCCAATTGGAGGAGGGGCAGAGCCGCCGCCCGCGCCTGCGAGGGAGACTTTGCAACTATACAAGACCAATATAAATATATAGGGGGAAAATTCAATAGCACAACAGTTTCACCAAGTAGAAAGGAACGCGAACAGTATGAAGAGACAAGGAAAGAAAGGACCACAAGCAATGCAGGTCAACTCAACGTTAGAAGAGGTAATAGCTGCAGCAGATGGAATGTCAGATAAAGAATTCAGGATATACATGCTTCAGATGATCTGGAGTCTCAAGGAAGACATCAGACAGCAAAATCAGACAATGAAAGATCACTTCAACAATGAATTACATTAACAAATCCAAGAAGCAAAAGATCAACTATACAGGGAAATAGAGGTTATAAAACACAAACAAACAGAAATCCTAGAAATGCAGGAAGCAATAAGCCAACTTAAAAACTCAATTGAGAATACTACCAGCAGAGTAGAACACTTAGAAGACAGAACATCAGACAATGAAGATAAAGTATTTCAACTTGAAAAGAACATAGACAGCTCAGCAAGACTGTTAAGAAACCATGAGCAGAACATCCAAGAAATATGGGATAACATCAAGAGACCAAATTTAAGAGTCATTGGGATACAGGAGGGGACAGAGTTTCAAACCAAAGGAATGAGCAATCTATTCAATGAAATAATACGAGAAAACTTCCCAGACTTGAAGAATGAGACAGAACCCCAAATCCTAGAAGCCTACAGGACGCCGAATGTGCAAAATCATAAGAGACCCACACCTAGACACATTATAATGAAGATGCCCAACATACAGAATAAGGAGAGAATTTTAAAAGCTACAAGAGAAAGGAAGCAGATCACATTTAGGGGTAAGCCAATCAGGATAACAGCTGATCTTTCAACACAGACTCTGAAAGCTAGAAGATCCTGGAATAACATATTTCAAACACTGAAAGAAAATGGGTTCCAACCAAGAATTGTGTTTCCAGCGAAATTAAGCTTCAGGATGGAAGATGAAATTAAAACCTTCCACGATAAACAAAAGTGAAAAGAATTTGCAGCTAGAAAACCATCTCTTCAAAACATCCTTGGCAAAATATTACAGGAAGAGGAAATGGAAAATAACAATGAAAACCAACAGTGGGAGGTAGGACACTAAAGGGGGGAAAATAATCAAAGAGGAAAACAAACCATGTTTAGTAACATAAATAAAAAAATATGGCTGGAACAACAACCCATATCTCAATAATAACCCTAAATGTTAATGGCTTAAACTCACCAATCAAGAGACACAGGCTAGTAGAATGGATCACAAAACAAGACCCAACAATATGCTGCCTACAGGAGACGCATTTGATAGGAAAAGACATACATAGGCTGAAGGTGAAAGGTTGGGAAAAATCATATCACTCATATGGACTTCAGAAACAAGCAGGAGTATCCATACTCATATCAAATAAAATAGATTTCAACCCAAAGTTAATCAAAAGGGATAAAGAGGGACACTACATACTGCTCAAGGGAACCATACACCATCAAGACATAACAATCATAAATATATATGCCCCAAACAATGGTGCAGCTATGTTCATCAAACAAACTCTTCTCAAGTTCAAGAGTCTAATAGACCAACATACAATAATCATGGGAGACTTCAACACACCTCTATCACCACTGGACAGATCTTCCAAACAAAAGTTGAATAAGGAAACTATAGAACTCAATAACACAATTAATAACCTAGACTTAATTGACATATATAGAATATACCACCCAACATCAAGCAGTTACACTTTTTTCTCAGCAGCACATGGATCCTTCTCAAAAATAGATCATATATTATGTCACAGGGCAACTCTTAGACAATATAAAGGAGTAGAGATAATACCATGCATCTTATCTGATCATAATGGAATGGAACTGAAAATCAACGATAAAAGAAGGAAGGAAAAAGAATACATCACTTGGAGAATGAACAATAGGTTACTGAATGATCAATGGGTTATAGAAGACATCAAGGAGGAAATTAAAAAATTCTTAAAGATTAATGAAAACACAGACACAACATATCGGAATCTATGGGACACATTGAAAGCAGTTCTAAGAGGAAAATTCATTGCTTGGAGTTCATTCCTTAAAAAAAGAAAAAACCAACAAATAAATGATCTCATACTTCATCTCAAAATCCTAGAAAAAGAAGAGCAAAACAACAGCAAAAGAAGTAGAAGGCAAGAAATAATGAAAATCAGAGCTGAAATTAATGAAATCGAAACAAAAGAAACAATTGAAAAAATTGACAAAACTAAAAGTTGGTTCTTTGAAAAAATAAACAAAATCGACAGACCCTTAGCAATGCTAGTGAAGAGAAGAAGAGAGAGAACTCAAATTACTAACATACGGGATGAAAGAGGCAATATCACAACAGACACTTCAGAAATACAGAAGATAATCAAAAATTATTTTGAATCCTTATACTCCAATATATTAGAAGATAGTGAAGGCATAGATAAATTTCTTAAGTCATATGATCTGCCCAGATTGAGTCAGGAGGATATAGACAACCTAAACAGACCAAAATCAATTGAGGAAATAGAAGAAACCATCAAAAGACTACCAACTAAGAAAAGCCCAGGACCGGATGGGTATACAGCAGAGTTTTACAAAACCTGTAAAGAGGAACTAATACCAATACTTTTCAAGCTACTTCGGGAAATAGAAAAAGAGGGAGAACTTCCAAATTCATTCTATGAGGCCAACATCACCCTGATACCTAAACCAGACAAAGACACTTCAAAGAAAGAAAACTACAGACCAATATCTCTAATGAACCTAGATGCAAAAATCCTCAATAAAATTCTGGCCACTTGGATACAAAAACATATCAAAAAAATTGTGCACCATGATCAAGTAGGATTCATCCCTGGGATGCAAGGCTGGTTCAATATACGGAAATCAATAAATGTTATTCACCACATCAATAGACTGAAAAATAAGAATCATATGATCATCTCGATAGATGCGGAAAAAGCATTCGACAAAGTACAGCATCCCTTTATGTTCAAAACTCTAGAAAAACTAGGGATAACAGGAACATACCTCAATATTGTAAAAGCAATCTATGCTAAGCCTCAGGCTAGCATCATTCTGAATGGAGAAAAATTGAAGGCATTCCCTCTAAAATCTGGAACAAGACAGGGATGCCCTCTCTCACCACTTCTGTTCAACATAGTTCTCGAAACACTGGCCAGAGCAATTAGACAGACGAAAGAAATTAAAGGCATCAAAATAGGAAAAGAAGAACTTAAATTATCACTATTTGCAGATGATATGATTCTATACCTAGCAGACCCAAAAGGCTCTACAAAGAAACTATTAGAGCTAATAAATGAATTCAGCAAAGCGGCAGGATATAAAATCAACACGCATAAATCAAAGGCATTCCTGTATATCAGCGACAAATCCTCTGAAATGGAAATGAGGACAACCACTCCATTCACAATATCTTCAAAAAAAAATAAAATACTTGGGAATCAACCTAACAAAAGAGGTGAAAGACTTATACAATGAAAACTACAGAACCCTAAAGAGAGAAATAGAAGAAGATCTTAGAAGATGGAAAAATATACCCTGTTCATGGATAGGCAGAACTAACATCATCAAAGTGGCGATATTACCAAAAGTTCTCTATAGGTTTAATGCAATGCCAATCAAAATCCCAACGGCATTTCTTGTAGAAATAGAGAAAGCAATCATGAGATTCATATGGAAAAATAAAAGACCCAGAATAGCAAAAACAATGCTAAGCAGGAAGTGTGAATCAGGCGGTATAGCGATACCAGACTTCAAACTATACTACAGAGCAATAGTAACAAAAACAGCATGGTACTGGTACCAAAACAGGCGGGTGGACCAATGGTACAGAATAGAGGACACAGAAACCAATCCACAAAACTACAACTATCTTATATTTGATAAAGGGGCTAAAAGCATGCAATGGAGGAAGGATAGCATCTTCAACAAATGGTGCTGGGAAAACTGGAAATCCATATGCAACAAAATGAAACTGAATCCCTTACTCTCGCCATGCACAAAAGTGAATCCAAAATGGATCAAGGAGCTTGATATCAAATCAGAGACATGCCGTCTGATAGAAGAAAAAGTTGGCTACGATCTACATACTGTGGGGTCGGGCTCCAAATTCCTCAATAGGACACCCATAGCACAAAAGTTAATAACTAGAATCAACAAATGGGACTTACTCAAACTAAAAAGTTTTTTCTCAGCAAAAGAAACAATAAGAGAGGTAAATAGAGAGCCTACATCCTGGGAACAAATCTTTACTCCTCACACTTCAGATAGAGCCCTAATATCCAGAGTATACAAAGAACTCAAAAAATTAGAC
This sequence comes from Marmota flaviventris, assembly GCF_047511675.1. Taxonomy (NCBI): domain Eukaryota; kingdom Metazoa; phylum Chordata; class Mammalia; order Rodentia; family Sciuridae; genus Marmota; species Marmota flaviventris. Next base: position 99,446,154 of record NC_092505.1, on the reverse strand, counting down.
AATAAGAGAACAAACAACCCAATCAACAAATGGGCCAAGGACCTGAACAGACACTTCTCAGAGGAGGACATACAGTCAATCAACAAGTACATGAAAAAATGCTCACTATCTCTAGCAGTCAGAGAAATGCAAATCAAAACCACCCTAAGATACCATCTCACTCCAGTTAGATTGGCAGCCATTATGAAGTCAAACAACAACAAGTGCTGGCGAGGATGTGGGGAAAAGGGTACACTTGTACATTGCTGGTGGGACTGCAAATTGGTGCAGCCAATTTGGAAAGCAGTATGGAGATTTCTTGGAAAGCTGGGAATGGAGCCACCATTTGACCCAGCTATTCCCCTTCTCGGTCTATTCCCTAAAGACCTAAAAAGAGCATGCTACAGGGACACTGCTACATCGATGTTCATAGCAGCACAATTCACAATAGCTAGACTGTAGAACCAACCTAGATGCCCTTCAATGGATGAATGGATAAAAAAATGTGGCATTTATACACAATGGAGTATTACTCTGCATTAAAAAAATGACAAAATCATAGAATTTACAGGGAAATGGATGGCATTAGAGCAGATTATGCTAAGTGAAGCTAGCCAATCCCTAAAAAACAAATGCCAAATGTCTTCTTTGATATAAGGAGAGTAACTAAGAACAGAGTAGGGTCGAAGAGCATGAGAAGAAGATTAACATTAAACAGGGATGAGAGGTGGGAGGGAAAGGGAGAGAGAAGGGAAAATGCATGGAAATGGAAGGAGACCCTCAGAGTTATACAAAAGTACATACAAGAGGAAGTGAGGGGAAGGGGAAAAATAATACAAGGGGGACAAACGAATGTCAGTAGAGGGGGCAGAGAGAGAAGAGGGGAGGGGAGGGGAGGGGAGGGGGGATAGTAGAGGATAGGAAAGGCAGCGGAATACAACAGACACTAGTATGGCAATATGTAAATCAATGGATGTGCAACTGATGTGATTCTGCAATCTGTATATGGGGTAAAAATGGGAGCTCATAACCCACTTGAATCAAATTGTGAAATATGATATATCAAGAACTATGTAATGTTTTGAACAGCCAACAATAAAAAATTAAAATATATATATATATATATATATATATATATATATATATATATAACAGAAATATATGTATATATATTTATATATATATATATGTATATATATTTATATATATATATACATATATATATGTATATATATTTATATATATACATATATATATGTATATATATTTATATATATACATATATAAATATATGTATATATATTTAGTGTCTTGTGGATTTACATAATAGCATGATTCAGTATAGTATATTCATATATGTACATAGGAATGTTTTGTTGGATTCATTCCATTGTCTCTCCCTGTTACATTTCTTTTCCCTTCCCTTCATTCCCTTTGTCTATTCCACTATTCTTTCTTCTATTTTTTATCTATCCCCCACCATATTTTGAATTAGCTTTCACATATCAGAGAAAACATTAAACCATTAACTTTGGGGGACTGATTTATTTTACTTAGCACGATAGTCTTTAGTTTCATCTACTTACTAGTAAAAGCCATAAAGTCATTCTTTTTATGGGTGAGTAATCCTCCATTATGTATATATATCACATTTTCTTCATCCATACATCTGTTGAAGGGCACTTAGATTAGCTGCATAACTTAATGAATTCACTTTGACTTTTGTGCAGGGTGAGAAATAGGCGTTAAAGTTCATTCTACTGCTATGAATTTTGTTGCTATAAACATTGGTGTGGCTGCTTCACTGTGGTATATTGATCTAAAATCATTTGGATAAACACTGAAGAGTGGGATAACTGGGTAAAATGGTGGTTCCATTTCAGTATGTTTGTACCAATTTGTAATCCGACCAATAATGTATGAGTGTACACTTGTCCCCCCTTCCTCCTCAACATTTATTGTTACTTGTATTCTTGATAATTGCCATACTGACTAAAATGAGATGTGGAACATTTCTTCAAACATTTGTTGACCATTTGTTTGTCTTCTTTCAAGAAGTGTATTTCAGTTCTTTGACCATTTATTTATTTGGCTATTTGGTTTTGGGGATATTGATTGATTGATTGATTGATTGATTGATGTTAAGTTGATATTAGTTCTCTTTAGATCCTGGATATTAATTCCCCATCTGAGGAGACGCTGACAAAGATTTTTCTCCCACTCAGTAGGCTCTCCCGTCATGCTCCCAATTATTTCCTTTACTGTGAAATAGATTTCTAATTTGATGCCATTACATTTTTTTGGCAGAGTAGAGAGGCTGCTTTCCAAGCTGCTCCAGGGCATGAGACAAGAGAATGGATAAACAGCTTCTCAGTGAGTTGGGTAAGGCAGGGATTTTACTGGAATTCAATTCTGGACTATCAGAACAGATTGGGGATTTATAAAATTGGATACAATAAAATAAGAGGTGGCATGCCTGTAATCCCAGCAGCTCAGGAGGCTGAGGCAGGAGGATCTTGAGTTCAAAGTCATCCTCAGCAATGGCAAGGAGCTAAGCAACTCAGTGAGACCCTGTCTCTAAATAAAATAGAAAATAGAGCTGCTAGCAAAAGACAGAAAAAGAATCAAGGGAAACAGACATGTGAAAAACAATAAAAAACAAAAGTAAGATATAAAAATCCCTAGTCTTCAAAAGACAGAGTTATGAAAAATAACTACTTTCTAAAAATGATAGAAATGAGAAAAGACAGACAAATATGTACGAGTATAAATATCCACAAACCATTTATCACACAATCGAAAAGAAAAATGAAGAAAATAAATAAATAAATAAAGATTCTTGATGAAAAATTAAGGAATCATTTCCATTGTGATTGTTTAAAATTGTCGCTGAGAATATGATTGTTGTTTGTTCCCAAATTTCTGTCTTTTCATGTTCTCTCTGATGCATAGATTCTATGCCACTACAAGGAGGGGGGGTGGGAAGAAAAGAACAGAAGTTCAGTTGTTTAGACAAAGAGAAATGAAGGGGAAAGTAGGGGGATTGAAATAGGAAAGAGAGTAGAATGAATCTGACAACTTTCCAATGTACATACATGAATAAACCACAGTGAATCTCAACATTGTGTACAGCCACAAGAATGGGATCCTAATTAGAATAACTTACATTCCATGCTTGCATAAATATATCAAAATAGATTCTATTGTCATGTAGAACTAAAGAGAACAAATATATTTTTTAAATATTAGAGTATGCCTATCCTTTAACCTTGCAGAAGGCAAAATCTCCAAGAAAAAGAGACTATTTTAGTTAGATTTTTTTCATTATCAGCCCCAAGAATATCACCACAAAAGAATAAAGCAATAAATGATGAATAAAGAAATAAGTAAATGATTTCATTTTGGACTATACCTTGAGGTAGTCAATTAAAACTAGTAAGAGGATTTACTTTTACTTTTTAAAATTTTTAAATTTTAAATTGACAAAGAGTGGGGCAAATTATAGAGTAATAACATTAATAGTTATTAAAATAATGTTTATAAAATTTAACTGACATAGCAAAAACTTATTACTTATATTAAATGAAAATGCCTGAAAATTATATGTATTTTAACATGAATAATTAATATATTTGTATACTGAAAGAAAAAAATATACAAAAATATTTAGACTTGTCATTTTTGCATATGATAATAAATTTTTTTATTAAAAAATATAAAACACTGTTCAGCCTCCTAAAGGAAGAAAGCAAGTAAAGAAAGACAGAACATTACAGCAGTTCATAAAACTGACAAAAAGAACTATGCTAAGGAGAACATACATTATTATAGTAAAGAGAAAATGAAAAAGTGTAAAATGCATAGTAAAAAGATTATAATAAATGAAAACTTCAAAAATAAAAATAATCCATGAAATGTGAGTAGGAAGTGATGCTGTAACTCAATTGGTAAAATGGATCAAATCATGTGAGTCCTTAAGTGGTGTCCTAATAATGTCAAATTCTATCCTTAGGAATAGATATCAAGTCCTAAACAAAAACTGCCTAAATTTTACATTAAAATGATTGTATATGTCACTACACATCAATTAAATATACATAAAATGACACTAAGTGTTTTAGTTTCTCAATTGGATAAAATTAACACTATGAGGATTTCTTATTAGTTAAGTAATTGAAACCCATTTAAATTATTTGGAACACTATATGCTCTTAATAATTTTATTAAATTTTTTTAAAAATATCTTAATTTAGATACCTATATTACATACATATAAATATAGATGCTATATATACATGTATATGTGTAATACACATATTAGAGGTATGAAAGCAATTAATATTTTATTTTTACTTCTTTCAAAATTCAGAATTAAAGAACAAATCTTTATTTGTAGCAAATCACTTCTAAAAATGATATTTGTGGTTAAATGTTTTAATCTTCTTGCATTTTCTCTTAATTTACAGACTGTCAAATCAGTGCCAGTAAAAAAAAACAAAAACAAAAACAAAGCACTCTAATTATGTTTATGAGAACAAATTCTTTTATAAAGTTCCTATCACTGAAGGCTTATTTAACTTTTTCCTGACCCCTTTAACAGAATTCCTAACACTACAGTCTTCTATGAGTAAATATAATCTAGAGTGAAAAGAATGGATTAAAAGGTGACAGGTGACATTGAAAAGAGACTTAAAATGTCACACTGTCTGTTATAAAATTTTGACGTCTCCTGTCAAAGCTTTATTTCCTAAAGCAATGTGGGGTTTTCATCAGTATAAAGTCTATTTATAATTGTTTATTTGGTTTGACCTAGGAACACTAACATTGAATTTAATTGAAACTATTCTTTTTTAAAATATCTTTTCTAGTTTTTAGTTATAGATGGCTACAATATCTTTATTTTGTTTATTTTTATGTGGGGCTGAGGATCAAACCCAGTGCCTCACATGTGTGAGGCAAGCACTCTGCCACTGAGCCCCAACCCCAGCCCTAATTGAAACTATTCTGATTCAAGTTTTTTTTTTTCCTGCATTTCATAAAAGAAAGCAGCACAAAATAAGTATTTAAAATATTGTGACCTTCCCTTCTCTTGGACTGAAAGGAAATTTTTCACCAGAATCATTCAACATAGAAGGGGTAATTCATCAAACACATTTTATATACAGGTGAATTAATTGCAGGAATATTATAAGAAAGATAACTGTATTCCCAAGAAATAAAAGCACTTCAAAAATTTATAGAGACTATTGTTCCAACCTTGAATAGATATACAGCTCCTAATTATGTAGTCAGTTTCTGCAGGTTCTACTTTTAAGGGCTGTAACTGTACAACATTTCCAATGGAATATGATCAGAACAACAAAATCAAGATGCACATGGACACATACCCCACCTTGTTTGTCCAGTCTATACTTGACCTCAACATCCTTGCTTAGAAGGAAATCTCAGGAGTTCAAGGCAAAAAAAGATGGCTCCTTTTTGGTGTCTTGGTTGGAATTTCCTGAAACTGAATAAATTGTAAGAGACAACTCTTTGGTTGATCTCCCTCCTTTAACACCATCATTGTTTGCATTGATGCATTGGCTATTGGTCCTACAGTCAGCTGTTCAAGATAAAATAAACAATGGCTTATCACCACTCATAGTTCTTCATGATATTTATCAGTTTAGTTTTTCCAAAGTGTTCTTTAGCTATTTCCTTCTAGAAACAATGAACACAAACCACTCCAGTATATCTGTTCTCAGAAGTCATGCTTATTTCTTATGTACCTTGCTTTCTTCATCTTCTTAGAAAGTCATTTTCTAGCATCTACATCTAGCTGTTTCCATTCATCCTTCGAAACTTATCTGAAGCATCTGTTTCCTTTCTTTCTGTATCATTCTTTTCCATGTTACATCACAGATTGGAAGTTTTTCTAATGCATGTCCACCATAGATTCACATACTTTCTTCTATATTAGCAATTTAATTTGGCAGTAATTATTCATGCATAACTAAAAAAGAAAGAGATGATATATATATTTTAAAGAGTAGGAATTTTAGGGTCAGACTGACCTGGTTTCAACTCTACCCCTAAGTAACTGTTCTCTTTGGCAAAGTTTATTTATTTTATAAATTGAAAGTTAACATTAAAAATTTTTGTCATGTATAACATGTTTTGAATAATACACATACACACATATACACATATACATAGACATTATAGAATGATTAAATCTAACTAATGAATAAGTGCATACTATATCACATAGATATCATTTGTGTAATGAGAATGCACATATCCATTCTGTCTACATTTTAGAAAAATATATATTGTATTAATGATTCTTTCTTCTATTCATATAGGTCTTTAATTTATCTCAACAATGTTTTATAGTTTTCAGAATAAAAGCTTTTCACATAGTTTATTAAATTTATTCCTAAGGTTTATTTAAAATTTTTATTTGTTCTTTTGGGTATACACAAAGGTAGAGTGTATTTTGACATATTACACATACATGGAGTATGATTTATTTTAATTAGTATCCCATACTATACATTACACATGATGTGGAGTTTCCCTAGCTGTGTATTCATATATGAACATAGAAAAATTATATCTGATTTATTCTACTGTCTTTCCTATTTCCATCCCCCCTCCCTTGCCTCAATTTCCCTTTGTCTAATCCACTGAACTTCTGTTCTCTGCTCTGCCCCGCCCCCCTTATTGTGCATTAGTATCCACACTTCGGAGAAAACATTTGGCCTTTGCTCTTTTTTTAATGTATCTTATTAAGTCTTTTTTTGTTTTTGCCTCTTGAAAAATAAGGGCTAAAAATTTCTACAATAAAATAAGTTTTTAACATTTATTTATTTATTAATATAGTTTTTCATGTAAATATTTAGGACTAGAAGGACAGAGAGAGAGAGAGACAGGGACAGAGGGAAAGAGAGGAGGACCATTCTAGGCACTGGGAATAGAAAATGAATTGATTTTTACAGGTTAGGGTTTTACCATAAAAAAAAAAGTGTGGTAAAAAGTTTCTCCTAAATTTAGAGATCTAGGACTTAAAAACTAAAGAGAATTGGTGAAATAATAATCCAAGGCATTTCAACTAAATTTAACTAAATTGTTGGAATAAGTTATTTATTCCAATGAAGAGGAAAATATTCTTTTTGTTGGGCGGGGGGTGTATACCAGGGATTGAACTCAGGGGCACTCAACCACTGAGCTACATCCCTATTCCTATTTTGTATCTTCTTAAAATTAGAGACAGAGTCTGAGTTTCTTAACTTCTCACTAAATTGTTGAGGCTGGTTTTGAACCCAGGATCCTCCTGTCTCTGCCTCTCAAGCTGCTGGAATTACAGGCGTGTACCATCGCACCTGGCCCTAAAATATTTTTACTAAATGCATTTCTGTTTTATTTCTGTTTGTCAAATTCCAGACAATAGTGAATTGTCAATAAAGCTATCAAAGTAAATAGAAAGGAAGGAGCTCCCTAAGTATATGAATTCATATACTTCAGGGAATATAATATATAACTCTGTAATATGCATGTGTTATAACAAGTTTCATATTTTAATTTTCATAATCAATACTATGTAGTACATATTATACTGTTACAAAAATATATCATAACTCATTCTATCACTTTGATAATATTTACCTCATTTTCAATTCCCACCACCACATAAAATAGTTTTATACTTACACATGTACATATGTGTATGTTTTATACACTAGATTTATGTTATGCATTATACTAATTTTGTGTTACTATAACAAAATATCTGAGGAAGTCATTCATGAAGAAAAAAGTTTACTTAGTTCACATCTGGAGAGTCAATATCCAATACTGGCTTGACACATTTATTTAGGACTAGAAGGAGAGAGAGAGAGACAGGGACAGAGAGAAAGAGAGGGCCTCACAGCAGATGGCCTCATATCATGATGGAGCCATGTGTGAGAGCATGTAATCACACCTACTGTATAACTTTTGTAACAGTAATTTCCTTATTTTCAAGAATATGTGTAGAATAATTTCTTGAAAGAGGAATTGCTGTATCAAAAAATGTCAGCATTCATATTAGTGCATTATTGTTATACATAATAGTGGGGTTCATTTTAACACAGTCACACATTCATAGAATAAATTATTTTCCATTTCAGACTCCAGCACTTCCTCCTTCCTCCTTTATTTTACCTCTCTACTCCTGTGGCTTTCCCCCATCTATATATTGATTTTATAAATTGGTACTTTACAGGATTACATAAAGGTTTAATTCATCATGGGGATTCACACATGCACACACAGCATCACACAGTCAGTCTCATTCTGCTGCTCCTCCTTTATACTGATCTTTCCTCCTCCCCATTAACCCCTTCTCAATTCAGTTCCTCTGATCTCCCATCTGTTTTTATGGTACAGCTTCATCTCTTCCCCTTACTTGACTCTAGCTTTCACATATGAGAGAAAACATTCAACCCTTGACTTTCTGAGTCTCATTCATTTCACTTAGCTTGATGTTCTCTAATTTTCCTCCATTTACTAATATGCCATAATTCCATTCTTCTTTATAGCTTAGTAGAACTCCATTTTATTTATTTGTCACCTTTATTTACCATTCATCTGTTGACAGGCACCTGTGCTGATTCCATAACTTGGCTATTGTGAGTTGTGCTGCTATAAAAATTGATGTGCCTGTATCACTATAGTATGCTGATTTTCGTTCTTTGGGGTAAATACCAAGGAGTGAGATAGCTGGGTCCTATGGTAGTTTCATTTCTAGTCTTTTGAGGAATCTTTATGCTTCCTTCAAAAGTCATTGTGCTAGTTTGCAATTCCACCAGCAGAGTGTATCTTCTCTGCACCCATCCTCACTACCATTTATACTTATTTATTTCCTTGATACTTGCCATTCTTCTTGGAGTGAAATTAAATTTCAATGTAATTTTGATTTGTTTTTGCCTGATTGCTAGGGGGTTTGAATGTTTTCTCAGGTATTTGTTGGACATTTCTTCATTTGAAAATTGTCCATTTAGTTCTTTTCCCCATTTGGGGGCTTTTTTTTGGGGGGGGAGAGGAGTTCTTTATATATTCTGGATATTAATCTCTTGTCAGAGGTGTAGCTGGCAAAGATTTTCTCCCATTCTGTAGGCTTACCCATCACACATTTAATTGTTTCCTTTGCTGTGCAGAAGTTTTTTTTTTTTTTTTAATTTGATGCATCACGTGTATTGTTTCTTTGTTTTCTTGAACTCTAGAGTTCTTGATAAAGAAGCCAGTGCCTGTACCAATATGTTAGAGTGTGGAGCTTGTGTTTTCTTCTAGCAGTTGCAGAGTTTCTGGCTTAATTCCTAGGTGTTTTAGTTGACCTTTGTGTGGGATGAGAGAGAGAGAGAGAGAGAGAGAGAGAGAGAGAGAGAGAGATCGAGAGATCTAGTTTCATTCTTTACGTTTGTATATTCAGTGTTTCCAGCACCATTGGTTAAAAAGGTTCTATCTTTTCTCCAGTGTTTGTTTCTGGCACTTTTGTTGAATATTCAATGACTGTATCTGTGATGATTTGTCTCTGTGTCTTCTATTCCATTCCATTGTTCTTTATATCTGTTTTGATGTCAATACCATGCTGTTCTTCATTACTAATGCTCTGTAGTACAATTTGAGATCAGGTATTATGATGCCTCCGACATTTATCTTTTTACTCAGGTTTGCTTTGGTTATTCTGTGTCTCTTATTCTTCCAAATGAATATTAGGACTATGTTTTTTTGTTGTTGTTTTGTTTTGTTTTTAGTTTTGTGAAGAATATCATTAATATTTTGATGGGGATTGCAATGAATCTGTACAGCACTTTAGGTAATATGGCCATTTTGACAATATTAATCCTGCTTATCCAAGATGTGCAAAGTCCTTCCATCTTCTAAGGTCTTCAATTTCTTTCTTCATTGTTCTATAGTTTCCATTGCAGAGGTCTTTCACCTCCTTAGTTAGATTAATTCCCAAGGTGTTTTTTCTTTATTTTTTTCTTTCTTTCTTTACTTTTTTTAGGTTATTGTAAAAGGGAGGGTTTTCCTGATTTTCTTCTCAGGAGGTTCACTATTGGAGAATAGGAAGGCTATTGATTTTTTTATGATGATCTTGTATCTCACTACTTTGCTGTATTTATTTATCAGCTCTAGAAGTATTCTGGTGAAGTGCTTTGGATCTTCTACATATATAATCATAATTTCTATAATTTGAATTATTGTCAAATATCCTTTTATATAAGATTATATTAATTACACTTGATTCAGAAAAACATAAGATTTTCTGTTTTTTTTTACTTTATTATTCATAGAGTTCCAAAGTTTTCAATATGTAAAAATATATGCAAAAGATAATAATTCTTGGTGGGTTTTATTTGTATATTTCTTTTATGTTGAAGGATGGATATAAAATTATGGGCTCTCCATTTTCTCCAATTGCATACTTTAATACACTGTTTAATTTCCCTGTACATAAAGCGTCATCAAAAATCTAACACTTTTTCTCTTGAATAAATTGGCTTTTTTTATTGCTTTGTCATATTTTATTTTTAGTAATTTTAGTACAATATATCTCAATATTGTTTTTCTAAGCTTACTTTTACAGATATGGAGATTGTCCTTTAAATAAAAATTTCCAAATGATTTAAACTCTCTTAAAAATAGGAATTTTTATTTAAATGCATTTTTTAGTACTTTAGTAATTCCATTGTTTTCTCTTACTCAAGAACCCTTAAAATATATGTGTGTTAGAACTCCCTTGCCTAACTTTCCCATTTTGCAGCATTCTTTAGAATATTTTCATCTGTCTTATTTCTGTAAATTTCCTTCTTTTACCTCCTAGTCTGGTAAGTCAATATTTTTTCAACATCCACCCATTCTTTATTAATTTTTTAAAAATTCTTATCCTGTGAATTTACACAGAAATCAGACACATGGTGAAAAGTATATGAATCCCTACATGCCCATCACCTGCTTCACATTTATCAATATTGCCAATCTTGTTTCCGCAACCTCCAGATGGGATATAAATCCTGGGGTTCACTTTAAATACCAGGAGGGGAAAGTGACAAAGCAATCAAGTCTCCAGACACCACTGTGATATCTGCCACTTAGACAAAGTTTGTATGTAGACCAGATTACTTTTCCTTTTGAATTTTCTGTTCTTAAATTGTCCCAGTATTGCTTCCCAATGAGTAATTATATAATATTTGGGGATGTTTTTCTCTTTGCATCCCCTCTACTTTGACTTAATTTAGTTAATGACTGAAGTTTATAACTTTTTTTTCTGTGTTCTCTTACACCAAATTTCAGTACCACTTCTGATCGATACATCTCTTTCTAGACACATGCATTGTTTCTCAGCTACAATATAATATAATAGCTTTATTAAATTTCTAGATTCTTGAAAAAGACTCTTCATATCATTTGCAAATTTTCTTTTTACTGCCCAGAGAAGGACAGAATAGAATACATAAAAGAAAGCTTATTCACATCTATGTTAAATTAGAAGATTTTAATTATTATTTTGTATGTTACATTAGCCCTCCTGTTCTCTGGGAATACATTTCAAGGTATTCTGTGGATATCCGAAATTCCAGATAGTACTAAAACCTATATAAACCATGTTTTTCTTATACATACATACCTAAGATAAAGTTTAATTTATAAATTATGCAGAGTAAAAAGAAAATTATAATAAAAGTTATTTAAGGTCTATGAGTTTTTATTTTCTGTAGTTTTCCATTTTGTTTTCAAACCACAGTTGACTGTGAGTAACTCTGAAATATAGAAAGCAAAACTGCAGAGAAGGGAACTACAATATCTATTTAGGAGAGTTATACATAAGCCAGACAAACATTCACAGAAAGCTTTCTCTGTGCTTATATATGAACCACATGGTGGGCTCCTTAACAGGATAAAGTTGTATATATCAAAGAGCACAAAAAATATCCCAGCTCTAAAAGATTTTATATTACACAGTGAAGAAATACATAAAAATAAACAGGTAAGTTGCACTTCGGAGGGCAATCAGATACTTAGAGAAAATTAAGTAAGGGTCATAGGAATATCTAGAAGTGGAAAAATTTTGGTCTTTTACATACGATGGACAGAAAAAAAATCCCAATGGTAGACTAAGCAGAAACTGGAAAAATGTGAGTAAGCGAACCAGTGAAGTAGCTTCTGAGGGCCTGCAGCCCAGGAGTCTAAATTCATTAAGAACTCAAGGGCTTTATTCTATTCTGATTTCCAGGCATTTTTACTGGTATCTTTCCATGAATTAGATAATCTTGGTATCCAAAGCCATTTATTTTTAATTGATGTTTTGAGACTTACTTTATAGCTGTCATGCATTTCCACCTTTATATTACTTGGAATTAATTCCATATTTTGATTGATATTCTTCAGCAACATTAGGACGTATTACATTATTGATTGTGGAGATTCTCTGATAAATTATTAGATGGCTCCTAAAATATAATTCAACACATTTCTGATCATAATTTGATCCTTTCCTTATGGATTGAATTATGTCTCCTCAAAAAAAATATGTTGTGGTCCTAACCTGTAGCATGTCAGAATGTGACCTTTTCTGGAAAAGGGGTTATTATTGCAATTAGTTAAGATAAAAGCAACATGACAATGTCTTTATTAAAAGGAAATATTTGAACACAGAGATAGAGGTGCACAGAGGGAAGATAATGTGAGTACATACAGGGAGATGGTGGCTGTAGCACTGGAACAATGTCATTCACCACCAGAAGCTAGAAAAGTCAGGGAAAGATTTTGTGCCACAGCCATTAGGGTGCATGTGATCTTTAATTCCCAAAGTCTGTGCTCTGTGACTGTAAGAGAACAAGTTGTTTTGAACCAGGTTTTGATTCTTTCCTACAGTGACCCTAGAATATTAGTATACTTTTTTATATGTCTGCATTTTCTCTTCTCCTCATTGAGCTGTGCCAACCTATGAATAGATACTAAATTCATTTTTTTTTGCCATTTTGTTACTATCTGCTTGTAATATCCCTGCTCCTCTTATCTTTCCCATTTCATAGATAAAGGTACAAGCATCCACTGAATCTTATGTAGATATAGCAAGGATGAGGTGCCCCATGGTCTTCACCTAAAATTGGGGACCCTTCTGAACAAACACATAGAGAAACACTACGTAATAACTAAATTCTGAGGTATTCGTTCTATATCTATATTCTAAAGTAACACTTCTCAAACACTGATTTATACATGAACCACGCCATGGTGAGCTAGTTAAAATGCAGTGTTCTGATTTCATATTCCCTATTACTAATAAGCTGCCTAATATTGTTGATGCCTTTGTTCCCAAATCATATTTTGGGAACCAAAGCTTTAAAACTTGGCCCAAAGACTTCTGTCAGAAACCCAAATATTACCCTTAACATCTTCACCTAGAAATAAATTCTAACCTAATTCTTCTAAGCCTCACATTTCTGCATTCTTAGAAAAAGAGGGTATTTCTCTAGATGGTGGAATCTAAAAAAAGACATCCCAACAGGGGATGAATTAAAAATAGATGGCCCACTTGGACAGATATTTTAGGAGACAACACATCTCTATTGGAATATATAATTCTATCAAGATATGGTTTGGCAAATTCATCCAGTGCTGTATTTCAGCCCCCACACTATCCTTGGCCATGAGCCTTTAAATGGCACAGGCTGCATGAAGGGTGTCCTATACCTTCTCCACCTGCCCTCTCACCTCCAATAATCCAAGTATGTCAATTCATGGAACAGTTTTTAGCAAATTTGGAAGAGAACTGCCTCGATTTATTAAGCACTAATGAGAGAAAACCTCTATAAATCATCATACTGTATGGATAAATTTAATGTTTTCTCCTGAGACTGGGAATATGGAAAGTGTGAATTTAATAGAGTTGAATCCACTAGTAGAATATCATTGTAATTTTCAATGTAGTTATTTGTCAGGTTTTATTAAAGTTTAAACACCATCTATTTTTTAAAAATCAGAAAATGCTACATACCTACTGTACTGTAAAAAGGAGTGTCTATGGTTTATTAAAATTGAAAATCTCTTCTCTTTCTGGGCACAGAATTAAAATGCATTTACCAATCTCCATTTCTACATAGAGGTAGTCATGTAACTAGATTCTAACATATATATATAGTAGAATGTTCAACCATGTCTCTTAATGAGTTATATGTCTGTATGTCTCCACTGCTTGGAAATGTGACTTTACTTCAGCTCAAGATGTAGAATTCATTTCTGACCTCTCTGGATTCCTGCTGGCCTTCAGACTTGTTTTTACCAATAGAATGTGGCAGACATAAAGTCATGATCTCTGAGGTGGTTTTAAGAGATCTCCCAGCTTCTGTTTTCGTCTTTTTGAGACATTTCCCTGACATATTCATCAACAGGTCCAGGGCACTCAACTGAGCCCACTTATCCATCAGCTGACTGTCACCATATGAATAAACTAATACAAGACAGTAGAAAATCTGCCTAATCAACCTATGAGATCAGGAGAAAAAATAAACTATTGTTTTAGGACATGAGTAATGGGGTGATCTTTCACACAGAAATCATTATTTGAATCAGAAAGTAATATTTGCAAAAGCAGTTGTACCACTTCTAGGTCTGACCCATGAAATCCTCCTTTGAGCATTTTTTCTTAATCACTTCCCTTTCTCAGGAGTTGGAATGGAGATGATTTCCAACAAAACCTTGGAAGCTGTTTATTGAAGGTGGCAAAGCTCCCAGAGCCTGGTTCCTGAATCATTGGCCAGGTAAGCACAGATATATAAATAAGAAATAAACTTCAGGATATTTTAATCACTCTAAGCCGGGTTTTGGTTCACGACTAAAAGGCTCAGGGGTCACTCCAGTTAAACTGGGCTGACTGGGCTGTACAAAATAACCACACAAGAGACACAAATACCTTTTTCTTTGGGGTCACTGTGACAGCTCCTCTGACCTTAAGGGTCTACAGGAAGAGAGAGAGCAAGAGCACACACTGACCCCTTTTATTGAGGAGAAGCTATTCAAATGAGGCAAGGGGTCAGGTTTCAGGGGGCTGAGTCTATCTTCATGATGTCCACTGTCAGCAGGTTGACTGACACCTGGGAAGGCAGGGCACAGTAAGAGAAGGGGACACACATACAAGGCACTTCCATGGAAGATTCTATCCTAAATAGGGCAAGGGGTTATATTACAAAGGAACAGGTGAGCATAGCTTCATCCATGGGGCTGTAGCAAGACACACCCATGCACGAGACACCGACCCTCGAACCCAGGAAGTGGGGGTGGGGAAGCTCTGTCACATTTCTGCGACTGAGTGCCTCAGCACCCAGCCGGGGAGTGTGACTCAGTCACGTGTAAGGTTGGGCTCCCACAACTCTACATTCTATTTATTATGGAAGTTAGCCTATAATAATTAATAGATCAACAATAATACTGCTTGCCTGGTCTTTAACATTTGGTTAGCTAATGTCTACATTCAGAAGCATTTTACTTTTGAGCAAAGTATTTTTTGTGAAAAAAAAATGAATCCTTGCATAACATCATATATATATATATATATATGTGTGTGTGTGTGTGTGTGTGTGTGTGTGCGTGTGTGTGTGTGTGTGTGTATCACATTTGCAATATAAATTAGTTTAAAAAAAAACACCAAAACACATTAGAAAAATTCAGGAGAGGAAAACTATATCCATAATTCTAATATTAAAATTTTGGCATATTTCATTATATATATGACTTTTTTAAACTTAAATTTATACTTTTTTTCCTACCAAACATTATTATAGTACACACCATTTTCCAAACACATCTCTTTAATATGGCTGTATCATACTCCATCTAGTGGACACAGCAGAATATTTTTTGGTAATTTAAGTTCCAGATATTGAGCATTATATTATAGAATACAATAATATTTCATGACACTGAGTACTTTTGTAAATAAGGATTTGCTTTTTCATATCATTTCGTTACTTGCTTCCTTAAATCATGTTAAAGAATTTAATTATGCTTAAATAATTATTAAAATTATTTAGTAGCTTATACATATTAAGTTGTTTGATTTAAGCTAAATTGTGTCAATAACATTAGTGCAGGGTTGGATTCCTCAGTATCAAACCTACAGTCTTCCCTCAATTATCATTAAATAGTGTATGAGATTATGATGATGATAATTTGCCCTCCAAATATATTTATACTTTTTTTTTTACTTGTCTCACCACAGATAGAACCTTCTATGTCCAATCTTCCATGTCACTAATTACTTATCTCCAAGAACCAAGGACATCTTGAGTTTACTCGGTACAAAGTTCTCAAGCTCAGAAACAAATCATTTAATGTAACAAAAAACACAAGATGCCGACTTGATCACCTTAAAACTGATTTTCCACATTCTCTTCAGTTGTCTACTAGAACATCTCCCTGACACTTGAAATACAACATTTATGTTGTATTTATGTATGTTATGGTATGGTTTGGATGCCAGGTGTTCCCCCAGAGGTCACATGTGAGATGATGCAAGAAGGTTCTGAGAAGAAATGTTTGTGTTAGGAGAGCTTTCACCCAACCAGTTAGTTAATAACCTGATGAGATTGAGCGGGAACTGAAGGCAGGTGGGGTGTGGCTGGAGGAGGTGGGGCCTTATGGGCGTGGCTTTGGGGTATATATTTGAATCTGTTGAGTGGAGTTGCTCTCTCTACTTCCTGATCATCAGGTGAGCTGCTTCCCTTTACGGGCACTCTTCCATCATGATGTTCAGCCTCATCTGAGCCCACAGAAATGGAGCCTGCTGTTTATGGATGGAGACCTCAGAAACAGTGAGCCCCTGAATAAATTTGCCCTGCTTTACAGTTTTTCTGGTTGGGTCCTTTTAGTCACAGCATGGGGTGGGGAGAAGAGTCACTTATATTCTATCCCCCACCAGCATGTGGTTGTCCACACCTTTCTATGTTTTTTAAGATATCCTTCTCAGAATTCTTCTAATCCTGCAAGCTTACCTGGAACTTAAGCTTGCAATTCAAATGTATTTTTCATAGGCTCCTTAAAATAGTATGTGTTCAAAATTAAACTAGTCATCTTTATTTTTACCTCTGCTTCAATTTCCAATTTTTTCATCTCAGTAGACTAGGTAGTATCAATCACCTGTTCATTCAAACGGGAAGGTAGGGAGTCATGCAAGCCTTTCTCATGCTGCCAGTGCCTTTTAATGTCACCAAGTTCTTTTATTGCTTTTTTGTTTGATGTTGTTCTCTTTTTCCCAGTATGTTAAAATTTTTATTTTTAAAAAATACTTTAAGCCAGGCACAGTGGTGTTCTCCTGTAATCCTAGAGGCTTGGGAGGCTGAGGCAGGAGGATTGGGAGTTCAAAACCAGCCTCAGGAAAATGAAGGTATTAAGCAACTCAGCAAGACTGTGCTGTAAATAAAATACAAAAATAGGGCTGGGGATGTGGCTCAGTGGCCTAGTGCCCTGGTATCCAAACAAACAACAGGAAGAAAAAAAAAAACTTTTAAATTTTTAAGGTTTTTAGAGTTTGATGAAGATAAAAGATAATACTACTTTAATTAATTAATTGTTAAAACCAGTTCTCACTTCATTTGTTTATTATGATTTTTAATTTTTGTCAAAAAAATTTTAAAATATATTTGTGCTTACCTAGACTTAGGACTATTTCATTATATTATCTCTTTTTATGTATGTTCTGAGACCTATTTTCCAAAGAGTTTATTCTTTTTATCTACATTTTCAGAAATTTTGGCTTATAGTTTTTCATGACAGCCTCTTGTGCTTTCGTTGTCTTTATATACTGACACCTACTGATATTTACTTATTTATGATATTTATTTCCCTTCTGATATTAGTAATTTGATTTCTTTTTCTGTTTATTTGTTTCTGGTCTTATAATTTGTCAATTTTATGAATATTGGAAATAAAAACAATTTTTGGCATTTTAACTTTCCCTAAAGTAACTTTTTCTATATTATTGTTTTCTGTTTTCAGTTTGTAGTGTACTTTTCCTCCCATTGTTGTTAATTTGCTTATTTTTTTTCCCTCTACCCTTTTATAAGGTAAGCTTAGGGAATTGATGTTTTAGCCTACACTTATTTTTAATGTCGTTTTAGCCTACACTTATTTTTAATGTCTTCATTTAATATTTTTTCATTTCCCTATGAATACCACACTATTTCTCCAAATTTTGAAATGCAATTTCCTTCTTTTAATTAAACTCAAAGTAGTTTTAATGTTTTCTGTAATTTATTCTTTACTTCATGCATTATTGTACTATTTAATTTATTGGCAGTAGGAAATTTTCTCGATATCAAATAAACTAGTGAGTTCAAAAGGGGCTCATTTTTTTAGAACAATTTCTCTCTAAATCAAAAAGAAGTACCTAAATTATGATTCATAAATAAAGAACTGGTTTGTTTTTTCCCAAAGTCTTTTAAATTTGAGAATATTGTGTGGGTTATATGTATGACATTATGGCCTTCTTTTGAAATTAATTTATTGAGGTAAAAAATTCATATAAATTGAAGAATTTTAAAACAAGCAATAAACAATGTGGCATTAATTATATTCACAACATTGTAAGCAATCTCTTTTATTTTGTTGCTTGTTATTTCCATAAGCCTCAGAGTTAAAAATCTTTGACCTCTTACGCAGTTTGTTCACTTTCTTCCCTCTGCCCAACCCTTGGCAACTATGAATCTGTATTCTGCCTTGATAGATTCACCTGGTCTGAATAATTCATTAAATATGCAACCTTTCATTTCTGCCTTTTATCATTTAACTTAAAGTTTTGGAGATGCATTATGACATGTGTGAAGTTCTTTCCAACATCAGTTCTCCAATTATCTGATGCCAACTGGGTTTTCCAAAATTCAGTCCTGACACTGACTGAATTTACCATCCGTTCCCACAGTCCCACAAAATGCCCCAGTTCAGACACTGGTCTCAAGTCCTAAGCCACCTATACTTCTGGCCAACTGGTTATAAATCAAAGGTTCACACAACCTGCTTCTCAAGCTTGATAATTTGCTGGAATTACTCACCATCCTGGAAGAAAACTGTGGCTTCCCTTTACCAGCTTAATATAAAAAATACAACTTGGGAGTAGCAAAATTGAAGATTCATAAAGCAGGGCACTGGTAGGGTTCAGGAAGTGGTGCTAAGCTTCCATTCTTTGGGACCCTCAATATGGCCACCAACCTGAAATATCTCCCAGTTGCATCATGTAAAATGTTTTATGGAGCCCAATTTCCAGTGCCCTTCTCTTTTCTAAAGGTCAGATCTGTAAGTCCCCATCCTCTAATATTCTTGGTCTCTGATAACTAAGACCATTTTTGTGGTAGTTAAGTACCCCCAACCCCCTAACATTAACTCAGACTCAGGGGTTATCAAGGGGGATTTTTAGGAATTAAAAATGACATTATTTCTGGGCCTATAATTCCAGCTACTCAGGACACTAAGACAAGAGGGTCATAAGTTCCAAGCAACTTATCAAAACCTTATCTCAAATATTTATTTAAAAAAAAAGAATAAATAAAATGGCTGGGGAATATAACTCAGTGGTTCAGTGCTTGTCTACCAAGTGCAAAGTCCTGGGTTCAATACTCAATGAAAAAAAAATTATTCTTTCAGAAAATTCCAAAAGTATTTGGAGACAAAAATAAAAGTCCAAGTAACTCTTATTATACAACATTGTACAAAATGTATCACTACATTATTTGTTTTAGGCTAAAAAAATTCTTTTCTTTACAATTAAATAATATTCAATCATATGTATATATCACAATATATACATATGTTAATATGTTAATACATATGTATATATTGTTAATATGTTAATACACTAATGAACATTGGGATATTCTGGCCTGCTGGCTATTATGGACAGTGCTGTTCTGAAGCTATGTGTACCTACACTTCTGGAAAACTTGTCTTCAGGTCTTTTAGATTAGGATTGAAATGATAGGATCATATGGTAATTCTATGTTTAACTTTGTAAGGAAGCACCCAAATGTTTTCGACAACTACTGAACCATTTTTCATTAACACAAGCAACCTATCAGGGTTGGTAATTTTCTAACCAGAGTTGATAATTTTCTTTATTTTAAATGATAGCCATCCTTAGCAGGTACAAAATGGCATCTTATTGTGGGTTCAATTTGTGTTTTTCTGATAACAAATGATGTTGAGATTATTTTCTGGTACATGTCAGCAATTTGGGCATCTTCTCTGGAAAAAATGTCAATTTTTAATTTTATTTGTCATGTATTTATGCATTATTATATTTTATACATTACATATGCTACAATAGATAACATATAATTATTAGCATATAAAAATTTTACTTATTTTAATAAGTAAAACTATAAGCATTCTCTTTTTCAAGGAAGTGCATTCAGAAAATTTGCTGCATTTTGATTATCTTACTGCCTAGTCATGATTTTCTCTTCACAATTTCTCATAATAATTTTGCTAAGTATATATGTAACCATCTTAAAAATATAATCTTATTCAAGGTAGGGGAAATTATACAATAACCTCATCAAATTTTATGGTATAGTTTTATGTTTGTTTACTGAGTTCCATGTATGTTTGTTCCTTACATTAGAAAAAATAACTATACAGCAACAGTTAAGGGGAAAATTTTATTTCATAATTAGATTTCTTAAAGGCCCTTTCAAGAAGCTTGCCTAATATTGAAGATAAGAGGTCTATGCCACATCCACTTATTTGTAATTTAAATTGCCACATTTTATCACAAATGACAATTCCAATGCCTTGGGGAAATTATGTTTTTTTATTGTACAATAAAGTTAATCTACTTATTACTTCTTATTAGAAAACTTCAGGCATATATTGTACTTTGTCCTAATAATGTTAAATTTTGATATTTTTGATATGTATGAAATCATAAGCCAAATATTTTCAGTTATGTTGTGATAATTATATCAAGATTGCATTTAATTTATATTTGTCTCTCAGAAAATGAATTTTGTACTTGGCAAATGTTCACGTTTCTTAACGTATGCATATGATAACATTTACCACAGTGCACATGATTATGTGATAACATGTTAATTTACTAAATATTACCATTCAAATACATCTTTGTCTTCTCTATTATAACTCCATTATGGTGGATAACATGATTTCATTAATTGCATATGACAATTTTTTATAAAATGTCTAAAGATAGCATAAAATTGCAATTATATTTTTTCTAGGTTCATTTCTAAAGCCTAGGAACTGTCTTATGCTTTCCTTCCCTAGCTGCCCCTTCAAAACCCATGATACTGGCTCACATTCATCTCCAGGATGTTCTAGAAAATTTTGGGTATCACTCATTTTCCTATTCAATATGTTTTTATTTTCTCTTCTGTGTCTTTTCTTCAGGTTGAACCTGTGCCCTCTGAAATTTCCCTTGCATACCTGTCTGCCTGGGAAAGAAACACCAATATTTCAAGAATATTGACACAGCCCCACCATTGTTAATGCTGCCTGCTGAGTTAGATGTTTCTTCTTTTAGGGCTCCAAAGAACAAAGAGTTGTCTTATTGACCTTTCACAACAAGCTTCTAGCATAGGAACTCAAAACTCCTGAAACTAAAAATGCTCTTAGGAGTAATTTTTTCCAAGACAGGATATAAAAACTATCTATTATATCACTGAGCCACGGAAACAGAATATCCAGATTCAAAAGTATATTGGAGGTAATTTAAAAGAACTACTCACTATGTTAGTATTCTTCTACCACATTCCTAGGGAGTGGTTTCTCAATCCCTGCACTAACACTTCTAGCTATAGCCAATTTAGTTTTAATTTGCTGCAGAAGACCCAAGCATTTTTTAACTTAAGCTTGCAGTGGTAATAGATGCTTTCTAAATATTGTCTTTAAAAGTTCCACATTCTCATTAGGGACAGAAATAACTAATACAGAAATAGGTAAAGTTTCCAAACAGACTTTTCATGCTTCCAAATACTTCTGATCACAACAGAAGCACCACTAGAAGAAAATCACTGTGTTTTATCTCTTTTATTGAGGAATGTTCTTATTAGCTGTCATTATCAGCTAAACTCTTCTCTCTGCTGTTGAAAAATGCCTATGGCAGCCCTTATCAATATGCAGAGCTTTCCAAAATGAATAGCTATTACTTGTAAATGCCTGTTCAATTCCCACAGGCTCTGCCCAATTATGAACTATTCAGTACACCTCTCTTCATTAATAACAAATAAATAATAAATTGTTTGGCAGCAGATTGTATGGATTGATATCATAGTATTTAATGTGAACATAAGTATAGAGGACACCTCAGGTTAGTATTAAAACACAAATAAGGTCTGTCAAAATATGACTTTGTTTAATACCCACATTTATACATTTTGCTAAAAATGTATTAAGCAGATTGATTAGTAGAGAGCATGGTACAAAGGAAAGAATATGGATTTGGATTAAGAATAAATATTGGATTCTGTTTTACCTACTTAATTCCCAGTTAAGAAAATTTTGTGTACAATCTGAGCCTGTTATTTCATTTACAAAAAAAGAAACATTAGTATTACTTGTGTTTACTAAACCATCTACAGTGGTTTAGTAGATACAAAAATCAGATAAAATATATATTAACACATGCATTTCTTTTTAAAAAAATCTTGTATGACAGTATAATTTCAGATACCCATAGATTCCTTTACATTTCTCATATAGAAATATCTTTGTTCAAGCTATTATAGGTGAAGATATGATAATATGCTACCTATATATATTTAGGTATTATCACAATTTCCATTATCTGTGAGAAATATTTAGAGTTTGCCATTCTTTTCCTCTTTCCACCATCATTCAATTGAAATGGAATAGTTACATCACTTGAGTATAAATAAATTGTTAATATTTACCTACTATTGAGAGAAGTTTTTTTTTTTTACTTTGTACTAACATTTTTCCAATAATGATGATGACTAAATGTTAGTTATTTTAAATATCTTGTTTGCTACATGTCAAATTATCCCCAAACTTGGTAGCTTCAAACAAGGATTTTGTATTGCTTATGTTTTCGTGAGCTCCCAAATCTTTCTTTTATGACTTCAGCTAGGTTCACTCATGATGCTACACTTAACAAGAGACATTGGTGGGCTCAGGCTGGCTTCTAGCAGCTGACAAGCTAATAATTACAGAAATTCTGTGAGTCAGGTATCATCACATTAAAAGCTTGAAAATGACCATGATTGCTATCTTTTTATAGAAAGTGCCAAGTGCTACATACCAGAATTTCTCCTTCCCATAGAGTTAGTGTGTTCAACATTTGCCAGCAGCCTATATCTTGGAGGCTTAGACAAAGAGGAAGCTTCAAGATGTATTATCTTGGTGTCTGTCCCTTGGTGCTGGGTATGCTTTGAGGTAGTGGCTTTTGTCCACAGGATTCTTCTATTCCAGAAGACATCCTCAACCTAGTGGCACTAATGCAGTACTCCAAGAGGATGGAAGCAGAAGTTGCCTTCTGTCTTAAGAAGTGACTCATATCACTGTCACCACATTCCATTGATTACTTGTATAGCCATTCTGATGCTTAGTTCCCTTTACTACAAAATTATTGTAGCATGATAATGTCTTTCAAAATCCGAAATAAATAAGTACAATCCTCAGGAAACACTTATGACAAGGACTGGTACATTAAAAATATTCAGTAAATGTCAGTTACTATTGTTATTGTGTACTTTATAGTCTTAAAATTTCTCATATCAATCATTTCTTTAAGCTCTTTGCCATGAGATCCTACTTGATCCTCCCACTATGGATCAACAATTCTGTCTTATACCTGTACCTCAAAATTAATCTTTATTCTATTTTTATTCATCAGATTCGTTATTTTAGTCTGTAAACCTCTGGAAGCTTAAATTCCTGTTATCATTTATATCATGAACATTCAGCAATATATCTAGAATAATTATCCATTGCACTTTTGTTGAATTGGTTTTTCTTTTTTTAAAATTTTAATCTATGTTTAATGTTTTATTTGTGCATTATAGTCATACATAATAGTGAGGGTCATTTTGATACATTCATATCATGGTATGTAATTGATACCATTTTAGTTCCTAGCATTTCCTCTTTCCCTCCCCTCCTCCTTTTTTCTGTACATTTCCACAACTCTACTGGTG
The DNA here is from genome assembly GCF_047511675.1 of Marmota flaviventris. NCBI lineage: Eukaryota > Metazoa > Chordata > Mammalia > Rodentia > Sciuridae > Marmota > Marmota flaviventris. The sequence continues at coordinate 99,421,987 of NC_092505.1, read as the reverse complement.
TTTATTTGTTCTTTTTTTTAGTTGGTACATTATAGATATACATAAAGGTGAAATTCACTATGTTATAATATTATATGTATGTCGCATAATTTGGTCAATTTTATTCCACAGTTCCTCTCTTTTCCTGTCCCCTCCTTCCTCCCCCTTTAATCCCCTTCCTCTACTCCATTAATTGCCTGTCCATTTTCATGAACTCATCCCTTCAATATTTTTTTCCATCAACTTATATAGTAGTGCAATTCACAATAGCCAAATTATGGAACCAGCCCAGCTGCCCATCAACAGATAAATGGATGAAGAAAATGTGGTATATATAAACAATGGAGTTTTATTCGGCCATAAAGAAAAAATGTTATTTGCTGCTAAATGAATGGAACTGGAGGATATCATGCTAAGTGAAATAAAGACTCATAAAATCAAATGTCAAATATATTTTTCTTATGTGTAAACTAGAGTGAAATATTTTTCTTTTAATAGCCACAAAATACTTGACCTGTTAAGAATCAATTGTTATCATTTTGATATAGACTTGACAGCACATTCCTGGAGAAAAATAAATCAACAACATTGTTGAACTGAAGTAAATAACCTTAATATGAAATAATGAAAATAACTGACTACAGTTTTTGTACCTTATGACACTATTGCCAGTGAACAAGTGCCACAGTGTGAGAGACAGTAGTGTTTGCATTTAGGTGCACAAACCCTTGATTCAGGGTAATTGTCATCAAATCCCGGCTCACCAACTTTTTCTATGACTGTTGTAAAGTTCCTTAGTTTTCCTATGTTTAGTTTTCACTTCCATAAAATGAAGAGTAGAATACATCTTCAAAATTATTGTAAGGATTGGATAAGCCAGCATATATAAACTAATAGAAGTCTAACTGGAACATGGTGAGTTCTTTTTAAATCTTCTATTTTATTATTTATTAGTTTTCATGATACTCTATCTTCAGAAATATTGGTACTAAAAATAACATAAATATTCCAATTTGAGTAAAGTTCGAAAGTGTCATTGTAAGCCACATTTTATGAAAGTTAAGAGTAATGTAACTTCTAACGTTTTCCTTTTAGAAGTATGAAAAACTCTCTAAGTTTTTCTATAAGGTATATTAATGACATGTTTGCTTTGAATATACAATAGATACCTATATCTATGATGTAGTTTTCATCTGTAATAGTATATGAAAACTACAAGTACATAATGGTTTTGTCTTATGTAAGTGTGATATTTTTTAAAAATTCTATAAAAGGAAAACAAATGAAAAATTGTTTTATCTCCTGATGGTTTTAATGTTCCTTAAGAAATATTTTGCTTAGTAGTTACATAATTCCAAATTATTACTTTTGTTTAATTTTTTTTACATCAGTTGTCATTCATCTTTTTCATTTATTTATCTAAATGTCTTTATATTTCTTTCTGTTATTTTTTTCAGATGAGTCTGTCACATTAACTTAGCTTTCCATAGGATAGCTTAGGTATTTACTACCAATGGAACATTAACCATTGTTTCATTACCTAGGTTGTATCTAACTATTTTCTAGTAAGCCCCCACGCCCACTTTATTTTGGACTTCCTTTTTAACCTGCTGTCTTTTGACATTCTTCTCTTGTTCTTCCATCTAATCTTATATCTATTATTTTGCCTTTATATAGGAAACATATTTCTTTGACTTTACAGACACTATTTTAAATTTACTTGTGTTTCTCTGACATTTATAGATACCATTTGAAATTTACTTCTCTTTTGTATAGTACATAAAGTATATAATATAGAGACACAGAATATCTCTTGTACATATGTTTTCCTTTCCCTATGCCACATGCTTTTTATGTATATTTCTTTTCTTTTCACTGTGCCATGGAAAAAAATCTTGGTCACTTTCCTCTTATGTTATTTTTTTGAGTCTGTGTTTTTCTCTTTATCCTTAAAGTGTGAGAGTTCTCTTTGAGTCTGGTATTCACTCTGATATAAGATAATTGGATTTTTTTTGGGGGGGTAATTGTCACATTTTGAACTGGGATGTGTTTACAGATAATCTTTAGAGCTGACTATAAAACATGTTAACAGTGCAGTCTCTGAGCTGGCTATTTGTCTATTGGCACTTACTGAGCTTTCTGTAAGTCCCCTTTCATTATAGGGATCTGAAAGTCTGAAAACTTTTTTTCCATTTATCCTTTGCAATCTGAATTCTCTAGGGTAGGAGAAAAGGAAAGAATAATACAGTACTGCAGGGTGGGAATAATAACAGAGCCCTTTCCTCTCTACCTCTTGTGCCATGTTTAGAAGGGGCAGCAGGAGGAGAACGAAAGACTGTGGGTGGTTTCTTTTTTTAACTATTAACAGTCCAAACTCTTTAGTTCAGTCAAACTGGTTCATCAATTCTACCATCCATGAGCTAGTCATTCCCACCACAATTATCAAGAAAAATGGACACTTTCAGCCTTGCTGACTTGCTTTTAATTTCATCAATTATCATATATTTGTGCACTTGCTGACATGGAATAGAAGTATCCCAATATTCACTGGCAATGAAATCACAACTTTCAGATGACAGGTAGATTAGCAAATTGAGATCCAATGCTTGAAAGCCTGTTTCTGAGTCCACTTCCATTAAAAGTAACATATGAATAAAAGTTTAGTTGGAAAATAAAAACTACTCTAGTAATATGAAGCAGACAAGAATATAAAGCAAGAGATTGATGACAGAAACACCAGAACGACTAGAGAGCTAAAGGAGCTAAATACCAGGGAAGGGAACCTAAAATGTTGAAGGGAACAGTAAGCAGCAGTCAGAGAGGATGAGAGTCACACTCTGGTTCCTGTGAAATTTTGCATCCTCCTACCTGCTGAGAGAGGGACTGTTTCCAGTGCCTCTTCCTCTGTTGCTATTGCTGTTGCCGTCTCTTCTACAGATGCTCTCAGCACCACCACTGACTGCTAAACCACTGTCACAGCCACTATGCCATCAACAAAAATGTAGAAAAAATGGCTTTTACCTTCCTTCCAGTGCTTCCATGGGAAGAGCTCTCTCCTGACACACATCCCTGGAAATCTGTGAGTTTATAAACTTTTAGTCTCACTTTTAGTGATAGAATGGAAAACATGTAATGTCAGGATGGAAGCTGGGAGATTAGAATAACTAAATAAATAGTTGGTGCAAGAGAGTGTCTATGACCTAACACCATGGGCAAATCCAGGTAAGGGAGATTCATCTTTGCGTAGATTATGCCATTGGGACAAATGTACTGAATTAACTTCTAAACTTTGTGTTTTCCCAGAGGAAAAAGAAACTTGATTCTTAATGCCATTTTGTCTGAGATGATAAAGAACTACCAGGGGATGACTGTTTCTTTTAGGCCCCTGCGCTGTCCACCAAAACCTGCCATTGTTGAGTATAACTGGATAACCATCCAAGTTTTCAAGTCCTAATCTGCTTATTAAGCATCTCCTGCATCAAAGAAGAATCTCAAAAATGGCTCTTCACGGTTATCACAGTCATTCTGTTCATACCCTTGAGCCGTGTCATTACCATTGCTATGACATCTCTGATCACATCTGGTTCAAATAGCTCTTGAGTAGCTCCCAGCTCTACCCCTGCCTCAGCTATTTCCCTGTCAATGTAATAGATGCTTTACAGAATCTGTTCGGATTTATTTGGAGTAAAAGACATTGTCTTCTTTCAAAGGAAACGTTTGACATCTAAACTCGTGGTTTCTTTAATTTTGATCCATTTCTGCGGTGTGTAGTAAAAACTGACTTTATTGTCTAGCTTTAAATACCAATGTACAGATTTTTCCTGTTTTATATTTCCTACGCCATTCATGTGGAAAGAAGTTGCTGTTAGTTTTGAATTGCTGCTATAACAAATAACCACAAACTTAGTTGCTTAAATGATTCAGAGGTTTGAACTTAACATTTTTATAGGTCAGAAATACAACCTTGATCTCTATAGGCTAAAATCAAGTGTCACAGGGGAGCCATGTTCCTTTCTGGAATCCCTAGGGAAGAATGTGTTTCTTGACCTTTTTAGGCTGCTGGAATTTGTCCTCACTTTCTGGCTCATGGCTCTTTTGCTCCATCTTCAAAGACAGCAACTCCAGGTCAACTCATAACACTTCAGTTTGACCTTTCCTCCACCCTCACAAATCTCTCTCACCACACTTGAGAAAGTTCCTCTGCTTTTGAGGACTTATGTGGTTATACTGGCCCACCAGGATAATCTCCTGTCAAAGTCAAACATGTTTATTACACTTTTAAAGTCGCTTAAAGATTAGGGTATGGACATCTTTGCAGAGCCATTATTCTGCCTTTCATGGAAGGGTATAATTTCTTATTCCTCCCTCCCTTTCCTCCTTCCTTCCAGAATTTTTTTTTTTCATGGAAACTTTCTAATAGTGAAGTATTTGAGTACAAAACCTGCTCCAATTTTATATAATCCTGGAATCTAGAATAATACCTAAGTAGTAGTATATAGTGAGAACATAAAAACACTAATTTATCTTAAAACATGTTTTTTGCATTTAATCTGGACTGGTGATAGTGTAATGTGGTAAAGAAAGGAGTGAGCCAGTAAGAGGAGGACATCACCTTTGTGGAGTCTGAGGAATAGAGACAGTGTCAGAGTGTAGGAGAACCAGCACCATCTATGTGTAACTTCTCTGATTTTCTACATTAGAAAATAAAAATAACTCAGTAATACCTACCTTCAGAGTTTTCATGAAGGATAAAGACACAAAGATAAAATGTACTTTATGAATTGCAATGTCCTATGTTGAACAAATACAAAATGTTTTATCATTTGTGAAGGTACCAAATGTTATGTGAATTGTTGAATCAAATTTTCACTAAGCCTTAAGGACCTACTTACTCCATTCTGTAATGAACAATGTTTACAATTTATACTGAAATAGAAGCATTACCTTTATTGCAATCTTTTGATTCAGACTTTAAAGAACAGTCATTAATCTCCTTTATGCTGATGTAATTTAGAGGGCAGTATGTGAGCTTTCCCCATCTGGTTCTGCAATTAATATCATCCTAGCATTGTCTGTGCAAGGTAATTTGTGGGAAAGACATTCCATGGACATGCTTATTTTTATATTGCTCTGTCCAGGCTACTTCATCTACTCATGGATGCTAGAATCCAGTCATCCTTGCCAGGGGAAACAGGGGAAGTGATGAGATATAGTTTTCCATGTTTTTTCCTAAGATTCAACACATATAAAGGTATTTTACTAATTATTGAGAAATGAATACCGATATGATCATGAGCCTCCTCTTTTCACAGGTTACTGTGCCATAGGCATACATAAAATTATCATTTCTAGGCAATGTAGGATTTCTATGAAAACAGCAGTAAGTTTATTCTATAGATAATAAGTTTTCAGGAATTTTTTTTTTCATTTGTTCCAATGCACTGAAAAGTTAGTGTAGTTTCCCTTCCAGATGGAAATGGTTGGAGAAATGACACCATTTTCTCATCCATGGGTGAAGAAACTGAAATAGGACAAGTGTGTGGGAAGGCATGTATCCCTCTCTCCCACTTCCCTGAACAGTCTTTTTAACAGGACTGTGAAGGAAAAGAGCAGTAAGAAAAATAAGTTTGTGCAGGGAAGAAGAGGAGCAAATATGTGAAAAGAAAATAAATCCAGCAACCTTTCTCAATTGAATGGCAATTTCAGTTTCTAGTACAAGTCCTGATGGAAAGTGGTAAATATTAGTTTTAAGGGGTGCTTTTTCTTTGTTATAGGGGGACTGTTTGAAGTCAGGGAGATACCTTTGTGTTCATTTCTCAACATACAGTTTTCATAATTATATGTGAACATTATTCGTTAATAAACATTGGAAATATTAGCCTCTGCTTTTGAACTAAAACCATTGGTTTTTATCCATTGGACACATTTATACTTTTGAGAAATACCTCCAATATAAATTTCCATAGCTGTCTTGAGAATATTGCTTAGGGAATACTGAAATTTGAGTGGAATTCCTTATAATGTGCTGATGCTTTTCCTTAAGTATGTGGTTCAAATTCTTAATGGGTTGCAGAAACTCATTAGGTGGGGGTGGTGGGCTGAGAGGACAGACATTGGTCCACAAATGATTGACCACTCCTGGCTTAACTGCCAGTGGTCAGTGCATCATGACAGAAATGTGCATGGAGTTCTTTTTTTTCAACTGTCTAGTATACTTCTAAAGTTTTGAATGTTTTTTCAGTTTCAGTTAGAACACAATAGGTTAAAGACCAAAAGACAATATAAACTCAAGTGGCATTTATACAGGCATAAACTTTACTTATTTTGACAATTTTGACTAGGGTTGATATTTTCAACAATTTTAGAACTTGATTTTGCCTTGATAATGTGTTAGTAATATAAGTACATTCATTGTAAGAAATTTTTTATTATTTCATATTAAGTACGTTAATTTTTTACTTTGTATATTGTACTTTGTTCAATAATGACAAAAGCACCAACTCTCTAGTTTTCTTGAACAGGATTTTTTTTTTTTGTTCTGAAAAGCCAGTTTCTAGTTTTTTTTTTTGTTTGTTTGTTTTTTTTTGTTTGTTTTTTTTTTAATTTTTTATTGTTGGCTGTTCAAAACATTACATAGTTCTTGATATATCATATTTCACAATTTGATTCAAGTGGGTTATGAGCTCCCATTTTTACCCCATATACAGATTGCAGAATCACATCAGTTACACATCCATTGATTTACATATTGCCATACTAGTGTCTGTTGTATTCTGCTGCCTTTCCTATCCTCTACTATCCCGCCTCCCCTCCCCTCCCCTCCCCTCTTCTCTCTCTGCCCCCTCTACTGACATTCGTTTGTCCCCCTTGTATTATTTTTCCCCTTCCCCTCACTTCCTCTTGTATGTACTTTTGTATAACTCTGAGGGTCTCCTTCCATTTCCATGCATTTTCCCTTCTCTCTTCCTTTCCCTCCCACCTCTCATCCCTGTTTAATGTTAATCTTCTTCTCATGCTCTTCGACCCTACTCTGTTCTTAGTTACTCTCCTTATATCAAAGAAGACATTTGGCATTTGTTTTTTAGGGATTGGCTAGCTTCACTTAGCATAATCTGCTCTAATGCCATCCATTTCCCTGTAAATTCTATGATTTTGTCATTTTTTAATGCAGAGTAATACTCCATTGTGTATAAATGCCACATTTTTTTTAATCCATTCATCCATTGAAGGGCATCTAGGTTGGTTCCACAGTCTAGCTATTGTGAATTGTGCTGCTATGAACATCGATGTAGCAGTGTCCCTGTAGCATGCTCTTTTTAGGTCTTTAGGGAATAGACCGAGAAGGGGAATAGCTGGGTCAAATGGTGGCTCCATTCCCAGCTTTCCAAGAAATCTCCATACTGCTTTCCAAATTGGCTGCACCAATTTGCAGTCCCACCAGCAATGTACAAGTGTACCCTTTTCCCCACATCCTCGCCAGCACTTGTTGTTGTTTGACTTCATAATGGCTGCCAATCTAACTGGAGTGAGATGGTATCTTAGGGTGGTTTTGATTTGCATTTCTCTGACAGCTAGAGATGGTGAGCATTTTTTCATGTACTTGTTGATTGATTGTATGTCCTCCTCTGAGAAGTGTCTGTTCAGGTCCTTGGCCCATTTGTTGATTGGGTTGTTTGTTCTCTTATTGTCTTGAACAGGATTTAAAATTCAATTTTAAATTTCTGTCATTTGCTGGATGACCCTTGTAAAGTTCCTTAAACTCTTTTTTATCTATTTCATATGTATAAAATGTTAAATACTGGCTGGTACAGAATATTTTACCTATTTTGATAAAAATATCATTAGGCTCCTAATAAATTTGTCTTTAGCATGAAAATGTTCACATACATTGCTTTGTAAATGGTTTAAATTATTTAATATTGGATGCCTTGATGTTTCACTAGGTGTTCAGTTATTACATGACTAAACTAAAAATCAAATACTATAACATTCAAATAAGCTACAGTTTGTATAGGTCTACATCATTACAAATTCACATACATTTAATCATTTTCTTTCTTAGCCTCAATCAGAATCCCTGAGGATGAGTCATTTCATAATTCTGTCCCAGACAATATCAACTGGAAAGAACACAAAGCAGAATGACAGAATGGTTTGGACTTTAAATGCTCAGTTTAGGGTCACTTCTCAGTATTTATTAGGACTGTGCTGGGGAACACTCATTATCCATGTGTCCTCATCGAAAAGCCCTTAATAGTCAGTTGGGGAGGTTAAGGGACCTTCCTGGCTCTTTGTCTTGCATTGATGTTTCTTTCATTTGTGAACATATGGACTCAGTGATTCTCATTAGGAAACAAAATGGATAGACCATTCCCACAAGATGATTTACTACAAAGGAATGAACAAATATAAAATGTTTTTCAGTCTTTACAACTTGTACTATATCATAAGAATGTATTTTGTTCATTGTTCTCCACTATGCTTGTTAGAGAAGAGAAACAGCTCTGCTTTTCACTGCCCCAAATAAACACCAAAAGGCAAAGTTATAATTACATATGGATTTCTTTACTGACAATCCTTTTGGGTACCAAAAGTGAAGGTTGTTCAATGCATGAAGAAGGAAGATTGATAAGTTTTATCCATGAAAATAGATTGGTGGACAATTTTGTCTGTCACTTTTAATACCAAAAGGGTCTTGAGTTTTGCCAAGAATGTTAAGAGCTCAAAGATGAAAACTTTATGGCCAGAATGTTGAAAGATCAGTGTTAGTAATATTTCTTAAAAAATATTACCGGCAGAAAAATTGAAGAACTTTATACACTGTCCTCTTTGACAAACAATCTTCCATTAAAATTTCACATTTCATTTAGTGATCCTGAAAAGAAGATAGTCATTTCCCTTGATCTGAGTAAAATTTTAATGTTTGAATGATAAGAATGCTGTCATGTTTTCTACATTTGTCATGTAATAGAATAAAATATCCACTAACTCTACTTAAATACATCGGTTTTCTTATTCAATTGCCCAAACACTTATATCTTCAATAGAAAGTTTGTGATGATACAGAAATGCCTGTGTTTTTAAATATACACCAAGAAAGCAATTTCACATCACAAATGGGGAATATCATTAAATTATATTGCAACTTAAATAGACAAATATTTGTTATGATAAAGCAGATATCCTTTTACTATGACCATTTGTTTCATGGTTAAGTTATTGAGGAATAAAAAGCAAAATTACCCTTTTATCTCTTCTGAAAAATGGCATAATTTGGTCATGTTCTAGCTCAGGATTTGAAGAGCTCTCCTAATTTATGTACAAATTCAAAAATAAAGTGTTATGGAACAAAAAGCTCACCAGCATTTAGAGCTTGCCTTTATAGCAGAATGCCTGGGTCTCACTTGGGATTTGTGTAAAGATTGTGTCAGGTCATCTCCATTTCTTATATCATGCTTCATTTTCCTAAGAATTGTACCAACTACATAAATTAGAAGAGCAGTTCAAATCTCGCTTTAAATTAGTACAAGAAAGTTCTTCTGGCTTAGACACATAATTTTTAAATTAATGTGTCTGTGATATTATGTTATTCTGAACTAGTATTTGTACATTAGGTCCTTAAAATAAACAGAAAGCCATCATTGTATTAAACATAAGACAGAATACCTGGCCTTAGAGATATGGGTGAATTTTCTGAGGTATGTATACAGGTAATTAGTTTTAACTCAGGGTAATGTTCTCATAAATAGGGAACAAATATTAGCAAATGCATTAATTAGTCATGCTTACACTTCTGTCATTTGGAATAATGTGTTTGTTTGAACTAAAGTCCCCTATTTATTAGAGTCATTAATGACTGTCGGTAAGAGACTCTGCTCTAGCATTTCACCAGCATTTGAGAAATGCATGGATATCACATTTCGAAGCAGAGACTGGTCTCATTCTCTATTTTTATAGAAGGACAAACAAATACAATTTGACACTTCCTAAGTAGGTTTGATTTAGCCACTTTCTCTTATTTGCTTACAATGCTGTGCTCCCTCTCTCTTTTAAAATCCCTCTAACGCTTACATCATTTTATTATAATTACTTGTCTATATTTCTGCCTTCCTCAAATAAAATGCATAAATCATGCTTCTCATAAATATTCTAATACATTGGTGAATGAAGTTGAAAACTCACGAATATTTTAATAGAAATATCAAACAATCTATTTTACTAAGTTAAAATGTTAAGCTCATTTAACATACATATGCAGTCATTGTTTCACATTCATTCATAACATATGTTATTTTGAAATATATATCTAAACGTAGAAATAGGAGAAACATGATCACAAATGAGAATGTTGCAAAAAGGTAATGAAAATCTAAAAACATCATAGTTTTATTTGATAATTTATTTTGACATCAGAGATTTAACCCAGGGGCACTTCACTACTGAGTCACATCCTCAGCCGTTTTTCTTTTTTATTGTGAGGCAGGGTCTCACTGAGCTACTTAGGGTCACTCTAAGTTTCTAAGGCTTCCCTCAAACTTGCAGTCCTTCCATATCAGCCTCCAAGTTGCTGGGGTTACAGGCATGAACCACCATGCCCAGCTATAGTTTTATTTTATGACCACAAATAAAATACATATTTACACTTTTGGTAGGTGTTTTATGAGCGATTTCTTACACATAAGACACTTTTACAAATTATTGATTCAAAATATTATTTATAAAACATTAAGATTAAAGAAACCATATAAATTAATAAAAAATATTTTTATGTTTTATGGAAACATTTTCCAAAACATTAGATAAGCTCTTACTCTAGTATGCTGAGGATATTTCTACCTTTCATCATGACCCAGGAAAACATTTCTCTAAGAGCATTTCAGAAAATGAGATTCTGCTAATGTCCTTTTTTTAAAAAAAAAATGAATTTGTGTTATACAGATGGGAAAAAAGCACATGGAAACATACTCAACACCATATGTCATTAAGGAAGTACCAATTCAAGCAACAGTGAAAAACCACTCCACACCTATTAGAATATATATAATCTGGAAAGACCACAGTTACAACTTTGACAAGAATACATAGGAAGAGAAATTCTCATTCCTGCTGGTGGGAATGTAAAATGGTGCATCACTTTGGGATTCCTTTTAGCTATTTCTTGGAAAAACAGTCTTACCATACAGCATAGCAATCATGCTACTTACCATTCAATCAATCCAGTTATTCATTGGATAAAACACATGACCACATAAAATCCTGCATATAAATATTTATAAAGGCTTTATTCATAATCAATAAAAACTGGAAGCAAACAAGCTGTCCATCATTAGGTGAATAAACTGTGGTACATCCATAAAATGAAATATTATTCAGCAGTAGAAATGAAATCAGATCTTAACCATGCGAAGACATGTGTAACTTTTAAATGTATGTTGTTAAATGAAAGAAGTTAGTCTTTAAAATCTACGGATGGTCTGAGTCTAAGTGTCAGCCTGGAAAAGGCAAAACTTCAGACAGCAAATGAGTGACCCTTGCTCAGGAGTGCCAAGGGAGAGAAGACCGAGCAAGTGAAGTGCAAGTAATTTTTAGGTAAGTGCAACTATTACGAGGATACTTTAATAATGAACACATGATATTAAGCAGTTGTTGAAACCTTTCAAACTTAATAGCATAAAATATAAACTTTAAGGTATGCACATTTCTAAAAGGCATTTAAGAGGCATGGATCCCGGAATAGAATGCAGAAAGTGGCAAAACTTTTTTAAAGTATTATACATTTGCAAATGATGAAATAAAGGAGGTGGGGGAAAGGACAATAATCTAAATTTTGTTAGAATTGAATGGAGTTTGTAAGACTGATGACAGAGGGAACAATGTATTAATAATGTACTTGAGATTATAAAGTTGCTCACAATAGAGATAGGAGTGAATCTTTATACTGCTGTACTTGTATACTAGAATCCAATAATAAAGTTAATGGATGGTGGATTTAGAACCATGTTTATCATTGTTCCAGCCAGAATTTGTGAGGCAAATGGATAAATTATTTAATAAATAAATAATTGGGGAGAACAATCACTTTGTGGAGAATCTCAAGTAACTTCTGTAGATAACCCTCCCCTAAGGATATGGAGCATGACTCCCCAATCCCTAAGTGTTATTTGCAATAATGGTCTTCTTCCAAAGAGTATACTAAGGAAAGGGAGGACAAAAACTAGACTTCCAGTGGAAAAGGATCTCAAACATTATGTCAAACCAGATAATCCATGTCATTGTCCACAGTGGTAAATCATAGCCACAATATGTGTGCTTGACGTGATATAATAAGAACAACATTTTATTTCTGTCTGTCTTCCCCCCAAAGTGCTACTACATTGTAATCCTGAAAAAAGCATCAAAAATTCCATCTTAGGGTCATTCTACAAAATATCTGACCCATAATCTTCAAAATTGCCTCAACTACCAAAAATAAGGGAAGTTTCAGAGACTGTCACAACTACACAACCACAACTATGACAAGTCCAACTATACACGACAACTAACTCTAACATGATTTCCTGGGTGAGAAAAAGGACAGTAGGAAAAAGTCAAGAAAAGCTGAATGAAGGGCAAACTGTAGTTCATAATATTATATAAATATTTGTTCACTAATGGTATAAAATTTATGTATCATAAAGACACACAATGTTATTAATAGGAGAAAGTGAGTATATATATATATATATATATATATATATATATATATATATAAAATAAAACTCATTATATATATAATGAGCTTTATAATCTTTGCAATAATTTTTAAAACTAAAACTGCTAAAATTAAATTTTCAGTATAAAAATTAATAAAATAAAAGCACAATGTTCATATGTCAAGTCCAAGAAGTGTAGCATATTATAACCACTTTTTAGGGAACAAAATGCACATTGACATCCTAAAGCCCTGAGAAATTTGTACAGAATAGATAGTTTATAAATTACTGAGCCCAACAACCTTATTTCCATATAATCACTTTTTATTTTTCTGTGTACTCAATGTTTCAAGGAGGATGTTTTATGAAATTATCATTACAGTCCTCCTTAGACCCAAAATAAAGATTGGAGCATATGAACTATCAGTTTGTATACACTTCCTCCTTCCCAATAAAGACCAGACACTACAAATATGTGATTTTGTTTGGGATTGAAAACTGGGTATATAATATTTGGAAAAGTTATCCATGCATAATTCTTACAAATACATAAGATTGTCTAGTAAATTACACATGGATGGTGACAATGAGGAGAACACAAACTAAAATGAAAAGGAAGTGGGTTATTTGTACAATGCCCAAGAGAGAAACTCATAAATCAGAAGTCAGACATGAAGAGGTAAAGTACACTGAAGTACACTGAAGGCTGGAGCTGGGAGTCGATAAGGGTGCAGGTGGTGGCTTATCACAAGGTGGTGATTTTATGTCACATCTGACGGAAAAAGCAGTTCATGCACAAGTCCAAGGAGTGGTCCCTGACATAGCTCAACTCAAACGACACCATTTGAAATTTTTGTAAGAGTCAAAGTTTTTTCCTTTGTTTATCCAATTTTGAAAAGAAAAATGAGCATTAATGTTCTGGAAGAGTGGAAGCAATGGGAAGTAAGGAGCTGAGGGTCAGTGTTATGGTGGTAGGAAAGGGAGCTCCTAGTGTCATAAGCAGGGGCTGGGACAAAGGAATGAGCAGAGGTCTTTGGAAGAGCAGCAGTTGCGGGAAGACCATGCTGAGATGAGCCTGAGAAATGGCCCACTGCAGAATGTGGCACTACTAGAAATGCAGAGGAACAGAAAAAGGCAGAAGTGACAGGGCAGGTCTGTGGGCACTGCTCTAAGAAGAACATCAAACCCAGTGAGACATCTTGCTGGGGCTCCTAAAAAAAAAAAAAGTATGTTGGATATGGTGTGTGTGTGTGTGTGTGTGTGTGTGAGAGAGAGAGAGAGAGAGAGAGAGAGAGGTGGAATTGGGTATCAAGCTAGGAAATTCCAGACCTAGGCGTTTATGAGCCATTTATAACATCCGTCCTCCAGAACGTGATGTCTGGGACATTTGTTTTACAATGAAAAACTGCTTTCCAATTAAAAATTTAATTATTCTCTAAATTAAAAGATGTCAAATTGCTAAGCAGACTTCCTTGTATGGCTTTTCTTCCTCTTCCTTTTATATAATCAGCATGTCTGTGTTTAGCATTATTATATTAGATTCCTAATTTTTAAATAAGCTTATTAATTGGTAATTTTCTAAATATAATTGTTAATTATCAAACACCACTTGAATCTCTAAGGATATTTTCAAATTTTCCACACAGTAAAATGCATCCACTTTTATTACTACCAAGGACTTTTTAGACTCATTTCTGATTTTGTGACTATGTTCCACATGAGTGAGGTTCTGAAAGTCAGGGTTATTTTATTACTGTTAGTTAACTGCTAGCCATTAGTGATAATTTTTTATCTACATATTTATATTTACAAATGTATAATAATGTTTAAATTTATAGCAAATTCAAGTTCAATCATGCAACAAGAGCTAGGCTGAAGGACAAGATATGTTAAGTTTGGTGTTAGGAGAAGATATTAAGTCAAGAAGCATAGATTTTCATATTCTTTGAGATAATATTTTAACATATAGAGCATTGTAGTAAATAACTCTCAACTTGAGGAGATTTTTTTCTTGCCATAACCATTCTAGAAAAAGCATGTGAAAGCAGGATATTTTTAAGGAACAGTGGTATGAATATGCAAAGTGCTAACTTACATGCATTAACTTGATAAGACTATGAAGAAAACCTCTTCTTAAACATCACATCAGCAGTTCACTGGTGCTTAAAGTTTATATCCTGAAGAAAATGCTATTATACTCTATAATTGGCTAGGAAGGAAGGAAGGAAGGAAGGAAGGAAGAAAGAAAGAAAGAAGAAACTAAGGTCCAAGTAAAATTATGTTAGTAATGTAATATCTGATTATCAGACCCAAAGAAAAGCAAGAAAGAAAGAGAGAAAGAGAGAGAAAGAAAAAACGTTTGCATGCAAATTTCCCAGACAAAGATCTACTAAATATTCATATTCAGCTAAATTTATATAATATGTAAAATAACTGATAACAGATCTTTCCTGGGGTCAATTAAGGCTAGACGATAGAATCCATTTTTAATTTCTGAAAGATTAGCTAAAGAAGACAAGAATCTATTCTATACTCTGCTACGTACTAAGAACCAAGCAGTAGATAGCTCACCATATTCACACAAATAACATTCTTTTGAATTGATATATTTTTGCTTCCCTTTTTCTGGCATCAACAGCTCCACCAAAAATTTTCATCCAGAAGACTTGGACCAATGGCTCTGAGGCAGCACAAGCTAACACTAGAAGGCACAGACTGCATATGTAATTTGTGACCTAAATTACATATCTTACCCCAATTGCCTAAACATCCACTCTCTTAGATAGTTGTAGTCTGAGTGAAAAAAATAAAAAGAACAAATAGGAAAAAAAAAAAAAAAAAACTAGCTTTGGGGCCCTAAAATTAACAGTACATAATGAAGAGAAATCATGCTAACTGAAAGACAGAACAATCTCAGATAATTCATGTTATTGACACAGTTTAAACTCCACCATAAACGGTTTGAGGGAATTGTTATCACCTCCAACACAGGAAAGAAGAAACTAAGGTCCAAGTAAAATTATGTTAGTAATGTAATATCTGATTATCAGAGCCAAACAATGATTATATATGTGTACATATATATAATAACTATGCCTACATATACCATTACATGTATGATATGAATCACATGAATGATATATAATATAAATAATGTATGTATAATCATTTCATATATAATATGTACTACATGTATTAAAAACCAGGTACATCTATACACCCTTTATATTTAAAAGTAAATAAGTTCCATTACTCAGGTATCTTTTTTTAATGAGTACAAATATATAGATCTAGTGATTTCAATTATATAATACAGCCACACCAAAAATTAAATTTATAGGCCTGAAATGTGTAATATGTAAACGTGTGCTGTTATCTGATATATGCAGAGTACTTATGTCATTTGTTGTATTAACACTGTTATATTTTCTAATTAAATCATATTGTTAACTACATACCAGTACACAAAATAATAAAGGCAATTTCTTTTTTATTTGTGGGCAGTGTAGTGGAAACTTGTTTACATTTTGCAATATTTGAATAAGCAATACTGTCTTTTTGTGAGTCTGTTTTAAATGAGAGCATTATTTCAATTATAGAATCTCCTAAGTAGAATGTAAATGCTAGCAGTGTAATTTTATTTTAATGATCTTAATTTTTAAAAAAATAAAGTGATCATTCTCTCAATGCTAGTAAGATTTTGATCAGTGTACTTCCCTATACAAAAGTATTCAAAAACATTCAAAAAGAATCCTTTCCTCCCCCCCAGAGAAACAGAAAATAAAATTATTAAAACAATAATTAATAAGAAAGAACACACCTAACACCTTATAGAGGATGAACAATACTCAATCTCATTTGACCAGTGCCTCAAATTTAGCCCAGAATATGGTCACACAAATCAGACATTTACATAGTTTTAGAGAGAGGCTAAACCTCCCTCACCATCTGTCCCAGGTGTCACAGTCCCTAAAATTACACCATTAGAAATCCATCCCTTTGGAAAAAGTAAAAATCATCTCTTATATAAATGGTATATGATTCTGAAATGTGTACTGTCTTGTTACCAGCATTTTGACATAAATGAATTTAATATATCACTCTACTTTAATACAAATGCCTTAGATCAATTTTAAGTTTCCTTGAGCACAGAGAGGCAAGTGCAAATAAAGAGGAAAGAGATGGTATATTTTGGATAAGATTCCATTCACTGCACATTACCAGAATCAAAATTGAAGTAACTTAGGCAAAAAGGGAAATTAATTATAAAGGCAATGGAGCATCTCACAAAACAGCAGGTGATCAGTATAACTAGGCCTTGGGAAGAATTCAAACCAGGGATTCAATGTCAAGACTGTTTCACCATCTTCCACTTCTGCTGTGCTCTACTCATTAATTCTATTATTCTCTTTCTGAACCCACTGTGTGGCTCATATGGCAGAAAATTTGACAGCAGAGAACACCTAGTTTTATTTCTTACAGTTAACATAGCTTCAGCCTGCACCATCCTGACTCAGAGTCAAAGTCCAAGTCCTTCGGGGATGATATGTGTTCTTCTTGAAGATTAAATACAACTTTGATCAATCAATTTCATGTACACTTAATTCTCATGTTATATGATTTTATACTTCCAATAGTGAGGATTACTGTCACAGAAAATTAGATATAGAAGGTTCATTCAGTCTCATCATTTCACATACAAACACAGTAAACTTTAAAAAGCACAGTTGACTTTTAGAAGAGGAGCAGTGGAGACCTGCTTATTCCCTCATTGTTATGCATCAAAATCCAACTATCCTTTATTGCCAGGAGCTATATTTAATCTAGATACACTTATATATTGTTCAAACACAATGGGAACTATACTCCTCTTTCAGGGACCCCTCCTAGAATTTCTTATTTTAGTTTGCATATTTAAATTTCAAAATACATGTGTTATTAAAAAAAAAACTATAGATATGAAATATATAGAGAGAAGAAACAACAATATACATATGAAATATAAGTAAAGAAGAAAAATGCAAATCTCCTAGTGAGTTCACTAATCTCTTGGAGGTAACCACTGCTAATAATATGCATATTCTATCTTTCCAAATTATGTTCTGTATATGCCCGTGTGTATATGCACATATGTCTATGAGCTTATGCTCAGACACAAATATTTGTTGAGCATAAATGTGTTTAAATGCATATATTGTCAAAACTTACCTTTAATTAATATCTGTGTATTCATTGCACATATATCTAATTCAATTTTAAGAGCTACACATTACATTCCAATGGTATGTATCCACCACCGTTATTCAACTATTCCCTTATTGAGAGTTATTTAGGTTACTTCTAGACTTTATACTATAAATAATATTGAAATAAATATTCATTCCTGTGCACATTAATTATTAGAAAAGTAACATGTGGATGGGGTTGTGGCTCAGCAGTCCAGTACTCACCCACTAGCACATGCAAGGCACTGGGTTTGATCCTCAGCACCACATAAAGTAAATAAATAAAATAAAGGTATTGTGTCCAACTACTATATATATGTGTGTGTATATACACATATATATGTATAAATTTTTAAAAAAGAAAAATAACATGTAAATTTTAAAATGTCAAAGGTGATGACAAAAATAATTTGTTAAAAAAAAAAAAACTATACAAATTTATATCCCCACCATAACTTAACAGGCTGTGTATTCATGCATTTGATTTCCAATGTTGACTATAATCACTTTTTCTGGGTTTTGCCAGGTTAATATGAAATTTTATTTATTTTTCATTTGCATCTCTCTGAACGTAACTTAGATGGAAAGTTCCTTATTACCACATGAGGCTTTCTCAAGACACACCCTGTGGCCCTTCATTACTATTTCAATCGACCTTAAGATTTAATAGAAGGATTCATAAAGATCAGAAAAGCTGTTGTGCTCATGATCATGGCTCATTACAGTGAGACAATACACACTAAAATCAGCAAATGTACAGGTGCATAGAGCAGGGTCCAGAAGAAACTATGTCCAGGTTCTTAGTTATCACCTCTCCGTGGAATTGTACAGACAGGAATTAATTTCCTTAGTAATGATGTGTGACAGTATCTATGTAGTACTGCCAGATAGGAAAGCTCACCTGAGCTTTTGTTTCCAGAGCTTTATTGGGGATTGGCCATGTAGGCATGGAGCCATCTGTGGGTTGAATTCACTTACTCTGTCTCTAACCCTTCAGAAGTCAACCTGACAAAGCATAACCCAAATCCCCTCTCCTACTGCATTGCTAATAGAAACTATCTGACATGGCCCAGTGACTTCAGATATATAAATATACATTTTACCAGGCAGGGTATTTCAAGGGTTTAGAGATTATCTTCCAAAATTCAGCAGCAGGGACCTCTCCTTTCTTTGGAATGTACAGTATCCCAAGCCTGTGCAGCCATCATTTTACTGAAGAAACACCTTGCTAGCCTTTGGCCTGCAAAAATGACAAAACTTCATGTAATTCAACGTTACTATTTGAAACATTTATCCAGAATTCATTGAGATTGTCCATACTCTATTCTCCACTAACCAGCAAATTAACACTGAGAATAGATAAACACAAAACTTAAGTGACTCCTTTGGGATAGAGGCTGTAGTGGGAGGAAATTGAATCTACAATTTGTATGCTCTTTTGCCTGCTTAAAATCTGCCTATATTTATGAGCTTTGGGAATATTTATCCTCAAAAAAATGGCCCTCCAGCTGGCATAGAACCACAACTTTGATCTCCCCAACATATGAATGTGCCAGAGACCTCACAAGGCAAGCTGTGGTCCAAGGCAGCTGTGAGCACTGGCAGACATGAAGTGGGAAGCTTGTAGAAAGTTGAATCCAACAGCACCCTCCCTCAGCCCAGGAAGCACCTGGAGTATCCTAAACCCTGAGGAAATATGAGTGCCCGGTCCCACTCAGATGACTGGGCAGTAAGGTAATGAGGTCAATGACATACTCCCCAGGGTTTCTCATGCAGGGCAGGCTTAGACTGTTGTGCAGGCTGGGCGCTGTTCAAGGATACTACACCAAGAGGAAAAGATGAGAGTGAATGCCATTCTATACCCCTCTCGCCAAATATTTCACATGGGGCACTTTTTAATAGAAAGATAAACTTTTTCTAATCTTCACAATGTTACCACATGGTCTAACAATGACCCTTCATACCAGTGAACAAGGACATACTCTAAGGCATACTCAAATGGATCAAAAGTAAGATACTCTCCCTCTTCTTCATAGCATCCTTGTTGAAGAGACGAGAGAGTGAAACCTAAATGTGCTTCTATGTAAAAAGTAAATTAATGCTAAACTGATGCAAAAGCAACAGCATAATTCTGAGGTTTGTCCTCAATAACACCATTATTTTGTTCAGCACCACTTCTGAATTTCTCATGTTCTAATGTCTGTAGGTACATTACATAGCCACAAATTCGTCAAGACTCTGTTGAAACATCACATCTACTTGTCAAATCAACAACAATCATAGTGTTACCATAAAGAAAGTACCTTGTATGGCAAAATATTTGGAATCTTCCAATATACAGAGATTTCTTGGTAGACTTCTGTCAATGTGAGTCAAAATATTAATGGTGACCAAATGTAGCAATATCTTTTTGTGGGTGTTCTTTTTCAGTTTTTCAAAGTAGTAATTATACAGACAGTAGAGACTGATATCTGCAGATAAGATGCAATTTCATAACAATACTTATCTCTACCCATGTACCATATTTTCCCCCATTTACAGCCTATTTCTTCAAAGAAAAGATCTTTTGGTTTATTTTGTTTCTTTCAATAAAAATCTATTTCAAAAATCTTGTTCTGTCTGGAATATTTTTAAAGTCCAGTTATACTCTAGCACTTTAATTTTTGTAATATTAAGGAATATGATGTTATAATTACATGACATTATGATGCAAATCTTTTTTCTGCATTATCTTACATTTTTATCTCTAAAATTAAAATGTTCTGTGTTCTTATTGAATAATTATCAAGAAAATAATTGCATAACTGATATACTTCTAGTAATTTAGAACTTATTCAAAAATATTAGAAATTATTTACAAGTCAGAGATAATGTTAGATGAATAATTAGGGTGAAATTATAGAAGACAGTGCTAGGTTTTTCCATTTGTTATTTCCTTTAATTCTTACAACACCTTTGGGAGTTGAGCATTAATATCCCCATTTTATGAAATGGAAGTGAGAACTCAATGAATTGAAATGATACACTCAGGATCATGCAGTCAGAACATGCTTAGAAACAAGGCCGAAGGTCTCTTTAACAGTTCTTCCTACTACCTGAAACACTGCCCTGTGCTGCCTTAGAAATAATATTAGAGGCATTTTCAATCTCTTTATACATAATTTTACATTCATGTTTTCTTTGTCTATGATTGGAAATTTTAAAATGCAATGATGATCTTGACTGATATAAAACAAAATCAGAATTTCTCACACCATTGCCCACAAGCTACCCAGAACAGAATTATCTGGACGTGGTATCTGGAGTGTAGGTACGGAAGTTCTACTCCAGAGGCACGAAATGTGTTTCTCGATGCCTTGGGTGGGATGTGGCAGGGGGAGAGGTGGAAAAAAGAGAGATGTGACCTTTACAGTGTTTCTCTAGATGACTCCTGAATGCCAAATTTTGAGACACACTGTTAGTAAGTGATAACAAAAAGTCTCAAAGAACAAAACTGTCATGAGTTTATGAAACAAAATTCAGCAAGGCATGTGTGCCATAAGAGAGCTTCTAATTTTGTCAAGCTCTGTATCTCCATGATGACATAGTCCAATCCCTTGTCATTAGAATTCATTAAAAGTTTTGAGCATTTTGGTATTGACTTTACAGTGCTTTGTTTGTCTGCTTTTTGTTGTTGTGGGTACAGAAACTAATCCTCCTTTTTTTTTCTTGTTTTACACTCTCCCTCTTGTCCTTCTCTCTCTTTTATAATATTATGGATCTCTTTTCCTCAGAAGTGAATGCTATTCACAAGTAATTGTGAATGTTGATTTTTTTTCTCATGTAGCAACTGACTTAATTAATCTAAAATGAATTTTATATTGCAAAGCTATGAGAGTCACTAGTATTATTGTGATCGTAGGCCACATTTAAAATGCAGTGAAGCAAACTCGAATTCATATTATCACAAAAATATTTCATTATTATTGCCATAGCATTAGAATTAAGAGCTAAATATTACAAGGTAAAGTAATAGATAATATTTTAAATACATGTTTGCAAACATACACATGTGCACAAAGAGAACTGGCATTCAAAATGTTTGTTATTGAATCCAAATAAGATTTATGTTACATTCTTGATTGTGCCAAAATAAACAAAAATAGCCACCTAGCCCCTAGCTTCAGCACTTTCCGTTCATGAGAAAAACTTTCATGCCCCATCTGCAATTTCAATACCCGTGGGGGAGCACAATCTAATCAGGCTCCAGCCATTTAGCCAAGTTATCCGAAAGAGGACATCACATTAAATCATAATTCAGTGAAGGTACATCCGTGGGGGGCAGAGATAACACAGTCCATTTACTTTGCTTTGTTATGATCCAACTTGATATAATGATATAATTTGAACCTAAGAAAATGAAGCAGTGTGTCCTTTCCTTCAGTCTAACGGATTCTTTAAGTAAGCTGCTGATAACTCTAGGTCACCTCAAACTCTGATTTAATTTTTCAAGTCTTTATAGTGTACTGTTCATAATTTTGGAACAGAGTGCATAGATATTAAGTAATAGTGTCAATTACAGGTTTATAGAGATAACTCAAGAGTCTGTTGGAAACTAAGCATCCTCGTGAACTTGCAGCTTAAAGTCAATTAAACCTGGTGAGATTAATGACAACGAAATAATAGAACCATAAACTCAGAATTTTCAACTGGAAAATATGTTGGTATTTCCGAATCTTTGCACTGAATATCTTAGCTGTATACATTTCTAAACATTTACTTCGATCTTTTAGCAAAAATACACTCAGTGATCAAAAAAATATCACTTGCCATTTTGGGTTTTATGTTTTACAATTAGTCATCAGCACATAAAACCTTATTGTCCTGTAGTATTACTACTGGAAGGATAGAAACATTCTGAATATTAAGGGAGTCTAAAACAAGAACTCATTACTCTGGGGTTTAACGACTTTCTTATGGTTCTTTATATAATACATTTTTTTTCCTGAATTCCAAACAAATTATATCGGGGATTCATAAACAAAAATTTTTGAATCTGTCCCTCTTCTTCAAAGTCTTCCTTCTCCAAGCACGAAGTGGCTACATCCCTTCTGCTATGTGACAGTTGCCCCAGTCTCTCACACCTGGCACTGGGATGCATTTGATCATTTCAACTGTGATGTAATGTCACTTACCTTTCCTATGCTGGGGTCCATTTATGAGGTTTACCCTTCAGCCTTTTTTCTCTAGAACACATCTCACTTCCATCTGTTCAAGGCTGCTGGTTTTATAAAACCTAATGTCTGTGTTAATCTGCAAAGAAACAGATGAGGCAGAGTAAATACAGAATATTTCTAATGCACGAAGTTCTACCATCCCTGTAGGTCATTAGAGAACTGCTAATATGAATAAAACAAGCAAAAACATTAAACCAAAGGAGTCAGAGCAAAGCAGATTCGAGATGTGCATTTTTGTAGCAATAGCATGAAAGAGAATTACTGGTTAATGCACAAGCAATATCTTTTAATAACTTAAAAAAATGGTAAGTAAGAACCTGATAAAAGAAAGCAGAAAAAAAGGTTTAGGTCACTAACACTAATTATTCGCTCCTTAAAAACTCCAACAAAGCCAAAGGATATTTTATAAGAAAGGTGAAACAGTATCAAGAGAAATTATTTAACTAAGCACTAACTATTAAGAAACTTCTTTTACAGAAAGTGAAAACAAGCATTATTTGTCTTGAATGTTTTTGTTTCTACTTTCTTGTTCAAATAATAGACACTCAGTTTCTTTCATAAATGAGACAATAGATATTAAATTTTTAATTGAAAAGTAGAATCAGTCACCCTCCAGGCACTGTATCCTCTGTCCTAGAATTTCTTTTGGAAATGTTAAAACCCAACTTAATCACCTTTCGCTCTTGTGACATAAAAACAAACATACCAAGCTGTTTTATCTTGGTTTTTAAATAGCTGTGTTTATCTTTCCCCTCCTACTGACGACCCATGTGCTCTCAAGCCAAATAAATCAACTCTAGAAGGCTCTATATCTTCACATATGAGTGAAGAATAGAAATCATTTGTCTTAATTTTATTAAAAATGATATAATACCAGGTATAATTAGCAGTTCAGTAAATAGCTTTTGAAGCTGCATATCATTTCTCAGGGTGACTTTAGACTGGCCCTATTCTCCCATCTTCTTACCTGTAGTTCTCCACAATACCTATATAATGTGCTGGACATGTTCATCCTGAGATAGGAAAAACCTGGCTGTTACAGCTCAGGTTCTGTTTCAGCAACCCCTTCTCAAAAAAAAAAAAAAAAAAAGAGAGAGAGAGAGAGAGAAACCTTATGTCCATGATGTTCTTTAATGCTTTTGTTTAGCGTTTTCTGTTGCCCCTAAAGTATAAAACTCAGGGTGGGCTACTTTCCTCAACTGTAGTTCAAGTGAAACATGCACAGATGAGGTATCCCCCACACCAACAGCTTTCCTGAACTTTGAGGGATCGGCTCACAGTGAATCTTAGGCTCTGTTGTCCCTTGCTACCTATCTAAACAATAAACCCCAGCTTCATGCAACATTGAGGGTGTGGGTGTTCTGTTTCATCAGACTCAGACAAGTTAGTAACCACTGCACAGTGAACCTGCTTCAGAGAAAATGGTCATATAATCCATTGAGTCATCCCTTTAAATATGGGCTTGATTTTAAACAGAATGTAATACAAGTGATTCTTGTATTTTATTCATCATGTCCATTATTCTTCACCTTAAGTAAGCTTCTAGAGCAATTGGAGAATTGTAGCTGATGTTTGACAAGAAATTACATTATGGGTCATGCTATGGATACGGTGGGGTAGGTTTTAATTTACAGAGATCATGTAAATTAAACAGCAATGCCTTGTTTCTCTGAAGAATTTCAATGAGGCTGAAAAGATGCAAATAAGAGGATATTATATCAGTTGTGCCTGTTGTTTTCAAGAGTTTATTATTATCTGTTTTTGCCTCCAGAGATTAGAAAAACCCCAAGTATAATATTCAGGAGTGCAGATGTCAGATTCACACTGGCTTTGTTGTCTGTAACTTGACCCTCTGCTCAGTTGCTGTGAGACATGGTGGCACTAATTAACTTCTTTTTTTTTCTCCATCTCTTATCTGTAACAGATTTTAATAGTGCCTTTCTCAAACAATTGATGGGATGGGATGATTTAATTTTAGTAATATTTATGAAATGCTCAAAACTGTCAGCATATTGCAACAGATGTATTAGTATATAAACTGAACATTATTCTTGCATTTTAAGACAATAATTGTTTCAGCTAATAATTTTTTCTTAAATATTTTTTAACTTTGAGTTTGGGTAATTTTCCTTAAGACTTTAATCTTTATGCATGCTAGTTAGGGGTAAACTTTGTTTGCTAAAAATGTCTTGAAATTCCTGATATTCTGTTCCTATGGATATGGAACTATAGTTTATATTCTCTGAGAACATGAATGATATTATTCTGAGGTCTCAGGGCTTTTTAATTTGCTATTAAGAAGCTTGCTGTCAATCATCAATGGATCTAATTGCTCTTTGGCCATCTATACTTTCTCTTCTACTCTTTCATTCTTCATTTTTTTTTTTTTTTTGAGGTTTTAGCCCATGTATCAGTTTTGGATTAAAACATTTCTTTACCATGCTTGGAAGTCATTCCCAAGATCTCAGAATTGGCAATTTTCTCCAATTCCAGAAAATCAATACCCATTTTTCTCTTCAAGCTCTGAATCCATATCTTTTTAATTTTCTCTTGCTAAGAAATTTGGTAAATCTTCTCTAATCTCTTAACTCCTTTTGTTATGTATTTTTAGTTATGTGTTAAGCATGATTTATTCAGAATAATTTATTTAGATACATCTTCCACTTCACTATCTATGTATTTATTTGTATGAATAGGAGACCATTGACTATAACCTAGGTTTAAAAAAAAAAAATCTTGGTGCCTAAGAAAACCTCAGTTGGTAAATGTTAGCTAAATCTGATTTGAGGCCTGACTGAAAACAAAAACAGTTCCTTGTCACAGTCCAGAATTTATATTGTTTTCCATTTTATTTCCACTAATGAGAGGGTATGCTTGGGCTACTGCAAACTACCTGTTAAGAACTATTTTTAGCTTATTTGATGAAATAGATTTGGGGAAATGGAGGATAGAAGTACTCAGAAAGCACCTGAGAATCCATCAAGTGCAGAACTCCACAGTATAAAATAGCATCCTGAGAGAAAGACTGACATTGTCTTTTCTCCATCCATTTTCATGCCTACTCTCCATCACAAACATTCAAAATTCACCTTGCTCAAGTAATCCTTCCTTTGATCTATTTTTAAACCGAGATCTTTTGTAGAAAAATAGAGTATGACCTATTTTTTAGCCATGTTAGCCATGTTTTCTTAAACCGTCTCTTATATATGTCAATGATTTTGTCCTTAGTTTGATTTAGACTCCTCTTGAAGATAGAGAAAAAAAAATGTAGCTCATTTGTTAAATTATAATGTGTGGTTATTGTTCAGTTATATGGACATTCAACTATCAAAACCTTATATTGTTTTATTTGTCTCAATGTCTAAATATCTATCAGAAAACTTTGAATAATAACATAAATACAGATAATTAAGGTTTTGAAAAGTATATTTTCCAAAAAACATTATATTTTATCAGCTAATTCCTGAATTGATGTTGTAATTAAAATAGGAAAATCATTAAACGTCAAGGGTTAGAAAATTTTAATCTATTTATTAAAAAGATTAAAAATAACTTGATGCAATTTTTTAATAGAATGTTTTCAAATTAGGCAAGTGGTTCAATGAATCAATTTAAATTGTGTTTAACATCATGGTTTAAAATAATATCTAAAACAATGTTATTATAATTCAAGGTGATAAAAATCAATAATTACAAATATTCTTAAAATTAAAAATAATTGTGGAGCAAAGGATGTGTGCAATGGGGAGGTGGTAAGGCTTGGAGTAGGCAGTTGATGAAGGAGCCCCGTACATGCAGGAAGAGCTAAGTTATCAAGTAGCACATGCTAATTTATGTGTTAAAGATTTAAATATGAAAAAGGCAAAACCCTCAGTGCTGGGAATATAGCTTAGTTGGTAGAGTGCTTGCCTTGCATGCACAAGGCCCTGGGTTCAAACCCCAGCACCACCACCACCAAAAAAAAAAAAGGCATAGTCCTAAGAGTAAGGAAGGTGAATGTCTCAGTCCACACATATGGGGATTTTTTTCATAGGACATTACTTGCAATAAATAAAGGTTTTACCCCATACCCTAAAGCATGTCCCATAAGTCCCCAATCTTAATATCTTAATTCCAAAGGATTTCAAATATGAATTTGGAGATGGCATACATATTCAGCATATAGTATGGAGTATCTTAATTGGTTTCAAGTTTTAAAAGATTATTTGGAAACTATTTAACAATTATTTAATAGGAATTATAGGCCAAACCAAGAAAACCTGATAAAAGTTATTGGACTATCATAATCTTTTCATTCAAAGAATAAACTAAGTCAGTAGCAGATAAAATTAGCTGAGAAAGATTTCAAAAGCAGAATGAGTAGTGTTGCTTGTGGACTTATCTAGGATGGGTTTTGAACACTGATTTCTTAGAGCTCACAGCAGGGGTCAGCACACCATGTCATATTTTTCTCTTCCTACCAAAAAGAGGATAATATAGGCCTTTGAGACATAAAAGGGGAAGATTGTTGATGTGTTCAGGATAAACCTGCTGTTTTTTCTCTTCGCTTTTTGATTGTTTTAGTGACAAGGTTTCACTGCATTACACAAGCTGGCTTCAAAAACTCCTAGGCTCAAACAATCTTCTTGCCTCAGTCTCCTGTGTAGTTAGGATAAGCATTTGCCTCACTGTGCCTAGCTCTCTTCACATCTCAACCACAGAATCATTCTTCAAGTGGAACCTAATGAATAGATACCAGTCTTTTAGTAGTATTATTTCTTTTATGTATTAAGATTGACTTACAAGAAAATCAATTAGGAATTTAAGTTTTCTAACTTAAACAAATTATCACTGGAAATAATGCATAAGAGTGGCTATGTAGCATCATTTATGACCTCAGATTTATTTCTCTATTTTGTTTTGGGTTTGCAGCATTGAAAAATATTAACTCATCCAAATAGAGATTTTCATATATTAACAGTAATTGTAAGATCTCACCTTGCATAAGTTCAACTTACCAGGATAAACTTTGTGTTGCACCCTAAAGAAAAATAAATTTGTCTAGCAGGAATTAAATTATTTTAGGTCTTCATGAATTAGTATTTGATAAATAATACATTTGTGTGAGTACCTAAAATTGTTTTTAAAACTGTTATATACCTTTCAAATTAAATTTGATCAAATAAATGTGGCTTTCTTAAAGAACATGTGCTAAAATCAGTGTTTCTGTGGAATGTCACCAGGTAGCCAGGCTGGTGAGATTAGCTGGGTTCAAAGGAGCTAGCTTAAACAATAACTGAGAAAATGACAAAGAAACCACACAGCACAGGAGCATGAGTTTCTAAGGTCGAGGGCGGGACTGCTCAGTGACTCCAAGGGTCAGCTCCATGCTGGGCAGTGCTGGAAAAAGAGAGTGTACACCCAGATTCTTTTTATTTTATGGGGGGACACACACAAGGGAATGTTCTTTACCAATTAAAGCAGAGAATAGGGTTTCAAAGGTGGAGTCTTGCTTTGTGACATCTTGTGGTCAGCAGGTTGACTGACATCTTGGCAAGTCATACCCATCTCCGGTGCTGTGCGGGTTCACAGGCAGAGTGAGAGGAAAGGCACAGTTGTGTCAAGCAGCTCAATCAGCACCCAACGCCAGACCAGCCGCCTCATAAGCTCAAATGTGCGTAGCTCACAGACACAGCCCATGGATGGCTCAAAACAGTGGAATGAGGCTTAAATATAGAAACTAAACCTTTTTCTTATCAGAGATATTTAAAAAGTTGATTCACTGTATCTCTCTAGTCATTGTATGGTTATTTGCCAAAGTCCTTGAACAGAGGAACTGTCGAAAATGCTGGAAAGTTACTAAAAGAAGACAGAAATTAGTGGAAAATTGACTCTTACTAAAAATAAATTGCAGTAAGTGAGATAACTTATGTGGATTTGTTTTCTAACCTCACATGAAGTAGGCCATCATAAACAACTGGAGGAATCTGAGTCTGGAATTAATAACTGTCTGAGCAAATGGAAATAATGGGTGAAGATCCCAGTAATGAGGAAGACACACAAAGGAAAATTTATCACTTTCATATGAACTTTCTTCAAATTCTGACTCTGGAATGTGCATTTGTGGGGCAAGTCTCCAAGAAGCCCTGGAGAACATTTGACCCCAAAGGTCATAAAAGTAGCACACTACAGTAAGGAAGCCACATCAATGTCTATAGCAGCTTGATTTGCGGTAGCTAAGCTATGGAACCAATGTAGGTGCCCTTCAACAGAACAGATAAAGAAAATGTGGTATACAATGGAATATCACTCAACCATGAAAAATAGTGACTTTATGATATTTACCACTGTGTGGTTGGATCTGAAAATTATTATATTAAGGGAAATAAGCCAATCTCAAAAAATCAAAAGTGGATAATGTGGGTGCTAACATACAACAAGGCAGGGAAGAGAAGAAAAGAATTTCATTAAATTAGACCAAAGAGAATGAAGAAAAGGGAGGAGGATGGGAATAGGGAAGACAGTGGAATGAATCTGACTTAACTTTTTCTGTATTTATATAAATATACCACAATGAATCTCCATATCATGTACATCCATGTTTGTATAAATATGTCAAAACAAATTCTACTGTCATGTAGAACTAAAACGAGCACATTAAAAAATTTAAAAGGCTGAAAAAGTTTAGTAGAATTTTGAACAGGTAACAACTTTGACATAAGATTTATAATTTGATTCTTGCCACATGAAAAGCTAGAAAGATAAATACTGTGTCCCAGATTTAAAAGATATGTCTTAGGGCAATACTAATAAAGCTTGAAACTAAGCCCTGACAAGATCAGGGTGATTAGGACACATACTAATTGCCTGTTACAATAAAACTTATCATTTTTCAAAGGGAAGTAACAAAATTGAGAACCCGCATTTCTAGTACACACAAACAAAATTACTACATGTGCAAGGAAACTGGAAAACATGATACACAGTTATAAAAAAAGAAATCAATAAATTGAAATATATTCATAAAGACACAGGTGTTGAAATAAAGAAATCAGGATTTTTAACATAACTGGAAAATGTGTTTTTAAACCCAAAATAAAATGTTCACACATGAGAGAAAATATCAGAAATTTTGGGAGATATTTGGAATCTATAAAATAATAATGATCCTAGAACTGAAAAAATATAGTAAAAATTAGCTGTAATTGAGACTAGATTGAATATGATAAGACAGAGCATCAGCAAACATGAATGTTGCCAATAGGAATCATTCAAACCAAAGTAAATGAGGAAAAAATATTGATATTAAGCACAACCCAAATGACTTTTAGATCAGATTGGATGATCCGGCACACAAACTCCAAGTCTAAGCAAGCTATACTGCCACATTGATACCTAGAAGACACGTCATCAAATGATTTGTATTACCAGAGTTAAGAGTCATTTCAAATGATAAAAGGGCATTTCAGCAACATCAATTATAAATTTCTATATACCTAATACTAGTTTAGAGTGCATAAAATAAAAAGTAACAAGAACGAGGGAAGAAATACACAAATACATGCTCATAATTGAAAATGTTAAGATTCTCTATCAGTAATTGATAGAAGTGCTCTCAATTCGGTAAGTATTTAGGAGATTTGAATGACACTTTAATCAATGTTAACTAATATTTATAAAACACTCCACCAGCAACACATTTTTTTCAAACGCAAGTTTATATGGAGTGTTCACAAACATAGAATACAAGCTACAACATAAAATAAGTCACAATAAATTTAATAGGATTAAAATCACAGAGAACATGGTTCTAGCCTCAAAAATATTAAACTAGTAACTGAAAAGAACTTAAATAAAGCCCCAATACTAAAATGTGCTTTACATAAGTAATAATATACTCTAAAAATAGTACTCATGGATCAAAGACTAAATTATACAGTTCATTTGAAAATTGTTTAAATCCAATTATAATAAAAACAGCAACATTTGTGAGATGCTACAATAATAATACTAAAAGGAAATTAGTAGATTTGAGTGCTTGTATGAAAAGAACAAAGTGTTAATATTAATTACCTAATTTTATATTGTAAGACTAGAAGAAAATATAGAAAATTAAAGCAAAGTAAAGAGAAAATAATGAGTGAAATCACAGTACAGAAAACAAAAATTACAGAGAACCATGGCAGAAACTGATTTTTTTTTAAAAAAATATGAATCATAGTTATAAAACTCTAGGAACATTGATCAGGATAAAATATCCAATTTAGTTAGTTTTTATTTTTTAAAATTTTTTTTAATTTTCTCTGTTGTGAAGAAAAGACCTAACAAGAATAGTTACTTAAACCAGGAATTTGGAGAAACAAACAAACAAACTAGGTTTTAAAATTTTCCAATAGGTCCAGACTTAAGAAAAAACTTGCAAAGATAAAAAGACAGTCTCCCTATGTCCCATTTACCAATTTTCCATTTGTTAATATTTTACATTAGTGCAGCACATTTGTCATAAATAGTGGACTAATATTGGTAAATTATTTTAACTGAAGATCATATTTTATCCAAATGTCCTGATTTACTTCTTATCTATTTTTAAGTTTCAAAATAACATATAGGAAGTCACATTGCATCTAATTGTTACATCTTCTTAGTTTCTCATAGGGATAATTTGTGATGTTTGGATGTTTTAGATTTTTTAGACAACTAACCGGTCAGGTATTTTGTAGAAAATACCCAAATTTAGTTTGATGTTTTTCTTAGGATTATAATAAGGTTATGGTGCACTTCTATCAATCTCTAAAATTTGTCATCTTCTCTAAAAAGCACAATTTCTTTCTTTCTTTTTCCTTTTTTTGTAATAAGGATTGAACCAAGGACTATGTGAATGCTACACAAGCTCTTACCACTGAGTTCAATCCCAGCTCTTTTACTTTTTTTTAGGCTTTGAGGCAAGTTCTCAATATGGTACATACGTTGGCCTGAAACTTGCAATCTTTTAGCTTCAGACTTCTAAGTAGCTGGGATTACAGTTGTGTACCACCATGCCTAGCCCAAAGTATACTTTTAAAAAAGAAAGAAAGAAAAGAAATCTACCTGGAGTTAAGAGCCCTCATGGGCAGATGAACAAGGAATATATCCACATTGTATAAGGTCTCCATTAAACCCAGCAAAATTCATTGGCAGACATGTCAACAGTGAATAGATAGATAGAAATGGCTGCTGAGTACATGAAAATATACCTCACAGATTTAGAAATTAGATAAAGGCAAATTAAGGTCACAGTGAATCAAAATCCTTCAAAATGCTCAATATATAAATGTATTGAAGAACTGTTGAAGATGTTAAACAACAAACACTCCTAATATATTGTTTGCAAGTGGTCTATAGAGTCAACACATACCAACAAGAACCCAGAAATTTCATTTCTACTTATACTCAAGAGGAATGAAATAAACAGGAACATGTGCACATGGAATGTTCAGAAGGAGTTTCTTTACAATACTAATAAAAATAACAAAAAAGGATTATTAATATATAAAAGAATTTAAAAAGGGAGATTCTCATAAAAATGGCAATAGTGTTCAGATATTAAAAGGAAGACTCTACTGATATATTATTTGGAGAAAAAGAATCCCAAACCAAAAAAAAAAAAGGGCATATATAGCATTGATCTATGTATTTAGATTTCCATGTTAAAGGTAGTGATGGAGACAAAAACAGTTATTAAAGAGTAGGGATTGACAACAAGGGGACATGACAGTCTTTCTGGGGCAATGCAAAGGTTGTGTTGGTTGGGGTATAGATTATGCAATTTAACAATATACTAAAAACCATTTATCAAAATTCTAAAAAAATACTCAAAAACCTGTACATTTCACAGTGCCTAAATAACAGCCTACTTAAAACACTTAATTTTGAACATCCGTCTTTGTTTTTATTTGCATTTAATTATATGCTGCATTATCTATGTTAGCTGTATTTGTGATTAGGTTCATTAAATTATTGTATATTTCTATATTTAGAGCTTCTATCTTTTTTCTTATTCATTTCATTGAATTCTTAAAAGATAAATTACCTTTGTTACTACACACATATTCCAAGTTTATTTGAATTAAGTTTTTAATGATATATTAAAACTTTATAGTCATTTGCTTATGATTTCCTTTTGTGTTTGTATCATAGAAAGACATTTCACACAAAAGATTTGGTAAATATTCTTTTTTATTATCTTATTGTTATCCCAGTATAACTTATATTAAACTAAGTAATCCCACTGGAATTTATTTCTCTTGCATATTAGAATTTTTAAAAAATCAACTATTTTTCCTGATTTCTACTTGATTATAGATTTTTCTATTAATGAACAAAGTGTCTTGAGTAAAATAAAGTTTATTTCTGGACTATTTCAGTTATATCTGTGCTGTCATAAAAATATTACATACTTTAGCTATCATAGTGTATGCAAAAATTTTAAAAAACAATTCTTTTATTGCTAATATTTTACTAGAACTTCTTCTATGTTCATACTTCTTTATTCTCTCAGAACAATTTTAAAATATTTATTGCATAGTAAATAAATATCATTGTAAATTTTATATTAAATCTATAATTTTTGAACTTGACATCTTATTTTTGTGCCCATTCATAAACACTAGATCTTCCTCCATTTATATGTCTTCTTTTTATAAGGTAAGAACATTATTTTTATTTATATCTCTGAGTTAGATTATTCTAGCATAGCATATCTTTATATTTAATATGGAAATAATTTTCATTTCAATTTAATTATTTTTTGATGCTACATGAAAACTGTGTTAAAATATTTTAACAAGAGTATTTCATATTTAAAATATGAAGGGTAATGCTTATTTCTTGGTATGTATTAAAATATTTTTAGTAACTTGTAATTTTTATTGCTTTGTGTATTGGGATGTTTTATTTTGAAAAGAAAATTTCTTCAAAGCTTAATATATAATATATTGGCACTAGACTCCCATTATTCCATCTGATGTTTGCTGACAAAATTATATTTGTATGACATGATTATATATTAGGAAAGTGGAGAAAACCTATACATTTAGTTTTTATTTCTTTTATACTTCCTTTCACAAGACTAAATTTCAGTTAAGAAGGTGCTCAGGATGGGAAGAGTACATTATAAAAACAACAGAGATTTTGAAGAGGTTCTAGAAAGAAGATAGCATAGAATTGGTATCCTAGTGTCGATCCTAGAACATACCTAAGAGTTCTCCAATGACAGGCAACAGTAAGGTATGGACTGGATTTCATTGTTGGAACTTCCTTGAGAATCTGCAGGTAAAATGGCAATCCAAAGCACAAGACAGAAAATCAAACTGGTTTGTTGGAAACACTGATCTGAGAGCCTCCCAAAACCCTCTCTCTCCACCCTATCCTTAAATCCCTCTACCCTATCCTTAAAGGTGATATTTGATCCTGGGCTGCAGCAAGAGAAATCCTAATAAGTGAGGACAACTTTTCTGGAAACCCTTGGAAATAAAGAACATCAGCCTCAGATCAAAGCCTTCCCATTTGTGAAACTTAGAGAAGAAAGTAGTGAGTGCCTATTGGCCTGAAGTGGAAGGTACCATGTGATGAGATCTACCTAAAATTCATACATCAAAATAAGAGGCAGTGAATGGCTGTTGAAGATTACAAAGCCACCCACATGAGTCAAAGTATGAAATTGAAGAAAATTTTTTAAATTCTTAAAACTAAGAGCAAATATGAAGTTAAAGGAGTCCTGAAAAAAAAAAAAAAAAAGATGACTTGAAAAAATTCCAATTAGTACCTTCAAAGAGATATTTTTGAAAAATAAAGATTATGCATATATGAAATAAGAATGGACTGGCTTTAAACAGGGGGGGAAGTATTGAAAGGATGAGAAGAATTGTTCACAGTTGAAAATTATAATTTTTTTTAAAAAAGGAAGCATTGTGATAAATTGATGAACTTAAAAAAAAGGAGAAAAAGAAAAGAAAAGCTTCATGAATTCATTATACCTGATATTAGTTAAAACTGACTTTTGAAATGAGAAGACAGGAAATATGATGAGAAAATATGGGGGAAATTAACAAGTACTTAAAGAAAAATTTTCCAAAGTTGAGAGAAAAGGCAACCTTTCACATTGAAAAGTCTTGATGAGTAAGAAAGAAATGCAGAGGTTGAAATACCCCACCTTACTTCACAAGCAAGAATAAAGGAAAAAAAATCCTAAAGATATTCAGAGAAAAAAAATAATTACAAAGGTTTTCAGTAGTGTTGAATATTAGAAATCCCCAAGGAAGGAGACTAATTTTCGCTAGAATTTTGTGTTTTATTAGATTCAAGTGACTGAAAGAAATAAGGAATATTTCTAGTCATAACATTATTCAGAAAGTTTTCCCCCATGTGTCTTTTTTGAAAATACTCCTTGTGGATATACTTTGGTAAAACAATTCACAAACCCCAGAGAAAACTATTGGAACCCAGGAAAAGGCTAATAAACTTCATAAGCAAATTTTTAAAAAGGAATAATTCTGAGGGGTATTGTTACACAGCTGGCCTAAAATTTAACTATTTAATCAAAATATATAAAAATCTGAGTTCTTCTAATGAAATGATAAAGAATGCATCTATTCTCCCTTTACAAAAAATATGAATTAAAACCTAAGAATTCTTTTTTAAACCACAGAAGGTATAATCCAAACATAAAACAATTTAGAACAGGAATTTGAGTATTTAAGAAATGAGGACATGAGATTTAAAACATATTTATGTTTTAAATATAAATATATATGTATATATATGTACATATATACATATATCTTCATTATTATCTCAATCACATAATTTATCTCAGGTTAATACTATTTAAATGTTCAATGTTTGTCCGGCTTTTTTCATTCATATTTAATTTTCTGAAGTAAAGAAGGAAAGAAGACATGCTAGATTTCCCCAATAGAAAGGCATGGGGACCTATGGGAAATTATATGCCCTGGAACATCCTCACACTCAAAATATATAGAAATACTAAGGTAAATAAATACTGATTCATGAAGAATCCAAGTTAGAAAAAAAAAAAGGGGGGGAAGACATTCACTCAGACCAAAACAGTAAGAGGGAACAACTAACTAGAGCCATAAGAATTTGATAAAACCAGAAGTGCAATCAGAGAAATTACAGAAACCTCTATTCTCAATGCAATTTTACCAAGAATATTCAACAAGGAAAAAAGACCTTGACCTTTCCTGAGGAGATGATAACTGAACAGAGAAACAGATGATGAGAACTTGATGCCAGAAACATTTGGGAGAAGAGTTTTCTGAGAAGGGGGACACAAGTATGGAATCCCCAAAGTAAAAGGAGATTGGAGCAATGAGGCTGAAGCACAGTGAATTAGAAATAAAATGGTAGAAGTTGAGATCAAAGAGACACAAGTCAGGCACCTAAGGCTTTAGAACTATAATAAAAAGTTTTGATTTACAACCAGGATTATTAGGAAGGAAACCACTAGAGGTTAGAGTGATAAACTTAGATTTTTCAGAAAAAAAAAATCAAGATGACTTGGCTAAATGAAAGGCATGATGCATTGTTGCCTAACTTGAATTCTGGCATGGCATATGAACTAAATAATGGACAAGTGATTGTGCAGCAGAAGCTGCTATACAGAGAAATTTGCGTTTTAATTGCTTCATCTTCATTTGTCATATCATCTCTGACAAGCATACCACATATTCTCTATATTCTTTCCTCTTTACTACCAATGTATTATATGTCTCACAACTGAACACAGAATTAATATGTAAGTCTTAAATGAACAATAGAGAGACTGGAGACTATAAAATGCAAGGTGATCAACCCTAGGACTGCAAAAGCCTCAACCTGCCCACATAGTGTTTTGACGTGCATGCTTTTATCTGTTTTGTATCCAGGTGGAAATTTCCTCTTCTGGGGCTTCCTACAGCCATCTTATATTTTTTATTAAATTATTTATTTATTCTAATTTGTTATATATGATGGCAGAATGCAATTCATTTCATATTACACAGAGCACAATTTTTCAAGTCACTGGTTGTACACAAAGTATTATCTCACCATTCGTGTCTTCATACATATACTTAGGGCAATGATGTCTAACTCATTCCACTGTCTTTCCTACCTCCAATTCCTCTCCCTTCCCCTCCCTCTTCTTTGTCCTACCTAGAGTTCCTCCATTCCTCAGGTGCTACTCCACCCACCCACCCCCACCCCCCCCCCCGCCCCATCGCCAATATGAGTCAGCATCCTTATATCAAAGAAAACATTTGACCTTTGGTTTTTTGGGATCGGCTTGCTTCAGTTAGCATTATATTCTCTAACTCCATCCATTTACCTGCAAATGCTATGATTTTATTTTCTTTTAATGCTGAGTAATATTCCATTGTGTATGTATACCAAAGTCTCCCTATCCATTCATCTACTCAAGGGCATCTGGATTAGTTCCACAATTTAGTTATTGTGAATTGTGCTTCTATAAATATTGATGTCAGTCATCTTATTTTTAACAGTTGGCCAGCTTCATCATTATTGCCTGGAAAATGAAAAGAACAATGGGCAGTCACACTGTACATTGAGACAACTTTTGTTTGGACACAAGGCAAACTGTCTTCTTATAATTGCTTTTCCCACAGAGGCCTGCCATTAATCATCCACTGTTGTTCCATTGAGGCAGCCATATTATAAGTCCTTGGAATACAGTCCAGCTGGAAGCTCAGAGATTTAATAGGTCACTTTCCTGAGCAATGACCATCCATATCACTTGGATTTCTACCCATTGACTGCTGTGTCCTTGTTTTGTATCCATACACAGAATCTCAGTCACTGGATGATAGACTGTAGCTCTACATTTTGGAGGTTTTCTTCTCCTGATCTTTCAGTATCAGGCTGGCTTTAAATTGGAAGTTGGCCTTTTTGTATAGGTGAAGGAGTGAAGGAATGTTTTCTGGTGTTTTGTCCTTTTCTGCCACATTCATGACCAGTTCCATGAACTATTGATGTTCTGAGAGGTGAAATGTTGTCTAGTCTTCACTGTAGGGTATCCACCCCATTTCATAGTGGTTGCCATCTAAGCACCATGGATCATGTGGTCTTTGTCATTTATTGTCACCATCCACTGATGGAGAAAGTGGTCATGACCTTGACTGGTGCCTCTCTGGTGATGGGCTCCATGGCAAGAAGGACAGCATAAGCACACAGCTGATTTTCAAACAGACTATAACATTCTTCCATCCCTTTCCATAACTTTGATAAAAATCCAGCGGGAGTCATGTCTTGATTTGCTGCCATAACCCTCACAGCTATCCGGAATGATATGGGTGGTAAGAACAGCAGGTTTTATACATGGATGTATCTAGTGGTCCAAGGACTGGAGCCTGTTTAATTGTTCATTTTGCCTGATTAAATGCCTCAGTATGACAGTCAGTTCAATCCAAAGCTGTAAACCTCCTACACATTAAACCCCTATATAAGAAGTTAATTAACTGAGTCAGATGAGAGGTGAAAGCTCTATAATAACCCAGAACCCTCAAAAATATTATATTTGCTTTAATGTTTTGGGCAGTGAAAACACCTGGACTTTAACTACTATGGTCTGAGGGTTAACCTTTGTCTTATCTGACCTGTCAACATAAGAATTTCACCTACAAAACAGAGCCATGAAATTTGAGGGATTTATGCCCCATCCTCTCCCTTGCAAATGAGTTAAAAGAGTGAGTATAGCCTTGGTAGGCACTGACAGAGAATCAGACATAAGTATTACTGAAAACATTGTTACCAGCAAAAGTGGGGAGTAGATTTACTACCATATCTTGACACACAAAGGAGCTATGGAAGTATACTTGAGGTGAAAGTTCTCTGTTTTCCCAAGGGAAAGCAAATGGGTCTTGATTCTCAAGGGCCATAGCTATGATAAAGCAGGTGTTATCTGGGCTGGGGTTGTGGCTCAGCAGTAGAGTGCTCACCTAGCATGTGTGAGGCCCTGGGTTTGACCCTTAGCACCACATATAAATAAATAAAAAGAAAGGTATTGTGTCCAACTACAACTAAAAAATAACTATTAAAAAAAGAAGGTGTCAGCAAAATCCAATATGCAATGCTGTGTTCCCAGTAGAGTATGAAGCACTCCCAGTATGGTGGCCATGTTGGAAATGGCCACATAAAGTGGCAGTATCAGTATTTTTAATTCCATATAATCTACTATCATGTGTCAAGTTATATCCAGCTTTCTCACTGGCCACAGAAAGAAGTTAAAAGGACTATGGGTTGGGCTAATTATGTTTACTTTAGCCAATTTATGTATGGTCTCTGTTATCTCTTAGTGGCTACCAGCAAGCTGGTATCATTTAGTGGTGATTGTCCATCTAGGTACAGGCAAAATAATAGAAGGGTCTTTTGGATTCCCCCTTAAAAATGGCTTTATAGCTGACACATGCTTAATCTCCAGGCAAAATAAATGAAATTCCTCTATAATAGTTTGTAGACATCTACCCCATACGATATCAACATGTATAATATATTCCGAAATGAGTGCTATGAACACTAAGTAGGAGGTAGACATCAGGCATCCAAGTCACAGTA
This sequence comes from Marmota flaviventris, assembly GCF_047511675.1. NCBI lineage: Eukaryota > Metazoa > Chordata > Mammalia > Rodentia > Sciuridae > Marmota > Marmota flaviventris. The sequence goes on along the minus strand of NC_092505.1, from coordinate 99,382,288 downwards.
CAAGGGTTACAGCTTGAACTCTCAATGTTTTTCACTCATGTCCATCCATAGCAGTTAATCGGCATGAGGATTTGTCAGAATTGTCATGTATCAATGTACTCAGGTCCCTTGTCCACCAATGTTGGTACTTTCTATTTTTTGAAAACCAGTGTATTGTCGAATCTATATACACCCTCTTATCCAGAGTCATGGCTTGCACCCCTGAACTTTGACCTCCCACCTAGTCATCCCACAACTAAAATCCCCAAGATTTTTCAGAGGTACCTGGAGGCTCTGTGTTCATTATATGTCCTAACTGGTGAGTTTGGCTTTGCTTCCTTTTGGAGTAAGAGTCCATTCTATCTGTATGACTGCCTCCTTTTCCTTTTCCTTACTGGGAGGTACGAATTGAAGTCTTTTGTCCTTTGCAATTACTTCCATAATTGTACTATAGCAGCATGGGGTTGTTTATTCATTTTTCTTTCATCCATTCTTGCTGATATTAAGTCCACCAGCATCTGTTTATGGAGAGTTGAAGAGACTCTTCAAGTTTAGGGTAGGTTTTATGGACTCCTGTTTCTGCTAGTCTCCTTCTACTTAGACCTGCTATCAGTTGAACTGCTTGCTGGAGGGGCTGCCCTAGTAATGGGATACTCTTCCTACCAGGCCACTATAAGTAAATGTGGGGTCTACAGAAAACACTGCTTTCCTCATCCTGGCAGTGAGAATCATACTATCTGATCCTGGAAAAGGCTGAACATAAATAGTATGTTTTATCCCTGTTTGTTTTATCCCCACAAATACAAATAGGTCTACAAATCTTTCATAGAGGCCCATGTGACTCTGACAAGAGGAATATCTCCTGAATTTAGTTACAAGAGGCAAGAAGCAGCAAAACTGATAATGACCTCAAACTTTCACTAATAGCCCTATACTAAGGCCTGACATAAATAAAGCAAGGTAGGCTGTCATTGAAGACAGTTTAGATATTTCTATGATGTTACCCAGTGTCCCACAAGTTGAACAATCTTGCCAAGATAATTTCTTTCATTTTCTACCTGAACTTGGACCCCAGTTCCACCAGTTCTGCTGAGGGTACATGGTCTCATGTTGGAATGCAAATATCTTTCTGGAGTGGGGAGCAGATTAGGATCATGCCTCTCAGGTTTCTTCTGCTGGGTCTTTATCTTTGGATCTTCACAGTCTAGCTTTCTTTGTAGTTTCACCCTTAGCCTCAACTTTTGAGCCACTGAAATTAGTGGGCTCAGAATGGGTCCCATATCTGAGGGTCCCAATTTCCACTAGTCACCAAAGTCCTAATAAGGTCTCTAGGTCTTCAGTGTTCTCTTAATTAAGCATAAATTTATGGCCTGACCTGCAAGTTCTTAACATTATAACAGCACATCCTTGCTGTTAACCGATGCTAAACAGGCTCTTCTTCCTAGTTTTAACTCTTCCTGTGCTCTGAGAACTAAAGCTGAGTAGCAAACTCTTGGGCTGTGGCTGGCATTAATGGACACAGCAAGGGCCCGGCCACTGCCATGTCAGTATTCTATTTCTTTTTTTTTTTTTCTTCCATGACTATTTCGAATGCTACTGCCAACACTTGCAGCACCCCTCTTTGCAGTTGGGGGCATCCCCATATTCATGCTCTGGTCCCCACCCCTCTAATAGGGAAGTCACCTCAAACCACATAGAGGCTTGTTGGCCAGCCCAGAATTTCCCCTATGTCCCTTTCTGACTCTGGAGTCAACTCAGTACATTTCTTTTGGGGATCCTGCTAACTATGCCAATTATTCAACCCCAAGAATGCAAGAGCCCCAGAATACCATTTTCTGATTCCAAACAAAGAGAGGATTTGGGTCTTTTATTATTCATCCATTCTTTGGCTGAGACAGGCCAGGACAAAAGTAGAGGGCTGCCCTGTGCCTACAATCAGGGGAATGTATAGGGTAGGCGGCATGACCACTGTGCAAATGGAGTTCTTCAGATGTTTTATATTTCTTTGCTTACAACCATGGTCACTCTGTTTTGATCCCTACCTAAAGATTGGAGTCATAGGAAGTGGCCAACTTCCCTTCTCTTTTTCCTTCATTATCACATTTTTTGGAGTGTTCCTTACCTCACCACCAGTAAGACAAGATGTCGTAGGCACTAACCAACACTAGAACATTGTCTAGGTCCTCATAGGGTCTTAGGAAAGGAGAGCTTTCCATGTTGCTAAGCACAAAAATATGTGAATCCAGGGAAAAACTCCTACATTTCCTTAAAGACACATTCATTTGGTCTCCTGTGCCCATTAAACTCAGATTAATTGCATGAGGCTAGCAGAAAGGAGAGGAGACTGGAAGACAACTCAGCCTATTGATTGTTTTGCAAGATTGTAAACTGAATATGATATGAAAGATGAACAGAAAGCAGTACCTGTTCTTGTTGAATAGGACATGTCACTTTGTTTATTTTAACCAATGGGGGAAAATAAAATGTTTAGTGCTGGGTATCTTTAAATGTCCTCCTTCACAGCTAGTGTTATTCATTTATTTAGACTGATTATCTATAGTTGGGGTCAATTTGTAAGTCTTTCTTTTTGAATGCTTACAAAGAAAAGATTTGTTCCAAAAAAATGTGTATTTTTGTTTGTTTACCTGCATGTTTAATTTTTTTGATTTTGTTTAACATTATGTCTCTTCATCTTTTTTTCATTTGAAGCTGTTATATTTAAATGAGGACAGATTAACATAAGTGATGATTTTGAAACTATATTATGTTGCAGATAGTTTTATAAGTTATCTTTCTTGAAATCCAAAATATTAAAGTAGGCAATAATTTGTTTCCAGGTTGGCTTTTAAAGTAAATCATCATGATTAAACATGCTTCAACATCACTTTTATTTTAAATTTGAATTTTTAGTCTTGATGGTGAAATTCTGTTACAACTGGCATTTGAGCATATTTAATGAGAATAGGGTAGAAACATAATGCAAGCTTAAATCCATTGTTTTGAAGCCAGATTTAAAATTAGGTAGTCAGTGTAGTTAGGTAAATCGGGTCCAATATCATATACAGTGAAATCTAAAATGGAGGCCATGCTGATAATGATTCCGGGAAACGCAGGACAACTCATGGAATGTTAATGAAGTCCCTGAAAAGCCCTAGGCCAAAGTCCACCCCAAAGAAATGTTAATGGAACCCAGGGAACAGCCCCAGCAGATTTGAAGATAGCCCATCCCAAGAAGTGATAATGAAGTCCTTCCTGCCCAGATTACTTGTTTGGCCCACCTGTGTCCCCCCCAGGGCCTTCCAACCTACATTCCATCACCAAAACTATAAAAAGGGGAGACAACCGCACTTCCACGGATTCCACCTCTTGGGTCCCCTTCTTCCTCCGGGAGAAGTCTTTTCTGCTGTCCTTTAATAAACTTCTAATTTCTACTCTGACCTTGCCTCGGCGTGCTTCTTTGGTGTTATTCTTCAACATTGGGGAAGCAAGGACTCATCACCGGCCAACAGTTTCATACATAAGATTTAATTTTTTCTCATTTGTAGCCACAACCCCAAGCACAAATCCTCACGTTTCCGTGATTTTCATGCTGAATTCTAGGGGTTCTATGGGATACTATTGGACTTAGGAAAATAGGTGGACTAAGCAGCAAAATTCCATTCCAATGCCCATGGATGATGGTGTTCAAGGCAAAATTATTTTCTTTCAGTTGTTTAAAATATTGGGATCAGATGATATTCTTCTTGAACATAAAATTTGCAGTGTATAAAAATAAAAATTGAATATTATGACTGTAAGGGTAAAAGAAATTGAAGTTAAAGTGTAAAAGTTAAAGGGTAAAAGACCGGATGTTGTAAAGTTTCTAAGCTGCAAGGTCTGAGTTAAAATGTAAAGGATTAGGTATTGTTAGGTTTCTATGCTACTTGCAAAACCTGAAATTTCTGTAGCTGTTGAGACAATGCTTGGAACTGCCCAGTAAATATTTCCCCTGACTATTGGTTGTTTAATAAGGGCTCTGTGTGGTCGCACGTAGGCATTGCAGAGCCTGGACCAATCAGTTTAAATGTAACCCCCTCCTTAGGAATGACCTATCACTCCAGCCTGACCTGTTCCCGCCAATGAATGAACCAATCATGTTTAGGAGTTGTTGTTCAATTTTCCAGCGCCTAATGATGATTTGTTCTGATGTATACAAAGCCCTCCGCCCTCCCCAAAAAGTGTACTTAAGCAGTGCTCAGCCCCTGCTCGGGGCTCTGGGCTGCTTTCCCTTCTTGAGTGGGCATGGAGCCCCAGCATGCTGGTTCAATAAATCCCCCCCCTTCTGCCAATTGAGTGAGTGGTCACTTGGTGGTCTCTTTCTCCGACGTTTCGCTAGATCCTTGCATTTGGTGCGTTGGCCGGGAAAAGCGCATTGCCGGACAAGGAGACCTCCAACGGACTCCTTTAGGGGGTAAGTAAGGCACCTCTTCCTCTTCTTCTTCCTCCTTCTCTTCTCCTCCTTGTTCTCCTTCTTGTTTTTCCTTTATGATCGCTTAGAGCTTTTTGGTTTTTGGCTCGGTGGAGAGCGTAAGTTCTCAGAGCTTTTTGGTTCAGGTTTGGTCTTTGGCTTGGATTGGTTTGGTTGGGTTGGCAGCGTGGCCGTCAGTGGAGAGTGTAAATTCTCCCTGGCAGTGGTGACAGACGTGTCCTAATCCACAGGCCACCCCTCTTAAGGGACGCCTTAGAGGATTCGGGGGGGGGGGGGCGAAAGTGCCCCCAGTTGGTAGAGGGACAAGAGTGCCCTCGTTTGTACTCTGCTGCCAACCAGTTTGGTTTCGCCAGCAATTCTTTCTCTCAGGTTGGATTCACAGTCTGTCTTTAATCTTTGCCTCTGAACTTGTGTTAACCGTTTACTGTTTGTCCTTGTCTCTGTGTCACGTTTGTATTGTCCCTGTCTCTGCCTGAGTAACTCCCAGTATGGGACAAAGCCATTCCACGCCTCTGTCCCTGAAGCCTTTCTTGGTCCCTGCCTCCACTCCGACCCCTTCCCCCAAGATCCTATCACTCAATCCTTCTGCTCCTCCCCCTTTTCCCTCCATTCTCCTTGAGTCACAAGATTGTAGATCTTGGGGTTGTGAACGAACGGGAGCTGCATGATGATCTTTGTGTGTCATTTTGTCTGTGTCTCTGTTAAGTGTGATGGCATTGTTTTACTTTGGACCGATGCAGAGTCCCAAATTCCAAACGGCCTTAGATGTGTGGAAGTAACTTTAGCTAAATTTTAACCTAATGCTTCTCCTGTGAGGGACCAAAAGTCAATAGAACCACCAGCTTTTCTGTTCTCACCTTTTACACCTCTCTTAGCTATGTTTTAAAGAACTTTGATAAACTTTACCCCCCTTTGTTAAGCGAGATTAGGGAAGCAGTGTTTTCTTTTCTTCCCATAGTTGGCTTGAGCATGCCCACTGCAGAGGGAAATGCCTGGGGTCTAAAAACTTTGATATCTCGCTTAAACTTTTCTCAAACTCGAAACAACTGCAAGCAGAAGATGAGCTTTTTGGGAAGCTGACTACTGAAAAGTTAGGAGATGTGAGAAATGCCTAGTGCCTGGGGTCAGTCCAAGCCAGAGGAACTAATCCTGTAAGTAAAAGGGAAACTGAGGATTCCCAGCAGCTGCCAGAGCCATTTTTGCTTTGGGGAATTTCCTCATTCTTCCCTGCACTGTAAGGATTGCTCCATCTCTGTCCACTTAAAAAGAAGGGACACTGAATGTAGTAAAGTCAGTCACACTGAGACCCTTGATTTTACACCTATAGTTGCCCCTCTGTGAAAACATCTGGTCCACTCATGGGGAAATCTATGGTGCCACTGATAGGAGTCATAGTTAAATGGAAGTTAAAAACCTGGAGAGATTTTTCTCTTATCTGGTCTCTCTATTTTAAAGGTTATTATAGATTGTTTCTTGGGGATGATCTTGGCTAAATGTGTGTCTAAAAGATGATATTTTATTGTAACAATCTGGTATCTGAATGGGTTTCTAAAGCATTGCACTATCTTGCAGTTAAAAGTTGGGTTTAAGCAATTGTTTAGTTTGATTTCAGATGGTTCATGCTAGAAAACTTAAATACTTAGGGTAAAAAAAAAATTAGAAAGTTTCAATTTTGAACTGGGTAGCCTGAGAAAATTTCACTAGGTATTCCAGTGCATTAACTTGGGCGAAGATAATAAATTATGATATGATATCTGTTCCCCTCAGTGTGTAAGATTCAAGGAAAAAAAAAAGGGGGGGTGCTAAATTAAAACGTTGGTCTGGCTTATTGAAATGACATTAATTAGCAACAGTCTTGGAAATTTTTAAGGCTTAATTTTGGATATACATGATAAAACTTAATACTACTTTAGGAACTTCAGAACAAAGGAAGCAGCTTAATGATCCTGAGGAAATTTCCTCTGATGGTGGCCTTTATATTATCAGAAAAAGATCCTATTTTCAGTTTTGTGTGGGCAAGTGTTTCTAATGTAAAGAGATATAAAGATATAAAATTTTGAGAATTGCATCTTAAACCTGAAAATTATGACTTATAGCTAAAATGCCTTAGGCATGAGGTTTCTGCTCAGAATTCCAGTTTTCCCAGTTCCTTCCAGACCTCAGCCAGGACTTAAGCTGATATGCAAATAGAAGAAGCTTGGGGCACTCAGTAGGAGACAGATTTCAGGCCCAAGAAAAAAAAAAAAAAAGAGTTAAAGTGTCTTTTTACCTGAACTCAAACTAGACCCCAACCAAAAAGTAAATTATATGGTATTTATTAATTACTGGCCAGTCATCTTTTTTTTAGGACTCTTGCTTTTTCTTAGATTCTGTATTTTTTTTGAGCTCATGATTTTGGTCCTACAGACCTAGGTTAATGTTTTTCTGATCAACTGTGGAGTTTTGAAACATTGCAATGGAGATTTCACCTGAAAATCTACTAGGGTGTTACACTTGTGTTATGTGTTGTATGTCGGTATGTCTGTATGTGTGTATGTCCATATATCCTGCAGTGATATGACAATTGACAGATGAGGAGCGCTCATTAAAAAAAAATTAAAAATGGATCCAAATATCTTTGATTCACGTGATTCGATTGGTTCAATTTAAATTGGGTAAACAGATAAAAGTAAAGATGTCTTTAAAATTAAGCTTATAAGTTTTTCTAGGTGTTCAAAAAGACCCTAATAAAATAATGATGTCTATAAAATAATCTGCTTAAATTCAGAAATTTACAGATATTGTTTTAAAGTGTGAACAGAAGGAGGTTAACAGGTGGAAAAGAAAAACTAGAAAGTTTTAGATATGGATTTAATAGAGGGAAAATGTGTTTCTGGATAAGAGAGTCTATGTGATTAAGTAATTAAGAGGGTTTAAGTAAGTGATAAAAAAGGTCTGTGTAAGTTGGTTTTGCGTGTAAGTTTGAGCAAGTAATCTTAAAGAAAATTAAAGATTATACAACTATGGTTAAACAACAGCTGTTATTTTTCAATATTGTAATGTTGTTTCTTTAAAAGCTAAACTTGGTCAATATAAAAACATCAATGTAATTATGGTGCTATTAATGTGTTCATATCTTCCAGGTATACAAGTCTGTAAGGTAGAAGCTTCAAAAGAACATTATATCAAGCTGGTGTTCCAAAGTTGTATGGTAATTTTAGGCTTAAAAGAAAAACATGTTGGAGATTTATTCATATCATTTGTGTTCTACAACTGGACTTGTTATCAATAAGATATGTACGGTTCCATGTTACTTTCTACTCTGAGATACAATTTATGTATTTTTAAGTTAATGATAGCCTAATCTGTGTGAAGGTTTTATTGCAAAACACAAAAGTACATTACTACTTTTCTACAAGAGGTTAAAAGCTTTCAGCCTTTAATTCATGTTTTAAATGTGATATTATGTTGTGTTAGCTAATGTTCATGTAAATTTGAACAACAATTTATGTAAACTTTGTAAAATGATCAGCTTCAGAACTATAGTACTTGAGATTTATAAAGAGCCCTGCCTTACTTGAGATAAGGCTCTGTCCCATCTCACTACATGTGAAAGTGGCTATGAAAGAAGTAAGCCAGATTTCAGTACAGTTAAAGTTGTGTCCAAAAGTAGGTTTTTGCCAGAATTACTAGGATCTCAAATAGGGAATTATGATGTATAACCCTGCCAGAATTCAAGGTAGCTATTATGTAAGCTAAATATGTTTTTACCCTAGTTAGTTTTGTTTTGTTGTTTGCTTATAGATGGTTTAAGGATTGCCTATTAATGTTTTAAAGAGTTACTGCTTTAAGAACTCACAACCTGGGTCAACTTAAGATAAAGAGTTATCACCTACAGGATAGAGAGATAGACATTAAAGCCCAGTGCTCTTAATAGAAGGCTGTTAACTTATTTGCTGGATGTTTAAGATTAAGTTTTAAAATTAAAAATTTGGCTCTTGCCCTCTGAGTCAGTCTGAATCAGGGAATAGGGGACTTCTCCAAAGGGCTCTGCAACTCTAGGCCACATAACCTCCTGAGCAGGGAGATTAATGAGACCAGTGGAGGGCAGAAAGCCGATCGGTGCATTTGCTGTAAAGAGGAGGGTCATCAGAAAGGGGAGACATCCCTGATGCTTCCGAGGGAAGCCACATGGTCAAGCAAGGCCTGGACCCATCCTAAGGTAAATGACACTAGAAGAACTGAGAAGCTGCAATGAAGTTCCCCGAGGACTCCCAGGGAAACTCAGCTGACTGTTGACAATAGATAAGAACAAAAGTCAGTTTGACTTGCTTCATCTTAAACACTTAGCAAAGATAGTTAAAGCCAAAGCACAGCTGTTCCTGGACATTTTAAATGATAATAATAGTTAAATGTAACTTCCAAAAATAAGTAAACTAGAGGCTACAAAAGAGATTCACAGACAGGAATGCCTGATAACTATTAAAAGGAACTGCCAGAGTAGTTTTTAGTTTAAGGCCCACAGATATTCCTAACCTACACAGGTAGGCTTGGTGTTTGCTAGTATAGTTATCCAGCCCTAAGTAGCAAAATTAAAGGTTTCTCTATTAGACATAGGTCATACTAGTAAAAAGGACATCTGTAAACCTAAATGTTAGTTGTTGTGTTTACATCCCTGACATTTCTGGCAAGGTGACAAATATCCTTAAAGATTTACATGCTTAGATAGAAGCCATGTCCTCAGCAACTTTGTCGTGGAAACAATATCTTAGCTTCTGGTTCTTGGTACTTCCTGGTGGAAGACATTGTTAGTCTCTGTCTTGGCCATTATACTCATTGGCATATTCCTGTGCTGTGACATTGCTGCATCAATATGGTTCCAGTAAATTAATGAATTCTTGTTTCTCTTATAGACCACCTATCCCTCGAATGGCCCTCCAGCCTAATACTACTCAATTGGACTTTTATCATGGACCACTCGATAGACCCGATTATTAAAGGGGGACTCCAAACTGCTTGCCCCACACTGTCCCTTTTCAGCCTGAAGAAGCCAGAAAGATTCTCTTCGCCCCCCCTTCCTTACAGCAGTGAGGAGTTCCCAAATTAGAGGGGGGCATAAAGCCAGATTTTAAGTTAGGTAGTCAGTGTAGTTAGATAAATCGGGGTCTAATACCGAGTGAAATCTAAAATGGAGGCCATGCTGAAAATGATTCCAGGGAACGCAAAACAACTCATGAAATGTAAAACCCTTCAATAATTGTGATGCATTACTTTTAAGATTAAAAGTAGTCAGAAAAAGGAGTGGGGAATGTAAGGGTAAAAGAAATTGAAGTTAAAGCGTAAAAGTTAAAGGGTAAAAGACCGGGTGTTGTAAAGTTTCTAAGCTGCAAGGTCTGAGTTAAAATGTAAAGGATTAGGTATTGTTAGGTTTCTATGCTACTTGCAAAACCTGAAATTTCTGTAGCTGTTGAGACAATGCTTGGAACTGCCCAGTAAATATTTCCCCTGACTATTGGTTGTTTAATAAGGGCTCTGTGTGGTCGCACGTAGGCATTGCAGAGCCTGGACCAATCAGTTTAAATGTAACCCCCTCCTTAGGAATGACCTATCACTCCAGCCTGACCTGTTCCCGCCAATGAATGAACCAATCATGTTTAGGAGTTGTTGTTCAATTTTCCAGCGCCTAATGATGATTTGTTCTGATGTATACAAAGCCCTCTGCCCTCCCCAAAAAGTGTACTTAAGCAGTGCTCAGCCCCTGCTCGGGACTCTGGGCTGCTTTCCCTTCTTGAGTGGGCATGGAGCCCCAGCATGCTGGTTCAATAAATCCCCCCCCCTTCTGCCAATTGAGTGAGTGGTCACTTGGTGGTCTCTTTCTCCGACGTTTCGCTAGATCCTTACATGACTTACTGTTTTGCAAAACAAATAAGAATCATTATCAAGAAAGGATCTTTGATAGTGTGCAAATTTAATAAAAATCTTCATTTGATGGACTGTCATGCACTTTAAGATGTCCTCATTAATTTTTGTCCATGGCTAGATCAAATTTTAACTGTTTCTATAAATTCTGCTCTTTCCTAGACACACACCAAACACATATAAATATAAATCTTGATTCATGTGTATTTTATATTAATTTTTTGTTTTAATTAGTTATGCTTGACAGTAGAGTGCATTTATGCAGTTTGATATACATACATGGGATATAATTTCTCATTTCTCTGAGTGTACATGTTATAGAAAAAAAATCATGTAGTCACATATATACATAAAGTAATAATATCTGTTTAATTCTGTTGTCTTTTCTATCCTCACATCCTTTCTCCTTCCCTTCCATCACTTCCCTCTACCTAATCTAAGGTAATGCCATTATTCTCTAGTGCCACCCGCCTTATTGTGAATTAGCATCCGCATATTAGAGAAAACTTTCAGCCTTTGGTTTTTGGGTTTGTCTTATTTTGCTTAGCATGATATTCTCCAACTCCATCCATTTACTGCAAATGCCATAATTTCACTCTTCTTTAAAGCTAAGTAATAGTCCACTGAGTATATATACCACATTTTCTTTATCCATTAATCTACTGAAGGACACCTAGGTTGGTTCCATAGCTTAGCTATTATGAATTGAGCTGCTATAAACATTTACATGGATACATTACTGTAGTATGATGATTAAGTCCTTTGGGTATAAACAGAAGAGTATGATAGCTGGGTCAAATGGTGGTTTCAATCCAAATTTTCTGAGGAATCTGCATAGTGTTTTTCATAGTGTTTGCACCAATTCGCAGTCCCACCAGCAATGCAATGTATAAGTGTACCTTTTCCCCTGCATCCTTGCCAACATTTATTGTTGCCTGTATTCTTGATGATTGTGGTTCTGAAAGAAGTGAGATGAAATCTTAGAGTAGTTTTGATTTGCATTTCTCTAATTGCTAGGGATTTTGAACACTTTTTCATATATTTGTTGAATGATTATATTTCGTCTTCTGTGAAGTATCTGTTCAGTTCCTTAGCCCATTTATGTATTGGGTTATTTGTTTTTTTGGACTTTTTGAGTTCTTTATATAACCTAGAGATTAATGCTTTATTGGAGGTGAATGTAATAAAGATTTTCTCCCAGTCTGTAGGCCTTCTCCTCACGTTATTGTTTCCTTTGCTGAGAAGAAGCTTTTTAATTTGAATCCATCCCATTTATTGATTTTTGATTTTACGTCTTGTGCTTTAGGAGTCTTGTTAAAGAAGTCATATCCTAGACTGATATGGTGAATATTTGGGCCTATTTTTTCTTCTGTTAGGCATAGAGTCTCTGTTTCTAGTGCCTAGTGTTTGATCCACTTTGAATTGATTTTTGTGCAGGGTGAAAGATAGAGGTTTAATTTCATTTTACTACATGTGGATTTCCAGTTTTGCCAGCATCATTTGTTGAGTAGACTATCTTTTCTCCAGTGAATGTTTTTGGCACCTTTGTGTAGTATGACATAACCATTTTTATGTGGGTTTGTATCTGTGTCTTCTGTTCTATAACATTGGTCTACAAGTCTATTTTGGTGCCAATACCATGCTGTTATTGTTACTATATCTCTGTAGTGTAGTTTAAGGTCTGGTATTGTGATGCCTCCTGCTTCTCTTTTCTTGCTAAGTATTGCTTTAGTTATTCTGGGTCTCTTATTTTTCCAAATAAACTTTATGATTGCTTTTTCTATTTCTATGAAGAATGTCATTGGGGGACTGGCTCAGCAGTAGAGTGCTCACCTAGCGCTTGTGAGGCCCTGAGTTCAATCTTCAGCACCACATAAAAATAAATAAATAAATAAATAAATAAAACAAAGGTATTAAAAATAATAATTAAAATAGAATGTCATTGGGATTTTAATAGGAATTGCATTAAAATCTGTATAACACTTTTGGTAGTTTGGTCATTTTGAAAATATAAATTCTGCCTATTCAGGAGCACGGGAGATCTTTCCATCTTCTGAGGTTTTCTTCAATTACTTTCTTGAGTGTTCTGTAGTTTTCATTATGGAGGTTGTTCTCCTCTTTTGTTAGATTGATTCCCAGGTTTGTTTTTGTTTTTTTGTTTTTTTATGTTTTGCTTTTGAAGCTATTGTGAATGTGGTAGTTTCCCTAACTCTCTTTCAGTGGATTCATCCCTAATATATAGGAATGCATTTGATTTATGGGTGTTGATTTTATATCCTGCTACTTTGCTGAATTCATTTATTAATTCAAGAAGTTTTCTGGTGGAATTTTTTGGATCTTCTAGATATAGAATCATGTCATCAGCAAATAGTGGTAGTTTGAGTTCTTCTTTACCTGTTTGTATCCCTTAATTTCTTTCTTTTGTCTAATTGCTCTGGCTAGAGTTTCAAGGATGATGTTGAATAGAAATGGTGAAAGAGGACATTCTTTTCTTGTTCCAGTTTTAATTTTTTCTCCATTTAGAATGACACTGGCATTTGGTTTTGCATATATAGCTTTTATAATGTTGAGGTATGTTCCTACTATCTCTAGTTTTTCCAGTGCTTTGAACATGAAGATATGCTGTATTTTGTCAAATGCTTTTTCTACATGTATTGAGATGCTCATATGATTCTTGTTTTTAGTCTATTAATATGATGAATTACGGTTATTGATTTCCATATGTTAAACCAAACCTTCATCCCTTGGATGAACCCCACTTGATTGTGGGGTGTTATGGTTTTTAGTCCTTGTTCCCTCCCAACCTGCAGGAGAGATAGGGAGAACACACCCTGGCCTGGACAAGCCAAGAAAGGAGAGGGCCAATTGACCCCGCACACCCAGCACTCCCTCACCAGAGGACAATCAGATGCATCCGGGAGACCAGTCAGGGCAGGAGCTCATTTATTGAGGAAGCACACACAGCTAATATAAGGCATAGGAGCCAATCAGGATAAAGGTCAGCAGGGTGAGGAGAGTTCCACGAGGGCCAAAATGTTCTGAGCCTATCCTAGAGGTGGTCCAATTTTTCATCACAACCCACAGTAACGCCTTCTGGCTGATCACCAGGTACCATCTTAGCCATGTGCGGCCCCAAGATCAGGAAGTGAGCATCAGTCTGCAAATTAGGTTTCCTTTTCTCCATCATAGGTTTCTATTTCTCTGATGTGACCTGCCCTACAGTGGGGCACTATCTTTTTAATATATTTTTCTATGCGATTTTCCAGAATTTTACTGACAATTTTTGCATTTATGTTCATCAGGAATATTGGTCTGAAGTTTTCTTTCCTTGATATGTCTTTGTCTGGTTTGGGTATCAGGGTGTTATTAGCCTCATAGAATGAGTTTGGAAGGGTTCCCTCCTTTTTTATTTCATGGAATGCATTAAGAAGTATTGGTGTTAATTCTTCTTTGAAAGGCTTGTAGAACTCGGCTATGAATCCATCTGATCCTGAGCTTTTCTTGGTTGGTAGGTTTTGATGGTGTTTTCTATTTCATTACTTGAAATTGATCTGTTTAAATCATGTATGACCTCCTCATTCAGTTTGGGTAGATCATATGTCTCTAGAAATTTGTTGATATCTCTGATATTTTTCTATTTTATTAGAATATAAATTTTCAGAATAGTTTCTAGTTATCTTCTGTATTTTAGACATATCTGTTGTGATATTTTCTTCTTCATCTCATATCTTCTTCATCTCATCTCATAATTTGAGTTTTCTCTCTTTTTCTCTTCATTAGCATCAATAGGGGTTTATCTATTTATTTTTTCAAAGAACCAACTTTTTGTTTTGCTAATCTTTTCAATTGTTTCTTTTGTTTCAGTTTCATTGATTTCAGCTCTGATTTTAATTATTTCTCATCTTCTACTGCTTTTAGCGTTGATTTGTTATTCTTTTTTAAAGGCTTTGAGATATAGTGTTGGGTCATTTATTTTGTTGACTTTTTATTCTTTTAAAGAATATGCTCAATGCAATAGACTTTCCACTGCCTTCATAGTGTCCCAGATATTTTGATATGTTGTATCAGTATTCTCATTTACCTCTAAGAATTTTTTATTTCATTCTTAATTTCTTCTACTATTCATCCATCATTCAATAGTGTATTATTTAGTCTCCAGTTGTTACACTAGCTTCTATTTTTTATTTTATCATTGATTTCTAATTTCATTCCATGTGGTCTGATAGAATGCAGGGTATTGTCTCTGTTTTTTTTGTATTTACTAAGAGTTGCTTTGTGGCATAAAATATGGTCTATTTTAGAGAAGGAGTTTTGTGCTGCTGAGAAGAAAATATATTTGCTCATTTGCTCGATAGATGAAATATTCTATATGTCTATTAAGTCTAAATTACTGATTGAATTATTTAGTTATATAGTTTCCTTATTTAGTTGTTGTTTGAAAGATCTGTCCAGTAGTGAGAGAGGTGTGTTAAAGTCACCCAGTATTATTGTATTGTGGTCTTTTTGACCCTTGAAATTGAGAAGGGTTTGTTTGATATACATAGATGCTCCATTGTTTGAGGCATAAATATTTATAATTGTTCTGTCCTGCTTATATATACTTCCCTTGAGAAGTATGAAATGTCCTTCTTTGTCTTTTCTGATTAACTTTGGTTTGAAGTCTACTTTATCTGAGATGAGAATGGAAACCCCTGATTGTTTACATAATCCACATGAGTGATAAGTTTTTTTCCCACCCTTTCAAATTTAGCCTGTGGATGTCTTTGCCCATGAGGTGAATCTCTTGAAGACAGCATAATTTTGGGCCTTGCTTTTTAATCCAATCTGCCAATCTATGTCTTTTGATTGATGAATTTAAGCTGTTAATATTCAAGGTTATTATTGAGATATGGTTTGTATTCCCTGACATTTTGATTTATTCCTGGTTTTTTAATGTCTTACTTTCTCATTCGGTTTAATGTCCCTTTAGTGTAGATCGTCCCTATGCTGGTTTTCACTTTTTTTTTCCACTTCATCCTCATGGAATATTTTGTTGGGAATGTTCTGTAGTGTAGGCTTTCTAGTTGTGAATTCTTTTAATTTTTGCTTATCATGGAAGGTTTTAATTTCATCTTCAAATATGAAACTTAACTTTGCTGGATATAAAATTCTTGGTTGGCATCCATTTTCTTTCAGAGCTTGAAATATATTATTCCAGGACATCTTAGCTTTAAGGGTTGAGAAATCAGTTGTCTGAATTAGTTACCCTCCATATGTAATTTGATTTTTTTCTCTCACAGCATTTAAGATTTCATCTTCATTCTCTGTGTTAGTCATTCTCATTATAATGTGTCTTGGTGTAGGTCTGTTGTAATTTTTTTACATTTGGGGTCCTGTAAGCCTCTTGTATTTGATTTTCCATTCCATTCTTTAGGTTTGGGGAAATTCTCTGCTATTTTATCATTGAAAAGATTGTGCATTCCTTTGGTTTGCATCTCTGCTCCTTCATCTATTCTGATAACTCTTAAATTCGGTCTTTTCATGTTATCCCATAATTTCTGAATATTCTGTTCATGGTTTCTTACAATCTTCTCTGCATGGGCAACTCTACTTTCAATATTATATATTTTGTCTTCATTGTCTGAGATTCTGTCTTCCAAGTGGTCTAGTCTGTTGGTGATGCTTTCTATTTAATTTATAATTTTGTTTACTGATTCCTTCATTTTGAGGATTTCTTTAGCCTGCAGCCAGCACAGACTTCATAAATGAAGGTTCAACTACATGAGAAATCCAAAAAGAGAGTTTGAATTAAAGAGACACTCTAATTACCTTTAAACCAGCTCCAACAGCTTCTCCTACCTCCAGCCTCAAGCTACCTATTAGAGTAGTGAGGTTTATTGAAGAGGCCAGCGAGAGAGAGAGAGAGAGAGAGAGAACATGCCAGGGAGTGGGGGAACAAAAAAATTCTAGGGAAAATCCCATTCAATGAAGATTAAGGGGGGCAGTGTCCCAAGGTCAGGTGCAACAATTGGGTCTTCAGGGGTTGTGGCCAGACATGCCTCCACATGGACAAGCCCTGGGACCTGAGAAAGGTGGGGAAAGCTCTGGATGCAAAGATGTGTCTAAGTGCCTCTCGCCCAGCCAGGGAGGTAACTCAAATCATATGCGAGGATGGCCCCCCACAGATTTCTGCTTGTTTTTTTCCACGATCTCTCTTTATTGAAGTCATGTTTCACTTTCTATATTTTTTCTTTGATTTCACTCCTTATACTATCCTTTACTTCACATATCAATTTAACTATGTACAATCTGAAATCCTTCTTGGACATTTCTTCAACTGTGTTATCTGTGACTTCTGTTTTTGAAGCATCTTGGATTGTTTGGGGCACTTTTTCCCCTTGTTTGTTCATGTTGTTAGTGTGTTTTCCCATCTAGAAGTATGGATTTAAAGCAGCATAAATTCTACCCTGTAGAACTATAGCATCCCTGGAAGTTTCTAGCACCTCATCTTTAATGGTAAGACTAATATCAACAGCACCCAGTGTACACAAGATATAACCTTAAACCTAATATTTCCCACTAAGGCGTATACTGCTTTCTTGCATAAAACCAAAATGATGAGTTCAATAACTATCTATAGTATAAACAGAAAATTTGTTAAAATGGTTTACAATTTCAAATGGTAGATGAGAGAACAGAGGTAGTACAGTACACAATATTCATGAGGAAGAAAGAGAGAATCCAGAAGTAAAAATTCACAGGAAGAGTGAAAGACGAGCTGACAGAGATTGGCTGTTGGAGAAAAGTTGGGGGAAAAATTGAAGAAAATAGACAAGAGGGAGGAAGTATATGAACAAAGATGTAAGAAATAAAAAAATAAAAATTAAAGATGTAAGAATACAACAAAAGTGCAAAACACCATTCATATATCATTGTCCTCCACACACTGATGCATAAAAAGCATCCTACTCCAAATATGGTAGAGAGATTAGCAAATCAAAAAAATAAAATAAATCTTGCTGGAAAGTCGAACAGTCTCTGTTCAATAGTTTCTCAGCCCTGTCTCTTATGTCTCTCAGGATCACCAGATCAGCCCTTGCAAACCCAGTTACTATCCCACCAATCTGGGCTTCAGATACCTAAGGCTCAGCCATGCTGCAGTACCAAGATCTCAATGCTGCTCCTACTTGCAGAGAGACCATCAGGGATACAGTCATGCAAAGGAGCAACCCCAAGATGCAGCAGCAAGACAAGGACCATCAGCACTCTCATCAGGAAGACCTTAGGCTCCTCCAAACCCATTGACACCCCCACTCTGTACTTGCAGGTCCTGGCTGGAGTTCCCAGACAGAGGCTGTTGTGGTGGTAAACCTGCTGGCACCCAGGCCATAGGCCCTGGCTAGTGTCCCAAAATGAGTGCAGCCATGTGCAACCAAACCTGGAGTCTCCCCCACAACAGTCCTCTAGACCTGTCAGGAGTGGTAGTGGAGGTGGCTGTTGGCAGCAGGCAGTGGGTCAGCAGTATTGGCAACCGCCACTGCAGCTGTGGAGGCAGCGATCATCAGGCAATCTCCGGGGAGCAGCAGCAGTGTTGGCTTTAGTTGCATCTGGAGCAACGGTGTCTTCTGTGGCAGCAGCACCTGGAAAGAAGACCTCCAGATGACCTTGGGATGGCAGCAGCCAAATCAGAGGCAGCAGTGATGGGGGTAGCAGTGCAGGTGGCAGTTGATTGACAGGTGACCTCTGGTTCAGTGGCAGCGACCACAGAAGTAGCTTCAGAGGTATAGCATAGGCCGTGCCCAGATAAGAGACCTCCGGGCATGGCAGAGGCATCTGCAGCATCAGCATCTGCAGCCTTGATTAATGTGTATTTAATAGTAAAGAAATGTACTGTTTCACCTAACACCAGGCCCAGATAATTAGCACTAGACCTGACTACTCCAGTGTGTCAACCTCCTTCATAACCCAGATTCAGTCTGGGTCACTGGCATACATACTGGGACCTCAGACTAATAGACCCCATGATCCCAGGCGAATAGCAAACTTTCAAATATCATATTAAGATATTGGAAGTAAAGAAGAAAATCTCCTTCCATGGTTTGCTTTTAGAGTAAGGGAAGCATATTCAGAAGTACTTCCACACACTTCCTCTTACATCTCTTTAATTGAAATGGCATCAAATATCCATTTCTAAACAAAGAACAGCAAAAGAAAAAAAATCACCATGACTAAAATCACCATGGCTTAGTGAAGTGCATACACCTGTAAGAGTAGTGAGATTACTAGTAAAAATAACACAACATTCTATTGAAAATAGAAAGTGGTACTGGAAGAAGTTACCTATAAATATTTGGTGAACAAACAGTATGGTCAACTACACATATATAGAATTATATATTAAGTCACTATTATGTTCTTCCAGAAAAATGCTAATGGCTCATTAAGATCAAATTAGCCTACAGAATTGAGATCTCTAGACTAATACCCTGTGTGACTAAATTCACTTCAAAAAGGCCTGCAAAGTGTTTTTCTGTCTATAACCTTAACACATTCCCTTTATTAATATTCATTCTATGTATGGTTTATCAATTTTGAAATAAGTATTCACCTAGAATAACAAATTTTACACACACACACACACACACACACACAATTCTGGCTTTTTTTTTTTTTTTTTTTTGGTACCAGGGATGAAACCCAAGAATTGTTTAACCACTGAGCCACATCCCCATCCCTTTTTATTTTTTATTTGGAGCCATTGAAGCATCAAGTCAATTCTGGTTTCTAAGAAAAAAGTATTACTCCAAACTTTAATCCCCTAATGATAATATCAGTTTTGATGCTCCTCTCTCTAAAATCAAACATCATTCATATTGCACAAAATTTAGTGGCAAATAGATTTATAAAAATAAAAAATTAAATAGAAATAATTATAAATCAACACATATTTTGTTTTTTGTTGGATTTTGTTTCTTATGACAAAGTTTACATTGAAATCATCAGAATCCTCTGTTTTCTTATGCATACTCTCAGGAACTGTGAAGACTTTAGACTCCACCTACAATCTAACAAGTTTGTCTACCAACATTTTATGGAATAAACTGGTAGAATAAATAAGAGTCTAAGATCAGAAACAAAAAACTTCACTTCTGGTGATACAGCAAAATACAGGAACCTCAACAAATTCTCACCTTCCCCCCCCCACCCCAATCCTCAGGAAGGATATCAATGGATCCAGTTCAGAGCCTCTGCCCTTAAGTAGTTTGCTTTACAAGGAAAAAAATGCAGAGTTTAGGTTTGCTGACAAGTGTTCAACAACATCTATCTGAAAAATGGCACCAGTTGCACTTCAAGGACCAAAATTATGTAAATTAAAAATCCTTTAACTGAAGTTGATACACACACACACACACACACACACACACACACAAAGCTTTAGTCTAAGTTCCAGTGGTATTGAGCCAAAACTTTAGCAGATTTATAGTACTCATTATTTAGTTAGAAATGTAAGGTTCCCTGCTTTTCTAGTAAAGTTCTTATCATCATAAAGGGTCTTGTGAGCAAGCCAAGATATGCTGATCTTGCATTCTTGTAGTGACGATAATGTACAATAGAAAATAAGACTCCAATGCTCATTTATCATTTATGATGACAGATTGAGAGCAGCTGCAAGCACAAAGCTGACAATTCTGCCTAGGATGATGTACAGCACCAACCAGAATGATCCTAAGGTGCATTAACTTTATAATAATATACAGTGACCATCACTGATCTGATATGCAAGATGCTTGTGGTAGTATATGGGAAAAGAGATTGTTCAAAAGCAAAAATACATTATGTGTTGACTTAAGACAACAAGACTTAACAAGGATCACAGAAGGGACTACTTACTGATTGGGCATATTTTGAGAAATATATGATTTTAATTTCTTACAAATACATGCAAATTTGCCCATTTCTTAAAAAATGTTCTGTGAAATAATGGTACCCCCACATCAAAAGTAAGACATGAGAAAGTGGTACCAAAAGATAGTCTTAAAGGCAACAATACTTTTCCTCCTCATTAACTCACAGGTGCTTGGGCTTTGTGGAAACAAGACACAGGTCATAAGGAATTATGGCCAATTAAGGTCCTTGTAATCCAAAATCAGCACATGAATCAAGGAACTCTTCTCCTTCTAAAGTGGGATGACTTCAAACTGATCCTCTCATCTCTTGTACCTTCTCTAGTTTTTAAATTAAAATCACATAATTTACCTTTAGATCTTAGAGATAATTAAGTTTAGCCTCTTCCATTATGAGTGAGACTCAGAGAATGAATATGGGCTGCAAAAAACAAATTGAGTGCTGCTACATGCTAAAAATTGTGTTGGGGACTTTATTAATATTATCCTATTTAGTCATCCTAAGATTCTTAAGGGAAAAGCAACCTCTTTCTCTCGTTTTCCTTCTCCCTTTCCCTTTCCAGTACTGAGTATCATACCCAGGGCCTCCCACAGACTAAGCAAGCACTGTACCCCTGAGATATACCCCCATCTAGAGAAAAAACTATCTTATCACACCCTCACAGGAAGAAACTAAGTGTATTTTAGTACATATTGATGTCCCACTGAATCAACATTTTAACAATATAAACATCAGAATAAATAACTCATTTACAAACATCAATATTTCATAAATCAATGTTTTTATAATGATTCAAACTCACTCTGAAACTTTACAAAATTGACTTTATTCATCTTTTATTAATCTACAATTTATACCTAACTGCCACTCTTTTAATTTCTCCCTCAAAATTCATAATTCTTGAAACAATGGACTCTAATCACTTCTTCACTTCTTCACACAGGTTTTTGTTCATTCTTTAACCTAGAATATCCTGATTTCAACTTCTTTCTTCAAAAGAAGCACATTTCTATCTATTTAATACATTGATGACAATTTATTCAATTGATCACATAAGATAAAAAGAAGACTAAATTACCTGTTTTTTACAATCCTTATTATACCCCCAAATCCATTCCACCCCCAACTCCATTAAGTAAAAGATCTTTGAAACATTGACGTAAGCTCCACATTTAAGCAGGCACTATTAAGCCTGAGCCAACCAAGAAATCAATTCATGATATTGTGGCAGAGTAGTAAATACATATATGGTCTCTGTTTTAATTTTTTAGCTCAAGTCCTCAGATCCTTGTACTGTTTGAAGTGAGTGTACTTGGTTTTTATCCTAATGAGATATCTAGGCTCTAAAGTCCCCTGTATATTCTCAGGATAAGGACTAGTTGCCCAAAGGAACAAACCATACAATTAGAAATAGGGTTGGATTTGCAGTCCTATCCCCTCAGTTCTGTTGGGGAAAAAGGCTGAAGGTCAATTTATTACTAAAAGTCAGTGACTTAATCATACCTACCTAATGAAGTTTCCATAAAAACTCAAAAATACAGGATTTGGGGAACTTTTGTCCAGATTGCTAAACTAAGTATGTGGAAAATCAGGCTTCCAGAAAAGGTATGGAAGCTCTGAACTTTTCCCATACCTTGACCTAGGTGTCTCTGCATCTGGTTATTCATTTGTTCATTAAAAATATGCTTGCCTAGCATGTGTGAGGCACTGGGTTTGGTTCTCAGCACCACATAAATAAATAAATATATTGTGTCCACCTAAAAACTAAAAAATAAATATTAAAAAAAAATTCTTTGTAATAAGTTTGCAATAGCAAGCAAATATCATCCTAAGCTCTGTGAACTTCTCTAGCAAATTAATCAATCATGGATTGAAATAATGGGATTTCACAGGAACCTTCAATTTGTAGTCACATTATATAGAAGTTTTGAGTAACCTGGAAACCCACTATATATAGTTGGCAACTGAAGTAGGGTCTGTTTTGTAGGATGTGTGTGTGGGTGTTATATTTGCATTCATAGAGATATATAAAAATGAAACTCTTCATAATAATTTTTTTCAAAGGATGAAATTAAGAATTGAGAGAACTTTGATGTCATGCACTTCTTTGCAAGTTGAATTTTTATGATAAACAATCTATTGATTTAATAATGTGCAAAAGAAAATTTTAGGACAAAAGAAAAATCAGATCTATCCATTCCAAAAGGGAAATAGAAAATATGTATTCATTGATTATTTTTGCTCTAACTTTATCTAAACCTCAACAACTCTAACTCAAAGATGTATTATTCGATATTGATCTTTGTATTTTGCTTGCAAAGCTCTCATTTTGCACCTTAAAATAGATTTCAACTAGCTATTAAGTTCTAGCTATGTTCTAATTTTAATGGAAATATATTAGATTAAATAATTATTCTTTCCATATGTTAAAGAAAATCCTGAGATGAATTACTGCTGTGGAGAGTTATACAGGAAGAAAAAAAATTATATTTATATGAATAAATATTATAAAATACAGCTGTCTATATTCTGCATTCATTAATAGACTGAGTGACAAAATGTATAATTTTTCACATTTTCTTTTTAAATTAATTAATAAAAAGCATATTTTCAAATGAAGAATTTTTTTGAACACTCATTTTTGTAAAAGTAACCCAATGAAACAGCATGCAAGGGTGCTAAGAAGAAAATTAATTTCAATAGGCAGTAATTGGAGAATTTGAAGTAGAAATAATATTATCTAATTATTTAAATTTTTAAAATGAAACTGGCTGTTCTGTGGGAAAATAATTGTGAAACGGCAGGAGTTGTAGGCAGAAAAAAACATTTTTGGAAGTAGTTCCATTGGTGTGAGCAAGATATGATGTGGTTTTCTTCTCTTCAGTTTTCTACATAAATGTTCTCTCTTGGTCCACAGTACCACAGAGTAAATGCATGACTAATCAGATTCTGGAAGGGCTTCTTTGCACCACTTGACCACTCCTTCAGCTGTGTCTTGAGTAATGAGGAATTTAAGATTATTCTCTCTCCCTACAAAGAACATTACTTTCCAGAGTTGAATAAGCCAATTTTATGGGTGAATATAGACCTCTGGGGTATCTTCTTATGAGAAATCATTAGCTTTGTTTATTGTGTGACTTCCTGTTGTCCATCCTGGTTAAATTTAAAATGCATTACTCCCATTCTATTCTCTTTTCACTATTATTTCTTTTGTTCCTTTTCCTTTGTTTTCCCCTTAGGAAAGGTAGGTTCTGACCCTGAATCTTTCAGAGTTTCAGTTTACTTAGAAATGTGAAAGAAGACTTTGGTTTTTGAGATATAACCTAGTTATTCATGCACATTGCTTGTGTGCCGCTAGAACTGTTTCCTAATTGCTCTGAGCATGCATGCCCTTACTTCTTACACATTATGTGCTAAGAATCTAATAGCTGTTATTGCCTTACATTTTTAAAAAGAATCCTCTACTACCGCGAAAGAATGTATAAGAACCTTGAAAGACATTTTGTTTATTATAAATATTAACTCATTAGTTTTACAAATTAATGGATTTCACTGTGATATTTCCCTACATGCATATATTAATTGTGTTTTAATCATATTCACCCTCCAAAGAGTTCCTCTTCTACTTTCAGGTATGTCTCCTTCTCCTTCTTCTCATTTGTTCTATTTTGGAAGGCTGGTAATAACTAAACAGCAAGAAGAGAACACACTCAGTTGTTTAGATTGCATTTGGATTTCCATGTCTATACCATCCCTGGAGTTTAGTGTATTTTTACATTAAACTTATAGATGAGATAAATTAAGTTTCTGATATTTCTGAATTCCACTAGCAAGTAGATGAAAGAATTATAAATCAAATTATAGTATGACTAGATTTAAAGAGCATTTTTAAATATTTTTCATAATACCATTTGTCCTGTTTTGTTTTATTTTTCATGTCACAATTATTTTGCATCAATATATAGAAGAAAAGTTCCATTCAAGAAACAAGTCACTATTTAGAACACATCATTAAAAAAATGAGAGAATGCTACAATTCCAATTGTCTGTGCTACTTTGGTGTTTTGGAGAAATCCTCCTTCAAGTTTGTCTCATTGTAAGACATTCTTTACTCAGTACATTTAAAGTGGTAAGTTCCTTAACACTTCCTAGAAAAAGCAAAGATTAAGTCCTGAAAAGGTGGAGTGAGTTTTCCCAGGACTTCTCTGTCTCATTGCTTATCCTAAACAGAGTATAATGGAATGTGAAACAGCCCCCATGCCTCTTGATTCTCCCTTTGTTATTATGGTATGTAAATACCCATGGCTCTGTGCCACAATGTTAGCAGATAAAATTTGCTAATCTAGGACTCCCAATCTAAACTGATTATTTGTGTATTGCTAAATTGTTACTCAACTTCAGAAAGACATTTTATGATAGGATTATGAGTTAGATTATCACCATCATTGCCACCCTGTCTATCCTTTCATGGACATAAAAATCCCATAAGTCATCT
Source organism: Marmota flaviventris (assembly GCF_047511675.1). Lineage (NCBI taxonomy): Eukaryota > Metazoa > Chordata > Mammalia > Rodentia > Sciuridae > Marmota > Marmota flaviventris. The sequence continues at coordinate 99,357,563 of NC_092505.1, read as the reverse complement.
TCTCCATGAGAAGTCAAAGGAGCACAAGGGAAATACAGCTCACTGGAGCCATTTGAACAATGACTGTAAAAATAACATCTGGTCCTTGTTTTCATGCTAAATGTATTTTTTAATTCACTACAGGGGACACCACTAGCAGCAGTCAGTATAATTTATCTAAATCTTTAATACTCAGTGTTTTATTCAGGAACAGAAATATATTTGCTTTCTAAAGAGCATCAAGTGTAAATGTTAAGAGATTCTTTTTAATATTGTAGGATTATGAGTGGGTATTGAAGCAATCGATTGAGAATGTGTAGTTATCCATTATTGCCATAATTAAATGAAACTGCCACACAAAAGGGCCTTATGTATGTGTGTGGAGGTGTCTATGTGTGTATGAATATTAGTTGATTTGAATATATAAGGAACATTAAAAACACTGGTAGATATAAAAAGAACCACTGAACCATGAAATTTAATGTAATAAATCTACAGAACATAACACTTGATTGAAAGAAAATGATTCATTTCTTATTGAATTTTTTTAAAGAAGGCTGCTCACATCTTTTTTTTTAAATTTAAGCTGGATGATGCTTACCAATGATGGGCAGTGTTCAGATATGTCCAAATTTCTCTAGAAGCTTAGGCTTTTTGATAGGTCTTTGTCTTAATTTTTCTTAAGATATTTGAACATAAAAAAGCCCTTTTTCTTACAGGGACTTAGATATTTTGAGTATTAATCCTAAATAATTCAAGTTTTTCTTGTTCTAAAACACTCACTTTAATTTTCTCTATAAACTCAGAGTGTGATTTCGTTTCTCCACTGAAGCAAACAATATACATTAAGCACTTACTGTAGTCCAAGTATTGAAAACCATGGATAAGAACATTTTTTGGTAAGTAAGCATGATAAAAAAAAAAAAAGAAGAAGAAGAAGAAGAACTAACAAAGAACTAACAAATGCTAAATCACAAAAGCATGGGCTAGAAAACATGGCAGCTCTCAAGAAGACAGATGGCTGGAGAGGAGAGCAGGGCATGGGACTTAGAAGTAACGGTGCAAGGTTCAGAAACCTGTGTCTGTTATTTTTAGTTCACTACCATATTTATTTGTTAATTTCCCTTTTGTTAATATTTACCAATTTTAAAACTCGTTGTTTTGACCTTATCACAGAAAATGTATGAGAAACGTGTTGAAAAGTAGTGATAAGAAGAAACAGGCAAAAATCAATCTGGAAAAGCCACAACATTTTGTAGCATATGTTATTTCCATATATATTATTTGCACATTTCCATGCAAGTTACTGGGTGTTTTTTTTTTTTCCACACATACAATTCTTTACAATTTTAGCCTGTTTTTAACTTCACATTTCATACATTTTTTCCAAATCTGTATTTGATCATGTTACCTTTGTAGCTCTAACTTTTAAAACTGATGTATTCCATTCCACTCTTTAAGATATGATGTGCTGTTGAACATCATTTCACATACCTAATGGCCATTTGTATGTCTTCTTTGTAGAACTGTCTACTGAAGTTCTTTATTAAATTTTAAGGTCAAGTTATATGTTCTTCTTAACTGTTTTTATTTCTCAAGATCGCTTTGGCTATTATGGTTTTGTATCAATTTTGTAATTTTTTCCAACCCAAATGTCCATTAATAGAAGGATGTATGATTAAGAAAACATGATACGTACATAAAATGGAAAATCATTCAGCCTTAAAAAAGAAGTAAAGCCTGCCATTTTTCAAAATATGAATGATCTTGGAGGAAATTATGCTAAATGGAATTAGATAGTCTTAGACAGACAAATATGGCATGCTTCTACTCATATGACATAGTCAAATTCATGGAAGCAAATCATATGACAATAGAATGAGAGCTAGGAGGTGGGGGAAATAGGAATTACTGCTCAATGGGTAAAAGTTGTCTAGCTAAAGGCAGTACTGAACACAAATTTCAATAGTTCCTATTGGCTCTATGAATAGATTGTGTATCTCCGTATTTTTTTCATTTGTGAAGAACTATCCAACTAGACTTTTATCTACCTAAGTTCTGCTTTTCTTCCTTCTATCCTCTGTAAATAGAAAATCATGCAGTTTTTCTTCTTAAATCACATATTATTTCTATTACTTGAAATAAATATAACTTAAATTTCAGGTCTCTGGCATAACTTCTTACCAGTATCAAGACACCCACATTAAAATTTTGGTACATTATTCACAGTCTCTTTGGATTCTTTCAAAACATCATTGCCCAGAAAATCCTGTACAATTTATTGCAATATTATTGGAAATGAAGAGCAATTGGCAAATTGTAATGTTGAGTCTTTAATTACCGCCAACAACTCCAGAGTTAGCCCTAATTCCCTAAGTTCCAGTAACAGTTATAAAGTATATGGATTGTGCTTTTATCTTGTATTATATGTTCAATTTAGGATTTAAATCCAAGTAAATAAATTTAGGATTTATTTAGGTGACATGGTTTTATCAAATGTGGTTTCAAGATGATAGCTTTCTGGGACTAGGTGAGATTATAATGTTCTTCTGCAATTTTTCCTCCTGGATTCTTTTATTTCATTTTCTCAAATTCTCCTTTAAGTGATTGATTGCTTGCTTTCTATACTCTGCTAATTAATTCAATTACTACCACAGAATTTTAATCCCATTTTCTCTTTTCCAATTCTTAACAACCAAAAAATACTTTCTTTTTCAACAGAACATAGTCTCAGGCACTTTCTGAATTTCTACTATTCAGTTAATCCTAAATCAAAACATCTGCTGTTGGACTATTGTTGCCCCATTTCTCAGTCCCCTTCTTTCTGCTGAGTTTATACCTTAGTGACAGAGAAAGAAAAAAGCTTCAGAGTACTTAGAGAATGACAAGTATATTTCTGGAGGAAGCTTGAACCCTGTACTGAGACTTCTAGAGACTAAATCCCTCTCTCACCACCTTCCTCTTCCTCATTTTACATGAAATTTCTTAGAAATTATTTTTTTTAATTACATGACAGATATTTGGAGTGATTTCAATAGCTCCCACATGGAGTAAATAGCATTTAGAAAGTTAACAAATTCTCAAACTGTAGGACTCCCTAAACTAAAACTATAGCTTAATGAGAAGTATTGGTCACATGTATCAAAAGCTCTAATCTAAGAGAAATTCAACATGTAGCCAGAAAAACAAACCTGGATTGACCAGAAAGAGGGACAGAAAGTAGAGTAGAATAAATAAAGAGGCCTCAAGGGGTGTGTACAGTTAGAAAGTCATATTGAATGAAGAGCAATAAAATAAATAAGCAGCAGGAATAGGGAACAGAATCAGTGGGACGCACAAAGGCACAAGACCAAGGTATATGCTTTTTGGCAAGAAAGAGGATCTAGATCAAGGATGCTTTCTTTAGTCATGATATACTGGTATTGCAAAACTCTGAAGATTACATGAATTGAGCTTAGCTCTCCTCATCTTTTTTCTCCACATTGCTTAGGTTAGAGCCCCATAGAGAAGAATTTTCCATGTTTATATACTGTAGCTTTTAGAAATCAAGAAGAGCATGAGAGCTAATCACACGGATCTAACATCTAGCCTCATTTCAGTAAAGAAGATTCTGTCAATCTGGTTTCACTGAGGGAGCTGAGGGCAATCATGCTCTCTATCTTCACATCCAGTTTGTTGAACAAGGTTAAGAATATATATTTTTGTTTCAAATTGGTCTTTTTCTTTAATCAACATAATGCCCAAAGAAAACAATGTGGTAAACAGTAAGATTAGACAGATTTATGACAACTTAGAATAAACAGATTTCTTTGTAATAGAAAATTTTCATAAAATATTGTTCTATTGGTGAATAAGAAACAATTTTCACTGAAATAGATAGTTTCTATGAAACTGGAAATTACCAAAATTTCTTGCATACACACAAAAATGGATAATTTGAATAAAACCCAATTACAAGGGAAGAAATTGAGAAAATTATCAAGGGATTAGTTTGCAGAACTTGCTCTGTGCTCATACAGTTTTGTCTGTAAAGACTCTCAAATAACAAGTTATAGATACTGTATAAACTTTTCAAGAACATGGAGAGAGCTCAGAACTATCCATTTCTGCCCATATAGCAAACAATAGTTCATCAGAACTAAAATTGTAACATAAGAAAGTATATTGTAAACAAGATATTTTATGTATAAAATATGAACATCAAACAAAATTAGAAAATTTATATGATGTTCCAGTTCTATAATATGAGTAATTTCTAAAAACTTATTTTACAACATTTTGCTTATAATTTATAACTATAAATGGCCACCTTAAAATTTACTGAGAATAGACCTCATGTTGTGTTCTTACCACAATAAAAGAAAAATAGCACTCAATAATGTATGTTAAGTACCATTACCATCTAGTTTTTCTGTGAATAGAAGTTTGAAGAAAATATTAGAAGATTTAATAATACCACATCAACTATCTCATGGAAGATATTATAAATAACAACAATGATAATAATGTTATCACCTAAAAGACATTAAAAGATCATTCAGTTCACTTCAGTATTTATTGCTGAGAAAAATATTTTAATTAAGAATTGGAAAGGTACATGTGTTATCATATAAATAATGTTTATGATAAAATATAATTCAACTACCATATTTAGTGATTCTTTTGAGAGGTATTTTGTCTTAAAAGGTAGGATCTAAAACAGAAATACATAATGCGATTTTTAAATGGTAAGAGTTAAAATTGTCATTATTTTGTCAAAACTGGTTGAACATATTAAGTTACTATTATCCACATATACTATGATTCTACAGCTTATTTGAAACATTCTTGACTAATTTTTAAGTGATGAGAACTAAAAACAAAATAAAATGCAGAATGACCACATTAGATATTTTGAAACTATTTAATAGAATGTCCTATTCTAATTTGTAACATGCAATGCCAAACATATAAAATATCTAGAAAAAAAGAAATACATATATGCAATGGAAAATTAAATGCCAAACTATTTTGATGTTTCAAATTAAATGGAATCAGTACTACTTTATCTACATCTATACATCTATTGTAGATAAATAAATATGTTATAATGTCATGGCTTGAACCCAGGGGAACTCTACCATGGGGTTACATTCCAGACTTTTATATTGTTTAGTCTTGAGACAGAGTTATCACTAAGGTACCAAGGATGGCCTTCAACCTCCTGATCCACACTTATTAACAAATGTGCACACACACACACCAGCCAATTCTTGGAAAAGAATATCCATAACTATAAACATATCAATTCTAGGAATTTTAAAACATTTTTGTTCAATATTGCCCTAATGAAAAAATCCCCACAATATTTCAGTTTGGAAAGAGATAAATAAGAATTTGGAATACTTATGCTAAAATGCAATGAAAATTATACTTCAACACAATGTGAAACTCCTGAAAAATAAAGGAAACAATCAGCTAATCCACCAAATATGTGAACTATATAAATATGTAATAGTATCTTAATGCAGAAAAAATAAATGAGGAAAAAATAATACCACCAAAATACCATATCTAATAAGTAATAATAAATAGTAAAAGAAAAATAACAAACCAATAATAGGGAAACATTAGAGTAATGATTGTAGAACAACTTGTGGCAAATTAGATTCTAGAAAATCAGTATAGATATCTCATTATACACCAAATGAACTACAAGATTCATACAAATTGTATTGATCAATACAATTTATTGCATACATATTCAATATGCACACACATACATATATATAAACAGGAAAATAAAAATAAAATTTGGAAAGCATAGGATTACCATCATATTAAAAATGTGATTAAAACTAAATAACCACAGGTGATAAATTAAACAATTTAAATACACAAAACAAAGAGATAACAGCTAAAGTCATTGTAACTCTGCTGGTTGTAAGAGATCTGCCAGCAGAGAACAGGTGGTCAGCAGCTCAGTTTTATAGCTTAGTGAACAAGAGATTGATAATAAAGATGAATACAGTTATCCGCTTTTTAAGCAAACAAAAAAGACAGGAGAAATAGTCCAAAATAGAGAAATAATAGTATATTAATAATCCTATATCATAGTAATTTTTCCTCAGGCTTTAATGAAATAGTTTGTGCTCAGCTACTAATCTTTTGTAAAAAGGGCAGAAAGTCAGGTAAAATTTTTTAAATGTGTTGGAATGCACTGGAAACCAGTAAAGCAACTACAGCTTAAGATGAAGCTCATTGAGATGATCCAAATTTCCTGCCTGCCTCTTTCCTGTCAGAACATTTGCTCATTATTCCAAGAGATCATGAGGTCAAGCAACAAGCCAAGGGTTTCTACAAAGTTTCAGAGCAAACAACAAACAGAATTGCAGGCAACTCAAAGAGCAGCTCAAAGTCTGTGCTACTGCAGTAGCCTGAATTTGAAGCCACAAAATCCCCTAGAGAAGACAGACTCAGGGAAGTAATCTCAACACTGGGCTTTAGTTTTCACCCCCCCCCCCCAGACATTTATGGAATAGAATGCCTTTAAGACAAGAGAATAAAAAGATAAGGAACAATAAACTAGGGGGAGGGGCGGGGGACATGACTGCCATGTTACACTGCTTGAAATTCAAAAGTCATATTGAGATATGCTAGAAATAAGGGGATAAATTGGAAAATCCTCAGACTCTCAGTTTGAAACTCTGGGATTACACACCAGGAGTGAGGCAGTCAGGAGAACAATCACTACAAAATCTGCAACCTGCCTACAATCAGTTAAGTCCTTGATTGAACTGAGGTTTTCTGCTTCTTTGTCTTCTGTCAGAGAGCAGGATGAATTCTCTCTGCAAGACAATGGCATTATCTGGAATATCTCTGATTTTCATACAAAATGTTTAGAACTGGAAAGTTGACAGGCATACCTAGTAGCATGGTCTGTTCCCCAAATGTTCGTGTGCCATAAGCTTGGTCCCTGGTTTGGTGGTGTTGAGGTGATGGAACACTGAATAGGTGGGGCTTAGTGGGAGGTTATTAGGTCCTAGGGGATCCACCTTCATGAATGGGCTAATGGTATCTCAGGGGAATCCAACAGGTGTCGTGGTACTGAAAAAAGCTGAAAAGATTAGTAAGATTAGTGAGTACTAACTTAGTACTGTATTTAAATTCATAGATTGTACACACATGTAAACATGAAGAGAAAAAAATATAGGCAGTACACAAAGATGATAAGGTGTACCCATAAATGGAGTTTAGTCACAGAAGAGAAAGAGATAAAGAACAAGACAAAAGCAATTTTTGAAGAGATAATGACCCTCAAATTCTCTGATATTAGATATCAATCTAGAGATATAAGTAATTGTAAGAAACCCAAGCAGTAGGAGCTGGGTTGTGGCTCAGCGGTAGAGCACTCACCTGGCACATGCAAGGTCCTGGGTTCCATCCTCAGCACCACATAAAAATAAATAAATAAACAAATAAAAGTGAAGGTATTGTGTCCAAGTACAACTAAAAAATAAATATTAAAACAAAAAAGAAATCCAAGCAGCATAATATAAAAGTCACTTTGCTTCATCATGATATAACTGACCAAAGAGAACAAAGAAAAAAAATAATTTAATCTTTAAAAATAGTGAAATAAGATGCATTGCAGTTGGAGTCAGCAACACCACCAAAAGCTGACTTTGCAATAGAAAAGATTAGAAAAAATACAAAATAATAAAGTAATGTTTTTAATGTTCTGTGGTGGGTTTGGGAACAACATTCCTACCAAACATTCTCTACCTGGTAAAAGTATTCTTTAAATGTGAAAGCAAATTGAAACTACAGTGCAAACATAAAATGAGAAAAATATGCAGGCAGCTAGATCCACAGTAAAGACACACCACAGTAAAAACATTTTGTTGAAGAGAAGAAAAACGATACTAGAAATGTAAAAGATTATGAAGAGTAATGGATGAGGTAAGTATATGGTAAACAAATAAATGATATCAACCTAATTGTCTCCTCATAAATATTTCATACTTGCTATTATAAAAATTGTGAATTTTTCTGTGTAAGAAAAACAGCAAGTAACTTCATGAGGAATATCACACATTATGAGATGGGAAGGGTGAACACCGGCGGGTGACATTAGGAGTCAAGAGGAGATTCCTAGCCTACTTGGGTGTTTTCAGGAACAGATACTCACTGAATCTTACCTGATTCAAATAACGGAATATAGAGGAAAAATGCAAAGGAAATGATATGATTGGAAAGAGGGTGCTAATTAGAAAATCTTTAGATGATCAACCATTTAAACTGATTAATGATCTACAAGGCAGACTCCAATTTTAAGTATGCATCTTTCTATTCTCTGCTTCCTAGTTTTCTCCTTTAGTTCATTCATATGAATCTTGTTAAAATATGTCAAGGGATTAAAAAATAAATATGATAAAATATTCAGGAATGGTACAAAACAGAATTATATCAACCATGGAATGAGACTCATAATGAAAATTTATTTCAAATTAATTATGCATTTTATACTCAAAACCATAGACTATATATTTTAGGCCAGGAAAGAGAAAATTATTGAAGCAAAGGAAAAGTTGTAGAGTAAAGATATCGAGAATAGTTGAATGATGCATCTTTCGGAAAGTAATCTTACATTCTGCTTCTTTTCCCCATGATCCCTGCCAAACTGGTCCAGCAATAACTGTTAAATGAAGCAATTTTCTTAAATGGATGCTTAAAATTCTTGCCAAATAAAGTAAGATTCTGTTAATTAAAATTTTAATTGTTCTTGAAAGTGATTGAGAAAGACAATACTTAACCTTTCCAAAAGAATATGCCAGCAACATATTTCTTCTTTAGCAGACCATGTACGAATTACTTATTCAATACCTATTGATTAAATGTTTTAATCCTTATGCAGATTCAAATGATAACTGTGCACCCAATCAATTCTTGCTTGTAGCCTCACCAGGAGAGATGTTTGAACTCTGTTTATGTCAGTCTAGGTACAACCTGAAAGTCTTTTACACTTTCTATGACTTTCAAGGAGGAATGAAGGTGATTTTAATTGTCTTTTTTTTAATCTCAACTCACAGTATTTTACATCAAGCTTCCTTCACCTAATGCTGACCAGACAAAAATCTCTCAATATTTTATCTCTTTGTTGAGGATAAAGAGATACAACTTACTTGAAATTAGTCTCTTTTTCAACATGGGATATGGATAAATTCCAAATTACTATAATTTTTAACAGTTTATTAATCTTTCTGCTCTGATAGGTATCTACTATTTATTCAAGGGTAGAATGCTGTAATTGAAATTATATTCCAGCCAAATAAACATTTTCTGTTCCATAGAGCATCTTTCCTACAGAATATGCCTTCCTGTCCTACAGAACTGAAAGGGCAATCCAGAAGACAAGTACAGACTTGTCTTGCCACTCACCTTTAATTTAAAAACTAAAATTATCACCACTGTTGTTGCATATTTTCTTGTAGTCAACTTCTTAAGAATGTTTTAATATTAAAAATGTTATAGTACAGTAATAAATAACATTTGCCATAACTGTTGAACATCAATAGATACATAATTTTAAAAATACTTAACATTCCCCTATACCCTATGTCAATAATCTAACATAGTCTTTTATTCATATATATTTAGAGATGTACAAGATTTTGTAGTGTTCTTCCTCAAAACTGGGATAATATAAAAACTGCCAAAGCTTTCTAGATAAACAACACCCACCCCAAATCTTCAACATCACATCTGACCCTAATTTGATAAAATTATCTCGTTACCAAAAGCCCCAAATCCTCTCTTGGACACTGAAATATTCACTAAACATCACTGGAGAGAAAACATATAATACATAGTTGTTGCTATTTATGTAATGAAAAGGAGTTGAGGTTTTATCCTATACATACTAGAAGACTATCAGTGAAGGCCAGGCCAACTGAGATCTAAGCCAAAAGAATGGAAAGCTGATATTCACCAAGGACAATGTCAAAGCCTGTGGAACCTTAGTTTGGTGCTTACAGTGATAAAGTTCACTAAGATAAGGACTTCAGAAAGGAGATCAATTTCCAAGTGGGAGTTTGCTCTGGGTAAGTTGCATTTGAGGCTTGCATTGGTTACCCAGAATGAACAGTAACTTGGGAGGTAATGAAAAACTAAATAATTAGCTTTTCTTCCACATCTGTTAAACATGTTAGCTTAAATATTTTATTTTGTTTTATATTTCCCACAATTTTATTTAATGGATGGAAAAATATTACACAGAAACAAAAGCAATAAAGTTTATATTTTTTTTTTCAGATAAGCAGTAAATTTAATAACATAATAAACATTTTTCATTGTTGGACATTGGACAACTTCCAAGATGTTGTTTTCAGAAAGAAAAAAAAATGAACATCTTAGTGATTATGACTTTTTTCTTCCTTGAGTTACTTCCAGGGAATATGTATTTTTAAATTTGGAATATGTATTCTTAAAAATAAATTTATTCTGAAAAATTACATGATATTGAAAATTATTTGTCAAAAATGTTTTTAAAAAGTACTTAATACATGTTATACACACAGATGTGTGTATTTGTGTTGTGTGGGTATAAATAAAACTATAGATATGGGTATACATTTGCTTGTGTGTGTGTGTGTGTGTGTGTGTGTGTTTAAATTATGACTAGAAGAGAAATTTAGTTCTACCTTAATAGCACTCAGAGCATATGACCAGTAGTTCCTCAGGGATACCTCTGGAAAGTGTACCAAGTATCACAGAATTCTATTGAAACAGCAAAGCCCTTCAGTGCAAGGCCCTTTAAGTCTTTAACAATCTTTTAGCATATCAAAATACTGAAGCTTCATTCTAGAACATCACTAACTCTCCAAATAATCTTTGCACATATAGATACGTGATTAAAGACCACATAAATTCCAAGGGAAAAAGAATACAACATTCCAAGCATCTTTTTACTAACCAATTTATAGCTCCTCTCTGGAAAACGATGAATAAAGAGAAAACAAGTGCAAAACAGCAGTTTACCTACTTCATCTACTGGGAGCCTTATGTTCTCCTTTCCCTCTGTGTGGACTTCCTCTGAGGAAAATTAGCAAACTTACAGGCGCCTTCTGGGAAAAGCCATTAGACAATTCAGAGGCCCTTGTGTTCTCTCAGAGGCAGTTTAAAAGTTAACTGAACATTCCACTATGTTGTCAGATTTACAATTGATCCTAGTTTCCAGTGTGCAACTTATCTGACAGACTGCTGAAAAACAGATACCTCTTTTACTCAGCATTTGATTTTGAAGAAAAACACTAATAAGAAAACCTATCAACTGCAGTAAGACCATTGCAATTCTAGGGGTTGGTTTCAATGTTACATACACTGAAAATAAGGGATTGCAGTAAAAATTATATTACTGATTACATTTCTACCTTTTGAAAAAAATTTTTTTCTGACTTGGAATTAAAATTCACCTCATCAGAAATTTCTTTCTGATCTCCTTAAATGGTTTCTAGCTTTGCTCTATTACTCAATGCAATTCAGTTTCTCTTGGCATCAGAAACTTTGTAATTACATATTCAGTTTTTCTAACTTGATACATTTTGTCTCTTCCACTATCTGAAATCTCCTTAAGAGAAGGAGCATTTCTCATGCAAAATATTTCCTTTCTCCAGCTAAGTGTCTGATGCATAGTAGACATTCAGTAAGTATCTGATTAATTAATAAACTAAATGAATAAAAGCATGAGTAAAATTCACAAGTATGCACCTCAAGTCTCAAGTTAGAGGAAAGCCATCCCTTTGATATTTGTATTTTGGGCTATAGAAATTAAAAATACCTGTTCTTTAGAAAATATCTCAATATATATGTTCATGTTTTTTTGCTGTTGTTGTTTTTTTTTTTGTTGTTTGTTTGTTTGTTTTTGGTTTTTTTTTTAGGAATGCTAACAAATTTTTAACAAAACTTAAAAGAATTTGAAAATTCTGGTTTAAACAATAATTATACTTATAAGAGAAGACATGCAACTGGAACACCCACACTTTATTTATTATATTTTTTGAAAAAAAAATTAAGCAGGATATACAGAAGTACCAGGCAGAGTATATATTTATTGAAAGGGAAAGAGAAAGTATCCTCTATAAAGTAGGGCAGAGTGTGTCTAGGAAAAGAATGGCTCAAGGATCCTTGGCTGGGGGAGTCTTGTTTTAAATGCTCAGCTGTCTCACATTCACATCTGGCCCCCAACTGATAGAAGACCTTACCCTATTTGTTCTCATTGGTTACTTTGTTTTCACCTAATTAGAATACAGAACTTGTGACAGGAGTTGCCATGGTAATGGTACAATACAGAACTTGTGGCAGGAGTTGCTATGGTAATAAGCCCTGATGGCGGGAGTTGCCATGGTAATGAGACTTATCAACAGGGATGTGGTGACTTATCTCCATTCTTGTTCTCCTGCTGGCATTTTTCTAGTACCCTGCCTCCACCATCTTGATGTCCCTAAACTCCTGCCTCATTAGGATAGTCTGTAATGATCAGCTGTAATATCCAGTGTTTTTTTTTTAATTCTACTAAATTGTCTATTAAATTATCTTAATCCGTTGAGTAATAAAATCTAAGAGACAGAGTCTATAATCATCACTCCTTGCAATGTCAAAAAACAATATCTTTAAATAATACATTTTACAGCATTGCCAAAAATGCATCCAAATGTCAGCCTATTTAAACAATTCAATCACAGTGTTTGTTGGCATGGTTGTTCATCATAAAACATTAATCTAATAAATGCCTAGGGAATTTACAAGTGTATGTGTGTCAAAATGTTAATTAATTAAAATGAATTAAATTTTTCCAAACTACTATTATCCATGCCTAGCAATTTAGTCAAAGAAAGAACTAGGTCCTGTTCACATGATGCCTAGTGAGTAGAACAGTGGATTAATTATCAAGAATCACAGGTTGATTTTTGTTATCTGGACATGCTACTTAGAAAGTCAGATTTCTGGGCACGATAGATTTGAATTTCAGATAACAATGCTACGGTACCAGGTTGTTAAGTATGATAGAAGTCAGGTTTCTTGTGGAATCCCAAGTTCAAATGAAAACACAAATACATATTCTAGCATAAAGTGAGTAGAAACTAAAGAGAGAAATAATATCCAGAGATTAGAATAGGAAGTGCACAGAAAATGGATCAAAGAGCTGCCCCAAACCATTTCTATCTCCATTTTGCCCACAAAAGCAGCAGCTTTCCTCTTGGGATGTTTGAAATGTGCTACTTCAGCCTCTGACAAAGAACATTAGGCACTATAATTTTGCTGGTATATTCTTATGACTGCTGCCAGAACTTAAACAGTACATTCCATTCTCTAATCTCAACCTAAGGGACAAAATGAACAAGAACCCCATACACTGAATCCACACCCTTTCAAAGCTGGTAATTGGTGAAAGTGGCTGTAATAAAGAACCCAAAAGAGGAAAATGCAATTAACTAGGAGTTCTGTATAATGTCTAATTTGATTTTCTTGGCTTGTTAGCTCAGCTGGTTGGAGCATGGTGCTAATGAAGTCAAGATTGCAAGTTCAATTGCCATATGGGCCAGTTAGCCTCGCTCAATTCCATGGCTACTGACCAAATGAGTTCTATTGCTCACAAGAGGAACTAGACAAGAGAGGATGGATTAGAAAAAATTCATTTATACCACTGTCAAAAGCAACCTCAAAACACTACTATCAAGAGCAGGGTTATACTGTGTACTTTATTTCCATTTCTTAAAATTGAGAAAATGCTTACAAAACTCTGTGCAGTGAAAACTGAGATTAAAAAAAAACAAGACTTTATGAATTCTATAATTAGGTCCTTTACCAAATAAGATGTTGGTTTGATAAACGTATTATGTCTTTCTGGCTGAAAATAGATTTCAGTTGAGATTTATCAAATCTGAGAGAGGAGAGAGAGAAGGAAGGAAGCAAAGAAAGAAATAGTCTTTAGGGCTAAACAAGGAAAGAAAGCAGAAATAAGGGAAGAAATGCTGGTCATGGGACCACAGAGGTAAAGAACAGAAAGTCTCTTTATTTACTCAATCTGAAATAGACTTAGTGTTCAAACCTACCCACTTAATCTTACCATTGGACTCTAATACCCTGCAGAGTTGTGATCCATTTCAAATTAAGTGAATGTGAAGTCCTAGACAAATACTGACTTAAACCAATTACAAAAGATACCAAAAGCATCCACAGAGCCACCTTGTCTTAAAAGGAAAATTTCCAGACAATTACAATATATCTCAGGATCGTAAGACCACAGACGAATCTTTTACAACAATGTGCTATATACTCAACACATATGAAAATTATATTATCATATAAATCATCTTATTTTTATAATCCTACTTTTCAAAATCAATACATCTGTAACTCAGTTTTATGATATTCTCAGAGAAATAAAAAAGAAATCCGTATTATGTTTACCTTGCCACCAATGAAAATCTGAAAGTATGACTGTTGAAAAAAGTCACCTTTGGGGTAAGAAGTGGGCTCTTTAAGAATCAAAAAGAAGTGCATGGAACAGTTTATGTTCAACTTTTTACTTCTTAACCCACAAATCTGTCTACTCGCCTTGTCCTATCCTGCTTCATCCACAAGGAAGATAATTCACATATCTTGTCCTTCCAGGTTTAAGAAAAAGAAGGCTTTTCTGGCAAGGTTTCAGCATACTCCTAATGGAAGTTCTATTCATGAACGTTAGGGCTTGCTTTAAGGTCCTGAGGACTCTTGAATTTCTTCAGAGAGGTAGGGCACAAATCAAGTATAACTTCATCTCTCATTGTCTTCTGACACATGCATTTGTAGCATTTGCTAGAAAGTTATAAGATAGATAATTATCCTTATGATATTATACAAATCAAAGCAAATGACATAATATTCAATTTCTTTTGAAAGGCGATGCTATCTAAGGATCCGGCCCCAAACCTTTTGGACTTCCTCCTTCAAACTTTCTCTCTTCCAAAAGTCTTGCTAGTGGAAAGGATGAGAGCAAAGGGACAGACCATTAACTAGTGGTCCACTCAGTTGCAGGAAAAAAATGCCTGAACAGCATTCTGTTATCTTGTGATAATAGAGTCATTTATGTGTGTCACATTTTCATTTCCAGCTCTGTGTTCATTTTAATTACTTCCATTTGAATACCCAGTCTTAACTTTTTCCCCTGCACATGCCTGGTTAATCAAAATGTTTGATTCATTAACATTGTGAAGAATTACAGCACTTTATTAATATACTAAATTTCAGCATCGAGTTCTAGTAGAGTAATTGCAAATGCTAAGGCCAGTTATAATGCGATTTCAACTGTCTCAGGAACATCAAATAAAAATTCTTGTTCAACCGGACAACCACTTTGATAGTTAGCAATGCTCTCATGCCCCCTGTTGGTCTGTTACTTGAGAATAAAGTTAGGTTGTTTTGTGATCAAAGAAAAATGTTCAGTGCTTTCACATTAGGGCATAAACTAAAAAGTACGTACACACACATGTACAAAGAGAAGGTATCACTTTTAAATCGAAGCTGAAATGAAAAACGAGACTACAGAAAGGAAATTTTGCATTCAGTATGAGAAAGCTCCTGTATCCATTCATATTTGACAATTGGTGAGAAGCCAACCATGCACATTTACTTTAATAATTTTCTCATATGATGTTAATATTTTGAATGAGCATGGAATTTTAAATCATTCAAATTTCCCCTTTTTTGAATCAAGGGATATTTTTCTCCCTTATCAATCTCACTGAACCTTGTAAGGATGAGAAAGTTTTTTAACTGGAAAATGAAGTAGGTTATAATTCTTATTGTACATCATTATTTTGAGGACCAAAATAGTAATGATTTATGTGTAAATACCTACTAAGGATATAGTAAATGCTAAGTAAATGTTTATTGTAGAGTTCTTGCAACTCTATGATGTGAATATTATTTATTATGTCCATTTTTCATAGATAGAAAAATTGAGGTTCAAAGGGGTAGAAAAAAAACCTAGCCAAGTTTTTGTAGCTTGTCTATAATAATGCTGACATAAAACTCCAGGTTAATTTCCCTCCAATGACCCTCCAAGATGACCAATACAAATGGTCATCTTTTCATGTTATTATATAACTGTTTCATAACTCAATGCAACAGAATTAAGTCTATCAAGATACTCTCTCATGAATTGTATTCTATAAAATTTAATAAGCTAAATGCAAAGAAATAAAATTAATAGTCTCATTTGTAGGTGTTCTAAATAGTACTCTAATAATGATTTGACTTTATGATACAAAATAAAATCACTGGCTATTCTCAAAATAAACAAATAAAACTGTTACTGGCTTCTGGAAAGATTTGGTGGGTTTCCATGCCTACTCTATAAATGAGTGAGAAGTAATTATTATAGATTTTGGTTACCATATGTACATGAATAAGGAGAATTAAATATCTCTGTAGGAACAGAAGTTTAATTATCAAGCAAAACTGTTAATATTCTCACCATAATTAAGATTGTTAAAATATTTTATGAAATCCCTATAATTTATATCTTACTCAGATTTTATCTCCAATTATTAATTTGGTAAATTGGTTAAACTTTGAAAATAATATAATCAGGAATATATTTGATTGTGTTTTCTACCAGTGCCCTACATTGCAAATTATTTAAAATTATTTAAATCATGTTCCAATATTCTAATTTTTATGATAGAAGAGAAATCACATGTGCAAGCAATTAAATGCACACGTATTTCCATTGGAAGATAGTTTAGAGGAATATAATGACTTAAATATCTGCCCACTCATAGTCATTTCCTGGATAGATCATAAATCAAAGTTAATTAGGCCAAGACATTATTTTTTGATGGGTCTGGAATTTGCACATATATATTTAATAGTGAATAATTGTAGGTCATTCCTTTATCTCAAAGACATGTACCATTATAATTGTATTAGCCTTAGTGGAAAATGCTCGGCTAAGGTTATACATGTCTATTAAGCTTTTGTGAATGGGATTAAACTAAAACAAGTAATTATATACTAGAGCTACAATGATGTGTTAGGGGACAATGATACATTGAAATGACTCTTGTAAAGACATCCCTTTATTAACTCACTAACCCAACAAATAATTATTGTCTTTCTATTAAGTATCCCCAAAAGATAACTGTTTAAACCTGATTAATCACTTGCTAACTAACCAGAATACAGGTAATCATCTCATTTCTTCAAATCTGCATTATCTGATAAACAGAAATAAAAATGCTAACTTCTCAAGATGGCTATAGCATTCAAAATACAGTACAGCTGGTTCCCACCCACGATGGCTCACTCAAAATTTTTCAACTTTATGATGGTGCAAAAGCAATATGTACCATATTTTGAGTTTTGAATTTTGACCTTATCCCCAGCATAATACTACTCTCCTTTGATGCTAAAAATGGGGAGTGAGCCACAGCTCCCAGTTAGTTCCAAGATCACCAAACAAACCTTACTCTACAGTGTATGGCATTGCTAAAATATGTTGTGTGGTAGGTTAGGTGTTTTAAATGCATTTTCAACTAGGATGGGTCTTAAATATACAATGGGCTTATCATGATGATGTAGGTAGTACCTGAAACCTGGAACTCAATATTTCTGGAATAAATATTATTGTGATCTAAACCTCACTTCTTTTGTGGAGTGGGATGATTTTTTCAGCCCTCCATATAGGTTTCTTGATCTGCAAATTGTTGGACAAAAATATATGTTAGTTCCTTTCTGGATCTAACCTTTTATGTTGTGGCAAATGTATGACTTTCAGAACTAGACACGCAGTCACTCTGCCAGATTCTTCTCTGCAATGGATCTTTAAAAAAAAAAAAATCTGTGTCAAACTTATCCTCTAATTTGAATTAAGGCATATAGAGTGTAGAGACAATTATTTTATTAAAAAATGGGCTTTATCTTGCTTTATCAAGGCTTTGTCTGCAACTCTTCTGTGCTACATAGAGAAAGTTTCCAGATGTGCATCTCAAAACACCTCTTACCAATACATGAACTATATGAAAGGAGTATATGTGAATTAAAGGCACATGATGTTTGAAAATGCCCCATTGATGTAATTAATTTATGATAACTTCCTGTTGATGTCAAATCTGGCAAAAATAAATCTTTTGATAAACATAAAGATGAAAGTGGAAAGCAATATCAAAATTTTCAGAATGTTTTACTCCAAATATATTCATAAATAGTTATTCCCAGGGAGCTATATTTTCGTGTACTGAAAATCATTTTGTCTGTCTTCTTTTACTGACATACAGGCAGTTGAAATGCAGATAATTGTGGAGAAATGAAGAGCATGAAGAATGTTAGACAATTTTTAAAACTTGTAGGAATCTTACCTCCAAGAGTTCTTAGGTTGCACTGGAGAACATTGGGAGTCATTTTGACAGAAATCTGTTTCTTCTTGTTTGTATGTTTTGGGTCAAGTTAACCAAAATTTGTCAGATTTACAGGTTGTACAGAAATCAATGTCCTCAGAAATTCTCAGAACCTGACTGTCTCTACAGTGGACTTACAGAGAAGTCACTTGGATGTCAGCTCTTTCAACCAGGTCTGCCCCTCATCACCAAGTGGCTCTGATAGACTGGTAGCTGGGATGCAAAGAGAAAAGGAAATTGACAAAAACAGTAGGAATCATTTTACATGTTTTAGGTGTGGTTTAGGATACTGCTCAGATACCTTCAATCCTATCAAAACCTTGCTTTCAGCTTCTTTGACTCTTTCACATTTACCACGTTTAAAAAACAAACAACAACAACAACAAATCACAGCAAACCCAGTTATTGGAGGAGTAAGGAAAAAACAGCAGCATAAGTGTGTACACTTCTTCAGCAAATAGTTAGGAAACACATACTGCAGTTTCCCCAGAAATGGTAACTGGGAAGCAAATGAGCTGTTACCCAGAGTGAAGTTCAGAAATTAGGATTATCAACTAATATCAATGTTATATTTATTTATGTCTACTTCATAAAACATATTTATTTTGGCAATAACAATAAAACTCCAAGATTAGTTGCATAAAATTTCAAGGAATAATTGAACTTGAAGTCATTCAATCTTTTTATGTTATTATGTAACATAATAACATCAGTATGAATGTTGGAGTCATTGAGAATTTTGCACACACATGAACACAGCTACACACACACACAACCTGGTTCACCACAGTAAACCATTATCTATCATTTAGGAATGTCAGGACAAAAAAAATACATCAAGAACCATAGGTTTACATGACCCTTCCCAAATATCTTTTATTTTAAAAGACAGATGATATGTTACCATAGCAATAGCATCTAAATAATTCTGCCTATCGGAATGCTGTCCAGATAAAAATAATGAAATAGCTTGAATTTTATAAGTACCTACTCTTGGATTAGCAATAACCTCAATAATTTATGGCTTATTTTAAAAGACCTTGTTTAATAGTCTCCAGAAGAAAGGAGGAAGTGGTATAAAACAAATTTATCAGATACAAATAGAGTCTAGGTGAAGCAGACTCTTTTCAAGTTTACTCAGTTTGTAAATGTCCAAGGCATAATTAGGAATCACATGTGCTTAACATTCAATGTATACTGTTTCAGAATCTCAGAGAGTTTCCCATCCCAGAACATTGTCACGTTGACTCAAAAATGACATCAAAATAGGCTTCAACATTCTTTTAATGATATGTGGAAATACATTCCCACTGATTTCTTCTTACTTCAAATCCCTCTCAATTATTTAGAATTCAAATTACTTCTGCACGTGTGATTTTTCTCAACTCTGCAATAATTTTATATTTGCCCCTATTTTGTAGCAAATCAACTACTATAGACAGATTTGCATCCCTTAGTCACAGGATGTTATAAAAAATCATCCCCAAGATGGAACATGCTTTAAAAGCCAATCATAACACCTACTTTCAGTCATTGCAGTTTCATCTTTCCCATAATGAGTTTCTCTACCCATTTAAATAGCAAGTTTCTGAGATATTGAGTCAATTAATTTCTCAAGTTCCCTAATGTGATTGCAATATATGCAGTGCAAGAAGCTAAATAGATAATGTGTTATAAAATTAAAAAGAGAGGGAATGAGGGGAGAGAGGAAGAAAAAGTTCATGCTGGTAATAGGTTGGTGTTTCTAACTCTAAAAGGAAAATGATTAGTCTCTGCACACTTTTACTTTTTTCTAGCAGGCATACTTTAGCCATGAAATCCCAACTCTATATTTAACTACAAAGTTCTTTTGACATGCGTCAAGTTCAAAGAGAACAATCTGTGCCTGGCACAGCAGATTTGAAAACATCCCAATATGATATTAAATGATAATGATCAACTTCTGAAAGCACAGTCAACCTACATAACCTGATGAATTACATCTGGTTGCCTTTTGAAAATATGATGCACAGCAAATTTTCCTACCTGGCTCTTTACCCACCTACCAAATTGCATCTAGCAAACTGAAATAAATATATACATGCCTTCATGTTACCAACTGCATAGTTAAAGGTAATTTCCTTCATGTTCTGTAAATTCCAGCAATTTACAATCCAAAGTATATGAAAAAAATATATTATCCAAATTGAAGAATAAAAAATATTTAATTTTTAAAAATTGTAATAGAGACATGGAATGTAAACGATCATATAAAAACACACAAAATTTTCTTCACTAATGGCTGAACTTTATGCAAGTTAAGATTTTTAATTCAGCTAACCTTCACACATACAAAAATATTCTCAGGGAAAAGGGGGTCAGCATTTTATTCTTCAATACTAAAATAGACAACTTTCTCCGAGTTTTGAAGTTAGTCAATTAGTTTTTATTGAGAAACTGGACCATCATCAAAATACATAGAATATTTTGTAACTAAATCTAAGTGATTATTATATAATATTGTAAATGTGTGTATTGCCACTACATTGTTCCTGTAATTTTTTTAATTTTATGTTACATTAATTTAGTTTCAATTTTAAAAGTGAAAAAAGTAAATATTATATTTTTCTTTTAGAAAATAAAGTAGTTTTATATAAGCATTTTATATGTTGCTGAGTTTTAAAAAAAAAATCAAGATTTTTTTTTTATTCCATGCATCTTATATACACAGACACCACTGGTTACCCTCTTAAACTATAAACATCAGCCC
This sequence comes from Marmota flaviventris, assembly GCF_047511675.1. Taxonomy (NCBI): domain Eukaryota; kingdom Metazoa; phylum Chordata; class Mammalia; order Rodentia; family Sciuridae; genus Marmota; species Marmota flaviventris. The sequence continues at coordinate 99,336,416 of NC_092505.1, read as the reverse complement.
TTTCACCCTTTTGTCTCTCTTTCTGCAGAGTTCTTTAGGGTCTCACTTTCTGAAGTGTTCAATTAGAATGATCTTTTCCTGAATCCGGGAGATGGGAAGAAGAGACATGTTTGGTGTAATTCAATTATAGAAATTCTTATTCCCCTTAGTAATGATTGTAAAGTAAATCTGGTTGTAACCTTCTGGAAGCAGTTCATTAGTAACAGAAGACATACAGGAAGAAAAGCCTCTCTATTCCTTGCTAGTATTGTGATGTCCGTGTGTGACACTAGGAACTGCTTCCATCATCCTGTGGCCATGAAGGGGACATCACAACATGCTAAAGAAAGCATAGTGTTAAAGGCATCATTGTGGCATTCACTTAATCTCGAGAGTTCTAGAAAAGGTCACATCCAGATTTTTGTTATATAAATTAATATTTTTTTCTCAATGCCAAAGGCACTCTTAGTTGGATTTTTTATTACTTGTAGCTAAAAGGATCTTCTGTGTAACAGCATATTTCCAACTTCCTATTTTTGTGGTTTAAAAAAAGTGGTAAAATATTTAATGATGGTATATATATCCATATCTATATACATCTCCATATGGATATATATTAAAAATTTCTGGTAGTTTTCACACAAATGTGCAGCCATGTTTATTCTAGGGAATAAAAGTATATAGAAGCATCACTTTTTCTTTTATAGAATTCTTTTTCCTTTTTTTTTTTTGTGTGTGTGTATGGTACTAGGGATCGAACCCAGGTATAGTCTACCACTGAGCCACACCCCCAGCTCTTTTTATTTTAAGACAGGATCTCACTAAGTTAACCAGGCTGACCTTGAACTTGCAAACCTCCTGGCTTACCTCCTTGAGTAGTTTGGATTACAGAATGTGCCCCATTGCCCAGATATACTACTTTATAGAGTTCTTGTTTGAAGTTGTTTTACCCCATATGTATGTTATCCGTGTAAATTTAGTAGTAGATGCAAAAACAAAAGGTAGTTATTAATCTATTCACCATCACTCATTACAGAGGAAATGGCACCTCCATATTTTTTAATTGCACATTCATTAGCATTTTTTACATCCTGTGTTAGTTAAGTCTTTCTTGCTTGGAATGAACTATACCTTGGTTAAAATAATCAACTTAGGAAAGATAGAATTAGACCTTAACTTTGTTGAAATGGGACACCAGGGATATACATACAGTCAGAGTTCTCTGTCTTCTCACCTTTCATTGCTTCTTTACTAAAATTGGTCCATCTCTCTGGAAAGGTTAAGTTGACTTATGACAAATTCTCAAAACTCCAGAAAAGTGAAGGATCTTCACACTCAACAGTGGTTTAATTTTAAAAGACATTTGTCTTTTAAATTTGGATGTTGGGCCTACCCCCTGACCCTCTGTGTCACAGCAAGGCAGAATGATCATCCTGAATTGAGTGTGGGGACTCCTTATAACCAAAACACCTCCAACAGTAGTATACAGTGAACCTCACATTCTTTCCCCTAGGGAGTAATGTTTTCTGCATCTTCCTTCTCAGATGAGCCTTAAGGACTGTGTCTGTCAAGGAATGCCTTTTGGAAACCAGCCTGCTGTATGCAGGGGAGAAGGAGTCAAACTCAGGGCTGGTAGCAGTCTCTAGGCTAGGCCTTGCAAACTCCACATTGCCAACATGTTTTTAGATGGACATCTCTGTAAGTGTATTCATTTTGTTGAGTCGTCTGAAAATGTACAACACACTCAATGCCTTAAACAAGAGAAATTCAATTTCTTACATTTGTGGATAGTAGGATTCAAGATAAAATTTCTAGCACAGATTTCCTTTAAGAGTTGTAAAGGAGGGATCACTTCCTGACCTCTCTCCTTGGCTTGTAAATGGCTGTCTGCCCCCTGCGGCTTCTCCTGTATACATTTGGTGCCCTGATTTCTTTTTTCTTATGAGGACACTAATCATAATAGATTAGGACTCACATTAATAAACTCATTTTAGCTTAACCATGTCTTTAAAAATATTGCTTTCAAATACAGTCACATGCTGACCTACTGGGGATTAGGACTAAAACATCAGTATTTTGCAGGGGGACGCATTCAGTCCATCATAAAAGGAAGTGCATATAATGGTACAACAGCATATTAAACATATTCTCAAAGGTATGTTTAATAAAGAAACTTTATGGAATAACCAAGGAAGTCTTTGGAGGGAACTCTTTACCAACATGTATTCTTTAGGAATCCTGATAAACCTACTACCTTAATTAGCATGAATAATAAAAACAAGGCTTCAGGACTTAAAATAATTTGTCAAAAATTAAAGATTACTGATAAAGCTAGAATTTGAACAAATGTCTTTCACATACCTTTTTGGGATGTCTTCAGTCCTATCTTCCCATGTGCACAATATGATCAGGAGTTTTTTAAGTTACTTTTTCAACTAAATACATTTATCATTCAATATAAACAAACACCAAACAATATGACTTGTGTTATAAATCACTAGCTAAATACAGAATCCCAACACTTTTTATTAATAAATTATCTCCACATAGACCACTCTTTTTTACTTGTCTGTAAAATGGTATAGTTCTGATGTGTGTTCTGTTGTTATGGTTCAGATGTGGCTTAACCTGAAAACTTATGTGTGAGCCAATGCAAGAAGCTTTGGAGGAGAAATGATTGGCTTATAGCCAATTATAGCCTAATGGAATTAACTGTGTGGTAACTGGAGGCATATGGGGTATGGATGGAGGAAGTGGTTCATTGGAGGCATGGCTATGATGTATATATCTTGTACCTGGAGAGTGGAGTCTCTCTCTGCTTCCTGTTCATCATGTGAGCTGCTTCCCTCTGCCACACTCTTCCATGATGTCCTGCCTCACCTTGAGCCCTGAGGAATGGAGCCAGCCTTCATGGATTAAGACCTCTGAAACTGTGAGCCCTCAAATAAACTTTTCCTCCTCTACAATTGTGCTGGTCGGGTCTTTTAGTTAGACTAAAATATCTGTTTTACCTTTAGGTAAGGCATTCTGGGTCATCTTGAGGCCGAGTCATCTTCAGCATCATCACCATCTTACCTCCATCGTATTTGAATCAAACATTAGTTTATTAAATTGTGTAATCTATATTTTATCACTTGAACCACATAATGACTCAGATGGAAAGCCGAGACTTAGAGAAAGAAAATCATACAGATAATGTCACACAAGGAGTGTGACTGGCTAATCCAGTCCTTAACCCAGAACTGAAAACCAAGCCTGCTACTTGTTAGGGCAGGGAAGCCTCGTGATAAACAGTAAGTTATTTCTTACTGCCTTCAACTGTGCACTCTAGAGTCTTTTATTCTATATTCCTCTTATTTCAATGATTTCAAATGTTCTTCTAGATCCAGGAAGTTGGCCAAACCACTCAAATTCACTTGAAGTAAGGAGAATTTTTAAATGTACAAATGAACTTTGTAATTGTTTTCTATACTTAATCAGAGAAATTATGTGTACATAAATAAAAAGAATTTTCATGAGAATTGGAATAGTAACTATACTGGCTACTTTTAGAGATAGTGGAATAAAGAAATTCTCTGGGTCTGGAAAGTTTCTTCACTGGAAATTTTGGGAAAGAAAAGGTACATTCATTATTTTCAAAATTAGGAAATCAGATATTTCCCATTTTAATCATATGACATTGCCATTTTTGGTTGCACATCAGAGTCTCTTGTATACACACACACACACACACACACACACACATATATATATATATATATATATACACACATACACATATACACACACATATAACTAATACATATATTAGTTATATAGAAAGCTGATGTCATACAAAATGTTATATTGGAAAAGGATGGTAATTGGAGAAAAATTTCTCATTTCTCATTTCACTATTGAACAATGTATTCCATTTCTAGCAGATAATCCCAAATATCCAAAAAGCAATTAAATATACTGATATATTAGCATGAGTCCTATTTTTTCAGATAAAGTAGATATGAATGTTTATGCTAATGAGACCTTCCTGTGTTCTTAAAATATCCTTATAGTTGATGCTGATGATCTCGAAAGTTTGAAAGCATTCTTATAGGCCATCTATATTCATTGTAGCAAATAATTTTTAGAATTATTGCAGAGATAATTTAAAATCAAAGAAACACTGTGTTCCTTTACATCAAATCACATCTGGTAAGACTGACATTTCTAGGTCTCTGCCAACCATAACATCATGAGAGTGGATTAGACTTAAAGTCATCATCAAATTGGATTTTGGAAGCATTTTTCAACTATGCCACTTCTAAGCACTTGTAATAATTATGACTTTAAGAAAATCACATTTAGCATTTCACATTCTTTATTTGTAAAATGGACAACAATAATAACAGCCACTATAAGATATCCATAAGAATTTTGTAGACTGTAAAACAACATATATCTGAGGTTATATATCCTTGGTCTCCTAACCTTGTGAATTATCATACTGCCTTTGTAAATACAGAGTCCACCTTCTTTATGAAGACCTTCTGTGTCTGCTCTGCATATATAGTATTTGACTAAGTTCTCTGCTTTGGAACTTCACCTTCTATAATGAGTCATACCTATTTGTGTACATTCACTCAGCTCCATTAGGTCTTAAGCATATTGCTGCTTGGTGTTAGGCATCACAGGGTCTAGGACAAGCACTTATGTTCAGTATGCATCACAGGATCTAGGACAAGCACTTATGTTCAGTATGTTCTTAACAAATATTTATTAAACTGCATTGATAAAGCCCTCACATCGAGCCTGTATGAAGTGACCATCTATCTATGTTTTATCACTAGGCTATCTTAAAATATCAGTGCTATTTCTTATCTCCTTTGCCTAGTGAGAGAAATTATATCTTTAAAATACAATATAAATATTATGAATGCATTATTTCCCCTATGTCAACTACATCTTAAGTTGTATAATATTCTAAGGAAAAAATTATAATAAAAGCTAAATAAATTGAGAAAGTTTCTGCAGTTTGCCTTTTGCTACTCACTAATATTCTTGAAGCAAATTTTACAACTTTAATACTTTGGAGAGATAATATTAAGCTACTGGCTGCTGTACAGTCATTCTTAGTTACTAACATTTTCTAAATGCTCCAAATTTATGAACTTGAAGCAATAGAAATCCTTTAGCATTAATATTTGTAACTTTTGGCAAAATTTATCTTTTAAATTACAGGTATGGTTATTATTATTTCTTTTCAAAATGTTTCTTTTTCTAACCATTAATAAAGGCTGTCATTTAAAGTTTGGAATTCTGTAGAATCAGAAAATGCACAAAATTAAGTTTTGCTTTTTTGGCCTGATAAATTTTACTTCTTAGATGCTTTATTTCTAGTTATATCCATAGCATACAATCACATAAAATTCAAGATGTTTTTTAAAATAATCCACAAGAGTTACAAATTGCCTGGAACAAAGGTGATATCAAGTCAAACTGGAAAATTTGAAAAAATTTAGCTGTGGCATGGGGCCTGCTCCACTGGTCAGTTTGTGCACATTTATAAAGACTGAAATGGATACTTCAATTATTGTCACTATCAAGTCAATATTTTATTGAAGAAAGATATTGTATCTGTAATGGACATTTCTAGTTCTTCCCAAATTGCATGGAAATGATCAAACTAGCTCATGCAGTGGTTGCTATGCAGAAACACAAAGATAACACTGAAATTTCACTCAGCAAGTAGAGAAACCACAGGAAAAAAAAATGAGGGAGACATGGGAATCCAAGAATAAAGAACTGAACATAGGAGAGTAATAAAGAGAATCACTAAGAACACAAAAGAAAGACCCAAGATGAGAGTCTGCCTGCCAGCCAAACAGTGCTGGGGAAAAGAAACAAAGATTTTCCAAACAATACCAGGAAAAAGAAAAATTGAAGGGATAGATATTAGACAGTTTGGCTTTGTGGAAAATTAGAACAACATGAGTGCCAGACAAATGAAATATAAGAGCCCGTTAATTTTAGGGATAAATAAAATAAAATTCTTTATGAAAGGGAACATAAGTCTACAACTTGACTTTACAATAAAAAGAAAAGTTACAACTTTTTGATGATGAAAAAATCTGTTGACATGGAATTAACCAAAAGTTACAAATATATATATATATATATGTATATATATATATATATATATATATATATATATATATATATACATATATGTGTATATATATATATATGTATATATATATATACATATATATATATGTATATATATATATATACACACACACACACATGCATACATATACATATATGTCAATGTGATAAATGATAAAAAACGAGAGCTAAATTATAAATTTAAATTCTAATTCCAAATTTAATTTCTAAATAGTAGAAAATAGATGGAAAATACCAAAGACAGAATTTTAACAAAATCACTTTTAGAAATATCAGTTAAAAAAAAAGGTAATAGCTATAAGACTGAAAGAGTTGAAAATGGTTGTCAGTGGACACAAAAGGAAGCCATAATTTTCATTATATTAGCTACCGTTTCCTTCATAGAATGTGGAACACATTAAAAAATAAAACTCTAAACAAATGAGCCTGGTAACATGTTTCATATAAGAGAAGCTTCAAGGTACCTACGTTAAGACACCTTCAAAAATGAGCCTGGATGTATGTAACAAAGACAATGCTTATCAAAATACCAGAATACCTGGTTTATCCTACTTATTTATATCTGCACATGTCAGTCCCCATAGGAGTCATGGTAAACACATTATAATCCTAGAACACCCCAACAAATGTCTCAAACAGTTATCTGGGCCATCAGCATCTGTGACTGTGGAGAACCTCTATAAAAGAAAGCAACAGAAATAGATATGGCAGAGAACTCAACCCACAGAACCATCACCTTCAGATACTTGAATGACAGCAATTCACCACATTCTCCTCACAAGGCAGACATTATTAGCTCCATTCTCCAGATGGTGTGGGGTTGAAATAATTAAGAGATTTGCCTAAACTCACACAGCTGTGAAAGAAGAGGAGCAACAAGTGCAATTGAGGTTCTGAACCAAGTAGTTGTCTTTATGTGATACAAGAAGATCTCTGCACCAAGTTGGTGCCTCTGGCAGCAAGCTGCTGGCACCAGAGATAAAATCCCATGTATTTGTAGAACTTTCAGTTTGACTTTGTCCCACTGTTGTAGGGACAAACGAGGCAAGGCACCAAAGATAGCAGGAAACAGTTTTATTTGGCTGCAGCCAGGTTCAGAGGGTACAATCCTCTGAACCTTTGCTGTAATCAATCTCCTGAACCCCGAGTTCAGGGAGTTTCAGTGTTTTATACCCAGCATGTAAGGGGAGGGGCTCAGAAGTTCACAGTCTGCAGAAGTTCACTTAAAAGCAGCTTTTTCTTTCACTGTTCTGGGCAAGTTAACTCTTCAAGGACAACACCTGAGAAGGGGAGAGCTTCTTCTCCCCTTTCTTTCCTCCCCCTGCCAGCTGTTACCATGGGCCCATTTGTAACTTAAAAATATAGACATCTCTGTGAAGCTCAACTCAAGGCCAGAGGCCTTGTTTGCACATTTCTTCAAAGTACTATACTGATACGTTTGTGAAACACTAGTAAGGGGATGTCCAGCACCTGGAGTGCTGGTATCTTCTCGGCCAGTGGCCAAGTAAACAGAGTGACATGAAAATAGGAAGTTTATCTACAATGGCCTCTTTTGCTGACAGTCCTAAAATTAGCCATGGTGAAGAGGGCTTTTCTGTGGAGAAAGGGGGTGCCACTTCACCACAACAGTCTAAGAAATATGGTATGGAAGTGTTACAGAGAAAGTTGAGAAAAATCAGCCATGCTTTCACTGCTGATTAGAGGTAGAGTCAAAACTAGTGTAGGTCTGATCCATTTTAGGACTACTGCTGTGGGAGAAGTTTCATCCATTCAGAGCAAAGGACCCATCAGCCCACAGCTGGACCAAACATGGCTTTCCCAGATATAGCAGTCACTTAAAAGCATTGCTGTTGTGTCTAATGATTATACTTAAAAGAAAATGTATTCCAAATTTGGAGTAAAATTTTGTTGTTGTTGTTGTTGTCTGTTTGTTTGTTTTGGTACTGGGGATTTAACTCAGGGGCACTCAACCACTGAGATACATCCCCAGCCCTATTTTGTATTTTATTTTGAGAAAGGGTCTCACTTAGTTGCTTAGAGTCTCGATTTTGCTGAGGCTGGCTTTTAACTTGAGATCCTCCTGTCTCAGCCTTCTGAGCCACTGGATTATAGGCACGTGCCACCACACCCAGCCTGGAATACAGTTTTAATTTTAAAACTATTTTTTAAAATTTTGTTCATTCTTTCATTAAAATGAAAATAAAATTCAAATTCCATAAAAATGAATTCAGAATTTCTTATTTCTTAGATGGACATGGTTGTGCATACCTGTAATTCCAGCAGTTTGAGAAGCTGATGCAGGAAGATCTCAAGTTCAAACCCTGCCTCAGCAATTTAGCAAACCCCTGTCTCTGAGTAAAATATAAAAAAGGGTTGGATATGTGGCTCAGTGGTTGAGCACCCCTGGCTTCAACCCCTGGTATCAAAAAAATAGTAATAAATTATTATCACTTAGGCATTTTCATATACAATATCCAAGTTAACCACCCTAATAATTACACAGGACCAGGATTATCAAATGGTGTTACCAAATGGTGACATAAAGGGGTTGAATTCCTGCTTATGTCACCAATGAACTCAGGTCATTGAATTGTCATTGTTCATAATATGAAGATTTATTAATAGGTGTTGTCATAAGATTTAAGTACAAAGCTCAAATTTCAAACAAGAGAGGGATAGATACAATGTGTTGTTAAGAAGTTCAGTAATTATTTAATCTATGTCTTACCAATTTAAAATATAAACTAGAGTTGGTGATGTAGCTCAGTGGTGGAGCACAGGCCTAGTATGCACAATACTCTGGATTAAATATCTAGCACTATAAAACACAAAGATAAAATAAAAACTAAAAACATAAACTACCCACTCTCTTTGTCATGACAGTCAATGAATTGCTAATCACTGTGATTTTCTAGTGCATGCCCTTATCCAAATAAGTCAGGAATAAGTCCAATAAAATTATGTATATAAGCTTCTTTAGTCATCACAACCCTATGATGTAGCTCTTAATGTTTCATACATAAAGAAATTTTATGAAATTTTGTGAAGCCAGAGAAATTAGCTGGCTTACCCATAGTCTCCACAGGTACTGATAATCGAAAATTCAAACCCGGCTTTAGGAACAAATCTTTTAACTGCTATCTTCAATTACTTTTCCATATAGAGGATATGGTAAACACACAACAACAAAATCACCTCCAAATTGCTTTTGTAGTTCTTTTTTAATTTTCCCTGTACCAGTTCCCCCATACTTCAGTGTATCAGTGATACAGCTGAGGAAATTATCTTTCTAAAACAAAGATCTGAACACACAGCTCAATTGTACAAAAGTAATTTCGTGGTTCCTCCATAACTGACCCTTAACATGTAAACAGTCCTTTCACAGTCGTATCTCCATGGCCTTTTTCCATTCCTTTGAGAAGTGCAGTTATTCCCTGTTCCAGAACCAAATGAGGGCAGCAGGCAATTATAGAACTGGAACACTGAGGACATATTGTGTTCTAATGCTGGGCTGGGGACTCAGAGAACTGAAGATATTCCAGCTCTGAAATTTTGTTTTAATTATGTTACAAGGAAGGTCACACAGCCCTTCTATTTCCTCCACTAGGCTAATGTTCACTGTTTCTACATAGTGTGATTAACAACCCTAATGATCGTTATTGAATTTAAATTAATTTTCACAATTAACCAGACCCATGCAAACCAGTTGCTGATAAGTTTTCCTGATGTAGATTTCAAAATTGATGATTCTGTTTGTGTGTGTGTGAGTGTGCATGTGTGTCAGTGTGCATGCATTGAAGCACACACACTTCTCTTTGACAGAGTGGGTTCAGCAATTATGGAGTACTTAGCACTTTGCTAAGATTATATCTATGCTATGACTTCATTAAGCAAAGTTGGTTTCATTATCCTTATTTTGCAGAGGAAAGAAAAAGTAAAGCTCTGAATTTCTGAGATATCAGAGAGAAGATGAAAATGATACAGGCAAAAGGATTAAAAATGCTGACAATCTTTAAATTATACATAGATTCCTTAGCGATGATTCCAAGTGCCAAATAGTGTTATTAGCAACTAACAGTCTCCTGGAGATGTGCCTTCTTCTTAAACAAGCATTCTTAACACAACATTTAATCGTGTACTACTGAGACAGCAATGCAAAACCAAAATAAAAGGTATCTAACGATGCTGAAGCAAATATCTATATTTCAGGAGAGCTTGAAATTAACCATTAATAATTGACAGACCAAGTAATTTTACTGTTTAATAATTAAATTTAGAATGCATTTATGTTTTCAGGTTTTTCTATTTTGTCACACAGTTCTGGATGCTTTGACAAATTTCCATTAAAACGACTTCTGCACATGATAGGCTTGGGGTTTTCAAAATGTGCAAAGGCAAGCACCCCCTACCTGTTATCTAAACCACCGTGTTATAAAGCACCTCTTATTCTCTTTGATGCTACACAGCAGTGTATCCCATGGAACAACCTTTTTTTTAAAAACCTTCAATTTCTTTGGTCAGAGATTAGAGCATTTGATGTCATATATAGACAATAAAATCCTTTTTATCTCAGTGGTATTTCATTATACTTTGTGACTTAGAAACAAAATGAGCTTAAAGTCACGCCAAGACACATCTTTAAGATTGCTATGATAATGCTAATATGCCCTTTAAAATTGAGGCCATCTGGGAAATTGAAAGGGTGACAAGTGGAACCAACTTGCTTCAAACTGGCATGACACCAGACACTGGCATGGCCTAAGTGACAGCTGCAGCATCTGGAGAGAGCTTGATAAGAAAATCCTGTTATAATACTGAGCTGGTTTTCCTTAAATTACATCTTACATGATTTCATAGGTGCCATATTTTATTTTAGAACAAAATGCATTCCTTTTCAAAACTGAAATACTCTTGTCCTTAAGCAAATGTGAAGGAAGTGGTATTTGGCTGTCCTTTGGCAAGAGGGAAAACCCATGTATATTTAATTAGCCCTTTTACCTGAGGGATTTTCTGTTATGAGAACAGAATATGAGACTATAACTTTGAGTAGCAACGTAAATGCTATCAGAGCATTTGGAGCAAAGAGTTCAACAAAAGAGCTGCTGTCTGTGACAGTTGTTACAACACACTTGTCCTGAGTGGCAAGTGGATAAAGTAAAACCTGGTCTCAGTTTCACTCCCAATTGAGCATCATCTTTGGACAAAAAGTCAGTGGGGAAACTACCCAGGTGTTCTGGCTTACTGAATAAGATAAGGAATCCCTTCTCCCCTGCTCCCCATCTTCCTGCCCAACCCACACTCATTCTACCAGCTTAGCTTCACTACAAAAGGAAAAACTCCAAGCTAAAAGTACTCACAGGCATCTCAGCCAATGAATTCAGGCTGTGGATCTGTACTGACGAAGATAGTTCTTTTAAGCAAAATGCATTTCCCCACAGGACATAAAGGACAGATCATCACCTTTCTATACTTTGTTCTTTCAACTCATATTTATTATACAACCATTCTATGACAGGTACCATGTTTCTAAGATTTGGGTTTTTGGAATATTAAATTGATATGGTATGGACTCTGTCAGCTTGCAGACCAATAAAAAGGCAGCTATATAAAGAGGCATCTGTGATGTGGCCTGGTGAAAGCATCAGTAGAAATATGCACAAAGTATCATTACCACTATCACAACCCCTCTTGGCTTTTCCACCATGTGGAAGAAGCAAGTTCTCATTTTTAGAGATTTTAAATATCTTTTCTAATTTCAGGAAGAGGAAGACTCTTCTTTAAGAGCATGCAAGCTGCTATGACCTATAAGTTTTGAATGTTACTGATCACCTGGAAACACTAATACTTGATCAGTTGCTTCTGTAAAATAGTCAAAAACTCAGAAATTAGGAGCTATACAATTTAATGAGGAAGTGAAAAATAACTAGGAAAACTTCTAGCCAGCAATATGACACATTTTACATGTTTTTAAAATCAGAAGTCTAAATCATAAAAGACAAGTCATATGGTTTGAAATACACAAGTTTATGAATTTAGCTTTCTTAACTCTTTTCTGAAATAAGGTGTAATATACAAAATAATTCAATGAATACATGGTTGAAATGTTATCATCATACTCATAGATGATAAATGAGGAAAAGAGTGTAATAGGATAGAAGGCTAAAAATCAATTCTTGGAGTTGGCATGCCTGATATGGGCAAAATTTATTAGCCACTGGCAGCAGATCACCACAAAACAAGAATGGACAATAATCTCTCTGATACATATAAGGATAACATTTAATAATACCAATATCATAGGCAAACTATTATTCAGAGAAAGATAAGTATAGGCAGCTGGTAATATGTTGAGTCATTTATCATGAAATACCAACGAGAATCCCGGAAAATACTAGTTTCAGAAGTTGTGTCCCCTTTGTCCTCCCTACTCTACATTCTCCTCTCAGTCATCTTGATAAAACTTTAACAAATATTTAAACATGTTTCCCTGTGCTACACATCCTCCATTTCAAAGAGTTTAAGAATGCTTACCCAATTAACATGTAGATCCAAAGGTATAGCACAGCCACTAGAACCAATTCAGAAGGCAGGATTGCTCCCCAAGCTTCTGCTCTCCGCTACCACCTAAGAAGGCCTTTGTGCACTGTAGTTCTATTCACAAAAGTGAAAGGGCATTTCTAGGCATTTTACTCCCAAACTTAATAGTTAAACCTACTTCCCTGACTAGACAAGAAATACATTCCTATATACACCACCTACTGCAGGAATTTATTTCTCATAGCATGTCATGAGTGGTATGGCAATTAGACATTTTTCGTTTTAGTAATACTTTGTGTTTCTTCCCTGTGGTTTTGAAGAGAGAAAGCCAGAGAGAAGAAGGGAAATAAAAAGAATTTTTGTCACTCCAATTTTCATAAACTTCTGACTGTAAATTTTGTTTCTGACTTTAATTAAGGTGTCTTACATTCTCACATTTTTTTTCAACTAGCAGAGACACAGCTCTCTGCCACTAGGGGGTCATAATGCACCCCCAGTGCTTAGATTAAAATGCATGCTGAGAAAATGAACTTCTTGGCACCTAGAGTTTTCCCTTTTTCTCACCATTCTTATTTTTTTTTTCCCTTGGCTATTTTTATTACAGAATCATCTTCTTATACCACCAGAGGAACTGTTTCATTGTGGCAACATAGGAAATTCTGTAAGATGAGGCTAAGAATGAAAAAAAAAAACATCAAATGAGTTGAGTACATTATCCAGATCCTTTACCATGACCCAGACTCATCCATTCTTTTGTCCTGAGCCAATTACACCCTGTCTGAGCTTATGACCAACTTCCTCTCTTGACCAAGCTCAATGCATATTACATGACTCCAACCAATTTTAGCTGGTTGTGTCCCCAGGCAGATTCACATATTATTTGTTCCTTTGGATGAATGGCCATTCAGCAACCATTACCCGGTGCTTTAGTAGTGCCTCAGGACAGGAATCACATCCAGAAATAAGTAAGGACATCCTACACACTGCCAGCTGTTTATTCACTACATGATTACAACACTGCATGTTCCAATCTACCATGCCAATTCTAAAACAGTTTAGTCATTTTAATGGGGGGAAAAAAACTCACTGATTTAATAACAGATAGATAGATAGATAGATGATAGATAGAGATAGATGGATAAATGATAGGTAGACAGATGTAGATTATAGGTTTTATAATGATTCATTCCCATGGGTGACAGGAATTGCCTATTGGCCTAATTAACAGTCATCGCCAATTCTTATCTCTAACATATCCATATTCTCTTCTGATATCCAGTAGCTATGACATTAATACAATTAAAAGACTCTTAACACTCCAGGTAGAAAATTGACTGGCCCATGTCAATCATGGTGATTTATTTTGCTTTAATTGTGAGTAGTTGAGTCATGAGTATAAGACCCAATTCTGAAATACGGTACCAAATTAAGAAAAGATGTATAGGAGAAAAAAAGCTTCTTTTCTTACTATGTTGTCAAGTCTGCATGCAATGCCAGGAAGTGCTACAAGCAAGCACATAAGGGGACTTCATGAGTGGAAATTCCCTGAAATGCTGAAGAAAACAGAGGGGAACGTGTAGATAGTGCCAGGGCTTCAATGTGAATTTCGATGTGGCAGGGGACACAATTTAGCCCAGGTAATACATTAAACAAATGATGAAATATCAGATTTTTCATTACATATTTTTACTCTGACCAAAGTTTGCTCAGTTTTTAATTTTGTTTTGCTTGTTTTGTAGTACTGGGAATTGAGCCCAGGGGTACTATACCACTGATCTATACCCCTATCCCTTTATTTTTTATTTTGAGACAAGGACTCATTAAATTGCTGAGGCTGGCCTCAATCTTGTGATCCTTTTGCCTCAGCCTCCCAAGTATCTGGGATTACATACAGGCTTATGTCACTGTGACTGGTCCACTTTTAATTTAGAATAAAAAGTTTTAAAAAATATGGAGTTTAATAATTTTCTAAATTAAAAGGTTAAAGAAAATAACAACAAGACATTGAAGTGATTGTAACTGAAGAATCTTTATGAGAAATTTGAGAAAATAAAATATGAAGTATGGGAAGCATCTGTATTATGCAAGGCAAATTGTATTTCTAACAGATGCATGGGTGGTCCCTTAGAGTAAGGTATTTCTCCTAAAAGAATGTTTCACACTCAACAGGAATCATCCCAACACTCAACATCTACCATTTCCTGTACAACCTCCATCTCCATAATATTGAACCAGGATTCCAGCTTTCCATACAAAACTGGACCATTCACCCACACATTCCAGCTTACAGAGCCCCAAATCAAGTATTTCCAACTCTTTCTAATGGACATCGCTAAACTTTTATTACACCAAAATGAGAAGAACAAACATCTATTTAGGAATACATTTTACTCTCTAGTATGTCTTAAAAGTCCAAGGAGCATATATTCTCATTGCACATTTTCATTTTGGAACTGTGCAAACATAACTACTACTCAGGGACCATAATAATGTATTGTATGTTTTCAAATAGCTTGAAGGAATAAATTCCCCCACCATGAAGAAGTTTTAAATATATGAGGTCATGAATATGCAAATTACCCTGATTTGATCATGCTATAATGTGTACATGTAACAAAATAAAAAAATTTCCAGTAGGAAGGGAACCAATTTAGCCCATATAATAGTTTAACAACTCCGTGATGAAATATCACATTGTTCCAAATACGTATACACAATTATTATGTCAATCAATTTTTTATTGAAAAAAAAATGCCTGTTGGCTACTATTATGTTATAGTTTACAAAAGAGGCCTCCACCAAAAGGTCCTGTATTAATGCAGTAATGTTCAAAGGTGAACTGATTGGATTGTGAGAATTGTGACTTAATTAGTCCATCTAGCTGGAATGACTAGGTAGTAACTGTTGGCAAGTGCAGTGTGACTGAAAGAGGTGGGTCACTGGAAGGGTGCATCTGACCTGAAGCCCCTTCTCTCTCCTCTCCTCTCCTCTCCTCCCCTCCCCTCCCCTCCCCTCCCCTCCCCTCCCCTCCCCTCCCCTCCCCTTCTCTCTCTTTCTCTCTCTCTCTCTCTCTCTCTCTCTCTCTCTCTCTCTCTCTCTCTCTCTCTCTCTTCCCAACCCATCATGAGCTGAGCAGCTTTCTTCTTCTGGGCCCTTCCCCTGCGATGTGCTGCCCAGAGCAATGGAGTTGGTCTCCAAAACTGTGGATCCCAAATAAACTTTTCTTCCTCTAAATTATTCTTCCTGGGTTTTGTCAAAGTAAAGAAAAAACTACCTAAAACACATTACTTCCATCATTTTATTACCCTTATCAATATTTTTTACTAATGACTCACAGTGTGGACAACATAACAGATATTCACCAGCTCTTGAGTGGAGCAAACTACAATACATTCAAGGCAATAGCTCACTTGTTAGAAACTAAATAAACTTTGCTTTATTCCATTTGCACAAACTCAATTCCTAAATCTTCATTTGACCTTGTGGAATCTTAGGGGGAAAAAAACATAATTCGAGAACACAAGCTACTTGATCAACTAGCCAATATAACCCCTAGGAAGAATTAAACAGATACACCTATTCAGATATCAAACATAAAGTTCTAACAAATGCCAAGACCACTAAAAACCATTTTGGATACATTTCAAAGGAAGTTACAAGACATGTCACCCATCAAAATCAAAATACTTACCTGTCACTGAAATTTCACAAGACAAATTGGAGCTGCCAAAATCTTCTACAATTTCATTCACTTCAAGGATGAATATAGTCTTTGCATTGCCTCTAAACAACAAAAATATAGATGCAAACTATAAACATAAAGGCAGACTCTTCTAAGGGTTTAATAGCTCAATATTATGGTTTTCTAGATGTTGTATATTTTAGCTGACATTAACAATAGTTTACTTCAATTGACATTCATAATACAAAACAGCAGTTAAAGTTGTAGATATCATCTATTAAATCATACCCTGACAATGTTTATTTGTTCACCATTATGGAAGATGATGTTTGCTTATTACATTTTTATGAATATGATAACAGAAAAAGAAGTGTATATTCCCCATAGCATTGTGGTAATATAGAGCTTGAGTTGGATCCTATATAGGGTTTCAACATTTATAAAGTGTGAAAATGCTGCTGCCTCAGATTCTGAAGTTTGCTGACATATTCATGTTGAATCAATGTAATTTACTTTTTAATAGTCTTGAGTGGCTACTATGGGTAAAACAATGCTAAACATCCTGCAATATACAGCCCTGTTATGATTTATATATGAGGTATCCCCAAAGAGCTCATTGTGAGATAACATAAGAAAATTTAGAGGTGAAATGAGCAGATTATAAGAATTGCAATTTAATTAGTGGATTTATTAGGCAAATAGGGTGTGGCTGGAGGAGAAAGGTCAGTGGGGGTCTTGCCTTTGGGGTATAAATTTTGTCCCTAGACAAGTAGAGCTTTCTCTCTACTTCTAGGTGGTCATGTCCAGAGCTACTTTCCTCTACCTTGCTCTTCCACCACAATGTTCTGCCTCACCTGGGGCCCCATGCTATGGAGTCAGCCATCTGTTGACTAGGACCTCTGAAAGCATGAGCCAAAATGAACTTTTACTCTCTAATTGTTCTTGTCAGGTCTTTCAGTCACAGAGGCAAAATAAATAAATAAATAAAGCCTCACTAAAACAAGCCCCATTTCCATTCTGCAACAAAGTCACGATCTAATAAGGCAATAAAACATAAGAAATTTTTATTATCAAATAATATAATTATGATGTAGCTGATGCAAATAAATAACTATGAAGTTTTAAATGAAGAGCACTTTTCTGTGCAATGTGAGAAAGGCTTCACATAGAAAGTGCTTGATCTTAAAGGTAGGGAGGATTTTCAGAGGAGCCCGTGAATAGAAGGCATACGGCATATTTTTAGCCAATTCCTACTGGGAACAGAATATAGGAGGTTTTGAGAAGCAGCCAGAATTGTAGTTGGACTTGAAGAGGAGGAGGCTTATAAATCAGAAAGACCAGAATCACAGGAGGAAAAGAAGAGAGAATGCAAAGAACTTAAGGGTGGTAGAAGCAAAGGAAGACAAATATGCATTTCCCACAGTATCTTCATTCTGATATTTGGCATTTTGTTTCTTAGTTTTCAAGCAATTTCAGGAAGTACTATTGACAATTACTTATGCCAAATATTTCTGAAAAACAGAAAAATCTACATGTGCATATGCAAAACTTCTTCAAAAGGTATCTTTCTCAGCAGTATGGAGATTTATGAAATTTCAAAAGTTGTGATTCCTTACATCCCTGGTGAAAATACTTTATATCAAAACATTTCATGTTATCTTGGTGAAAATGAGTTTACTGGTCATTAATGTAGAAATGTGATTTTGATCTAGATTATAAATAAAAGAATGACTAAAGTAACATAAGTTAAAACAACCACTCACTTATTCAGATTTTAGAAAGAAACTCTTGTCTAATTTTCAAAACTCAAAATTAAGGTTTTCAGCAGATTAATCCATTATGTTGTGGTACACACACACACACACACACACACACACACACAGTATCTCTGTACTATTAAGTAATTTTAGAGTTAAATAGAGTTTGACAGATTTCACACATTTAATTAACATTCTGAGTTTCAATGAAGGACCAAAAATTTTCAACTTACTGTGCTATATTGAAATCAGTATGACAAATATGTTGTTTCCATGCTAACAATTTTCTCAGTAGTTTCAAACAATAACATAAATGTGACAATTGATTAAGTAGCATTTTTTTCAAAAATGTTTAAATTTTCTCATTTATTTCCTTATCTTGCATCCCTATTAGATCACTCTTAACAAAATGAAGGATAAAGATCATATGATTTTACAATCCTAGAACTATCTCTTTGGTATTAGTTACTTAAACACAGCTCTATGACCTCGAATCATTATGTAAGTTTTCTGAATCTTAGTTTTTCTTCTCGGAAAAAAAATAGTACTACCATTTAAATGAACCACTCCGTGTATCATTTCATGATTCCAAATGTCCATATTTTACTTTTCTTCCATAAAAAATGGCAATCTCAGTTGCTCCTTTGGATACCAGATTGTGCATTTATACATTATGATAATTAAAGTAATGATCAGAGACTAGATTTGCAAGTGCTCATTTTGGTGTGAATGCATTTCTCAGTCCTCCCCTTCTGGCTCGGTACGATGCACCAGCACACTCATGCCAGCCACTGAGGTAAGGATGCTAGATTTTCACTTCACAATGGCTTTATCAGCTGCCACAGCTGCTGGATAATGCAAGCTCCGAAGAGGCTCTAAGAGACACTTAGACACCTGTCAAACCAGGTGCACTGGGGCAGCAGCTGCCCACAAAATATTCAGACATGTGTGATGCCAACTCCTCCACACTCTTCTCCACCACCAAAAAAAGACTAATGTGATCACGTTTAAAGTAACACAATCCAGAAAGACATTTTTGCTGGCATTGAAGAAAAACAGGAAAGTGTAATTCTTTTGAAGTCTAAAGCTAGGCAAGTCCACAATACAGAAATGAAGCTTACTCAGCCTGTTCTGAAATGCTACCTGGCTGTTAATCATTAATGAGATACCAAATTTATGAAACCTTGAAGTGAAACAGAAGGCTAAGATTTTGGCATCAGGTTTCATTTGAATCAACTTTTTGGAGAAAAAAAAAACAGCTCAATAAGTAGAACTATAGGCTTCGAGGGCTACCCCACGGCATCACTGTTGTTGTGTAAAATCAAACTATATCATCAGCATACATGTACACAGGGGAGAAAAAACATTAGACTGTAAGATAATCGTCAAGCATAGAAAATAAAATACATCCTCAGGCGTCCCATTTGTAATTCCCTTGAATCTATGTTCACACAGTTTTCTTTCCTGTACAATTTCTCAAGTTAATACAAACCACTTCATGTAGTCACTGCAAGGCCCCAAATCCCTGATGTTTGGTAAGGGTAATTTGTGGCCAGCTAAAGCAAATGCCTTAGAGAAGTCGATAAAAATTGCTCCCATCACATAGTCCTCATCTACTTCATTGGAGATACTGTGTGTGCCACATCCTGGGTGATTGGTTATCTCTGAAGCCTGATGAGAAAGGAGTAAGCAAGCCCTTGGGCTGCAGGTAGTTTGAAATATGTACATATGCCTTTCTTCACAGTAGAACTAATATAGTCCTCTACTGAATCAAACCAACTAAGGAAATCTGGGTTCTTTTTGGAGATTATATCACAATTTAGTACTCACCAGGAAATAACTCCAAATATTCCAAACTTAGATTAATTACTCTCCACCCAAAACCCACATAAATGTGTATGTATGAGTTTGAAGGCAAAGTACTTTCACTAACACCAAGGCCTCAGTGAGACAAAAACAATCCGGTAGTCATCAGTTCTATCTTTATAAGCATTTACAATTCAACTGTTCTCATTCACCATTTAAAATGATTTTTCATATATACACATATATTCATATGTTGTTATCTTCATTCTCCACTTGCCCATGCTGGTCTTGAGTTTATGATCTTCCTACCCCAGTGTCCAGAGTCAGTGGGATTCCAGGGAGGCACCACTCTGCCCCCAGGGAAACTTACACAAATGTATATGTATATCCACATTTGACAATCAAGCACAATAACTGAGGTAAGGAAATAACCAAAGTGCCTCTTAGCAAATTACTGGATAAAGAAAATATGTGTGGGTCTACTAAGGTGATCCAGTTTTAAAAATGAAGACAATCTTTCCATTTGTGACAAAATGAATGACCCTAAAGACATTATGCTAAATAAAATAAGCCAGGCATAAAAAAACATACCCCATGAATTCTCTTATGTTTAGAATACAAGAAACCGAGAGTAGAAGGGTGGTTATTAAAGGTGAAGAAATGGGTAAAGAGTAATCAAAAACACAAATTTGCTATTATGATTTATAGAGAAATAGTGTACAACTTTGAGACCATAGTTGACAATAACTTATTCATACCAGAAAGTTGTTTACAGTAGATATTGACTATTTTCATCACATGCACATAAAAAAGCTAATTATTAGATATCATGTTTATGTTATTTAATTGGGTGTAATAAGCACTTTCATAGTTTACTTATATGAAAACTTTATACTCAATATTTATGTATATGTAATTTTTGTCACATATCTCACTAAAGTTGGAAAAAATGAATTCTGTTAATGTCATTTATCTTATCAACAAGTTAATGAAGAAAATTATGAATGTATCTGTTGATGCAAGAATAAATCAGTAAATAAATTTTCATTGAACTCCAACACCTGTTAATGACAAATACTTCATTAAACTTAGAACACAGCTAAAAATCATAATTACTGGTGTAAACTCATGTGCTTTATTCCTAATATCAAAAGCAAGGGAACAGCATTCTTTCTCATATTTGTTATTGAATATCATACTGGAAGCTCTGTCTAATGCAAAAAATAAAAATAAAAATGTTTCAGATTGGAAAAAAAGGAAGGAAACTATTAGTGTGCAAAGGTAATATAATTACCAATGGAGCAAATCCCAAAGATTTGAACACAAACTCCTACATACTAACAAGCAAGTAAGAAAGATCTCAGGCCTCAAGACTGATGTTTTAAAAAGTTAATTTCTTTCCTATATACTAGAAATGAAGAATTGTAAATTTGAAAATGCAATATCACTGAAAATAATACTCCTGAAATTTATGTATTAAAACCTGAAATACATAAATACAAACATGAAAAAGTCAGTATATGTAAACAAACTCCAACATTTTAATGAAAGAATACTTAAATAAATAGAAAGAAACAAGAAATATCATTCATATTCACAGTTTGAAAGTCTCAATGTTACAGAAGACTGGGGAGCTGAAACTCCAAACCTTGGTTCTTATATTTCAATGAAACAAAATTTAAAGTCAGACACCAAAAGCCATGCAAGATGATTATAAGTGAAAACAGAGTAAAAGCAAAGTGAGGCTCAAGCAAAGAGCATTCTCAAGGGACAGAGAAGTTTGTCTCAGAACAGAGAATGACAAAGAAAACATTATTGTCTCCAACTATATTACTGTTTAATGTTTACCTTGAAAACTAAGGTCCACCTTCTGCTCTTTGCCAACAGGTGTTCAATTCCTCCTTCACATCTAGTTGTGAGTTTTATACTCTAATTGATCCTTTCTGGAACTGTCATGGGGGCCATCCTATTCAGGGGGGCTTCATCTCCAAGGAACGTTAATGGGAATGCTGTGGTCAGTGGCCAGTCAGAAGTTAACTTAGTGTGTCAATATTAATAAGGAAACCTCTCCTCTAAGATACTGGGAAGTACCTATGGCCATAACTCCCAGCTTTACCCAAACCTCAGTGGACCCAATCAAGAAGTCAAGAATTAGTCCCATTAATCCTTCTTTCTTGATACATTTTTCCCAATAAGCCCCCCATTTAACTCCTTTGTTTTTATTTGCTATCTCTCAAGGTCTGTGCACCAATGCTTCTCTACAGGTTATCTGCTACAAGGTACTTACTCACCTGCCTTGGAATTCATTTAAATAAAACTTCAAGAGTAACCTAGAGTAAACACATGACCTTGCTATTCATTTCAATATTCATTACTAACCTCTACCTAACATCAATATTGTTAAGATTTAAATTCTTACCCAATTGATCTACAGATACTAATTATAATTAGGCAAGCTATTCTGTAGATATTAAGAAAGTTTCTAAAATTTACTTGGAACAGGAAAAGACCTAGAATAGCCAACACAATATTTGACAAGTAGAACAAATTTGGAGAACTCACAGTACTCAACTTCAAGTCTTGCTATAAAGCTATGGTAAATCAAGAGCATGATATTGGCAAAATAACAAATACATAGCATAGGTCAATAAAAGAGTATAAATGACCCATAAATAGACTCAAAACATAGAAAATAAATCTTTAACAAAAGAACAAGGACAACTGAAAGGATTGAAATAAAGTCTTTTTCCCAACAAATGGTGCTATAATAACTGAATCAACCAATTTGAAAACTGATGTAACTAACACAAAAGCTGAAATGTAAAAATTCATAGTTCTACTCATAATTACCCAAACAGGAAGTAACCAAGATATATTTCAATAAATGAAAGGGTAAACATTATGCCATAAAAGAGAATATATAACACTATGCATTTGTCAAAACTCATTGCATAAAAGGTGAATCTTAATGTCTACAATTTTTAAAATTATTTAAATCAGGAGAATCTCAGGATAGAATGCAAAATGTGAAAAAGTTATCTAACAGTATTATAAATAAGCCAATCTTACTGAATAGGATGGAGAATTAATTTTAATAGTCTGTAAGACTAAAGGCAAAGTGTGTGTGTGTGTGTGTGTGTGTGTGTGTGTGTGTGTGTATGTATATATATATATATATATATATATATCCCTAGTTGAAAAAGTTGTTTCCCAATGAGTACAGGTTAACAATTCAGATACTTCTTAATTAAATAATGAATAGTAGATGGTGGGAATTAGGTTTCTTACTCCTGGGATGGGATTATAGAGATAAGCAAGGAATGTAGGCTATCATGACCCAACTCTTAATGAAGACATCAATATAAAATTATGTTTGGCTTTGTTATGGTTTAGATATTAGGTGCTCCTACCCCACCAAAGCTCATGTGTGAGATAATGCAAACAGGTTTAGAGGTGAAATGAGTTTGGGTTATAAGAGGCTGAATCTAATCAGTGCATTAATCCCCTGATAGGGATTAACTGGGTGGTAACTGTAAGCAGGTGACTTGTGGAAGTAGGTCATTGGGGGCATGCCCTTGGAGTTTATATTTTTTTCATGATGAGGAGAGTTTTATCCCTCTCTGCTTCATGACTGCATGTCTTGAAATGCTTCATTCCACCACACTCTTCTGCCATAATGTTCTGCCTTACCTTGGGCCCCAAAGAAGGAAGTCAGCTGTCTATGGACAAAGACCTCTAAAACCTTGGGCCCCAGAATACATTTTCCTCCTTTAATTGTCATGTTTTTTGGCCACAGCAACAAAAAGCTGACCAAAAGAGGTCTAATATAGACAATGTAAATATCTATAAATATTTGAATATACTTGTTCTGTCAGCAGAGAGAGGCTAGAAGAAATTTCAACCAACAAGCCATGAACATCCAGCGTTTATGACTACATTTTTAACTACATTCTTTAATTAAAGGTACTTGGTTTCTTTAGAGAAATGACTCACTATGAAATATATATGATGAACCAGGAACATCTTATAGTGTCAGAAAGTGAGGCAGTGCTGTAAAAATGTTATCCATAATTACAAGGTTCCCAATGGCAAACTACAGAATAATTCAACCATAAAATAAATAATGTACTATGGAAGTATAAACCTAAAAATAAATATCCTTGAATCCATGTTGATATGTTTGAGTAAATGAATGAGAATAGACAAATCTCCAATATAGAATAATTTTAATAATGGAGACTATTAAATGTTTGCATTGAAATGATTGCTCTCTTTTCTATAAATAGTGTTGGTTTAGTGATATATATACACACAAAAGAATGAAGCTATATACCTACATTACATCATAGACAAAGAGATAACATTAAAAATTGTGTGCATGCCTGTAATCCCAGTGCCTGGGGAGGCTGAGGCAATAGGATTGCAAGTTCAAAGCCAGCCTTAGCAAGGCCCTAAGCAACTTAATTCAAAATGAAATATAAAAAGGTCTGAAGATGTGGCTCCGTGGCTAAGAACCCCTGGGTTCAATCCCTGGTACAAAAAACAAAACAAAACAAAACAAAACAAACAAACAAACAAAAAACAACCTTTTTTTTTTTTTTTTTTTTTTTTGTCTGAGTCTTAACTATAAGAGGCAAACTATAAATTTCTTACAAGAAAGCATAGGAATAACTATCCATGACCTAAAATTGAGCAATGATTTCTAGATGACACCAATCACAAGCAATGAAGAAAAAAAAGGTACACCAGGTTGCTTCAGCAATGAAAAGATTTTGCTGTAAATGATACCATAAAGAAAGTGAAAAGATAACATGCAATTGAAGAAAGTATCTGAAAATCACCAGAATCTAGAATATATGAAAATGTTTAAACTCAACAATAAGAAGTTAAATAGTCTAACATATTGGAAAAGGATGGGAAGAGACATTTCTCCAAAGAGGACATATAAATGACTGAGAAGCACATTTATCATTAATCATTAGGAAAAGTAAATTAAAAATATGATGGGTTACTGCCTCACACCATTGGAATGGCTAAAGTTTAAAAATCATATGACAGATAGTGGAGGAGATGTCGAAAAATTTTAACCCTCACACGTTGTTGGTATGGTTGTGAAATAGGAGACCCCCTTTGGAAAAGAGATTAACAATTCCTCATACCTAGAGTGACCAGATATCATTTCACTCATTAGTTATATTCCTAGGGTTATCCTTAAGGGAATTGGGGGAAAAAAACAAAAAACCAAATTGTACATTAAAAATTGGGGTGCTAAATAAAAGTTTTATCTTTGGTTCAAGTCTGATCAACAAACATCTGTATACATTTACCTTAATCCTTTGACTCACCCTCATTAGGAATGCCTTCACTAAATCTAACCATCTCCCTTAGAGACAACAGAGAAATTACAGAAGATGCCAAACTGAGTTCAAATTACATTAATGACAACTGATTTAGGTAGCAGAATTGTGTACATATGCACTTTCAGGCAAGTCGTATCTGTTGCTTTGAAGGGTTTCACAAATAATCCTTGGAAATCATTAATGTAATACCTTTGTAGAAGACTATCTAACTTCTTAAATTTAAATCTAGTTTAGTTTGTTTGTATTTTGATGGTTTACAATAGAAAAAAATATATAAATTATATAATTCATAAAAATCTCAATTATCCTTGTCTTAGTCTTAAAAATATAACTCACTTCACACTTGAAAAAACATACAAAATAAACTCTATGACTGATATGGAGGACTATAATGAAGCAGAGCTTGACTTTTTATGAATATTGGACTGATTTATAACTTACTCATACGAGGAGAAACATTAAATATTATTCTTCACTTCTGCCATGCTTGAAGTGAACAAAGATGTCATTTTTAAATTAATGACAAAAGTAGATTAAATGTATCCTTGAATTGTCTATTAAATTTCAGATATATCAACTTCTTTTCTGGTTTCTTCTGAAAGGGGTTCAAGGGATTATTTAGGCATGAGATCAGGTTGTTGCTTATGCAAGTGTGAGAAGTCACAGGATCTTGCACATAATAATCGGTGAAGGATGTGATTTCCTAGATGTATATTTCAAGATATATGGTCAAATTATACAGGCTACAACTTTGCTGAAGATTTTTTTGTTTTGATAATGGGTTTGAAACCAGGAACACTTAAAATCCCCAGCCCTTTTTCATTTTATCTCTTTTCTTAGGGCCTTGCTAAATTGCTGAGGCTAGCCTCAACCTTGTAATCCTTCTGCCTCAGCCTCCTGATTTTTGATGATATTATTGATTCTAATTTTCAATACTAAATCAACAAATTTGAAATGCCTTCCTTACATCTCCCAACTTCTCATTCTAAAATTTTGGTCTGTGTAGTTACAGTCCCAATGTTGCCTGTTTTTCCAGTAAAGATTTGTTTTAAAGATTAAAAAGAATAGAAAGAGAGAATTAATCACAATTTTCATAAATAGAGGACACAGAAACCAATCCACAAAACTACAACTATCTTATATTTGATAAAGGGGCTAAAAGCATGCAATGGAGGAAGGATAGCATCTTCAACAAATGGTGCTGGGAAAACTGGAAATCCATATGCAACAAAATGAAACTGAATCCCTTTCTCTCGCCATGCACAAAAGTGAATTCAAAATGGATCAAGGAGCTTGATATCAAATCAGAGACACGCCGTCTGATAGAAGAAAAAGTTGGCTACGATCTACATTCCGTGGGGTCGGGCTCCAAATTCCTCAATAGGACACCCATAGCACAAAAGTTAATAACTAGAATCAACAAATGGGACTTACTCAAACTAAAAAGTTTTTTCTCAGCAAAAGAAACAATAAGAGAGGTAAATAGGGAGCCTACACCCTGGGAACAAATCTTTACTCCTCACACTTCAGATAGAGCCCTAATATC
Source organism: Marmota flaviventris (assembly GCF_047511675.1). NCBI lineage: Eukaryota > Metazoa > Chordata > Mammalia > Rodentia > Sciuridae > Marmota > Marmota flaviventris. Next base: position 99,309,584 of record NC_092505.1, on the reverse strand, counting down.
CAGAGTATACAAAGAACTCAAAAAATTAGACAATAAGAGAACAAACAACCCAATCAACAAATGGGCCAAGGACCTGAACAGACACTTCTCAGAGGAGGACATACAGTCAATCAACAAGTACATGAAAAAATGCTCACCATCTCTAGCTGTCAGAGAAATGCAAATCAAAACCACCCTAAGATACCATCTCACTCCAGTAAGATTGGCAGCCATTATGAAGTCAAACAACAACAAGTGCTGGCGAGGATGTGGGGAAAAGGGTACACTTGTACATTGCTGGTGGGTCTGCAGATTGGTGCAGCCAATTTGGAAAGCAGTATGGAGATTTCTTGGAAAGCTGGGAATGGAGCCACCATTTGACCCAGCTATTCCCCTTCTTGGTCTATTCCCTAAAGACCTAAAAAGAGCATGCTACAGGGACACTGCTACATTGATGTTCATAGCAGCACAGTTCACAATAGCAAGACTGTGGAACCAACCTAGATGCCCTTCAATAGACGAACGGATAAAAAAAAATGTGGCATTTATACACAATGGAGTATTACTCTGCATTAAAAAATGACAAAATCATAGAATTTACAGGGAAATGGATGGCATTAGAGCAGATTATGCTAAGTGAAGCTAGCCAATCCCTAAAAAACAAATGCCAAATGTCTTCTTTGATATAAGGAGAGTAACTAAGATCAGAGTAGGGACGAAGAGCAGGAGAAGAAGAGTAACATTTAACAGGGATGAGAGGTGGGAGGGAAAGGGAGAGAGAAGGGAAATTGCATGGTAATGGAAGGAGACCCTCAGGGTTATACAGTGGAGGGGGTAAAGAGAGAGGAGGGGAGGGGAGGGGAGAGGTGGGGAGGGGGGAGGGGGGAGGATGGGAAAGGCAGCGGAGCACAACAGACACTAGTATGGCAATATGTAAATCAATGGATGTGTAACTGATGTGATTCTGCAATCTGTGTATGGGGTGAAGGTGGGAGTTCATAACCCACTTGAATCAAAGTGTGGAATATGATATGTCAAGAAATTTGTAATGTTTTGAACAACCCACAATAAAAAATTAAAAAAAAAATGAAATGGTTTTTCCACATCTTAGGTCTATTGTTTTTTAATTTTGTTCAAAATTTACCAATTAACATACCATCTTTAATTTTATCCTTTCAATCACATTCTAGTTTTTATAGATATTTTCCAATCTCTGCAGAAAGTTTAATTGTACTAGATATCAAGAATACTTTCAGAGTGCCCCAGGATCCATAAACACTTTTGGAAAATTTACTCATAGTTTTGTTAATATTAACCCTCCTTCCATTATCCCAAGCATCTAGAAGTTTTCTTCACAGTAAAAATATACATAGGGAAGGGTCATTTTCCTGCCATAAGAAATATTCATTCTTCCTTTAAAGAAGTAACTAATTAATTCATTCAGTTTTATTGTTAATGGAAAGAAAAATAGTACTATATCAATTTTATTTCTTAATTGAAGTTATATCTTAGAGAAACGTATATGGGGTAATTTTGCTTCTAAATAGTAGACAACTATGCTATTTTCAGACTAATGATATAATGAAATGGAGAGCTAACTACATTATTAAGCTCATAGGAAGTATGTTGGGACAAAAAGATAAATTAAACTGGAGATATACACCAAGCATTTAACTTATCAAGGAAATGTGCAGGTCTGATTGGAGGATAGACACAATTGATCATTAAGACAACACAAAACATGATAAAAATTGAACAAAAATATTTCAGTCTAATTCAGAACAACTATAGGAGAGATGCCATTTAAAATGTCTATATACATATTGCTGTAAGAAAGTACAGAAGGAAACATTGCTTCGGACATCAGAAATTTAAACTTGAGATAAATGTTGTATGCCATCAGATTTATACAGGAACCAACCAAAGAAAACAAGGAAATAGAAATAAAGAAAAAATTTGCTACATAAAAAATAGGACATAAAAAGATAGATGTGTTAATGCAATGAGATAACAAAAAGAATATCAAGGTAGTAAAAATACCTGGTTCTACAGTTTTAAAGAAAGTCTCCCATCTATATAAATGGTTACTAGAACATTTAAAATGAAAGTTGCCAGAATAAAAGTTAAGAATATTATAAGCTTGAGTATTATTGATAATTTTAGCAATTTCCAGTAAGGTCTTCCATGATTTTTTTATTTTTCAGGCCACATTCACAGATTCAGTGGGATTGTATTGCCCAGGAGAAGTGGAAGCTCCAAGTAGGAAAATAAGTTTTGTAGGCTACCTCCCTAAACAATCATTGAATTAATTGTTCCTCAGTTGATTTTTCTCCCTTTCTATTATCACAGAAATTGATTCCTGTACAATTACATTAGTAATTTTGTCTATCAGCTCAGCAAGGAATCAGCAATCAGACTTCAGTTCCAATAGAACAGTATTTCACTGTAAATAAAATATTAGAGCAGCAAGTAGATTTTATAGGTCTATATATCTAGCAACTTCAAAGCTAAATTGTTCTTTGGATATTTCTCCTGGGCACTTGAAATAGCATCTTTTTCCAAAAAAAAGACTTGTTTGCTCAAGTTTTCAATAATCAATCATTTGAATCATAAGATGCAGAATTCTCAAATCTCAGTAATGGAAATCCAGATTCCAACACTAGTATTGAGATTTGTTGTAATTCTATAGTATAGAAATTTTGCTGAAATTATTTAATAAAGACAATACTTTGAGAAGCTGAGACTAAGTTTCTTTTCCCTTTATTTAGTTTTCTAAAGAAATTATGTATTTTTGTAGTGAGAAAATATCATAGTAACAACCACATATATTTGACAATTTCCTAACATAATTGTAGGAAGGAAAAAATTAGAAGAAGTTATTGATTCTCAAGTAAGCATAAGCATTGTTTTTTATTTGTATAAGGAAGTAAATTATCAGTTCAAATTAACATATAGAATTGTTTAGAATATAATCTAGTGGATATTCATATTAAATTCAGAGCTCAGTACTAGGGGTATGACTCAATGTTAGAATGTTTACCTAGCATGAATGAGCACCACAAAGTTTTTTAAAAGGCCAAAAGTCAGACATTGTGATGCACTTCTATAATTTTAGCAAGTCAGGAGATTGAGGCAGGAGGATGACAAGTTTGAGGACAGCCTTAGAAACTTAGCAAGATCCTCGGGAATTTATGATATCCTATCTCAAAATTTAAAAAAAATGAAAAAGACTGTTAACATAGCTCTGCAGTAGAGTGGCCCTTGGGTTTAATTCCCAGTACCAAAAAGAGAAAGAGGAAAAGGAAAACACAATAGAAAAAAATAAATAAATTAGTTTAACTTTAAATCAGACTGTTTTATATATTTGTTAATTTTGTTTTATTATTTTGTTATAAATTTTGATAAAGTTAATTTTAAAAGTATAAGTTCAATCTTGAAACCAGATATTACTTTCTAAATACAATTTTCCAATAAAGGGATGCACAAATTCACAGAGAACTGATTCATTTAGGTTTGTATCACCTTGTAGGACCAGAAAATAAGAAAGTTCTCAAAGGAGGGAGAGATAAAAAAAAAAGAGGGGATCTGGGGAAGGAGGAAAGGATGAAAGGGCAGGCATGCAGGCAGAAATAAGGGAGAGAAGGAGGAATAGACAGAAAAAAATGTGAGAAAGAACAAATATATAGAACAGCTGAAAAAGGAATAAGAAGCAAACTGAACGGACTCACAATGGCCAAAGTTAGAATTTACACAACAACATAACTAACTATAGTATTGAATATAACCCAAATAATATTTTAAGATTTGAAACCATATTGAAACAAATAAATAACTTACACTAATAAATGGGGGGAATAGGCTACTATTTCCTACAGAAGAATATCAGTTATTAAATATAGAAGTATTGGGAGAAGTAGATAATATTCCTTAAATTACTGTAGTAATAAAAAAACATAGGCAATATATAGGCATTTTAACATTTTTGTTGCTGTGACCAAAATATCTGACAAAAACAATTTAGAGGAGGAAAAGTTTATTTGACTCATCATTGCAGTTGCATAGATTCAGTTTATAGTTGGCAATCTCCATAGCTCGGGGCCCAAGGTGATGCAGAACATGGTAGAGGGCATGGTGGAGGAGAGCAGCTCAGGATATGGCAACCAGGAAGAAGAAACTGAACCGCACTCTTGAGAAACAAAATACAAACCCCAAAGGCATGTCCCCAGTGACCTACTTCCTCCAGCCACACCCTACTTACCTACATTTACCATCCAGTTAATCCACCCAGTTAATCCACCCTGATTAAGTCATAACCCTCATGATCTAATCATTTCACCTGAACATTCTTGCATTTTCTCACACATTGGATTTTGGGAAACACCTCTTATCTAAACAAGGAGAATCAGCAAATTCTAAAACCAAAGGTCAAAAGCAGAAATTTAATAAGGAATAAGAAGCAAACTGAAAAGACTCACAATGGCCAAAGTTAGAATTTATGTAACAACATAACTAACAATAGTTTTGAATATAACCCAGTCACAAAGTATATTTCCCAAAACACTTTTCAATTCCAAAGGAAAAAATTATTAATTTTATAGCTAAGAATTTTAGTAGACACCAACAAAAATTAATTGTAACATCAACAATATGAAGACATTCCAATATAATACCCTCTGATATGATTCACTGAGAAAAACACTTCACCTCCATATGTCCTTAATAATGTATAACTTTGATAGAAACATGACAAAACGTGAAACAAGCCCAAAGAGAAGCAGTCTATAAAATTACTCCTCAGTACTCTTCAAAAGTATAAAGGTTGAAAAAGAAGGAAAATATGACGAACTGTCAGAGACTGGAAAAAATTAATGATTTATAATAACTAAATGTGGGGGGGGGGGGGGTTTTGTTTTTGTTTTGGTACCAAGGATTAAACTCTAGGGTGCTTAACTGAATCACATCCCCAGCCTTTTTATATTTTTTTTATTTAAAGACAGGGTCTCACTGAGTTGCTTAGGGCCTGGCTAAGTTGCTGAGGCTGGCTTTGAACTTGCAATCCTCCTTCTTCAGATTCCCAACCACTGGGATTATAAGGTACATCACTGTCACCTGGCTAAATGTGGGGTCTTGACCTGAATTCCTAAACAGAAGAGAATAGTGAAAAAACTTAAAATCTGAATGATTTTTTAATTTCAGTTAACAGTATTATTCAGGGGTTAATTTCCTGATGTTCATAAATTTTCTATGGTCATGTTATGTTGTTATTATTAAGGGCAAGCTAGATAAGGGCATAAGGAAATTTACTGTACTATTTCTTCATACTCTACAGAAAAATTCAATATCAAAGTATTTGTTTAAATGAGCACCATTATTGCTATTTTACATCTCAAAAATTATAGAGAAATTTTCTTACAAGAAAATTTTTTCTTAAAATAACATTTTATACTTCAGGTTTATTTCTTTTTCCATTTTCTTTTCTTCTGATAGAGACTGAAAGAAAGAGGAATAAGAAGGAAACTGAGATATCTCATAAAGGCAACTGCTTTTTGATTGTCAATTTTCTTGCCAATGGAGAAAGATACAAAAAAGAAAGAAAAGGAAGAAAAGAACCCCTTTATGCATAGATAATATGAAATTATAAAAAATAAAAAGGCTTGCATTGAACAGCCTACAACTTTAGCCCTTGATTTGTCCCAAAATATAAGCATCCTAACCACATTGTCCCCATTACAGAGTTTATTCTATTATCAAATAAAAGAAAGAACATCCAGTGTGAATTCACTTCCCTGAAAAAAGTTGTCTATAGATTTGAGCAGAAAAAAAAAATGTAGCTACGTCTCTGTATAATAATGTCATATACTTGAAAAATCTCTGCGTTTCTTCTACACATTTAAAGCAGACTATCAAGGAAGGTAGCAACTCTCCCATTTCCCTGCACTGGGAAATAATGTGAAATGACTGATTTCTCTCAATCCAGCCACTTGGATTTAGTGCATGATGTGCTGCTGATACAATCTCAAAAGCTTGCCAATTTTAAGTGCTCCTTTTGAAATTTCAAAGATTGTCAACCTCTTCAAAACTGTAACTTTTTTTTTAACAGCAGAATTTGACTGGAAGAAAAATTCTAGTTCTCTGTGAAGATAAAACTCCTATGACAACATCTAGCTTCTCTGCCTTGGTCAAGAAAGACGGTTCATACTTTTTATTGCTCTAGTTTCTGAGTTGATACCAAAGACTCTGCCAACATTCCAGAAGAAAATTTATCCACTGCTCAGAAAGCATTCAACTTTATCTAAATCAGGGCCAACACAAATCATTTTTTTCTAGTTTTGCTCTAGAAAAGAAATAGTAATAGAAAATTATTTATTACCACCAAAAAGCATATCATTAAACCTTGATTGAAAATGTTATTGTAATGACACAAAAGGTGAATTTCTTCTCAAAACAATTTGAAAAGGAGCGTTGATTCCTGGCCTCAATTTTTAGTAGATATTTGTAAGATCTTGTGCAATTCAAAGGAAAATAACTTAATCAAATCCTGTCTAAAATCATTAGACATTGAAAAATCATGAAGTTATTGGCCACCTTGCTTCTAATGTGTTAGAAATAGATATATATGGACATAGTCAATTATGTGAATTTCCCAAAGTTAAAGGTTATGTCAGGCTGGTGTGTATTCTGACAAAGCCAGCTCTATTTCCTCCCAAGTGGAAATCTGCAGAACTTGTAAATATTGAAGATAGTTTAGTTCTGTTCAGACAAAATTACATAATAAGTCAGGCACAGTGGTGTATGCCTGTAATCCCAGATACTCAGAATACTGAGACAAGGGGAATGGCTAATTTGCAGCCAGCATTGTCAACTTAAGGAGACCCTGTCTCAAACTACAAATAAAAAGGATTGCAGAGACAGATATTGATGTATACGTAGAGGGGCCCTGGATTCAATCCCCAGTACTGAAAACAAATTAAAATAATAATGTATTCACAATCATTTTAATATTGATTTAGATAAGCCACATCAGTGAGACGCATTTTTCCAAATATAATGTCACTGACCTACAGACAAAGGAACTTGTTCATCATAAATTCATGGTTAAGAATTAAAGCTGATATTTTTAAGTCTTCCTCCATCTGGCAAAGTGGGCATGTGAAATTTAGGAAGTGTTTTCTATTCCTATATGTTTATGGGTTTGCAATAGTACTTACTATTATCAAAATACAAAGTTAAAATTTATGATTTCAAAGATATCAGATAATAGATTTGTCAATAATGTTTTGATTCATTCTTCACTCTCCCCAGACCAGGATACGTCAAGCTTCCCTCTGTAAGGATTATGACTTTCCTAATCTTATCTAGGAATTAGTTTCCAGTGATTACTATCAGCAAAATAGCACAAATCTTGATTTATCTGCATTGGAATAACAAGATGGTTAGTGGGAGAAACAAGAGGCTTAGGGTAAACCAAAAGTTCTCAAATATGAAAACGTAAATTTATAGATTTAAACAAGTTTTTAAAACTCTTCATTGTCTCTTTTGGTTTAGATAAGAGAGGTCAGTAAACTTGTATGTCAATTATTTCTTTCTCTTTACCTCTAACTCCCTTAGAGGTATGTCTCCTCTGTTTCCCGATGTCCTCCATGTTGTCTCTGAAAGCTAGATTGATGCCACACACCTCTAATCCTAGCAACTTGGGGGGCTGAGGCAGGAAGATCTCAAATGTGATACTAGCCTGGGCAAATTTGTGAGAGTTTGTATCAAGAAGGCTGAGAATGTAGTTTAAATGTAGAGCCCTTCTGGATTTGATCCCCAGTACTGCCAAAAAATTTTTTTGAAATTAAAAAATAAATAAATGAAAGTTCATATCAAAATTATATTTGTAGGTCTATATCATTGTTATCACATGAGCAAAGAAATGAAGAGTGTTCAGGGTCTTCATCTTTTTTGTTTGACACCCCTGCACAGAACATAATAAAGAAAGCCTTGAAGCTACTTGATTTTCTTCCCTAAAGCTGTTTAATTTTCTTCCAGATGTGTAAATAGTATATTTTTTGCCATATATTTAAAAGAAAAGGTTACTTATATTTAAAAAATAAGTTAATTAAAAGTAAGCTTTGAGCCATTTATTTATTTTCATTTCATCTAATAGACAATTAATGTTGAACTAAGTTATTTTCTTCCCTGTCTTATTCTTTCATTCTATGGTATTGTGCATTTATTTTATCTTTATTTTTAGTTGTAGATGGACACAATACCTTTATTTTGTTTATTTATTTTTAGGTGATACTGAGGATTGAATCCAGTGCTTCACACATGGCTAGGCAAGCGCTCTACCACTGAGCTATAACCCCAGGCCTGTTTTATACATTTAACAAGTATACTTTTACAAATTAATTCCTAATATATAAACATGATTATATCAAATAAATTTTTATGCCTTCTTAATTTGTTAGAAAAGCCATAACAATATTCCATAAGCTGAATTGCTTACAAACAACACAAAGGCTTGTTTTCCCTCACAGTTCTAAGGGCTAAGAAGTCAAAGATCAAGGCAGATTTGATGTCTGGTGAGAGCCTAATTTCTGACTGATAGGACCTCTTTTGCTGTATTCTCACATGGTGGAAAAAGAAATCTCTCTTTCAGGGGTGTCTCTTTAAAAAGCCCTAATCCCAATTATGAGGACTGCCTCCATGACCCAACTGCCTCCAAAGGCCTCACCTCATAATACCATCACATTACGAGTAAGGATTACAATTCATAAATTTAAGGGAGGACATGAACATTCAAACCATAGCAGTGTTAGCATATCATGGTACTTAATTATACCACACTTACAGCCTTTTTTTTTTTACTATAGTAATCTCAAACTTCAAATTATTTTCATACTAAATAATGGCATCTTTATTATTATTATTTACTGGGGGTTTTTGGTACAAAATAATTATACAGGCTACTGGGTTTCATTGGATCATATTCATACATGTGCATGCCTTACTTTGATCAATTTCAATCCTCAATGCTTCCTTTTTGTGATATGCTCCCTACTTTTTCCTCTCTAGCTTTCACATATGAGAGAAAACATAACCCCTGACTTTCTGATCTAGCTTATTATGCTTAACATGATTCTCTCCAGTTCTATTCATTTTCCTGCAAATGACATAACATTGTTATTTTTTATATATGAATAAAACTCAATTTTGTATATATAACACATTTTTAAAAATTCAATCATCTATTTTTGGAGACCTAGACTGGTTCCATGACTTACTTGGCTATTGTGAATTGTGCTGCTATAAACATAGGTATCTCTACCTTAAGATTACCTTAATTTTTTTTTTTTTTGGGGGGGGGGTAGATGCCTAGAAATGGTATAGCTGGATCATATTGTCATTTACTTTTGAACAGAATTAAACTTTAGGCTTTGACTTATTTTCACAGTTTGAACTTCATTTTATTCAATATATTTTCATTGCATTTTAACTGAAAAATGAGAGAATCCTAATCCTTTGAAAACATTGTTTTATACACTACTGTATAGAGAAAAATAATTTTTAAAATTTTTATTCGTTATTAAAACTTTTTAGTCAAATCCACTATGGCAGCTTTGTTAACCTCCTGTAGTGGTCTATGTTTTTATGATAATTTCACTGGCGTTATTTCATTTGATATTGATAATAAACCTAAAATACAGTGGGTCAATTCTTCACCAACCAACCCTTCCCACTGCCTCCCCAACTCCACAGTTTACAGTTGATGTTAGGGACTCAATGAATTAAAGAACTTTATGCATGCACAGCTACTCAAGAGCAGCTAGGACTAATGTTTCTCTCTCTATCACTGAATGTTCCCTTCCTCACATAAGTTTATTATTGTGTGGGAAAAGAGAAGGAAGAGGTTGAGTATTCATTAGTTTACCCAGCAAACTAAATGTTAAATATCTCTCAGATGGGGTAATTTACTGACTTTCAATATGTCTTTAAAAATCTATCAATATTACAAATCAAGGAACTAGAAGAGTCATCAGAAATATTTAAATCCTAAAGTATTTCATATGTGAAATGAAATCAACACCCTTAATTTCCTTCTGCTTACCCTGAAGATAAAATCTATTTTGCATTTAAGTCATGAAAATTATATCAAAATCTTTATTTCCCCAGCCTACATATGTGAGTCGGTTTAAATGATGTAATAGCCAGATACTTGTCATCTAGCTTAATTTATTTGATTTAAACTATTTTATTGATTCTTAAACTTAACAAGTTCATTGAGCCCATCCCCACAAGAATATTCTAAAGAGATTTCTAAATTTCTGTTAACAGATCACATTTAGTTCTTGTTTCTTTTGATATTTAATAATGGTTTGCCTTAGTGCGAAGCTCATTCACAGAGTTTATTTAGTTATTTACTTTTGTCAGAGAGGAATTGTTGGTGTGTTCTATTGGTTCACTCAGTTTAGGAGGTAGGTGGGCAATTATAAGAACTTTATCTTTCTATCCCATCTTTCTTACTTCTGTTTATGAGGCTGATCCTCAGGGTGACAAACTTTTTTTTCTGTGACGAATTAGTAGTAAATATTTTAGGCTTTGAGAGCAGAAAGGGAAAAATCAAAGACATTATGTACATACTTATATAGCTAGTAAATATTACCATTTACAAATATAAATACATTATTAACTTTCAGATAGACAACAGCAGCAGCAACAGCAATAAAAAACCCAGAGCAAGCTCGATTTGGCCCCCATCATAGTTTGATGGCCCTTGCTTTAGGCAAATTGAATCTCTCTGATCTCACTTAAAAAAAAAATCTGGTAGAGTCCTCTGAAAGGAAGGTGGAATTTAAACAGAGTATTCTGATTTGAATCCTGCTTCTACAGATTACTTAAAAAGGGACTATCAATAAAATCCCTCACGTTTTTCTTGTTGCTAAGTCTAGTATTTGCTTCCAGTTATTTTTTGAATCCTTAGAAGTATTTGTCTCCACTGATTAGCCTTTTATTCTTGAAAAGCTCTTTTCTCCTGGAGTTTAAGACATCTTCTTTTCTACACCCACAGAAACCCATTCACAAACCCCACATTGCCCATCTCTTCTACTACCCAGCCAAAGGAGTTTCTCCATATTACTTTCACCCAGCTCCTTTTTGCATTTTATTTTCCTTAGGCATATCATCCATTCCCCACAGCTTCTGTCACTAGCTTTTATATCTTCTGGTGAATCTCACAGTCTGCTCTTCAGTCCTGGTATGTTCACGTATCAAACCAACAGTGTGTCTCACAAAGACAATGAGTTCCCTCCAGCACTGAAATTACACTCCTGCCTCCAAATTCTCTTCCTTTGCTTTCTCAAGTTGGAAAATTTACTCCTTTATTCAACTCTCTCTTAATCATTAGGATCCCTCACTCCTGATACCCAATTGATCAGTGAATCTGGGGGTTCTTTTTCTTAAATCACTCCATCCATCTCAAATTTTCTAGAATTAGGACAAACCCTCATGGGAAATGCAGGATGTATTTTAATTTAGATTTCCAATTTCTTTTTCTTTTCTTCAAAGTCAGTTTTGTGGTTAAAAGACATTGGTGAAAAATGGTTAAAAGACATTTTCTTCCACTTTCCATCACAGAGGAGCATTCTTGTTTCTTTTTTTTAATATTTCATATGTCAAATTGCCTAGACTATCAATTCCCTAATCACTGAATATACATATTTCATTCATTTATATAAATTATAAATATCCTTTTTATCCTATGAAACATTTATTTCCTCCAAATTTATTTAGTAGAGTGTTTAAAGGAGGCTCAAAAGGACTTTTCATAACATTAACTCAGTCTTTAGGAAAATTAAAAAATCTTATTACTGCAACCTATTAAAGTGAATTGTGCACTTTTCCATTTCTACTCTTTCTCTTCAGGCTGCCATGACAGGACTATTCCAAACAGTCTTCTAGATACAGGTAAAAGAATTACAAATATAAGCATCATAAATATTGTTTTCTTCCAAAAATCTCTAGTCCTTCAAGGACAATAACAAGGAATGTGTTATTCAGCTTTATGGTGCTGTGACAAAAAATACCAGATAAGAACCATGTAGAGGAAGAAAAAGTTCATTTTGGCTCACTGTTTCAAAGGTCCGGTCAATGTCAATTGACTCCATTGCTCTGGGTCTGAGGTGAGGCAGAAGAACATCATGGCAGGAGGGGTGGGGGAAGAAAGCTGCTCACCTCATGGGAGTCAAAAAGGAGAGAGAGAAAGAAAGCATGTGGAGATATATATACATCAAACAAAATGTGTGGAATGCTCTCAGTGACTCACTCCTTCTAGCACACACTACCTGCATACAGTTTTCACCTTGTAATCTCTTCAAAGTATTAATCCACAGAACGGATTAATCCACTGATTAGATTACAGCTCCCATAAAATAGCTTTTCACCTTCAGAATTAACACAGGAGTTTCTGAGGGATACCTCATAGCCAAAGTATAATAAGAGGGAAGTCTGAATTGGAGGGTCAGGAAAAAACACTCTACATTTGAACTCCTCTTCACTGAGGTCTGGCTACATAAAAATGATCTCATTCTACTTCTCAGAGAAACCTCCATTTCTAAAAATTTCCTTCAAAGAAATCTAATATGTTCTCTGAAATTCTAGGCTTTTCTAATTTAGGTTGAAGATGGGCTAATGGTGTCTTAGGGTCTCTTATTATCTTTTAGAAAGAGCTGTGTGGAATCTCATGACATTTGGGACTTTGCGTCTCTTTTATAGGAGACCATGAGAACAGTTTCATTATGCCACAGGACAGTTATATCTTATCAAGCAGGAGTATAGTGTTATAACTGCTATTATATTAAACTTCAAATATCTGTAGTGGTGTGCATTGTTGCTTAGCAGTCAGACATTAGACTAAGATAGTCATTAACTCATTGTTTCTCAACTGTGAATCACCCCTCTAACATTGTGCTAGGAGGACTCTGCCAGCTATACTTATGTTTGGCCTAATGGCTTCCTGCTAGGTTATGACAGTGGAGACCACAAGAGAGATGTGTCATGATAGGAGCAACAGTTGATAGCAGTCTCCAGCTTCCTTCAGCCTCAGTTTCACACTAACATGGCCGCAGCAGTAGCTGGCTGCACTCTTCTTCAAATGTCTGAGTTTGAGAACCATTGGGCTCCTCCTCCAATAGTACAAGTTCTAAGAAATATGGTCTATCCTCTGGGAGTAACAATTACTTCCAGTTGTTATTTTCCTAATGTTTCATTTCTATTTTTTCAGCCCTTCATACTGAACTATGTTTCTCCATTTCCTTCTATAGAAGTCTTTATTGAAATCTTCAGCAATCTGTTTTCCTATTAGAGTCCTGTCTTTAGTTAAATCTAGGTGTTAAAGTGACTAACAGTGGAAAATATCAAGACTGTAGTCTTTTTTCCCCAAGTAAAGCAGAAGGCTTAATGCAATAATCATAATTTTCAAAACAAGAAATACACTGGTGGGTATCTATTGATGACTGACACAATTCTTACAAAAAAATAAATTCTTACAAAATTACACAATTCTTACAAAAAAAGAATTCTTACACACAAAGTAGGGTCACTATCTGCACTTGACAAGTGAAGAAACTGTATGTCAAAGAGTTAAATGACAGCCTCATATCACAAAACAAGTGACAAAATGAAAATAGAAACCCAATTCCATCTTAGTCAAATTTGGCCACCTTGCCTCCAAAAAAAGAGAACCCAAGAAGGACAGGCAGAAGGGACAATGTGTGTGCCTAGTAAACAATGACACACAGTGAAATGGAGATGGAAGAATAAAAAGAAATGCTGATTTTAAATATGTGCTTAATAAAAGGAGAGAAGGAAATGATAGCTATTCCAGTGATCTTGGTGTAGTGATGACTTTCATGTATGTATATACCTGCAGACTCACTGAGATGTATCCATTAAATATTTACTATTTTTTACATATCAAGGAAAAAGTGCTGTTATTTTTTAAATAAGGCTTGCTTCTATGGCAGTAAGTACATATAACATGTTTAAAGAAAGCAAAAAATATACCAGTGAAGATTCTGAGAATATAAATCTGAAAATGAAAGGAACACACTTGAGACCAAAGGGGCATGTTCTACTTAGGACACCTATTTGAGACTGTTTGAAGTAGTATTTTGGTTTTAATACCGGCTACCTCAGGCAAATTCCCTACAAGTCATATATTCATGCTCTGCTATGAAAGACTGTAGAGTAGAAAGAATTAATGAAATTTTAGAAGGTTTCTCCAATTACATGGAGGCCAGACTCTGTATGGTTGATCAAAAGACCTCAATTAAGTGAGAGAGGGATGTAATGCCTAATCTGCAATCAGAGACTCAGAACCGAGGGACCAAACTTGGCACTAATTATGGTGACAGAAGTAGGAGATCCAGCCTGCAAGAAGCAGAAGGGGCATGAGTGTAATTAGTTCAGAACAATTATGGCTTTGGAATAGCCATCGTAGGACCACAGGAAATGAAAGGAAAAAAGAAACGGTGTTGGGAGGCAACATTTGTGGCATGTGACCACGTGCTTATTCCTGTGGCTAGTACGGGTCACAATATATGAATAAGTGAGTTATATATGCATAAGTGAGTTATAAGTGAGATATATGCATAAGTGAGGCCCTAGAATAACTCACTTATACATATATTGTGACCCGTACTTGCCACAGGAATAACTAAAAAGCTAGAATAACTCACTTATAGTAACTAAATAGCCCTAGAATAACTAACTCACTTATGCATATATTGTGACCCGTACTAGCCACAGGAATAGCTAAATTCTATTCTATTTTTGCATGCTATTCATTCTGGCTATAGTTGATTTCTTCCTAAGGAATCAAAGTATCCTGGGCTCATCTTAGTCACTCTCTGTATAAAACCCTATTGCCAAATCCTCCATCCAAACAGCATTCACTTACTCTTAATGGTAATTCAATTCTTATCTGTTTGATGGAACTGTTTTAGGAGCTATTAGGATAAGTTTGTCACTCATTCTGCATTCCTCTAATACTTTATCAAAGTCACTTTTATTTTGCTTACCATATTATACATGCTTAATTTTTCC
The DNA here is from genome assembly GCF_047511675.1 of Marmota flaviventris. Classification (NCBI taxonomy): domain Eukaryota; kingdom Metazoa; phylum Chordata; class Mammalia; order Rodentia; family Sciuridae; genus Marmota; species Marmota flaviventris. Next base: position 99,294,518 of record NC_092505.1, on the reverse strand, counting down.
TATGTCTTCTCCCAAAGCTCCTGCTGTGAACAGAAAATTTATCATCTTAATTTTCTAAATTCACTTAAAATGGCGACCTAAAATAAGCAAGAACTCTTTCCTCACTAATAAATATTTGACTAAATTAAGAGACTGAATTAATAAATTAATTAAATACACAAATATAAGTTGGTAATCAGATTACAAAAGCAAACCATTCTGCTTCCAATTAATATAAAGCCAAATATACAGGGAAATGAATAATCACATTAACACAGAAACAATTAATCCAAATACCACAATTTTAACATTTTAAAATACAGCAATTAAAACGGTACTATAAATTAATTATTTCTAGTAAATTAAGCAACTTGGGTATTCAGCCATGCTGTTTAATTACCTGTGTCCTTAAGTGTTACCAATTATCTATCTCCTTTATGTGAAAAAAATATGACTGCAAGTCAGTAATGCATCACTCGTTATGGACAAGGAGAGTGAGCAGCTAATTAGTGAAGTGGATAAAAATGTTTCCTTTTGGATAAACAAAGTGACATTCAGTTACACCTAGAGCAAGGATTGAGGAATAAGTAAATTTTGATGAACTAGTTCTTAGTCTAGTGACTTCTACAAATTCACAATAAAAATGTGAGCTAAAGTGTACTTACTTCGTGATTAGGGGACATGCAAGAAACCAGAAAATCCTCAACTAAATGTAATTTATTTGTATGGATTTTGTCACAACTGAATACCTTTTTTTTTCTTAATTTTCAACAATTTTATCATTATTGATCAGATATCTCAGTGTTCTGATCACTCCAGGAAACTAATAGATCTAAGCCATAAAATTTGTTCATGATGCTTCCTTAGTTAATTCTACTTCAATTTTGAATATTCCAGTCCTATTCCCATATCTTACCTACCAATATTTTCTCTTTATAAGAGTTCAAATTGTGCAGTTGATCAAAATTGAGAAAAGGGGTTTGACAAATAAACTGTTGATCAACTATAATTTACTGACTCAGAGGTTGATAAATTTGGGATAGTAAATGCATTTCTTCCATAGCAAAGATTTGTTAGAAAAGAAATAAATATTCCAACAGCTAATTATTACTTGATACTTGGTTGAAGTACGAGGTTCTCAGATGTAACTCTTCACCTTTATTCTTGATCAATAATTTGTCCACTCACCAAGTTTTCTCATAGCATCTACAAAATTTAAGAGCCAATCCATGCTGAGAAGGACCAGATAGGTTGTACAAGAAGCAGTATGGAGTAATAGAAATTACCAATTTTTAGCTGAAGAGAGTGAAGTTGTAGAATTATTTAACCCATCCAACGATATTTGTTTAATTCTCTAAACATGAGAACATTATAATCTACTTTATGTGGTGAATTGGGAAGGATAGAGATCATAATATCTATAAAGCACTTAGTTTGGCAGACAGCACAACACATCATAGCTGCCATTTCCTCCTGGGCATGCTATAATTCCCAGGCTTTGATGGACTTTGATGTGACCACATGCCTATTTTCTTGGCCAATGACATAAGCAGAAGTACAAAAGCCTTCTAGAGACACTCCCATCTTTTCCCTCTCAATGCCCACTGGTTTGAATGTAAGCATGCTGGATTCCCCTCAAGTAGTCATCCTGGATTATCAGGACCCTCATGAAGTATAGTAGAGCAATGGTGTAGAAAGAATTCAGTTCTCTGTAGACATGAGGTTCCCATGCCCTCCCAGGATACTCTGTTTCTGGACTCCTTACATGTTTAAGAAATAAAAATTTCTAGTTTTATTTTGTGTGGGGAGTCACATTGAGTTCCCACGCCTTCCAGTCTTGATGCACCACGGGGATCTGAAAGATCACTGTAGTCTGGCACAGTAGTGCCATGACTCCTGTCTCGGTTTTTTCCCCTGCTCAGATAGCAAGGCCAGTCTTCTGAGTAGGCTTACCTCTGAGGGGGGGTGGGGGGGTTGAGCTACACTCACCTATTTTTTTGTAATCCTAACCCTTTGTCCTGTTTGGGATAGAATGTTCCATGGAAACTCCCTTTGTGTGTCCCTTTCTCTTATCTACCTTTGAGCATGACCTTTCTAAGATGTCAGTCAATCTGCTGACAGCAGAAATTATGAAGCTAGACACACCTCTCTACCACCTCAATCCTCCCCCTGAAACCTGACCCCTTGCTTCATTTGAATGGCTTCTCTCCAATAAAAGGTTTCAGCATGTGTGCTCTCTCTCTCTCTCTCTCTCTCTCTCTCTCTCTCTCTGTCTTCAGGGACACTTAAGGTCAGAGGAGCCTTCACAGGACCCCAAAAAAAAGGTATCTCTGTCTCTTTTGTGATTATTTCTGCAGCCCAGTTCACCTGGAGTGACCCTGAGTGTTTTAGTCGTGGAATGCAACAATTTTTGCATGTTTTTTGTTTATTTCTTTGTTCCAACACATTCAGCACAACCTAATCCAAATTGATATGCCTTAACACTACTATAATATCTGGATGATTTTGACAGAAATTGCAGGCAAGGAGATAGATAAGACATCTTTATACTAATCAAGACAAAATATTCTAAGTAATGCAAATAAAACAGTGGCAGTGGGATTGGAAGTTATGTGGCTAAACAAACAAACAAAAAATTATATATATATATCAGAGGTAAAAGAGAAAGATATAATCTTTGAAGAGACTAAGATTATTATATGGAGTAAAATACATCTGAGATATTATCCATAGTGTCAAGGAATATATGGTAATACTCATCAGAATAGAGAATTAACAGTAACAAAGCCGTGTGAAGGAAAATAAATTCAATTTTAGACATGTTGAATATGGTGTGCTGGAACAGAATCTTGTGAAAATGTAAAGCAAATGTCACAGTCTTATATTTCTGCATGACATAAACATAGGTTAGAGTGAATTTGTTATAATCATTAGTTCCTTAAAATTATTCTTCCTAACCACCTACTATATACTAGACACTGCTTTTGGTCCTTGGTATACAACAATAATTAATGCAAAGTCCTTGTCCTCAAGAACTTTCAATCTAATAAAAAGTACATTTTGTTCTCTTCTAGGACATGAAGAAGATAACTTCATTTTACAGAATTCTTCATTGTTATGGTAGCACAGTAATTGCACTGATACCTTAGCATTATCTAGTATCTTAGCCAAAACTTCACTTTTTAATGTAATTTCATTTTTATTACATGAAAAAGCTAGCTGCTTAACCTTGAAATTTTCAAAATGGAAGAGTAATAGATATAAGGTGTAAGACAGAAACTAAAGGAAAACAGCCTTCCACATTCCAATGATTTTAAGCAATAATTTCCTGAATAAAATCTGGAGCAGCACTTTGAAACTGTAGACATTAATAAAGCCCATTTCTTCCCCTTGCTAGCAATTTGGAGAGTGTACCTGTATTATTGCAAGCATAAATTCAGCTACTGAGCCATGTAAACAGCTCTATTAATATTTATTACCTTCTTTCTTTGTTTCATGAGGTTTCAGCAAAGGTCCTTATTTTGGTCATGGGAAAAATATTTAAAATTATATAATTCTGAGACTGCTGAAAAGTAAATGATTATTTTTTGGTAAAATGAATATGTTTCTGTTGGTTTTATTAATCACCTACAACAATTGTCGCATTATGTAACTCTTTTAACTATACATAATTTCTCAAACTGAGATTCACCCGTACTTCTTCGCTGCAATTGTATAACAGAAATATTAAACTATAGTTTAGGACCAACTTCTGACTAGATAAATGGTTTTGAACCAAGCCATAAACTTCAGATGACTGAGCAGCTCAGTTCACTAAAATATTTATGTCTGGCTTTAAACATTCTATAAAAATACCAACTTTGGTTCCCTGAACTCTTCTAACATTTTAAAGGTTTACATACCAGTTGCTTTGGGAGGCGTTAAGTAAACTTTCTTTTATAACTATCTAAGTTACTTATCTCACCCAGGAAACATGGGTCACAGGGTCATTCATATTAATATAACAATGTCAATGTACTGTTAAGTTGCCCTATTGAGTGTTTAAATAATTAAAATGCGAGCATTGAGATCAATAGACCATATTCCCTGATTCAGATCGCATCTCATCCTAGTTTTCAAGGATATCAAACAAGTTTGAGAAGAAATACTAATTATAATTGTCATACATGCCACTATTGTATTAATAGTTGTAGTCAGGCATAAAAATCTTTTTATAGAAATATGAGAATCTTATTCACCATATAATATTTTGTAGGATTAATGCAAATAAGGATGTGGAAACTATTATTTTCCTACTAAATATGTTTTTTCTGGATACATTATTCATGCTATGATGTTCAACTATATCTATATGATATATCTATTCAGCAGGTAGAGGCTTTAAAGCAAATATATAAAATATGCATAGGAAATTTTTTTAAAGTTTTAAAAAATGGGGTGACAAGTTACAAATTATTACTTCGTGTACATGTTTGTTTAGGGTTGATTTGTTTTGTAATAACGTACTGAATTTGAGGGGAATGATTATAACAATACAGGCTTTGAATATTGTGAAATCTAAAAAACAAATAAGCAGCCTGAGTCAGGCCTGCTCATGAAGGCAATTAACATATAAGGCAGAGATGAAGAGTTGGGAACTTCAGCTCAACTCCCCACTTTCCCATTTATTAGCTGAATGTCCTTGAGCAACCTTTCAATAGTCCAGGGTGTCAGTTTTCTTTTTGAAGATACATTCCTGCCTACATCACGGTAAAGATGTGGGATTCGAATATGATAATTTATATCAAGGCACTTTGCATTTCAAGCACATGAAAAAAAATCTAAGTGATTAATACTAGTGCCATGTTGGCACTACATTTCAGTGCATCCCTGGAGAGGAATCATATGCCATCAGTTCCAGTAATGATAGTCAAGTTCATCTCTACTCATCCCTCTGTAAACTGAATTTCCTCACCATGATATCTGATCCTATTTATTTTTTGTTCACACATTCCTGGTCTGTCTTTATAGTATTTGTCAGGGAGATAAATAAGTTGACACGGAGGGCTCCAAATACTGATTCTACTCCAAAATTTTCTGTTCTGAGAATTGGGGTGGTGTAACCTGAGCGGTTTCCTGGAATATGTGCTCTAGAATTCTATCAAGGAAATAACAAACAAGACTGAAAAACTGAGTCTACAACCCAGCTGTGATCCACCATTTATTTGCATTTGTCTTTTTCTACCCTCTTCTTCCATTGCTGATAGAAGCTCCTCTTCCTTTGCCATCGCTCTTTGATATGTGCCTGTGCTTCTGTGAATTCTGAAAAAAAGACATAAATTCTGAAGCTTCATTATTTGTCTTATTACTTCTGTTGAAAAGAAAAATAATTTCAAAAAAAATTTGCCAATACTTCTAACAGCATTTGATTAATGTCATATTGATCAGGAATGTGGCTTTGCCCAACTTATTTCCTCATATTTGCAGTTGAAAAATATCATAATTCAAGGTAATATTAAAACATGTCAGATATTATATTTTTCAAGGTATCCCTATTCTGGTTTGTGTTTTCCTGAGTGATTGGTATATCAATTACTTAAGAAAAATCAGCAAACATTGAAATAAATAAACAATCAAATAGTCTTTCCTTTTTTAATTACTCCTCAACACTTATGCACTTATTATATACTTTCAATTTTTTCTGTCTCAATTTTTTTCCACTAAACTCTCTTTTGATCCCAAAATGCCATCAATTCATTTCAGTGCCTCTATAATTTTCATTATGATTTTAATTCATGATGTCAACAACCATTTAAAAATTAATAAAAATGCACAGTATGTAAAATGTTTTGCTTTATTAACACTAAAGAAATTTGAAAATGATGAGGAATGATGAAAGACAGATTTGTGAATTATCCAATCAGTTCTATTTAAAATCATGGTCATGTTTTTTATCTCAACATATTTTTTTAAGAAAGAAAAAAAAAGATTTAATCTTTCATAACTATGAAATGCTTAGTGTTTTTATAGGACTGTGTTATGTAGGGGCATAATGGGATATGTAAAAACTACTAAATATGACCCTTGCCTTTTTGGGGGGGTTAGGGTCCCAGAGAGAGAACTCAGGGCAGTTGGCCACTGAGCTACAACCCCAGCCCTATTTTATATTTTATTTAAAGAGACAGGGTTTCACTGAGTTGCTTCACAGTTTATTGAGGCTGGCTTTGAACTCCTGATCTTCTTGTCTCCACCTCCCAAACTGCTGGGATTACAGGCAGGCACCACAGCACCTGGCTGACCCTTGCCTTTGTAATGTACAATACCAGTGGGGAGACAGTAAAAACAAGCACAGTCAAACACCTATACAAACCACAACTTTTTGTATACTTCCCAACACAGTGCCCAAATGAATAGTAAATGAACAGTAAGAATTCTGTGTGATTAAATACATAAATGACATACTTAAAAGATTAGGGTTAATTGTATGTTCTCTACAAAGAAATAAAAGAGTAACTAGAGAGAAAAGTTTGGAGATGAAAATGTTAATTAATCTGATTTGATCATTACATGGTGCATATACACATCAAATTAGAATACTGACCCTGTAAATAAGTACAAATATTATATATCAATTAAAAATCAACAAAAAAAGATAAAGGGAGATATTATGTTATGGTTTGGAACAACAACAACAAAAAAATACTGCAGGGAGAAGGTGAGACAATTTTAAAGTCAGATAGTAGTACCTAGGTTCAAACAACAAAATATGGTTCCAGTGAAAGGTGTTCTAAAAAATTGAAGTGAAGTGTTTTTATCCCTAAGACAAGCATGAAGTTACCCAAACTCTTACCTCAACAAAAGTCTGAATATCCCCTTTCTTATCCCCTTTATTACTACGTCCCCCCTCCTGTACTCTCCCACTGGGGAACTCTCTAGAATTCAGTCAAATCTCCCATTGTTACCAGCTTCTCTGGATGTTTTCTTGTTATAACCGAAACCTGACTGTTCCCTGGAGATACTACTTATCTACGAGCATCTCAAGAGTTTGGATTTTTTAAAAAAAATATTGTTTTATAGTCATGATCACATGTGAATCGTATAATTAAACAGGTTTCATTATGATTTTTTGAATACATGCATACCTTTATATCATCTTTATCATATGATATTTATATATTTATGATATTTATCATATTTCAATAAGAATGTCACAATCACCCATAGACAACTTAGGTCATATATGTGAAGATGTTGTGCCATGAGATCACAGTCACTTTTTTGACATAGTTCTCATAATTCCTAGCGATTCTCACATTCTTATAATTTACATTTTCAGTGCACTGGGTTCTCAGTTCACTGATTTTCTCTCCTTTAAAAATTGGTTCTCCACTACTGTATAGTTTTTCACATTCACTCTCATACCCTATACTTTTCATTAAGAACAAGTTAGTGTTTCATATGCTCAATTTTACTCACCACATCATTTTTTCTCACTCATTGCCATTAGTCCTATTCAGTATCTTTTCTAACTGATCTTCTAAAAAATCAGAATATTCAGAGCTTTATATATATATTTCTCTATGCTTATTTTATTGGTATTTAATCCTATCTCATTGTTTTTAAAATTGCTTTAAATTATCGAATCATATATCCAAGAGTCCACTTGACAGTTCTACATGAAAGAAGCCTAATAGATATCTCAAGGTCGACAGGTCCACAACACACCAATGCTTGTGATTTTTTATTCATCCAGACTTTCTCCTCTTCATTTTCTAACTCAAATATTGTCAGTTCTTTCTTCCCAGTTGCTCGGGCTAAAGGCCCTGTAATTATTCTTGACTCCTCTTGTTCTCTCCAAACTCCACATTCAAACTATCATAAATTTTACATACATATGTATGAGACACATATACATATTTTAAATATGTATATTTGAAAACTTAGTTTCTTCATTGCCATCACCTTGGCCTGAAACATCTCTCTTCTACATTATTTAAATAATTCCTACTTAGAGTATCTATTCTTGCTCTTACCTCTTTATTCACTAATAACTGGAATAATCTTTTCACAATTTGAACCACAGCATGTTAATCTTTTGCTTAAAATAATTCAGTATTTTTTCATTTCTGCCACAGTCTGGCTGGGCACAAATCACGAGCCACTGAAGCAGGAACAAACTTTATTTCTGAATTCCACCAGCACACTCCACACACGCTCCCCGGGAATTCTCCCTGGAACCATGCATGGGGTGTTCTCTCGGGACACACTATACCAACAGGAAATCCCTCCTCCGGAATTCCCTCCTACAGCACTTCCCCAATCAACAGGAACTCTCTGGCAGTCCTGAGAGCTCCAAAGTAGCAGGCCAAGGCAGACAGCAGGGGTCTAATCTCCAATTGAATGCACATTTTAACATAATCATTATCATCTCAATGGCTTGCTGGTGTCACCTTTCAACCAAAAATGCCATGTGTCATTCCTACTTGGCTATGGCTCTCAGCACATTTCACTTAGAATAAAAGCTAAAATTCCTACAAACATCTATGAGGCCCTAAATTTTCTAAATACCCATTATTTCTATGATGTAACCTACTAATTGTTTTTGGCTCACTCCATTTCAGCCAAAGAAGACTCCTTGCTATTCTCAGACATGCCAGACCCCACATCCAGTCCCGACCTCTAGGTTTTCCATTTTTCTTGATATATAACAATGTTTCCCCAGATACTCATATGTCTCATTCCCATAACTACTTCAGGTTACTGCTCAAAAATCTCCTGAAGGCACCTCATCTTCTTTTTTATGAGACCTTACTTACCAATTATTTGAAATTCTTCTTTCCTGGGATTCTAGAAATCTTCATTCACCTCCCTTGCTATTTTCTTCCTCATACAATTTATCCTCATTGACTATATAAAATCATTGTCCTTACCTTCTCACTTGGAATACCCATCTTTCTTCTGCTGTATCCCCAGTGCCTAGCACAGAAATCTGGCATATAATAGATTCTATTTGTTGAATGAATAGATAAATGGGGAATGCTTGAAGGATAGGGTGGCAACAGGCAGCTTTTAATAGCAAGCTATAGAATTCAACTCAACTTTTATTTCTTACAAAACTATCCACTCACACATTGCAAGTGTTTTTGTTACTGCTGTTGACCGGTGACGAGTCCTTGCTTCCCTGATGTTGAAGAATAATACCAGAGAGCAAGGTCAGAGTAGAAATTAGAAGTTTATTAAAGGACAGCAGAAAAGACTTCTCCTGGAGGAAGAAGGGGACCCAAGAGGTGGAATCCGTGGAAGTGTGGTTGTTTCACCTTTTTATAGTTTTGGTGATGGAATGTAGGGGGAAGGGTTGGGACACAGGTGGGCCTAAGAAGTAATCTGGGCAGGAAGGACTTCATTATCACTTCTTTGGGATGGGCTATCTCCAAATTTGTTGGGGGCTGTTTCCTGGGTTCCATTAACATTTCTTTGGGGTGGACTTTGGCCTAGGGCTTTTCAGGGACTTCATTAACATTCAATGAGTTGTCCTGCGTTTCCTGGAATCATTATCAGCATGGCCTCCATTTTAGATTTCACTGGATATGATATTGGACCCGATTTACCTAACTACACTGACTACCTAATTTTAAATCTGGCTTCATTTTCATCATTTTGTATTCCTAAAACGCTCTCCAGGCATTTTCTCCTATCACCACAAATTACCAAAGTCATTTTATTCCTAAACAATCTATACATGTCACACACATGCTTAAACCCTTTAATTGTTTTTTATATTTTCTGGTATATTAAATTGAATTCCTTTTGAGACTTTAAGATAGCAATAAAGCTGTCTAAAACAACCTCCCATAAAGTTATTTTTACCATTGTAATATTGTTCTGATATCAAGTATACTTCATTGATGGAAATATAGCTCCGTGTGGCTGAGGAAGGTTTCTATTCTCATCTAATGTAGGTTATCTCTAGTTTCATTCTTTTTGGTCATTTTTGTTTCTTTTTTACTTTTTTTTTTTTCATTTCCATCCTCCACTCTTTGGTCATTCTTTCCTCCCCTCTTCTAGCACCCTCATTCCCTGTCTGGAGCCTTATTCTTTGCATCAATGTTCTTGCTTCTGTATGCAACATAATCTCAATTTTTAGTATTATATGCAGTCTTTTTTCATCATTTTGTTAGGGAAGATTTGCTTTTTTAGGTACCAGCTATAAAATTATTTCCAGAAATTTTATTTACAACTGGTTATGGGTCTTACAATTTCATGGTGCTGTGGCACTCATTTTTTGTCTCTTTAATCTAACTTCGTATTTCCCTGTATATATGTACTTATTAGCTGGTAGAACCATTGACTCAGAGACAACACTCATTTCTTTTTCTAAAACATGGGACACTACTATGTTAATTCTTTTACAGGTGATTTTTAAAATTTAAAACATGCCTGATATTTACAACACAATTCAATTGCAAAAAAATTAATGTCCAATACCTAACTAGTACTATTCTTGTATTTTACATGTATTAGGCATTATTTATAATATCTCTATTGATACTATTATGAGTTATACAAATTTATATTTAGCACTTGGGCCCATTCTGAACAGTCTATATGCAACTCAAAAATGTTTGTGAATTATTCTGTATATAGTAAGAAATACAGAGTTTCTGATATCACTAATGGCAGGTGATGTATTGAAACCAACATTCCTGCTGAAGACAATTAGGAAAGATGTCCAAAAAGGAAAGAAAGAAAATATGACAAAATTGGCTTAAAAATATGAGAGAACTAATAAGATAGTGAAGAATTACTTGACCATATCCTGGAAAGGATTTGGACCTAGGCAACTGAGCCAAAAATGTGAGAAGAGTTTTTTCCCTGAAGGCAAATACTAATTTAGGAAGGTGGCGCTGACAACCCCAGAGGCTGAGCAATGTCTTGCTTAGCTAGAGGAAACTGAGAATGTTGTGCAAGGCCTGAATTGGTATGCAGTTACCTTGGACAAAGTAACAAAATAGACACATCAAAAAATAAATTTATTTAAATTTACAAAGAAAAAAACGTGAAAGCACAATGAATTGCCAGCATAAGTTGCCTATATTAGGGAAAATTTAAAGGACCAAAATCAAAAACATTGATAAGAATGTGCAGCCATGATACATTTTCACACATTGTCAAAGGGTGGGGGAAAACTAGCATGACTACTTTGTAAAACAGTTTGGGGATATATATATATATATATATATATATATATATATATATATATATATATATCACACACACACGCAATTATATAAAGAGACTTACAAAAGAATCTTCACAAAGATATCATTTGTACTGGCCTAAAACTGCAAGCAACCCTATTATCTATTCAGTGTAGAATGAATAAGAAACTTCTGATAGTGATAAAACAAACTGCTATGTAACAGTGGAAACAAATAAGCTACAAAAACGTACAAACATAATGAAGCTTACAATTTTGAGTATGGAAACAGTCACAAAATCATGCTCTCCATTACTCTATTTATTGAATTTTTAGACAGTAGGCCAACTGAACCATAGTGTTTAGGAATGCAATCAAGTAAACAACTGTAGAAGTCAGAACAGTGATTACAGGTGAGAAATGTGGTAGAGATTGCAAGGCTGCAAAGGTAAAAATCTGACATGCAGATAAATGTTTAGTTTCCAAACTAGATGGTGGTTACAAGGGTATACAGATTGCAATAGCACATTTTTGGTTGGCGAGCTCTTTTATAAATGTTTTATAACCTTGACCAAATAAATTGTATGATAACTTGAGGAGCCACTAAAGTATTTTATGAAAATAATTGTGTTTTGTAGAAACCAAGATTAGTGATCTATTTAAAAGATTTCTTAGTATTGCTCAGGTCATGATAGGCGGAAGATCCTTGTTTTTGTAGTTTGTTCTTTTCATAAAGATGGGGGAAGGAAAGGAAGGAAGGAAAGAAGGAAGGCAAGAAAAGTTATTTATAAAGAAAATTAATCACCAACAATAAAAATTAAAAAAAAAAGAAATAAGAACAGACCCAATTCAGAAGCACATTAAAAGTATCATATGCTACTAAAAAAAAAAAAAGAAAGAAAGAAAATTAATCCCTTGTCCTAGTGAGCTTACTCACAAGTATGGCATAAAAATGGGGAAAATACGTTATATTTAGAAATATGTTAGAACTGTCAAAACAAGAGAGGAGCTACTTTGTGAAACAGATGTTATAGTTTGTATTTTGTAATAGCGATGAGATCACTATTCCCCTTAAAAATAGAACATTTCAAAGGAAATATTGATGGAGAGGGGGTATCTGTGATGTGCTGTCTTGCAGAGAAACTAATATAGTTGAGTTCAAATTTTCTGTGCCTGCTCTTCCTGTACTGATCTATACCAACCTTATAAGCTACTTATTTAAAAACAAAAACAAACAATGACAACAACATTGGCAACAAAAATTCTTCCTCTATCTTAAATACAGAATCCTTTTCCCCAAGTCTTCCTTAACCTGACCCACATGAAATTCTGTTGTAACCAAATCCAAATAATATAACACACAGAATGTTGGTCTGAGTTACACAGAAGAGTTGCACGTTGCATTAACACTCCTTTTTGAAGTAGAAAGTGCAGTGGCACCATAAAATCTGGTCTATATATTTTTTCCTCTACAGATCACATGTTCAACAATACTTACAAGATAAACATTGAAATAAAACTATACTGAAAGTTTTAACTGGTCGTATTCTGAACCCAAATGTCAAAATATTGCTGCTTAAAAATGAGTAATTTTATGTCATTTAAAGTTAGTATCATCAGAGTAAAACACAGTGCACATAAACCTCAGTCATTATTCTTATCTTGATTTCTTTCAGAATTTGTGAAAAATAATATCACTCTCACGGAATCCTTGTCACAATCACAGCAGTATAGCCAAATCCTTAATTTTCACTTTGGTTGTCATAGAAGAACATTAATATGAGATAAGCAATAACTTTTAAATGTTGATATTTTCTAATTTAAGTCCGGTTTGGTAGAAGCCTATTTTTTTCCTCAACCACAATATAAGTACCTTAAATCTTTTATGAAGAAAAAATTACAAACACTTTATATAGATACTCCATCATTAAGGAGGAAACTCAACTCTTGATTCCACATGTAGACTATATATAATGACTTTCTTCCAGAAACTACACCATGAAAAGGGAGGGCAAAGTAGTAACTATACTAGATAAACTGGCAAACATAACCCTAGTGAGATAATTTCAGTTGACATCAGCAGTGATAAGTCGTATTGTCCGTGTGCACTTTTGATATGAGATAATGAGAATAATGCTTTACCTCTGGGGTCATCTCAACAACATATATTCCAAGATACTCATGAGAGAAGCATCAGAAAATTATCAACTGAAGGACATTCTACAATGGCTAGTAAACTTAAAAATTGTTGAGGTCATCAAACACAAGAAAAGCTGGGAAACTGTCAGTATCTAGATGAGGTCAAGGAGACATGAATAGTAAATGCACTATAGTACTCTGATTGGATCCTGAAACAGAAAAATGGCATTAAGAAAGTGGGGAAATCTGAATGAAATGTGCAGTTTAGCTCAAAATAATGTATTATTATGTGCAGATTACTTGTCAGAAATGTACCATATGAACAAATGCTTAACAATAGAAGGAACAGAGTGTATGATATATGAGAACTCTTCATACTATCTTTTAAGTTTAATTGTATAAGCCAAAGCAAGCCTAAAATTAACATTTTAATTTCAAAATAAGCATAGTTTATCTCAAGTTCGGACTAATTAGGACAAAAGTTCCATAGGCAGGCCTTTGAGAGATGTGTTCAAATGCCTGCCTATGGAACTTTTGTCCTAATATCCAAAGATTTATATTATTTAGGGATATTTCCCATTTAAGGAATCATCCGTCCATCCAAATGAGAACTTCAGGATAGAATTAATATATCGGGGTAATATTTAGATTATAGGTCAAGATAAAAGAGGTTAACTTGGAATATTCAGAACAGGGAATAGTTGAAGATAAGCAAGAAAACCAAGGAGTTCAGGGAGCAAAAGAAGGAGGAGGAGGAATGACACAGTTTGGGAAGCCCTTCAAGGAGCTGGAAGAAGAAAGAAGGAAGACTTGGAAGGACACCAAAAAGAAAGGGGCAAAAGGTATAACTACTATGATACAGAGGATAGACAGAGATTTAGTAAAGCAGCACAGAAGTCAAGACACTGGAGAATTTCCAGAACAGGAGGATGCTAGCCAGGGTCCTGAGCAGAGTATTCTAGTAGTTGTGATGAGAATTATGAAAACCTGGCCATGAAAGGAGTGTTGTTGTGTTCAGGAGATGGGCAGAAAGACATTTCCATGCCATTCATTGAGAGGTGAAGGGAAAAAGGGAAAGGATAGACAGAGATTTAGTACAGCAGCATCATGGTCAGTTAGGGCTGCTATAAAAAATGCCAGGTATTTCTCATAGTTCCAGAGGTGGGGAGGTCCAAGGGATCCAGATGTTGGCCTGTTCAGTGTAGGGGGTAAGGGGCTTCTTCCTGGCCACTTTATTGTTGCATCGTCACTAAGGAGGGGAAACTCTTATGTCTTTTATTCTATTTATAAAGTTGTTAATTCACAGTGAGGGCTCCACTTTCATAGCCTAATCTATCCCTAGTTACTCTCAGAGGTCCCACCTTCAAATGCCATTACATCAGGGATTAAGGCTTCCAAGTTTTAATTTTAGGAGAACACAAACCTTTAGTCTGTAATATATGCTGAAAGTTTTGTCCATTTTAATACTGTGGTTACATCAGCATCACCTGGTAGCCAGCGAGACGTGAAAATTCAGGTTCACCTGCAGGATCGGCAGTTTCACAAGAACCCCTGATGATCTGAATACACTATTGCCTAGAAACAGTACGATATCTTTCTGTATTTTTAACAGGGTTTACAAGATGGAAATTTAGGCCAAAAACAAAAGCTAGAGAAGCATTGATTTTATATTATTATTTCAAGAAGTTTGGCAACATCATGATGGAGAGGAAAAATCATAGTTTAAGTCAGAAGTTTTATTTATATATATATATATATATATATATATATATATATATATATACACACACACACACACACACACACGCACACACACACATGCATATATATGAAAAATCATATATACATCACATGGTACATATGTAGGTGAAATAAAGAAGAATGGGCACAGACAGAGGCAGGGACATATGAGAAAGCAACATGGGTGTAGAATAAAGTCCCTGATATTGCTCATCATAACTGGCTTTTCTAATCATTATTCACCATATTGACTATTTTTCTTATGGGGGAAAGGGGAGGGTTCTAAGGAAAAAGGGAGGAGATTCACCAAATTATTTGACAAAGGTCATCCAAGAGCTTTTGTAAATTCCCTGAAACTGGGTTTCTTTTTTCACTCTCCTGAAAATAAGGACACTGAGCAATTGTCTCTCTAAGGAAATAAAAGTTAACAAAAATGTTTTCTAACTTTGGTGGTACCTAGTTAGATTTAACTAGAGAAGCATAAAATAAGATGGCTATTCTGTTTGAACTCTCCTTATAGAATGTACTTTACGGTCTGACTTTGCCAATTAATTGTTATCTTTTATAAATCCCCAGAGAGGTTCACAGACCTATCCTAACCTCCTAATTAGGAGGCCAACAATGTGCTTCTAGGCTTTCTTGGAGTATTTTCTCTGAGGAAGTATTTAGTACCAAGTGTTTCCCTTGGAATGGTCTGTAAATATTTTTAATGAACAGGATATTCATAATGCTTTCCTGAAGAACTGAAGAGCACCAAGACAATTTAAGAAAACTCACATTTTCTACTGATGTTCATTGATAGGGCATCAGCAGGAGAAAAGGAAGATATAGGGAAAAGAAAAAAAATCTTTATCAAAAACTGAAGAGCTAAAGTTATCAACTTAAAGTTTATGACCATGTTCTTTCATTTTCTTTAAGACTCAGCATTCTCATGAGTAAAAATAGGGAGTGAACTAATGTGAACTAGCAAGCTGGGATACCTTGAATTAGATGAGGTCTACATAGGTATTTACAATGGTCTGAATGTTTATATCCAGCCTAGCACATGGGGCAATTTAGTTGGTCATATAAGATTTGCTTCATAAGCTCTTACAGTATTGTTCAAATATAAGATCTTATCATTAGCACTGTTGTAAATTTGCTCAAAGTAAATAAAGTTCACTCCAGGAATTTATTCTAGGAGCATCTATTGCCTAGAAACAGTACGATATCTTTCTGTATTTTTAACAGGGTTTACAAGATGGAAATTTAGGCCAAAAACAAAAGCTAGAATCAGTAAATCCTAGGTATAACAGGACATGTAGGTATTGTGTTTTTGAATACTTCAAATTGAAAATATGTATATATTTATCTATCTTTGTATCTATGAGAGAGAGAGAGAGAGAAAGAAATAAGGAAATCACATTAGATAGTGCCATCCCACAAAAAAGTGTTTATCACAGTTTTATTCACTGTTAAAAAAACAAAACAACCTAAACATTCAGCATATGAAAATCAGTTTGTTAAATTATGTTTCATCCACAATATGGATTAACTTGTAGCCCCTTAAACATATATTTATGAAGAAAACTTCATGACACAAGCAAAGAAAAAATGATAAGAGAAAAAAAATGCAGGCTGTAATTTGTGCACACTATGTGATTTCAACTTGTTAAAAAAACAATTCATAAAAACATGGAGAGAAATATATCCAGCTCTTAGAACCTCAGTATCCTCACCTTTAAAGGGTTATTATAATCCATTTCATGGAGCTGCTGAGAGGACCCATTGAGCCAGAGAGGCAATATAGCACAGTTGATGTATCTTTAGAGTCCTAACAGGAAACAGATGGCACATCCAAATTGGGTAATTGGAGATAATTTGATAAAGGAACTATTTACCAAAGTGTAGCAAGGGTATAGGAAAACATAAAAGAAAGTACAGTAATGCAGGACTAATAAAAATTGGGGTACAATTATCTCACATGGATATGAGAATGGAAGTTAGAAAATCTCAGAAGCAGAGAGGTCTGTGTGAGGATTGGTTCACAGCAGCTTCGACTTGTCAAAGATGGCAATCAGGCTATAGCAGCTCAACAAAGACACCAGGGGTGTAAGCACCCAGGTAGCACTCTCTTCCTTCTCTCCATATAGGAGTGGAATGGAGAGCAGAATGAAGGTAGAGGAGGACCTGAGGGTCATTCCTTTTGTCCCTTTGCATCCATCTAGTTCTTTGACCAGAAAATGTGTGTCCCCAACACAATGACCTACAAAGTCTTATCAGGTAACTTTCTGTATGAGGTTTTATTGGTTCAGATCCAAGATGAAAGATAAGGTACTCTGAAAGTCCATAAGTGGCCAGACTGAAAGAACACAATGAGCAAAAAAGGTGATTTCATGCCTTAATAAAGGAAGGATTCCAGTATAATCAATGTGCTAATAGATTTTCTTGAGAAAAAAAAAATTGAAAAACAAGTGATAGAAAATTCTGAAGACAGGGAAGTGAGAGACACCCTGACCCTCCCACAAGGGTTGGCATGATGTGCCAGAGTCCCTTGCCATAAAGCCTCAGGTTCTGTCCACTCTGTTATTTTCAAATCCAATGCTCTCTTTTCTTGTCCCTTCAGTTCTTTAGATGACATGCACCCTTCTCAGATGAAAGTAAGTGGGCATTTTATTAAATTCTTCTCAACCATAATTTGAGTTTAACATCTGATTACCTTTTTTAGTGCTGACTGACAGAATGATTGAAACCAGCAGTGGTCTTGGGAAAGCAATCGTTAAAATGCAATTCTGGAATTAGGTGGCTAAGATACTTAAGGAGTTCAGGAATAATCCTTTTGACAGAAGGAAATGAGTAACAGGTGGTAGAATGACAATAAATCAAACTGGTTGCTGGTGGTAACTTGATGTCTTGAGCTACTTAGGCTGCCATTAAAAAAATACTGTAGGCTGGGTGGTTTAAATCAGAGAAATGAACTTTCACACTGTTCTAGAGGCTGGAAATTGCAAGTGCGAGATGCCAGCATGGTGAGTATCATTTAAGCTCTCTTTCTTTCTTGTTTGTAGACAGCTACCTTCTCAATGTGCTTGCATGGCCTTCCCTTAGTGGTGTATGCAGAGACAGAGAGAAAGGGGTCTATTGCCTATTTCTCTCCCCGAATCCTTTCTTCTTATAAGAACATCAGACCTATTAGATTAAGGCCTCACCTTCTCATTTACTCCCTCAAAGTCTCTGTCTCTAAACACTGTTAGTACTTTGTATCAGTCCATTTTGCATTTCCATAATTAAATACTCAAGGCTGAATAACTGTATAAAAAAGGTTCATTTAGCTTACAGTTCTGGAGGTTAAAGGAGGTCAAAGGTGATAGCCTTTTTCTTGGCAGAGTCTTGAGGTGGCATAGGGCATCATATACCAAGAGGCAGGCAGTACACATGTGTGTCTGTTCTCATTGCCTCTGCCTTCTCATGTAATTATGGAGATGCCACCCTGATCACTTTTTGTAATTCTAATCCCTTCCCAAAGGCCCACCTCTAAAGATCATAGATTAAATTTTCACCCTCCTATTACAACACAATAAGTGTTAAACACCAACACATGAACTTTGAGAGACCTATTCAGACCATATCCAAATCATAGCAGTTTTCAATACATGAATTTGAGAGGGAGAGAGATAAGGTATGAAACATAAACATTCTGCAGATCATACTTGCAATGAGGGGTAAAGTGAAGAAAAAAAGATCAAATAGCCATGGCACTGAGTTAGTTTTAAAAAAATATCAAAATATTGATTAAAATAATGGAATCATCTAACTTTCAAGAGGATAAACCTATGAAAAGTAAAGAAGAACTTGGGATAGTGACTGTCCAACAATTAGCTTCTCCAGGAGCTCTGAAGTGCCTTTCATCTCCTACAGCTGAGGGCAGACTTGGTCATGGAACAAACCCAGGGCCTGAATGTCATGGTGAGGTTGCAATGTCAATTATATGCTCAATTCAGCCAGCTGTGGGCACTAGTACAGGATGAACTAAATATTGAGACTTGGATAGATGTGAACAGTCATAGAAAAGACTGAAAACTGACTTTTTAAATCATTATGAAGTTCCCTTGCCAACTAAGATACAACCACACTGCCTTTGATGAAAATGGCATTCTCTGACATAAAAATTTTTCCAATGTTTGCAATTAGGACAAAGGACTCAAGTCTTCCAAACCTACGAAAGGATTCAGATTTCATAAATAGTCCAGATTTATATGTACAAAACAGAACATCATGAATCTTTGTGAGCAGAACTACACAAATTGTGTATGGAGATGGAGACTAAGAATGGCAGATGAAGGAAAAACCTTGATATGGGCACTTTTCCAACAGGATTGAGCTTACCTAAGATTCAGGATTTAAGTTAATGTATTGACTTGAGCATTAAGAATTTACAAGTTTAACCAAAGAAAACTTGGACTCCACAGAGGCATATAGTTAATGAGGTTGACATGCTGGAACTTTGGTGCATACCGTAGTCATTGTATTTAATGTGTTGTCTACAAATCAGCAGCATCACCTGCAATCTTCTTTAAAATGCAGAATCCTTGGCTCCCAACTTGCTCTATTAAATCAAAGTCTGTTTTCTAACCAGAACCAGCTGTGATTTGTGTGCATCTTAAAATTCAAGAAGCACTTGAGGTAAAGAAAATAATCCAAAAATCTCGACCTGAAAAAAAATGTTCAGCTAACCATCATGCATTAGGAGACAGTTTTCCATCTTTGTCTTGCACCTCTGTAGAGCAATGTCTGATGAACTGGCTGCCTTTACTCAGAACTATATCACCATGTTCTCATGGGTGTTTCTATAGCTAAGAGCCACAGAGACAGATAAAGTGTTCCTTCTGGGGCAAAAACCATAGGGGATGCTTACTATCCACTGTAATAAAGTTAATGACTCCTGCCAGAGCAAAAAACAAGGAGATTTGCTGCCACACATGAATTGGGTTCCCTAAGCTCAAAGTTCCTCTCTTTCACCTCAAACCAACAGATAAGTGAATATCTAGTTCTCTATAAATTACCAGGGGATTTCACCAAGAAATTCTGATGCCCTGATTATTGTTGTTTTAGGTAAGAAAAGCCTTTGTGTTTGATAGAGAAGTCTCCTATCTTCTCAGCATCAGTGGATAGGCTAACTTGTTAACCTGCAAGTAGGACAAAAACCTTAGACCTTTCAAAGTCCTTGACAGATATATCAACAAGGATAGGATGCTGACAGAGAGATGGTTTTCTGTAAGAGGAAAATGAGAACCTTTCTTAAATGGAATCTAAGGCAAGCCCCCACGGGACTTGATAATGAATATGTTGACTAAACATATGGTTAACTTGGCAATAAATGATTTTCCAATCTATTGCTTGCTGATAAAAATGAATTGGGGAGGTGGTTGTAGGTCAACTGCAAGTAAACAGTTTCAAAGACAGCTGCAAAATTGGAGCCCTGGTTGTGATACCCATCCTGCCAGTGTTGGTATGCCTCAACAACATGGCAATTGCTTTGGGCACATCCACTCAACTGTGAAATCCAGGGCAAAGATGTGACCTGAGTGGCAGGAGTTTCTGACCTCTTTCAGAAACAGTTACATAGAAACACATCTATTCTGAGTATTCAAGAGGGAAAATCTCTGACCACTGTTGGCTGGAAATAGCTGAATCATTAAAACTTTGGTTGGTTTGCTTAGGAGACAAGGGAGGAGAGGGCAATGCGTATAAATTCCATTTAGGGAAGAAAGCAATAGATGAACCATTTTAGGGTTCAGCTCCTCCTGAAATATACCATGCTAACTTTCAACCCATTTGAAGGAAGGAAACATTCTTAGAGACATTTACAATGGGCTTTTGCACTTCTAACAAAGTTTTGGCCTTTGAATTTCCCTAGAGAAAAACCCACAGTGAACCATATATTAAAAAAGCATTGAATAATACTTGACCTCCTATTTCCCAGGATTAGGTTTGACTACAGATGAAGGCTATCCCATGGAGAATGAAAAACTTAAATAATTCTAGATAAATTTTTGCTGTCAGTTCCACTGCCCTGAAAAACTTCCCTCATGCTTATGCTTACACCTGCAATGATTCAATGACATGTTCTCATGACAACAGGAAAGAAAACACTATATTATTACAGTGGATGCCAGGGTCCTGCCCCAGCAAGATCCAGAGAGTCCTGAAGGAAGAGTGGCATCTGCTAAAGAAGCAAGACAAAACACTGTGGTGGTTGCAACTTCAAGCAAAGATCTGCTGCTCACTGTGGAGCCTTTTATTCTTAAAACTTTTTCAGATGGTTAACAGGTGGCCTTATGGCCTGATTTTCCTGACTTATATATTTTCCTTGTGAGTTACACAACCTTTTAGCATGCATTCTAGTTTTACATGGAACATAAACCATGCTTCTATTTTTTTGCTTTTCCTTTTAATCTTTTACTAAGTAAGCTATGATTAACCTTTTAAACTACTAAAGAGTTTCTTTGTTCCTTGGTCAAGGTACACCAATTTTTGAACCTTTGTAACCTCTGACTAAAGGGCAGATTCTGCATGGCATTTTCCATTTACGTTAAGTATATGTCTTCCATTTTCATCATATATCCCCATCAATGGCAAGGGAGGATCTGTGGGTGAGGGGAATGTACTCTTTATTGTTTATATATTGTTTTAGTTGTAGTTGGACACAATATCTTTATTTTTTTATTTTTATTTAGTGCTGAGGATCAAACCCAGAACCCCACAGGAGCTAGGCCAGCGATCTACCGCTAAGCCACAACCCCAGCCGCCCTACCCCCACCCCAGGGGAAAGTATTCTTATTTGTATCCCTGCCCTAGGAGGATACCACAGTCTTCCTTTAATTAAATAAGCTATAATGGTAGGCCTTGCACTGTTGGCATAACAATTTTTTTCCTGTAATTAGGCTTATGCACAGGTTGTGTTTTTGGATCAGGAGACCTAGTAGAAAATGTCAACTGTGAAGCAAAGAATTCTTGTAATTTAAGCTTTACCCAGACATCCTGGTCTGGGACTATGTATTTGAGTTTACTTATGTTCTTGGTAATGTTTGTCTTAAAACAAATTTCAGGATTTTTTTTTGTCTTATTCTTAGTCTTATTCTGGGAAATTTCCCACACACTGTAATAACATATGTTTTTAGTTTGGATTGACTTGCTTCCTATTAACCACATTAATATTCTCAGGATCAGAGCTGCCATAGCACCCCATGGTTTTGGTTTCCAGATGTGTCAGCCCTGCCACAACATCCCCCATGCTGTGACCCTGTCAGACAGCTAGGGCAGGAACTCCTTCACCAAGTGGACTGTTTAAAAACAAAAATACTATGTAAGTAACACCCAAATCAGCAAAAGGATGCAGGACCCAGAGTCCAGAAAGCAGTGTGGCTCTTGCTGCTGCTGTCAAAGTGTCCCCTAGGCTGAGACAGGTAGCTCCAAAAATGAGAACTTTGCTGTCCACCCCATAAATCTATGTTTATTTATATATATATATATATATATATATATATATATATATATATATATATATATATATATATATGTAATTTGAGATATGAGCACAACACTACTAGATAATTAATTAAATATCCCTTGCTTTCTGACAGTTCTCCTCTCCTTCTCTCTTGTCTATTCCAAGTTCAGTTGTTTTAAGAAGAACAATGATAAAAAGAAGGACCTGAAGTCTTCCTCTCCCAGAAAGAACCAGAGGCTGTAGGTACCATTTGAATATACCTTGGAACTTTGATGAAGGGACTCAAACTTGACTTTTCTTCACAGTGTAGTAAGGACTAACCCTGATTTTCATGATATTTAAGAGTTAAATGTCATGCTTTGGACTCAATCAGATCTTCAATAAGTCATGTTAAGCCTTTCTAGTCTCAGATTTTCTCAATGTATACTGATAACATTAACAGTATCTATCTTATAGGAATGGTGTGAAGACTAAATGTGATAATACATATAAGGATTTCAGCATATTATCTAGTATATAAAATAGTCTCCTCTCTAAAATTATTAGCCATTATTATAAGACATATAAAATGAACTATGGAAATAAAATTACAACCATTTTTCAACTGGATAAATTATAAACTATATATATATATATTTTTTTTCTCACTACAGTAAAAACACAATTTGTATTATAAATTATCATTATATTACAAAATTACTATGAATATTAAACCCCCCAAATTTAGTGTAGACATTTTGTATTTTCAGTTGAAATATTAATATAAATGTAGAATAGGTGGCCATTAAAATGATAATATAGATTGATTTATATCAACATAGAAACATAACTATAAAGTGTTTGTTCTTTAGATGCAGAAAAGCAAGCTTCAAATTTGCAATGATATTATGATTATATTTACACAAATATAGATAGGTATACAGAGAAAGAATGAGAGATTGTACTTAACTGCATGTGTGTATCAAAAATAGTCTAGAAAGATACGCTACAAATTTTAACAGAGACTATCTCTGGGGATATAATCGAGAAATATTTATGCTTTCTTTTATATGTCTCTGTACAGTTTAAATGCTTTCCTGCAACATGGTTTTATGCAGAACATATAATTATTTTTTCATCGTAGAATAAGTATTTTTTTTTATTTAGCATGCACCTCTCTGAAAATCCATTGAGATATGTGTATAACACCAATGTATTATGCTTTTGCACTTTCTTTTATTTCTCATACATAACTCCTTAAATATTTGTGAATACATAAGAAAAGCATACTACCAGTTTAAAGATTAAAAACTGATTCAGAAAATATTTAGTTCCCACTGTCTTTATTTTATTTTACTTAATCCTCAAAAATCCTCACAGCTATTCAGTAAAATGCTTGAGCTCAGGGTGAAGACAGGGATTCCTGAATTTTTATTTAATGCTTCTTTCCATTACTTCACAAAGATTACCTATTAGAAGTTTACATGAAGGTGCAATACAAGTAAAAAGAAGCAAGCAAGACTGTGTGCCAGTCACTGTACTAAGATTTCATTAGAAACAAGATCAGGGAAAAAAGTGAAAACAGCTGCAATCCATTCATTATATTTTTTGCCAGTTGGATAAGCTTGTGGGAAAGAGAAGGTAGAACATTTAATCTAACGACCGTTTCAGCAATTTTCCAGAACTCTAGATAGATAGAACAATGATATTTACTAAGATAAAGATCATTTTTCTATGGAATGTTATTTGCAGGATGCCCCTGGCTCAGGATGACGAGCTTGGATTTATAAATTTATGAAACTTGCCTCTATCAACAATGCTACATAAGCTATGGTATAGAATGGAAATTGCTTAAATTCTCTGACTGTGATGGGCAATGACCTGTCCCTTGGAGAACATGTCTGCTCTTGGCTAGACACTTCAATGTCCTGTGAAGGAGAAAGGACTTAGAAAACGGCTCCTAGTGTTATAGAATAGTCCCTGTTTTCTCTGAAACAAACATTGCCTTTAAAATTAATAACAGGCAAGAATTTTTTAAATTTATGTGAGTCAGATTCAAAACCACACTCCTTTGTATAAACTTTAAGAGTTTTAAAAAGAACAACAAAAATTCATGCTTATCAATATATTTTTTCCAAACAATAGATGTGACTTAGCAAAGAGGAATCAATTTTTTATGTAGAATTTAAAAAGTGCCATATGCTTTTTCTACATTATTTCTCTATACTACATACCATGTGAGTTATGATGATTCATCCCTATTTTTGTATAAAATTAATTAGACATAAAGAACCTGAAAAATGTGCAAGATTTCTTGGCCTCTAAATCTGGACTCTGGTATTCGAACCTAGATCTATCTCTTGGCTCTCTACCACTGCCTTATTGGATCACATAAAGTCTTTGATGACCCTTTCTATGGTTTGAATTCAAGAAACAGTTCTGTACTTTAGAACTCAATGTGAAATCCCATATATATGAGAAAGCAAGACTATTTAGGTTTTGAAGCCCTGTACTTATCTCCTTCTAAAATACATAATTCCAAAGAGTGACTTCATTGCCTCGGTTAGATAGACAGCAGTAGGGTCCTAGACTCAGTGAGATGAAATGACACTCCTTGTGATATTAGTTCCTTTGATGGCACTCAGCATCCACTCTTGAAAAGTCACTTTTAATTACACTTTGACATTTACTTTACACCAAAGAAATAAATAAACCTCATGACTTTTAATGGAATGGATATGGGTTTTGCCCTGGTAGTAGGTCAAAATTGAAAAAAAAAAAAAAAAAAAAGTCATCTATAAAGGCTTCAAAAGAGTTTGAATGAAATTACTGCTTTTTTTCCATCTGAAAGATAAAGTGATACTTCTGTGCTCTATGGGTAGAAATATTTTTTTCTCATTGACATATTATGCAGAGGAGTTTATAATATTTCTATAGGAAACATGAATTCTAGAGAGGCTAAAATGATGAATAATTAAAAGTAACAGAGTTCTAATCTTTTTATGTGAGTTCCAGTTCTTTCTAATTCTATATAAATAAATATTTCCAGAACCAAAGGGTAGTTGAGAATTAGTATTATGTCACATTATACAACTCTAGGATTCATCTGCACACAGACAACATGCCATGAAATCTAAATTCACAGGTGAGCAGATGGAATCTATCTACAAGGAAGGTCATTAGGACCACATTTTTATAATTATACTTAAAATATATAACACATAATAAAAAATAGTTCTTATAGTGCTACATGACTTTTGCTATTTCCCAGAATTTTCAGAGCTTCCTTGTGAAAGAAAAAAATCAACATATCACAAATGTCAGAAAACTAAGTAAGATATGATCCAAATATACAAAATCTAGATGAACAAGTCAAGGTCCTTTTAAAAAAAAAATGTGTCTAATGTAGCAAAACAGATTGTTTTTGCCACTGTTGCTATTTTTATATGATTTAATATTGTAGTCCCCAACATCTCATCCAAAAAAAGTTAATTAGTTTATTGGTATGATTCTTTTATCGTCAAAAGTGTTAAGAAATAAAATCCTGAGTTCCACAGCCTTCTAGTCCAAGAATGGGATGCATTTACATGATGAAAATTAATTAATTTATAATGCTGAAAATTATTTTAGAAATGTCAAAGTATCTGAATTATCAGTGATGGTACATATGACATGATTTTATGAACTGAAAAAGAAAGTCCCTCTGAGGTCCTACAGTTGAACAGAACTATTAGGCAGACACATAAGTCTCTGTTGTATAGCAAATATACTTTCTCTAGTCTATCAATGTAGATCCTTAAAGTGTGATATGTGCTCTAAAATGTTATTCCTGTAAATCATTTCAAATGTTAATATGCCAACTTAAAAAGTAATAGAGGAATGGTATATTTCATATTTGTCAAGTAAACTAGTGAATTTATGTATGTGTATATATATGTATATATAAAAAACATGTTCAGGGGCTGGGGATGTGGCTCAAGCGGTAGTGCGCTCGCCTGGCATGCGTGCGGCCCGGGTTCAATCCTCAGCAC
Source organism: Marmota flaviventris (assembly GCF_047511675.1). Taxonomy (NCBI): domain Eukaryota; kingdom Metazoa; phylum Chordata; class Mammalia; order Rodentia; family Sciuridae; genus Marmota; species Marmota flaviventris. The sequence continues at coordinate 99,267,985 of NC_092505.1, read as the reverse complement.
CACATACAAACAAAGATGTTGTGTCCACCGAAAACTAAAAAATAAATATTAAAAAATTCTCTCTCTCTCTCTCTTTCTCTCTCTCTCTCTCTCTCAAAAAAATGTTCATATATATATATATATATATATATATATATATATGAACATATTTTTATGTATATAAATTTTATAGAGAGAGAAAGGGAGAGAATGTTACATGCTTCCTTTGGTAAAAAGAGAATTTAAGTTGTCTCTCAATAATATTTTCCTTGAAGTAATGCAGTCACTATCCCAACATGTTCTTTTTTTCCTAATTTCCCAACTTTCTTGCTGTCTCTGTTTCTTCAAGGTGTTTCAAGGTGCTCTGCTAGGGACCCAACTAAGACCAAAATCTTTTTGCTGTGAAAAAAAATTGATGCATATGAAAATACCTACCTCAGCTGCCTAGTCAGAAGAAAACAAGTTATAAACCATAGAAATTGGTACCAAAGAAAGAAAATGATGAGGAGATTTTATGATATCAAGACTGAGTAATTCAACTCACTTGCTATGAAAAGAAAACAAGAAAGATCCTTAATACTTCTGACATAACTAGACAAGGTAGTTCATCTTTTCTAAGATCACTCCTTTCTCCCTAAGTAAATTTTATTGAAATACTACCTAGTATAAACTGATGTATCATTCTTCTACAGATTACATCTTTTCTGGTTATCCACAGTCAAAGACTCAACTGTCCAGTTTCTCTTTGACTCTTCTCTTTCCCTTACACATAGCATCCAGTCACCAACAAAGTTCAGTGGTTTTTAGTTCTTATGTGGCTTTTCAGTATTTTTCTTTCAACCCCACTGAAACAGTCCTTCAATCGCCCTCAATTTTGCAATAAAACAGCCTCTGAACAGGTATCTCTGTTTCTCTTCAATTCTTGGACCCCAAAGGATCCTCAAAGAAGAAATGCTTGATTACCAGATGATTTTTCTAAAATCAAATTCTCTTGCTCCCTGATTAAAATAATTTAGATGAATTAGGAAACTTTCTCTCTGCACTTTAGTGTTGGTGACTCATATGGTATATATTAATTTCTGGATGATGTCTACACTCAGGGGATCGATTGCTTGAAGAGGAATATCACTTTTAATTGGCTTGTCTTTCTAGCATATAAATTCTGCTAAAAAATGTTGACATATAGATGTGTTGGTATCAGCTATTATGTGTCAAACATAATCTGTTTTGAGACAATGATTCAAGAAGGAGGTGTCAGGGAGGGGGAACAACACCTATGAGAGAAGAATTGGGCAGAGGGGAGGTTGAACTTTGTTTTCCAGTACTGTAACATCTTTGTTACAGTAGATCATGTCTACTTTAGAAATCGAATACTTCAAATTTAATTATGAGTTTATTTGCTGGGATGTTATATTGGCTGAAATTTATAAATAAATGTGATATGTTGATAATTATTATAATTAACAATATTATGTTATTATTGAGCACTACACTATGAAATGCAATTAGAATTCAGGTAGAATTATTTGCCACTCATATAATTTAAACCTGACATACTTATAAAGAATGCAGATAATTCTCCCTAGCTGATTGTGCAAAAAAAAAAAAAAAAAAAAAAAACAGTATAAATGAGGGAAACCCCTGTCCCCAAACAAAAAAGAAATGATAGTCAGTTCCTAGTATTATAAGTTCCACATGAACGTTGTTAGAGTAGATATTTCTCTAATCCTACAAACAGTTTCAAAGCTGGAATTGCTTTTCAAAGCTTTGCTTAGTGGAAATGAAGGACAAGGCTAGGTGCCCTCACCTGAACCAGTCATTGGATATTGGCTGCCCCTTGGGAAGAAGGCATAACCTGTTTGAAACTATTCACTTCCAATGAGGACAATTTCTAGAAAATAATTTAGCATTGAGTCATTAGCTGTCAATACTCCCAACAGCTGGAAGATCTGGAGTTTTAGGTTACTCCCTCCTACCTGACCTTCTCTATTTCAGCAGTTATTATGATTTAACCTTACACTTCACATGACATTGCTGAGAATCAAATTCTAAAGGAAAAATGAAGTGATCAAAATGATCATTCCCAAAGCCAATGTAACTTAATTCTGATTTCCAGCACAAACATTGTGAAAATTGAAGAAACAATTCATTCGTGTCTAGCTGTACTGGCTTCAGGATACAGATTGTTAAGTTGGATTTCTCCATTTCTTATTTTTCCAGCATTTCTATAAATATCAAATAAAAACTTGGGCTTTCAGAGAGCACTTGTGAAATGAACATCCTTGTTCTTTGGTCAGTACAATTACTAGGGCATAACTCCATTATTGCTCTCCATAGGAGATTTCCTGACATAGTTGGTGTTTCATTCAAAGTACAAAAATTGAATACTTCAAGTTGAATTTTGAGTTTATTTTCTGTGCTGAAATATTAGCTGAAATTTATAAGTGAATATGATGTTGATAATTATTATAATTTTAACAATATTATATTATTATTGCACTTTTAAATCAAATGCAATTAGAATTTAGGTAGAGTTATTTGCCACTCATATAACTTAAGCCTGACATAATTACAGAGAATGCAGAGAATTATCCCTAGGTGATTGTGCAAAAAACAGTATCAATGAGAGAAGCCCCTGTCCCCAAACAAAAAAGAAATGATAGTCAGTTCCCAGTACTGTAAGTGCCACATGAGAAAGACCCTCCTTAGAATTTACATGTTAAGACAGTTACTAAGAGCCAGGCCTGATGGTACAGGCCTATAATTGCAGGATCTCGGGAGACTAAGGCAGGAGGATGGCAAATTTGAGGCCAGACTCAACAACTTAGTGAGACCTTGTCTCAAAAAATAAAAAGCACAGGGAATGTGACTCAGTGGTAGATCAGCCCTAGGTTCAATCCCCGGTACTACCAATCAACAAAAACAAAAAGAAAACAAAACTACTAATAAAAACCAGGGCAATAAAACAAGGATTGTTGCAGAAATTTTTTAAATTTCCGAGATTAGAGCTGACATGACATTCACAAAGTTGTAAATGAAGATAAAATGACACTTCCCTTATTGTTCAGTCTCTTCTAGATCAATAAAGTATACTTTTCACAACATTCAAAACAATATATAACTTATCTTTTTTGGTTTCTCTTTAGTTTATATTTCCATCTTCCTATTCTGTGCTGGCTTCTTTTCTATAGTTTATAAATATGGTCAAGTCCTTCTTACACTCCATAGCCTTCCTTACCCTTGAGTCCTTTTGTTCCTTCCTTAATTAAGATCCTCTACAGAAAGGTCTGTAATGGAAAGATGCACTTGTTCTCTTCCTACCCACTCACTCCTTTTTCAAAAATAGGATCCCATCTCCAAAACTAACAAAAGCTATTTAAAGTCACCAGTAATGATCTATATTTCAAATTAAGTTAGCCTTTTCTCCATACTGACCTTATTTTACCTCTCAACTGAACTCAACGCTGAATGTACATATAGGCATATATATGGAAGAATATATATGGAAGAATATACCAAATAGATGTTTTAAATATAATTTGTACTCTATGGGCATGTTCTATTTTTGCAATTAAAAAAATAAAAATCAATACAAACAGATTCTAAACCCTGAAAAAATGTTATAAACATATATTGTCCTTTGAGGACAGAGCTAGTTTATTATCCTATTTAGTCTGAGCTTGACCCCCATGTCTTTCATGACTAGAACAAACTTTCAAAGAAGCCTGCACCACAGTCAGTGAAGAAAAAAAGAGAATGTCACTGGATTTGATGTTATATATCCAAAAGTTCTTATTCACTCTGTGGATCACTGACCAAAGGCTGCAAAATTTCCAAATTGAAACCATGAATGAGAAGAAAAGGCAGCCTCTGACTGGGGCACCTTCGTCCTGATTCACAGCAGCCCCATGGCTCTGGGGTTTGATGTGCCTCAGCAATGTTATTTTGGGTTAGTTACTAGGCAACTCTGCCTATGAGTCACGGGAGAGCACTCAGCAACACCATCATCCATGTCATCTTTCAATAGACTTAATACAATGCTAAACACCAGTCACCTTGTTCTCACAAAGGCCCGTGTCAGAAATCAGGACGGTAACCTGGGATGCGTAGGATGGTTTTATGCTGGCGGTTCATAATAGGCTATCATGTAATTTCAGAAATAAATACCATTAGGACTATTATGTCAATAAATGGCTTACTGAAAGGGAGTCAACATTAAGGAGTATGAAAAATAAATATCAATTCCAAAGGTGAGAGAATCAATAAATTAGACAGAAGATTTGGAAGATTTATTATCTCTTTCAAGTTTCCAGGATACAGCTTGAGCAATCATTTACTGTTTTCCATGCACTAAAATAGAAGACTTGTTCTTCCCTTCCCGGTATTCAGGACAACATACCCTGTAATCTGAGTGGAGACAAAAGCCTTTTCTCTTACACTAGCTGACTTAATTATTCTTTGTGCTTTTTAATTTTGCTCTATCCAAAATCTGAAAGTTGCCAGGGATTATAAGTATGGGGACTAAGAGGGAGAAAATTGGAAATATAAGAAATAAGATTTTTCCTAGGCAGATATTCACCCAGGTATTGAATGCCTCTGGACTCATATTCCACATATACCTGAATTTTAACATTTCCAAAGTATTTCTAACTCTGCTTCTCTTTCTATATACTTTATTTTCTCTAAGGCAACTTTCCACCATTTAACCACTCATATAAAAAAATAATTCTCATCTGTATCTGCCTTCATCGTAGCTGGACAGTTACACAGGACTCCATTCATAGAAGGACCTTATACTTGGTTAAGTGCTTAATAATTTATAAACAATGTGCTGTTTTCATTTTTGTGTTTCAATTTATGTAGCCTGCCCTACCTTGTGTTCCTTACAACAACTTAGCCCCAAATCCTGTGTGCACTCTACCTCCTAAACTAACCTATACAACTGACAGTTCTTTACCCCATATTCATGATTCAGGACTTCAACACTCTAACATGGGAACCAAATTTTGACCAGAATTTTAGGGGAAGCATCTCCTTGGCTTTGAAGAAAATCATAAGTGAGAGTCACTAGAGAAGAGTGGGGGAAATAATAGTCTAGTCATCAGAAAGAGCAGCAGACCATGCTAAAGTGAAAAAGCAGACAGTACCTGGATGCAGAGGCTTCTAAATCCTAGATGCTCTCTCTTTGTTCCTGTTCCTCTTCCTTCCATCTGTAAGGACATCTTTTCCAGCTCTTAGACTTCTAGTTGTAATTTCTCACTCCTAGCCCCATGAACCTCTGCATCTGAAACAAGATCTTAATATTGTTTATAATCTGTGCCACTCACTCTTAGGATTTAGCACTTACACTCCACATTTCTTTATCTAAATCCTCCTTTAAAGCCTATCTTACTCTCTGTAGTCTAGGCAGGAGGACAGACAAGGTGTCATCTCTTAGCACATGCATGAAAAGTCCTCAATGATACAATCCAATAAAGGAAGCTATTTGCTTTAGGCTGTTTTGTGGGCTATAACTCTCCACCTACCCAATCCCCCAGTTTAACCAGCAAATTTCTAGTTTTCATAAAATTTCAGGCATTATTTTCTTGTAGAGGCTGAACTCCTAGATAGACTCATCCCCTTCTTCCTCTATCTTTATGAGTTTCCAAGTTTCAACCAAAGAGTCAGCCATATTCATTGGATGTTTAGAGGGAGAAAGAGAAAGAGGAAGAAACAAGCTCTCTGGATTCTTAAGAAGGGCTGCAAATTGATATGGAAATATTATAGCCATCAAAGATACCTCGCCTACTAGATTCCCCCTGCAACATTCCCCTTTTTGGTAATTTCCATGGATTCTCTAAAAAGGTTGGTGCCAGTCTGAGCTTGGTATCACCAAGCACTTTCCTTCAGCCCTATGTGAGATAATAAATCAGAAGTCAGTGAGATCAGTCACCCCAACCTCTTGTATGCCCATCTGACCCTGCATGCATAAGGAAAGTCATGGGGTTGTCCCCTCCTGTTCCTCTGGAAGCAGCATATTAGTGTTTATGCTGCCTCACTGATTCTGAAGGGTCAGGTGGAGAGCCACAACTCCCTCCAATTACCTGGAATAGCTGAACTCAGCAGATACCAGATCTTCCTCCACAGGCTATCCCAAGCTGCCACTGCAATCCAGGCAACTGTGTGTGTACATAAGACTAATTCATTTTCAAAATAAAACAAAAAAATATGCTAGATTACACAAGGAAGATTTTCTTTCTCCTTCCTCCTCTTCCTCTCCAAATAACATAATTCCAACCAGATAGGCAGTTTTAGAATTAGGAATTCAGATGTCAATCAAATAATATCTCAAAATAAAATGTAATAAATTTTCTCAATAAAAGTCAATGCACACCTGTAATCCCAGTGACTCAGGAGGCTAAACAGGAAGATTACAAGTTCAAAGACAGCCTTAGCCTGGAGGATCAAGAGTTCAAAGCCAGCCTCAGCAACTTAGACTGGCACTTAGCAACTCAGTGAGACCCTGTCCCTAAATAAAATACAAAATAGGGCTGGGGATATGGATTAGTGGTTTGGCACGCCTGGGTTCAATCCTCAGTACAAAAAAAAAAAGAAGAAGAGAGAGAAAGAAACTTAGAAACCTACCAAAATCCTTTCCTATAATAAATAAAAGGATTTGAAATGTAGTTCAGTGGTAGCACACTCCTCGGTTCAATCCCTACTACCCCAGCACAAAAAGAACATTTCAATGTGTTAGTGTTTTATTTATAATTATATTGAAATATGAAAGAAAATGATTTTCTATTATTTTTGTATTTATTTATAACTTAATATACATGAGAATATCCATAAATTCCCAAAAACAATATAGGAAAGAAAAGACAAGGCAGTCACCTCTCTCCACTAACCATTTAAGCTTTACTCTGAGTTTTAAAAGTATATAATGCTAATAAATATCTCATATATTAACATTAAAAGCTAGTAATAGCACCTGATTTTTTGCTACTTTGCTATTTTCCTTTTTATTTCTAATTCACTTTAAAATGTTTATCTCCTTTTTCATAAGTACTGAGTTTACATTTCTGAGTCTCATTTTCTATTCTTTATTTAATAACTTTGTCAGAATGCTTTTAAATATAGAATCTATGATATTAACATCTATGATGTTAAGCATGTATGACCTTTTATTGGCTTTATCTTTCAGACATGAGATAAATGAAAATTAGAAAAGTTCTTGATCAAATTTTTCTGTTTCTATGGTCACATCACCTTTGATGATGCAAAGTAAAGTAAAATAAAATTGTAGTATATTATATCATTAATAAGTTAATATTGGAAACATGTCCAAAGGAAACAGGAGTATCTTCATCAAGTGCAAATTCTTTTGAAATTTCCTTGACATTTAATATGTATCAGTAACATCTGTAGAAAAAATATGTACACTATCTTCATTGGCATCACTTATTCGGGCTGACTGAAATACAGTTCCCCAAGTGGTTGTATGCTCAGCATCTAATGTTGCAGGCCTTGTACTATCTCCTATCTTCATCCCACTAGGGCAGCATAATGTATATGCTTTCAAAACTCTCTTAAAATCAATAGCTTAGTAAATGATAGGTTAATGTAGAAAGTAAGATTTGAAGAGTTGAGATACAAAATGTATATTCTTTTTTTCTACTTTACACTTTTATGCAAAAAATTATTATAACTGTACTATATTAATTTCTTCATTAGTGGTATTCATTTAAGCCCATCTATAGTACATTAAACCCAAAAAACTATGTATTTTGCCTTTATCATACTTAAAACACAATGTTAAACTTAATCCTAAATTACATAGAAATAGGATTATGATGGAACAAAAATATAACAATAATGATAGTAATAATATCATGACCAGTACTTACATAGCATATATTATGTGTCAGATATTGATCTATGTCCTTTACTGACATTAACTCATTTACTCTTATACAGTTAGTGCCATAGATCATTAGAGTTTCTTGTTGAACATTCTTTGAGAAACAATTGAGAGCTAACAAGACAAGGTCTGTTATTTCTTCCATAAGCTCACTACAAAAAGCAATGCCTACAATACAGACTTCATATAGCTCTGAACTTCAAAAAAAGGTATCACTTTTCACTTCACACCTATCAAAATGACTATTATAAAAAAAAAGATAAAAGGCACTGGTGAGAATGTGGAGAAAAGGAAACCTTTTGCACGCTTTTGTAAATTGGCATAGTCACTATGGAAAAGAGTATGGAAGCTACTATAATAATTTTTAATAGACCTGAAATATGATCCAGCCATCCCCTATTGGGCATATATCCAAAGGCAATAAAGTCAATATGTCAAAGAGACATCTGCACTCCCATGTTCATCAAACCATTATTTACAATAGCCAAGATATGGAATCAATCTAAGTGTTAAACAACTAATAAATGGAAAAATAAAAGGTGAGAAATATATATTTATGGAAAAGCTATTTAGTCACTAAAAGGAAAATCCAGCCATTTTCAAAAACATGAATAAACCTGAAAAATGTCATGTTAAGTGACATAAGCAGGCACAGAGGAACAAATACAACATGATTTCACTCAATGACGGTATTATGGGTTAGATATGAGGTGTCCCCACAAGCTGATGTGTGTAACAATGCAAGAATTTTCAGAGGTGAAATGATTAAATTATAAGACGTATAACTTAATCAGTGGATTAATCCACTGATATGGATTAACTGAACTATAACTGTAGGCAGTTAGAGTGTGACTAGAGGAGATGGGTCATTAGAGTTTTGGTTTATATTTTGTCCTTGGTGAGCAGAGCTGTCTTTCTTCTTCCTGGCTGCCATGTTCTCAAATGCCTTCTTCCACCACACCCTTCTGCCATGATGCTCAGGCCCAGACCTATTGAGTTACCTGACCATGGGCTGAGTCTGAAACTTTGAGCCAAAATAAACTTTTCCCCTTCTAGATTATTTTCTGTCAGATATTTTGATCACAGTGATGAAAATCTAACTAAAATGTATGTAATCCAAAAGAAAAAAAAAGGTGCTGTCATAGAAGTAGAGAATACAATGGTGATTAAAAGGACTGCTGGGATTAGAAGGAGGGAGTTTGAGAGATATTGATGAAAGGATAAAAAATTTGATTTGGGAAGAATAAGTTCAAAAGATCTACTGTACAATACAAAAAAAAATATATAGCTAATGTATTCTTCAAAATTGATGTCAACATTACCTCAGAATTACTGTTACCGCTGTTTACCGGAGTCCTTGCTTCCCTGAATGCTGAAGTATAATACCAGAGACACATGCGGAGGCAAGTTTAGAGTGGAAAGTAGAAGCTTTATTAAAGGACAGCAGAATAGACTTCTCCCCGGAGGGAGGAAGAAGGGGACCCAAGAGGTGGAATCCAAGGAAAGGGGAGGTCTTCCCTCTTTTATAGCTAAGGTCCTTTCAGCTTTCCCGCCTTACATCCTTTGTTCTGTTATCTTGCAGTGATGGAATGTAGGTGGGAAGGCCCAAAGGGTGCGGGACAGGTGGGCCCTAAGGAGTAATCTGGGCAGGGAGGGCCTGGAGCGGATTTTGGATTAGCATCTCCAGGTTTTCTGGGAGCTGCTTCATTAACATTTCCTTGGGATGGGCTCCAGGCCTTGGGGACATTTCAATTTCCCCAAGTGCTGCTCTGGTTTCCTGGACTCCATTTTCTATAATAACTTCCATTCTTGATTTTACCCAATTTACCTAACTACACTAACTACCTATCTGTAAATCTGGCTTCATTACCACAAAAATGGAAATGTATGTTGTTAATGTATATGTTAATTAGATTCATTAGATCATCTCACAACTTATGCTTCAAAACATCATGTTGTATTTTGTAAATATGCACAGTTTTATTTGCCATTTTAAATTTTTTTTATTAAAATTCAATGCACTATAGCCTACACCCCAAAATTTTATATGGTATTGAAGCCAGATTTAAAGTTAGGTAGTCAGTGTGGTTAGATAAATCGGGTCTAATATTGAGTGAAATCTAAAATGGAGGCCACACTGAGAATGATTCCAGGAAACGCAGGACAACTCATGGAATGTTAATGAAGTCCTGAAAAGGCCCTAGGCCAAAGTCCACCTCAAAGAAATGTTAATGAACAGCCCCCAGCAAAAAGGTGCTGACTCAGAAGTCCTTCCTGACCAGATTACTTCTTTGGCCCACCTGTGTCCCACCCCTGGGCCTTCCCACCTACATTCCATCACTGAAAGAACTATAAAAAGGGGAGACAACATCCCTTCCACGGATTCCACCTCTTGGGTCCCCTTCTTCCTCCGGGAGAAGTCTTTTCTGCTGTCCTTTAATAAACTTCTAATTTCTACTCTGACCTTGCCTAGGCGTGCTTCTTTGGTGTTATTCTTCAACATTGGGGAAGCAAGGACTTGTCACCGGTCAACAGCGGTAACAGTATTAATAAAAATATTTTATGGGTTTTTAGTTACACTTTTTTCTTTTTCCTGCAAATTATAAATATTAATTCAGTCAGGGCTGAGATGACAGTCAAATCTGAGGAAAATTCCCTTGTTGTTCTCTCAAAATCATCATCTTCTGAAGTCAGATTTTCTTTGGTCAAATTTGCACGTGTATTCTCTTTCTTCTTAGGGTATCTTATAACTCAGGAGGTCCCAAGATCCTTCAGATATATTCTATTGAACCTATCTAATAACTTCAGATAGATGGTCAGCCATTTTTCCCCCAAGAAATAGCTATGAATTAGTTTTCCATTAATTCCACTGGATCAGAAATTATTACTCTTGTTAGCCAAATGGTTTTCTCAAAACTAAATAACAGCTGGGCATGTTGGCTCATGTCTGTAACACCAGTGACTCAGGAGGCTGAGGTAGGAGGATGGAAAGTTCAAAGCCAGGTTCAGCAATTTGGCAAGGCTCTAAGCAACTTTGCAAGACTCAATTCACAATAGCTAAACTGTGGAAACAACCTAGATGCCCTTCAATAGATGAATGGATTAAAAAAAAAAAAGTGGCATACTTACACAATGGAATATTACCCAGCAATAAAAGAGAATAAAACCATGCCATTTGCAGGTAAATGGATGGAATTAGAGAAGATGATGCTAAGTAAAGTTAACCAATCCCAAAAAACCAAATGCCAAATGTTTTCTCTGATATAAGGAGACTGATTCATAGTGAGGTAGGGAGCGGGAGCATAGGAGGAACAGATGAACTCTAGATAGGGCAGAAGGGTTGGAGGGGAAGTGAGGGGGCATGGGGTTAGAAATGATGGTAGAATGTGATGGACTTTATTATCCAAAGTACGTATTGAAGTCACAAATGGTGTGACTCTGTGTACAACCAGAGATATGAAAAATTGTGCTCTATATGTGTAATAGAAATTGTAAAGCATTCTGCTGTCACATATAAATTAAAAATATTAAAAAGTACTGAGGGTATAGCTCAGGGATAAAGTGCCCCTTCAATTTTTCTTTTTTGGTACTGGCTCAATCCCCAGTACCAAAAAAATAAATAAATAAGTAAAAGTGATGACTTGGAATGACTAGAAATTATAGGTTATTTACTTTGACTTTTAACCAATATCTTTGGCATAAACTATGGTGCACATCAAATATGCCTTCTGTTCTCAATTACTTCTTTGCTTCCTTGCATGTAACCTCAACCATTCAGTTCGTTTTATACAATGGCTCTGAGTGGAAACCAAAGAATAGAAGAGTCATGCACAATCTCACAGTGACTTTTTCCTACCATAACTGAGGTGTCAAGATGCAGGTATAAATAAAATGGTAAAGTTTCTATCTGCCTGGAATCATGATTTGTAGCATTTGCGATTTCCATTGTGTAACTACTAACATGGCCAATTTTGAGCTACTAATACACAATTACAGAATGTGCAGTTTGAAAAAAATGAGCAGAATTGACTGTCACCATCTAGAATATACCCCATCTAGCACAACACTATAACTTCCAAAGAAAGAAGATGTACCTATAATTTAGGTATTGGAACAGAAAACATTGTTCCATATACTTAAAGGACATAATACTCAATATAGATTTTGGTTAAGTTTTGACATCTACACAAATAATGCTAAGGAAATGAGATGGTATGAAAGTAAGCTGTATTTGAGAAAGTGAATCTATAAAGGTAAAAGTGTTCCATAAATTTATTTGAGGATAGCACAATGTGTGCCACATCCTGCAAAGGTATACCAGCATATGTTCAGATTCAAACAACATTTTATTTAATGCATATTATGTCAACAATATGTTACTTATTTCTACACCAGTTACTCAATTCACCACAAACCCCTTTATCTTATCTTTATTTTACAGATGAAAAAATGAAGCATATGCAAAAAGCAAGAAATATGAAAAGAATTTGATCAAAGTTCAACATGCTGATTGTGAATCACATGTTATAGTCTCCAAAATAAAGAAAAGTAATAAAATGTAGCTAAAGAAAATAAAATTTTATTTTGCTCAAGAATTTCATCAAATTCTAAAGGTAATAATTTCCAAACATAATAAAACCAGAAAAAGGCAATGAAATATTTAAATTTTTTCATCTTTCTCCCTAACTTCAGTATATCCAGTGAGCATTTCAGAATCTCCTACTTGCTACATCTACTTCTGAGTTTACCCTCAATAACCACTATTCATTATCAATTATAAATATTGCTAGCATTAAGAATGATTTTTATAGCTACTGAAGTTTGATACAAACATCTCTCTTTAAAAACAAAAATCCCCATTTGTTCCTTAGTTATTTCTAAATTCATGGAGTACTTAGTATACTTCCCAAATAGAAGGGAAATTTCCTTAGCACATGTCAAATATTGGTAATCATGTAAGATACATACTCCATTACTATCTAATAATTTGACCCTCTAATTTATGAATCTGTTTTTTTAAATGATGTTGTTTAAGTCATCTAGAAATTCCATATTACCTAAAATACTTAAATGAAAGAACCTAGAGTTGTCTCATAAGGATCCCTCACTCTTTCTCTATACCTCTCATTAGCAGCAACTAAAGTTTAACCACACTTAACTATAACAATGTGCTAAAAATCAATTTAAATTTAATTAAATTAATTTATTTTTAAGTTAAACATAGCCAAATAATTGAATTCACAACTGAATTAAATTTTCTGGAAGAATAGCCAATTTTATTCACCCATGGTATTAAAGACATTCTCACAATGTCTACCCAGAGCATCATTTTACAATTTACAAAAGCACCTTGAATTGGTTTCATTTTCAAATGCAAACAGAGGAAGTTTTCTTATTCCCCAAACTCTTTTTAACTTCAGCACACCAAATAGAAAATTAGTCTCACCTGTAGGAAAGACAAAATGAGCAGTAGAAAGTTCATTAAATTTTTCCTTTTGAAGTTCTTCTTGGTAAAGATTACATAAGGCTGCCTGAAAATGGAATGGCTTAGCATAAGGTTGAAAATGCATTTAATATAATGAACAATTATAAAAATCCCTCTGCCATCTACTTAAGTTTATATTAGATATTGTTACTTCTTTTCGTTCTCTCTGAAAAAAAAAAAAAATCAGGCTTTCAGCATGCCAATCTATGATGCCTTTCAGAGGTTCCTGTCCTAAGTAAACATTATATTTGTGGATGGTCACTTAACCCTCTGCTCTCTCTCCTTCAGGGTCTTCTCAGACTAATAAATAACTAATCTAAACAACACTAATATTCACCCCCTTAGGTCCCTAATCAAATACATCTTAGCATTTCCCTACTTTTAACAGAGGGCTTTATTTTTAAATAATTCTAATATATTACCTATTACCTAATGCCATCGAAACAACAATTATGCTCTTGTAAATCTAGCCTGGGAGAGTATATATTAATGAGGGCAGAATATACTTTCCAAATAGAGCTGAAGTCTTGAGATTGTTGAAAATATTGGGATTAACAATCAGGAGTTCAATCTTTTATTTTAATCTCAAGTTTGCCATTATTGTTTCTCTGAGCTTCTATAATTCATTCATCTCTCTAGGACTCAGTTTTCCTGACATATAAAATAAGGATGCTGAACTGAAATTTCTTTCGTATCTGAAAAACTACAGTTAGGAAACAATGAAATAGAAATAAATGATCTGTCTAAGGAGTAAACTTAACCAAAGAATTCTACTCAATATGACAGTCGAGAATGAGCACCAACTATCAAATAGATCTCCAACAATGTGTCCTTCAGAAAAACCTTCCTATGGATATTTTTCATTCACTTACCAACAGTCACCCTCACATTTAGTGAAAAAGCCCAATTGTCAAAGAAATCACACACACCACAGGAAAATGTTGCATATATTAATCAACCAACTTCATCATAATCTAAATAGGATGAACAAATAAAAGTACCTGGATATTTAAAGAAAACCAGTAACATGTTAGAAAAAGACCAAGATAAATAAGCAGCAAAATTTATGACACTAATGGAAGAAATGCTTATTTAGGAAACATAAGAAACTTTTATAAATTTGAATTTAATGATCTCAATGATATTAGAGATAATAGTCTATTCATAAAACAAAGAAGATTAAAATAATATCATATAAAAGAAGCAATTAGTTATAGATAGTTTTTCCTTCCCCTCCACCTCCCTAACCATAAAAATAATTATTTTTAATAATTGGTAAATATATCTCTGTCTCCAATGGAGTAGGAATTTTATGTTGGTATGGCTTTTTAAGCATCTTTTTGCTTCATTTACTATCTATAATCCTAGAACTTCACAAAATTTTAATTTATAGTAGGAAACAAATGAATATTTAATGAACAGTAATTAAATAATTTAGGAAAAGATTGTAGAGCCAAAAATTAAGACAAAAGTGTTTAGATTGATTTAGCCTACCCCGCACTAAGCAAAATAAGGGCTAAAACAACAAAAGCACAAAATTATACCAGTAATATTCTGCTAAGTTTTATAAATCATAATTTAAAGTATGAAAAATTAAAATTATCAACTTAAATAACTCATCACTAATATCCAAAATAATAAATAAAATCAATTTGTCACTAGAACTTGTGCCAGGAGAACTGTCAGATATATGTGAAAGCATTTTCTGACATGCAAAATAATTCTAAAATGCACTATAACCGCAAAATATGTATGTATGTGTTGTAGAACAAAGAACAAATAGTCCAAGTATAGAAATGACATGAAACACAAGAACTGTGAAAGTTTCATTGTTTTGGATCTTTCTTCTAATGAATAGGTTCTGTTATGAACATACATAGCATAGTATTTTAATGAAAAAGAATTAATAGCATAGAAATTAATTTTAATCTATGTGCAATTGCTCTACTAGAGTAAATAATACTTACATATTCATGGCAATTAGTGGTATATAGAATCTACTTATAAATGAAGGACAGAATAATTTATCAAAATTACAGAACAGAATGTAATGACTTCAACTTTGACTAACTAAAAATAGTAATATAACAACAATCAAAACAAGAAATAGAGGAAATGAAAACAAAGGTAGATTGCTAATTTCCTGTTTCACAATTGGAGACAACATGAACTATCTAAATAAGAATTAGGAAATGTTAATTAAACAAAGAAAAACTAAAACTATAAATATCAAGGATCATGTTTTGAAGAAGAGTACAGGATTAATAGAAAGATGTTGAAATTCTTTTATTTCATGGTGAAAAGCCTTAGATATTATCAAAGCTGATAAAAGTATAGGTATAATATTAAATTACTCATAATTTATTAGCAGTGGTTGCCTTTGGGGTAATAATTGGGTCCCCACTTACTTGGAAAGAAAAACTTTGAAAAATTGGGAGTGAGTGAGATCATTATAGTTTACCAATTTTTATTCCATTTGATGTTTTTTGAATATGTCTTATTTCATAGTGCTTTTAGAGTAGTTTTACAGTAAATGAATCTAAAATGTTGCTAATAATATTATAGCTTCTCTTTGTGACTTATAGTCAATGAATTGCATTATTTATGCCTAACCACCCTAAGAAAGATTTTATTATCTTTATTTACAATTGAAGAAAAAAATGAATAGAAGAAAAAAAATAAAAAGGATTTGCCCAAAGTGAGACATCTATTAAATAACGATGCTAAGGCATAAACTTCAGTTTATCCCATTGTCATTTTTTTTCTTATTTTGCCATAGATCCATGCAAAAATTCTCTCAAGACCTTCACTGGTCTGTATTAAACTAGAATCTGGGAATCAATGACATACACAACATTTTTTTTCACTAGGTGACAGAATACATACAAAACTTTCTCTTTTGATAAAAAAAAAGAGTGTTTTTTTTTTTTTTTTTATCAAAACTGTGTGTTTAACCAGTCATGGGTTTTGAATGCTTGGTTATTCACAATTTTGTGAATTATGATGTATCTATTCAATGCCAGCCCCATATAAGGTGGTAGAAACAAATACTAAAATATGAATTCTGTTCACAGGAGTGTATATTTACTTAAGGGTTTGTAGCCAATTCTGTTCCACCTATGTTCTTGGCACTACCTTTTCTGAACAGACAATCTCAATTTCTAGCTGAAACCACTGAAGCCTGCCTTGTCAACTAGGCCTGAAGAAAATGCCAAGGAATGAATATGCTGAACCCAACCTGCTCCACCAATAGCAGCAAACCAAAGAATGATGGGATTTCATGGATAAATACAACAAATTCTTTGCTCCTTAGGTGGAGACACATTCACATGTGCATTTTCACTCTTTCTGGAACTCCTAAGGTATCCACCCCAGTTTTCCACAGGAATAACTTATTTGATAGCATACATTTTACTTTCTTGCTTTCTTTCCCTGTCTTATTTCTGCTGTCTTCAGGAATCTCCTCCCCAAGAAAGAACGGACCCTGGAATGCTTGTTTGTCAGTATTTGATTTTGAGGAAACTCAAATAAGACAGTTGCTGTGAATTACATTGTAAATTTGAAACTAAAACAACTAGAATAAAAGAACTCATTTGATATTACTTAGTCTGGTTACTTCCATACCATGAAACATTTCTCTCTCTCTCTCTGGATTTATAAAGCAAACAGACATTCTTCTGAGCCAAAATAATCTTTGTTATATAGTCTTATTTAAAATTCTAGCATTCTAGTGCATTTAAGATTAAAATTAAAATCACCATATTCAATGTCCATGAATATGTTTCTGAGATCATGTCTTCTAACTTCTTCTTATGCTAAATTTTATAGCCAAAAACATAGTTTTGGCCACATTTATCAGTCCTCTGTATGTAGTTGAATGCCTTTCTACTTAGTTTTATTCATGGAATAATGTATAAGATTTAAATAATTTTGTTGAAGTGTTTTTTAAAATAATTTGCAATATCTGCTGGATGTTTGGGAATCTAACAGATTCCTCAGAGCCATCTCTAAGGTGTAACACCAGTGCCATCCATAGATAAAGTTAGATCACATTGTGAGGATGTAGCCAAACACATGCAGGTAGAATCAGATTAAAAGTAAGAAACAAACAAAGAAAACTTTCAAAGATCAAGGAAGTTGCCTTTGAGTAATGCATTGGAACATGTCTTTAAAAAAAGTAAGTAAAAGGTAGCTCAGTTTTGTAAAGGACATACTCAGATTTTCCTTTCTATGTCTGGTTGATATTCTTGATTCACTTCTTACATAGTTCATGTTTTCTTGTCTTTTGGCAGTTGTGTTTTGGAACTTTCGGATATACCTTTATTCAGCACTTCCTCAATAACTTAACTGACTCACATGGTGGTAAACAAAAATGTTTATCAGGTAAAGTTTTAAGGGAATATGACTCGGCATCACCTCTGTTTGTGTTTCGCTGATATCTGGCATTTCTGTAATTTACAGCTAGTTATTTTATAGAAACTCACAATAAAACATCAATTAACTGTGTCTATAAGTGTCCATTTAATAATGTGAACATATAAATTCATGTATGGCCTTGTGCAGGGGATACAGAAACTTCTATTATTAGTACTCCTACATTAATAGGTAAAATAAAAAAATTTAATTATCTTCCTAATACATAGCTTATTGTAAATATTAAGAATTTAGAGTTCATTTGGTTGTAAAATAATAGATTTTTAAATCCACAAAAAGGTACTTGAATAGATATTTCTTATGAATATTTTAATAAGAAATTATGCTAATAGCAATTGCTAAAGTTAAAAATGGTTGAGGAGATTAATTATAATATGCTATGAGCAACATGAGACAAAAATAAATGATTCCTCAATCTTTAATGCTCAACTATTTTATTGATATATTCTTGATGAGAAAAAATAAAAATTAACCTTCTGAGGTTTAGAAAATTATTTTGAAAAGAAGCAATTAAAGAATTTTTTTAGTATGCATGTAAATATTCTGGTTTATTTTTAACAAGTGCTATATGATCTATGAGGAGCTTTCCTAGAAAATAGTAATTTGATTTAAGCCATTAACAATAAGAAGAAACAGAAGGATTATTCTACCATACACCAAGATTTATTATAAAGCTGAATTAGTATTTATGGTATCATTGCAAAGGTAGGTAAATAGATCAATATAATAAAAAAAGAGGGTCCAGAATCGATTCACACATATATGGACACATGATGGATGACAAAGGTAATGCTTGTTTGAAAAGGCAATAACAAAGAATAATGTTGTCTAAATGTTTGAGCCAATTTTATGTATACATGTGTATACAAGTTAAAAAAAATTGATTCTTGCTGTTAAATATGCATGAAAATTAATTCCAGGTGGATTGTCATTCTAAATGTAATGTATAAATGTTCTGAGATGTATCATATAAAAACATTTTCATGAACTTGTGGTAGGCATGATTCTCTTTTGTCACTATACTAAACATAAAATTGATAATTCCATGGCGTTACATTTTTTTTTCATCTAAAAACCCCACTTAGAAACTGAAAAATGTAAGCCATAGAGTGGAAGAAAATATTAGCCTCATCTCTGTTAAAGGATTTGCAGTTAGTGCATATATACACACACATACACACACAGATTTATATATAAATTCTATTAGTCAATAAGAAAAGGCAGATAATCTGATAAAATGGACTAGAGAACAGAATAGGCATTTCACAAAAGAAGACATGCAAATGGCCAATAAGCATATAAAATGTGATCAACATTACCTCTTATCCAGAACATGAAAATCAAAATCACAACTATATACCACTATGTGTATACCAGAATGACTAAATTTAAAACTAACCATAACATTTAATGGTTGAAGTTTTAATACACAGCTTATGAAAGTAGAAAGATGAAAGTGAATTCTTCAAACCACTACATAAAATTACTCAGTAACATCATCTAAAATTTAATGTATGTAAAATCAGGAAGAAACAATTGTATTTCATAATAAATATCCAAAATTTGTATGTGTGTACTCATGTGTGTGTGTGTGCTTGTGTAGACAAGATCACATATCAAAATATTTGAAGCATCATTACTTATAATGGTCAAAAACTGAAAACAATCCAAATGTCGTATGATTAAAATTAAATTATGGAATATTCATAGAGTAAAATATGGCAGTGAAAATACATAAACAGCTATGTATAATCACATGGGTGAATATTGTAGATATAATGCTTAACAAAGAAGGCTGACTCACAAAAATACATATGTATATGTATATACATTATTTATTTCATAATTATATTCTATTATATTTTAGTTTATGGTTACAAGTTTGAGTATTTTTGTTGTTTTTCCTTGTTTAGAGAGGAGTATGAAGGAGGTTTGTTAGGTACTGGTAATGCGCTTTATTTTAACCTCAATTGTGGTTATGTATGAGTGATTATGCAATAACTCATTGAGCTTTACCTTTAGCATTTTACATTTTCCTGAATATATTCAATATTCTAACACCATTTTTTAAAACAAACTTTTGGCTCTTGTCTCAAAATACAGCAACATGGATGATATTTACTCTTCCACATGAAATGAACAAAGAGAGACAAAATACAAGAAGCCACACATTTCAAAACACTCCACATTAGCAATAAAGGAGAGTGATTCCCAAAAGATAGAAAACAAATGAAGTGGGCTTTAACATTTCCTTAGTTTTCTGACTAAAGAGAGCTCCCCAGAGGTGGATATAGTAGATGCTCTGAGTTAAAGAGACAAAGCTGAAAGTATGGGGAAATCAAGATGACTAGAGCTTGCATCCAGGAGTACCAGAGAGTAGAGAACAATTCTGAAACACAATAGAAATGAGCCAAGGATTCCACTAGCGTATTCAAGAGAGTATGATGCAGTATGTGTTTATGAGGAAACAAGCCTAGACCAGGAAAAGAATCATTTGTAAGACTAAGAGTTAACAGTGCCTGGTGATTGCTACCTTATGGGAATAATGCCATTACCACCAAACAGAAGGGAAAATCCCATAACTCATGAGATTTTGTAGAAAATTCAAAAGATTCTTGCATAAGTATTCTTAAAGTAAATGATATTTGCTCCTGTATAAAAAATATTCAAAATAACATCCAAAATAATCAAACTGTTTCCAAGTAACAATTACTTCACAGAACAAATCCCAAGAGCATTTATAGGAGTTTGATAACATCCAATAACCACCAAGGTAAAATTCAGAAAGTATAATATCCAATTAAAGATTAGCAAAAATACTGAGAAACAGTAATGCAGCACATAATAGGGACTAGTGTTAGAATTAGCAGACAAGGACCTTAAAACAGTACTGTATTCTGTATGTTTAAACAGAAAACTTCATATTATGTGATTAAGACAGACTAGACATTGGAGAAGAAAGTGTTAGTGAACTTGAAAACATATCAAAGAAACTATACAGAGATAATATATAAATATAATATTAATATATATACTATGATAAAAGTAAGGAGCATCAGGGCCCTACAGGACAACTTTATAACTCCTTAGATATGTGTAATTGGAGTAGCCAAAAGAGGCAAGGGTACATAAACAAAATATGTACAGTAATGAAGATCAGTGTTTTTCAAATTTTACGAAATCTATAAAATCCCAGATGCAAACAGTTTATTGATTCTCTAGAACAAGAAATAGGGAAAAAAATTGATAAGTCATGTCATACTCCAATTGTTCAAAACCAGGAGTAAAGATCATTTCTCAAAAACAGTTATAAAACTAAAATGTGTGATTCAATTATAAAACTAAAACTCTATTTTTTTATTTTAATTAATTTATTTATTTTAATTAGGTATATTTGACAGCAGGATGCATTTTGATTCATTGTACACAATTGCAGCACAACTTTTCATTTCTCTAATTATACACAATGTAGCGTTACACCATATGTGCAGTCATACATATACCTAGGGTAATGATATCCATCTCATTCCACCATTATTTCTGCCCTCATTCCCCTCCTCTCTCCTCCCCTCTCCTCCCTCCGCTTTGCCCAATCAAAGTTCTTCCATTTTTCCCGTGCCCCCCCACCCCATTATGAATCAGCATCCACTTATCAGGGAGAACATTTGGCCTTTGGTTTTGGGGATTGGCTTACTTAGCATGATATTCTCAAACTCCATCCATTTACCTGCAAATGCCATAATTTTATTGTCTTTTAATGCTGAGTAATATCCCATTGTGTTTATATACTACAATTCCTTCTTTCATTTATTTATTGAAGGGCATCTAGGTTGGTTCCACAGTTTAGATATTGTGTACTGAGCTGCTATTAACATTGATGAGGCTGTGTTACTATGGTATGCTGATTTTAAGTCTATTGGGTATAGACTGAGGAGTGGGATAGCTGGTCAAATAGTGGTTCCATTCCAAGTTTTTTGAGGAATCTTCATACTGCTTTCCAGATTGGTTGCACCAACATACAGTCCCCACCAGCAATGTATGAATGTGCCTTTTCCTCCACATCCTCATCAACACTTATTGTTGTTTGTATTCTTGATACCAGCCATTCTGACTGGCATGAAATGAAATCTTAGAATCGTTTTGATTTGCATTTCTCTAGTTGTTATAAATGTTGAACATTTTTTTCATATATTTGTTGATCAATTGTATATCTTCTTCTGAGAAGTGACTATTCAGCTCCTTAACCCACTTATGGATTGGGTTGTTTGTTTATTTTGGTGATAAGTTTTTGAGTTCTTTATATATCCTGGAGATTAGTGCTCTATCTAGTGTGCATGTGGCAAAAATTTGCTCCCAAAATGTAAGCTCTCTCTTGATGGTTTCTTTGGTAGAGAAGAAGCTTTTTAGCTGGAACCCACCCCATTTATTAATTCTTGATTTTATTTCTTGCACTTTAGGAATATTGTTAAGGAAATTGAGGCCTAATCCGATGTGATGAAATTTGGGTCTACTTTTTTCTCTATTAGGCGCAGGGTCTCTGGTCTAATTCGTAGGTCCTTGGTCCACTTTGAGTTTTGTGCATGGTGAGAGATAGAGGTTTAATTTCATTTTGTTACATGTGGATTTCCTTCCCCAGAACCATTTGTTGAGGTAAAACTCCATTTTTGAGTATGTTTTCAAAGGATTTAAAATAAGTATGTCTAAAAAAGGTCTGTATGCCCATGTTAATTGCAACATGAGCACAGAAGCCAAGTTATATAATCAAACTATGTCTCCATTGTGGATGAATTACTATGGCATATACACACAATGGGATAGTATTCTGCCTTATAAATAAATAAAATAAAATGAGTGAAATTAGAGAACATAATGCAGGCACAGAAATACAAATTGTGTATGTTCTCATTTATGTATATATGGAATCTAAAACAACCAAACTAACAGCAGCAAAGGGAAGAAAAGTTTTTATAGCCTAATGGTGGGGGAAATGGGAAGATGATAGTCAAAGTGAACAAAATTTTAATTAGGTAGAAAAAGTTTTTTTCTTTGACTATATTATACATCATAGCATATTTAGTAAATAATAATGTATTTTACAATTCAAAATTGCAAAAAGAGCAGATTTCAAATGTTCTCACCATAAAATATTTTAACTGACAGATACACTAATTAGTTTAATTGTTTATTCCACATTGTATTCATGTGGTAACCTCACACTGTACCTCATGAATATGAACAACTATTATCTATCATTTAACAATAGGATACAGTTTTAAAGACAGAAATAAGAATAGCAGTTTGATTATTTTCAGGTGAAATGAAAGCAAAAAGGTAATGAAGCAGCATTTTTATAATATCAAAAGAAAACAAGTATAGCACAAATTATATAACTATAAAAATACTTTTCAAAAAAATAGGGCAAAATTGACAAATGGTTTCTTCCTGGGGTGATTAAAATGTTTTAAGTTAGCTAATGTTAATATTTGTACAATTGTGTGCCTGTAACTATGCTAAAATCCACTGAACTATACACCTTAAAAGGATGAATTTTATGGCATCTAAGTTATAGTTAATGTCTAGTACTCTTACATGAGAAAGTAGAGGAAGATATGAGAAGGAAATTTCCTTAATTTAATAAAGAGCACCCATGATACAATGTCCGCTTACATTATCCTTGTTGGTGATGGAAAGCATTTCCTCTAAAACCAGAGACAAAAAACACTTCTAAAAATCACTGCTAAAATCTCTTCTTTTCAACATTGTACTGGAGAATTTTTCCAGTGCAATAGGGCATGAAACCAAAATAAAAGACCATATTTTTGTGATAAAGGAAGAATTTTAAATGTCTTTACTCACATACATTATATGTAGAAAAAAATAATATAAACTATAATCAAAATCTACTCAAACTAAAACATGAGTTTAACCATACTTATATAGCAAAGTTGACTGAGCTTCTGGCTTGTAGATGAAAAATGAAGATTAAAAGATTAAATGCATTTCTATATTCTAAAAGTGAACAATTGGAAACTAAATTTAAAGAAGCCAATAACCATTTGAAACAGCACTAAAGATATAAAATAGAGAGAAATCTGACAAAATATGCTAAAGATCTGTACTTAAAACTACAAATGATTGCTGAGAGAATTTTTTTTAAAATACACCTCTTGATGGGGTATATAAATATATTCAATACAAAAACCAATATTCCCACATTGACTAGCATATATCATTACTATCGTTATAATAACAATCGAAACCACAACAGACTTTTAATAGAAACTGATAACCTAATAATAAAGTTCATGTGAATATTAAAGACTGAGAATTAGCCAAAACAACTTTGATTTTAAAAAATAAAGAAGAAGGGCTGGGGATGTGGCTCAAGCAGTAGCGTGCTCGCCTGGCATTCGTGCGGGCCCAGGTTCGATACTCAGCACCACATACAAACAAAGACGTTGTGTCCGCCGAAAACTAAAAAATAAATATAAAATAAATAAATAAATAATAAAGAAGAAAAAACATGGAGGATGATCATTGTCTGATTTGGGGGGTTATCAAAAACTATAGGCATTGAGAAGCATTACATAAAACAGTATGGAGTTTCCTCAAGATATTAAAATATTTCTATCATGATTCAGAAATCCTGCTCCTGGATATATACCCTAAGGAAATGAAATCAGTATCTTGAAGAAATAGCTGTACCTCCACATTCACTGCAGCATTACTCAATTCAAGGTGTAAAAATGACCTAAACATCTGTTTATAAATGAATAGATAAACCAAAGGTGATATAAATATGTGTCTCTGTCGTGTTTGTGTAATAACACATACATATACACATAATGGAATTTTTCAGCCATAAAAGAAGAAGATCTTGCCACTGCAACAGTATGAATGAATCTGAGCCCCATTATGTTAAGTAAAATAAGTGGGCAGAAAGACAAATACTGTTGGATCTCACTTACATGTGAAAACTGAAAAAAAAAAAAATCAAACACATAGAAGCAGACAATAGTCTAGTGTTTTCCAGGGACTGGAGACATGTTGATTTAAAGATACAAAGCATCTAGAGAGATAGTGTATAGTAAGCTGATTATAGTTAACATCGTATTAAATACTTCACATTTGCTGAGAGTACATATTAATTGTTCTCATCACACACACACATGTACACACACACACACAAATGTTAAGTTATGTGAACAGATAGATGTGTTGATGAACTTGATTTTGGTAATCATCTCACAATGTGTATTTAGATCACAGCATCTTGTAGACCTTAAATATATATGATTTTTTTTTACTTGTCACCTGTACCTCAAAAAACATTGGGGATGGTGAGAAAATTTTTTAAAATAGAAGAGCTGTATTGGTATCAGTCTAGATGTTTGGTATCAAATAGGTCAAAAGAAAAATATTGAATGTTATAAAAATAGGCCTACATGATTGGGAAGATGGAAGAATAGAGGCACCCAGCACTTGTCTGATTTTGCATACAACAGAAACAAAGAAATAAATGTGTCACTCTTTGAGGACGTGCGGGGCAATGGGGGACCACTGGACACTGACAACAAAGAAAACAAATCCTGGTGAAATCCAGAGACTAGGGAGGAAAATAAGACAAAAGAAGTAGAATATCCCAGCACCTTCTACTAAGCACCTCAGTTGGAAGAAGAGGGTTCTCCTCTTCAAGAGATAAATTTGAAAGAGAAAGAGTCTGTTATAGTTTAGATGTGAGTTGTCCCCCAAAGCTTATGTGTGATATATGCAAGAAGGTTAAGAGGAGAAATAATTGGGTTGTAAGAATCTTAACCCAATCAGTGAATTAATCCCCTGACAGGGATTCACTGAGTTGAACTGAAGTGGTAGGGTGTGGCTGGAGGATGGAAATTGGGGCATGGTTTGGGGGGTATATATTGTGTCTGGCCAGTGGAGATTTTCTCTCTCTGCTTCCTGATCCCCATGTGAGCTGCTTTCTTCACCCACACTCTTCTACCACGATATTCTGCCTTACCTTGAGCCCCAAGGAATGAATCTGGCTGTCCATGGACTGAGACCTCTGAAACTGAGTCTCCAAATAAACTTTTCCTCCCTATACAATTGTACTGGTTAGGTCTATTAGTCACAGCAGAAAGAAAGTTGACTAAAACAGGGTCACAGCATGGTGCAAAAGGCTATGAACCTGCAGGAAAACCGCTTAAATAAATAAGTGACCTAGAGTCTGCACTGCAAGCTACTTCTGGAGAAGAAACTTTACTGCATCTCTCAAAGAACTAGAGTGCTACAGCCAGGAGCCATCCTGATAAGGGTCTTATCAGATTATACTCTTTTAGGGGTCAGAAAATCAGGCAAAAACATATCCCAAGGTCCCTATTCATTCTCCACTGTCTTGACTGGGCAGGGTTAAGGTTAGGGTTATAGTTATGGTTAGAAATGCAGAAACACCTTGCACCCCTGGCATGAAACAGTGTCTTTCACTTAATCTCACTGAGGATTTTATGCTGCAGAAAGCACAAGTTGGGAAGTGGAGGGCAATGCCCTCTAAAATCCCTGGCT
Source organism: Marmota flaviventris (assembly GCF_047511675.1). NCBI lineage: Eukaryota > Metazoa > Chordata > Mammalia > Rodentia > Sciuridae > Marmota > Marmota flaviventris. The sequence continues at coordinate 99,241,628 of NC_092505.1, read as the reverse complement.
TCAGTGAACCTGCTCTCTGTGATTGGCAAGGACATCAATTGTATGCAGTTTCTCTGGAGAACCAGATCCAAAGTCACTAAAGTTTAGGGTAGTAGATCAGTTAGTTTCCACAACTCCCCTTCCAGCACAGAACTTGGTGGTTCAAATGTTCTTGTGTCTCCAGAGGGTTTGGCATTTGCTATACCTCAACTCCACAGATTAAAAACCTCCAGAGCAAATATAGGCCTGGAGCCAGTTGCATTCCACCCAAACTTAGAAAATATCACTTACTGTGACCTACACATTTACCATGTCACCAATGTGCAGACTAAAAATTTCCAGAAAGAATATACCACTGGGGAGCTGGGGTTGTGGCAGAGTGCTTGCTTAGGATGCGAGATGCACTGGGTTCAATTCCCAGCACCACATAAAAATAAACAAATAAAATAAAGATATTGTGTCCATCTACAATTAAAAAAAAAATAAAATAGAATATACCTCTGGTGCAGACACTGTCCCACCTTAGCCTACCGCGCAAGAAATGCCTGGCACAACCTCCATTCTACCCCAGACAGCTTCACTAGAATGGAGATAAATGTCAACAAGCTGTGACCTACTGCCGAACATACAGCTTTTCCTGACCTCAGAAAATATGGGGAGAATATGAGATTCTCACAGCGCACAACCAGCCACCCTCACTTGCATTTCTGAGTATCTTGGCTAAGAAGAATTTTGTACTCATTCTTTTCTTCTAGCTTTCTATATTTTAAAAAATTTTATATGTTTATCTTTCTTCTTTTTATTTTATTGTATTTTTATATATTCCAATTTGATTTCTTCTCTCTTATTTGTTCCTTTTCTTTTCTACCTTTAATATTTTCATGTTTATTCTTCTTACTTTTATTTATCTAAAATTATTTTTAATGTTGTATATAGTATCTTTAATTTTTTCCAGTGCTTGGGATTAAGCCTGGAGCATCATTCACACTGACAGGGTGCTCAGCCTCCAGGTTACAGTCCCACCTCAGCTAAGAAATATTAAGCCCAACTCTGGTCACAATCCAATCCTGCTTGAAACCTGGTGGACACTTCCACTTCATGAAAAGAGGAGACATAAACCACCAGCTCTTTACCCATCCCTATGCAGGCACATTGAAGGTTATGCTGAAGCCAAGCTCCTAGTACTATACACTATAAAAATTGAAGACAGATAAAACACAATGGGTTTTGACAGCACATCTGCACATATCCTCTGCATCAGTTTAGCTGCACCTGGTCTAATTGCATACACCTCATAAGACTGAAGGTGATGTTCAGAAAGGAGGAGCTGTGATTCTAGACCCTGCCCCTCTCAATGAAGTACCCAGATATTCACTAATCTCCAATTAGAGCACAAGAGCAGAGGACCTTTCAAAACAACTGGGGCAATCAGCATTAGAATGACTTTCAAGGGAAAGAGCCACCATTATCAGTGTCTGTGGAAATCCCTTATTCCTGATAAAGGCTACCACTTGCATAATTAGAGTGACCACAGAAGACATCCTCCATATATTCTGCTGCCAACATCATGTCTGCCTGAAGTACCAGAGTATCCTCACTCTTATAAAACTTGCAGATAGAGTGGATCTTTCTGATTCTAATATAGTACACTCTGTACTCAAACCCATGAATAACAAAAAGAAGTTTCAGGGAGATTACAGAGTCCAGTTGGACATAAATTCAACATTACACAAGAAACCAGTACTCAAAGTCATATTGACATAAGATAGCCATGCACTGACAAAGATACCACAAAAATGTGGAAAAGATATCCCTCCCTACATATCAGCCAATCTCAATATAGGAAGATATGTTAAAAACCAAAGTAATGTCCCCTCCAAAAGTTTATAACTCCATAGTAACAGATTCCAGAGTGATAGAAATGAATGACTTTCTGAACAAAGAACTAAAAAAAGAAAGCTCAATGAAATTCAAGAGAATATACATAAACAGTTTAATGAATTAAGAAAGACAAGCAGGATGTAAATGAGCAATTAGAGATTTTTAAAAAGAAGACAATACAACAGATGCCACTGAAATCCAAGAATCATTAGGGAATATTTTGAAAAATAATGCTAGTCATTTGGAAACTATAGAAGAAATGAACAAATTTCTAGACGCAGAAGACCTAACAAATTGAACCAAGAGAATATTTTTTTAAAGTCTAGATATGTCAATAAAGAAAAATGAAAATGAAGCAGAACAAAATGCCGTCCAAAAAAGAAGAACCTCAGGATCAGATGAATTTATTGCTGAATTTTACCAGAATTTTAAGGAATAATTAACACCAATGCATCTCACTCTATTCCATAAAATTCAAAGGGAAGGTATGCTCCCAAATTCAGTCTACAAAGCCAGTGTTACACTGGTTCCAAAATCTGATAATGATAACAGGAAAAAACAAAAAAAAGGGAAGAAGAAAAAAATTGTAGAACAATATCCCTGATAAACATAAATGCAAAAATTCTCAACAAAATGCTTGCAAATTAAGTTCATTAACACACTAAAACTATCATACATCATGATAAATTGGTTTCATTCCAGGGATGGAAGAATGGTTCCGCATACACATATCAATAAATTTTAAAAATGCCATAAATAGAATCATGGATTTAAAAATTACATTTTAATATAGATACAAAAAGCATTTGATAATTTCCACATCCTTTCATGATAAAAGCCCTGAATAAATTAGTTACAGAAGGATCATACTTCAACATTATAAAGGTTATATATTACAGACAAACCCACAGCCAACATCATAATGAATGGGGAAAAAAACTTGAAGATTATTTCCTTTAAGATAAAGAACAAGGCATATATATCCACTTTCATCACTCTTATTCAATATAGTACTAGAGAATTTTACCTGGAGCAATCACATAGGAGAAATAAATAAAAGGCTTACAAATAGGAAAGGAAAAAGTAAAATTATCTGTTTATTGGACTGGATACATAGAAAATTCAAAAGACTCCGCCAAAGACTTTCAGAACTGATAAATTTGGTAGAGGATACAAAATCAACATACAAAACAGTAACCTATCCATATATAAATAATAATCTTGATAAGAAATCAGAAAAATAATCCCATTTATAATAGCCACAAAATATGATACATAGGAATAAAATTAAAAATGTGAAGACCCTCTAAATAAAAACTACACATCACTGAAGAAAATAATTAAAGACACTACACAGTGAAAAGACCTCCCACGTTAATGAATTGAACCAACCACCCAAGACCATCTACAAAAATCAATGCAATGCCCATCTAAATAACAATGACATTTGTCACAGAACCTAGAGAAAATAATATTAAAATTCAAATGACAACACAAATGACCCTGAATAGCGAAAGAATTCTGAACAATAAGAGAAATGCTGGAGGCATCACAATACCTGACTTCAAAACATATTTCAGAGCCATAGGAAGAGAAGCACATGAAATTGGCATTAAAAGACACAAAGAACAATGGAAGAGAATAGAGGATCCAAAAATAAACCATATGTCTAGCCAATCAATTCTTGACCAAAGTATCAAAATCATACTTTGGAGAAAAAAAAACAGTCTTCCCAATAAATGATGTGGGGAACACTGGATGTTTCTAGGTAGAAAATGAATGTTTGACCACTCTTCCTCACCCTGCAAAAAAATAAACTAAAAATGTGTTAAGGACCTCATTATAAGATTTGGAAATTTTGAAACTACTAGAAGAAAATATGAGGGAAACAGTTTAAGATATTGGCACAGCAAATTATTTCCTGAATAGAACTCCAGTAGCCCATGAAAGAAAAGCAATAATTCTCAAATGGAATTACATCAAATTAAAAAGCTTCTGCACAGCAAAGGAAAGAATCAACATAATGAAGAGACAACCTACATCATGATAGAAAATCAGTGCAATTATTTATCTGAAGGAGAATTCATACCAGGAATATATGAAGAAAAAAATTCTAATTAATAAGTGAGCAAATTTTCTGGATAGACATTTCACAAAAGAAGAAGGACAGACAATAAATATATGAAAAAAACCTTTGTATCTGTAGCCATCAGGGAAATATAAATCAACACTACCTTATGTTTCCATTTTACCCTATTTAGAATGGCTATTACCAAGAAAAAAAACACAGTGATGCTGATATGGTGGAGAAAAATGAACATATACACACTGTCGATAGATATGTAAAAGAGCATAGCCATTATGCTATAGATCTGAACAAATGATCTAGACACTGACTACTCCTGAACGTGTATCAAAAGAAATGAAGTCAGCATGTAACAATGCACACCCATCGTTCCTGGGGCACTACTCACAATAGCCAAGATCTGGTATCAGCCTATGTGGCCAACAACATGTAAATGGATACATTATTCAGTCATAAGGAAGAATGATGTTCTATTACTTGCAGGAAAATATATGGTACTGGAAGACATGCTAACCAATATATGACAAACACCTAAAGACAGATATAACATTTTTCCTCTTATGTGAAAAAACTAAATAAATAAACAAACAAAAATAAAAACCTGAAAGAAAGGCTTTTAATAGACAGGGAAGGGAGGAAAGAGAAGGAAGTCAGGGGAAAGAATGGGAAGGAGATAGGAGAGTGGGCATGAATGAACTCTGCATATGCATGAATGTAATGTCCCATAAATACGTTAATTTGTGAAATTAATATGTGTTAATAAGTATAATAATAAGAAGAAAGAGACCTATATATACATACCAATTAATTTTTTAAAAAGAGACAATTCAATGGAGAAAAGATAATTTTATTCCAACAAATAATTCTAGAGAAATTTTATGTATAAATGCATGTACCTTACATCATATAAACATTAGCTTAATATGATCCTAACTCTAAGTTTGAAAATAAAATCTAGAAATTTTAATAGAAAACCATGAACTTGGGTTAGATTCCATAAGTCTTAATAGCCATTCTAAATAGGGTAAAAAGGAAATATAATGTAATGTTGATTTATATTTCCCTGATGGCTAAAGATACTAAGGATTTTTTTATATATTTATTGTCTGTCCTTCCTCTTTTGTGAAGTGTCTATTCAGAAAATTTGCCCACTTATTTTTCCCTAAAAAAAAATAACTTTGATGAAAATTGAAACATCTCTTAGAAAGACACTTTAATTGTCTAAAATGACAAGCCATAAGGGAAACAATCTTCAAAGCATACATTTAGCAAATGACTTGTTTCTAGACATATATAGGACTTTTAAAATTTCAATCTGAAGAAAAGTCATTTTTAATTTTTTTTAAATTAAAGATACTTAGGAAAGAAAATATATTGTTTGCAAATGTGCACATGAAAAAATGTTGAAAATCATAAGTGATTAGGGTAATGCAAATTCAAACTATGAGCTGCCACTACATACCTCCTAGGATGACTAACATTAAAAGCATTTGTGTGTGTGGGTGTGTGTGGGTGTGTGTGGGTGTGTGTGTGTTGTGTGTTTGTATGTGTGTGTGTAACTACTGGAACTCTCATGCATTGCTCAGAGAATGCACATTGCTACAACTGCTTTGGAAGAATTCAACACTTTCTCAGAAAGTTAAAAATATACTTACCTCATGAGTCAATCATTCCTCTCCCAGGCATTTACTTGCCAAAGGAAAACAAAACCATATATATGAAACTCATATGCAAATGTTCACAGCAGTTTTACTTGTAGAAACATGAAACTACAAACCAAATATCCATAAACAGGGGAAGAATTAAACTATTACATTTAATTCACAACATGGAATGTAACTCACTGATTAAAAAAAAAACAATGAACTATAAATATATACAACATAAATGATCTCAAATAGTTATGCTATGTAAATTAAAGATAAAAAGATAACCTATTCTAATATACAATTTATATGATATTCTAGGAAATGCAAACATGACAAAAAAGCAGATAAGCCTTTGCCTATTTGCAGAGAGAATGAAGAAGGAAAAACTTTGGTGGTGAACAATCTTTTTATTGTCCTTGTGATGGTAATGGTTTTATGGATGTATGCACATGCCAAACATTAAATTGTATAATTTGAACATGCACAGTTTTGCATATGCCAATTATGCCTCAATTAAAACAGATTTTGTAGCTGAGTTATATTTATGTAACATATGCATCTACATTCTCTAGAGTTGATTTGTTTATCTGGGAAAAATGTCTACTTCTTTATACATATCTGCTAAGACTATATGTTCAGTTACCAAAAAAAATAATGTTCCTATTTTTTAGTTGTACTCTTCTTCAAATAGTTTTGAGTAGCTTCCCTTCTCATTTAGAGCTATACTAAGTCAAAATATTGTCTTCCTACCCAGTGTCTGTACATTAAATATTTGGACTGAGAATATCATTACTGGTCCCTTCAGTCTCTTTTCTCAACATTTATACCAACCATCTACTCTTGCTTATAGTGGGAATTAATTATTCTCTCTGAGAAACAGGCTAGGTTAACAGAATGAACACACCATATCAGGCAACCAGGAGTCTTTGTTTCCTCACCTCCGTTTATTAAATAAGCAAACATGGACAGCCCTTTAACCTCTTCTGAGCATCAGTTGCATACTAGACAATAAGGACATTAATTCTTGTCAGAAGGATTGCTAAACCAGAAGATTTGTTAGGGATATTTTCAAGCAGCTGCAACACTATGTATGTTACTAAAATTCGAAATTGGGTTTTTAATATTCGAGATCATAAAAATCAAACAGCCATGATGCTAGACATATTACTAAAATTTAAATTCATACATTTCATCAGTCAAGATTATACATTGATTTTTATAATAACTCAGAACAATCCTCGTAATTACTTAGGGTCCATAGGAAATGTTATTTAGGAAAACACGTTCATCTAAAAACTACATGTTCTCTTATTGTTTATTTCTATGATTTCTTCAGAAGCATATGAGATATGTGCATTTTTAAAATACTTAGAAATTCTTCCTGGCAACATTTCTAAGAATGATTGTGCTAACCAGAAAACACACACTTTCATATACATACCTATTTGGCAAATCTTGCTTTTGGTGTCTATAGATTACCTAAAAATTTTGACAACTATGTTCCTTAAAGAGTATGATGTTTAAACTTTCTCATCTTAAAGTAAGGAAAAAACTGAATCCCAGAGAAGTTAAATGAAAAATCAGAGACATTCTGCTAAACGGAAGAATTCAGTGTGATGTTCTAATCTAGTGAGAATTCACACAGCAATGAAAAACCCTATCTGTCCTGAGGAAATGTTCAGATAAAGATGTTCAATTCTCACTGCCTCAAAATAAAGAATTGTCTTCCTGAAATGATCAAAATAGACTTACTCCTGTGGCTAAATTTCAACCATTCAATAGAAACTCACAATTAAAATGCATGATTCAGTGTTATATCTGACTAAACAAAGCAGTTATGGTCCTAATGGTATCTTTTTGCTTTTGTCATTGTAAATAGTTTGTTATCTATGAGAACAGAGAGATATTACCTATATTGATCCTAAGCAGGCAGATAATCTTTTAAATGAATATCCTACCTTTATTTCTAAAACTGTTTCATCTGTTTCCTGGAAGCTATTAGTAATTATAGTATTTTATTCTGTCACATGGGAAAAGCTTTTAATACAAACACTAAATATGTTAATGTGCAGTAAAACACTAGGATTGATAGTAAGTTTGATTCTTCAAAGAACATACTCATATTTCTGATTAATGACTCTAAGCTGATTAGTATTTAATGCCTTAGTGGGATGAGCAGAGATAAAGTAATCATGTATAATTATTAATTACTCTTGTTTCTAAAGAAGTAGAAAATTCAGGTTACTTGAATCACTTCTCTAAATATAGTTCTAGTACAAATTCAGTACATAATTTAAGGTCGATTTTTAATGTTACTTATTTTCTGATACTTCAGACATATTGTTACCTATAAAATATATGATAATCCAAAAGAGATTGACTTTTTATTGTCATGTGCAAATATAATTCCTATAAATATCTCAATATGTGCCTGAAAAGCAGAGTTCTGTTTCCTTCTGCCCAAGTTCCACAACAGGAAATTTTCTGATTTAGTGAGAAGAAAAAAGTCTGCTCAAGAGCTTTAAAGATCATCTGCCCCTTGAGGTCTGTTGTAATTTCATTTGTTGATCATATACCATCTAGTCCACTGCAATGAAGCAAGGTGCACTAACCCTTCTTGCATTAGTAGGTAAAGATGTCACATGATCACTATAATCTGAGCCTAAAGAAAGCATGGGTGGTAAAATCAAATCAAACTCAAAGATAATTAACATACATTGACATTTTGAAAAAGAGTAAATAGATTTTATATTGACATAGTTTTACCAGTGTACAAAAGGAAATTCTTGTATATGTGGGCAGATTTATTTATTCCATTATCATGTTCTGAAAATACTCTCTCTCATTCTGAATTAGCATAAAAGCCAAACTCAAATTATAATTTTTTATCATTTCTTAGATTATTCTCTAATATTGTTACACTGTGTCAAGATCAACAGATTTCACTAAGGCAAGGTTATATTTAATCCTCCATTCTTTACAAAGATACATGCACAAATTCATAGGTGTAAAAAATGAGTGTACTGTTATTCCTAAGGACTTTGATTGCCTATCACGCTCAGTTTCCTCAGACTTTCATCACATTTTTCTTTCTGTTTTTTGTTGGTTCATAATTATAATGCCTTTGGTAAATATATTAATCTCTTTCCTGCTCCCCTATTTCTTTGTGAACAAACCAATCAGTTTCCTTGGAATCTGTCTATGGTTGGGTAACTATGGAGGGGTGGGAAGGAAAGAGATAATTTGGAGGAAGGAAAGAATAACTACCCAAAGACATTGGTTTGAAAGGCAAAAGAACATCCTACCATTTAAGGAAAGATAAGCATGTATTCAATAAGAAGACTTTTGCTTCCTTATGTTTCACCTACTGGGATCTTGAATCAGTGATTCCCCACATGACTTCTCACTAGAAAACCTCCATCCTTTCAGACAAGGATACATAATCTTGCCAGAAAATCATAGATTGTATGAGAGAAACAAGGATAAAAAGTAAAAAATAGATTACCAGGATAAAAAGTAAAAAATACTATTTATAGATTCAGTGATATAATGAGTTTCTTAACCAAGACCATAAATATTCAAAGTAGTCCATTTAATGGAATAGAAGTTTCTATTCCATTAAATAGAACTTCACAAGGTGCCATTTTTAATGTGTTCTATTTAAATCTTTCATGGTACAAGTACTAACTTTTAATAAAATATGCATCATGTGGATTCGGTCATGTTCAAATTCTTTTGTTTTGTATACTCCCTAAATCCATGACATTATTGCTATGAGTAAATAACAGGACTGACTCCATGCTACTTCAAAATGTAGGATCTGCCATTCAAAGGAAGCAAAGAGAAGAAAATAGTATCCTGCATATACCCCAAAACAATAAGCAAACAAACAAAAAATCTGCAATTATATTTAAAGGAATTTTTATTATTTCCTTTCTTGTCCTGGGGATAGAACCCAATGCCTGGAATAAGATAGGCAAGCCATCTATCACTGAACTACATGCCCATCCCCAAAGGACTTTTTTAATTTATGAATTCTGCAAAAATAATTTATGAAAAGTCACCAACTAATTGTACCATAGCCTACCTTAATTATTCAAAGGGTCACTGACTTGTAGAATGGTACAAGAAATATCAATAAGAAAATTTATGTTTACAAGCAAGTGAACCACTTGCATGAGAATCTCTCAATGTGCAGAGTCTGAGACCTCATCCCCAGAAAGTTAGTTTACCCAGGGTTGGGAATGTAGTTTAGTGACAGAGCCCTTGCCTATTATGTGCAAGGCCATGAATTCAATTCCCAGCACTGAAAAAATAAAATAAAATAAGGTTTACCAAGGAAGAAACCCAGGAGCCTGCTATGATAACCAGACTATCAGATGATTTTTTTGTTACCTTTTAGCTAAAAAAATAGTATTTACCCAGTCCATGGATCTACCTATGAAAATAGAGAAACTACACTCTGTTTTAGGACAGTACAATTTTAATAGCACCTCTTTTTAATGAACTATGTAAACCAAACACCCAACTTGATCTCCACACCTGGCTCTCTAACCCAGTATTCTGTTTTTCTTCCTGTACAGCAGTTATTCTTAACAAGTCTTTTTTTTTTTTTTTTCTTTTAATCCTGGGGATTAAAATCAGAGTTGCTTATATCATTGCACTACATGACCAGCACTTTTTATTTTATTCTATTTTTTTGAAACAGGGCCTTACTAAGTTGCTGGGGCTGGCCTCAAATTTGCAGAAGTTGCAATCCTCCTGCTTTATCATCCCAAGACACTGAGATTACAGGCAAGAGCCATAGCACCCAGCATTAAGTCTTTTCTAACTAAAAGCTAAAGATATATAGAATTTTTCCATAGAGTCTCAGCTCTGCATGAAACGCCATTACACTTGCTTTTCATTGTACCAAGATGACAATCACCTCCTTCCTGCCACATATTGTTGGTTAACATACACGATGTTCTCCACAAGTAAACTGTAAGCTGCTTCAGGGAGAAGCAGTGAATTTTCCTTACTGAAGTGTTCCTTTCTCAACCCACTAGAGAAAAAACAATGGTAAGTTAGCTTTCAAGAAATATTTGAACATATAAATTAATAAAGTATACTTTAGTGGGTTAGGTTTGGCCAGAAGAAGAACTTTTTAAAATGGTATAAATTTGTATTTGCTTGCTATTAAGTTATTTAAATAAATCAAGTTAATTTTAATAAGGAAAAAAACCCTCTATCTATTACGATCAATATTTTACCCTATGTTATAGTTTTTCTGTGTCAACACTATGTCACTAAAACTCCTACTTCTGGACTGCAGCAAATTTATAGTGAAAACATGTAACATGCCTCGTATTCATGGACCTTGATCATGGTGATAATGAATGCTCTTCTCATTTCTGAAATTCATAATTGTGCCATATTCACAGAAATCACATTTATACAAATTATCTTAAGAGCTAAACTGGTTTGTCTTAAGTAAAAAACCCTAAAGTTTTAGGCACAAACTCAACTCTATTTCCTGTAAAAGAGCAAGACATGTTGCTATCTGTACATTTTAGCACATTAGGATAATTTCATACATTAAAATCCAAGAGCATATGAGACCAGTGAATATTTCTTCATCAAACCCTCTGAATTACTGAACTTTACTGAAAAGCACTGGGTCTTAATTTTTTGTAGTCATAAGCACCTTTAAGAATCTATAAGAGCTGAGTGTGGCAGTGCTCACCTGTATTCCCAGCTACCTGGGAGGCTGAGGTGGGAGAATCACTTGAACCCAGCATTTTGACACCAGTCTGAACAACATAACTAGACCCCATCTCAAAAGAAAAATCTTAAAAATTATAGACTGACTCCATAGCAAAATACACCTATAAACACAAGGTTTTTTTTATTTTTTTTTTTTTATTTTTTTTTATTGGTTGTTAAAAACATTATAAAGCTCTTGACATATCATATTTCATACATTAGATTCAAGTTGGTTATGAACTCCCAATTTTACCCCAAATACAGATTGCAGAATCACATCGGTTACACATCCACATTTTTACATAATACCCTATTAGTAACTGTTGTATTCTGCTACCTTTCCTATCCTCTACCATCCCCCCTCCCTCCCCTCCCATCTTCTCTCTCTACCCCATCCACTGTAATTCATATCTCTCCTTGTTTATTTTCCCATTCCCCTCACAACCTCTTATATGTAATTTTGTATAACAATGAGGGTCTCCCTCCATTACCATGCAATTTCCCTTTTCTCTCCCTTTCCATCCCACTTCATCTATCTGTTTAATGTTAATCTTTTCTTCCTGCTCTTCCTCCCTGCTCTGTTCTTAGTTGCTCTCATTATATCAAAGAAGACATTTGGTATTTGTTTTTTAGGGATTGGCTAGCTTCACTAAGCATAATCTGCTCTAGTGCCATCCATTTCCCTGCAAATTCTATGATTTTGTCATTTTTTAGTGCTGCGTAATACTCCATGGTGTATAAATGCCACATTTTTTTTATCCATTCATCTACTGAAGGGCATCTGGGTTGGTTCCACAGTCTAGCAATTGTGAATTGTGCTGCTATGAACATCGATGTAGCAGTATCCCTGTAGTACGCTCTTTTAAGGTCTTCGGGGAAAAGTCCAAGAAGGGCAATAGCTGGGTCAAAGACCTGAACAGACACTTCTCAGAGGAGGACATACAATCAATCAACAAGTACATGAAAAAATGCTCACCATCTCTAGCAGTCAGAGAAATGCAAATCAAAACCACCCTAAGATACCATCTCACTCCAGTAAGATTGGCAGCCACTATGAAGTCCAACAACAACAAGTGCTGGAGAGGATGTGGGGAAAAGGGTACTCTTGTAAACACAAGTTTTGATATAATTCAGAGGCATTTTCTGATCTCTCTGACACTCAGGTTAAGATCTCTCATTCATCCTTAGCAAAGCCATTCCCTTATACTAGCTGAATAACCATGGTTCTAACATATTCCTGCCTGTAGTCCTTTTCTGAAGATTTTTTTTTTGTTTCCCTGTTCTTACTGAACTGCCCTACTTTACCTTTGCTTCAAGGTTGCTTTCTCATCTTTGAACTACACCTCATTCGTTATATTTATCTGAATGTCTCAGTTCTCACTCACCAAAATCATTTCTTCCTTCCAACATCACTCATGATACCACACTGACCCAGGGGCAGAAATATTTGTATTCTCTATGACAAATGAATTGTCCCTCTTGGAAATGTCCATCTCTTAACCTTCCTGTTTTATAACTAAGACTGTGTGTCATTTACTGGTGAATGCACAAATGCCAACAAACAACTTTCCTTGGGTGTGAAGCACTATCAATTCCATGTAGCATAGCCAGAGGACATATCTACTTCATTTGATGAAATTATCCCCACTGAGCAGCCAAAATATTCTAAAGGGATGCACATTGAGCAAAAAGGGAGTAAGCAGGCCTTTGCCTAACCACATGCACACACAAAAACAAAACAAAACATCAGAAAACCTAGAGCTTGGGCAATGAATCAGTCAACAGGAAATTATTTTCAGCTCAAGAACTTTTCACTTTTAAAATGGCAACTTTCCTTTAAGACACTGAGAACAATATTCATGTTTTTAAATTGCTAGTTTTTCCCTGCCAGCAAAATGAATCATGAAGGAAAATTAATTTCTGCACCATCAGTGTCTAATCCCATCTGTTTTATTATATGTATGTTATTTGCCACTGCAAAGCTCATTTTTTAAAAAAAACATACTTGCTTTTAAATATAACAATGAACTTTTGGTATTAAAATATTCCTGCCTTTGCTATCAAATAGTTTGTGATTACTCTGAGATTAATTTGTGTATTTTTCATAAACCTCTCTGAGATGAAGGAAAACTATAGACTTGAATTTCAAAATCATTGTATTTCAGTTTTCTTCAATGTCAATTTTAGTGATGAATAATTGATGGAAAGTTTTATGATGAGGAAAGAATCTTAATCCACTCACTCACACAGAGAATGATAAATGGATTCAAGAAGCAGAAAACTTGCACCATCCATCCCTTCATAGACCTGCAGAGGAAAACAAATGTTCTTTCTTGTTTTGGAACACTGAAATTCTAGATAATGTAATAAACCAATAAAAAACATTTGGTATGCTAATTCAGCACTCTAGAATTCAAATTTTTCACCTGCAAAACAGAAATGTTCTTCAGCCTTGCTACAGAAAGTACAATCTCCAGATAAGCACCAGGGATAACATCTTACAGCTGGTAGAAATAGGGTATTTGAGGCCCCACTGCCTCACTGAACTACAGAATCAGAAAATACCCTGAAATGGGATCCACAAGATGTGATTTGTATCTACATTCAAGTTTTTTTTTTAAATTGGTTCTTTTTAATTGTACATAACAGGAGAATCTATTTTGACATAATTATATGAACATGGAATATATCTTGCTCTAATTCAGACCCCAGTACCTCTCCTTCCCCTTCCCTCTCCTTAACCCCTCTCCGTTCCCTCAATTGATCTTTTTTTGCCATTTACCCATAGTTATTTTTTCAAATTAATTTCTTGTGGATGTCCATGATGGTGAGATTCTTTGTGGTATATTCACATATGTATAAAGGAAAGTTATGTCAGATTCATTTCACTGTCTTCTCTTTTCCCATCCTTCCTTCCTTCCCTGACAAGTACTGTTCAAAATGATTTCACCAGAACCTCAGGAAAATAGATCCCTTAGGTACTAAAGGAAATAATTGAAAAACAAACAAAACAAAATAAAAAGGAAGAAATTCTTGCATTTGCAAATCTCCCGACTATTTTTCCAAAACAATTACATATCGCATTCTCTGTTTACAGGAGAGCACATCCTGCTCACTTGTGAGTTGAATTTAAAAAAAAAAAAAATGAAGGCTTGGTTTTACAGAGAAAGTTTTCCTATGAAATATAAAAAGAAAATATAAAGGCAAGACAGACTAACATTCTTTGAAAATTTGTCCATTTGTTTCCTATGACAAGGGAAGATGAAAATAGATTGACTTCTCCAGAAAGATAATAGAGAAAATTTGCCTAAGAGAATGCTGTTGAAAATAAGATACAGAAGCAATGAAGTAGAGCATCGACAGGTAGCAAGAAAACAAGTACAGTGTAGGAAAGATGTTTACTGTGATGCCGAGGAATAGGTAGCAATGTCATGAATCTAAAAACTGATTTTCCTTCCTTCTGAAACAATGGTGACCTGAAAAAAAAAATAAATAAAATAAAAAGGGAAGAAAATACTCATAAACTAAAGTACTAGAGTGGTACTAAAGCCCAGAAGCAATACCACTTGGAATTATGTTGCAAGCATAATATTAGGACAATGGCATTTGAAGGAAAAAGTATTTGCCTTTCACTTGCTGAGGTGCCTATAGGGATAGAAGAGATGTTGATTTTAATGCAGATGCATCTGAATAAGTTAGAGAAAATAGCCTGGAAAATTATAACTGCTTTTTATACACTACTGCAAACAGGAAAATGCAGTTGAATTTAGTAATTCTTAATAATTCTTCAACATACCTTCCCCCTCCCCGCCCCCCGCCATTCTTTGGCTATGTTTAGCGTATAGTGGACCTCTGTAAAATAAATAAATAAATAAACTTCCAGATACAACCAAAGTGAGAGGGAAAAGTGTCCTTGGCAAAGCAAAGTAAAAGGGGGCACAAGCCGCTTACATTAAGTGGAAGATTCCAAGCACTTTGTTTAATAGCTTTCTGTGGGCAGTAGTGATTTTTTTTTCCCATTGACAGATATATCTATGGCAGATGGATATAAAATATTTTGTCCCAGGACTGTACATAGATTATTGTTTCTTTTGCCTAAATTGAGAAGTTTGTTACATTGTATAACATCAGCAGTCTGAGCAAATCATATTTTTCATATCATCAGGAAAAAGCATGAAGAAAGTTTGAATAAATAGAGGGGAAAATACAAAAAAGCTCTGTTACATTCGGGTCAGAGATACATCAGCAACACCTCAAAAATAGCAATAGGAATGTTAAAACTATGCAAAGATATTTGGGGAATATGGACTGTGAATGTCTAACAAGTCTCTTACATCCCTAGGGCAATAGCATAAAAAATAAATGCTTTCTTTTCTGATATGTTCAGTAACTTTTTAGGAACTGGCACAAGCCGCTTACATTAAGTAGAAGATTCCAAGTACTTTGTCTAATAGAATGAGCACAGGGTCTGTAAGGAGGTCATTTTGAAGAGTGTTTAAAGGGCAGAGCAGTGAGAGCTACATATGTTAGCCTCTTTGAAGAGTAAAATTGGAACAACTCTATGCAAATCATTGGTATAGACCTTGGAAACCAATTATTGAAAATATATAAACATAAAACAACAATGCTTCCTTGTAAGCAGCAAATCTTCATTAAGTCTTTTGGCATTGATTATATTCACATGATTCATTTTGAACTCTTCTTAGTAATGTGAATTTAATGCATAATTTCTGCATAATGACTTTTTTTAATTACCACATAATCATGGGTGGAAAAAAGTGGTCCATTTTACGAGGCTAAGCAAATAAATCTATAAAATAATTTATTCTGCTAGTTGCTTGGAAACCTTATTGTTGATATGACAACCCTGGCATAATAAATCAACCCACCACCTTCTTTCATCTGCATATAGAAGTCATATATTTCCAAAGGAATAGAAGTCTTCTTTCTTTTCCCTATGCTACAGTGACATCTACAGAAAGGAGAGAAGAAAAATTGAGAGGAAAAAATTCATTTTCTTCATTTTAAAAAAAAAAATACTCAAATATAAAGTGCACTCAAACTCCTGGCTTTACAAAATAGGTTGAAAATACTTTTCCTACAGAATTTTTTTTTTGTTTATAAATATCCTAAAAATCTCAGAGGACCTAATTTATAGGATCTTCTACCTTGTGCTTCCTGAAATCTAGTAATTTTCCAAGCAAGTTAGTCATGATAGTGAAGCAGAATTAGGCAGCCAGAATAGATAGGTAAATCAAGTCAGGTCAGATTGAGTCAGGCCAATTTTGAGTGAGCCCCAGGAAGTTGGAGACTGTCACCTGAGGGAATGAAATGTAAATTCCTTCAGAGCCCTTCTGCCACATTTATCAAATCCGTTGCTAAGGTAACCTGTCCCAGGAATTGCCCCTCTCTACAGGGATCTATAAATTTGTTAATTAATGTGTCCTGGGCTGCACCATCCTTTCCTTCCCCCTTCAGCCCACCTGTTTCCCACCTTTTGGCCATCCCACTGAATATTCCTGGGCCTAGTCACATTCATGGGAAGGAGAAAGATTAGAGAAGGCAGGAAAACAAAGGAAGCCTAAAACATATAAAAAGGCACAACACCTTGCTTCTTGGGATACCAGGCTACCAGCTATGGCCCCCTTCTTCCTCCGGGGAGAAGTCTATGTTACCCCTTTTAAATAAACCTTGCTTTATATGCTTGCCTCAGCGTGCTTCTCTAATGTTCTAACTTCAACATTTGAGGGAGCAGAACTCACTGGTAACTGGAGGTATCAATAGTTCCAAAAAGAAGTCATTATTTTTCATGATGATTAGTGTATATTTGTATTTTTAAAGAATCAGTACTTGTGCTTAAGTATGAATAATTACATATCTTCATAGCTTCTTTTATTTTAAAGGGTTTAATCAGACATTTTGCAACTCATTCCTATAAATTTCTACAGAGTTTTAAAATTTTCCCTATCTACTTTGAAACAACTAAGCTATGTTGTTGTGTTGCATTAGGGAAACAATACAAATTTCAAAATACATCTGTCAATCTTTGTATCAAATAAATTAGAACGGAAAACTTTCATTTCTAATTCATCCATTAATATCTTCTCTTTGATTAAAAAAATTGATCAAAGAAAATATATTAATTCCTATGTTCTAGCATCCTTAAGCTATTCCATTTCTACCCCATTAAAAAGAACAAGAACTGTGCTGCACAACTGTAATTCCACTTGAAGTGGAAGGGTCTCAGTGTGACACCAACCTCAGCAATTTAGCAAGATCCTAAAGATTTAGCAATCTCAGAGAGAGAGAGAGAGATAGAGAGAGAGAGAGAGAGAGAGAGGAGCACTGGGGATATGGCTCAGTGGTTAGTTAAATAACCCCTGGGTTCCATCTGGTTCCAAAAAGAAAAGAACAAAAATGAAAATAATCCTCTTTTTTTCTGTCAAGGTCGCTACTACTATGGAGACTTTTAAGAGAAAAATGACACGTTGAATAAAACTTATTGAAGCATTTCACTTTCCTTCCCCTTCCTACAAGCCTTCAACCTGTACCACACTGACAGATCTCCACAGGACTTCTAAGTTATGCAAAGTTATGCAAAGCAGTATGGCAGAGTCTTTGTATTAGTGGAAAGGAATCTTTCTCAGAGAATTTACTGCACGGGTAAATTCCCATTGACAGTGTTTTATTTACAAACCAAATGGAAAGGGAAGAGGATAATGCCAGGAAAGCAGCAGCAGCAGCACTATGGTATTCCCTATGGTCAGGAATATAACCACAGTTAAGGTAGTGACTTATTCCTCTAAAAGTAGAATAGGGTAGTGAGGAAGCTGGTAAGTGTTCAGAGAACTAGTTGAGAAAGGAATTTCGGTTCAAAAAACAAATTAAATTAATTCAACAGACACTAATGAAACACCTGTTATGTACTAAGCACTGTGTTCACTGGCAAAAGTACAAACTAAAGCGGAAATGTGATATTTGGAAGCATGAAATGTGTCCTAGGACATGGTGATGTACTTCAGGACTCAATACAGATTGTCTTACAGATAGATGATAGATGGGCAGATAGATAGATGATAGAGCATTTTTTCCTCCGCCAAAATGTGTTTTATATTTTGTGTTTAGCATTCAGGAATGGATTTAACTCTTAGAAATAGGAATGTTTCATATTGTTTTATTTTAAATGCACAGAACTGGTATTTCTTGGAGAAGATATTGTTTTACCAAAGCAATCCTTGCTTTTTTGCCCCTGGCATCACACATTTCAAAAGGACAGGATTCCATATGTCAGAGCCTTTTTCTTTTGAAGAAAATCCCTTAATCCTGCCTTCATCTAAGAGGCTATGTGCTCATTCCCATAAACCCCTCTGGAAAATTCTGCACAACACAGAAAGAAGTTCCACTTCACAGGGCTTCTCCACTGCACATTTAGCATTGGTCATAGCAAAGAACCCAGTGCTCAAAGGAATATACTAATAAAAATAGTAAATGAAGCAAGAATGACAAGATGCTGATAAGTACTAAAGTTGAACATAAGGAGTCCATTGTATTATAATATATATATATATATATATATATATATATATATATATATATATATATATATATATTGACCCACTTCACTATCTATTAGCAAATTATAAATCTGCTTACTGGGCACCCCAGTTGTTCAATTTTTCTTAACCTTGAACCTCCTATTTTATGCCTAGTATGTTGGTCTGACCCTGCATCTTTGCCTAAAACTTAGATTTGTACTTCTTCAGGGATCCCTGGATATCCTTTTCTGAATATCCTCCTTTGGCATTTCTCTGGTACAGAGCCTTCTATTCTGATTGGCTCCCAATCTCAGCTCAAGATACAGTGGTAAGGTTGTGACAAATGATCTCCTTGATGAGGGTTGCATAAATCACAAATGAAAACTGGGAGGTCTTCACAAAGTGTGCATTTATCTGCAGTTCGAAAACCCTTCTGAATATCAGATCTTCACTTGCAACCCCACAAATCTGTTTCATACATATTCAAAATATAAGAGAAGAGCTTTGAAAGGCACAGAAAGAAAACACAAATTACCAAGTATTGTGTAGAAAGCCACAATTGAACTCCTAGAGAGTTTCTGATTTGATTTGTGGAACAATTATGGCCTCTGTCTTCACTTGTTATTGCTCAGTTTGAGGTTTAAAATGCTTGATACAATGTGGCAGTGTAGTTATAACACTAGCATATTAAGATATGCAGAAATCATTATAGTGTATATTCTGGAACTCATTCATATAGTTATATAACAGATACTTATTTAACATCAATGATCTGCCAGACCCCATGTCAGGAGTCCTGGATAACCAAGTGAGCAGGACAGACTTGAACCCTGCCCCACGCAGTTTTCCATCTCACACTGAGGAATGCAAAATAGATTCTGATAAAATAATCATCAGACAGATAATCTAAGAAGAAGATAATCACTATGAAGGAAGATTATTTGGAGCTCTATGCCCAGCATAAGGGGACCTGACCTTGTCTGAGGTCACCTGAAAAGGCTATTGAGGGAAAGTGACATTTTTGCTGAGATTTAAAAGGTAGGATTCTCTTAGGTAGGATTTAATTAGGTAGGAAAAATAATTGTAGGCAGGAGATTTTCCTGGAAGGGGAGATTAGCCTGTGCAAAGGAAAAGGCATTGACAGAAAATAGGCTTTGAGAAACTGAAAGACCACTGTGGCTGGAACAGCAAAGGCAGAGAGAATGTTTCATGATGGCTACAAAGTCCTACTCAGAACATCTACAAAAATGATTAAGTAATCAAAAAAAATAAAAAAAAAAAAACCATTTGTGAATCCCTGGTGACCATCTGAATGGTTACTGTTTCTCTTATCACTTCTTTTCTAAAACTTAGCTATTCACCAGATCAGATTGTATCACCTAATTTAACTTGTTTGTAAACAAAATAATTTTCTTTTCTCATTCTATTACTGATTTTCAAAATCACCTTGAAGAGATTGTAGAATAATTCATCTGTTTACTACTTGATAATACAATCCACATAAGTCCACTTATTCCCCATAGATTCTTTGGTTTATTGGCAAGACTTTCAGCATTTTAATCACTGAAGCAAAGTCTGTCATTTTACAATCACATAAAATGACCCAATTGTAATGGCCAGAGATTATCCATTGCTTAACTTGGTGTCAGGACTGTGATTAGTATATTGTCTTAGTGTGTGTCCCAAATCCACAATAGAAATCCAAGTTTTGTACAGTTTATCCAGTAATTTTATTGGTACACTTTGCTCCTCTCTCTGCCAGTAACCACTGTGAGATATGCACATGTATGTTGTAGAGCAGGAACATGTACTAGACCTAGAAATTTCTTTAGTACCTACTGAGGGAATGTCAGGTATAAAGCAGAGTGTCACAAGAACAAGACTTCCTGGTAAGGAAGATTCCCTGGGATAGGGCTACTGGTCATTGGATGCTATGGTTAGGACTACGAACAGGGATATTCTAGGACAAAAAATAAGGCATCCTTTGAAAAATAAAATTGAATTGTTCAATTGCTCTCAGAATCCCAAGCCTTTCAAAAAATATATATTCCTTTTGGAAAGGGAAGAAAAAAATCTTTATTCAGGACTAAATATGTATTCAATAAACCTAACAGTGTACACATGCTTCAGAGTAAATTGTTTTAAGAGTTTAGGAGAACTTAAGCTAAGGTGGTTGATTCCTCCAAATAATTCTTCTCTCTTCAAGGAAACCAGAATTCTGTTACTACTGGCTATTTTTTAAAACTTTTATTAAATTTTTATTGTGAATTCACAAATAATATTTATATATATTTATGGGGTAGAATGTGACACTTTGATATATGACTATACTGAAAAAAGATGAAGTCAAGCTAAATAACACACATATTTTGAGATGACTTTTTTGTTTGTTTGCTTGCTTGTAATCTAAGATGGATATAGAAAGGAAATCAGTGTCATCTGATCTCTAACCAAGGTAAGTCACATTGCACTTGATGACCTAAGAAGGGAGTACTGGTTTTATCCTAGCAAGAAACCACATCTTTTGTTGAATAAAAATATTTTAAATGTATTACATAACTGAGCACTTCAATTGTCATGTGCATTTGAGATATATTCCGCAATACAGTTCCACACACTGCAGAGAAGAACAACTTGGGCTATCATCTTGTCTTGACACCTACATGAAACATTGGAAGAAAAGAAGGTTTTGCTTTTTAGAATAAATAAATAAGAAAAATTTATTTTAAAAGGCAGGTAATGTGCCCTGACACTATCTGTAGATTTTAGCTGATAAGTAAACAATTTAGCTTCCTCTTATGGGCCAGCTAATTAGCCACACAGAAACTAGAAAATAGCTATTTTTAAAGAGGTTCTTGCCAAATCTTATGCTCACTGAATCACTTCTATAATTACTATTCTATGATCCCGTTAGCATTTTGCAAACATGCCTTACTATATTTGGTTCTATCTATTCATTTGTTTTCCAGCTAATATATTTGAGTAACATCGAGTAGACAACAGAGAGTTGTTATAGAGCTTAGAATCTAGAGGAAGACTAGAGATGATAAGTTAATGGAGTAATTATGCAAGTAAATATCAAACCACATACATGACAAGCATTTCCAAGCATTAGGATAAGGAATTTTGAGAGAGGGGATTGGCTTTCTTGAGAAGGACAGGGAAGGGTGGTTGCAGTTCGTGCTGGGCAAGGGCAGAGGACAAAATTCTTTTGGTGGAGGAAATGGCCAGTCTGAACACCCTGCAGAAGAAAAGCAAAGGGAGATTATCAAAGACCAAGAAATCAGAGTGGTTGGAAAGGAAAAGGAAAAAGAAAGAGGAAGAGGTGGGATGGCCTCGTGACAGATGAGCACGTAGAACAAGGTGGGAGGATACTAGGTAGAGTTGTAACTTAGTTTAACAGAATTAAACTTGCCCTGTCGGAGACACAGGAATGACCAGGAGATCTTCATTTTTTCCAAATTTAATGTACTGCATGTGGAATATAAATTAGATGCAGGACAGAACATATGTAAGGAGAACAGATATAGCAGATATGGTTCTTCCTGAGGTGAAAGAATGAAATTAACAGTACTGGATTTTGGTAATTTAAGAATTTCTCTATCATGTTACTCTCAACTAGTAAATTGTGTGATCTCTCAGGAACTCTTGAGTGTTTTCCTGAGCCACCCCACCTTCCCATGTCCACAGCAGCATGCTTTGGAACTTTCAGTCCAAAAAAGGTAGCTGCTCTGATGACAAATTTTCTCCAGCTGTTCCCCTTAGACAATCTCAGCTGGAATTGTGCATTTCAAACTGTGGGCACAATTACTATTTCAGTCTACTCTGTGATTTCACTATCAAAGCTCCTCAGCCTTTGCCCATTAAGTAATCATAATTCTTCAAGTAAACTGAAATTAATTCCATGTCACATACAACAAAATGGTAAGGTGTTTTTTAAAATAATCACTAAATCTGCTTATTACTAATTTACAAAATCTGCTGTGCATACTAATATGCATTACTGGGAAAGTTCCAACCAACACAAAGAAAAATGTGAAAAATAAAGATAATAAAAAATGTCACAAAAGTAAGATGATAAAAGCAGTGGTTGGTTTGTTGTGGGATATTATAAAGGATTCCTTTATGACAAAATAAAACACAGCTAACTTTTTGACAGCCCCCTATTATTTTAATATGTTTTCCTCTGAAGTTCAAATGCATAAGAATTTCTGTTCTAGCCCAATTAGTTGTCTCCTGACTTAAACTATATGCTTAAAAATACTCAAGCCTCAATGATATTTCCCAATCCTAATTTTCTTTTTAAACTGTTAGTGGTTAAAAAAAAAAAATGAAAAGAGAAGAGAATAGTATTATTTACTGAAATCAGTCAGATTTTCTTTGCAGAGCTTCTTGGCCCTGGAACATCTGCAATAGTCCATCCCTCGTTCTTAGCCTTTGCTTCTCTTTTTGGCTTTGTGGCTTTAGGAAGGCACAGATCACTTGTATCACCACGAGGAATGCTGATCACTGTGCAGCCAAGGAACAATCATACAAAATAAAGAGTCTCCAATGTTCCACCCAGGAAACCAGCATGTTTCTTGAATCAGGCAATAATCATCTTGAAATGCATGAGATTTGAATTTCTAATACCATCAATAATTTTCCTTTAATTCCATTTACTAGACATTTTAGTATTTCCAAAAATAGATAGGAAAAAAAATAAGAGTAGCTAATTTTTAATGTTAAATGCTAAGACTTTTCCATACTCAAATTGTGTTTGTTCTTATCATATCTGTGATATGAAGTTTCAAAAATCTCCTACGAACAGTTTTGTCTAAGTTTTATTGCTTCTTTATTTTTTATGTCGTCAGGAAATATATTCCCATTTAACCATTTATATTACATAATTCATTTTTAAGTGTTAATTTTTTATTTTATTTATAGATATATATTAACATATGCCAAATTTAGGCAATTTCTAGTAGCTCAAATTATGCCCCTTCACAAAAAGTAAATGATAAAATTGGAAGCTATGGTTTACACCTCAATTCCAGAAACTCAGGAGGTTGTGGGGAAAAGGATCTCAAAGTTTCAAAGCCAACCTCCACAGTTTTGTGATACTCTATCCGAAAATAAAAAATAAAAAGAACTGGGGATGTAGCTCAGTGGTAAATTGCCCCTGGGTTCAATTTCTGGTACAAAAGGTGTGTGTATGGGGGAGTGATAACAATATTTGTGTTGGGAGTTCAAAAAACAAAATAAATTCATTTTTATGTGTTTAATTGTCATTAAGGTAAACCATTGCTACATGGAATTGACAATCTCTATTTCTGTGGTGTTTTTTTTTTTTCTTTTTAAATGTGGGACAAGAATCTGTCTTGCCAAGGTATTTCAAATGAATACATTCTTGAACAATGTTTTGTAATTCATTTACTTAGGAAATCACAGCTCAGATGCAGCATCTGGTTTTCAGTGAGTTCTGGCTTTTTCCCCATTTTTCCATCTGGATTGACTGAGGTACAAGTCAATCAAGTGTGGAGCCAAAGGTCTCACAGCAAGATGGAGTTTGGTCCAGGAATAAAATCCAAGAGTTGTCCTTCTAAGCACCTTACTATAAGCCATCTTTATATATCTATATTATTTTATTGATTCCATCTTAAGGAATGGGTTATTTCAGCACTGCCGTTGTTAAAATTGTACATTTGACTAAAGATTGTGGTCATAATAGCCATCATTTTAGAGCATCTGTCACATCATGTATCCAAGTTAGCAGTTTTAATATTCAGCAGCATGTTTTTCTTTGTTAAGCATACATCCTGCTTGGAAGACCTCACTATGTAATCTAACACTGAAAAAATTGGCAGAATGTTCCCTTCACAAAGCAGAAAGCACAGGATTTTGAGGAAGAAGGCCTAAATTAAAACCCATCTCTGCCATTACCTGGCTCTATTATCTGATCAGGATCTTGAACCCCTTCAGGGTTGTTCAACATCTATAAAACTAGCAAAAATAGTACTATGCAATTCGAAGTAGTGTTGCCAGAGAATAAAATTTAAATGGTAATGTGTTAATTGACATGAAAATACTTTGCCATATGCTGATGGTAAGTTCTTAAACTAGATTAACTTTTTGGTGTTGCTAAAAATAGAGAAGCTAAAAAATAATAATAATTGGCTAGGGATTATATCAGTTCCTATTTAGATGGTTGCATGTGGAGTTGGTTTTGGTCCCAGAATGTACTCATTGATGAAGTTGTCTTATAGGTCATGCCATAGAAAGCCTCAGTTCCTAGCTGATCCTTAGCTAGAGACCTACATCAGTCCCTTGCCACATGGATCTCAACATGGATTCATCAAAGTCCAAAAGAGTGACCCCTGAGACAAAAGTCACAACTTTGAGAACCCAATAACAAATGCAGCTTGCTTTCAGTGTTGTTGTATAGATTGCTTAGAGTCAAGTTACTCAAGGGGAAAGAATTATACAAGGCTGTAAATACCAGATAACAGGACCCCTACTAGGCCACTGGACAAGCTATCTGCCACACCTACCAAGAAGTTTGTCTACAAGACAAAACAGCCACTGTCAGCTCAGCTCCTGAAGACTCCTGGAGGCTATGTGGAGCGCAGCCTCCACTAACGAGTGCTAGTTATGGATTTCAGGTTTATCTTCTGATTTCTGACTATGACCTCAGTTTGATCCTTATAGCAAGAATCTTGAAGTTAGGTAAGAAATAATTATAAAATATATTGAGAGAATAGACTCATAGACATTAATTTGATTTAGATAGCAGGCATTAACTATTATTTTTTACAAAGTAATGAAACAAGTTACATCAAAGCCTTATGTACATTTTAGATATTTGATCCCCAAATTGGTGTTTTTTCCTTTTCTCTACTAATGTGTTTGTTAGAATCCCTCCCTCATCATCATACTGTTATGGTTAATGTAAATTTTTTTAAATGGCAAAAACTGTCTTGGCTCTGCTTACCTAATGAAAGAAGCAGAAATTCATAGAATGGCACAAATTTAATTGTTTTATAGTTCTGTTTCTAGCTGTCCAAGCAAAGTTACTTGGTGTGTTCACTGCATGTTTCCAAAGTCTTTTGTTCATAATTCTATTTTAGTACTTGGTGTACTGAAGTGAATGTTTATTTTATCTGTCTCTCATCCAGAGACTGAGACCCTTTTCAAGGGACCTGACTGTTTGCATTCTTAGAGAAAAACAGGTGATCAATTTGGAAAACACCGTTTATCTAATCAATACAAGATAAGGAATACAATAACTTACGTTTGTTCATTACTTACTACATGCTGTACATTGTTCTAAGTATGTAAAATGTGTTATCACACTTAATCCCTACTAAAATTATGAAGTGCTATTATTTACTGTACTTTATGTCTGTAGCTTTGAAAAATGAATAAAATTCCCCAAGGTCAGACTTGTAGTAAGAGGCTCAGCAGCACCCTGAGTCCAGGGACTATGACACTAAGCACAAGGTTCTTAACCCTAGTCCGTATGTTCATCACAGCCACATACTGACCCATACACCTTACCCCATGCATGCTCTTTCCTCATGACTCAGCTCCTGCACTGAATCAGCAACTCTACTTAGCTGCACTGAACTTTCCAGGTTGAAACCACATGTGGTGGAATATGAAATTATGATTCCTTAGGATAATCCAAGGCAGAAGTTTTTAAGTTATAAAGCCTGTAACCTAAGCAAGCTCTGTGCCTTTGTCCATTTGTGCTATGATAACAGAATTCCATAAGCCTGGCAATTTTCAAAGAACAAAATGTCACTCCTCTCAGTCCTTAAGGCCAGAAGTTCAAGATCAAGGCACCAGTATCTGGTGAGGCTTCTTTTTGCTTCAAGGTGGCACTTTGAATACTGCAATTTATTGAGATAAGGAAAGCTTTGCCCTCTCATGGAAAAAGCCAGAGTGCATAAAAGGCCAACCTCCTACTACCAGTATATTTTATAAGGGCATTAATTCATGAGACATCACATCCCAATAATCTCTTAAAAGCCCCCTCCTTCCAACACTATTTCATTGAGGATTAAGTTCCCAACACATAAATTGTGAAGGATGCTTTTAAATCAAAGCACTCTATAAGAAGAAAAATGGTCTCTAGCTTTTCTCCTAGGTCTTACTTTTATCCCTTTGTACATTAGTAAACTTTCAAACTTAGTCTCAAAAGAAAATACAGTCATAGTTCTCCAAATGAGGATCCCACAAATCACTGTTCTCAATCAAAAGAGCTCAGAAGAACCCAAGAAAATAATTCTAAAACTAAAAATTAAAAAATGCTTGGTTTTCTCTGGTAACTTACTTCTGAATACATGTACTTTTTGCTAATAACATGCACTAAATCTAAGGAGCACTGCTTATCCTCCTTTTACTACAGGAAAAAAAAAAAAAAACATTGTTTCTATGCCTTCTATCAGTTCACAAATTGGAATAACAATAATGTTGTCAAGTTTTCTGGATGGTTCAAGACTTTAAAAATTTTTGCATGAGTTATTCAGATAGACATATTTCTACCTATTATCTTGCTTAGAAAACAGAATTGAATCTAAACCTTATTTCTCCCAAATATCATCAGGCTGATAGGGATCCTAAACTCTCATATGTTAAAGCCATTGCTATGGTGTGAAGGTGTGTTTTTCCTGAAACTTCTTATGTTGGAATATCAGATCCTGATATTAAGAATTGAGGCCTTTGGAAGATCATGAGGTCACAGGACAATGTTCTCATTAATTAAATGAGTGCACTTATAAAAGAAGCCTAAAAGAGACCCCTTCTTCTTCTACCACTCAAGGACACATTTAGAAGGCTCCTTCTGTAAACAAGAGAGTGGCCCCCTTCTGTCTGCATCTGTCAGTGTTGATCTTGGTTTGTAAAACCTCCAGGACTGTGAGAAATTTACATTCTGTATTTTTTAAGTTACCCCAGTTTTTGCCATGTTCTTATAGCAGCCCAAATGGACAAAGACAACCATGTTAATAAATACAAAAACATTTCCCATCTAACCCTGAGTTTAATTATCCCTATTATGGCCAGGCAAAGTGCCAAATGAGTAGAAGTGATCGACAGTGGCAATGGATTCAGGTTCTCATCCATTTCTCAGTGAGAAGTAAAACTGCTTTGCAAAGTTAATCTTTTATAGTAGTCTGTTTTCAAGAAGAATGAGAGCATTAAGAATGTTAAAGGGCTACCACCTGACAGGTCAGAATCTATTCTGCTTTTAAAACTTCCAGCCAAAGGGATTCTTTGTGTCTTATTTATACCCTCTGATACAAAAATGCAGTCCTTATATAACTGGTTAAAATTAAGGTCTGTGATTTCAATAATCAGCAATTTATAAAAAGCTGTAATATGCTTGTAATGCCAAAATAACATTGTATCATAAATTATTATATAAAATAATAATAATAAAGGTACCTAGCAATGAAAAATAGCCAACATTTAAAGAGTGCTTGTTGTTTGTCAGGCTCTACACAAAGAACTTTGCATGCTTTATCTCATTTAATTGTCATAATGTATACTGGAGATAGATTGCTGCTTACCCAGTTTTTCAGATAGAAGAATCCAGAATGAGGGAATTTAGGTAATCAAATATATGGGTCCTAGGTGGAATTATGATTCAAGCGCTGGCTCTCACATTGTATATCCCAAGCAGTAAGTTGCTATTCTGTATCCCCTTTTCAAATAAAATGCACATTTAAATTTTGTGACATTTACAAAAATATTAGAATGAAACTAATTTCTCAAATTCAGATCCCATTAGAGAGAGAGAATAGAAATTCTCCTAGGTGTTCCCCTTAATTTCTCCATTGCAAACCTATAGATATTGTCAACTCAACCACCAGAATTATCCCTTCATATGCAAGTTTGATCATGTCATTCCTCTGGCTCAAATACTTCCAATGTCATCTTTAGAAAATCATGTAAAAGCTTTACAATATCCTAAAGTGCTCTGTGCAGACTACTCCCTGCCTCCTATCACTCTCCTCAATCTCGTTCTCAACATGCTTCTTCCTTCACTCCACACAGACATACTGGCCTCCTTGTTGTCCTTGAACACATTCTCCTTCCTCAGTGTCTTTGAATTTGTTTGATCTTTCAAATCCTTGATGTTTTGATCACAAATGATTTTGTTTTTTCCCAATGAGAACATCTCCGGCTTCCTGTTTAAATTACAACACACCTCTGACTCTTTTGATGATTGTTTTTGGTACTGGGGATTGAATTCAGGGGTGCTTTACCACTGAATTACATCTCTACCTTTTTTATTATTTTTTGAGACAGGTCTTGGAGGTTGTTGAGGGTCTCAGTAAGTTGCTGAGGCTGGCCTCCAATTTGTAATTCTCCTCCCTCAGCCTCTTGAGTCACAGGGATTACAGGCGTGTGCCACCATACCCAGAACCCACTCTGACTTTTCTTGGCCTTCTTCCATAGCCCCTACAAACATCTAACATTATATTCCATTTACTATTTGTCTCCATTTGGAACTGAGATCCATGAGAGAGTTTACTGTTGAATCCCTAGTGCCTAGAACAGTATATAGCATTATGGTAGGTGCTAAATGAATACTTAAATAGGAGAGACTTATAGCAGACTGGTGCTTAAAAGACCAAAATACACATTGTAATACCAATACTGAGTGTATTCTATCAACAAACTGAAATATATATGTATATATATTTTTATTTATATGCTCTAAATTGGAAGTGTGATCTACAGATCTATGCAAAAATGAAGACCAGCTTCAAGGCAATTTTGAATAAAAAGCACAGGAAGAACTCACAAGCACATTTTTTTTCATGTTTATTTTTAGTTTTCGGTGGACACACATCTTTTATTTTTATTTTATTTTTATGTGGTGCTAAGGATCCAGCCCGGGTCCGCCCGTGCTAGGTGAGCGCTCTCTGCTAAGCCACAATCCCAACTCCAACAAGCACATGTTTTTAATTATCAACAAAAAGACTCATTGAAAGTTTACAAAAAAGCAGATATTAGATAAACCAACAAGATACCTGGAATACAAAGTTACCAACACTAAATTGTATATACTGGTTATAAAATAAAATAAAAATGTCATATTCAGAAAATTCAAGGTTACTGTTCCATGGTTTCATGGGTCCTGCTGACTAAGAAGTGTAGGAACTGAAGTAAAACGTAACCAGTGATACCCCTGAACAGAGTGACAAGAAGACAGGGGAACAATAACTTCACAGGAGTGAGTCATACACATTTTAATCCATGCTTGCTCTTCACCTATTTCACACGAAAATCTGATAGAGAAGGATAAGAGCGAAATTAAGTCACACAGACCTGTATGATCTTTCAACATGAACATCAGAGAAATCTGAAGTCAGAAAGAAGAATGACACTTACATAATTCCGAATGGTCATTAATTCCTCCCACTGCCACAAATGGAAAAAAAAAAAATGGCAAACAAAAAGTGAACTGGGGTGAAAAAAGGCTTTTGAATAAGCTCTATATTCCCAAGTACTCATATGCTTGCTTTTAACCACCTTTCCTTGGCATCCAAATCAGCCCAACTTTGTGAACTTGGCTCTCTCACCTGATGGAGTGTTCTCAAGTTCCTCTCTACTATCTTCTCCAAGTATGGTTTTAAAAGGAAAACAAAAAAAGAGAGAGAGAGAGAGAGATAAAAAAATTCCAAATGCTGGGCACAGAGAACTATTCTTTTATTTTGGCAGTGATGCACAGCTTCTTGGCAGGCAGCACTGTTAGTTAACATTGTTAGCACTTTGGAATTGTCTATGACTTTTGTCATGTGTTTAAGCTGATTAGCCCCTTGGGTGACTTTGGCTTTGAAAGCAGCATTTCTTTTGACAGCTTGCTGAGGGTACAGATGTCTGGACAACAGATAAAGTTCTTAACCCTTATTCCTCATTTGGTTACTGCTGAACTATTTTAATGGTGCCTTGCAGACCTATAAACAGAAGACAATGGCTTATATGTTTAAAGATGTTCCCTTATGGCTGCCCGTACTTGGTGGGCTACATCAGCAGCGGCTCCTCCTTTGCTCCCACTCCTTTCCCAAGCTAAACTTTGTAGATTCCATCTCTGCAATCTTAAGTTAGCTCCAGCCTCTTGTCATTGCTACTATCCTTTCTCCAGCCTGAAAATGAAAGTAGCCTTCCTCATCCTTCATGATATGAGTTCATCTTCAGCTTGATATTGTGTATTTCCCTCTTCAGGGTCAATGTTCCATTCAATCTGACATGTTTTTTTTGCTTCCTGGTTATTCCCATTGAATTCCAGGCTCTGTGCCACTTTGCTCATAATCTCTGCATCCTTTACATCTTCACATGATCCTTTGTCCAAAATCAATATTTTCACTATTCACCTTTGTGATAAGTGTGATTTACCCTCATAATTTCACTAATTTTTAACATATCAACTCCTAGTTCTGTTTTTCAAACACCTTGAATTATTTCCCCTTTATATTCTCCATCAAATAAACTCAGTACTCTGCTAAAATATAATTATCATCCTGACTGGCTATAAAATAAAAATCCCAGCTCACATTCACATAGGTTTTGATCACTATAATAAGTCTTTTCTTTCCATAATGCTTGGGGTGGCTTTGTTTTTCCAGGACTGATAAAACATTCACAGTTTAAAAATACATATCATTTAATCAAATTATTTCCTTTTTATTTATCTACTTTTAAAAATGCATCCAAGAAAACAAATGCCATTGCTCAATATTACAATATTGTAATTACAAAAATCAGAAAACACTGAACATCAATCAATAATGCAGTGATGAATATATTTTAAAATATTCTTATACCATGGGATACTATGTAGTAATCAAAAGTATGTCTTGCTCTGTCAAAGGTAGTCATTGATATTGAAAGTTTGTCAATATATGTTGTAAATTAAATATAGCAAGTTGCAAAAAATACACAAAATGTAATATGAAATTTTTAAAATATTTTTTAGTTTTAGGTGGACACAATATCTTTATTTTATATTTATGTGGTGCTAAGAATCGAACCCAGTGCCTTGTGCATGCTAGGAAAGCACTCTACCACTAAGCCACAACCCCAACCCCTAACATGAGATTTAATAGAAACAAATACATTGAACAATTTTGCCATGGAGTTGAAGCTGGTCTTCATTTTTGCACAGATCTGTAGATCACACTTCCAATTTAGAGCATATAAATAAATAAATAAACATGTATTTCAGTTTGTTGATAGAATATACTCATGGAGTATTATTTCTTGTTTGTGCAAAGGGGATAATAAATTTTCCTTTTTTTTGTACTCATTTTATCTTTGTATTGTTTGAATTCCTTCATAAAGAATGGTCACATGCTATCTACTTATTTAAAACAATCTCAGCCTCTCAGTGGATTGTATAATTGGAGACCTGATGTGTCCTGGTTTATGTTTGTTTATTCTTTTTATTTCACAAATACATAGGAGTAAATAACTTGAAAACCCTTTCCAGAATGCTGTTGTAATTTTATAGCACTGGCAAGAATCCTATCAGACAGTGCTGGTCAGGATTTTGTATAGGGAAAATGTTCGATTTCAGGGTGTTATATTTCATGAGGGAAATTAATCAGTCTGACTCAAGAGTAAGATAATCAAGAGTAAACACTTCAAAGACAGAACACTCACAATGAATGAGAAAAGGCTATATCATTTAGGAGGATGTTAGCTTGAAAACAGCAGACCCAGTTGCTTAAACAAACTTCTGATATAACAAATGGCAATAGCAGGCACTTTCCGGGTAGGGGAATTCAGCTGGCTTTGTATGATTATTTTGTTTTTCACCCATAATTGCAAAATGACCCCAAGAATCCTATACTTTCATGGAATTGTTAAAGGCCAGGATGAAGATAAGGAGGGGTCATTTTTCAGGCATCACTGGTTACGCTTCATCAAGAATAACCTCCACCTGTTTGCCGTCAGCCAATGTGTAAGGGAGATAGCCACAAGTGACACTACAGGAACTAAACACACGTAAAAGCCATTTCAAGGGTAAGATACTGTATTCACCAAGTACCTGCACAAATAACCCTAATTTACTCAGGAGAAGCAATCATTCAGTATTATCAGAGAAGCAAAATACAGCCTTATGTTTCAGTAACCAGATTTCAAAATTTGAAGTCAGTTTATCCATCTAGAAAAAAAAAGTAAAATAAAACAGGTTATGTGTCATCATCGAACCAAAATACTATACCTATCTACCAACCCGACTGTATTAGTTAGTGGTGTTAAACTTAAGATAAAGAAAAATTATTTTGAATACTTACAAAGTCATTTGGAAATTTAAAAAATCACTACAGACTTCCTATGTAATTTTTTAAATACTCACTTAAATATGCTGTTATTGTACTCTGAGTAATAAAACATAATCTCATAGAAAGAAATTACTGTGATAAGAACACTTGACATGAGATCTACCCTTTTACCAAAATTTTAAGTGCAAAATACAGTATTGTTAACTAGAGGTACAACATTGTACAATAGATCTCTAGAATTTTTTTGTCTTGCTATTATTTTAGATTTTCATCTTTACAATTCAGTACAATATTCCCGGACTCTGCTGTTTCTCTATGTGCTCCGAAAATTCCTGTCACCATTATCTACTAAGGCTTCTAAGAATAAGGAGCTCATTATTATGTCCAATTCGTGTCCACTGAGAAGAAGGATTTAGGAGCTAGTGATTATACCACTGCAATTTATAAAGGCCTTCTTAGAATTGGTCCATTTTACCTGTGCTAATGATCGGCGCACTGACTTTTACATTACCTGATATTACCAAACCTGTAGAGATGGTTTCCAGAACTTCAATATTGATGACAAAGCAGAAGCAGATGGAAGCACCTATTTATAAAACCTCAATATCCAATTTATTTACAAAGCAGTAAATACCAACTATTATGTTGTCTCACTGCCCTTCACTTTTCTAAGCTACAAAAGCTATTGAACAGTTTCTTCATTATTGGCTTATTAATTTAAAATCCAACCATTAGATTTATTCTGTACTATAGCCATCTTTCAAATCTAAAATGCTATGTTTGTTTCTTTTTATTCTCCCTGTTGATGTATTCATTACATATCAGCTATAAATTGTCATGCAAATCCTAAAATATTCCTTATGAAGTTTGACCAGCTTTCTGCTAAAAAAAAAAAAGAGAGAGAGAGAAAAGAAAAAGCAAATGAAAGCCATGTTTGTTCCTCAGACATTAACAGTAATCAACAGCTAGATTAGGATAGTGGACTTGACTTCAGTCAAGGGTCTAAATGGTAAGTAGATGAGAACATGTCAGGAAGACAACCATTTATGTCATACATAATTTAAAATCCTGCTGACAAATTATGACTTGTGTCACAATTCAATTTTATTTTTAAAAATAAAAAGAAATTTATTCAATTTTACAGACTTTTTCCAAAACTGTTCAATGGTGAATGTATCTTTGCTTTAGAGTCTTATCAATTATGTTCAGGGCATACAATGACTTCTGATATCCATCACCCAAAATTAAGCTAAACTTCACAGGCTAAAGGTCAAATTCTACATAGGATTGCCCTCATTTCACACACCAGATGCAAGTTTGTGGTTCCCCAGGACTTCCTCACTTTTGACCTGCTAACTACAAGTTTCTGGGTTTCCACTGCTACCTCAGTTTCCAAATTTACTAGAATAACTCACAGAACTTAGCAAAACACTGTGTTTAATGATTACACTTTTATTATTGAAAAAGAATAGAAATCAGAAGCAACTATTAGGAGAGATGCACAGAATAAGGGCTAAGGGGCTTTTAACCATGAATCTTTCATTGTCTCCAGAGACACATTACCTTCCTGGTACATAGATACATGACAATATGCAGAATATTGCGAGCTACAAAGGTTTACCTGAATTTGTTATCCAAACTTTTTATCAGGTTTTCATTATGTAGAAATAATTGATTGAACCACTAAACACTTGGTTGAACTCAATCACCTGTTCCACAGAGATGTTGCGCTGATAGAACCTCAAAGTCTATGCTGATAGAACATAATTTAAACTATCGATTCTCTAATCACATGATTGGTCCTTTTGGCTTAGACAGATCTGTTTTCTTGAGCCATCTCATTAGCGTAAACTTTCAAAGGGGGGGTCACATGAGTCACTTCATTAGACCAAGCTTTTAAATATGGTTCAAAAAGCCGACCAGGACCTAGGCTCTGAGGTGCATACCTATAATTCCAGCAACTTGAGAGGCTGAGGCAAGAGGATGATAAGTTCAAGGCCAGCTTCAGAAACTTAGAGAGACCCTATCTCAAAAATGGGAGTTTATAACCCACTTGAATCTAATGTATGAAATATGATATGCCAAGAGTTTTGTAATGTTTTGAACAACCAATAAAAAAAAAAAAAGTATAAAGGGCTGGGTTGTAATAGTGGTAAAGCCCTTGCATTCAAGAAGGAGAAGGAAAAGAAGAGGAGGAGGAGGAGGAAGAGGAAGAGGAGGAGGGAGGGGAAGAAGAGGAAGAAGAAGAACAGGGAGAAAGGGTGTGGGGGGAGAGAGAGAGAGAGAGAGAGAGAGAGAGAGAGAGAGAGAGAGAGAGAATGAGAGAGAATGAGAATCCTACCAGTAATCTGTGATAACAAAGATATTCTTACCAGTCAGACTACTCCAAGGTTGTAGTTCTCATGAGGACAAAGTCTAGCAAAACTTTTTATTCCAAGGAATTATAAGTGACTTCTCAGAAACTAGAAACAAAAGTCAGACAAGTTCCAAGTACAGAATTTTTTTTTAAAGAAAGATTTTGTCATGCACATATTTCTCTATTTCATACCAAAATTAAAAGAGGAAACTGTTAACATAGTGTGCTGAAATTACTAAAACAGACTGGCAATTCAACACTGATCACTTTTTTTTTAAATCACCAATTTCCTAATAGAGAATAACTCAGTTGGAAAAGAAGTATAAAAATAAAGAAAACTGCATTCACTTGTCATCCATTAGTAGGAAGACCAGCAGGGAAAAGTATCATTCCAACATTTGTACTCTACATGGAGTTTTCTATTACTCACCTAGTTAATCCTGGTTTATGCTTTGATAAACTATGTAGGTTTTTCTTCCCGCAGTGATAGGCTTCTTTCCTTATTTTTTGCTTCTTAGTATATTTTTCTTTTTGATTTTGTAAACATTTGAAGCATGCCTATCATCATAACAGTCCCTTTCTCCTGACAAAATAGTCCCAAGAAAATACCATGATATTAAATAGAACAAGATACCTGTCAATAGAAAATATACAGTTTTATGAAAATATACTTACCTCCATTGTTTTAAGAAATGTTATGGAGCTGTGTTTTTTTGCATGTGGAGTGCTGTTCTCTAAGAATGTACCCTACATTATAGAGAGAGTTTTCATAAGGCTGTGACCTAGATACTGAAAACCCTAGAGATTAACTTATTTTGACAAATGCTCTGGAAAGCTA
This sequence comes from Marmota flaviventris, assembly GCF_047511675.1. Taxonomy (NCBI): domain Eukaryota; kingdom Metazoa; phylum Chordata; class Mammalia; order Rodentia; family Sciuridae; genus Marmota; species Marmota flaviventris. The sequence goes on along the minus strand of NC_092505.1, from coordinate 99,205,280 downwards.
AATTAAGTAAATTAACAAGTATGGTATTCTATATAATTTCAGAGATAGGGAAGACAAGGAGTCAACAACTAATTTATTTGCTTTTTCATTGGAATATAAATATTTTTAAATCAACCAAAGAACTCAAAGGATTTATATACCTTCCATGCTAACCTGCCTATAAAAAGCATTGCGTGAAATAAAGTATGTTAAACTGACAATTCTACTGAAATTCAGCCAAATTGAAGGAAGTAAATTGCAAATTTACATTTTGTTTCTAAAAATCATGGAACCCACTTCTTACAAGAGTCAGTAAAACAAAGATTCCTATGTGAGTTACTCTGAAACACACACCCCTGCTCTGTCAGGCAAATGGAAATGCATTAATATGGTCCATAAGTTGTTGTATTAAAATTTCTAATAATTACCATTTATAATGATACTTTTATCTATAAAGTAATCTTCTTAATTTAATTATTTGAATAATTTTAATTTTAAATAAGGTCTTTATGTGCTTAAAAATCTGAAGCAGGAGCAGTCTCCCACCCATTCTTTTGAGGGTGACTATTTTTATCTATTACAGACAAACCTATCAGAGGCCTACAATAAGAGTAGTAATATATGTTTAAATTCAGGAATGTTTTTGCTTCATGGAATATCTATTTCACTTTTTTGCTATTTAGTCTCAAAGTCTAGTGAATGTTGCAATGATTTATACATAAAAATGCATAGAATAATACAGTTGTTTAATAAATCATATGATTTGATCAAAGGAAGAATAATACTCTAAATATTATCAAAATCTTTGATATTAAAGAATGAAATATGTTCCAGGTGGAGAAGGTCATCTATCAAACTACACAGCAACTAAGTGATTCTGACTTCCAGACAGACACATGTCATTAAGCACATGAAATTAAGTTGGTAATTCTAACACAGTTAAGAGAATTTTTTTTTTACTTATATTCAAAAATGAATTGCACTTTCAAACAATTTTATATTCAAGTCTTGTAAATCATAACTGTCTTTTTTAAAAAGAATTTCTTTTTAGTTGTAGATGAACACAATACCTTTATTTTATTTATTTATTTTTATGTGGTACTGAGGATCAAACCCAGTGCTTTCTACATGCTAGGCAAGTGCTCTACCACTGAGCCACAACCCCAGCCCATAACTGCCTTATAAATGGTCAGAAAAGTCCTTCTTGGCAATTACCTAAAGTAATGAGCAACAATTACTGTTATATTAGTTTTTGATCAATAGTACAACATATTTTCCCATGATTATCAGTTGTAAAGAAAAATTTTGAGCAAACATGAAACTTAAAAATAGTCTATTGCATTCACATTTAGTCAGAAATATGCAAAAATAGCTCACCAATTTTTTTCATTCCACTATATGCAGATGGTTTTCTTGACTTTATTTCTATGTTGTCACTAAAACAATACATTTGAATGTTTTTTGATGGTTTACGTAATTTCAGCAGCACAAATTTTCAATAGTAAGTAAAAATAGGTAATTAAAAGATATGTTTTCATTTGTTTGCCCAAAGTCATCTTTTTAGAAATACTTTGTGGTTGCAAATGAGTCTTTTGAAATACTATTTTCTTTTAATTAAAGAGTAGTCTGATTTCTGTGAGATTTTATGGTAAGCATAAGTAAAATAAAACTGTATCTCAAATTTTTCTTAGTCAAACTGTTAGCAAAATATCTAAAACATTTAAAGACTAAAAACAGTGATTAGGACAAAGAAAGTAATATTGTGCAGCCTAAAATTTATCTAATTTAGGGAGATGAAGCTTTAAACACATGACATTGCAAATACAATATTAGGCAAAAACAGTAGTCAGTGAAGGACCCAGAAGTTTAATATGCTCTAGCTTTATGGTAAATTCACTCTCAATATCCACTAAAAGCATATTTGTGTATTTGTTTTAGAGCAGATAAAATGACAAAATCATAAAAAACGTTCTATCTCGACAGCTTGAAAACAGAATTAAAGTCAGTTCCAAGATGGAAATAGGCTAAGTACTACCAAGGTGGTGCTGAAAAAATAAAGTTTTATCATAAGCAAAAAATTAAGTATTAATTTAAACCTGAGTGAAAGTCATGAACATTAAGATAAACCCGATAACTGTACAACCATCACCTCCTCCCTTCACAATCATTAGGTAAGTGCAGACCAAGTGCAACATTTTCTTCATTTTATTTTATTTTTAAAATTTTGCTTTAAATTCAGCTGAGGAAATTTTAATTCCACTGCCATTCTGAGTGTCAATAACTCCACAACTAGCTCTTTCTAAGTGGGTTCTCCTCAAAAGACTGTACCATGTTCAGCTTGAGCACCAAGATGGTGAAGCCCAGTGGCCAGAAGCCGGACGAGTTTGTGTCAAACATATCACAGGTGCTTCTGCAGCTGGAGATGAACTTGTACCTCAATGCCCAGCTGCAGGAGCTCAACATCACAGAGACAAGAAAATTGAAGTTGGTGGTGGTCAGAAAGCTATCATAATATTTGCTCCAGTTCCTCAGCTGAAATCTCTCCAGAAAATCCAACTCCGACTTGTGCATGAGTTGGAGAAGAAGTTCAGTGGGAAACGTGGTTTTTAGTGTTCAGAGGAGAATTCCGCCTAAACCAACTCAAAAAAGCCAAGCCACCACAAAAACCTAAGCAAAAACTTTCCAGAAGCCTCAGTCTGACAGCTCTGCATGACGTGATCCTAAGGACTTGTTCTTCCCTAGTGAAATTGTGGGCAAGAGGATTCGTGCAAAGCCGGATGGCAACGGGCTCATAAAAGTTCACTTGGACAAAGCACAGCAGAATAACGTGGAACACAAGTTTCCCTTTTTGGTGTCTATAAGAAGCTCAAAGGGCAAGGATGTTAATTTTGAATTCCCAGAGTTTCACTTGTAAACAAAATGACTAAAGTATCATTTATAGTAAAAAAATAAATTAATTGGGGCTGGGGCTGTGGCTCAGTGGTAGAGCACTTGCTTAACATGTGTGAGGCACTGGGTTCAATTCTCAGCACCATATATAAATAAATAAAATAAAGGTCCATTGACAACTAAAAAATTTAAAAATTAATTAATTAATTAAAAATAAATCTATAAGCATACAGTAAAATCTGAGGTTATATAAGTATTAAAATTGTACAGAAAATAAAGAAATGCTTAAACATTTAAATCATGATTCTGCCTTATACTGCCTTCCTTACCTGGAGATATAATTTTGTCTTTGTAGGATTAAGTTTGTAGAAGGTAGATCTACTTGAAAGTAGTGTACATTGCTGGTGGGACTGCAAATTGGTGCAGCCAATTTGGAAAGCAGTATGGAGATTTCTTGGAAAGCTGGGAATGGAACCACCATTTGACCCAGCTATTCCCCTTCTCGGTCTATTCCCTAAAGACCTAAAAAGAGCATGCTACAGGGACACTGCTACATGGATGTTCATAGCAGCACAATTCACAATAGCAAGACTGTGGAACCAACCTAGATGCCCTTCAATAGACGAATGGATAAAAAAAATGTGGCATTTATACACAATGGAGTATTACTCTGCATTAAAAAATGACAAAATCATAGAATTTACAGGGAAATGGATGGCATTAGAGCAGATTATGCTAAGTGAAGCTAGCCAATCCCTAAAAAACAAATGCCAAATGTCTTCTTTGATATAAGGAGAGTAACTAAGAACAGAGTAGGGACGAAGAGCATGAGAAGAAGATTAACATTAAACTGGGATGAGAGGTGGGAGGGAAAGGGAGAGAGAAGGGAAATTGCATGGAAATGGAAGGAGACCCTCAGGGTTATACAAAATTTCATACAAGAGGAAGTGAGGGGAAAGGGGAAAATAATACAAGGGGGAGAAATGAATGACCGTAGAGGGGGTAGAGAGAGAAGAGGGGAGGGGAGGGGAGGGGAGGGGGGATAGTAGAGGATAGGAAAGGCAGCAGAATACAACAGACACTAGTATGGCAATATGTAAATCAATGGATGTGTAACTGATGTGATTCTGCAATTTGTATACGGGGTAAAAATGGGAGTTCATAACCCACTTGAATCAAAGTGTGAAATATGATATATCAAGAACTATGTAATGTTTTGAACAACCAACAATAAAAAAAATTTAAAAAAAATGAAAGATGATGTGTGTAAGATTTTTGCCATGTGGGAGATTAAGTAAACCATAGTTTCTGAATTCTAGCAGTCAATAGAAGTGATGCTAACTATAGCCTGTGGATAGTTTGACTTCAACTGCATATTTGTGACCAAAGCTACCGAAAACACTAGATAGGACTCAGTTACCTTGAGTATTATACAAATATAGTGTGTGTGTCTATGACTTTATCCATGATTCAAATCAGTTTGGTCTAGACAGGTTAAACTAAAACTCAATTCTAGTGAAAGTTACCTCACATTACCCTCACATTTTGCCATATTGTAGAAGAAACCAGAGAAACTTGCGATTTCTGCTTAAAGAAACAGAAAGCTTGAAAATGCATTACTCTGTTATAACAGCAACAAATCACAAATTTTCTTGAACCCATTAGAGAGCTGAGGACTCCGAGAAAGCAATCTAAAATCTGAGAAAAGTCACCTCCAAGAGGAAAAAGGATATGATTACCTGCATACCTTGAGGGTAAACTTATTATAGACAGAGATGGTATGAACAATTCAGGTACAATTTTTAACTCAGGTGTGAGCAGGAATGAGAATATAGAGTCCCTGAGAACCACTGATACAAGGTGAATTCACACCTAGTAGCGGACTTTTCTCCAAAGACTCAAATGATATTTACAAGAAAGACTGGGTAAGGACCATTTGTTCTGAGTAAGCCTCCCTTGTTGTATAGGTGTGGAAGGGAGAAAAACAACAATTTTATTGAAAGTTCACAAAGTACTACTCCAACTCTTCTTACTTCTCTCCCCTGTGAAAGAGTTAGGGAAGATAAACATCTGAGTTGGGGCAGCAAAAATCATATTCTCTTTAGGGTTTTGGTGAATAATGACTGTAATTAGGGAGAGGAAATGGAAAAATAATTTCTTGGGACTATGTCCTTGTGTGATCTCATTTGGTATCTCAGCAAGTTGTTTACTCTTTTGTGAAAACTAACAAGGTATTTTAAAATTTATATATAAAGACAAACTAAACTAGCCCAATTTGAAAAAAGAAAAATAAAGTCTGAAACATCATGTTAATTGATTCCTAGATTTATCATTAGTCTTCAGTAATTAAGACAGTTCTGTGTTGGAAAAAGAATTTTGCCTATAGACCATTGAAACTAACTGATGAGCTCAGAACTATGTTTTCAATTGATTATCAATAGACATATGAGGAAATTCACTGGAGAAGCAATAATCTCTTCAGCATAAGATACCAAAAAATTGCACAGTCATAGGAAAAACAATAAAGAATTTTTATTCATGCATTTTATCATGTATAAAAATCAAACTAATTTGACTTCGTCAATATTTAAAGCATATATAAGCAAAACATATTCAGAACTCCTGAAGTAAAAAACTAAGTGAACAAAATGGGTCAAATATTAAAAAAAAATCACCAAAGAAGAAATAAGGAAGATAAATGCACAATTTACATAATACTTAAAACACTTATTAAGTAGAAAAATGCAAATTTAACCAGAAGTGAGATAGCATGACAATCTTACTATAACAACTAAATTTAAATGTATACAAAGTGCTGGTGAAGATATATAACCACTGGACTCTCAAATATTTCTGGTAAAAATGAAAAACTGTACACCTGCTATGGTTTTGATGTTCCTCCAAAAGCCGTGCATTAAAGGCTTGATTCTCAGCACATGCCACTATTGGGTGGTGGTAGAACCTTTAAGGGGTAGAGGCTAATGGAAGTCTTCCAGCTCTAGAAGGAAACCTCAGGTATCTTGTTACAGTAATGAAAAGTTGACTAACCCAACATGACTTTGGAAAACATTTTGGTAGTTCCTTATAAAATTAAACATACTTTGCCATATGACCAAGCAATCTATTCCTTGATATTTACTCAAAAACAATGAGAAACATTTTTTTATCCACATGAAAATCAGTACACAATGGGGTGGGAGGGAAGAATAATCAAGAGACAAGAATGTGCAGGAGGCCTTGTAATCTCTCTCTCTAATCCAGAGACACCTGGTGACATAGGGTGGGAACACCTCTTTCACTTTAAGAACCAGCACTATCAGGAACTCCTGGGAACCCCACTGGGCAGACCCACAGAAAAGACTCTAAAAATTAAATGTTACAGCCCACAAAACTAGGCCAGAACATCCTGCTAAACATAAACAGAATGACTGCCTACTAAAATAAAAGATTTAAACAGCACCAAGAATCACTGTCAGTATTACTGGTTGCAATGTCATACTATGTTTTTTTTAAATGCTACCCTTAGGGAAAGCTAGGTAAATGCTGTGCATGAATTGTATACGTGATCTCTCTGTGTTGTTTCTTACAAATGCATGTGAATTGAAAATTAATCCAATGTCCACTAAAAGGCAAAAATACCTCTATACATAAACATTTATATAGAAACTTTAGTAGTTAATGCCCCAAAATAGAACAAACCAAATATTCTGTCACTGCAGAGTGGATAAATAAATTGTGGTACTTTTTTTAATAATGGGAAATCAATCAAAAATAAAAAGGAAAACTCTGATACATGGAGTAGCATTTTTAAATCTCACATGTATACTTTTAAGTGAAAGTAGTCAGGCCCAAAAAGCAATGCTATATTACATTTTTTATATTATACTCTTTTAATTATATTATATTGAGCAATGCCATATTATATATTTTCAAAGGCAAAACTGTGGCAAAAGAAAAACCAAGGCTGGAAGGAGGGCATTAATTAATTGACTATTAGAGCCACCACAGAATTTGGGTTAGGGAATTTTTACTATATTTTGTTCTACATTTTGGTTGGTTGTGATTATATAGCTTTGTGTGCTTTTTCAAAGATTTCATAACTATACAATAAAAATTGTGGATTTCATTATATGTAAAATTTACCTTAATTAAAGAAAGTAGAAAAAAGAAAATAAGTCATATTGGTTTTCTCCCTGAATACTTAAGATGCTTATGATCATAAAAAGTAGATTATATCTCTCCTTTTCTATAGCACATAAAAACATTAAAACTGCACTTGTAAGCATTCTTTAATATCACCTACAACCCTACCATCCCAAAATTCTGTTCTTGCACATTCCCATGTTCTACCTATATAAAAACTATATATACTATAGTTTTATATATATATATATATATATATATATATATATATATATATATATATATAATTATATAACTTATGTCTACATACACTAATAAATATTTTAATAGCAAAATATTTATGATTACTATCTTCCATATGGATTTTTTATATCTAGTTAAGATATAATTTGCTTAACCTTTACTTATTAGTGGATATTTAGTCTATAATATTTTATTATTGTTGACAAAACTCTATTGATAATCTTGATGGCATGAAGCCAATATTTTGATTTTTTCCCCTTGGGGTAATGCCAATACATCGAACTATGGAAAAGGGATAAGCGCTAATCTTCCTTTATAAATATTTCTCATGTTTTCCCCGAAAGACTTTTGTTTGTGTCTGTCTACAGTGGAACTTTTAATAATTCCAGGATCTCATATATTCACTGGTATAAATAAATATTACATGGCACATGGTATTTTAATTTAATATTTGAGAAATAGAGTATTTAGCTTTAATTCCATTTTTTGTGTATCACTAATCATATTATTTCAAAAGTTGTTTGCCCATTTCATTGTACTTGAAGTGTGATCTATCCATGTCCTTTTCCCCAATTTTAATGTATAATGCAACAAAAGTTTCATGCATAATTATTCTTTCACTAAATGTTCCCCACTAGATTTATGACAAATTAGGCTGGGAAATATTGTTAAGTAAAATACAGGTAGGACCTGTGTGTCATTCATCAGAACCAGCATCATGGCCACCACATAGCAGTAACTGGTGCTCAAAAAAATATTTGTTGGAAAAAGAAAATATAGAAGAAAGAAAGGGAGGGAAAGGAGAGATAGGTAGAGGAGAAAGGGACAGAAGCAGTCTCCATGGGAAAGGCAGTTATAGACAAAGAGTTACAATCTTAATAGGCATCCCAACATTCATAGTGGTTTTGTTTGTTTGTTTCTTTGTTTGTTTGTTGGGTATCAGGAGTTGAACTCAGGGGCACTCAACCACTGAACAACATTCCCAGTCCTATTTTGTATTTTATTTAGAGACAGGGTCTAAATGAGTTGCTAAGCACCTCACCAACAATGAGGCTTTGAACTCATGATCCTCCTGTCCCAGCCTCCTGAGCCATTGGTATTATAGGTGTGTGCCAATATTGGGGTATTTTTGCTGCTGATGTCATCGGTGGTACAATTTTTCCAAAAGGAGCTGTCAATTGGCTTGGTGTATCTTCCTCCCTTCTGCTTGTCATGGTCGTTCAGCTAAAATTTGGGGGCCAACAGAGGTGAGGCAAAGAACCTCACCCCCCCCCACCCCCCCGCTGGTACAAAGACCTATCCACAGGTGTGGCTGTATACTGGACCGGTAGTCAGTGACAGGTAAGATCCAATTGCAATGATACCAACCTAAGACAGGAGGCTGACGCCTTGAGGTCAGCTCATCCGATAACCGGTAAGGACCATATGTACTATTGGACAACCTAAGGCAGCCACGGTCCCTAAGCCACATGCTTGTTGTTTAAACAGAGAGGGGGAGATGTTGAGAGCCACAGCCAAAGGGGCCCCAGCAAACTTTCAGACTGCCAGCTGATGATTGGCTCACAGCGGCCCCAGCAACATCTAGCTGATTGGCTCCTCTGCGGTGATGCTCATTGGGCTGTTTCCCTGCCCTTTCAGACCATGGAGCTGCTCATTGGGGGACTTTTTTGGCTCCGCTCACGCGACGCAGCCAATCGGCCTCAAGAGCAGGAGGAGTGGGGGAGGTTGAGAGGCTTGTGGGAAGCCGATGGTGGCAGTTGGGCTCTGAGGGTTTTTCCTGAGGAGCTGTTTTGTTTGGCGTGTGTGGTTCTAAAAATAAAGTTAGTTTCTTTTGACAAGTGGCTCCTGAATTGTGCCCAGCCAGACTGCAGCAATGCCCAACACATTCATAACTCTGTGGTCTTAATTCTCTCTTGGGTCTCATTGGTTTGAACCAGATAATGCAGCTACAACTACATCCTCCCTCCTTTTGCCTCAGAAGGACAGTTTAAAAATGAACAGTGATTCAAAATAAATTATTGGCTTCAGTAAATTTGCATTCTAACAGGCAAGTACTGTTGAACAGTATCAATTTCAGTGAACAGTATCAATTAAATGAAACAGATAATTTTGAGCTGGAGAATCAAAAACAAGCACCCATCTTCAAATATATTGCTGAGAAGATAGAGGAGTGAAGTCACATTTAATAAGTTGCCACTATCACAAAACATCCTCTAGCATGTCATATTCTGTTGAGTTTTGGTACAAGTATTAGGATGCTTACCATATTTCCCCTTTAAAATTTTTCCAACTTAACTTTGAAAGGTACTTTTATTTCTAATGTGAAGATGAATTCAACAGAAAGTGACATGTCTGAAGGTATTTGGTGTGGGGGATTGTGATTGTTTATTTTGTAGAGAGAAAAAAGTACAAAGGGAAGTTTTGCTATTAAAGACCCAAACTTCTCAGCTTTGTTTTATTTAGTTTTTTACTCCCCATCTCCTGTCATACCGCATCAGACACCAACCTTATTCAGATGAGAAGTTTTTGTTTGTCAAATGAAATGGCAAAAGTAACAAGTACATTTCTGGCAGCATTAGTGAGAAATCCATCTCTGACGGGAGTAGCAAAAATCGCAGATTGGTGATTTTATGTGAAAATTTTACTACACAAAATCTTCCCTACCGGACCCCGGAAATAATAGCTCATGGGATGTTGGTGGCCCATCTGGAGTGCTCAGAGCCAATTTTGCTCATGCCAGATGATGGTGTGTGCACCAGTGCAGAGCTGGAATAATTCTAACAAGTTGGGAAGTGGTAAGCTGGTTACTGATATTGAAGGTTTTCAGAGAGACCAGGATCAAACAACATTTTTCTTTTTACTGTGAATGACAGAGCTCAGCATCCCATTGTCACACTAAATTTCCTTGTGCAGTGGCTTAGTAAAATGAAAGCAAACATCATTTGGAACATTAGCCATAAGTCATGCAAAATTCAGCAGCAGCAATTAACATTTCAATACTAAATTGAAAGGAGCCCAATAAATAACATGTCTGAAGCAGGCAACTAGTGAAAATATATACTTAAGGATATTACTATCCATGGTGGAAGGGATACAAATGCATGATGAAGTTGAACCTAAAACTGTTTAGTATTTGATTCATCAACATTTATGAAAATTTACAAATGATTTATGGTTTGCATTTCCTGAATTGAGTAACACAACAGGAATTTACCAGAAAAAGCTTATTTAATATTGTCAATATATTCTCTGGTTTTAATATTGGGTAGAATGGCTCAAAAGGCAAAACTTGAAATACTTGGAATCCCCAGAAAAACATATTTTTTCAAAGTCTACATCAAAGACAAGACAATTTGGGATTGTAGGAAATAAGTCATAATGGAGGAAAATATCTGGTTAAGAATAAAAGCAAAGTATTGGAACTCTGTGGGAATGGTCATTAAAACAATTATTTGGAGGGAAAATATAGGCAGGAGACTAAGAATTTTTTGATAGAAGAAAGCAGATATTGAAGGGAGATTTAGTTTATTCATGCATTAACAAATTCAATTATCACACCCTCATTGAGTAACTACTGCTTCTTCTATCTCTTGCTTCTGAGCCCTTTGGAAAGCTATTGAGATTAAAAATAAACATAAAACAAGCACTTTTAAAGGATCTCACAGATCTGGGCTGGAGATATAGCTCAGTTGGTAGAGTGCTTGCCTTGCATACACAAAGCCCTAGGTTCAGTCCCCAGCACCACAAAAATAAAAAAAAAGGATCTCATAAATCTGTGGGGAAGGCAACATGTAGTGAGATTGAGAAGGTGTAAAACAATGTGAAGGTCCTGTAACAGAATTATACACAGAGGAACATTTATAAAACTCTGAGAGCATCACTAAACTTTTCTGGTATCTTGTGAGGCCTCAACTAAATCATAAAGGAAGAATCAATGTTATGACTGTGATGAGTTTGTGATCAGCATAAGAAAAAATTCATCAATGCAATTTGAAGACTTCATTCTTGTGATGGAGAGAATCAGAAACACAACTAATATTGATGATAGGAGGCATTCGCATATAAACACTTTCACTTCCTCATCTTTTGGGGACTCTGAACTGCTGATGGCATTAGCTGACTTTTCACTTGCATATAATGGCTTTCTTTTGTTCATTTACAGACCAGTTACTAATGTTAGAATGGCCCAATAAATAAGTCTGATTCTTGACCCAGGCCCAGGTTAAAGCACCCAGGAACACAGGACCAGGAGGAAAAGGTGAAAATATAGCCTTCACCTGTGTCTTCATGGTCTAGCCCGGAATATAAAGGCTGTTGAGTTGTGACAAAAGACTTCAAAGGATATTATTGATGAACCCTTAAGATCTTCAAAATCAAAATAAAAAATCTACCAGACCAAGGCTATAGGTCATTTTCACACTTTCCCAATCTTATGAGGGTAATCTGTTACTTTTGCTGACTGATAGGTATATCAAATAAATGTGAGTGAATTTGGAAAATTAACAGAATTTGGGAAACAATAAAATATGTGGGAATGACTCTTTCCCAGAGTTAAGTTTTGTCCAAGAAATCATCTGATCTGGAAGTCATATTGTCAGCCCAATTAAATTGCCAAAAATTCTGTCAGAACAAAGTCTCTGCCTCTTATATTCTCAAAGTATCATGTTCCAGTAACTGAAAGACATATAAAGTTCTCAGGTTTTAAAAAAGAAAATATATTTTTGTTATTTAAGCACTAAAACCACTTTAGAATATTTATTTCTCCATTTCAGCACCTGGAGTGTCTTATACTTGCCCTAGTTAATATGAAAATATATAACTATCAGGGATGTTAACAAGCCCAGGAGGAGAGTCACCCATTACCCCAAAGTTTGAAGTTTGAAGTATGCTAATAAGTGAATGCCAGGCACACACACACACACACACACACACGCACACACACGTACACACACATATATACCAAATCAGCCTGAATTCCAGACTACAAAATAATAACTATCAATACAATGTTCTTTGACTTACAATGGAGTTACATACCAACAAATTCATCCTAAGTTGAAAAAATGTCAAAAATATATATAGTGTACCTAATCTACGAAATGTCACAGATTTGCCACATAATATGATAGTCTCCCTTTATTTGTGGATTTTACATTACAGTATCCCCAGCATATGCCTGAAACTGCAAATAGTATCAAACCCTATGCATACTGTTTTTTCCTATACAGTCCAAAAGAATTGCCACAAAATACCAGCATTAACTGGTCTTTTCTTGTTTTATGCCCTGTAGTATCACTTTTGCATAACCACTCTTGTTCTTTGGGAGAATCCTTAAGTAAAATAAGGTTTACTTGAATATTAGCATTCTGATGCTGTGATAGTCAATATGATAACTGAGAAGGAGAAATAAATGACTCAGATTGGGCAGTTTATTCAGTGTGGGTACACTAGACAAAGATTTGGGTCTTGGGTGGGATGGAGTGGGATGGTAGAAGATTTTATCACTACTCAGAATGGCACTCAATTTAAAATGTATTAATTTTTTTATTTCTGGAATTTTCCATTTAATATTTTTGGAGCATGGTTGACCAAGGGTAATTGAAACCACAGAAAGTGAAATTGAGATAAGATGAGACTACTATACATCACAAAGTATGGGTTGTTCACCCTCATGATCACATGGCCAATTGGTAACCGTGGCTCACTGCTGCTTCCCAGGATCAAAATAGAGTATTTTACTGCACAGAGGTAGCTTGAGAAAACGAAATTCAAAGTAAGGTTTCTACTGAATGCATATTGCTTTTTGATGATTGAAAGGTTGAAAACTTGCAAGTAAAACCATTCTAAGTCAAGGATTTATAGTTAAGTGCAAATCATTTCAAAATATTGTCCACTTCATACATGCAAACATGTTTTCAAAAATAGACTTTATGTTTTAGAGCAGTTTTATGCTTACAACAAAATGGAAAGGAAAATACAGAATTTTCCATTTATCCCTTACTCCTACATATGAATAGACAACCACATCAACAACATTCTGCACAGGAGCTATACATCTGTTACAATTGATGAACCTCATTGACACCTTCTCACGCCAAGTCTAGAGTTTGCAATAGTTTTAATCTCAATGTTGTGAATTCCATGGATTTCAGACAAGTGTAAGTTGACATATATCCATCAGAATAGAAAGCACACACTTTAATAAATATTTAAATTTTTCACTAAATATCTTATGGTTCAGATCCATAAGATCTGAACCAACTTTAATTATTTTAAATTTATTTTTTAGTTACAGATGGACACAATATCTTCATTTATTTTTATGTGGTGCTGAGGATTGAACCCAGAGCCTCACACTTATAAGGCAAGCACTCTACTGCTGAGCTATAGCCCCAGCCCCTCCAACTTTAATTTTGATAACATAATAGGGTTTCACAAACATATGCTTATTTTAATTCATTTATTTATTGTTGAGACAGGGTCTATGTTTCCAGGCTGTTCTCAAATTTGTGGGCTTAAGTGATCCTCCCACTTCAGCCTTCCAAGTAGCTAGGTATACACGAATACACCAAACTTAATTAATTTAGAAACACATCACTGATAAACATTTAGCTATCTGTTTTACTTTTTAAATCATTGTAAACAAGGATCCAGTAAACATTCTTGGTCATATAACTTGTCACTTCATCTACAAAGTTCTGAAGATCACATCTATAAAATCTGAACAATATAGGAGAAAGTTTTTGGAATCATAAAAAAATATTCAATTATAATTACATTGTTGGCAATTTAAGCAGCTTTGGGAAAGAGGAACTATAGTTTCATCGTCAATAATTAATTCCTTCACATGATTGCAAAGATGTAATAAAACAAAACATATACAATTATTTTGAAAAACCTAAGATTTGTGTCAATGTTTTTATTGCTAGAGATTTTGAGCAATCCACAGATTATCCTCTTGGTCAGCAGTTATCACTACTCTGAATCAGGACCATTCATTGATATTCACATCCAAAAGGACTGCGGTGGAGGCACAGAGCATGGAAAGGAGATTGCTAGAATGTGGGACAGCCTTCAAAGTGAGCTTCAGAACATGCTGGTACCAAAGGCCACTGGGGTTGTTAAATTGGATACATGACTTAGGGTTTGTGTCTCTCTTCATGAAGGAATTACATGATCCTAGCCTGAAAGCACAGTAAGCCACAGGAAGCATTAGGACAGCTGCCAGCATTTTCCCGGAAGCAATATCTACCAAGGTGGACATAGAATACTTTGGCTCCATGATGAAAGGGCAGGAGACTAGTAGAAACTTTCATTTCTTTTCAATTTCAAGCAATTGATTAAAGTAGAAAAACCCATTCTGGGAATCTAGCAGTATGTCCCCTTAAAATAAGGATTGGGAAAACTTTCAAACAAGTCTCTTCCATCCAGTCTGAAAAATCAAGAGAAACAGAATACTTCTGCTAACAGGAGCACACACATACTAATTCAGGAAATGTGTACATCATTGCCAAGGAGACAGAGTTCATAAATTAAGACCCTCCCTAGGCTTCACCCTCTCCATTGCCACAGTTCTGCATCTTCCTTCATCTCTGGAGAATTAGCAAAAGATCTCATGATATTATTGTGAAGTAGTACCTCATTTACCTCTCTCTAGGACAGAAGGGTGTTGATGATGTTGATGATTGGTGGAACTGGTGCATGGAGCAGGGAGACATCAGAAGGCCACATAAGCTTCCCCTGGGAGTCTGGTTCTTCACATGAAAAGTAGACTGTGCCAGGGTGGGAAGGGAGACCTGCCTGGGAACTTTCTGCCTGTAACTGGGGAAGTGAATCAACTCATGCAAAAGGAAAAAGAACACATTTTGATTTCAAGTCCAAAGTTCATTCCCCAAATCATTTGGCAGGCTCTAAGTGTTGTTTTATTCTTGGACTCTTATGTACATTTTGAAAGTGAAATGTATGTGAAACTGAGCAGATATAAAGTAGGTGGCAATGACCAACTAAAGAATTGTCAATGACTAAACAGTTTAAGGCTAAAACAGAAAAATGACTTAATCAGATTTGCCTAGTTTCCACTATAGCTGCTAGTTTAGGCTCCTTAGAAAAATGCTAGTCATTTTTTTTTTTTTTTTTTTTATGATTCCAACTGCTACCTTGGGCTTCTTAGAGCCACCAGATCTCCTCTCAGGTAGGAAGACTTCAAAGGAACCTGAGTCTAACACACAGGGCCAGAGGACAGTTCATCAAGGAGCTAATGAAGCTCAAGCTTCATTTCACTGGAATTGTGGTAAAGTATTATTTTTTTACCTTTTAAAAAATTATAGTTTCAAATGTTGAGAGATATGGCTAGAAATGTAATTTGGAAAAGGTAAAATAAAGATTTTATAACTTATTAAAAATAAAATCTTAATAAAAATTGTAGTTTGCTTTGATTTCTTAACTTATTCTAATACATTCTCATTTTCCAACCAAACTTTATATTCACATATTTGCATTTTTGAAAAGGTACTCCAAGAAGTTTGTAAAACCTTTGACTCTCACAAAAATCTGCTTCCCAAGAATTCACCATTATGGTCTCAGATAGTAATTGTTATGTAAAGTCACTAGTATTTGATTTACTGTTTTTTATCTTTCATACATTAGTCTGAGTTCTGCCTGAAATTGCATGATCTATCTTTTTTTTTTAAATTTTTTATTGTTGGCTGTTCAAAACATTACATAGTTCTTGATATATCATATTTCACACTTTGATTCAAGTGGGTTATGAGCTCCCATTTTTACCCCATATACAGATTGCAGAATCACATCAGTTACACATCCATTGATTTACATATTGCCATACTAGTGTCTGTTGTGTTCTGCTGCCTTTCCTATCCTCTACTATCCCCCCTCCCCTCCCCTCCCCTCCCCTCTTCTCTCTCTGCCCCCTCTACTGACATTCATTTGTCCCCCTTGTATTATTTTTCCCTTTCCCCTCACTTCCTCTTGTATGTACTTTTGTATAACTCTGAGGGTCTCCTTCCATTTCCATGCAATTTCCCTTCTCTCTCCCTTTCCCTCCCACCTCTCATCCCTGTTTAATGTTAATCTTCTTCTCATGCTCTTCGACCCTACTCTGTTCTTAGTTACTCTCCTTATATCAAAGAAGACATTTGGCATTTGTTTTTTAGGGTTTGGCTAGCTTCACTTAGCATAATCTGCTCTAATGCCAGCATGATCTATCTTGAGATGGATTAAATCATAGCATATTTCCTTGATTGTATGTTTTTAGTACTGGGGATTGAACCCTGAAGCACTTTACCACCAAGTCATATCCATAGCCCTTTAAAATTTTTATTTTGAGACAGCTTTAAGTTGCTTGGGGCCTTGCTTAATTGCTGAGACTTATTTTAAACTTATGATCCTCCTGATTCAGCCTGAGTCATTGGGATTATAGGAGAGTGCCACCACATCCAGCCAGATTTCCTTGTTCTAAAGAACAACTTGATGAATGGTTAACTTCCTTACATTCATGTCGACTGTGCAACTCTGCATTTTTCCCTAAAAGAAATAGCTTCAAAATAAAGACAATCACATCATCGAGCATCAACTCATTATTAACTCTTATGTTAACCATTCAAATTAGTCTTCGACTCTGGCAATGAGAAGTTGATATAATTTTTGTGTAATTATGAATTGAGAGGCTTTCTTCCTATCTAGAATAAAATAAGGAAAAAAATCCGAAAAAAAGCAACATATAATATTCGTAATAACCAGGAAAAAAACATATGCCAAACTAACACTATTCAAAAAATTTTTACATAGAAATTTAAGATTTGTGGCTCTGTTGAAAGCATACTTTAATCAGCATCAGCCCTCATCACACTAAAATTTAATAAAACAATTTTTCTTCCTGGTAGATGTGGTAATTCTTATATTGCAGAGTCACACCATCTGTTGCCACATTAACATTTTCGGAATTTCTTAGAGAACATATTTACAAAATTGTATATTCTGTTAAAACTGAAGCCAATGGTAGACTTTAAATGCATCAAATCTGATGTCTGTAATGGCCTAAAGAAAGCCCCAAGCTATCTCCACATGCCAAAGAGTCTAAAGCAGTAGTTCCTAATATAAACTAATCAAGAACTGTCACGGGAGGTATACCATCTGGCATCACATCAACCCAAGTTTCCACTGAGTATTGGAGTTCAGGAGTTTCATGCACTATGCATTCAATCATCTGGAGATTCCACAGCATATCCAATAGTAAAATATAAATCATACACCCTGCAATACTTGATTATGTCTGAAATCAGTGAAGTTGTTCCCAAATATTTTCTCACTTCAATAATTACTAACATTGCTATAACTACTATACATTCTTCTGCATGATGGTGGTCATTTCAGTGTCGCTGAAAATCCTAATGATAAGTGCTCCATTCCCACAACCATTGAAAATGACCCCTTTAAAAATGGTTGCTGAGAGTCTATGGTATAATAAAATACAACAGTCCATTATAATAAACTGAGGACTGGTTCACCAACATTCTAGACAAGAATCTGGAAACTCTATTTTATTCCACCAAGATTCAGACACCATGATGAATAGAAAAGATATAAATCTAACTTGTGGAGCAAGAAAGAAAATTTAAAATTAGTTTAATCATCTTACCAACAAACCCTTTATTACAGTTTTCTATTATTAGACGCTCTCCTTTGATATGATTTCATCCTAACTGTATTCAAAATCATATATAAAGCTTCCAGAAATATAGATGATTATGATTTCTATATCCCATGGTTTTTTTAAAAAGATATTTTTTTAGTTGTCAATGGACTTTTATTTTACTTATTATATGTGGTGCTGAGAATTGAACCCAGTGCCTCACATATGCTAGGCAAGTGCTCTTCCACTGAGCTACAACTCCAGCCCATCATGTTTTTTTATTTAAGCAAGACATTCCAAAGAAATTTACAACTTAAGTGGACTGTTAGCAGCAGACCAGGCATATCAACACAATTGATAGTTACTAGGATGGCAATAACATAGATCGGAAAATGACACTTGACTCATTCAGTAATATATCATACTTGGCAATATCTATTTGCTAATTCTATTCACAACAACAAAAATATCCTAGTGTATCAGGATTTCACATGTATGTTAATATCTTCATTTCTTGCTTAAGAGAGGGCATTTAAAAATATAAAATTATGTTTGGTTGTTTGAAATTTTAAAAATATTGGTAGGTATATCTTTCATTGTTTCTCTCTAGTGCTAACACAGAGATGTTATTGGATTCACTCAACAAAAGAATCTCTGATTAAATAGCTTCTAGCCCTCCTAAGGTTATATGTTTAATACTCTGATCTTCCCTTGAGGAGAATCATAGCAAAGCTGTTTCATTGACTATAGATATTATGACAAAAATGCCCAAACAACAAACAGGCACTGACATACAGGATCTGACCACAGACTACAGGTATATTCAAATTAATGCAATATAGCAGTCTTACTAGATATGTTTTCCTTTTGGTGTAAGAGGGAAAGTCTACCAAAGATCGTCTGATCATATAAGGGGTATGCCACTCAAGAAAAATGAAATCTACAGATGAGAATTATGCCAAAATTGACAATAGTTCTCTTTCTTCAGGAACGAAGAATTTTCAGGCAGATCCATAAAAGACTTTGCAATCAGTCTGAGAAGCAAACTTCTTTGTGATTTAGTTCTTATCTCTTAATTAGGTCACCACCTGTGTATCAGCTGCTCACATGCTTTTCCCTGTACTTGGAAGAACAATCTCAAACGTTTTATCATGATTTTTCTATCATGACTGTTTCCAGGTTATGTTGTTACAACCTTCTTAGAAGTTTTCATTAATCACCTCTACCTATTACAGATTAGAAAGTTCACTGCCTGGAACCCAAGATTGAAAGGTATCATTGAGAATATGTTTTATTCAGCTATTTCACTGCTGTGACTAAAAGACCCTACCAGAGCAATTGTAGAGGAGGAAAAGTTTATTTGAGAGCTCATGGTTTCAGAGTTCTTAGTCCATAGAAGGTCAGCTCCATTCCTCAGGGCTCAAGGTGAGGTAAAACATCATCGCAAAATAGTGTGGCAGAGGAAGTGGTTCACATCATGATCAAAGAGCAGAGAGAGATAGAGAACTTCACTTGCCAGACACAAATATATACCCAAAAGCCATGCCCCCAATACCCCTCCTCCTTGAGCCTCATCCTACCTGCCTTCAATTATCACTCAATTAGTCCCATCAGGTGATTAATTCACTGATTGGGTTAGGCTCTCACAGCCTAATCATTTCCCCTCTGAACCCTCTAACATTATCTCACACGTGAGCTTCTGGGGGGACAACTTACAGCCAAACCATAACAGAATACATTCAGTAAGGAAAAGAAATGTGTTATGGACAAACTTTCAAAATGAACTATATTTCAAAAGTTGCTTCTTTTTTGAAAAAGTAATTAAAACAATCCATTAAATATCACCATACTTGTTTTAATATATATAAAATTATATACATTCTAATATTGTCTGCACAAAAATTTTATGAATACTGATATTTAATTGATTTTTAAATTGCTGCTTTTCCTACAATTAAAATAAGAACTTTTATACCATAAAACATAAAAATATCTAACCTGGACCATTACTATCAAGTCTCATTTGCCTAAAGCAGTCTACAAGGGAAAGACAGGTTGTTGGATAAGTAAGTAGTCAAGAATTATCATTTTCCCATCTTTCACCATTTCTTTATTCATTTACCCTAATCAGTTATACTGAATTACTCATCCGGTAATACCTCAATATTTGCTCTCATAATCTTTATCCAGTATGAGCTGCCTCTCAAAGACACACACACACACACACACACACACACACACACACACACAGTTTCTGGTTTTATCTGCTGTTCATAATCACTTTTACCACAGAGCAACTTTTTTCCAGATCTCTAGGACTGATGGAGCTGGACAGAGGTAAATGCCTGTATCCATAACACAAGGTTTGCTGTATCAGTGTACCAGTGTGGAATTTTTTTCCAGATTGTTTCCTTTTGAGTTTTTTAAAATTGAAAGATAAAATTATATTCATTTACCACATACAACTGGATGCTTTGAAATATATATATATATATATACACACACACACACACACATTTTGAAGTAAATATACATGACTAAATATAGCTACTTAACATAAGGAGTTCCTTACATAGCTATCATCCACTTTACATCCACCCTTAGCATTTTTTAAGAGTAATGTATATTATTATCTATGATCAGTCACATGTGGTACAATAGATCTGTTAAATTTATTCTTCCTATTGAACAAAAATTCTGTATCCTTGACCAATACATCTCCAACCCTTCCCCCATTCACACTAGACCCTGGTAACCACCATTCTGCTCTCTGCTTCAATGAGATCAATTGCTTTAGATTCCACATATAAATGAAAAGACATCATTTATTCCTTATTATGCTCAGGATTCAGTCCTTAACAAAACAGGGGCATTTGAAAGATCTCTTCAAAGATTCAGCATTGATTTTTTTAAATAATACCATTTGAGAATTAGCTGAAACCCAAAAGTAAAGGAAACATAATAACACTTTTCCAGGCATCTCAGTCACTTGAAGAGGTACATACATGCTGGCAATAATCTATAAGGTATGACAGAAACAACCACTCAGACTCATACCTGTGCTTTCTCTTCCCCCTTTTGACTTGCTATAATTTTTATATGCTTAATTGAATTTGGATAAAGTTGTTAGAAGTACTTTATTAAACTTAAAATCACTTCTTTTTTCCTCATTTTATTGTCACAGGCATATAGATATTCTTATATGACAATGCAAAAACATTTGCAGTATTCTTGAAACATATTTAGAGGAATAGACACAAGAAAACCAACAGAACTTTCACCTATTAGATGTAAAGATGTTTTAGCTCTTTTATAAATCAGTTAAGCATTTGTTAGTTAGCATAGGTCCTGTGGCTATTTCAAAGGGTAATGTTAAAAAAAAATGGAAGTCATATATTAGAACTGGTTGTGTTCTGGGAATTGAAAGATTAAATGGAAAGAGTCTTCCCTAAATGATCCCAGTTACAATTGTGCCTGGTTTCCAGAAAGATAAAAGAGATGAAAATACTTATCAGATCTAAATGGAAATACTAATCTTTAAAAAACCACTGTGTGTAAGCATAACTGGTTTTTGAGTTAGACATTTTGAGAATTTCATTAAAACTTCAGTCACTGCATTTGTTAATGACAATATGTAGCTTCAAAAGTGGCCTGCTCCTATCAGGCCTCTGAGGGTTATCTTTGTCACACAGGATTCAGAATTTGGGGGCAACTTTTTAATTCGTTTTTAAAAAATGAAAATAGCAGTCATTTAGTAACAGTGCATATAGATCTAACCTTTCTGGAAAGCTATTTAATGATATTTATTTTAAAAGGTAAAGCCTTTGAAATGTGTATTCACTTTTTTTTTTTTTTTTTTTTTTTTTTGGTTTGGGTTCTCCCAAAAGAAGAAAGAGAGAAGAGAAGCAGAGACATAAGAGAGAGAAGGGAAGAAAGGAGGACGAAAAGAAAGGAGGAAAGTCTTATTTGGTAGGTGATTTCAGGAAGCACATAAAGGAATGAGGAAGGGAGCCAGGAAAGCAGGGAGAGCCAATAAAGGATGAATTGATGAGCAAGCCACTTCTCTGAGAAACTGGGGCTCAATTCTGTTGAGGACATCCAAGAGAATGTGAAATGGGCCTCACCACTGTATGATAGAGAGCTGATGGAAAGGCTGGGGACGTGGCTCAGTGGTAGAGGGCTTGCTGGCAAGTGTGAGGCCCTGAGTAAGGTCTCTAGCACTATGTGGGGGTGGGGGGTGGGGTTATAGAGTTAGCAAATGTATCTATCTCATCCGTTCTTGTTTGAGCATCACAACAAGATGTGAAGTCATGTTTCCTCTGGCCCTACAATTGAACAAGTATGCCAAACTGTAGCATCCCAGAGCACACTGTCAGACAAACATTCAGGCATGGAAACATCTGACTGCATGGGAATGATAGGTGACCTCTGTTATGGTTTTGATGTGAGATGTCCCTAAAAAGCTCAGGTGTGAGACAATGCAAGAAGGTTCAGAGGTGAAATGACTGGGTTGTGAGAGTCTTAACCTAATCAGTGCCTTTATCCACTGATAGGGATTAACTGGATGATAACTGAGTGTGGCAGGAGGATGTGGGTCCCTGGGGAAGTGCCCTGGGGGTTTAAATTTTGTCTATAGTAAGGGGAGCTCTCTCTTTCCTTGCTGGTGCCTTGTTCCCAGCTGCTTTCCTCCATCACATCCTTCCACCATGATGCGCTGCCTCACCTTGGGCACAGAGTAATGTAGTTGGCTGTCTAAAGACAGAGACCTCTGAAACAAGGAGCGAAAAATAAACTTTTCCTCCTCTAAAATTGCTCTTGTCGGGTCTTTTGATCACAACAACCTCCCTCCTGGAAATGACACCCTGGTGCATACATGCAATTGTGTGCATATGACCCAGGACAGCATATAGATGAACTTATTCTTTCATCACATTTCTCTCAGAGAATAGAGGAAAGCTGGTAGTGTTCTAAAAATGCTCCTTTGTTACATACATATAGATATGTAAAGTTGCATTGGGTTTCTGTTTGATGTTGGATTCTATCAGAAAGCTCTCTCTTCCCACAGTTAAATCAAAAGTCTATGAAATCATAATCTTTAAATTATTTGCTTTAAAGAGTTGCAGATGCTTAATAATCTGGCTAGATGAATATTCTTAGGAGAGTGAAGTAATCTTCCATAGAGCTGCCAAATCTGGAAAATAAAAATATATGCTACCAAATATATAAGTTCCCACATATTACTATTAAAAATTACCACAAACTGGGTGACTCAGAATAAGAGAAATATATTCTCTCATAGCTCCAGAGGCTAAAACTTGGGATCCACATGTCAGCAGGGTCATGCTTTCTCTGAAGCATCTAGAAAAGATCCTTCCTTAATTTTTCCAGCTTGTATGATTACTAGCAATCCCCATGCTTCTTGATTTACTAGATTTATCATTCCAATCTCTGCCTCTGTTTTTTTGTTTGTTTGTTTTTGTGTGTGTGGTGCTGGGGATTGAACACAGGGCCTTGTGCATGCAAGGCAAGCACTCTACCAACTGAGCTATATCCTCAGCCCTGCCTCTGTTCTTACAACGCACTATTCCCTGTGTGTCTCTGACTATTCTAAGGACATTATGGTTTGGATTTATTGCCTATGATTATCCACTTTGACTTTATTTTAACTTGATCACATCTGTTTCATTAAATTTGGAAAACTCTAATTTCCAAATAAGGCTTACATGTAGAAGTTCAGAGTAGCAAAAATTTAGCATGGGGTGGCTAGGAACACAATTCAACCCAGAACACCAGTTAATTTTGAATATCAGATTAAAAATGAGTATTGCACCAAATGCTGCATGGGGCATACTAAATATTTTTACTTGAAATTAATATTTGAGTGTCTTGAGAAAACTTACTCCTAGAGGCTGTTCAAAGTTCAGCACAATCTCACTTTTGCATGCCTTTTGAAGATGTGTAAGTACTGAAATTGGAGACTGAAATTAAAGAAAAGCGTCAAAGACTCTCAGATCATCCTGGGACTTAAATTTGGATCCACATTCTCTAAATAATTTCATAAGTATCTGGAATAAACCTTCCTTCTTTGCCCAATTTCTTCTTTGAGTCTGAAGTTGTGATTTGAATTCTACTTAATAAATATTTATTGAATTATTCACAATATGAGAATATGTGAGAGTAGTGAGTACTGAGTCTGATGGTAGAAAAAGAGAATTAAATATGGTCCCTATCCAGAGAGAGACCACAAGTCAATTGTAGTAATGAGGAAGCTATCTCCCAAATTAATTGTTCCCAGAAAGAATATGTGCCACCAAAGTGTGCTGTGAGAGTGGAAGGAGCCTCAGCTAGTTGCCATTCCACCCATTCCAGAAGATTCGAATCAGTGCTCATGGAGAGGTAGCTTTGGAATTGGACCTGAGAAGCTGAAGAGGATGAAAATTTGAAACTGGGTTTGCCAACAGGTAGGCAATAATTTGACCTGCTGTCAGTTCAGGCACCTCCATTGATTTTTACAAAATTTCACTGCCTTTAGTGTCCCTGTATGTTGAATTCCTGTAGTTCATCCCAAAGGATATTGGTTCAGTAGGTCCAGGATCGTTAGCTTTCAGAAAAGCTCCCCAGGTATTGCAAAATTAAATATAAACCCAAATGTACAATGGCTCGAACACAACTTAAGTTTTTATGTTGTTCATGTAACAGAACAAGATCTATGTGTTATCCTATCTATGTGTTATCCTAGGTAGGAATAGGTTGATAGGTAATCTGTCTTGTATTCCCATAATGAAAATTATTTTCAGATCAATTGAATATCTGAAAATTTTATCTTGAAGCTTTTCCATTAACCCAAGTTTTTCTATCCTTCCTTCTACAAATATTAAAATGTCTGCCTTGTTAATTATTCCTCCTTAAAGAGTTAAAAAGTCAAGGAATAATTCCATTGTCCAAACTAATTTGTACATGCCCCATTACTGATAGCTTCCAATTAGTAAACTAAAATGAAGAAGACTAAATGTTCTCTGTTCTAAGAAATGACCAAATCTACACTAATTGGTTATTTATTTTAGGTTACTAAGATAAACAAATGAGGAGCACATGAGGTAAATTGCATTAAGATAGAGGAACTTTTCATGTAAATTACCAAAAATTAAAGTGTCTAAAAATAACAATTTAAATAACTAAAAATAAAAATGTGAGTCAAACTCCAGGAAATGTAGATTGCTGCTTGTTGTGTCTCTGCATTTCAAATAATGTTTAAAAAAATAACAAAACAGACAAAATAGGAATGTGAACTTTTAGAGAGATATTCCTTGATGCAATGGAAAATACTCAAGGTCTTTAGCTAGAAATTTCTTGTCATCTTTATTTTAGGAAAACCTCACAACCTTTCCATGCCAAGCCCTATGTTCATGTAAACAGAGTACCAATGTATGCTTTATCTTTTTGAAAAGGTTAATGTAGCTCTCACCTATACAAGAAGTAAGAGATAACTGCCATTTCAGGTTCTGTGAGCACAGGTGATTACTCTGTCTCATTTGGCCCCTAAGAGTTCTGGTGGGTGGGGTGAGGAGGGGCTGCAATTAATATTACCTACAGGTAGTCAATCTGAGGTATCATGATGTCATTGAAGATACCCAGGATCACAGGGTCTCCTAGATTGGATAAACATGGTGTGAGCCCCCCAGTTCCTAATAAACAATCCAGTGGTCTTCCTACCAGAGCACAAAGTTCTTTTGTATCATGAAAAGCTTATTCTCAAACAAATTAGTATATCAAAGCAAAGTGCTATGCAATTTTTCTCTTTGCCTCAGATCTCTGAGAAACATTATTGTGATGTGGGTTAAACAGCTGAAAAAAATGGGCATTGGAGATATGCAACCTTTATTAGGATTTAATATCTTCATAGGTTTGTTTTGAAATAACTTAGAAGGCCGAGTTGATCAATATGATCAAGCGATGGGCTATGAAATTCTATTTTAAAGTAAAGCTGTTCTATTTAAAGAACCCAAACACAAAATCAAAAACTAGTAAGCTCCTGTTAGTAATCCCCTTTATCATTTTAATGAAATTCAAACCAAGTCACAATGGAAGTTCAGAAATGAAAGGTTTAAAGAAGAAAATGTGAAAATTGGTTTTGCAGAGTTTCATTTCAAATCAAGTCTTAATGGCTGTGTTTTAAAACTCTGATAATGGAAGTTCATAATGGACATGCTGAAAGGCCTTTAACTGTGGTAGCAATATCGAGGTAACACTGCCATGAAGGAGTGTTGATTGCAGTAGAAAATATGATGCCTATATTACCATCTTGGTCGAAATAAAGTATCAGCATGATGATATCCCAGATAATCATTACCCTAATAGTTTCTATTCAGACAATCTTAAGGGACCCATGGTTCCATTAATTCTCAATTTTGATGGTTCTGTCAGTGAACAAGAACAAAAGCTGAATGTCATAAAATAGGGATGTTTCCCCATAGCTGCATATAGTTTCATGAAGGATTTTTATTGACATTGAAAAATATTCATGATCTAAGAGGAAATGTGGGAAAAGCATAACACCAATTGTATTATTTTACTAGGGCTGCCATAATAGAATAATACAGACAGAGTGGCTCAAGCAACAGACATTTGTTTTCCTCAAAATTTTATAGGATAGAAGCCCAAGAACAAGGTATCAGTCCATTTGGTTGCTCCTGAGGATTTGCTATCTGGCTTGCAGAGAGCCACCTTTCTGCAATGTCCTCAAATAACCTGTGTGTGCTCACTCCTTCTGTCACTTTTTTTTTAAATAAGGATACTGTTCACATTGAATTAGGGCCTCAACAGACCCATTTTACTTTAATTACCTCTTTAAAAACCTTATCTCCTCTGGTTGCGTGGCACACACCTTTAATTCCCCAGCAGCTCAGGAGGCTGAGGCAGGAGGATCGAAAGTTCAAACCAGCCTCAGCAACTGCTATGCGCTAAGCAACTCAGTGAGACTCTGTATCTAAACAAAATACAAAATAGGGCTGGGGATATGGCTCAGTGGTTGAGTGCCCATAGTTCAATCCCCAGTACCAAAACAAAACAAAACAAAAAAAACCTTATCTCCAAAAATGCTTTCATTGTAAGGTACTGGGGATTGAGATTTTAACACATGAATTTTGAGGGGACATACTTAGAACCAATTATAATAAGAAATATTTTTCTCTGGCTGTATGTGTATATGTGTTTTGACAAATTGAAAGAAAATATGACAAAAGTTAACATAAATAAATGAACAGGGTGAGTGAGCATGATTTTGTTTAAGTAAGAATGAATAAAATTATTAGTCATAACATCTCAGGGAAATATTAAGAAAATGTATAATGATGAATCAAAGGAATTCTACAGTAATCTATCCTTATCAAATAATATCTTCCTTTTCTTTCCTTTCATCTCTTTTGCTTTTTAAACTATAAACCATTTCTTCAACAAAAATCTTACACCACAGCCTGAACTATAACATTGGCAAGAACAGAACTGCTCTAGTTGATGGAAAGTCATTTTCCTTGCAACCTATAAAATGTTCAGGTATATGGGAGTTTTTAAGTTCTTTGGGGGCATGGACTCTGTAAGTCTTAATCATCTTTAAAACTTTTAATTTCTAGCACAGTGCCTTCAACTGAATGTATTCAATAAATATGTCAAAAAGACAAGATGCTAAAATATCTCATAACTATTCCTTAAATAAGAGGCAAAGGATAAGGATTGGAGTCCAAGCAATTTTATATAAGTCCTTGTACTCCTGAATATCACATGGGTAACTTTGAACAATCCACATAAATTCTCTGTACTTTGACTTAATCATGTGTTTATAATGCAGAGGAAAAATCAATTTTCTTAACAGTTGGCCCATGTCCAAGGAGAGAATTATCTTTGTTTAAGAAAGTCTGTGATAAGATACTTGGGATAAAAGAAAAGATACTGAGAACAGGAGCCCAGGGGAGGAGGTGCAGGAGGAGGAGGAGGAGCAGGAGGAGGAGGAGGAGGAGGAGGAGGAGGAGGAAGAGAAGAAGGTGGAAGCTGAGTTTCTTTGCACATATGAGTGAGGGAAAGATATAAATGTGTTATTATTATTACTTGGGAAGGTAGGAAGAGAAAGACAAAACAAAGTGAGAGAAAAGATAACAAAATAGTGGGTGTACAGAGGACAGCAAGATGATATAGGCATTAGAAATTTCTGTGGCAGGGCAGCAGAAAGCCTTCATATAAAATTTCAAGCTGTTTACTGGAAAGGGTACAATTTGACCACTCAGCAAATCTCTCAAGTGTTTGATAGAAGTACTATGCCGCTGAAGAGCTTCATATTGTAAAAATATGTTCCTATCAATGGTTGATGGTAATTAGGGATGACGTGAAAGGAGTGGGGAAGACTTAATGGGAAACAGTAAGTCCTTCTCAGAGTGGGTGAAGGAGCTGAGATTGTAATCTATGAAGACTTTGGAAAATCTATGAAGACCCTTTTGTAATCCATGATCCATCTTGTAAAGATCAGAAGTGATTTTGAGAAATCAGGGTATATCTGAGTAAGATGTTAGATGGAATATTTACTTTTTTGCTGCCGATTTTATAGAGTTACTGTATCCTTCAAATAAGATAAGAACAGCTAAAATTCATACAGTACTTACTATATGCAAAGCACTATTGGAAACACTTCAGATCTTCTTATTCTTCTAGCCTTTACAAGAATGTCATAAGGTTCCTACTGTATGTTTTGGCTGCGTTTTATAGGAGAGGAAAAACACAGAGCAGAAACTTTCCCTTGTTCACATAGCTGACAGGTAGTTGGTGGAAGCAGGATTTCAAACCGATAATAACTACACTATTATATTGCAGAATGAAATAGTAATTTGTGAAAATTAAAGCATATTGTAAAGTAATGTAAGGTTTCACAGATTGAGCAGTAAGAGTTTGAAAGAGAGAGTGGGAGAAGTAGGTAGAAATTGTTCAGTCTCTTTCTCGTATATATTAAGGCACATGATATGCTGTTTTAATGTACATATACATAGTGAAATGATTACTTAACCTATCCATCACCTGTGTGTGTGTGTGTGTGTGTGTGTGTGTTAAGAGCTGAGAATCTACTCTAAGCAAATTTACAGTGTACAGTACAGTATCTTTAACTATAGAACCTCATGCTGTTAATCAGGTCCTCAGACTCCACACTGAAACTGCAATTTTGTACCTTTTGACCTACTTCTTCCCATACCTCCCCACCACTGGCTCCTGTCAACCAGTTTTACTTAGTTTCTGTATGGTTTTTGTTTTGTTTTGTTTTGTTTGCACCCTGCATATGAGTGAGATCGTGTGGTATATTTCCTTCTATGTCTGGTTTATTTCACTTACCATAACAGCCTCTACTTTTATCACTGGCAATGTCACTCCTTGGTTCTTATCTTCTTCAAAGAAATTTTTCAGTCAAGATACTTAGAAAGTATAAACACTTTTATGAAATTACACTTTAAAGTAGGTTGGAGTGGAGATGGAAATGGAGTGGTGTTTTCCTCGTGGTGGGTTTTTCTATTTGGTCTGGAAAACTCTCTTCTATTTCATGTACTCCAGATGCTCACCACTGTTTCCTGCCATGGCTTAGTGCCTCGCTGCTCTGCACATGGGAAGTCCCTTAAGTTGGCTACTCCTTTCTTTTCAGTTTAAGAAGGCAGTGCCTTGGGGTGAAGGAGGCAAATGCATGAGCAGGGTATCTTGTCACTCGAGTTGGGATGATTTTTTTGCCACTTAAGATGGATTGAGCCCTATTCCCCACCACCACCAGCTTCATGTCTATCTACCTACTCTAACAGTTTCTTCTATGTTGTCACAAATGGCAGCTTCTGGGCTGAAGCAGAAGTTCAACTGCCACAACTGCCCTTTCCATCAATGCCACCGCAGCCACCTGGGGAGTGGCGTGGGAGGAAGTGAGTCTTCCAGAGCTTCATTGAAAGCACTTTTCCCTCCTGCAGCTGTCTCACAGTAATAACCATGGACAAAAGCCAGCAGGTACAGAAAGCCAAACTCACTGAGCAGGAGGGCACTATGGTGATGTCTGCAGTCATGCAGGCAGGCCCAGGACGAGGTCACCAACTCTCCAGTGATGCCACAAATCTGCTCTGTTGCCTCCAAAAATGTGGTAGGTACTCGCAGTTCTTCCTGGCATTCCTCAACAGGGAACCAAAAACAGAGAGCAACGAGAAGCAGCAGCAGAAGAGCAAAGAGGACCTTGAGAAGATAGAGGAGGGTCTGCAGGACGTTTGCAGTGATGTTCCAGAGCTGTTGGACAAATACCTTATTCCCAATGCTGCGCAACCAGGAAGTACAACGATCTTGAAAATGAAAGATTATTTTGGTGTTTTTCTGAGGTGACATCTGGAGATGATACACAAACCCCAGCCTTGCACTCCCAGCAGGCTTACTAGGAACCATATGAAATTACAGAGAAAGAAATGCAGCCTTTGCACCCAGTTGGACTCGGACTGCCATTGTATTTCTCAGTCTTTGACTATGAGATTTTCAACCCTCCTGAAAAGGCCCGCAGCCTGGCAAAACAGCATTTGATAAAATTTTTGCTGAATTGGATAGACCGAATGAAGAGTCTTACAAAGACAGCACCCGGATCTTGCAGTTACTTAGGGACGATCTCACTGTGTGGACACTGGAAAGCCAGGGAGATGAAGGAAATGCTGGGGAGGGGGAGGACTAATGTCTATCATGCTTTGGGATCTATTCACTGTCACTCTGCATCCACCATATTTATCCATGTACAATTAAAAAAAAGGTAGTATTCCCTGCTTTTTGAAAGCTGGATACTATCTATTTCATTTAATAAAATGGTGTTAAATGTGTTATTTATTTATTTATATAATGGAATATTATGAAATAGAATATCATTCAGCCCTTAAAAAGGCAGGGATAGTGCCATTTACACGCAAATTATCCATATTAATATTAATTTATTCATATGGGATAATAAGTAAAGTTGCAATGAACATAGGAACATATGAAGTAATGACTTAATTACACAAGAAAAGTGAAAAAGACACAAATATATAGAAAGTTTGACTTTGTGAGTTGAAAGAATTAATATTGTTAAAATGTTCACACTACCTATGGCAGTGTATAGATTTAATGGAATCCCTATCAAAATTCCAATGGCATTTTTCACAGAAATAGAAAAGAGCAATTCTAAAAGTCAAATGAAACTATAAAAGTTCCTGAATAGCAAAAACAATCTTGAGGGGAAAAAAAAAGAAAAACAAAGTTAGAAGCATCACACTTATGGATTTCAAACTACATAGTAATCAAAACAGCATGGAACTAGCCTAAAATCAAACACAGAGCAATGAAACACAAGAGTCCAGAAATAAATCCCAGCAAACACAGTTAACTAACTTTCAACAAGACCACCAAGACAACACTATGGGGGAAAGACAGACTCCTCATTATAAATGGTTTTCACAAAACAGGGTATCTATACACAAAGGAATGAAATTGAACCCTATAAATTACACCATAAACAAAAATCAACTCAAAACCGTTTAAAGACCCAAATATAAGATCTGAAACCATAAGACACTTAAAAGAAAACATAGGAGTCAAGCTCTTTGACATCACACTATAAATTCAGGCAACAAAACAAAAATAAATAATAGAAACTACATACAGTCAAAACGTTTTTTCATAGCAAAGTAAAATGAAGAGGCATCCCATGAGTTGGGAGAAAATATTTACAAATTGTGTATCTAATAAGGGTTAAGGGTTAATATCCAAAATGTATAAGGAATTCACCCAACTCAATAGGAAAACAAAGACAAAACTCAATTTAAAAAGACCTGAATAATCATTTTTCCATGTTTCTTAAATTAATAATGATTTCACAGAGTGAAAGCCATGTGTTTATCCCAAGTGTGGTCCTTCAGCTTGCAACATTCTTCTACTGAGTTTATAGAGCTTATACCTGGCACAAGAAATAAGGGTCAGGGAATGATCCAGACTGAAACCTAGTTCTGTCTTCAATATCAAAGCAATGGACCCATGTGGTTACAGCTACGCAAAGGAACACCTATTTAAAATTCACATTTTAAAATCTTACAGCTCAGTAAAAGGTCCTGATTCTCTCCTTGCTCACCTGGCAATCACCTACTTACCATTAAAAATTACTTGGTTTTCCTGCCCAATCACCAACCTGGCCTTGTCCTCAGGCTCCTCACCCTGTACCCATCCTGGCTTTCTGTTTGAGTTAACTATCATTATGTCTTACCCAAGCCTCTTTTATGTAAGCCCTTGAAGTCAAGGAACCATTTGCTCTTTTTTTTCTCCCAAAGGCTTTTTTATTATTTTGTTTTTTATGCTTTTATCAGTGCATTGCAGTTTTTATATAATTATATATATATAATTATGATTATGTCTTCTTGACATAATCATATATGCATGGAATTCATTTCAGCCCTCCTATTCCCTCCTATACTTCCTCCCCCTATTCTCCTTCCTATACTCTATGGGTCTTCTTTCCATTCATTTATTTTCTTTACTTGGTGCTTTATAGATAAACATAAATTTAGGTATATTCTTGCCTGTGGCCCACACAGGTGACGGAAGCTGGGTTCCCCTGTGTGGAGTGGGCTGGCTGAGAAAGACAGCAAAAAATCACCCGACACAGAAAACAGTTTTAAAGAGTGGGTCAGGACAGCTCTTTGACCTCAAGGGTGGAACTTTCACGCTGGAAAGAGAGAGCAGAGCCCACCTGAACTTCAAAGGCTTTCTACAGACTGTTCTTAGCCAATTAAGGTAGGAGGGGGGCTGTCCAGTTCCCAATGGGTCATGCCTACCTCCAGAGCTAGGAGATCAGTCTTCCTAGCCCAGCAGAGACAGAGGTCATGTGCACTGTACAATCTATTAAGTGGGAGGAGCCACAAAATAGCTTGCAATGCCAAACCAAAATCTCCTTGGCTCCAAGGCCCAGTGAAGATGCTCACATAGCTCAGGGTTGGCTCCCCACAGTATATTTATGCATGCACACAGTATAATTTTGTTAAATTCATATGGTATTTAGTCTTCTTTTCTGTCCGTCCCTCCTCCCTGCCCCTGAATTTCTTTCTTCTACTCTCTTAAAACTACTCCATTGATCTTCCCACTATCTTTATGTTATCTGACTGCCCACCTTTTCCCCCTTACTTTGCTCTTGCTTCCACATATGAGAGAAAACATTTGACCATTGAATTTCTATGTCTGGCTTATTTCACCTAGCTTGATGTTCTCCATTTCCTTCCATTTACTAGCAAATGCCATAATTTCACTCTTCTATATGACTGAGTAAAGCTCCATTGTGTTGATGTACTGTTTTCTTAATCTATTCACTATTGATGGACAATTGGCTGGTTTCATAACTTCATTATGAGATGTGCTGCTTTAAATATTGGTGTGGTCATATCACTATAGCATGTTGATTTTAGTTCTTTGGATAAATACCAAAAAATGGGAAAGTTCATATGTTAGGTTCATTCCTAGAATTTAAGGAATCTTCATAATTCCAGAGTGATTGTGCTAATTTGCAATCACATCAACAATGTTGAAGTTTTCCATTTCACCTGCACTTATTATTATTTGTTTTCTTGAAAATTGCCATTCTGACTGGAGTGAGATGAAATCATAATGTAATTTTGATTTACATTTCTATGATTAATGAAGATGTTGAAGATTTTTTCATATATTTGTAGATCCTTTGCATTTTTTCTTCTGAGAAATGTCTGTTAAGTTCTTTTGCCCATTTATTGATTGTATTGTTTTTATGGTGTTAAGCTTTTTGGGTTCTTTATATATTCTGAATATTAATCCCCTGTTAGAGGAGTATCTGACAAAGATTTTCTCCCATTCTGTATACTCTCTTTTTATGTCCTTATCATTTCCTTTGCTATGCAAAAGGTTTCTAATTAGATGTCATCCCACTTACAGAGTCTTGGTTTTATTTCTTGAATTTTAGGGGGCACATTAAGGAAGTCAGTGCCTGCACCAATATATGGAAGTGTTGACCCTATGTTTTCTTATAGCAGTTAAAAACTTCTTTTCTAATTCTTTTTTTTTTTAAAGCATAGTGGAACTTTTATCAAACACAACAAATGAGACATTTTAAAGGGGTTCAGGAATTAACTTCAAAGAGCTTCCAATAGCCAAAGCTGGGAAACATAAAGCAATAAATTTAAAGAATACAATTTGGGATTATATTCCAGATCAAAAAAAAAATAGTACAAGTCTATAATAAATAATGGTTGACTAAATAAATAAATGGGCAAGAAGAGACATGTTTTGTCTAGAAGTTCCCCAAATCTAAGACAAGTCCTTCCAGTACTTCTTTTTCTGGTTTTATCCCTTTAATTTCCTTCACCAGTCTGATTGCTCTAGCTAGAGTTTTCAATTATATTATTGAATAGTAGTGGTGAGAGTAGACATCTTTGCCTTGTCCTGATTTTTGAGGAAATGATTTCAGGGCTTTTTCTGTTTAGTATGATGTTGGCTTTGGGTTTGTCACATAGAGCCTTCCATAAAACTATATTGTACAGGAGTGGTAATTGAAAGTCATTGTCTTGTTCCTGATTTTAGAGGAAATGCTTTCCATTTCCCCCCCTCAGTAAAATGTTGGCTTTGGGTTTGTGGTAAATAGGCTTTATAATGTTCCAGTAAGTTTCTGCTATCCCAACTTCTTTCAATGTTTTTATCATAAATAGATGCTGGATTCTGTCAAAAGCTTTTTCTGCACCTATTGACATCATCATGTGATTCTTGTCCTTAAATGTATTTACATGGTGAATTACATTTATTGATTTGCACATGTTGAAACAAGTTTGCATCGCTGAAATGAAACCCACTTAGTCATGGTATACAATCTTTTTTATGTGTTTTCTAAAAAAAATTTTATTTTTTTCTAATTAGTTATATATGATAATAGAATGCATTTTGACACATTATACATAAATGGAGTACACTTCTCATTTTCTGGTTGTATGTGATGTAGGATTACAACAGCCATGTAATCATATATGCACATAGAGTAATAATGTCCAATTCATTCTACTATCATTCCTACATCCACACCCAGTCCCCTCCATTCACTTCCCTTTGTCTAATCCAAAGTTCCTCTATTCTTCCCTAGACTTCCCCTTATTGTGAATTAGCATCCAAATATCAGAGAAAACATTCAGCCTTTGGTTTTTTGGATTTGACTTATTTCACTTAGAATAATATTCTCTAGTTCCATCATTTACTGGCAAGTGCAATAATTTCATTCTTCTTTAAGGCTGAGTAATATTGCAATATATATATATATATATATCTTACATTTTCATTATCCATTTATCTGTCGAAGGATACCTAGTTTGGTTCCATAGTACCAATGTGGCTGTGTCACTCTTATATGCTGATTTTAAGTCCTTTATGAATAAATGAAGGAGTGGGATAGCTGGGTCAAATGTTGTTCCATTCCAAGTTTTCTGAGGAATCCTCATATTGCTTTTCAGAGTGGTTGCTCCAATTAGTAGCCCCGCCAACAAAATATATGTGTACCTTTCCCCCACATCCTCACCAACACTTATTGTTGCTTGTATTCTTGATGATTGCCATTCTCACCAGAGTGAGATGGAATCTCAGTAGAGTTTTGATTTGTATTTTTCTAATTGCTAGAGATGTTGAACATTTTTTTTTCATGTATTTGTTGATCAATTGTATTTTTTCCATGAAGTATTTTTTGAGTTTCTTAGCCCATTTATTGACTGGATCATTTGTTTTTGGGGTTTTTTTTGATGTTAAGTTTTTGAGTTCTTCATATATCTGGAGATTAATGCTCCTTCTTTTCTAATTCTTAAGTCTTTGGTTCACTTTGATTTGACTTAAGTGCAGAGTGAATAATAGGGCTCTAGTTTCATCCTTCTACATATGAATATACAGTTTTCCCAGCACTGTATATTCATATGTAGAAGGATGAATCTCTATTGTCATTTTAATTGATTTTTAAAAAATAAATGACAGAAGAATGCATTACAATTCTTATTTCACATATACAGCACAATTTTTCATATCTCTGGTTGTATATAAAGTATGTTCACACCAATTCGTGTCTTCATACATGTACTTTGGATAATGATGTCCATCACATTCCACCATCCTTGCTAACCCCCTGCCCCCTCTCTTCCCCTCCCACCCCTCTGCCCTATCTAGAGTTCATCTGTTCTTCCCATGCTTGCTCTCCATACCCCACTATGAATCAGCTTCCTTATATCAGAGAAAACATTTGGAATTTGTTTTTATGGGATTGGCTAACTTCGCTTAGCATTATCTTCTCCAATGTCATCCATTTACCTGCAAATGCCATGATTTTTTTCTGTTTTATTGCTAAGTAAAATTCCATATATATTACACTTTTTTTTTATCCATTCAGCTACTGAAGGGCATCTAGGTTGGTTCCACAGTTTAGCTATTTTGAATTGTGCTGCTATAAACATTGATGTGGCTGTGTCCCTGTAATATGCTGTTTTTAAGTCCTTTGAGGATAGACCAAGCAGAGGGATAGCTGGGTCAAATGGTGGTTCCATTCCCGGTTTTCCAAAGAATCTCCATACTGCTTTTCATATTGGCTGCACCAATTTGCAGTCCCACCAGCAATGTATGAGTGTACCTTTTTCCCCACATCCTCGTCAACACTTGTTGTTTGTCTTCATAATAGCTGTCATTCTGACTGGAGTGAGATGATATCTTAGAGTAGTTTTGATTTGCTTTTCTCTAACTGCTAGAGATTATTAACATTTTTTCATACATTTGTTGAGTGATTGTATATCCTCTTTTGAGAAGTGTCTGTTCAATTCCTTGGCCAATTTATTGATTAGGTTATTTGGTTTTTTGGAGCTTATCTTTTTGAGTTATTTATGTACCCTAGAGATTAGTGTTCTATCTGATGTGTGAGGGGTAAAAATTTGCTTCAAGATGTAGGCTCTCTATTCACCTCACAGATTTTTTTTTTTCTGAGAAAAAACTTTTTAGTTTGAATCCATCCCATTTATTGATTCTTGGTTTTAATTCTTGTGCTATAGAATTCTTTATTAAGGAAGTTGGGACCTAATCCCATATGATGAAGATTAGCGCCTACTTTTTCTTCTTTTAGATGCAGAGTCTCTGGTTTAATTCCTAGGTCCTTGATCCACTTTGAGTTGAGTTTTGTGCAGTGGTGAGAGATAGGGGTTTAATTTCATTTTGTTGCATATGGATTTCCAGTTTCCTCAGCACCATTTGTTGAAAAGGCTATCTTTTCTCCAGTATATGTTTTTGGCACCTTTGTCTAATATAAAATAATTGTAATTTTGGGGGTTAGTCTCTGTGTTCTCTATTCTGTTCCATTGGTCTACCAGTCTGTTTTGGTGCTAATTCCATTCCCAGCACCATTTGTTTAAAAAGTGATCTTTTCTCCAACATACATTTTTGCCTCCTTTGTCAAGTATCAGTTAACTGTTAGCATGTGGGTTTGTTTCTATATCTTCTATTCTATTTCAGTGTTATCCTGTTTATTTTGATGCCAGTACCATGCTGTTTTTGTTACTGTAGTTATGCAGTATAATTTGAGAACAGATATTGTGACACATCCAGCATCACTCTTCATGTCCAAGATTGCTTTGGCTATTCTGGATCTTTTATTCTTCCAGATGAATTTTGAGATAGTTTCTTCTAGTTCTGGGAAGAATGCCCTTAGTATTTTAATGGGGATTGATTTGAATTTATAGCACACTTTTGGTAATATGGCTAACTTAGTGATATTAACTCTGCCTATCCAAGAATTTGGGATGTCTTTCTACATTCAAAGTCTTCTTCAATTTCCTTCTTCAGTGTTCTTTAACTTGAATTGCACAGCTCTTTCACCTCTTTAATTATATTAATTCCCAAGTATTTTTTTTTAACATTGTTGTAGAAGGGGTAGTTTTTCTAATTTCTTTCTCAGCAGAATCTCTATTGAAGTACAGAAAAGTTATTGATTTATAAATGTTGACCATATCTTGCTGCTTTGCTGAATTTATTTATCAGCTATAGAAGTCTTCTGGTGGAGTTCTTCATGTCTTCTAGATATAGAATCATGTCATCAGCAAATAGAAATAAATTGATTTTTTCTTTGCCTATTTCTATACCTTCAATTTCATTCTCTTGCCTGATTGCTCTGACTAGAATTTCAAGGACTATATTGAAAATGAGTAGGGAGAATGGGCATCCTTGTCTTTTTCCTGATTTTATAGGAAATGCTTTCAGTTTTTCTCCATACATTTGTTTTTTTGATATTTGCTTTGTGTTTGCCATATACAGCCTTTATAATGTTGAGGTAAATTCCTTCTATCCCATGAATGGGTCCTGAATTTTATCAAAGACCTTCCTAAATCTATTGAGATAATCATCTGATTCTTGTCCTTAATTCTATTTATGTAGTCAATTACATTTATTGATTTGCTTATGTTAAAACAAACTTGTATCCTTAGAAGGAAATCTACTTGATCATGTTGTGCTATCTTCTTGTATTTTTTAATGCAGTTTGTTAAGATTTTATTAAGGATTTTTGCAGCAGTGTTCATTAGGTATATCAGTCTCTATTTTCCTTTCTTTAATATTTTTGTATAGTTTGGGTATCAGAGTTATGCTAGTTTCATATGATGTATTGGGGTGTGTTCTCTTTCTCTTAATTTCATGTAGTAATTTGAAGAAAACTAGGGGTAGGTCTTCTTGAAAGGTCTGGAAGAAGTCAGCTGAGAATCCATTCAGTCCTGGGCTTATTTTTGTTACAAGGCTTTTAATTGCTGTTTCAATTTCATTGTTTGATATTGATCAGTTTGGATTCTTTATATCTTCATGGTTCCATTTGGGTAAGTCGTA
The DNA here is from genome assembly GCF_047511675.1 of Marmota flaviventris. Classification (NCBI taxonomy): domain Eukaryota; kingdom Metazoa; phylum Chordata; class Mammalia; order Rodentia; family Sciuridae; genus Marmota; species Marmota flaviventris. Next base: position 99,166,468 of record NC_092505.1, on the reverse strand, counting down.
TGTATCTAGAAATTTGTCAGTGTCTTTTGCTTTTCCATTTTACTGGAGCATGAATTTTCAAAATGTTTCCAATGATCCTCTGAATTTGAGTAGTGTCTGGTGATATCATCTTTTTCATCACTAATTGCATTAATTTGGGTCTTCTCTCTTCTTGTTTTGGTTAGTTTATCTAAGGATTCATTAATGTTATTTATCTTTTCAAAGGACTGTCTTTAATTTCTGTCTTTTAATTTTTTATTCTAAGTTTTATTAATTTCAGCTCTAATCTTAATTATTTCTTATCTTCTACTTATTTTGGTATTAGTTTGTTCTTCATTTTTAAGGCTTTGATATGTAGCATTAGATTATATATTTGAGATCTTTCTAATTTTATTTTAATATACACACAAGGCTACAGACTTCTCTTTGAATTGTCTTTATGCTGTCCCAGAGATTTTGATATGTTGTTTCTCTTTTCTTATTTGTTTCTAAGAATTTCTTCTCTCAACTCTTTTATAATCCACTCTGCATTTAAAAGGATATTATTTATTCTCCACGTGCTTATGTGGTTTCTATAATTTATAGTTTCCTTCCATTATAATCTGATAGGATGCATAGAATTATATCTTTTTTTTTTTTTTTTTGTATTTGCTATGACTTCCTTTGTCAACTATAATTTGGTCTCTTTTGGAAAAGGTTCCAAGAACCTTTGAGAAGAAAGTGGATTCAGCTATTTTGGGTGGAATGTTCTGTAGATGTCTGTTAGGTCCATTTGATTAGTAGTATTATAGATGTCAGAAATATTTTTATTAATTTTATGTTTGGATCAATTGTCTATTGGTGAAAGGGATGTGTTGAAATTGCTCCATATTACTGTGTTGTGTTTTATCTGGGATTCAACGTCAAGAAGTATTTTTATTGGTTCTTTCTATTTACATATAAAACTAGAATTCTTTGGACTTAATTATAAGATTGTGGAATATAATTTAATCTAATTTCTTATCATCTATCCTTCTCTTCCTCCCTCCACCTTTCCCTTCCCTCTATTCTACTGATCTCTCTGCTTTTTACTCACAGTATTTTAAATTAGTGTCTTGTGAATATACATGATGGTAAGATTTGCTATGGTATACGCACATAAGAAAGTTAGATGAGACTCATGCCACTGTTCTTCCCTTTTCCTCTCCCCCCTCCCTCCTTTTCATTCCCTGTCATCTATTCCACTGATCTATTTTTGATGGAATCTCCTCTCCCACCTCCCCCCACACACTCCTTTATTCTGGGTAGCTTGTGAATATCAAAGAAAACATTTAATCTTTTATTTGGGGGGCCTGAATTTTTTTAATTAGCATGATAGTCTCTATTTTCATTCATTTTCCAGGAGTATTTTTAAAATATAGTTACATGCACTGACATTTGGGTCATAGATATTATTGTTATATCTTCTTAGTAGACTGTTCCCTTTACCAATATTTAATTATCTTGTTTCCTTTGATTAATTTTTTATTGAAATCTGCTTTTTCAGATAGAAAATATTAATTCCTACTTGTTTTCAAATCCCATTTGTATAAAACAATTTTTCCATTCTTCTACTTTTTTTCTTTGGGTATGTTTGCCTATGAGATGAATCTCTTGAAAACAGCATATATGGTTGTATCTTGTTTTTTAGTCTATTCTGCCAACTGTGTCTTCAACTGAGGAACTGAGACAATTTTCACTCAGTATTATTATAGGTAGATGTGGTTCATGTCATTTTCATTTGTTTGCTATATTTAATTCTGTCTTGATTTTAATTTAGTTAGTTACTTTTCTAATGATCTTCATCTATTTGAAATCTTTGAGGTTTGTTTTATGAATTCTTCTCTGTATGGTATATCTTTAAGTTTTCTTGAAGTGCTAACTTAGTAGTCATGAATTCTTTTAGTTTATTATTATCACAGAATATTTTTTATTTCCGCATCAATTCTGAAAGATAGCTTTTCTGGATATAGCAATCTTGGCTGACAATTATTTTCTTTTAGGGCTTGAAATATCTCATTGCAGGCCCTCTTTAATGTTAGGGTCTGAGTTGACATGACAAAAGTGAGCTTTACTGATTTGCCTCTAAATGAGACCTGATATTAAATCTTGCAGATCTCAATATTCTTTTCTTAATTTCTAGGGTAGGCATTTTGATTATGATGTGTATAGGAGAAACTCTGTTTTGATCTTGTCTATTTGGGGTCCAATATGTATGCTGTATGTTGATGTCTATCTCATTTCCAAGGAGGAGAATTTTATATATAATATATGTGAGATATATTTATTTATTTACTTATTTGTTTCTCCTCCTTTGGGGGGATATATATAGTTGTAAGTGGACACAATACGTTTATTTTATTTTTATGTGGTTCTGAGGATCAAACCCAGTACCCCACACATGCTAGGCAAGCACTCAACCACTGAGCCACAACCCAGCCCTGTATTTGCTTTCTTAATAAAGTCCTTAGATTTTCTTTTAGTCCACTGAACATTTTAATAATCAGTTTTTTATTCTTTAGCTAGAATTTCATCTAATTCCATATTTGTGGGTTCATTGGGGAATTGTGAACACAAGGTATACCTATTTATTTATGTACCTAATTATTTATATTTCATAAATAAATATGCATATATGGTTGTATCTTGTTTTTTAGTCTATTCAAAGAGGGACTACCTTTTTGCTCTCTGTAGATGACCAGGCATGGGACCTGAGCTCCTCCTCTAATTGTTACTACTTTGGGCCTGGTCATTGGTTTGGAAGTTTTATCTCCCCTATTCTATGTGTTGAAGTATTATTGGGGGCTTGAGTGTGGCTAGTTCATAGGTGGAGTGAGGTTTGCTGTTGCTTTGCCAAATTGTGAGTATTGTTAGACAGCAGGATTTCCACTCTGTAAACTTGAAGTGTACTGATCACTTCCCAGCTCCTTTTAGAGAAATGGGAAGCAATAATAGCAATAAGAATATCAACTGATGTACAGCCTTAAAATAAATGTCTGGTGTCTACTTTGATATCTGTAACATTAATGACCACCTGTAACTGAATGGCCAGATCAACATTTAAATAACTATGAATTAGATCAGACATTAAACAACAGGTGTCTACTATTTCATACACTGCGTTGATAATCAAAACAGGAAATGATATAGGTTTTTCATAAACCATAAATTCTACCAGATAGTGAAATTACCATTTCTTAAGTGAAGATAAAAATAGGATAGGAAGGCAAAAGAAATTTTGAAACATTTAAAAAGTAAACAGAAGAGAAGGAAGAGATAGATAGCAGATGATGACTATAAAGAAGGAGGAGTAAAAAATAGCTAAAAGGAATAAAATAAAGAGAGAAAGAGGGAACAGAAAAAAAATGGTTATTAGTTGGGAAAGAGACTGAAAAAGGGTAATATAAGGAGCACACACCAAAAAACAACTCAATCCTGTGTAAAACTTTACAACACCAAACTTGAACCAAGGCTAAATAATAAATGAAGAAGATAGAAATTAAAATAAAAGAACAATTATTTGAATCTATCTGCACAATGAGAACACACACAAAAAAAATCATAAAGAATGGGAAAAAAAGCAAAAAAAAGAGCAAAATTTAAAAATTAAATTAAAATGTTTTAAATAGAAAAAAAGGCAGGGGAGCAATAGTTAAAAAATACTTAAAGAGAAATAAATAAAGGGATCTTTTCACTGAGTGTTCAAAACTGTTGGCACATATGGATTTTCATTAATTATCCTGTTGTGCCATTCTTCATATTTATTTTTGGACTCTGTGACACGTGGTTCAAGAGTTCAAAGTTGTTAAGGCCCACTTCTTTGTGTTTCCCACCAAGCTGCCAGCTGTTGTGGCCAGAAGCCAAAGCTCATTGTAGTAGCTTTTACTTCCCAATATGGGATGGAATAGACTTAGAAGTGCTAACAGACAATATTCTCCTCTGTGGGGATGGTGCAGAGTTCTAAATTGGAAGTTCCAGCAGTTGGAATTTAGTCTTGGGTGAACTTTGGAACTCTGTTGGTGACTATCTGAGATTTGATCCAAACCTCCTATTTCTGAGTAATGCCAACCTTTGCGGAATATCTGGGTATAAAGGCCCTCCCCCAAATTCTACTTTTAGGGTGTGAAATCTAGTCCCCCACAGGCTTCACATACTCCACCACCATGGATGTGAATTATCTAGGATCAGACCTGAAGGGCAGACACTCCTGTCTGACAAGTTACTGATGTCTTCATAGTTGCTTGCATAAAACTCCATAGGGAGTCAAAAGGGACTCTCTTTCCCTGGTTTTCTAAGCCTGGATGACCCTAGCCACAGTACTTTCTGTTCCTATTTCAATTAGTATAGATCAGACACCCTCTGAACCCTGGGATAAACAATGGCTAGGTCAGGCTGACAACTTCTTTATGAGTTCTCAGTTTCATGTCTCTGCTCACTGCCATGTGGCCATTTAAGAATGGACCCTACCATGCCATCTCTGATTCCCATGGGACTCTCTGCCCCTCAGTTGAGTGATTTTGGATCTCTTTTCACTCAACAACTTCCCCCTCTGATCTCTGATCTCTGGATCAGCTAAGATCCATCTCCCTCTCTATTCCATAGGTTTCCCCCAAGCCAATTTTATACACTGTGCTTTCCTTTGTCCTTGCCTGTGTTCTTCCAACCCTCAACCGTTGGCTGGCAGTACTGAAATCACCTCCAGTCAAGCTGGCACATCTCTAATTTACTATTTCTTACATTATGTTCAACATTTCTGACTTCCTGTGTCCCTATGATTTTTTTACTGTCCATTGTTGAATTTCAGTGAATTTCCTTAGTCCTCTACCTGACTGAGAAGCAGTCTTCCCACTTTCTAAATCTTGAGCTGGAGAGCTATTGGGGAGTGTGTCCTTCCTCTAATCCACCATATTCCCTCCTCATTTGCTCTTAAGTATAAAATCATTAGGACATGGTTAGAAACACAGTAGTTCCACTTGAAAAAAAAATCAGTAAAGGAATAAAGAGGTAAATATATTTTTCTTCAAAGAGACATTCTAGAAAACCATAAACCAAACATCCCCAGGAAAGATTTTGTGTGAAAATTCCACGAGTTGAAAATTAGTTTTAGCTCTGACTCCAGATCCATGACTTGGGCCAGTCACTTAATCTCCCTGGCCCTGTAGTTTCCTTTATAAAAATCATTGAGTTGGGTTAAATTGATCTTTCAAGAAAACTCTACCTCTTAACTTTCTATTAACTGTGTTTTCTCCTCTGTCAGAAGTATGATTAATGAACAAACAGCCCTTATGACCCATTAGTTAGCTTGAAAATTCAAGCAAAATTTCTGGCTTAAAACCATTATTTTGTTTTTTCTTGGTCCAAGTTCAAATATTTGCAGTCCTTGGGAATTCATAATTTCTTAGCTGTGTTCTTGCTACTTGTGTTCTTACCCAGCCCCCAAATCCAACTTGTATGTCCTTATTGCTTCAAATATAACTTGTGTGGTATCAAAAAAGAATGATTTCTCCATCATAGCTAGCTATTCCAACTTTTCCTTTTTGAAATATTTTTTTAAAAATTAGCAATATATGAGAATGGAATGACTGGAGACTTCACTGCCTCAAGCACTTTAACCTTATCCAGTAGCTCAGGTTGATCTGCTTGGCAGACATGCCAAGAGGAGAGAACATAGCGGGTGGGAAACAAGATATTAGTAGGCTCAAATGAATGGCAATTAGCAGTCCATTATCCCCACATCAGGGCTAGATTGGTTTCTGAATAAGCTTCTGAATTAACCAGCCATCACATTCCAATGCATATCAATTAAAGACATTTTACTGTTTGATTTTCAGAGCTCTTACAAGTAAATTGATTTATATTTGCTTAATTCCATGTATTTTTGATAAATTGACATGCTAAAGACTTTGTTGTTCTCCAGACATGATAGAAAGCCTTTCTGGATCATACCAAGCCACAAAAGAAAGCAGTATGAATTTCATATTAATCTAATTTCATAGTTAATAATAACAAGTTAAAATCATCATTCAAATGACGAGAGTAGGCAGATTTAACTCTGGCAAAAATATATTTTGGAAATATCTTGGCATAAATTAAAACATGGAATCATATAAAATATTTCTTTTCATGTTTGTCCCTTATCCCAGTCCTTAAATGGCTGCATCATCTCCCAGTTTGACATAAACCTTGAGTATCATCTTCCATATCCAAGTTGTTGTCAGCCCAATCTAATATCTTTTTTCTACCCACCGTCAGAGATATGATGTCCTCCACAAACTTGCCTCCCATTACTACACACTCCCCAAACAATCGTCATCCAAATGACAGCCCTCATGATGTGTCTGGTTTCAAGAAGACTCCTTGTGGAAAACAGCATGGTTCTTCCATAATTGCAAGTGAGCAAGAAAAATAGAAGGAGTATATATTGATATGAAATAGACACAAAGAAACACAAGAGGCAGTAAACCCCAGGAAATTGGGGAAACTCTGGAATCTCATAAAAATAAGCCAAGTTTAACCAAGTATCAGAAGAAAAGGGGGTCCCAGTTTAAAGATAAGTTTTATGTTGGGATGTGATTACTGCTGCTCCCATTATTGCTTGCTTTCCTCTCTACTGCTTCTACCATAACTTCTTGATTTTTTTTTAATGCCTGATGCATTTTAAGTGATTTGCAAAGTGATATGGAAATAGTTTATCTTGTTTGCATCATCCTCACAAATGTTAGCAATAAATATTCCTATTTTGACATTAAAGAATATGAGACAAGAAAATGGCTCTAAAACATCCCTATGTCCAGCTCATACCCAGACCTTGAAGGCACTTGCTGATAGGCTCTTATTTGTTTTGTAGTCGATGAAATGCACAGACTAAGCCCTTCATAAATGGTGCACAGAACAGATATTAATCTGATTAGGACCAAAATCATTCTACTGGCCAGCAAGACTGTTTTACTAATGTAAGGAGGTACAGAATATCTGCCATGCATTTTCCTACTCAAACTACTGCCTCAGTTGAAAACCAGAGTCATCAAGGCCACTGGTACCCTGAAAAGACTTAAAACCTATGCACATTTAGTCATTCTTTTATGCTACCATGGCATTCCTTCAGCTGGGATCTTTCTCAGGTGATTGAGGATGTAAAAAGCTATCGGAGATTGCATGAGTACAAGTTTTTTTTTAGTTTTTTTTATTACCAGTACTAGGTATTCTTCTTGTAGCCTGAATTCAGTGAACAAGTTCTCAGTTGTCTGTGGGACATTGTTAAATTATAAGAAGATATCCAGGCAGATATAGAGCCTTCAAGAGGACATGTCAGTATACATGATGGATTTTGTCTCATATTTTTTTCCTCAGTCCAGGACAAACCACCCAACCATAAATTGAGGATGTACTGGTAAACATAATGAAAAAACAGCTGGAGGGGCTCAGCCCTATTAGATGTCAATAATGGTAATGGTAATAGTCACAATGATATCATGGCTTTTTCATTCAGTCTCTCATTTACCTTTTAGGTTCCAAATGCCTAGGATGTCCCAGGTACCATGCTAGACACAGACAATCAATAATTAAGAAAATACTTTCCTGTTCTCAGAGATTTTGTAGTCCAGTGTGTGTGAGAGAGGGAAAGAGTGACAATAAAACTGAAATGATAAATATTTCAAATTTAGTTTTATTGTCCTCGGCAGATTTTTCTAATAATTTGTAGAGGGATTACAGTGGTACATGCTAGATCTGCCAAATTGTCTTTACTGGTAAACTATAAGAGCATTCCTCTCCAGCTCTCCTTGGATCTTATGGGTCTCAGAAGATGATCTTTAGCACAACTCTCCAGATTAACTACTCCTTACCTAATAATGAGGAAATGAGCATGATGTTATCATTTGATTATTCCCAAGAATCCATGATAATTCCATTATCATCTGTAAGTTTATATGTATGCTGTATGTCCAGAACTAACCTGGTTCAGATACTGGACTTGCAGAAAGACATCTTACACTGAAAATCCAAGGGCATTTTCAGCAATATGACTCCAACTCTTGCATCATTATTATTATTGTCTAAATGTGTTTTTTTTATAATTCAAATACCAGGCTACCTTTTCAGCCTCATTTTCAACCACTCTCCTTACTACCATTTTGAGTGACATCATTCTTACATTCCTAAAGACTTCCAAGTGTATTATTGATGACATATGCTGTTCTTAATAAATTATTTTCTTCTTCACCTCATCCCCCTATTCAAATGACTAGTATCTTCTCATTTTCAGATCTCTGCTTAAATATCACCTCTTCATGAAAGACTTTCTTGACTACCTGATTTAAAATATTCCCAGCAACCATACTTTATCTTTCTTTAAACAAAGAAATAAAAATGGAAGTGATATGTCACTTGTCAAAACTTTATGGACATAGCGTGTGAATGGCCTTATTCTCATTCTGTGCTTTGTTAACCAATAATGTTAGAAATGAGAGAGACTTCAGCAGTCTACATCTTCGAGTGGTGATTTTATGGAGCCAAGCACACCCCAAAACCAGCAATGGAATATCCTACCAATTCTTTTGTCCACTAATTTCAGACAGACATTTGCTACTGCCATGTAAACCAGTCCATCCCAATACAATCTCAGAATCCTGCTTATTTCTTTTATATTTCTAACTACAATTACTATATTTTCCATAGTCAGACTACCCAACTAGAATGTAAGTTTCATGAGACAGACCCTGTATATGCCTGCACAGGGTCCAGTGATATTTTATATGATAAATAACATTTGATCAATGTAGGAATAAATCCAAGTCCTATACTAATATTGATTCTATTCAGTGGGAAGGAAGCCTGCAAATCCCCACTGATGAGGCTGGTTATGAAATATTTGTTAATTTCTCTACCTCTGGCTAGAGAGGGACCCCCCACCCCGAGAAAGGACAGAGAGCTACTTTTTTGCCTGATGTTCTCTACCTTTCCCAAAGCAGAGACCACACTAACCCTATGGGTAGGCTGACTTATATACATATTCTGGGTCTCTCTTTGTCCCTCTTTGAGAAGACATTTACAATTCAGATATTCCTGAATCAAGTTCATCTTGGCCTTAATTCAATATCATCTTAGGTCTCATACAACAATTTTGAGATTTTATCATGTGTGGATTCCTTTAAAAGTCCGAACAAAGCCATGGCCTCTTTGCACAATACGAACTCACGTAAGTTTGGATTATCATGGGATTTATGAACTTCTTGATATTTATTCAGGGACTCATTTCTCCATATGTCAAATTCCTGGAGTTGAGAAATAGACATCAACCTAATTCTCTGTCAAAGCCTCCAGGTATCTCCTTGTTTCTGAGCCCTGTTTTGATACTCTGTACAGTACCTGATCTTATCTTAATGTGGCCTTACCTTGATCTTACCCTATTTACTGTCCTGATTAACTGGTGCAGAGTAGGGGCTCTGCTAAGTCATCCTTACCATCTCTACTACAATATGTCACCTGTGGCCGCAGCACTTTCCTAGCCCATGACTGAATAACAACTCTGTCCCTGAGCCTTAGTGACTGATCCACTCAAGGGAATATGTTTTAGGTCTAGGTCCTAGGTACACTCACTCTGTACAGTTCCACCCCGAAAATATCTTCAAACACGTACTCTAAAAATAGAAAAATTCTCTAGTATTTATAATTCTTAAAATAAAGACTTTGAAATCTCACTTGTTCAGCTTCTTATAGCTATGAGGGAATGAAAATAGATTGCAGAATCACTTCAAACCTCTATGTGCTTCCTCTTGAATTTCTTTTCATCAGAAATCGAAGAGTTAAGTGCTTTTAAAATTGGTAAAAATACAGCATCAGAACAATGACTCAGCTCTGAGTCAAGCAGAGTGTTCCCAGCACAAAGTGCTGTGCAGTCTGTATTAGGTGTTTGTCATGCTGCTACTCTGAGCATGTGCAGAGTTCTATTCCACTCAATTAAAACAGCAATCACAAGAAGGGCCTATCTCACATTATAGTGGACTGGGGTCAGTGCTGTTCAAAAAATTTAAATGACAAATCTTTACTGGAGAAAAATATGACACCAAGAGTAGCAGGCAAGAGATGAAAATGACATTTCTGACTGCAACTTGGGTAGAAGTTGAGAACCCTGCTCCTTGACTCCTTCCACCCTAAAGGACCTTCTTGAAACCAGAGCCCTGTGGAGCATATAGTTTGAAAAGCTTTGACAAAACGTTTTTCTCTGTATTGAATTCTAAACAGCATATGACAATGCAGTAGATAAATGTCTCAGATACTGTTCAGATAATGCGTCCTATCTTCTATAACATCAGAAAGGAGGACAGCACATGACCCCATCATTCATTTTGCTAGAGGTTCCTGGTGATGTTTTGTTCCCCAGGAATTGCAGAAAGCAAATAAGCTCATTGCTGTTGTTTTGAATGACGACCCCCTGCCATGTGTAGCTGAATTCAGCTTGTCCCTGTATATCAATGGAAGTCCCCTTTGCTCTTTTTACATCCTGTCATCACTACCTAAAATATAACTTGAAAAATGGACCTTTTTTTCTTTCCTGCCCCATTTAAGACAGAATATCAAATCTCTAGAGTTTAGAAGGATATACTGATCCCTGATGGCAAATCTTAAGATAACCTTAGCACATGGAAATTCAGAATCTTTTCTCTTTGGGCTAAAAACCGCCTGAATAACAACCAAATAATCATTAGTGAACTTGCAGATGAGAAAGAGCCAAAAGACAAGTGTCCCTGAACATTTGAGCTATTTCTGCCATGTAAGTTTTGACAGGAATGCTTTTCATCCCCACCCTACTATCTCAGTGGAGAAGACAAAATCCCATTCATTTTTAAGACCCACTTTGAACACTACTTCTCTGGTAAAGCTTTTCTTAACGCAATTATCACAGAGATGAGGTCAATCTATATTCATTAGTGCATTTATTTATGTGACTACCCTCCCTATCAGACCACAAAGTCCTTGAGTCAGGATTCATATTTTATTCATTTATGCCCCAAAGCCTTCTTCAGGGCCTAGCACATAATGGATTGTCAAAAATGTTTATTAGGCAGCTAAAAATGACTATTAGTATAAATGAAGTGTCTCATAAAATTATTGTGTGGGTAAGCATACTTAGGAAATCTGATAATCAAGTATTACCTGAGCCAACTGGAAGGACCCAAAGGCTGCAAGCTAGATTTAACCTTCTTAACAGCTACCTCTCAGCTGTCAACAAAACAATTCTTTCTTTTTTGTGGGGATAAAATGACCACCACAATGCTAACAGTGTAAAAATTATCACAAATCTAGATTCTGCTTTTGATAATTTAGGGAAACAAAATTTATTGGATACATACAAGGCTCAAGGCAATGTAAAAATTATTTTTATTTTTAATGAAATACATTTTAAAGAATAAGACTATGAATAACATTTAATAAAGCTCTATTCAGATATTTTATTAAGAAAACCCTAAGTTCATTCCTAGCACCTAAATTGAGTTCTACTCTTTAAATCAGTAGTAAATTTTGTTTTGAAAGCTCATTGCAGTGGGAAATAAACATCACACATGGACAAGTATAGAATCTGGAACCAGACTTCCTATATTTATAATCTACCATCTCTGCTTACTGACTTGGTAACATTGGAACATTATTTAACAATTTTCAGCCTCAATTTCTTCATATGTAATATGGGAACTAATAGTTGTATCTTTCTTATGGAGTTGTTGTGAGGTTCATGAGAAATGCTAACATGTTGTAGCTGCTTAGTATAGGTTATGAAGTTACTGAGGAAAGCTTGTCTGTAAACTTTTCTCTCTACAGATCTTTGCAAAGAAAAAAAATTTTCTTTATTAAGAGAATAGTTACTAAACATCTTCTCTGTGCCAGACACACACTGGTACATACTCATGAACAAGAAAGCCTGACCCATCAAGAACTTAATATTCACTGAGAATGTAGCTCAGGGGTCATGGACTTGCCTTGCATGCATGAGGTCTGGGATTCCATCCCCAGTACCGTAAAAGAAAAAGATTATATTCTAGTGGAGGACACTCATCCTACAGGAAATGTTTTCTGAAGTAATATGGTTAAAAAAATAACACAATACAGAGAAAAATGATTCCTTAATACATGGTGGCATGTGAAGAACTCTGAAAAATATTTAAGATCTGAACAATGTAAAGGAGAATCCATGCAAGGATCTAGGGGGACAATATTAAAGAAAGAAGAGTGAATATGAAGTTCCTGAAAATTAGAAACATCATAAATTTAAGCAACATAAACTAGACCATTGAGTTCAGAGAAGGGTGAGTTTAGATTAGAGAGGATGAGACCCCAGAGTTTGTAGGGACTTGATCATGTAGGACCTTGGTGGCCACTGGGAAAAAGTTAGCTTCAATTCTAAGAATAATGCAACATTATTTTCCACTGCAATGAGCTTTCAAAAAAATTTACTACTGATTTAAGGAGTAGATCTAAATTTTGGTGCTAGGAATGAACTCAGGGTTTTCTTAATAAAATATCTGAATAGAGCTTTATTAGATGTTATTCATAGTCTTATTTTTAAAAATGTATTTCATTAAAAAATAAATAATTTTTACATTGCCTTGAGCCTTGTTAGCAGTAGGGAGGAATGTGAGCTAATGTTTAGTTGATAATTCGGGGTGTTTTATAAAGATGTTGGGTCAGGAATGAAATGATTTACATGGGAGTGATGGAGGCATATTTTAAGACTGAGTTAAAGACTCACTAATGCATGTGAGAAAATGAGATAATTCCTAGATTTATTGGCCTGAACAATTATATGAATAACATTGTTATTTAACAAATGGGAACTCAAAGAGAAGCCGATTCGAGAATGAAAATCTCAATTGTTTTGAAAATCCAAAGTTCAGTAGTGATGTTTAAGGTAAAATTATGCCTTTGGGGTTGGGTAGGAGCATCTAGAGAGAACTTAGATATATATAAAGGGCAAAGACTCTGATGTAAGCATACCAAAATTCCAGGGCTGGTGAAATAAGAACTTTCAGACAACACTGTAAGGGAGCAATAAAGTGAGTGAAAAGGAAATCATGAGAACATAGTGCCCTAATGACATATGAAGCACAGTTTCAAAGATAACAGGTCAATGAGATCAAATGATGCTGAGAGCCTTTGATGATGTCATAGAAATTTGGAGGTCATTGTTGACAGGAACATTACAATCAAGTGGTTGGAACAAGAGCCTAATTTGAATGGATCCAAGAGAACTCAGAAGATGAGAGAACAAAAACATGCAGAGGAATTTACTGAGGAATTTTACTAGTGAAGGAGAAAAAAAAAAGATTGTGAGAAGAACATAAAGAGGATGCGGACTCAGAAAAGCTATTTTGTGCAAGTTATGGCTGCATGCTGTCCCTTCTCTAAGAAGGATATTTTAGACTGAACATTAGTAGGAATTATGTTTGCTTTATAAATGAATCACCCCAAATCTGTGAGGCATATTCTAAAGTGTAGTCCTTCCAAGAAAGGATGTTTAACCTGAATTTAAACTTTGTACAGTTGAGATTCTTTAACAAAAAATTGTAAAACACTTTTCTTCTTCTGAGATAACACTTGTGACTGGTGTTGTAGAATAAAGTAAAATAACATCTCCTGATTTAATTTTAATAATAAAGGCATTTTCTACATCATATATAAATACCATATAATGAAAAATTTGCCATGAGGTATAATTATAGTCTCTCGTTCTTCTTCATACAAGAAAATAAAATTTCATTCATTCAAAGTTGTTTCGGTGAATCAAATACTTTAAAGCATGAAATGATAGAATATATTTTTAGAAATATTGACAATTAAGTTGAAGACTGCCTTTTTACTAGTTTTATGTCAAAACTGTCTTTTATATAACAGTGCAATGAACTGTGTTTTACTAATACCAACTAAATGTGTTTTTAATGATGTTATAATAAACCTAAAATCTTGAAAGGAGTGATGCTGTCAGAGCATAATTGTTTCAAACTTGGAAAATAAAGCATTTATCCCCAGCACAATGTTTATTTGCAGATAAATGGCTTGTTTTCACCTTGGCATTTATCTGATAGCAGGAGGAGACACATCCTTGGTAAAAGTTCTACTATCATTATCTCTGACTTTAATCACAAGCATCTGCTTGGGGTTTAGTTCTTCCTCTATAAAGAAGAAAATGGGGCTATTTCAAGAATCAATAAAAGGGAATCTGTGTGAGACAGGCTTGAGCTCCCCCCAGAATCATCTGGCCCTGCATACCAGACTAGCTGAGGGAAGGCACCTGCTACATTTGTAATGTCACCCGGGAAAGTCTGCTGGGACCTCCACAGAGTACTGCCCAGAGGGCAATTCAGTGTGAAATTTCACTTCATAGCTTGTCAAGTAGATCAGTCCTGGAAATGAAGAAATGTCTATGATGAGGACATAGAGAACAAAATTAAAATGAAGCTTCAGGTTACTGATTTGCAGCTATGGCTCTTTGAGAATGGAGTGAAATTGACACCTGAATCCTGTGTGAGAAGTTGGCCTTGACCAGATCTATTAACACTGCCGTCGTCTTAGGTTGATGAGATTACATTGAGACAAGAGGTACTATCTACACAATTATGACACAGACAGAATAAGACTGACTCGTTGCCATCATTTAATACCTGTTTCCCCATGACCCTCCTCCTTACATCCTCATGTTACTCAGAAATCTCTCCTGAAAATCTCCACCTTTGATATTGAATGACTTCCCAGAAAATCCTTTAAGAGACACTTATGGCTTATCAAAACCACTTCACTTTTTCAAAACTGTCTTAACTCATAATTCTCGGCTTGTTATGTTATAGAGGCCATGTTTCTCCCCTCCCTCTGCCATGGTCTGGCAACAATTTGGATTTAACCAGCTTTGGGTTCTTAGACTACCATATTGTCTTAGTTTGAAAACACCCAAGCCTCACCAATACAACTTCTCCCTTTGGATTACGAATTGAAAAACTGATTCAGCAGATTAAGTAGCTATCTTAGAGGAGCTATAAAATAGAGTGAGAGAACTGAATGTACCCAGATAAGTTAAATCCTTGAGCATGAGCAGAAAGCAAGAGTAAGTATAAGAAGCCTGTCAGTTGAGAAAAATACAGCTACCTGACCAAGAAAAGTGCTGGTGAGCATCTATGATCACCCCAAGGGAGAACTGACTCAGATTCCAGCTTGAAACCAACTTTTTAATAGTTCTTATTCTTAGATTTTCAGAGACTTTTATTTATTGCTAAAATAAATTGATTTTACTCTCAATATCTCGAGTAATACACACACACACAAACACACACACACACATATATTTGAAGAAAAAAATCTAACTTGAAGTCAGTGAAGTGATATAGGCACTTAGTGATATTTGAATGGATTTCAGTGAAGAACTATCTTCTACCCATGGTCCTCTAGAGTCTGGTTTTATAGCAGAAGGATATAAATTCAGCCGCATATCTTAAAACTTGTGACAACATAAATCCCAGATGATCACCATGAGATTGGTGCCCAGAGATCTTCAAAAAACTCTAACCATGGATCTCAAAATTTGGGATTCATAGTCTTTCTTCAATCTTACTTATAATTCTTTATATAAAATATATCTCAGCAAACACATATTTGTTGAACAATTTGGTTGTTCTTAATTATCCTCTCCAAATCAAGATAGCCTATCCCCCCCAGAACTCAGTTTGAACACAATCTTATTGTACATATATATTGAATGTAAAGGATTTAAATCTTGCTCCATGGGAACAAAGTAGTGAGACTTTTATCTGTGGGACCACCTCAAATCTTTGGCTCTAGTGTACTAAATTCCAACATTTCTTTAGGATATTCTTTTACATATTATTTTAAATTTGTGAAATTTATGATATCATAGTTTTCTGAACTCCTAATATTAGAACATTCATTTGAAACAATATTTCAGATCATAGCATTTTAGCACAGTGCATTGCCAAAGCAGATTGGATTTGGGCATTAGCCCAAAGTCTGAACTTTAAAGAGATGTGGAATGTGTTTCAAGAAGTCCTAAGGTGAAAACTTGAAGCTGAATAATGATGAGCTCTCTGTTTGTGTATAGTATGCCTTTGTGGAGGCATAAAAACATGAACTAGAGGTATGGATTACGTAAGAAATTGAATTATTTAAGTATTGTAGTGCCTCCAAATGTGACTTATTTAAATCTCCAAATATTGGTTTCTACCACTTATTACAAACATTAGCTACAAAATCCATATATGAAGAAAACAATCAACTGTAGGTCAGTAATGAGGATAATATTAGAGAATTTTTAAAAATTAAAAAAAAAAACACAGTTGCCTTCTGTGTTCTCTCTTCTCATCTTCCCTCTGAACACAACCCTAATTTTATCAGGGCAGCAATGTACCCACATATTCAACCACATTTCTGATTCTCTTGCATCTAAATATGGCTATGTTCTGGCTGAAATATGCAAGCAGAAATGTTAAGTAAGACTTGCAGGAAGAGAAGCCTCAGTGAGGAAGATGCCTAATTGGTTCTTTCATTTCTCCCTTCTAAAAGCTGGATCTCAGATTATGATGGCTAGACACCTCTAACCAACTGGGATGGTGAGGTGACCTTGAGGGTGGAACAGAATAGTTCCAGGTAGTTGCCTTAGTAGCCCCTGACTGCCTACCAGACTCCATTTCCATAAAAGGGAAATAAACTTATTTTATTACACTTTTACTGGGTGTTTTTAAATAAAATTAAACCAAATCCTACCTGATTCAATAGCCTAACCTAAGAGATATTCTTCTAGGGCTATGACATAGGTAGTCAGAGTAGAAAATAAATGCCCTGAATACTTCTAAAAAATAAAACCTGTATCTTCATCTCCTGCCTGTGTTTCCAGGTCTTCTTTTTAAAGTACAGATCTATTTGGGAACACCATTATCATTTGAGTGAACAACAAAATAACATCTTATAAAAACAGACAAGTAAGTGAAAAAGGTGAAATTATATAAAAATTTACCGCAAAACATTTCTTTCACATTTATGTTGACTATATAAGGTTTAATTAATTGTAAAATAGGGATGAAGACTAATTCCTCCTTTGGAAATCGTTATAAACATTTGTATCTGGAATAAGTGTATTTTTTTTCTGGATAGAAAACAATACACATATTGCTTCCTTGTAGCAGAAGAGCAAAAAGACTCCTTTCAAAACTATGTCTCTATTACTGTTACTGTGTTCTATATGCATTTGAAGAAGAAACATTATCAATCAATTAATTCTTCACATTTTAAACATAACTGTCACCTTATGGAGAATGCTGAGAATATCTTCTCCTTTGCCTTAAATATGGAAGGCACTTGTGTTAAAAGAGGAGGATCTTTATTTCCTGAGAGTTCATCTATGCCTGCTGGTTATTCCCCAGCTCAAATCATAATCTTGTTTGCAACATCATAATCATTTACCCAGTGAACAATCAGGGTGTCACTAACAAAGAATTATGACTTTAGGTAGGGGATAAACTACAGGCACAGATGAACTCAAAGGAAATAAACATTGTTTTCATGCAAATGTGGCTAGTAATAAATAACTAGGGATAAAAATTATGATGAAACAGAATATCCTATAAAAACAGATTTGGGAATGTATAAATAGTATGTTTTGACTTTTCTCTGGAAGTATGATGTAAAGAATGTTTATAAAGTGTTAGAAAAATTTTAGTATTTAAAAGCTTATAATATATACTGTAGAAGAAAGTTATGGGTGTATGTATCAATGTTTCAGAAATAATTTCAATAGAACAATTTTAAGTATCTAGCTTTTAATGTAAACACTGGCATTATGCATCATTCAGTCTAATTATTCAGTTCACTGAGAGAGCACTTCCCATTTTTGATGTTCAGTGGGCTTTGTCCATTATTTATGTCTATGTGACCCTAAATTCACATACCAATCCACCCTTAATTCATCCATATACTCAAAAATTATGGCATAAACTCATGAAAAGTGATAATAATTAGCATGGCACAGCCTTTTCTGGCTCCAACGTGTTTTTGCATTCCTAACTTCATCTTATTCTCACAAAATGAATAGCAACCTGAGATAGATCCCACATTTCTCTCACTATATATATGATATTGTCTCCCTTGGCAAAGTTGGGGACTGAAAAGGCTTATCACTTGAATCCTGCAAATTCATTCATCTTCTAATCTGAGTTAGGCATTGGGTGGGGCTATGCACAGTGGTGAACTAAATGGACACAGTAATGCTATATTGAAATTTTTAATGTAGTCATAATATCTTGAAAAGCACACAACTGTATTGATAAGTGATAAAGAAAGAATAAAAGGACAAGGGAAATCAGTTTGCATAGAGATTAGAGAAAGTTCTTTTACAAGGTATATTTTGAAACCTAAAAGATCAGAAATAGCAAGTGTCAAAACCTGGATGACATGAGCATTGTTTAAAATCTTTCCAAAAACTGAATCAGAGACAGAAGGAAAAGCTTTTTCTGAATCAGTGCAGCGTTTAAAATATCTGAGTGTCTTATTACAGAGGTTAAGTCATTTTTAAACACTTATTCATTGAAGAATGCTGTCTGTGAACCTCACATATCTGGTACATTGTGAAACAATCTTAAGGGCATCAGGAAAAAACTGACCTGTGTTGCGTCCCCTAGAGTGCAGTAGACGTGAATGGCTTCAATGGATATCAAACACTATACTCAAACCACCAAATACAACATAATAACATTTGTCTCCATTGTATGGATATACATAGCTGTAAAATTATGGAATTTAATATGGCTAATAGAAAATTAGGAGAATCTGGGTTCAAATTTCCAAATATCAACATATTTATAAATTCATGTAGTTATATAATAGTTTTTACAGGTCCACTGTATTAACTACAGTATTAGAAATATGGTTAGCGTTCTTCTGGAATATCAATCTCTCTTTCAGTTCCATAGTCAGAATTAGGTGTAGGCCTTTAACAGCAATTTTAAGCTCAAACTCCAAAATGAGAGAACACATCGAAGCTGCTTCAGGCAAAGGCTCTAATCTTATTTAGTTTTTAATTCTTCATTAGACTAATAGCAATGGAATTAAGGAACTTTCCTAAATGTGTGGTTATGGGAATCAAATAAAAGGAGAGGAAGTCTGCTCTCTTCTCTGCCATAGAGGACCCTCATGTATAATTTCAATATTGTATTGGAAGTTAAATTAGAAAGTCTGTATGGCACTTTTCTTACCTCAGATTTTGGCCAGAGATGCATTAATGCTGATTAATCATCAGCTTAATATTCATTTCAACATTCTTATATTGTAAAAGATAGTGACATCATATAAAATCTTCTGAGCCAGTTCATAAAAGATAGAAGCTGTGGCTGAATACATAGAAGGAATCATAGTGGTCCAATTGTTCTCTAATAAAAATAAGACAACACTTCCTTCACATTGAGAAAAGCACTTGAGTTTTACAAATGGCATTTCAAGGAACAATTTGCTCCTTCTTGAGAAAAGAAACAAAGGTTGTCTCAGAGCAACCGAGAAGTCAAGAAATTTAAAACCTGAGCAGATACAGTAAAAGGAAAAAAAAAAAAACTTTTCCTATATTAAAAGATGAACATTCAACCCCCTTTAACCACAGATACTGAAACTCAGAGAGCCAGTAGCCTCTGGATGAGATGCCAGGAGGGCTTTTCATACAGGTGGTGAAGATTCAAGAGTGACTCACTGTTGTGTCTAGGGGATTGTGATAGAGGAAGTGTCATGAGGAAAGTAAAAGTTACTTTAGGAGTCACAGTCTTTCTGAAGACACTTGTTTTTTGCAACATTTTATTCTAACAATATGACTAGCTTGCTTTTGCTTATTATCCACTTATATCATGTTCAATAAAGGGGACTGTTATAGTAAAAGACATAGAAACAGCTATAAGTCTCATCATTGTCTAACCTGTCAGTAAGTGATAGGTTCAGGTTCCAGTGCAATTTATTGATGCCATGAGAAAAGTATCAAAGATAAATTTTCACGAATGGTCATCTGTCTTGTATAATGGGTTACTGCTCAGAAACACATAGATGACAAAAAGAGTTTGAACCCTGAGACATGGCTGTTTTGGTGAAAGTACACAGCCAGCCTTCAGAATATTTTTTCTGATGTCAACAAATTTCACAAGGGAAAACTATCCTAAAATGGCCCAAGGTTACAACCACAAAATTATCCCACATGAATTCTCTTGTGCTTTTTTGTTCTTCCTTAAGTGAAACCTGAACCCCACCCTCTGCTACTCAGCATGACCAATAAAACGCTTCCGATGGGTTAATTTCCTTTGACTATGTTATGCTTTGCATAGGTGGTATACCCCCAAACTCCTACATTAATGCAGTTATATTCAGAAGTGAAATGATTGGATTGGGAGTGCTGTAATCTAATCAGGTTGTTCCAGTATGAACTGACTGACTGGTAGGTAACTGTAGGCAGATGAGGTCTGGCTGGAGGAGGTGGGTCACTAAGGACATGCCCTAGAAGACTGCATCTGCCCTGTACCCGCTTCTCCCTCCCCTCTCTGCTTCTTGAACCTGCCATGAACTGAGCTGCTTTCCTCTGCTGGACCCTTCTGTAGTGATGTGCTGCCTCAGCTTGGACCCAGAGCAATGAAGCTGGCCATGTATGAACTGAGACTTCTGAAACCATGAGTCCTGAATAAGTTTTTCCTCCTCTAAATTTTTATGGTTGGATATTTTGCTTACAGTTATATAAAACCTGACTTCTGGAGGTCCTTCAAACTGCCTAGATTAGCATTCTCCACACAAAGAACCTGCAGTGAATTTGTGTGGGTAAGGGGTATTATGGAGAAAGAGAGATCCATTCTAAGAAATTGGCTCACACAGTTAAGGCACTAGCAAGTCCAAAATTTGTAAGGCAGGATGTCAGGCTAAAGATCCAGAGGAGAAATGTTGTTGCATCTCTTTGCCCAAAGGCAAAGTGAAGGCAGAATTCCCTAAACTTCAGAGTATCTCAGGTGTTTCACATATTCATACAATGTTTGAATAAAGCTCATCCACACTGTGGAGAATAATCAGTTTTAATCAATGTCTACTTATATATTAATCTCATCCAAAAAAAATCTTTACAGAAACATCTATGATAATGTTTGAACAAAAAAAAATAATATAGCCCATATATTAACTGGGCTAGTTTAGTACCATAAACTAGCCCAGTTAATATATGAAACTAACCATAACATTGGCCTTACCCAAATAAGATGCTTTAGGGTGTTTTCAGTGATTTACTAGGAAAAAAAAAAAAAGTATGACAAATATGTCAGCTTTATTTTGTGTCTTTTTTTTTCTCTCTTTTTTTTAAACTTTTTTCCCTCCTAGCATCAATTTTTGAAGCTACCAGACTTCTATAAATGTCAAAAATACTCAAGGGGGAAAAAAGGCACTGCAATTACAGGCTCAATTGATGACCTTGACTACTATGACATGATTATCAAATGTACTCTATTTTTAATGACAATTACTTAAAATTTAACTGAATATTTAAATATTACTTTAAATATAATAAAAATATTTGAATATTACCTTAAATATAAACCTACCTGTTGTATGGTAAATTTTATAGACATAGTTATCACTATTATTTCTTAAAATTTACCAAATTTTACTAATATAATCTGCAATAGAAATTGGTATTTGACATATATCATTTGGGAGTAAAAGATTTTAAAGTTAAAACTTCACTAACTTTTATTAGTTTACAATCCTTGAAACATCAAAGACATTAATAATCAAAATCTTCAGCACCAGGACAGGTAATCAGGTAATCACTTAGTTGCTTTTTTTTTTTTTTTTTAGTTGTGTGCTTTATTCTGGGTAACAAATGGAAAAGTAATGAACAAATGACCATTAAATACTCTTTGACCACGGTAGTGTGATGACATGTTGCTTGTCAAGGAAATCTTCCTCCTCATCTGTACTGCTCTCAGAAAGTGGCAGCAAAGATTGCATTTCAGTATCTTTTCCATAAGAGCTGGAAATACATTAAAAGATCAATACACAATATACAGAACCTAGTTTCAACTTTCATTTATCTTCTGATCAATACTACATGTGTTGAAGTCATTGAAAGCAAGCAGATATGAGGGTATTGCATCAGATTGGGGCCATAATTTTCAATGTGCCCAATTTAGCAAGCCTTGCTTTAATGAGAAATTCTCATCGGTCTCCCTCTCCCAAGAAATAAAACCACAATGGAACCAAGGAGAGATAATTTTATGGTCTCTGGTTGTCTTTCATTGATGATTCAGAAAGCACCTCAGAAACTTGCAAAGCCTCAGGGCCATCATTAAGAACATTCATCATTACATTGGCTGCTTAATAGAATTCCAACGAATAGACTGCCAGATAAATCATCTCTTTTGTGTACAGTAAATTAGGACTATGTGGATAGCCAGTCAAGACATGCCGAAACCAAAATTAATGAAAGCAATTATATGTTAGTTTATTTGGTTGCATTTTATTGTGGGAGGGGCAGAGACTGACAGAAGCTTTAGCACATAGATGTATTAGGATTAGGATCAGCATATTGCATATATTTTGTTCCAAAGTTATCTAGATTTTCTCCTTATATATGCCTCCAAATAGGAAATACTTCCCCCTGTGATGGATACAACGGTTTTTATTATCATTATTATTATTTTCACGTCCAACACAGGCTAAACAGATCATAAACTCTGGCCAGTGAACCAGTACAGGAGCAACTGTGACAAAATGTTCACTTATCAAAGAAGAGAGAATATAAAGAAAAGGTAAAGACTTTTTCATAACATTCTTGATTTCAAAGCACTGCGTTTTTATGGTCCCCTTGTATTGTTAGTATTAAATGCCGTTTCTTTTATGAAATGATGGTGGGTGTACACATAGGTTTACTTTGCTTTAACGATCTTTTTAATGAAAAATAGTAACCTCAAATTGATCCCTTTATTTCAATGCAAGAGTGTAAAAAAATGCAAAAATCCAAGAACCAAGGTTCTTGATTTCCTCCTTGAGAAAGAGTAAACAACTTCGATAACCCTTTACTACAATTTTGAACTTGAAACCAATCAAAGGAGTTTCCAATTCAAAAGGGACTTTTATTTTGTACTTATCTTAGTCTTTCTAAATGGAACAATACTCCATTTCCAAAAATTCCAATATATCAATTATAGATTGATAAGATAAACTTCTTTTATGAAGAATTTGTTAGTGTAAACTATAGTCCTTATAAACTTATCACCATCACTTTTATTTCCTTATATGAGGAAATAAAGAAATGATACAAATAAAAACATCGTATCATTAATAATTTAGAATACATTTCAAGAAAGAAACTTAACAATGTTCTATTCTAAAAACTTTACTTCCATTAGGTAAGATTCTACTGATGCAAAATATTGAAATTTATGGAGTTAATTAACTTGGGTAGAACAATTTTTTTTTCAATATAAGAAATTGAAATGCTGAAGGATTACTAAATTCCAGATGTCTCTCCAATTTTATGATACACATTGTTCAGCAGAGAACTATCTTTTGACATGAAAGTAACAACTTTATAAGCCTTTTACTAAATCCTGATAAGAGCTCAGCAAAGGAAGCAAATATTTTACTAAGAATGGTCATATAAATTACACACATGAAGGCACTTTTTATTTATGAAGATAACAAGTTGGGGCTTGTCCAAATTTTACTACTTACTATATTTATATACAAATTGCAGTATTAACTTACCTTAATTCTTCAACTCCACAGGGATCCCACATCTGTGAGCTCTTTCCAAGGGATTCTGTGGAAGTCTGACTTATACTCAGAGAATGATTGTTGAAGGCTGGTAACTCTTCTGAGGTTAGGCTGTAAAGCTTTTCTGAAGGATCTGAAATATTTTATTTCATGCATTGTCAACACATAAATTCAAGAAACAAATGCTCAGCATATGGTGCTGGAAGTTTACCCAGAATAAACTACAAGCAGAACAAAGAGGATCAGCACAGATTTTTAATCATCCCTCAGTTTTCTAATGTTTGTTAGCTGATGGAGTGTGAGGTAAGTTTAATCTGAGATTCCAAATCAGGGGATGTGGTTTTTGGGGGTGTGGCTCAGTGGCAGACCTTATTCTTAGAATGTGCCAGGCCTGGGTTCAATCCCTAGCACAAGTAACAAAGAGAAAAAAGAAAAGAAAACCAAATAAATTAGGGCAGGAGTATCAAGTCATCTTAATCCTATTGATTTTTTAAATGTATATTATGCTTATAAAATGTGTCAAATGTCCTATGAATTCACAAAATTTCATAAGAAATGATCTATAAAGTTGGAATACCGTGCAGCTCCTTGACTTGCCTGCGTGTTAGACACTTCATTATGAATTCTTTTCTTCTAAGAAATAAAAGCTTCACTCCACCTTCTAAATAAAAGGTGAGCCTTGGCAAAGTTGCTCTTTTTTTTTTTTTTTTTTGCATTTGTGCTTTGTTCGGGTAAATAACTATTTATATTTGAAGGAGACAAAGCCTTTTTATCAAGCTGGCTTATGATTCAGCTGAAGTATGGACAAATAGTACAAATTAAATAAATAAAATGTTTAAGCAAATATACCTTATATAAATTATCATAAATTCAAACATAGACATAAATACCACTGCAATAAAAAGGCTTTAATACCTTTTCAACATTGATTAAGTTGTACAAGCCATCTAACTTGTACATAAAGTTTTACTAAGTTGGCTTTTGAAAGCTATCAAAATTGCTAGGTGTTATTATTTTTCCTTCACTCTTACCAAAGAGCCAAGTGTTCACCCCTGATCAGAAGCCCTAACACCAAGCTACACACTTTCTACACTGGACTCAGCAGATTTTCTTCCTTCCTTCCTTCTTCTCTATCTTTTCTTCATTCTTTTTTTTTCTTTCTTTGTGGTAGGTAGTAACTCACAATTTTGAGCAAGCAGAAATTCTCCAAACTGAATGTAAATAAATTACATTGCTCTTGTTAAAAGACACATCTCCATACATTTACAGATGGAAGGGTCCTTAAAATTATTCAACCCTGTGACTTTCAAATTGTGATACATGTTTAAATTCAGTAGGTTTAGGATGATGAAGTTCCTATCTCCACCATTATAGAAACAATCAGGACCACTTTATTTGATCTAGTTAAAATTCTATATAATAATAATATTTGGGAAAAAATCCAAAAGATTCTTGTACTAAACATTTTGAAACAACCTAACTACTCACATCCTTACTTAGAGATTAGGAAAGTGGGGGCCCACAGAAAAGTGATAACCTATTGAAAGTCACACATGCATAGAGGAAGAGTTGGAACTAGATCTGTATTCTTTTAGGTCACCAACATTGTAAATCACTGTGTTCTAGAATCTAAGCTTTCAGTTTCAAGGTATTGTTTTTCTCTCCTGTTTCCCACAAGGTGAAACAAGATAGTGCCCCAATGCATGTTTTTATTCTCCAATGAAGGGACTGCTCCCAAAAAAGAGCAATCAGTTCAGGTTTGGGAATAGGTAAAATTCTAAATCCCACAGTGAGGCTTGGTTCTAAGGAATTCCAGCACGACAGGTATTCAAACTCTATTAGATGTCTGAGTTCTAATTCAATGAGTATAGAGCTAATTCATATTGTGCAAATAGAAAGAGCCTGCCCTGTTGAATTATTAATTTTCAAAATTATGTTTTAGAATACCTTGTGAAGTTAACAGGAGCAAATTTGACATCACTTGATTTTAAGAAATGGAAAAATCAAGACAGAGAAAATTAAAACTGTTTACAAAAACCCTATTACAAGTTGGTGTTAAACATATAAGTCGACTATACAAAAATCTCAGTATCTTGATTGTTCTAATAGAGGGCCAACTAAGGCTGGATTGACATCTATACTGAAAAATTTACTTTAAGAATTCAGTTGATGGGGAATGGATTGACAGTAAACTTTTCCTATCTCTGATTCTTAGAAATCGCTTAATCACAATAATAAGCAACTAAACAAAAGAGGGAAATCTCAGTAAAGAGAGTTCCAGGGTGCATTTCTGAAGCTCATTTAAAACACATAAAACTATGTTCCATAGGTAAGCACACATTCATCTGAATTTTAAAAAAGGAACATATAAGGACAAAAGGATCGAAAACAACTAAAAATTTTGAAGAATGGAAAACAATCAGGCTATTTATTATCAAGGAACAAGAAAAAGAAGAAAAAATAACTATCTTAAAATACTACACATCCCCATACCAATATTTACTAGGAGACAAGAACATGCGCCCTATTACCTGTGAGTCCCATTCCTAGTGTGTCAGCCCCCATCTCTCGCCTTCCCTGACTATGTCTTGCCTTTATCTCTCCTTTTCTTATGCTTTCCGTATTTTCACCCCTTCACTTTCACTCTGTCCACACCATTTCCCTCTAATGTGGTTACAACCTTAATTTGAAGAGAGGATTTCACATTATTTTGGATCACTGTCCTGTGACTTGGGGACAGATTGGCTGGGTTTGTACCTTGCCTCTGCTGCAAATGCACGGGAGACAATGTAAAGCTACCACATTGCCCTGAGCCTCAGGTACTGAACCTGAAAGAGACAAATTAAGCACTTGCCTCAACTGCTTCATGGAGCAGCTATTAAAGAACAGGTGACACGTGTAACATATAAAATTCACTAGTGGTTATTATTACTCATCCATATTCCCTTTACCAATTTTTTAATATGCCGATTTTCACTTGTGTGTGCACTCAATTTCTTTTCTGTAATTTAAAAATCACCCTAAAGCAATAAGACTGCCATTGTAGCTCATTATAATCTAGCTGTCTTCACAAGGGTTATCTGGCTTATTTGCTAACTAAAAATCTATTGGGTTTTACAGCTTAATATATTACTTGATGATCGACCTATGAACAGAGACCCCAGTGACTCAAAAAGCCATTGCTACCTTGCTTTATTTCATGGACAGAATGGCTACATCTGCTGGTATCAGGTAGATTCTTTTTATGTCTTCTTTAGGAATAAGTACTTTCCTCTCTTTAATTACTTGGTTCAGTTAACTACCTGCAACTTAGACAAACAAAATTGCTGTGGGAATATAAGGTCCACAAATACTTAAACCATAACTCAGAATGAGTTTGAAACAAATGAATCATTTTTAACTATTAAAGAAGTAAATGTTATGAAGTATATCATTACTGATCCTTTTTCATAATGCACATTTTCTTATATTTTCCAAATTTTTTCAGTCCATCAGGTCCAAAAATTAGCAAGGTGCCTTAGTAAATAAATTATATCGATAAGTTGAGCTCATTAAGGAAGTGACCATAGTGTTATTTATACACTTGTGGAAGGGATAATAAATGGCATGAACTATACATTAACCATAATCTTCAAAGTAGCCCATAAGAAATCATAGTTTTTAAATGGAAACAGCTTTAAGAGTTGATTAAAATTTGTTGTATGGAGCAAGTACCACCTACTGGTTTCTTACGTAAGTCACCAGCTTTTTGAGAACTTAACTGTGAATTAGGCACTGTGGAGATGGAGATACATTTTCCTAAACGTAATATTCCATATGTAATGTTGTTTGATCATCAATTTTTATTAAACACGACTTTTACATATATTTCATCCACTGAATCTGAGGTAAAGAGATAGTAAGAAAGCAATTTGCCCAATATCATGAAGCTAGCAAGTAATGGGATCAAGTCTGAAAACCAGATTTCCTGATCCTGAGCTGGGCTTTCAATCACCCTGGTTTACTGTCTCCAGTGTCTCGATTCATCAGGAAGTTGATCAGCAATGTGTAAGTATACACACACACACACACACACACACACACACACACACCTATGCTTATCCTAGCTACTTCTGAAATGGCTCTCTGAGAGCCATAACAATCTGAATTAAAAGAAATAGAAATAGATTATTAAATGTAGTTATTTTCTGTCTTTTATTCTCCCAGCTCCTTGGCACAATTGTTATTTCATAGAGCTTAGAAAAAGGAAGCGGATGTGTCCTAGAGCTGACAGAAAACAAGTTAGAAGGGCTGCTGCTCACAACAATGCAGCATTCACAGGGATGGAAACACATTCACATTTGCAGAAGGGTCAAAATGCGTAGCTGGGTATGTGTGAAGCCAGATGCCCTAAGGAGTTCTCCTAGACTGCTTCCTGGGTAGCGAAATGAAGGTGGAATTTTTCTGCACATTGATGCTAAACAGAGTACAAAGACCTTGTACAGAATCAGTGAATTTTCTAGAGTGAGGTTTCATCACACAGTAGCATCTGTCACCTCACTGAATGTTGGGTTGACTCAGCTAATGTGTCATCATTTCTTCCTCAGAGCTTCAGGTGAACCTCTTCAAAAACTGTGTGCTCATCCAAAGTCAACTCCCCAATGGAAAGAAAGCCAGCCCTGGGTTTAGTGTGTGAGTGTGCTTGTGTAATACTGCTGAATATTAAGAAAATCTCTGGTGGGGGGCCCAGGCTGCTCTGGGTGTGCTTGCTTTCATATATAAAAAGTTATGGGTTTTCAGTGAAAATATTACTGTTATTAGTATAAGTGAGGGCCACAGGGAAAATAGTGTCGCACATCTGAACCAAAATAATAAGGAAAAAGGAAAATCTGGAATGGTAAAAAAAGAAGAATGCTGTTTGTCAACTAATGTATTTTATAAAGGAATTTATAAACTTATGAA
Organism: Marmota flaviventris; assembly: GCF_047511675.1. Classification (NCBI taxonomy): domain Eukaryota; kingdom Metazoa; phylum Chordata; class Mammalia; order Rodentia; family Sciuridae; genus Marmota; species Marmota flaviventris. The sequence goes on along the minus strand of NC_092505.1, from coordinate 99,137,755 downwards.
ACCAAAAAGCCCTTTAATTTCTGATTGAAACTATATGGTTATCCTTTTCAGTCCAGATTTGACATGCTTCAATTAAAAATTGGCATTTAATGTGAGATTTACCTCCCAGAATATTTATATTTATTTTTTAGTAACTTAGAGAAAGGCAAATAAATGAAGGTAAAGAAGGATCACGAATCTTTCTTCCCTAAACCACTAGTGAAATCAATACAAAAAGTAAAAAATTCAAAATAAATTCATAAAATCAATCAAACAACAGCAGAAACATGGATACAAGTTCACATAATAAAGTATGAAAAGCGATAGTCAAGCAAATAAACAAGATTTACTGAGGTGTGGCTTAGTACTATTCCTATCCACTCTGTCTTTGCACCCAGTACAGAGACACCAAATTAAATAGGAAAGCACAAGTCATCAGAGAACTGAAAAGTCTCACCAATAACAGCCAATTCAGAGAAAAGTGAAGAGAAGTGAAGAGAAAATGTTTTAAATAGTTTTAAAGTCTCTGTAACACCCACCACAGGATCTTAGGAAAAGCAAGAAAAATTATAAACCTGCAAACATCCCCTTAGGGACAGAATATACTTGAAGCCAGGTCAAATGATATTTGACATTTAATAAAATTGAAGAAAAGCAAAGCCCAGATGCTCCAACAAAGGAGACTGAGCTTCCTGATCCTATCTTCTCCCCATGCTTTGAGCTGGCTGGATACAGAGAATAAAGCAAGACTCAACCCTAAACAGTAGCTCCAAGAAAGACTGATATCAGTACCAGGGCAGAGGATTTCAAGGGGGGATTTGTCTCATTGTTAACAGAAAAGATACAAGATGTGAGCAAATCCATTGACGATAAGCATGGACAAGTAAGATACAAAGAAATGGCACAGCAACTACCTATGCCAATAAACTGAATCAAGAATCCAAAGCATGCAAAAGATGACTAAATAAAGACTAAGCTGGTAGAAAATGGAGATTAGGACCATAAGAAAACCCCTCCCAAGTCTTTTTGCTACAAAACAAGGACTGAAAATCAACCATCAACCTTTGAAAAAGAACAAAACTAATCCCAAATATCAAGCAATGAATGGTATACATCAAGCATCAAAAAGGAAATAATTAAATGGCTTTTATTCCTGGATTAAATCCTGTGCCAGAAAAAAATTAAGCTGTAATAAATATCATCATTTAAAAAACTACATATGCCACTAATAAAAAATCATGTTTTGTTAACTTTCCTTATTTTGATCATTGTACTATAGTAAGTGGTTTTCTTGTTTAGGGTAAATACACACTGAAATCTTTTCTGATAGAGTCACACTGTTTATAGTTCCTCTCAAATGGTTCCGAAGAATAAGTGTGTGTGTGTGTGTGTGTGTGTGTGTGTGTGTTTTGAAGAGGGTAAAGTAATATACATATATAAGAATTTCTTGTGTTATTCTTGTATTTTTGCAAAGTTCCTATAAGCTTGAAATTATATCAAAATTAAAAGTTACCAAAAATGTCAAAAGAAAAAGTTAAAGCAACACTTTTAGAGAATAATTTTTTAAAAAAATCAAATGGTAAAGAATGAACTACAGCCAGGTGAAAAGTAAAGCCATAACATAGAACACAAGCTTAAGATAAATCACAGTAAATAAAAAAGGAAAATACAAACTAGCTGAAACAACTATACAATATATATAACAATATAATTTATTGTTTAAAGAGGATCCAATATTAAAAAAACAAAACAGGTTTCTCAGCAGGAAAAAGCCAAATGGGACAGAAAAGCAATTCAAAGATACAAAAGCAGAAAATTTATCTGAAAAAAAAAATTATTCTGAAGATAGAAAGAGAAGGCTGCCATTTTAAGAAATGCTGAATTATTGACATTGAATCAGTCCTACTCCAGTTACTGAAGAAAATTCTGCGAACACTGAGGCAGGAAAGACATCTGTCACATTCAGGACAGAGGGTAGGTTAAAAAAGGGGGGAAAAAAAGTAAGTTGTCTGTAGATTACTTCACAGAAGAATTCAGAGTCAGAAAATGGTATATGAGTATGCACAAGGTTTAAAATGGCCCAAGGCGACTACCCTTATCTGGTTCGCAATTCAAATATAAAGGTAGCAGGCATTTTCAAACAGGAAAATTTTAGGTAATAGAGCTACCAGCAACCCTACCTACAGAGAAAAAACTGATAGATATATTTGCCCAAACAAACTTTAAAGGGGAAATACCTTGATTGAGAACTAATTAGGGCTGGGTGGGGTGGTACACATCTGTAGTCCTAGATTCTCAGGCAGTTGAGGCAGGAGGATTGTGAGTTCAAAGCCAGCCTCAGCAACTGTAAGGCACTAAACAACTCAGTGAGTCCCTGTCTCTAAATAAAAATTCGGCTGGGGATGTGGCTCAGTGGTTAAGTGCCCCTGAGCTCAATCCCCAGTACCAAAAAAAAAAAAAAAACCTAATTAGCACCACACCCAGGGTCAGAAGATAGGGACTGTCTATCAAGTTCAAAGGAAAAGAAATTATGAGTCACTAAATAAATCTAGCTAACATGCCAATCAGCCATAAAGATAAAAGACAGACCTTATCAAGGATGCCAAATCAAGCCTTCCAGAGATGAATCAAAATAAAAGGCTCAAGATAGGGATGTCATGGAGAAAAAACTGCTGGTACTAAGCATTTAATCCATATGAAGTTTCCCTAAAAAAAAAAAAAAAAAAAGTGAAAAGAAACCTTGATAACATAATAAACTATCACAGAGGTACATTCAATACCATCTAGATTAGAATGTGGTTTTAAATAAAGGAACAAACTAATGATTCTTCATCTTTTATTTTAGAGACTTAATAGTTACTATCAAAACTAAAACATAGTTAGGAAGTGGCCTTGGGTGCTCACTACTTCTTTTCACATATTTTCCTTAATGTTAAAGAAATATTGGCAAAAATTAAACTGAACTATAGAAAACTGTCAATATCCCAATCTTTTTTGTCTACAAAAGGGTAATTTTTGTACAGCTCAAATAATTTTCTTGTGATGAAAAAATACTTGTCTGAAGTTGAGGTAGGAGTTTAAGGACATCAAGATGGCAAAGACTAGGTGCAAGAAAAATGCCAGCCAGAGAACAAGACAGGGAGATGAGTCATCATGATTCTGTTTATGGTAAGTTTCATTACCATGTCAACTCCCACAATAGAGAGCTTATCACCGTGCCACCTCCTGCCAAAGGTCTGTATAGTTCCATTGACATGCCAACTCCTTCCAAAGGTTCTATATTCCAATTAGGTGAAAATAACCATTGGAAACAAATAGGGAAATGTCTTCAATCAGTTCTGCAAGGAGGAGACAGAGGCACAGCTCAGACTATAAAACAAGCCTGCCCAAACATGGGCCCTGATATTCTCTCTCACTGGGTCCCCTCTGCTCTATTTTACTATTACTTTCACATTCAATAAATCAATGCTCTGTCTGTTACTTTTTTGTGTCTTGTTCAATTCTTTGTTTGGGATGCCTAGAACCTGGACTCCAACTGGGCACTCCACCCATATCAAAATGTTCAATTCCCTTTCCATTTTTTTTTCTATTCAATGACACATTTCATGGATTTAAAAAATCATGTAGAGAAGCATCTGTTTTTATAAAATTATCTTTTTTCCTTCAATCTATATTCATCCTTCTAAACATTTAATCTTTTTGTAGTTATAATGTACACATATTTAAAAGTTAATATTGGTTGCTTTAACAGTAGTAAGATGGAGAGAAGCACAAAATGGCAGAATAGAGGCACCTGGGTCCTCTACAGCTATTGCAGTCTTACTTTCCAAACTACATGCTGCTGATTAGATTGGAGGAGAGTATCACATAACAGGGGTTGTGATTTTGGCCCTACTTCTTGAGAAGCACTTAGAGCTATACCAGTGCATAATTAGAAAACAAGAGCTTCATGCCCATCACTACAAGTAGGGCATCTATTATCAGAATTGCCTTCAAGTGGGTTGAGGATAAGATTCAGAGATAAAGCACTTGCTTTAGCATGTGTAATGCTCTGTGTTTAATCATTAGTACTGCAAAACAAAAAAATACAAGGATTTTTAAAAATTAACTTTCAAGTAACAAAATCTGTATCAATAGTTGCCTGGGGAAACCTCCAACATATGATAGTGGCTACCTCTCCCATTTTTGGAGCGACTATTGAGAATGCAACCCATAATTACTTTTGCATACATAATACTTCCCTGAATTACCAGTTTCCTTACTCTTGCAAGACCTGTAAAGAAAGTATGTCTCTCCAACTCTGACAAGAAAAATACTTTGTCAAAACCCATGAGTTGCAATTGAAGAAGTTACAGGGAGTTTAACTAAGGTGTTTAGTTGAAAATAAATTCAATGAGTCAAACCCTAAGACATATCATCAATAGAAATCTGCATACCAAGAAGCTATTACATAAAAATTAAAGAGAAATATATCCAAACAGTTGAACAAAACTCAACATAGAAACACATGAAGTATAAAAAGCAAGGTAATATGAAACTCATAATTCTCTGGAAAAGATTCCAAAGATATCAATAAGTGGATAAAGTGTCAGATAACAAATTCAAAAGATGATTTTAAAACACTTGGTAAAATCCAAGAGAATGCAAATACAGAATTGGATGATACAAGAAAGAGAATGTGGGGAATGAATGGGAACTTCAGTGAAGAGAAGGAGATTTTGTAAAGAACTAAAAAGAAATCTTGGAATGAAAATTTCAATAAGTCAGATAGAAATCTCAATTGAAATCCTCAAAAACATAATAGATCAAGGGAAGTTTGAAGAAAAGTCTTTTAAAATATTTTAATTAGACAGTAATAAATAAAAAATAACAAAGAATGAAAAGAGCCTGTGAGATCTCAGGACATCATTAAAAGATCAAAATTCTAGCTCATGGGCATATCTGTAGAAGAAGAATAACAGAGGCATAGAAAGTCAATCCAATAAAGAGAAAATTTCCCACAATTTGGGAAAGAAAAGAACATATAGGTTGGAATCCTAAATAGAAATGACTAGAAAAAGAACCTCTCCAAAACATATCATAATTAAATTGCCAATTGTACAGGACAAAGAAAAGCTAAAAGATAGAAACATCAAGTCATATGTAAAAATAAGCCCATTAAATTAACAGAAGTTTTCTTAGTAGGAACCTTAAAGGCCAGTAAAACAAGGAATAATGTATTTCATGTCCTGAAAGAAAATAACTGCAAACCAAAATGACTATTATACCCAGCAAGGCTATCCTTCAGAATTGAAGATGAAATAAAGACTTTCTGTGATAAACATAAACAAGTAGAATTCAAGACCACTAGACAAGAATTGCAAAAGATGCTTAAGGAAATCCTAAACCTAAAGAGACAAGAGAGATATTCACCAAGATAAGAACATGTTAAAAAATCAATCCCACTAAAGGGAATATATAGGAGGATGGGGATTGGGAAAAAGGAAGTACTAGGGACTAAACTAGAGCAAACTATATATCATGTTTTTCTTATTATGTCCAAATGACTATATATAATATATATGTATGTATGTGTGTATATATATACATATATATATATATACATATATAATATATAATATATATAAGTATATAAACCATAAATAACTAAAATAAATTAATAAAAAATAATAAATTAATAAAAATGAATAATAAAAATGAATTTTAAAATGATATTTCTGGTAAACATAAATGCAATTGATCAAGGGATTAATTAATCAAGAAGATATAATAATTATAAATTTATTTATGCCAAAGTTTGGAGCACCACATTTTGTAAATTATAAATGCTATCAAGACATTAAAAGAAAAAATAGGTCTCAATACAATAATAACGGGTGAATTCAATAATAACGGGTGATTTCAATAACTTTCTATGAGCAATGGATAGATCATCCAAACAAAAATCAACAAAGTAACAAGAATTAATTATACTATAAATAAAATGGACTTAACAGACATTTACAGAATATATCACTCAATGGCTAGAGAATACATATTCTTTTCATAGGAACACAGAAACTTTTCTAGAATAGGCCATATATTAAGGGACAAAGCAAGTTTTAACAACCTCCAAAAATATTGAAAAATATCCTGTGTTTTCTCTGATCACAATGAAATTAAAGTAGAAATCAAGAGCAACAGTAACTGTAGAAATTATACAAAAACATATTAAAATTGTTCAAAACACTTTTGAACAATGGGTCACTGAGGAAGTCAGAAGGGAAATTTAAAAATTCTTTGAATGAACTGACAATGGAAACACAACATACAAATATCTGTGGGATACAATATAAGCAGCTGCACCATATAAGCAGCTGCACCAAGTGGAAAGTTTATGACAATGAGTGTTTACATAAAAAAAAATATTTTGAGTACATAACCAAATCAAGGTTTTTTGAAAAATAAGAAAAACAAAACCCCCATATCAGTAGAAGAAAAAAATCATAAAAATCAGAGCACAAATAAATGAAATGGAGACTAAGAGAGCAATAAAAATGAAACTGAGTTAAATCTTTGAAAAGATAAAATTTATAAACTTTTAGCTAAACAAACAAAAAGAAAGAAAAAAATAGCCAAATAAATAAAATTAGAGGTGAAAAAATGAGACATTACTATGGATATCACTGAAATTCAAAGGATCAACAAGGAATATTTTGAAAAACTATATAGTAATAAATTGTAAAATAAAAAAAAATAGACAAATTTCTGGACATACATAACCCACCAAAATTGAGTGAAAAGAATATTTTAAAAGGCTAAATAAATAGACCACTAACAAGTAATGAGATAGAATCAGTAATAAAAAGTCCCCCAAACAAGATTGAATTTCTTCTTTGCTGAATATTACCAAACTTTTAAATAAAGAACAAATATCAATGCCCCTCAAACTACTACATTAAATAGGAAGGTAAGAAACCAAATTCAATGTTATAAAAGTGTGACTCAAACCTGACAAGGCCAACAAAAGAAAGGAAGAAAGGAAGGGAAAGGAATTTTTTTTAAAAGGAATTAATTGTAAAATGATATTTCTAATAAACATAAATGCAAAAATCATCAACAAAATATTTGTAAGTTGAATTCATAGCACATTAAAAAGACCATACACCATGATCAATTGTTTTTTATTCCAGGGCTACAAGGATGGTTTAATGCAAATCAATAAACTTAATGCAGCACATGAATTGAATTAATGATATATATCACCTCATTTTCCCAATAGATACAGAAAAAGCATTTGATAAAATTCAACATTTCTTCATGATAAAAGTCCTGAATGAATTAGCTATAGAAGGAAAATACCTCTGCATAATAAATGCTATGCATGATCATACTCAACAGGGAAAAACTGAAACCATTTCCACTAAAACCAGGAATGAGATAATGGTGTCCATTTTCAGCACTCTTATTCAATAGAGTACTAGAAATTTTAGCCAAAATAATCACTTAAAAGAAAAGAAGGCATACATACAGAGGAAGTTAAATTATCCCTGTTTGAGATAATGTGACTTTATATTAGGTTTTAGGAAAACCTAAATACTCTACACCAATACTCTCAGAAATGAGAAACAAATTGGTAAACTATCAGGATACAATAGCAACATTCACAACCAATATCTTGCCTATATACCAATAATGAACTCACTGAGAAAGAAATCAGGAAAGCAATCATATTCAAAATAACCACAAATAAATAAATAAGAAAGGCATAGTGGGGCACACCTATATCCTAGTGATTCATAAGGCTAACATTATCTATTATTAACATTATCTAACTGGAGGCTAGTCTCAGCAACGTAGTAAGACCTGGTCTCAAAATAAAAAATAAAAAGTGCTAATGGTGTAGCTCAATACTAGAGTACTCCTGGGGGTTCAATCTCTGCAAAATACACACACATACACATACACACACACACACACACACTTCAGAATAAACCTGAGGATGTGAAAGACCTCTACAATGAAAATTTTTAAAATACTGAAGAAATTGAAGAAGATATTAAAAGACTGAAAACCTCCCATGTTCATGGGTTGAGAGAATTAATACTGTTAAAACATCCACACTACCCAAAGTGCTCTACAGATTCAATGCAATCCCTATCAAAATTCCAAAGGCATTTTTTGCAGAACTAGAAAAACACAATCATAAGTTCATACAGAAGTAGAAATAAATGAATAGCCAAAGTAATCTTTAGCAAAAATTGCAATGCTGGAAGTATCACAACACCTGATTTCACAATCCACAGTAACAAAAACAACATGATACTGGCATAAAAAGCAGATACATGGACCAATGGAACTCAGTAGAGAACTCAGAAATAAACTCACATATCCACAACCAACTAACTTAATCTTGACAAAGCTACTAAAAACATATAATAGAAAAAGGATCTCCAACCAATGGTATGGGGAAAACTGATACCCACATATAGAAGATTGAAAATTGACCTATGGGGTCAATCTCTCACCCTGTACAAAGATCAGTCAAAATGGATCAAAGGTAGTTCTGTAAGATCTGAGTTCTGAAACTTCTAGAGGAACATACTAAGGAATAAATTTCTAGATACTGGTTCAGGCTATTGTTTCCTGGCTAGAACTCCAAAAGCACAGTAAACAAAGGCAAAGGATGACAAATGGTATTACATCAAATTTTAAAACTACTGTATAGCAAAGGAAATAATCCACAGATTGAAGAGACAACCTACAGATTATGAGTAAATATTTGCCAGTTATTTGTCTGGCAGAAGATTAATATCTATAATATATTAAGAACTCAAAATACTTAATATCAAAATAAAAAAAACAAGACAATCTCAAATGATATAGACACATCTCAAAAGAAGAGATACCAATGACAAATACATGAAAGGATGACTCAATATCTTTAGCCATCAGGGAAATGCAAATGGAACTACAATGAGATTCTATCTTACCCCAGTTAAAATGATTATTATATAAAAAAGTAACAAATAACAAATACTGGCCAGGATGTGAGGAAAAAGAATGCTTATACACACTGTTGGGATTGTAATTCAGTACAGCCATTGCTAAAAACATATGAAGGTTTCTCAAAAAACTAAAAACAGAGCTACCAAATATGATCCAGCTATTCCATTTCTGGATAGATATCCAAAGAAAAATGAAATTAGCACAAACAAAAATTCCCGAACAACCATGTTTATTATAGCACCATTCACAACAGCACCTAGGAATTACTCCATCATATGAAGAATGATATCTGGACATTTAAGTGGAAGAGGAAAAATAGCATGTTAAGCAAAAGAAGCCAGACACTGAAAGACAATTATTGCATGTTTTCTTTCATACACAGAAACAAATAAACAAAAAGTCCTAAAAGCAGAAGAGGTACTACAAGATACTGGGAAGAGGGCTAAGGAAGTCAGGAAAGATGGTAAAATAGGAGTATAGGGAGGATAGAGGAACCTCAGATGGGGTTCAATCAATGGGTACAATCGATGGGTGATATATGCATGTAAGGAAATATTATGACAGTAAATCCTATCAATTTGAGTTTTTTGGGTGTTTTAGCTTTCTTTTTGTATTTTTTATTGCTTACAGTTTTCAAATGCTGATATATCTTTTTCAGAAAAACAGCAAGGTTGTTTTTCAAAGGTAAGTAAGGAAAGAGATCATTAAATAGGATAAAACAAAACCAGAAACAAAGAGAAGAGCAAATGTAGAACACACAGGACCACAGAATATTTTAGCCTACCTTTTGGACCTGCGGTTGACTTCCTTCAAATTGTGTGAATGAGCTTCTGATGAAAATAAGAGGATATTTTGATATTTTGTTATTCAACCAGACCTTTGCACATTCAAGAATGTGGTCACCATTGGCAAGACTATCCCCATTGAGGTTGCAAACAGAGAGCACAAGTAAAATTTCTCCTCAAATTGTGGTTTGCTAAAGAGCAAAATTGGCATCATCTGGGTACTTGTTAGATGTGAAAAATCTCAGGTCCCATCCCAGAAATGAGGACTCAATCAGAATCTGCATTTTAACAAGATCCCCTGGGGCATCTATGAATACTTTAAAGCTACAGAAGCACTGCTTTAAAAGTTCTAACAGGCTCAATTTTCAACAAGGGTATTGGACAACAGTTTTACTTAAAGCTAGAGTGATTAAACCTTCACTGGGTTTGTAGAAAGAGAAATATGTCTAGTATTGGTTTTGATTTTTCTGAATACACAGAGATCCTTATGCCACAATTTGGCTGTGCACTTGGTTTGCTAGGGGACCATCTCCGTTGTGACTGGGCAGCAATGCATTTTAGAACTTTTTCAGGGTGTTAGCAAGATGTATCCAAAGTTGATAGCTGAAGAAAGAAAGGAAAGACCTGTTTTGCTTGCTTGTTTTTAAGAATAAGGTGAAGAACGTAACAGAGGACAAAGTTAACATTATCTAGAGTGAAGAAAAAAAAAAAAAAGCATTACCTGCATGATTTCTCAGCACATCTAATTCTTTTTCCAAACTCTCTAAAGTTTGTTGATCAGCTGTGTTATCTAAGAAAGGTTCATTCTGGCCAGTAATATCAATATATTCAATTTCTAAAATTTCCGAAGCAGCTCTAGATAATGATCGAACAGCTGCACTTCTTGGTCGAGGCTGAGAGGATGAAAGGCAGTTGGAGCTGTTTTTAACAGAGTTGGAAAGTGGTAAATTTGCTGTTGAAGGTCTCTGTGACTTCTGGCCTAAAACAAAAAGAAAAAGAATCCAATCAACTGTTTTTAAAATTTTGAGTATTTTGCAATATAAAATACCAGCTTCCTGAAGACAGAGCAGTGAATATAATGCAACAAATTTTATGAGAAAATCAGGCTCAGGATATAGCTCAATGGTAGAACACTTACCTGGCATGAGGCAAGACCCTGGGCTCAAACCCAAGACCAAAACAAAATGAACAAACAAAAAATGGATTTCAAATATTATGCGAAAACTGACTGTTGATTTTCATCCCCTGTCACAAAGACCAAAAAAAAAAAAAAAAACCTTCTGAGTATTTTCCCTATTTTTTAATATTTAGAAGCAAATTGATTTCACTATCACTAAAGCAAAATATCTATAAAACAAGTCAACTTCAGACCAGCACAACACACAATCTTCTAGTCCATCCCAAATTCAAGTATGTATCTCACAAGAGAAAACAACCTCTACGATGAACATGAGGCCACTTCCTAGTGAATCAATTGTATTGACAGTGTGTAATCTATTCTTTTATTTAAAAATATGGAGAATAAACAGTCTAATATACAAAATCTGTGTGAAATTTTAGAAAAACACAGTTTTTAAACTAAGTGAGATCACATCTATAATTTTCCTATAAGAAGTCTGATCTGTTTGCTGTGTACTAAGTCTGACCTGTATCTCTGATGTGCTTTTTTCTCTGTATTCTGACAGTTCACTTTCCATTGCCTTATAGGGTACTTTAGTATACAAATTCCAGAAGCACAGACCTAAGTCAGGTTATTACTTTATTCAACTAAGATGGCCACTCTTTTATCTGTTTAAAAGTTTGGTTTAGTTGGATACTTCAACACTAAGCATTTTTTGTTGATGTCGTTTTGCTTTTGTTTTTAATAGTAGGGAAAAGAATCCTTTCAAATCCTATGCAACATAACTAATTTGTAATTTTGTATTTCTCACAAAATACTCTTTAATAAAGGCCAAGGGAATTTTCAAGAACAGATTTAAAAAATTCACAGCATCGGTAAATTTTTAAATGTACTAAATTATTTTTCTGATTTAGAAATATATTCATAGTAAACATAAATACATTTATTTATTAACATATTTATGGTAATCATTTTGCATTCTCTTAACACAAACTGGCTTTGTGTAAAATATTAGATTTTTTAAAGAAGTGCAATTGTCATTCTCATGAAAAACATGATTTGACTGAACATATGCTATGTAACATTACGCCCACTCTTGTTGATTCAAAGGAAAATGCAAAATTCAAAAAAGTGGCTACATTCAGTCATCCTATATAAAACATTTAATGACTATTGAGTTCATCTTCTTTTTCCTTAGCTGGAAAAACTTACTTTGAATGTAGCTAACCTTAAGAAGCATTTGGTTGCAGTATGTAATTGTTTAAGCAATTAAAGCTGAGTGAGGTTAAGTTCCAAAGGGCACCAATTTTAATGAACATTGAAGAAATTAATTTTTAAAATATTTTTTGTGGGAATAAAATTAGGAATAAATTAAAATAAGATTCTGGCCCTTTTGTGTGTGTTTGTGCTCAGAAACAATTCTGAAGAAAAATAACTAATAAAAAATGTGCGTATATGTTTAAAATATATGTATGTATATAAATATTCTAAAGAATTATTTTAATGACTTGAATTTAGAAGTGGTTTTCTCTTTTATGTGCTATATTGCAAAGAATGGATATTTCGTTCACAGCCATCATGCAAGCTTGTCGCTCTTATATGGAAGCCAGTGGGTACCAGAGGAAATTTATACAGAACTCAGAGGACCTGGGAGTATGGGTAAACCACACTCTTCTTCTGTATTATAATATTTCTCAGTCAAGGTAAAACTTGAAGAAATTTAGTACTCTTATTAAAATAAAACAAACAAAAAGATGATACTATTAGTAAGAACTGGACTTCTTCCATCTCAGAAAAATATGAAGTTAGAATAATTTAAAATAATGTAGATGCCCTTCAGAAAACTCAGGAGAGCACAACACTTGCTGAATTCTTACAACAACATCTGGTTGCCACAGTATTTGAAGCTAATTGTTCCCAAAAGAGAGAAAAGGTACACAGGGGATGGGTCAGACTTATGCTTAACACACAGCAAATAGACAGACCATATTTCTTACTGGAAATATGTTCAAGGGTAATTTAAAGTAACCAAATCACAGGATGAGATAGAAGGAATCCCAATTTGGTTGTTGATTTTGTTTACTTATTGTTCATTTAGGAAAACATGTCATTCTTTCTAGTATTTAATTTGCAAGCTTATTAATATTATTGCTATGGTTAAGGATTGACACATTGACTGGCATTAATGAAAAATGCCACTGTTGAGGCAATCATTCCATAATAAAAAATAGCCTACTTTGTAGATTACAAACATAAGAAACTACTTTTAGAGAAACTTGTGCCATCATGGGCAATATAATCTAAAAAATGATTCATGCCAATCTCAGCTAACCACAAATAAAACAAAATTAATTTTTCTCGGTGTTACCTAAAGAATATATGTCCCATGATTACCAATTAAACTATGCTGAATATTGATGAGATGAAATACAGTGGTATTAGTTAATGGGCATAAAAATACAGATAGATATAAAATAGGAATCACTCCTTGAATAGTATTTAATACGGCACTCTATTATTGCAATTCTAAATATAACATTAGAACTTGATAAAACACATATCAACAGGCTTTTGGGGTAGCATTTTAGTAACAAATAATTATATGTTACTAAATATGCTACCAAAATGTTACTAAATATGTCAAAGGACACATTATTTTAAGCCTGAATAAAGTTGGCAAAACATTGTCCATTGACATTCTTGTTCCATTATGTAAACTGCTGAGCGTTCATACATTAAAAAACAAACAAACAAACAGAAATTCAATTTCTAAGAGTTCTAGAAAATATAAGGAAATTTTATTGAGTAGTATTGGCTTAGTTGAAAAAAAAAATGCTAAGCTAAGGAGCTAAGAACATCATTGTCACATCTCACTGAATTAGAAATCAGCTTATGACCTAGACACAGATAGTAATCCATATCACACCTATAAAATTAAGGAATAAAACAGTATAATGTCTTAAATCTCCTTAAACTCTGAGAACTTGTGAATTAATGCTCAGCCTGAGTCAATTATAAAATCGTTAATTAATTCTTTGAGTTAATTAATTCAGGGTATTCAAAGTGAATGAGACATTACCCCTACCCTCAAATTTCATTCCAAATGAATACTCAAGCTTTCTATCCTATTTCCCTCTTTCAGAAATACACACTGAAGACTTACAAGGTTCTAGCCCCCATTCTACATTGAAGGCACACTAACAAGAAGACTAGCTAGTCCTTGCTTTTTTTCTAAGCAAGGTGGGGATAGCAGAAAACCCTACAAATAAGATAATGTCTGTGATATGTTCTATGAGAAAGAATAGAAGGACTCAAGAGACTAGAGTTAAATAGCATACTGAAAGCCCTATCTAAGGAGGTAAAATCGGGACTAAGACTGGTGAAAGAACCAGTCATATGAAGAAAGGTCCAAGGATGGAGTGAAAGGTTGCAGCAGAGCATCCTGGACAAGCATATTTTAGAATATACTAAGAAAGGCATGACCTACCTAAGAACAGAGAGGATCCACTTGGCTACAGGGTAGAAAATATGCAGTTAGGAGAGAAGGGTAACCAACTCATATATTGCTGTGTGATGCGTAGAATGAATATAATTTTTTTCTACCTTTCTTGGGAAGTTTTGGAATGCTTTTAGGCAGGAAAAATCATGCGATGCTATTTAAGTTTTAAATTTATTGAAAGTATGTTTCACTTCCTACAAACTATAAATATAAATAATTTTATGACTGTAAGGATAAACAATTTACTCACTGACTACAAACAGTAGAATTTGATGAGAAGAAATCATAGTAAGATGGTTTGGGGAGGGGTAAAAATGAAATTGGGAGACAAATGAGAGATGACAGGCAACTGGCTTGGGCTTATCTTGAGCAGTGAAGATGGAAGTGTTTAGGTTTGTGCTGGCTTTTGGAGCTGAAATCAGCGGGATTTGCCTATGAATAAGCTGCAGCCACTCAAGGTGACTCCTAGGTTTCAGGCCTGATCAAGGTTTGGGTGCCCTTGCTATATACAGAGACAGGAAGATGGGGTGGAAGAGGAGTAACTTTTAGCAGGGGGTGGAGAGTATCAATGTACTTGTTGCTAATCACATAAGTATTACAATGTATATATAGTCATAAATTTTAAAATCTTAGAAAAATTGGAATCCCTTTCTATGCTGGCATCAGTTCAGAATATAAGATTTCTATAACTTGCAATATTTCCGGAACATTTTATTTTATTTCAGGCTACTATCTCTGTCCAGAAAGGCATTTTGCAACTCCCCTCACTGATAAATGTTATTACTTTTTAAAGACTTAACTAAAATGTCACATACTCTCTAACATCTTGCATATCTATATTTTCAGTGACAGTCATTATTCATCATCTCTATTCCTAAATAAAATGCAAATATATATTATTACTGACAGTATGTGCTATCATTAATTACCTATCAATTTCCAAAAATTACATCATTCATACTTTTTATAAGTTTATCACTTATGCATTTACATATTTATACAACTGTTTCTCAAAATATAAATTTTGAAGTATCTATATCAGCATTACAATTAATTGTTGATAAATTCAAATTTGAGGGCCTTACCTCAGCCTAAATGAATCAGAATCACTAAGAGTGAGATATAGAAATCAGCATTACATCTGTTTCCCAGTTGATTATGCTCACTTTGAGGTTGGAGAATCTCAGGCCATAGAGACAAGGGTATCACCAGGATTTTCATAGCAAATTATTGACACACACTGATCTGCCCAAATTGATACTTAAATACTTTTAAATACTTAAAAGTATTTGGCTATTTATTAAAAATTTGTCTTAGTAACAAATTTTTCATAGCATGCATTATGAATTTATTTTTATCAATATAGTGACTTAAAACAGTTCCTTCTGATTGCCTTAGATAGAAGTTACCAGAATTTTTGAAGCTTCTCTGGAATTTGATGTGAGAATAGGTACCTAATTATAGAGCCAAAATTTTTTTTATCATAACTGGATGGTTTTTCTTCTAAAAAACATTTATAACTGACAGATTCTCAACATAAATGCATATTGAAGGAATCTCAGCTAGCCAAGAGATTTAATCATAGGGTTTCGGGCAAGAGAGCCATATAAATCTTATATACGTGAACAAATCATATGTAATTAAATATCAGGTTTTAAGAGAGTCTTTAAACCAAGGCAATTAGCTCACTGTGTCAAGGATTCCTCCTCAATTGTAAGCTCCCTAAGGTCTATCAGGAGGACTTAGGTATCCCTTAATTCCCAGGACCTAGCATAGTGTTCACATACTCAACACCAGTGCATTGAATTGCCTTAATTCATGAGTTATCTACTGCAACTTTATGCCAAGTACAGAGTAAAGCAAACATACTTTAAGCAGGTGTAAATGAATAACAGAAATGACATAATAATGCTAGTGATGCACACATTAGGAAAATATTACAATGATCATTCGATATGTCAAAATTATCTTATGTAAAAACCATGAAATCATTTTGAAATCAAAATCCCATGGATAACACATACAGCAATTATTAGAACCAAACAACTTGCAAAACCAGTTCTAAGGAATAATCTTAATCTAGGACATTTGTTTTACATATGGCTAAATCCAATCAAGAGTACAAGAAATCTGGTATGAATATACTGCTTCCTGAGTGCATTATGAAATTCAGTGTGTATTTTATACGGATCACTCAGGATAGACTATCTTAAGCTGCAAGTTGCAAATAGTGTTATCTAACACATTGTTGCAGAAAACAGCTAAGACTAGAATTCATGATTTTGAGAGAAATAATACGTATACTTACTTACTCAATGTTTTAGTTTGGTTTGGTTTGGTTTTTTTGGAAGAAAAATTCTAGGAAATTTAGTTAAAATAATTATAATTGCAAAATCTAATATTCAGGTGCCTAGTAAACTGCTGAGGAAAAAAATACTAAATAAAATGACCCACAGGGCTGGGGATGTGGCTCAAGTGGTAGCGCAATCGCCTGGCATGCGCGCTGCCCGGGTTCGATCCTTAGCACCACATACAAACAAAGATTTTGTGTCCGCCGAGAACTGAAAAATAAATATTAAAAAACTAACTCTCTCTCTCTCTCTCTCTCTCTCTCTCTCTCTCTCTCTCTCTCCCTCCCCCTCTTTAAAAAAAATAAAAATAAAAAATAAAATAAAATAAAATGACCCACAAAGATGGTATCGCTACCTTGTATCCAGCCTTACCCTTTTTTTGCTTGTATACACTTGATGAAAGAGACTGGAAACTCTGCACAAGACCACAGGCAACTGCATTATTAGCATGTACACTTAAGCTACTTTCTGGGATCCATTCTCTATCTCCTGAAATGGAAAAATGGTTGAAATAATATAAAGTATAGAATTAGGCAAATCAATGTGATTGGTTTATTATATTATCTTACTGAACGATATTCATCTGAATTAAGGAATACATATTTAAAAAGATGTATTATGAAATAAAGAATCTCATAAAAACCATTAAATTCATAAATCTTGATTAAAAAGAAAAAGTAAACTAAAATTGCAAATATAATCATGCATATTGAAGAGAAATAAATATTTTTTGAAAGATAAAAAATACAACATAAGGTATAATACTTTACACATGAATACACATGTTTAAACACATAGAAAACGAAATAATATAAAAAACACCAAGATCCAGCTTTATAAACAAAATTACAAAATCAAGAAGTAAGGCCTGATGATAGACATCTGTAATTCCAGAAACTCAGGAAGCTGAGGCAGGAGAATTGCACAACTTGAGACAAGACTGGGCAATTTAGCAAGACCATATCTCAAAATAAAAAATTAAAAAAAGGCTGGGTGTGTGGGCTGAGGCTGTAGCTCAGTGGTAAAGTGCTTGCCTTGCATGTGTGAGACACTAGATTCAATCCTTAGCACCACATAAAAATAAATAAAGATACTGTGTACTGTGTGTTCATTTACAACCAAATAAATATATTTTTTAAAAATGGCTGGAAAAAACATAAAAAATAAAAAATGGCTGAGTGTGTAGCTTAGTGGCAGAGCACTCATGTGTGAGGCCCTGAGTTCAATCCCTAGTACCAAAAAAAAGAAAGAAAGAAATGATAAATTTGAATATATACATGCATATTGAGTCAGTAATTAAAAAAAAAAAAGTTTCTCACACACGAAAAAATCCCAGACCTAATGGCTTTATGGTGAGGTCAGACAAACATTTAAAGAAGAACAAATAACAATCCTTCTTAAATGTTTTCAAAGATCTATAATGCCAGCATTACCCTGACACCAAAGCCACACAAAGACACTACAAGAAAAGAAAGATTTAGACCAATATCTCTTACAAGCAGTGATGAAAGAAATCGTCCACAAAATACTAGCAAACAAAACTCAGCAGCACACTAAAAGGAATATACTACACGACCAGGATTTGTTCCTAGAATATAAGGAATGTTTAACATATGAACATCGATCACATTGATCAGTGTAATACACCAAACCTTAACTGAATAATTGATGTGTAAAATATACTTCACAAAATTCAATACCATCTTTCAATAAAAGCTCTCAGCAAAATAGCAAGAGTTAGAGATTACCACCACATAATCCATTCCATATGAAAACCCAAAGAAAGCATGATGTGTAATAGTGAAATACTGAAAGCTTTTTTTTTTTTTCAAGCTCTGGAACAAGTAAAGGACAGCTGGCTTTCAACACTTCTATTCAATATAGTAAAATATATCCTGTGAAATTAGGCAAAAAAAAAGAAAAAGGCTGGGGGGGGGGGGGTTGCACCCACATCAGAAACGAAGACATAAAATCATCTCTGTTCAAAAATACGATCTTATTTGTTAGAAAACCCTAGAATTTCCACACACACACACACACACACACGCGCGCGCGCACATACACACAAATTTAAATAGAGATAATAAAGGAACTCAGCAAAATAGGCTAAAAAGTCAACAGGCAAAAGTCAACTACATTTCTTTATACTAGCAATGAACACCCTAAAATAGAAATTAAGAAAATAATTTTGTTTATACTACCATAACAAGTAATAAAATATCTAGGAGTCAACCAAGGAGATAAAACCTTTACACAATGAAAAATGAAAACATTGATGAAAAAAATAAAAGAAAACATAAATACATAGTCATGGACATGACCTAGTAGTGCTAAGATGTCAAAAGTACCAAAAGCAATTTATAGACTAAATGCAATCCCTACCAAAAGCTCAATGATATTTTTTGCAGAAGTAGAAAAACCCATCCTACAATTCATATAGAATCACAAATGACCCTGAATAGTCAAAACAATCTTGAAACACAAGAACAAAGCTGAAAGATACCTCCTGATCTTATAATGTACTATAATGACACAGTAATCAAAACAGTGTTGTACTGACCAATGGAAGAGAATATAGAACCCAGAAGTAAACCCTCATGGCAAAATTATTGTTGTTAGTTGACAAAAATTGAATACATTTAGGGTACACAATATGATTCTTTGAAGTTGAATAAATTGTGAAATAGATAAAATTAAGCTAATTAACATATGCCTTACTTCACAATACATACCTTTTTTTTCCTAAACTGGGAATTGAAACCAGGGTCTCAAACATGCCAGGCAAGCACTTCATCATTAAGCAGCTAACATCCCTAACACAACCTGTACTTTTATGTCTGGTAAAAACACTTAAAATCTATTCTTTTAGTCAAATAATTTTTGACACCAATGTTTAGATCATTAAATGGAGAAAAAAACAGTCTATTCAACAAAAGGTGCTAAAAAACCTTAAATCCATATGCAAATGAGTGAATGTGGACTTTTATCTAATATCAACTATGAAAATTAACTAAAAATGGATGAAGATATAAATCTAAGAAATAAAACTATAGAACTCTTAGGAGAAAACAAGGACCAAAGTTTCAAAATATTGGATCTGGAAATGATTTCTTGGACTTGGTATAAAAGGCACATGAAACAAAAGAAAAAAAATAGACAAAAATAACATTAAGAAAAAAAAATTCTTCACCAAAAAATACTACCAGCTGGGCATGATGAAGCATATCCATAGTCCTAGGAACTCAGGAGACTGAGGTAGGAGTGGACAAGTTTGAAGCTACCCTCAGCAACTTAGCAAGGCCCTATGGAACTTGGTGAGACCCTGTCTCAAAATAAAAACTAAAAAGATTGGGGATGTAGCTCAGTGGATTAGCACCCTGAATTCAATCCCCAGTACTCCCCACCTCCTCAAAAAAAAAGCAAGTCACAGAATGATAGAGAAAATAACTTGCAAATAATATTACTATCCAGAATTCAAAAAAGAATTACTCAAAAAAACAAAACAAAAAACACCCAACCTGACCAAAAAAATGAGCAAGGGATTTGAATAGATATCACCTCATAGATGCCATCCAAATGACTAATATGCATGTGGACAGATGCTTAGTATCATGAATCATTTGGGAAATGTAAATCTAAACTACAAGTAACTACAAAGACACACCACCTAAGACTCAGGAAGATTACTATCATCCATAAAACCAAAAATAATACTAGTTGTCAAGGATATGGAACAATTAGAACTCTTGAACACTGTTGATGGAAATGTAAATAACTAAGAATCAATAAAATCAACAACATTAAGCTTATTTTCTACATAATTAAAATAGTACAGCCACTGTGGCAAATAGTATAGTAACTCCTCAAAAATCTAAAAATCAAATTACCATATGATCCAGCCATTCTACTTTTGGGTATATCCCCCAAAGAAATGAGAGCAGTATCTTAAGGAGATACCTGTACACATACATGTTCACAGCATCATTACTTACCACAGTGGAAGGCAGGAGCAGCACAAAGTACACTGATGGATGAATGGGTAAAAAAAAGTGGTAAACTATACAATGGGATATTATCCAGCCATAAAACAGAATTTTTAAAAGTCTTTTTCTCTAAAAAGTGGCTTTTAAACTATGTCCCATAGAGTCTTGGAAGTTTGGAGGAATTAATAAAAAAGCTGGAATGAGAGAGCTTAATTCAGACCTTCTATCCTCACTTTTGTATATTTTATTTTATTTTTTTAAAGAAAGAAAACTCAGATACATGCAACAACATGCATGAAACTAGAGGATGTTATGCAAGGTGAAATAAGCCAATCACACACACATTAAAAAAAAATACTGCATGATTCCACTTATGTGAATGAAGGATAATAATCAAAACAATAAAAGAATAATCAAAACAATAAAAACAGTAGAAGGATGATTGTCAAGGATTGAGGGAAGGAGAAGATGGGGAGTTATTGTTTAATGAGTGTAGAGTTTCAGCTTTACAAGAAGAAAAGGGTTCTGGAGATGGATGCTGATGAAGGTTGTAAAACATTATGAATGCATTTAGAACCAATGATCTGTAAGCTAAAAGATGATTAAGATGCTAAATTTTAAGTGATGTGTATTTTACCGAGATACAGAAGATTAAAGAAAAAAGGAAATTATAGCTATGTCTCAGTAATTTCACAGATCCTAAGATTTTAAGACTTGTTTTTAAGATTAAATTTAAGGATCTTCCTATAATACTTAGCTGATGAAGTAATTCAGAGGGTTTACATTATTTTATAATATAGTGAAGGCCACACTCTAAACTCTGAAAAGAATCTTTCCCCAATTTCATGATAGTGATGTTTTTTTTTTTCCCCAAATTTTGATAGCAGCATTAGGTGTAAACATACAGTAACTCACACTGAGCTAATTATTTTAGGGAGACAAAAAGGAAGTTATTTTATTCATTGCATAGAATTGTCCAGTATTTCCATCAATGACAAGAGACTGTTTTTAAAAAGTGTGTTAGAGATTTGTTAGGTTGGTCCATACGTCATCTGATTTCATGTCCAAATTTACCTGCAAGTGTAATCCTAGTACTGGAATGGTTGCATTCTAAACTATAAGAAGGAATTAAGTTGAGTTTTTCATTTTTATCAAAAGTAAAGAATCTCTCAAGTCCTTGATATGGTTCAGTTATAGGTTTACTTCTGAGGGCTATTTCTTGTAACAACTAGGAAACAAAATATTCAACAAAATTAAGTTTATTTTCTTCTTTATTATAACAAAGAACTGCATTCATTCATCAAACATCTTACCATGTACTATGTGGCATAAATTATGCTCTCATTAAGTTCTAACAGTGGAGACATAAATAACACAATATTAATAGATAATAAGTTCTGAAGAGTGTATAAACCACAATCATAGTAATTATCTGAATGCTGTCATCAATGCAAGGAGAATGAATATCATAAAATAAAATTAAAATTTCCTTTCTCCCTTCTTTACTTTCTTCTCTCCATGTCTTCATACCTAAATTGTCTGGAATACAGAGTTCCTTTCATATGTGGTGCGATTGACCTAGTATATTGACCTAGTATATTATACATACAATAATTTCAAAGATGCAAGTAAAATACCAGGGAAAATACGTCTGATCTGACAATGGTCAGGGATAAAATCCAAGTTAACAAAACACTCATCTTGAGGCAAATATACAAGCAAGAAAATGAGAAGTAATTAACAAAGTTTATGTAGCTATAAACTAGCAGAATTGGGCTTTGAACATGGGCCTTGCTAATTTGAAACCAAGGCTTATTCCATCACCATATTATTCTGTTTTTGTATATGTTCTTATTCTTGGATAGGATACAACTGTGATTGAATATAACATATGAATATAGTAGGAAGCATATTAGCAAATCAAAAGTGAGAGCTATAGATGGCTTAAGATATAATCACAGTGACTTTCCATATTTAAAAATTCCCTGATGAATCTAATTAATGCCCAAATATAGCCTATTTCAAGGGATTAAAGAATACAAAGCAAATGCTATAACTCTTTGCAAATTTACAAATCATATAAATGAGAAAATATAAAACGAAGCTAGTGACCAATAAAACATGCCATTCAAAGACAAATCTAAATCCATTCTTTTCAGAACATCTTTGTGACTCTCAGATATTGATCAGAACAGAATTCCTTCAGATCTATACGATTGCAAATCTGGAAGTTTTAAAAAGTCTTGCTTTACATATAGGGAAAGTTATACAAGGTTATGTTTTGTTTTGTCCAAACTCACAAAGCTAACTATTAATAGCCATGAATCCAGAACCAAGGACCTCTGACGGGTCCATGTTTTTCCCAAAGCTACCAGTAAGTCCTTCATTCCTCAGGAAAGTTCTACCTCATGAAAATTGAAGAGGGAAATTAAGATCCTTACAACTCAATTTGGGTGTCAGGAAATGCTAATCAAGAACATGAATTTTCTTCTGGACACAATAGATACCTAAGTAATTTCTGCTTAGGGAATGGCCTCTCCTAGGATAAAAGGAGATTTAAAAAAAACACTCCAGGTCTCATCATTAGGGTTGAAAAGAAAGTGAATATATTCAAGGGCAAGAATTGGGTCTGCAAACTATGAAGTACCAATTTTTCTGATGTCAACTTTAGAAAGCTCTGCTTACTTTACAGCTCCCCTCTTGGTCGCTTTCTGTTTTGTATGTCTACAGCTTTGAGCTCTCTCTTGCTGTGACCCAACACTTTAACCCATTGTAGAAATCAGCCATCTCCTGGAAGATGCTCAGACAGAATCTGGGCCACTCAGTCTGAATCCTATTAAGTGGAAGATAATTTCTATGAAACTATTTACACTTTTTTATTCCTCACTTAAAATTATGTTGGAGTGCATTAAAATATTTTATTTATAGAAGAGCAATTATCAAGTTGCAGACCCTTAAATCTGTTGAAGACTCCTTTACAATTCTTTGACAGATTCTTCCAACAAAGTATAAGTTTTTCAATCCAATATCCCCCATGAGAAAAAGTCAGGCTTTACATACAACTACTTTGCTACAGTCCAGAACTACATTCAGACTGACCTAATTGAAATAAACAAGCACCACATAAGCCATTTTACCACAGTCGCTGTGCTTGATAATTTCAGCAGGTTCAAGCTGGTAAGAACTTTATGTATCCCAGATGTTTACATGCTTTTCTAGATTGTTAAGTGATCTAGGTTTTGTCAGAATATATTATGTTCTGAACAATTTAAAATGTTAAATGGAATAAAACTAGAATGTACCCAAACAATATATACCTTTTACTAAATATCTAAACTTAGTGATAAACCTTATAAACTGATGTTGTGGTTTAGATATGAGGTATCCCCAAAAAGCTCATGTGTGAGACAATTCAAGAACACTGAGAGATGAAATAATTAGATGGTTAGAGTTGTGACCTAATTGGTGGATTAATCCACTGATATGAATTAACTGGATGGTAACTGTAAGCAGGTAGGGTGTGGATGGAGGAGGTATCTTACAGGGAAGCAGCTTTCAGGGTATATATTTTATCACTGGTAAATGGAGTTCTTTCTCTCTCTGCTTTCTAGTTGCCAGGTCCTGAGCTGCTGTCCTTCAACATGCCCTTCCACCATGATGTTCTGACTCACCTTGGGCCCAGAACAATGGATTGGTTGACCATGGACTGAGACCTCTGAAACCATGAGCCCCAAATAAACTTTTCCTCCTCTACATTGATCTTCTCAGGTCTTTTGATCACAGAAATAAAAAAAAAAAACTAACTAAATCAATCAAATAGGATGGTATGCTCATATAAAAGAAGTATAAGAACACTGCTGGGAATTGGGGATGCAATATAAGTCATAGCTTTTCTTGACAGACCATGATTAATTGCAGGAAGTGAAGATGAGATACAAGTTACTGGATTAACTACCTACTGGATTAGTAACCCACTTCCCTTGGAAACTGGATTGGAAAATGGGCAGGGCCTAATAGGCATGCATGTTTCCTTATTCCTGTTCTATTGAACAGAAAGGAATTAAAGGGAAAGCTTTTTACAGTGAATTTATCCAGGAAGACATGGATAACAGAAGCAGGGAAGGATAAGACACCATTGAGAACTTACTGGTAAAGAAGAGGTCAAAATAAAGGAGATTGCCATCTGAAACAGATGCAAATACCTACACAAAAGGAGACTGATATACATGTACAGAGAGAAGGAAATACCTTAGCAGAATAATGAGTTAAATTATTTTAAGGCAATATCCCTGTCCCGATGATATCAAACTCTAGTATCCCTAACCACTAAAGTTATTCTTTTTTCCATGGAGAGAACTGACTACAAGATTGGAGAAACTCACTGGCATGGTTCATTGGAAAACTGCAGTCTCCTTCAGGTGAAGCTTATTCTCTCCCCTTGGAAATATGAGGGCAAAGGAATATGTAGTCCTCTCCAAAACATCACCTGACTATTGATGACATGGACTTGGGACTGTCCTCACCTAAAATTGTGGGTAACTACTGTCTTCCTGAAAAATAGCTAAGGAACAAACATGTTGTACTAAGCCAAAATCAAGACAGTTAGGCTACACTGAATCATTTTAACAACCAGATGGATAATATTAAAAAATTCTCTTTAGGCTCTCAAATAAATCTGTTGAGGATGTTTTCATAAATTTCAATAATGACTTCCTGAATACTTACTATGTGTAAATCACTGTACTCAATTATGTAATCACTCACCACCTTAACAAAAAGCACATTTTTATAATAGTAATTTCAGGAATCAAACGACAGTTAGTAACACTGTAAAATTTTTGTTTTAATTGTGAAGTACTTTTAAAATGTAAATATATGACACATAAATTTTGTCAAATTAATATGCTCCAGATATTTGTACCACAAAACCTTTTAGACTTTGTAGATATTTATGTTGACATTAACATATCCTATTCCAGTGCATGTTTCTGATTACTATCATTTCTGAGTGTATTCATAAAAGTTACAATTATCTTAAATGTTTGCAAAAACTGAGCTAGGTTCTCTGGCACTCCTATAATCCTAGCTACTCAGGAGGCTGAGACAAGAGGATCAGGATCGTTACTTCAAGGCCAGGTCAGCAATTTATTTAGACCCAGTCTAAACATAAAAAATTTTAAAAAGGGTTGAGGATGTAACTTGGTGTTAGTGTCCCTAGGTTCAACCCCAAGTATAGAAAGAAAAAATGTCACACTTACACTCTATGTATTTTTTCACAGTTATATGTTTACATTATATTTTTGATCTGTATCCATGTGTATGATAGAAGTTCCCTTTCCTTCATTTTAACTGGTACATTGGTTTGCATTTTATATAGACTACCAATGATTATATTACCTGTGGTATTTGTAAAATGTATTTTATTAGCATTATGGGAGATGTACTTTACTAATGATTTGATTTTTTTTTTAATTTATCAAAAGCTTTATCACATCCATTGAGCTACTGAATTTTTGAGAAAAAGCTAATTGAGTTCCTTTTTCACATAAGGTACTGGATTTGGTTTGCTATTATTTTATGACATCTAAATTTGTATTTTGGAAAATAATCTTTTCCCAGTTTCTCTATTAATGTTATACTAGCCTCAGAAAATAATTGGGGAATTTTCTCTTCTTTTCTATTCTTCATAAGAGGTTGAATAATTTAAATTATCAATTCTTTAATGGCTTATTAAAATTTACCTCCAAAACTTAACCTATGTCTTACTTTTTTTTTTATTTTATTTTTTTTTTTTATGAAAGGAAAGGAGTTAAGAAGACAATAGATGAATGTCTGCTAGTTGAAATGCTTTTATGGTGTCTAGTCCATTTTGTGTTACAACAATAGAATATCATAAAACATGCAAGTTTTAAAGAAAATAATTTTATTTCTTAAAATTGTGGAGGCCAGAAAGTCATCTAGTGAGAAATTTCACGTTGTATGATGACCTAACCACTTCAAATGTCCTACCTCCCCACTCCAGTCGTCTGAATATTGAGCTCCAAACTTGAGCACTTAAGTCATATTTATAAAACATCTAGCTTTTTTTCAAAATTTTTGAAAGTACTGTTTTAATGCTATAAGTAACTAACAATTTGAACATTATATCATTCACTGTTCTGACTTAACATATACTGTTTATTTGTAATTTCTTCATTTTTTTTTTTTTTTTTGGTCAACATGTCCAAACATAATATGTAGTCTTAATATGGTAGACTTTAGCCTTTTACAAAACAGCTTTAATTGCACTGATACTATTTATCACTTTTTGTCTTAGTAATTTCTGTACTTAACATCATTATTTTTTTCTATATCTTTGAGTTTGGTTAATTATCATTGTTTTATTATTTATGAGTCAGGTTCATAACTCATTAATTTTCACTCTATATTTTCTTGCATTTATGGTTACATGTGCTTCATAAACTATAATAGTTACATCCCAAGAAACCCACCATTAAAATGAAAATATTATAAAGTTGAAAATGCATTTAATACATGTAACCTGACAAACATCATAGCTTAGCAACACATCACAATGTAAAGTAACTAACTTTGAGCTACAGCTCAAGGTCACTACCTAGTATTGTGAACAAATATCATATCAAATATCCAGAAAAAGGACAACATGCAAAAATTGAAGTATGGTTTCTGCTAATTGCGTATCGTTTGGGGTCACATTTAATGTCAAATATTTAAAATTTATTTCTTAATCCAAACTTATTTGAATTGTGTTTAATTTTCTTACCATTTTGTTATTAATTTATAATTTATTTTACTGTGGTTGAAAAAAACAGTGTCTGATATAATTTCTTTAGGATTTGTTGAGACTTTCCTTGTAGCTTTGTTTTGGCAATGAGTTATAAAACTGTATTTTGTAAATGTTCTATGTGTTTCTGCAAAGAATACACATTCTCTAATTATTACAGGGTTAATACTTTTTCCTGTAAGCTGATTTACATTGTTCAAATTTTCTCTATTTTCACAAGTTAAAAAAAATCCTATTGGTTTGATGGGTCTGTCAGTGATATTATGTAGTTTTGTCCATTTTTGCTACAATATATCTGAGGTTATATTAATAGATACCTACAAGTTCAGATTTCATTTAATTTTCCTGACAAATAATTCATTTTACATACATTGTAATTCCCTTTGCTTTTATTTAAGATAATGCTTTTATTATCTTAAAGTTCTCATTATTTTTTTTAAGTTAATGCTTTTCTTTACTCTCAAACTTTTCCTCATGTTTAATTTTAAATAAGTTTATGGTTTAAAACAACCATCTAGATTGTTTGTATATCCAAACTTAGAATCTGTATCTAACTTCAGATTATACAATTTAATCTGTTCACACTTTAATCTGTTCACAGCTATTCTAATTACTTATATGCTTAAATTTATTTCTGTCAACTTACTCTTTCTATTTGTCTTCAAGAACCGTGAAAGGTCTGAAATTTATCCTCTTTGCAAATCTTTACCCTATCTTCTGGCAAACGATACAAGACTTCTTGGTCAGAGACAAAGGAGATTATTATTCAGAGCTAAAGCAGTTGTCTAAGTATCACTAATTTGAAATTGGTATTCCAAGGACCCAATTTCTAGAACATTGTGACAACAACTTGGTAGGTTAGGCAGACTTACTATTCAGAACTAAAGAGTAGGCTCTGTATGCTAGGATGCTTTTCCTATAACCCAGCCCACCCCCACCCGTATGAGCAGGTTTTACCAAGTCACCTTCATAATACCCTGTGTGGTAATTGGAAAATTGGTTTTCTTCTGTTTTATTCACTGAAATTCATGCAGTGATCATTTGTTTTCATTTGTAAATTGGGGATATAAGATCTTCTAAGGTGGAACTTTATTTGGGGAATTCTATTGTTGGATAAACTATAGGAAGGTCTTTCTAGAAGACATTAGGATTTACTTCTATCAGATACATAAGTCTATTATTAATAGGAATGATTTGACAATGACATTAATCTCTTAACTTGGAGATTTCAAATATATTGAATAGGTATATAAAGACCAACACTTTGTGATTCTGCAACCTGAACACTCAGAAAATGAGAAATTATACCCCATCTGATTCAAATGTTAAAAAAAAAAAAGAATGGGATCCTAATTAGAAAAAATTATACTCCATGTTTGTATAATATGTGAGAATACAATCTACTGTTATGTATATCTAAAAAGAACAAATAAAATTTTAAAATTATATAAACAAAGACCTATACTAAATGAATGCCTGAGATTTTCATTTTTCATGATAGAAGTTGTACTGATTGAACTACCCCAAATCTTATATATCAGTTTCCTTTCATCTTGTTATACATATGATTATTTCTTCTGATGCATTCCTTTAGGGATCTAAGCATTTTTTTATTAGAGCATTATAGTTATACATAAGTAGTTGGGTCCATTTTGACAAAATCATACACATGTGGAATTTTATTTCAATGGGATCTAAGTTTTTTCAGAGGTCTCAATTTCTCATTTTACAAAGAAACAACATAAGTTACAAAGTAGGCAGAGAAAGCCAATTGCCCAAGAAAAGTAACAGCAACCCAAATAGTCATTCTTCTGTACTTAGGGTTATTATTTCAGTTTAGGTTTCTGGAGATATATCTTAAATAATTATTAAAGATTATGAACATGTTTGATAACCCAACTTCCAAAGAATTTACTATTAATAATCACAATTACTGAAAACATCTACTATATATCATTAAGGAATAAATTTTAGTCTTAAAATCTGGCAACAATAAAATAAAGAGCTACATTATGTTTATCTACTCTGAGAAGAAACAGACCAAAAAAAAAAAAAAAAAAAATCCACCACCATTGCCTTATTAGTCCTAATTCTTAAAGAATTAATTTCTTTCCCTTATATTATACCACAGAAATTAGTTCTATCTATGTATCTACATTATTTCATTTTGACCAAGATATAACAAAACCTGTAGGATTTATTATATTATTTGTAAAAATGAATTTCATTTGTAAAAGCAATAGCACTCTTATATGAGGTGGGCCTTAAAATTCTGACCTGTAAGTCATTGAGTTTTATCCTTCACATGAGTTACTCTTCAGCCACCACATGATAATAAAAGGCAGTACATTTTAACTTCAATAGAAAATAGCATTTGAAAACATGTTATGTCAAAGTGACATTTTCCTATGAAAATTCCTTATACTAATGTTAATATAATAAACATAATAGAAATTTACCAGTGGTGATTCTGTAGTTTTAGAAGAGTTTGGTCTTTCATGAAGATTGCTAGATTCCAAGGATTCTTTGATGTGTTGAGATAATTTCTCCTCAACAGAAGGTTTATCTAAATCTATATTTGTCAAGGAATCCTTCCTCTCAAGAGATGTACAGGAATCATCAGACTTTTGGTTACTTTCTGTATCTATCTGTTTGTCTTTGAAATTTCCTTTAAAAGAGCTGTTTTCCCCTATTTTTCCGATGTTGAGATAATAAACATCAGGATCCATAATGTTGTCAAAATCTACATATGAAGTTCCTGCTGTTGAAAACACATATTTATAAAAAGTAAAGAGATTCAAATAAGTTAATTAATTTAAATGTTAATAAAATAGAAATTTTGTGATAAAAATTTTACCAATAAAGCCTTCTTTTATCCAAATTTCTTTCCTGATTGGTTCAGCATGAAAATACTTTTACTATACTTATGTTCATAAATGGCAATCATAATTTATTTATACAGGCAAACATTAGTAATGGGACTAATAGAAGGAGGCAAGATGTTATTTTTGCAATGAAATCTTGAAATTAATGCAAAGTTTTATTTTGGCCTGCAGTTCAGTTCCCATTTCTTCTCAGATTTTCCAACTGCAATTCATAAGAATTAATGCAAATGAAACCATTGTCCACTGTCGCTTTGTCCCATCGACCTAAACACTCAGACCTTTCACCCACCCAGGGATGCCATTTGCAGGGCTGCGCGAAATAACCACACAAGAGACAGAAATACCTTTTTGTGTGAGTGGGGGTGTGTGTGACTGCTCCTCTGACCTTAAGGGTCCGCAGAAAGAGACAGAGAGCACATGCTGACCCCTTTTATTGAGGAGAAGCTATTCAAATGAGGCAAGGGGTCAGGTTTCAAGGGGCTGAGTCTAGCTTCATGATGTCTGCTATCAACAGGTTGACTGACATCTGGGTAGGCCACACCCAAGGGCACAGTAAGAGAAGGGGATACACAAAGGATGTTTCCATGGAACATTCTATCCCAAACCCGGCAAGAGGTAATATTACAAAGGAATAGGTGAGCATAGCTCCACCCATGGGGCTATAGGAAGGCATGCCCATGCACAAAGACATAGTGGCTCGCACCCTAAAAGATTGGGGCAATTTTCTGGGTTACCTAGGCAACCAGATCACAGAGTGACTTATGACAATGATGCCACACCAATTAGAAGGGGAGACAGACGCAGTCACGTGCTAGTCAGCCTCCCACAGTCCACAATTTACCTCCTTTCCCTAGCATGGTTAGTGATAAGGAGAGGGCAAAGGGAAATCTACCCAGTGAAAGAACAGCAGCAGTTGGAGGCACAGAAAATGTGTAGCTGGGACACCTTCCTCTAGAAAGTTACAAAATGAGCGAGATCATATTAGTCACCCACCTCATTAAGTCTTCTTTAAATAAATCACTTGGTGTAGATAATTGGTTTTCAATCTACTGCACAATGGAATCATGTGAAGGTGCTCTTTAAAACTGACTGTGTATAGGCCTGACCCCAAACCAATTAAATCAGACACTGGAGGTGAAACTCAAGCGCTGGCCTTTTTTCCCCCCTTCCCCTACCAAATTCTTCTGGTGATTATAAAGCACAGCCAGAGTGGTGAAATACTGGTTAAGACTTTCTGAAGAATGACAATTCTTTAATGATTTTTGCATTCCTTTGTTTTTATTATAAATAAAAGTACATATGCTATTTTGGTATTGAATAGAGCTTTATCTGATTATCCCTTACTCTCTTTACAAAACAAATATCTCTATAAATAGACTACCTAAAATAGTAGAGGCTTTGACTAGACTTATCTCTCCAATAATGTGAATTCTGCTTTACATTCCAAAAGATTTCGTTGTTATGTTCAAATGTTTACATTCATGGTAATTACACATGGTATGTAGAACTTTCACTTCTGACTACAGCAGTTCTTAAATATCACAAAAATATTATGAGAAATAAATAATGTGTACATCAGAAAAATACTTTTATAAGAACATTATTAAGGCTTCTACAGTAGTACTATACTTCTCTGTTAAAATTATCTGATTTTTATAGAAATTATCTGATTTTTCATTAGAAAAAGAAGCCATTTCTTATGTTGAATTTTCTACAACTACCTTCAATAATATTTTAAGGTTGTAAAATTCTACTACAGTCATTGTCATTGAAAAAGTGAAAAAATAGTCTTTTAATAATGTTTAAAATGCAATGTAAGAAGCCTTTTAAATATTTAACTTAGTCTATTCATGGAAAGCCTGGTGCAGTGGTGCATGCCTGCAATTCCAGCACCTCTGGAATCTGAGGCAGCAGGATCGTGAGTTCTAAGCCAGCCTCAGCAAAAGTAAGGTGCTAAGCAACTCAGTGAGACCCTGTCTCTAAATAAAGTATAAAAAAATAGGAATGGGATGTGACTCAGTGATCAAGTGCCCGAGTTCAATTCTTGGTATCCCCCCCACAAAAAAAGCCCTATTGTGTTATAAATATTATGTGTCTTAATTCAATACTCAACAACCAATTATTCTTATGAATCACTTGGGTTGAAGAAGAAAAATCATATGATCATAGTGAAGCATTCTGTTAAAAGCATTTGACAAAATCTAACCCCTATTCATGATAAAAACTCTCAGCCATCTGAAAAGAGAAGAGAATTTCCTTAATTTGATAAAGAACATCTCCAAATGTCTTAACCACTAACCTTATGCTTAATAGTAAGAAACAAGAGCTTTTCTGCTAAGATCAGGAATAAGAAAATAATATCCCTTCCTTCCATTCCTTTTCAACATTGTACTAGAATTCCTACTTAATCCAATAAGATGGGGAAAGGAAATGAAAGTACTAAATGATAAGGATATCTGTCTTTATTCCCTGATGACTTGATTGTCTACGTAGAAAATTCTGAAAATATCACCATCACCCAAAATCAGGCTTGAACTTATAACCAATTATAGCAAGGATGCAGAATATGAGATTAAAGTATAAAAGTCTATCTCTTTCCTATAAACTAGTAATGAATAACTGGATTTAAAACTGAAAACTCAAGACCATTTATATTAGCAACCCCCTATCCCCCAAAATAAAATACCTAGATAAAAATCTAATAAAATATGTATAATGTCTGTATGAAGAAAACTATAAGGTTCTGATGAAAGATATCAAATAACTAATTAGACAAATATTTCATGTTTCTGGATAAGAAGATTCGATATTTAAAGATGTCAATTCTTCCCAATTTGATCTGTAGATTTCGTGTCATCTCAATAAAACTCCTAGTTTAATTTGGTGACTATTGACAAACTCATTCTAAAGTTTTTATGGAGAGGAAAACAAACCCAAAGAGGCATCACAATATTAAGGAAAGAGCAGTTAGAGGACTGACACCATCCAACTTCAATAATTACTATAAATATACAATAATTATATGGCTTGGTATTGGTAAAAATAGATAAAAAGATCATTGGAAGACGACACAAGACCCAGAATATATAAATAAATAAAACTAAGTAATCTTTGAAAAAGGAGCAAAGACTGTCTATTGAAGAGAAGATTGTCTTTTCAACAAATGATGGTGGTGCACAAGAAAACCACACAAGAAAAAAAATGAACATAGACACAGACTTTGCAACTTTCACAAAAATGAACTCAAAATGGAGAATAGACCTATATATAAAATGCAAAACACAGAATAAGACATAGATGATCTTGCATATGGCAATAAATTTTGAGACACAATGCCAAAGAAATAATAAGATGAACTTCATTAAAATTAAAGACTTTCGCTCATGAAAAAATACTTTTAGGAGAATGGGATGTCAATCCACAGACTGACAGAAGATATTTGTAAAAGACATGTTTGATAAAGGATTGTTATCCAAAATATACAAAGAACTCTTAAAATTGAAGAATAACAAAGCAACCAATTTAAAAATAGACAAAATTATAAACAGATACCTCAATGAAGAAGATATACAGAAGGCAATAAGCACACCAAGATAGTTCAACCTCATATGCCATTAATAAATTGAAAACAAAACAATGAGTTATTACTACACAATAATTACAATAGCAAAACTCTAAAACATTGAAAACCTCAAATATAGATTAGGATATAGGTCAATGGAAATTCTTGTCAAATACTCATGGAAATGTAAAACAGTATAGCCACTCTGGTAGACACAGTGGCAATTTCATACAGAACTAAACATACTCTTGCATGAGATCCAATAAACATCCTTCTTGGTATTTTCCCATGAGGTGAAAACTTATGTATAATGGGTTTTTACCCACATATGCATGTTAATGGAAGCTTTGTTAATAATACTCAAAGTTTGGAAGCAATCAAGACATCCTTCAATAGGTCAATGGATAAATAAGCATATACATGTACAACAGAATATTTTACAGTACTACAAAGAAATGAGCTTTTTAGTGTGGAAGGTTGACAGTGAGGAAAGCTGTGCATATTTGGGGACAAAAGACATATAGCAACTCTTTCTAATTTCTGCTCAGGTTTGATGCAAACCAAAAATGGATCTCCATAATAAATTTTTAAAAATATCTTTAAAGAGATCTAAGATGACCAGCTAGAGGCAGGCTGCATTCTGTGTCACTCTATGACCTGAGATTTAAGTAGGAGAATGCTGCTTGTCTGTGAGTTATTAAAGGACACCCAACAGCTGCTCCCGCACAGGAATAACAGCCACTGTGCCTGCACAGGTCTTCAGGGCTCAGCGTCAGTGCAGGACTCCCGGCTATTCACCCACACAGGACCTCCAGCAGCTGTGCCAGAGCAGGACCACTGGCATCAGCACCCACACAGGACTCCTGGCTGCCACCCTTGCAGGAATACTGGACGCCGCTCCCACACAGGACCTCCAGCCTCCACTCTGTGTGGACCCCCATCTACCAACATGGGGCTTCTCTGGTCGCCTCCATCTTGGAACACTGCAACCACTGCCATAGTCCCCTACATGAGGTAGCCTGCACCTGGGGACACCATACAGGGTCTGGAGATAAGCTGCCAGCCACAACACTGCACACCACAGACTGCATCTCTGAACACACCACCCAACACCACCACTGGCCCCAAGAGGTTGGTTCAATATATGGAAATCAATACATGTAATTCATCACATCATAAACTTAGATAAGAATCATATGATCATCTCATAGATGCAGCAAAAGCATTCGACAAAATACAGCACCCCTTTATGTTCAAAACACTAGAAAAATAGGGATAATACGAACATATCTCATCATCATAAAAGCCATCTATATGCTAAGCCCCAGGCCAACAACATTCTAAATGGAGAAAAATTGAAAGCATTCCCTCAAAAAACTGGAACAAGTCAGGGATGCCCTCCTCTTTCACCACCTCTATTTAACATAGTCCTTGAAACACTGGCCAGAGCAATTAGACAGAAGAAAGAAATTAAAGGCATATGAATAGGAAAAGAATAACTCAAATTGGCACTATACCTCGAAGACCCAAGACATTCCACCAGAAAACTTCTAGAACTAGTAAATGCATTCAACAAAGTAGCAGGATACAAAATCAACACCCATAAATCAGAGGCAGTTCTGTATATCATGACAAATCCTCGGAAAGGGAACAAGGAAAACTACCCCATTTACAATAGCATAAAATACTTGGGAATCAACTTAATGAAAGAGGTGAAAGTCTTCTACAATGAAACTACAGAATGCTAAAGAAAGAAATTAGAGAACACCTTAGAAGATGAAAAGATTTACATTGTTCTTTGATAGACGGAATTAATATTGTCAAAATGACCATACTACCAAAAGCACTATACAGATTTAATGCAATTCTGATCAAAATCCCAATGATATTCCTCATAGAAAAAGAAAAAGCACTCATGAAATTCATATGGAAAAATAAGAGACTCAGAATAGCTAAAACAATCCTTAGCAGGAAGAGTGAAGCAGGTGGCATCACTATACCAGAACTTAAACTATACTACAGAGCAATAGTAACAAAAGCAGCATGGTATTGGCACCAAAACAGACTGGTAGACCAATGGTACAGAATAGAGGATACAGAGACTAACCCACATAATTACAGTTATCTTATATTTGACAAAGGCGCCAAAAATTCACATTGGAGAAAAGATAGCCTCTTCAATAAATGGTGCTGTGAAAATTGGAAATCCCAATGGAACAAAATGAAATTAAACCCCTATCTCTCACCATGCACAAAACTCAAAGTAGATCAAGGACCTAAAAATTAAACCAGAGACCCTGTGTCTAATAGAAGAAAAAGTAGGCCCAAATTCCCATTATGTCATATTAGGCCCCAACTTTCTTAATAAGATTCCTATATCCAAAGTACATCTATGAAGACACAAATTAGTATGAAACTACTTTGTATACAACCAGAGATATGAAAAATTGTGCTCTATATGTGTAATATGAATTGTAATGCATTCCTCTGTCACATATAATTTTTAAAAAATTAATTTAAAAAAACATATATCCATCAAAAGATTGTAAAACAACCTAAGTGTACATTAGTAGCAAGCTAGTTAAGCCAGTGAGGTACTTCCATAATGGAATACTACAGGCTATTGAAAAGAATAAATAGCTCTACATATATTAATATGGAAATATCTACAAAATACATTGCCAAGTGACAAGATGTGAAACTTTATGCACAGTATGCAGGGGTGGGGAGGAATATACAGTAATTGCATACATGTTTATTTATGTGAAGAGTATTTCCAGAAAGATACTTTCGAAATTAGAAACAATGACTGCCTCTGGAGAAGAAAACTTACTTTCACTATATTTCAAAGATTTAACTGATGAATTTTGTACCATGTGCATGGCCTGTCTATGAAAAACAAACTACTTTAAAAATTAAAAGAAAAAGACTGTTATAGCACAAGAATTAATATCAAGAATCAATAAATGGGATGGATTCAAACTAAAAAGCTTCTTCTCAGCAAAAGAAACAATCAGTGAGGTGAATGGAGAGCCTACTAATTGGAAACAAATCCTTACCACATGCACATCAGATATAGCACTAGTCTCTAGAATATATAAAGAACTCAAAAATCTTAACATCAAAAAGTCGAATAACCCAATCAATAAATGAGCCAAGGAACTGAATAGATAACTTCTCAGAAGAAGATATACAATCAATCAACAAATATATGAAAAAATGTTCAACATCTCTAGCAATTACAGAAATGTAAATCAAAACTACTCTAAGATTTCATCTCACTACAGTCAGAATGGTAGTTATTAAGAATACAAGCAACAATAAATGTTGGCAAGGATGTGGGTGAAAAAGCACACTCATACATTGCTGGTGGGACTGCAAATTGGTGTAGCCAATATGAAAAGCAGTATGGAGAATCTTGGAAAGCTGGGAATGGAACCACCATTTGACCCAGATATCCCACTCCTCAGTCTATACTCAAAGGACTTAAAAACAGCATATTACAGGGACACAGCCATATCAATGTTTATGGCAGCACAATTCACAATAACTAAACTGTGGAACCAACCTAGATGTACTTCAGTAGATGAATGGATAAAGAAAATGTGGTATATATATACAATGGAATATTATTCAGCATTAAAAGAGAATAAAATTATGGCATTTGCAGGTAAATGGATGGAGTTGGAGAATATTATGCTAAATGAAATAAGCCAATCCAAAAACCCAAAGGCCAAATGTTTTCTCTGACATGTAGATGCTGACCCATAATAACAGGGAAGATGGGAGGACTGGAGGAACTTTAGATAGGTCAAGGGGTGGGAGGAGAAAGGAGTGAGGGCATGGGGGTAGGAAAGATGGTGTAATGAGATCGATATCATACCCTAAGTTCATGTATGAAGACACAAATAGTGTGACTCTACACTTTGTGTACAACCAGAGACACGAAAAATTGTGCTCTATATATGTACTATGAATTGAAATGCATTCTGCTGTCATGTATAACAAATTAGAATAAATAAATACATAATTTTTAAAAAAATCTTTAAAGTAACACTTATTCCAATTTTTATCTTCACTTTTTTCACAAAGGCAATTGAAACATCATGTGCTATCTCAGTCAAATAACATTTATTTTCTGGACCAAATTTGGAGCCCTATAAATTTTAAGTTCCAAAGTAGATACAGTTTATACTCAGCCATAACTTTTCAGAGGCTTGGTAGTTGAAATAGTAAGACCAGTGAGATTGACATAAGTCTACTTCTGTTCTGTACTCTTTCCTGCCAATTGGAAAGTAATCATTAGTTTTACAATAGTTACTTTAAATAATATCCTTCAGTATCTCTCAAAGATTTCATGTAAAATATATTCATTGTTTTTTTATGAAAATTCTAGGTAGATAAAATATAATGTTGAAAAGGAAACCTCAAAATTATCTGATTCTTACATTTTAGCTTAGAAAAGTGAAATCTAAGAAAGTGAATGATGGTTTCAAGGTGAAACCCTTATTTCCTATCTGGAAAGAAGATAGGAAAGCAAATTCTGACTCACAGGCTAGGATACTTTCCTATGATCCTCTAAATGATGATCTCACAATCAAAAAAGTGAATCCAGACACTTGCACACAGCATACTAGAATCCAAAGGAACTACTAGTAATAATAACACTGAAATATAAATAAGACGATTTGTTTAGGTTTATCTCTTACATAAAGTTTTACAGTAAATGAAAATATTGTGAGGATATATTTAATATGAGAACCACAGGGTGTCAATCAAGCTGTTGTCACTAAAGCATTTTTCATGTAATTTCTGAAATGTTAGTTCAGTCCAGAATAACTTTTAGAGAATCCTAAATTGGCTTATTTTTCTTATGAACACAAACACTGTTGTCCATTGTCTAAGAAGGCTTATATTTGCTAGAAAATTATATGTTTTCAACCAATTATCTTCTAAGTGCTAAATTTTCTGGTTTTAAAATAAACAGAATAATCAGCAAAACTTTTATATACTACAGTATCTTTGGTTTTATTAACATTCATTATTAATAATATTAAGCAACAATAAAAAAATTACCTTTTAGGTTATCTTCACAATACATGGAGTTGTTTTTCAGACCAAGATTTAAGAGGTCTGTTTTCTCCTCGTTGAAAACATGATTTTGATGGATGTCATTTTCATGTGGAAACCTATTCTGCTGATAATCATGAAACGTACAACTTTCATGTTTAGGGAGAAACACAAAAATAGAGGAAAAGAAAAGATATTTAAGAGCCCCAGTTTAGTAAAAATAAATATAGTAAAGCCTTAATGATACAGGATATTTATGTAAATTTAATATTGTTTTAGCCTTTATTTGGATATATTCTAAACTACCAGTTAACTACTGTTAAGTAGTTAACTGGATCAAATTCAATTTAATTAAAAATTTTTAATTGACATTTCCTGTTTCAAAACATTTTGAAATAATTTGATTTCTTACATTCTGTCTTCTAAAGATAAAGAGTTATCTTTCAAACTCATTGAAATCTGATGAAATCCAGGTTTTATTACTAGCTAACCATATTTTGGTATTTATAAGAGTTAAAAAGTAGTAAATGGTATTTAGGTTTTTAATTTTTGATAATGGTTACTATCTATAAACCTAATTATAATTTAAATAGCATTAACTATGACTTGAATAATACACTTAATAATACCTGATGTTTATGTAAGCTCTACATGTACCATCATAAAATTTGCAGATTACAAAAGATCCCCCCCCCCTTTTTGATCCCATTTTATCACTTAGGATCCCTAGGAGGGAGATAAAGTTAAGGTAATTTTATGAGCACCTTCAAACCAAAGCTGTAAACCTACCAAACCATGACCAGGAATCTTCTCCCCGCCTCTAATACTACACACAGGGTCAAAACAAAGACATGTGATAACA
The DNA here is from genome assembly GCF_047511675.1 of Marmota flaviventris. Taxonomy (NCBI): domain Eukaryota; kingdom Metazoa; phylum Chordata; class Mammalia; order Rodentia; family Sciuridae; genus Marmota; species Marmota flaviventris. Next base: position 99,097,866 of record NC_092505.1, on the reverse strand, counting down.
TATATAAAATAATCAAATTAGAAAGCAGAAATACCATTCATTTCCTTAGCAACAAAGTAATGGACAGAAACCTCTTATCTAGTGACCAGAAAAGTTTTCTCCTACTAAAAGCGTACTTATTCCTAGACATCTGGGTCTATATAGCTGAATAAGGAGCTTTCTGGGGGCAATGGGGGAAGGGGGGAATTCCTTAGCTATCTAGCAATTGTGAAACACTCTCAGGAGTCTTTAAGTTGATCTGAACAAAGAATAGCTATAGGAACTACTAAATAATAACATCATACTAAAGATAATACTTCATAGTAAAAATATGTGAAATCCTAAAGTTTCAACAGCAAAGGGGTAATTCTTTTGAATCTTTTTTTTTTAGTTATACATGACAGTGGAATGTATTTTAACATATCATATGTAAATAGAGTATAACTTCCAATTCTTGTAATTGTACATGATGTGGAATTACACTGGTCATATATTCACATATGAACATAGGAAAGTTATGTCTGATTCATTCTACTATCAACAGCAAAGGGAATTAAGGGTAATTTTTAACATTATTAATGAACAAAAGAAGATATTACTTTTCATTTGGAAGTGATAAAATTCTACAAAACAATTACTAAACCATTATACTTTATTAATTTATCATATTTTAAAGGCTTGTAGGAAATAGTTTACAGTATGGGAATTCTTTTAGACTCAATATAATACTTTACCTAACTTTTATTTAGTATTCATAACACAATAAAATAAAGAAATCCAAAGAGTATCTTTGGAGAAAAGACTGTCTTACTTGAATTATATCAGGCTTGGTCTGATTTTGAATGATAACAATTCCTGAATTCAGAAAAATCTATTAAATAGTCCACATGTTAGGCAAGAGTGCAAACTCAACCACCCTTCAGACACTTTTCTACTGCTGAATGTTGATAAATATTAGCATTATTGTATACAAATTTAAACATGGCTTCAGGAAAATTAACATTTATGTCATGTTTTATCACCACGCATTTCTCATCTAAAAAGATAGATTATTGTGTGTGTTTGGCTTTTAACAAGCACCCAAAGCAAATTATAGAGATCTTACCTTGGTTGACTGTCTGAATTAGCTAACTCAACTTTGTAAGGCACAATGTCTCCTGGTTCTTCAAGTTCCTCTTCATAAGTCTTAATAAATAATAATATTAATACAATATTAGTATGTTCAGTAATTTTATTTACACATTAGTCAGCTAAGTACAGGTTATATTTGGAGTATTGTTACTCTACAAATTATATACTTAACCCTCTAATTATATCCTGTATCTTGTGAATTTTAGGACTAAGCAAATTTAAATGTTTTTGTTTTGTTGTTGTTATTTGGGGTACCAGGGATTGAACTCGGGAGCACTCGACCACTGAGCCACATCTCCAGCCCTTTTTTATATTTTATTTAGAAACAGGGTCTTACTGAGTTGCTTAGCATCTTGCTTTTTGCTGAGGCTGACTTTGAACTCATGATCCTCCTGCCTCAGCCTCCCAAGCCTCTGAGATTATAGTCATGCACCAACAAGCCGCCTCAACTGTTTTTTATTAAGCTCATTTGAAGTGTCATTCACTTCAACCAACAATAACAACTATTTTTTTATTATGCAACTAGCAACTTCTAAGTAGATTAGTGGCTAAGAGGTTTTTAGTTTTCTGACTGGCATGTCATAAGCTTATTGTGTACACCAACAATTTAGTAAATAGTATGTGTGTGTGTGTGTGTGTGTGTGTGTGTGTGTGTGTGTGTTTACAATATCTTAAACTTAGTCTGAGGAGAAATTAAAATAGTGTTAGGCAGGAAAGAAAATAATTTAAAAAATAAAACACAAAACTCTCATCCCACTGCCTAAAGAAGAAAGCAGTATTTAAAGAGGTAATGTTTCTTCATTCTATTCATTCATTTTCTGTGCCAACCATAGCAAGAAAATATGAAGAACAAGTGGTATACTCAGCTTCTGGATAACCAGAGATGCCATCATGTTCTAAACCTTCAGTCAGGAGCTATAGCTTTGACTAGCACTGGCTGTATTTGATTTTACTGGTGCATTCCTGAGGTTGTATGCAAGTTGTTATTATGATAAGCCCCTTAAAATTGAAAATAACTTTAAATGACTCTTTAGAAACTACATTTGAACTTAAATTTGGTTAAATACATGCCATGTAACAAAACTGATCTTTGTTTAAATGTCTAATAAACATAAAGAATTAAGCTAACCAAACACCAAACTCCATTATGTAAATTAACATAGTGAAATATTTTCTCACTTCCCATTCTGCAGGCTTAAAAAAAAAAGAAAGAAATGGCATTGCCAGTTTAGCTCACAAACTAACTTTCTACATTGAAAACTATACTGTTTCATTTTTATCAGCAAGATTAAATTCAAACACATGTAAACGTCTTTATAAACTCTGCTATAAAAGAAATTTTTAAAAATAATAATGTCAATGTAACTTTATGCTGTGGATTTTGTTTGTTAAGGAATGTGAATGATCATTATGCACTTACATCATCCAACTCTATTATCTTTAGAGAGGATTCAGCTCTCTCTAGGTTTTCTTCTTCCGCTGGCAAAAAAAAAGTTGAGTGTTGTACTTCATTCTCTTCAACTAGAAAATAAGATTCGTAAATAATATTATCAAAGAATATATCTCATATGGTAATCTCTTTTTTGAAATAATATTATCAACAATAAAAATACTAGACACACAAAGGCATAAATACTTTCAATTTTCCTAGCTTATGTGAAACAATATTTTCTCAGCATTCAATTTTTAAACATACTATTTAAATGACACCAAAGTGTATCCAGAGAATGGGAAGAAGACAGTGTGTGATTTTGATCTGGAGAGCAAAGGTTACATATAAATGACACCTCAAAGAGAACCAAAAGCAGATACTATAATTAATGCTCACTGTATATCTCATTGAGGCTGAACTGACCATCATCGCTATCTTCATCATTTTCATTCCGAGAGCACTCTGCTTCACTAGAGGTTCCACATGGATGTAGGATTGTATCCGGAAGTGTGTTTTGCTGGTCTTGTGGAGTTCTACAAACAAAAAAGATGTCACTGAAAGATTAAAATGCATCAGTGAAAACATCCCCAGACAAGATGATGACTTTTTTGTCACATGAGTATACAACCATAATGACAAAACCAGAATGGTAATAACCTTTAGTTCATAACCTTTAATTCACAGAAGAAAATTAAGACTGTGTAGCAAAATCTTTTTTTCCCCAAGGTTTATATTTCCTTTTATTGGTTTGTAATTTTATTGCGTACATTAGTGGCACAAATACTGCATTCACATTAGCTATTTATATAAACTATTTCTAGTTTTGAGATGAGTAATGTAATATGCTTATTTTTTTACTGTGATGAGAAGCTCTATATCATGAGCATTTTAATAGATTTTAAATGATTATAATCCACTTAATTTTACTACATTTTTTTTGCAATTTTCATTTTCAGGATAGGTCATTGTATTTGTCTATGTACTTTAATGATTTCGTGTTTCCTATCTGACTGTGCTTTAGTGAATGAACACATTTGGTTTCTAGTCAACAATTAGTATAGCTTTAAGAAAACAACTTTAGTTCCAAATGTTGTGAATTCAAATAAGTAATTTTGAAAGGTCTAATTTTTTGTTCTAATTAGTTATACATGACAGTAGAATGCATTTTGACACATCATACATAAATGGAGTACAGATTCTCATTCTTTTAGTTGTACATGATATAGAATCACACCAGTCATGTACACATATATATATATATAGGATAACAATGTCCAAATCATTCTACTATCCTTCCTAACCCAATACCCCCTCCCCTCCTTTGGCTCCCCTCTAACCCATAGTACCTCTATTCTTCCCTAGCCCTCACCCCCTTATTATGAATTAGCATCCACATATCAGAGAAAACATTCGGGATTGGCTTATTCTGCTTAGTATATTATTTTCGTGTAGCAAAATCTTAACTTTGTAAGTTGAAAGGACACCACACAGGATTTTTAAATTGCATATCCCACTGTTGTTTTTTTTTTGTTCATGATGAAAATTAAAGTTATGATGGAAGTCAGTATTTTCTCAAGAGCCACATGGAGTCCATGAAACATATCATCCTCTTTACAAAGTTAATTTACAAGTGTATGTTTTATCTCACAACCTTGGCATTATGTTGATGAGTTCTGAGCAAACAAGAGGGCATTTGTCTAAATTCCCACCACACCTGTAGGCTCCTGTGATACAAATGTGAGGTGCTCTAGCTGTGGCATGTATTACCTAATTAACAACAAGGATTGATGCAGCCCATACCAAATGAATGGAAACGAGGCACAGAAGTCTCAGAGGTCAGGAGTATGGATTCTTTTCTGGAGGATATTCCTAGGTTACTGAGTGAGAGGTCATTTTTTAGCCAAGAATATGAATAGCCAAATAGCACTTTCAGGTGATGCAAGTTCATGGGGACCCCATGGAAAAGGCAGGACCAAACCAATGATAATTAGTACCAATACCAAACTTAAAATATACCAGTCTCTGTTCTGATTTTGACACATTAAATTTTAGTAGGTATTATATTAAATAAACACTTGTATTATCTTTATTTCACAGATGATGAAATCAAGACAAATATGGTGATCCCACTGTTGCCAGGGAGTACATATACAGGAGGAATTTGAATGCAAGCAACCTGCTTCCTCATGCCCAAGTTCCTAGCCATATTCATAGCTTTATTGCCTCTTTTTTCAACTTGCAGAGGCACTAAAATTTTTATAATCTTTTGGTAGTCTATGTTCACATGTATTTTCTAATATATGTAATATACCTATAAGATAAATACAAAATATTTATGTTAACTCAGCTTTGTGTTTTAACAGATTCTGTGAGGGTAACGTCTCTTACATTCGTACTAAAGAGTATATAGTAAAGTTAAAGTGGCATCTGATCCCCAGAAACTGCTCTCTAGTTTGATATTAGTCTCCTGAACTAATAACTCATCATACATACACAAAAATATACTGTTATCCTGATACTTTCTCATGAAGTGAAAACTTCTCTAATTCTGATTAACGACCTAAATCAAGGATTTATAGAAACTTATGATGGATTAGAGCTGAATGGGTCATATAAATTTATTCTGAACTCAATATTTTACAAATGAGAAAACTTGGATCATGGAAATTTAAGTGATTTGTTGCTGAACAAACAACTAGACAGCCAGAGAAGTAAGTCTGAATTCTCAATATTCAGACCATACAGATGATGCATTTTTAAGAAAGTCAGGCCATATAAAGTATGAAATATCCTTCAGAATAGAACTCAGCTCACCATATTTTCCAATTTTAAAATTTAGTAAATATTTACTGAGCATTGACCAATTCAGTTAGGTAAACATTTGTGGATCCATTAAGACTGTTTATATCAGAATGACTGGCCAGGGACCTTTTTATGGTAATGCTGAGTCTCATACCCTCTCTTAAAGACACTGCTTTTTTAGATTCTAGGGCTGGGTCCTAGAATCAGTAGTAAAAACCAAAGATTCTGCATTCTTTCATGAAGGTTTTACAGATTTGAAAATCTATAAGAAACACAAATGGTTATCCTGTTATCACAAATGGTTGTGTTTCTTTCTGTTTTAAGTCTGTGTAATATTCCTGTGTGTGTGTGTGTGTGTGTGTGCTATTTTCCTTATTCATTCACCATGATGGACACTTGAGTTTTATCCATATCTTGGAGGATAGTAGGATAAGTGAATAAGCCCAGAATTGGAAAGACTAATACTATACCTCACTTATATTTTGTTAAAAGAAAAACTGGGATCAATTAAATTTAACAAAGTTAACTTAAGCAAGAAAAAATGTTTATATAACCAGGAAGCATTCTAGATCAAAGATGGTTCAGAATGTACCTTCTATCACATTCTGGTAGAAGTATAACCCTGTTATACTTACAGCCAGAGAAGAAAAAGTGACCTTCAGAAACACCCTGATTAGCCATAGTTAGCATTTACCTGATATGGTAATATTTGGGCAGCTTTCATTCTCTGATTGACTGAGACAGTCACTTTTGTATAAGAGTACATTTTTAGGGTACTGTTAGTTTACTCATCAAGCTAGTGTACAGTTCACTATGTACAATAACTGGTTTAAGATAAATTTATTTCAGTTCAGCAATGTGGAATCTCAAAAAGTGTAATCATAAAAGCAGAGAGTGGAATGGTGGTTCCCAGGGGTGGAGATTTGGGAGACCTGGGGAGACCTGGATCAAAGCATACAAAGTTTCCATTACACAGGATAAGAAAGTTCTGAAGATCTAATACAAACCATAATGAGTATAGTTAATAGTAGATTTTAGGTATTCTCAGCACCCACACAAAAATGATAACTATGTTGAGTGACAAGTATGCTAATTAGCTTGATTGTACAGTGTGTACATATGCCAAAATATCATGGTGTACACTTTAAATATTAACTTTTACTTGCTAATTATACTTCACTAAAACTGAGAAGGGGGATATCTATCATCATGCATGTATTATTTGGATATAAAATTCAAAACTATGCTATTATCCAGGTCAGAAAAGAAATTTGAAAACAAAATGCAACAGAACATGTATTTACAAGCCTATTATAAAACATGACAATAGGTAAAAGTAAAGTTGAAACCATGGTTATTGCTATAAAAATGGGAAACTTCTGAAACACATCATCAAAAATGCCCTGTAAACTTGTGAATTCCACATGGACCACTTACACTGACATCCATAACTAATACCTAAGGCATTTGCTCAAGAATCAACTGGTGTGGTGACATGCACTTATAATCAGACCCAGCTACTCAGAAGGTTGAGGCTAGAGATGCTCTTGAGCTCAGGCATTTGAGACCAGTCTGAACACCATGGTAACAACCCAGATCAAAACAACAACAACAACAAGTGAATAACTAAGACCCCAATGGATAGGCTGAATAGGTTCACTAAATGTGCTTTTTTGCTAAGGAAAATGGCCAACATTCAATACTCAGTATATGATATGCCTATGATTAAGGATTCCCAAATTGTCTAAGAAAAAAATAATTGGTCATTTAATAATAAAATTTTGCTTTATTTATTTCATAAAAAAATTCAATATGACCTGATATTACAAGGTAACTACAAAAAAAATAGGTCACTTTGAAATTACTTCTTAGTATTATACTAATTGCTAATCCGGACTATTGAGTATCACATCTGAATAGCTGCTGTGAATATCACACTTGAAAATGGTAAAGACAGCCTGAACATTATACATTATAACATAACTAGGAATAACTAGAATAGTAAATGAATAGATTTAAAAATCTAGCATACAAACCATAACAAGATCAACTACATATCTTAAAATGGTAACCAAAAGAAAACTGAAAATACCAGATGCTGGAAAAAATTGGGGGCAACTGCAACTCTTATACATTTCTATATGAAATGTGAATTACCATTCACATTAGAAAAGTTTACTAGTTTCTCACAAAGATAAACAGGTAGTTAACATAGAATCCAGTCATCCCAGTCTCAGGTGTTTATCCAGGGAATTAAAAATATATACCCACAAAAATGTGTATACATATTTATTGAAAAATCTAGTCATAATTACCCCAAACTGGAAGCCAGCAAGTGTTCTTTAACACATGAATAGATAAATTCTGCTAAATCACAATGATGTACAACTACTCCACAGTGGAAAGGAACGAACATTGATTTATACAAGAACATAAATGAATTTTAAATGCATTTTACTAAATGAGGTTCACAAAGGTGACATAGTATATGATTTCATTTATATGACCTTTGGAAAAATATAAATTTGTAAGAATGGAAAACAGACCAATGATTGGCAAAGATTGAAGATGAAGGAACTTTGACTCAAAGGAAGAGCATATTGTAATTTGGGAGACGATGGTCTTGCTCAGTTCATTGTTTTAGTAGGCACCTGACTCTATGCATTGATTTTAAAAAAAAATAGTACTATACACTCTAAATTTAATGTATCCAAATTTTAAAAGTCAATCAGAATATTGGCAGACCCAAGGAAAGGCATAAACACCCAAAAGATGGTAGGAAAGAAATGAGTTTAAGTACTGCTGGGAAACAGCATCCTAATGGACAATGCAGGCTAGAGATGAAAAGCATTCTTCACAAGACTGCATTCAGTAAATTTGTTTCTCACAGTGATATCAACAATTTTGAGTAATAAATTAATTTACATTACACATAATTAAAGCCAGGTTTCTCATTATAGGTAAAAGGAATTTCAAGTAAGTGAAGGAAAAATGATAAATGAACTATGCAATGCTGATTTGAAGTCAGTGGTAGAAGGGTGTGAAGTCAGTCTAGTTTAATAGATATCCAAATAGACAGGTACAGAGATTAATTTAGATGTGTGTGTGTACTTTATTAGTGTGTCCTAGCTTGGAAAGGCCTTTCTCAGAGAAGATCTAGAATTTGTGACACCTGAGCAGTAATGAGCCCAGAGTCCAGGTCTTGGTTTCTGAACCCATTCTCCAATAAAAGGAATGACAGTTCTTTGGATAAGTGGCTCCTGGGCTATGACAGGAAAATCAAGTGCCAGAAAAAGAAAGAGATACTCAAATCAAATTAACCAAGAACAAACAAGAAAGAATGAGGTCATGTCTAAAGGATAGAGGAATAGACTTGAGAGAACCATTAATGTCCAAAGTAGAAATAATTGGAGTCACAAAATAAATAATAACTGTATTAGATATAAATCTACAAAACAAGTACCATGACTAGAACTCCTATGGAGAACATTCTGTGAAACAAATGGCAAGTACTCTTCAAATGAATCAAGGTCACAAAAGACAGGGAACACTGGGAAAGACGGGGAAGCATGGAGTTGATCAGCACACCTCTGCTGCATTCTAGAGAGGATATGCATAAGAGGATATGACAGAAAGTAAAATGTAAGCACTGTGATTGGATACGAGAGCAGGATCAGTGAAGATAAGAATAAAAAACAAATAAAATCTATACTGTACTCAATTATATTGCACCAATGTTTATTTATTCGTTTTGATAAATTCACATGGTTATGTAAGATGTGTTACCATTAAGGAAGTTAAATGAAAGATAGCTAAGATGTACTATATACTTCATCTGTATGTCTTAATTCAAAATTAAAAGAGGAAACATCTGCAACATTAGAAAGAATTAAAGGGTAAGTGTGTTACAAATATCACTCTATTAATGGAAGACTAATTTAAGTCTGCAAAAATACAAAATAGGGCTGAGGTATGTGACTCAGTGGTTGAGTGTCCCTAAATTCAGTTCCCAGTATAGAAAGAAAGAGAGAGAGAGAGAGAGAGAAGAGGAGAGAGAGAGAGAGAGAAAGAAAGAAAGAAAGAAAGAAAGAAAGAAAGAAAGAAAGAAAGAAAGAAAGAAAGAAAGAAAGAAAGGTAACAAAACTAGCTGGAGACAGATTATGACTCACTAGGAAATATAACAGGCAGAATATTCCAAATACAGGCAACTGTGTTTGAAGGTGAAGCATGGAGTTGATCAGCACACCTCTGCTGCATTCTAGAGAGCTCCTCCATCACCTTGCTCCTCAAAATGTGGCCTAGATACCCACGTCATCCAAATCAGCATCATTTGGGAGCAAGCAGAAATTCAGAAGTGCAGAATCTCAGGCCCCACCTTCAGACCTACTAAAGAAGAATTTCTATTTTCTCACCGTGTCTGGGCAATTGGTATGAACAATGAAGTGTGAATAGCTCTGTTCTAGGGAAAATGACCTTACAACCTTTAAATGAACCTCCAAAATCTGACGATCTTTATATGATGGCAAAATTACAAGTGACTATAACATGCACTCATTCATCATTTTGGTTTAACATTTTAATAGTTTAATTTTTAAACAATTTATGAAATGGTGTATTTGAAAATAGTCTTTGAATTAAATGCCTTTGGTTAATATTAATAAAATTATAGAATTAAAGTCCAAATAACTTAATAGCGTACTCTGAAAAGAGCTTCAGATATTTATGCTAATGTTAAAAAAAAACCTAACAGCAACATCTTTTCAAAGTAATCTTATACTTACTGCACTACTTATTATTATTGCTATTATTCTTAAACTCTATGCTGTATTTGTGCCTTTTTCACAAATATGCATTTCCATTTCTCAAGGCAAATTCTAAATAAAAAATTCATTATATACATACATATAATTAGAATTTTTATTGGAACAGTAGAAACTTCATTGTGATCTAATATTATTTTAAAATTATTTATGCAAATATAAAACATACATATAAAATTGCTACAGAAAGACATGTAACAAGCAAGAAACATAAATAACCTTTGTATATCTTAATAGCAATATTAAAAATTTAGAAAATACCTCCTGTGCTTTTTGAGCCATAATTTTTCCATATAGGATAGACTATCTTCTTTAAATTCAATATTAAGTGGTTCTCTCCAAATTTTTAGAGTAGTTTGTACTTCACATTCTTCCAATGAATCTACAAAAATAAAAGCAATGTGCATAATTAATGCAACCAAATTTATAAATCACTATATCTTTCCCTCTCTTAGGATGCAAATTCATCATTTTTAGTCTAATCTGCTTTGATATTTATCTACATAGTCAATAGTTTAAGGCATATGGTGTGAAAGTGCTAAACATTGTTGATTTAAAAAATGACTGTACAGACCATTTTCTTCAATAATCCCTTAAAATGAAAGAATCTTGATCACAAGACTTTTAAAAGAAACTAACTCTTTAAAATGAGGCAGATAAACACAGATACATTGTACATTCTACACACACTAAATGTATTATAGTCACTGTCAATAATATTTACACATTATGAGAAATAGGAAATAAATAATTCACAACGACATCTGGAGGAGACAACCATCCTCGTGAATTTATTCTACACAGTAATTTACTTTCAGATGCTTAACTTATTTCTGAAGTAGTACTAAACCAAAAATTACTATTCAGAGCTTTTGAAAACTGAAGAAGTTTTCTGGGGATGAAAATGGTGTAGAAGTCCAAGATTACTGGTCTCTCCATCCTCCTAGAGATTGCCTCTCTCCAGGCTTGAATGTTATATGGGGTAAAACGTAGGAAGAGAAGAAAGGGAAATAGTAAGATGGAAGAAAATATATTTCTAAATATATTTCTTCTAAAACTAGAAGGTAGTCCCAATCTCATACTATAGATTATAATGATTAGTTTCCAGAAATAGCCAAATGCCAGCAATAGAAATAGACCAAAAGAATGTAAGCTACCCAAATTCTACTTTTTTTTTTCCCAAGGAGAACAGCAGTGTTAAAGAAACCCATGAAGGAAGTTCTGAAAAACACCAATCAGAATCCATCAAACTTAAAGAGCAAGAGTTAAGAAGAATATGAGACAGTCAGGGGAAAGGAGATGCCTCACTGTGAGGCCCCGTTTCCATGGTAAAGCAAAAGGATTTTTGGCCTGAGAGCCGAAAGAAAAAGAAAGCAAGACAGAGAGGTGGGGAGTGAAAAAAGAAAGAAAGGGAGGGAATAAGCTTTTGAAATGAAATCGAGCTAGAAATCAATAACACAAAAACTTGGATATTTAAAGCTCACTACTAAGTTGAATAGCGAAGGAACACATAAAAAGATGCACAGTGTCATCTATAGTGAGAGCTACACAAATGAAGCATACAATATTGTCTCTATCAGATTGGCAAAAATGTTTTAACCCAGCAACTTCCCATGTTGTTGATAATGGAAAGTGATCAAAACATTTCAGGTGGGAGCACAATACTTTGCAAAATAATTCAGCTTTAGCTGTAGCAAAGTGGCGGGCATGCACAGTGATGGCCCCATTATTTTCCTCCCAGGGATGGACATCCCTAGATGTCTGTGAAGAGAAGAACTGTGCAAGAAAATTCATAACAGCACCATTTGTCCTGGAAAAAAACAGGAAAAGTCCCAAATAATCATCAACATTCAAACAGGAAACAGCACTGTATATTCATGTCATGGTACACACTAAAGCAGTGAAAATGAAAGAAATACAACTATGCACATCGTCATGGTAGATAATCTCAGTAGCACAAGATTGAGTGAAATAAGAAAATCAAAAGAACACTTACACCATAATTCCTTTTACCTAATGTTCAAAGATAGGCAAGATTAACATATTTGTAATTAACTTCTGGGGAGTGAAAGCAATCAGAAATCACAAAACTCATGTTAGTGATGACATTAGAAAAGAAGGAAGAGGAGGGGAAAGAAAAGGGTAGTCCAGGGGAATGATCATGTTTTTTTAACCTAGTAGAAGATTCACAGGAAGTTACAATTTTTTGTTCATCAACTATAAATTTTATGTAGGCTCTTTTTTATCTATTTGATATATAAAACCTATCATGAGAAGAAAAACATCTATCTACATATACACACAACACATACACTCTTATCATCAATCACATATACATAATAATCTGGGGCCCCCCAAAAATATATTGACCAATATGATTCTACAACCTGTACTCTCAGAAAAATGAGAAATTATATCCCATCTGATTCAGATATGTCAAGGTCATTGTACTGTAATGTGTAACTAATTAAAACAGATAAAAAATAATACAAAAAAATATTGTGTCAAAACAAGCCCTCATCTTGATTTCTCCACAGAAATCATACTGCTGATCTCATTTCCTTAGAGAAGGCATATCCTTCACTGGTTTTTCTAACACATACCAGTCTTCCTCCTACATGTGCACCATGCTTCTTCTTCTTCCAGGGTTTGTCTTTCTCTCCCAGGCCCCTGTTGCAATTCCTGAGTCTTGTGCTACAATACTCTCCCTTCCTCTCTAAGGTCAGCTGTGCACACTTTCCTTCAGCTCCATGAGCACCACATACTCCATCACATTCCCTTGTCCAACCTATTTTCTATCCCCATTTTTTCAGCCCATTTTCTAGGTCATAACTCAATTTTTTGGTCTCTTAGAAAGTATTTTTATATCCATTTGTACCAGGACTGGAGCATGGCTAGAAAAAGAATACTTAAAAGGGTCATTTAGAGGATCAAATGAAGGGACCAACTTACAATTAAGTGGTAAAGTTAAGGGAATAAGTGATATTGAAACTCATTTGCTAAAAATAGTGGAGAGCTGGTATCGACTCTAGGTTTGAAGAGAAAGAAAAAGAGAACCATTAGGAAACAAACAAACACTGAAAGCAATGACTGTAAAAGACCATCTGAGAAGTGTTTTTAAGGACAGGATGTAACCGCTATAAAGCCACAGCACACCCACAAGAGGGTGAACCAATACTTCCCCTTCTCTGTTCCCACCCTCCAATATCCTCTTAATGTCTCCAATTGGCCAAACCCAACTGGAAGCCAGAGAGCAAGGCCACCTTCTGGAGCACAGAGTAAAGCAGGAAAGGCCAAGAATGGATTTTGAGGGAATTTTTCAGAATGGCCATATAGTCTATATCTTTTCCATTTAAGCATACATTTGTCTCTCCACAATTTTTTTAAAAGAAAAATATCCATTGAAACCTAGAGAAAATAAGTTCTATAACTATTGGGCATCATAAGGAGATCTCAATTTAGTTAATGCTCCTAACTAAATCCTACATTATGTTTGGCACCACTAATATACTTTATATAAGTAGCAAGAAAAGGGGTGATGAAAAAGACAATTATTCAACACAATACTGAGCTGCTATGGTCTCCATTTTTGTAGGTGATTTTGAAGACCAAATTGATTTAATTATAATAGCTTTCTTCCTCCATCACCTTTTCCAAGTTCATCTTACTATTTAAAGCTTGGTATAATAACCCAAGTATTTATTCTCAAAGGACACAAGGCCATATAAGCCCTCTCTTCACTGGGTTTCCAGTTTCCCATTGAACCTTCTTATTGTACATAGAACCCTAATCCATGCCACAGCGAACTCCTGGGTTCCAGGTACAGTCCATTTTCTCTTGGTTGTGTAGCAGCAGCACAGTGGTTTCTTTGGTAATTGTGCTCAACAGACAAGCCCTATATAGTGACCCTGTTAGTGACCAGTATAGTGATTTTTAATTCAGTGATGATTAGGCCCAAAGACCAGGAGTAGTCTCAGCTTCTGATTTAATAGAAGCATGATGAGATTTATGGAATATACACCCCCTATAGGAAAACCTACCCGACCTCATGAGATATGGTCTCCCAGCCAGAACTATAATGAAACTTCAATAGGCCATTCCATGAAACTATCAAGCCAGCTGATTCTGAATAATGTGACACTGGCAAGTTCATGGGTATTAACTAGAACTCTTATAATAGAATGAGTCCCATGGTCTGAGGCAATGTTGTATGGGGATACCATGGTGATAAAGAAGCCTCCTGTTGATAGACACATTGTAATCAGAGAAAGCAAATCCATATCTAAAATATGCAGTTTTCACATGAGGACAAATCACTGACCTGTCATGACTGATCATCCTATAACAGACACTTCCTACTCAATAGCTCCTCTTAGCACCATGCCACCAATCCAACATGCAAGCATCATCTGTGTGCACTATCAAGGACTTTTCAGACTATATAATGCTAGAAAGCAGGAGAGTTATATGGGTGGGAGTGAGATTCAAATGACGTACTGTTACCTCTGCCACATGGGAAAAAAATTTTATTTCTGATTATCTATTTAGTTATAAATAGAAAACAATACATTTACTAGGTCAGGAATCAGCAAACGAGACCCTACTGTTTTCTTGTAGCAAAATGTCTGTGTTCATAAATAGAGTTTGACTGGAACACAGCCACACTTGTTCATTCATGCATTACTTAGCTACTCAATGGCAAGGTTGAGTAGCTAAGTAACTGACTGCCCTGCTCACAGGAAGAGTTTATGCTCTGAGGAAGTTCAGTGGCTGTTCCCCTGTCAGAGAATATGCTGTTTTTCTCCAGTAAAGGCACAGAATCCAAAAAGCAATTGTGATTGGTATTCTCATCATCTGACCAAGTTGGCATTTACCCAAACCATTGGCTTTTGCACCAAGTAAGTAAATTACATGTGAAAAATTGCTATAAAGCAGAATTTATGCATCTTCCAAATATTTGATGATGACATTAAACTCTGCAATTCCCAGAAACCTAGTATTGCTTCAGGAATGTAGTATGGAATATTGGGGTGGGGAAGAGATTCTAGGATTTTTCTACTTATATACTACTATAACAATCTTCAAGCCACAGGTCAATGTAGGGATTCTTTCCATTACTATCCACCCACAATATATATTTAGTTCTAGAAAAATAGCTATATAATAGGTTCACACTCCTAACATATCCTCTATGAGACAGAATCAGGATAAAACTCCTCTACCACCTCATCTTCTTAAGCCTTCAACACCAACAGGTAGACTATGGTAGCACTTAGGTCCTCAGGAGAAACTGTCAATTCAAAATGATCCCTTTGATTTTCTGTGCATTACCTTTCTTTACTGCACACTAATCCTGGGTAAGAAGCCATAAGTTCAACTAGTGGGATCTTAGAGTAAGATACAGAGCATACATTATGGCTACATTTCAGGCTAC
Source organism: Marmota flaviventris (assembly GCF_047511675.1). Classification (NCBI taxonomy): domain Eukaryota; kingdom Metazoa; phylum Chordata; class Mammalia; order Rodentia; family Sciuridae; genus Marmota; species Marmota flaviventris. The sequence continues at coordinate 99,082,268 of NC_092505.1, read as the reverse complement.
CTTAGGGACCCAGCTTCTTCCTCAGTTAAGGGGTTCCAGATCTGTGGACTGGTTTAGGTCTGGTGGCATCATAAAATTGAACTAATATGGTGACCCAAGTTAGATCTCTGCATATCAGAAAGAAATTTTCTTCTTTACAGGTAAAACTGTAGGCTATATGACTTTTCCATTTTAACATGCCCCAATTGGCAACTGAAATCTCTTTGAATTGAAATATTCTAATAATTACTGTTTGCTGCCCAATGTTTTGATAATTTTCCAGCAGAATTTCCATAACTATATGACAACACATGGTCTCTACCATTTTCCATGTTTCCATTATGTCTTTGCAACCAGGCAACACAATTCCATAGAAGCATATCCCTCCCCACTCATCTTCAGCCTGCGGAGGCAAGCCACAGCAGACTTTCCTAGGGGATCATGGTGCTTACTGACCTCTTAATTGAAAGATGGTCCCCTCATTTTCATTAGGTTTAGTTAAGGGACACCTGAGTAGGTTGCACATTATCAACTGCAACATTCCATCTCCCAGAGCCAATTCCATCTCCCTTCCCCTACCCAAATCTCTATTGTAAAATCAAGTCCAGACTTCAACTGACCAAACTGGTAGATTATCAATGCTACTCCTTAAGTGCCAATATATTAAACCCAAATCCTGTTTAAGCACATCTATATTTGATAAATCCAACCTGATAAAATCATACTTTTTATCATTTACAGAAGTTGTGCTTCTTTCACTCAGTGAAGGCAATGGCAGAGCACTTCTCCTTCCAAGTTATGCTGATCATTTGATGGATTCTTTGACTTCCCTGTATGCCATATGTTCCAGAATAGGAAGAGACTGACTGTGGATACTACTTTTCCCCAAGTACATGGTATGTACTCAATATTTGCCCTAAAATTTAAAACATTACTGTACTCAAAATAATAAAAACAAAGAATACTCAAAGGCAATAAAAAACACAAAGAATACTCAAAAGTAATTTAAAAAACAAAGAATAAAAAAATAGTTATTGACAAAAAATGACTAATAATTATTTCACAAATGATGATGGGAGCCAGGGAAATGATCACCTATTGTCTATCAAACTGAATAAAGTTAAATAATTCAAAAATACAGAGAAAGAGATACCCATATACTCTCAGTGAGACTATAACTTAACAGTAATCTTTTAGAGGATAATATGACAAGAATTGTTAAAATTTAATAAAACAGGTCGCCACTGAAATGACATTTCTACATTTACAAATTTATTTTAAGTAATTTTGTAAGTGCACAAATAGCTAAGATGGCCATCATAACTTCTTTTATAATACTGAGAGAAACAAAATATTTATCAGCAAAGATCTGGATAAATCATGACATATAAAGTATTATGCAATAGTTATGAATGATGATGAGTATCTCTATGAAGTTACCCATGACATAATCACTAATTGTGATATAACTTCATGACAAGCTAACTAATAATATATATAGTTAACCCATATTTTTTCTCCTGAGTGTGTGCATGTGTATGTGTGCACAACTGTGTCTATTAAAAAATTATGTGCCCAAAGTTATTTTTGATTCTCTGTGGGTAGAGGAGGATTGAGCTAATTTCATTTAGTTTTGGTAAATTTTTGTTATAATCAAATTTTTGAAATTAATTATTGTATTATTTTAATCATGCAGTTATTTCCATTATGAAAATAAACATTTGTACATGGTTTTGCTTCTGATCTGGGAATTTTTCAACTCCATCCTGGTGTTATTTTAAACACTATATCTTTCAATAAATAAAAAGGTATTTCTATTTACAAAAATAAAGCACAAAATTAACATGCTCAAGAGAATCAAGGTACATACTACTAAGAAGAAAGCATACAAATGATGTCTTAAAATAGTAATTAAATTGAGGAAATGTAGAAAAAAAATGTTTGAAGGGGAGAGCATTAGTGAAAACTCCAATCATGAGTGAGAAAATGGTGTGTGATGCTTGGGAATTAGGAATTTACATTACAGAATAAAGGGGAATAATCAGGAAAAGAATGAAATACAAATAGTAAACTGAATGTCTCTATCAAGAAAGATATAGGAGTGAAATTTATTGCCTAACATTTTACATTCAATGAAAAATTCAGCTATCAGATACCGCAAAATTCTGAGTAATAAATTAATCAATTGAATATTTAAGCATATGATTTTTATTAAGTGACATTGAAAAACTCAAAGCAGAGCTACTATATGCTTCATTCATATAAATCTTTAATGTCTAGGATGTGGAATTGGAGACCATTAAGAAAACATAAAAACAATATAGTTCTTCAAAAAGAAAAAAAAATCAAACTTTTCCCCCTAAGTTTACAATCGATCTAGTACTCATATTTTTTGATATACATATAAAAATTCTTCTCTATTTTACAGATTCTTCCATTTTACATGTAGCAATTGTAGTTGAAAAATGGAATAGTTGTCCTAAAAACAATATCCTGCTAGGAAATAAAAAGCTGAAAGAATCCAATACTCCATTCATTTGACAGTCTGAGTTTAAACAGAAAACACATGCAAATCACCTCCAGTGCCCAATTCAGAGTCTATAAATAGCTAAGCACTCACCAATGATCATACAATGCATATTCCCTTGAAGAATTATAGCAAACTCCTTTGTTTATAGATTTTAAACATTGCTTTTTTATTCACAAAGAATGGAGATGAAGTCATCTTTATTTTTGAATATGCATGTCATAATAATAGCCGTACCTGGTTTTGCTGCATTTAAGTTCTGTCTCGTCTTATCATCAGGATCTCCAGTTCTCCATTGACTTAACACTTCCTGAAAGGACTGGGCAGAAGCTTCTTCATCGAATGACCCTTCACACAAGAGCCTATCTCTCGGATTTGTGCACTCAGCTCTTTTTGTTGTAATTTCTACCTAAACCAATTAAAAATGAATCCAAGGTTGCTTTATTAAATTTCCTTAATCTTAAAAGACAGGTAATACTAATTATTACTCAATAAGACGTTTCAACTGGGGACAAAATGGTTTTAAGTCATGCTTATTTATAAGTCTTATTGCTATTTTTAAGCTCTGTTAGCAATTATAAAAGTTCTCTTCTGAAATTATTGAAACAAAAACCTGCAGACTCTATGACTTGTCATTATTATGCCCCATTTGCCATTGCCCTCCCTCCCAATCTGCAACAGCCTTGTGTGACTTCTCCAATCTCCTGCTCCCTGCAACCTTCCCACATCAAAAAGAGCAGGCTTGTTTGCAAATTTGTTTGCTTGGGTGTAAATTCGATCACATCACTCCTGGGCTCAAACCCTTCTGTTGACTTTCTATGCATAAGGCCCTACATGACCTTGGACTTCCCTGCTTTGCATTTCACCTCCTCGTGTTCTTCTTTCATACTGCTCCAGCTAACCTCTTCTTGCAGTCCTGGGAAAGTAGGAATGAGACTCCTCCACATCTCCACACAGGCTTTCCCCTCACTTCCTTTCAGTTTGCTCAAATATCACCCTCAGAGAGTTCTTCCCTGATGATTCCCAAATAATGACTATCTTCCCCCCTCACTTCATAATGCTTAACTGTTTTAATTTTCTCCTCACAACTTATCTGTGTGTGAATTCATTCTACATGTTTAGTGCTTATCTCTCTTCATTAGAATATAATCAGACTGAGGATTTTGTCTTCTCGGTGTCAAGGGTATGGTACCTGGAAATAAATAGGTGCTCATTAAAAGTTAATGAAATGAATAAATAAGTTCATCACCGTATATGAAACACTGTGTGCTTCTCAGCTTAATGATGGTAGGGAGATTAATTCAGTATAAAACACAGATCTACTCTGAACACAGAAGAAATGAAAGTAGAATTTCGCAGTTATCTAGTGAGCTGAAAAAAAAATAGCCAAATTAGGAAATTTAAGCAAAATAAAATCCACAAAACAGCTGAATTACCAAACACAGATTGCCCATGCTAATCAAATTGTTAAATCTCCATTGTTCATCTTTTATACACAAAAGTGGAAATCTCTATTTTCAACCCTTAATTGAAAAACAAGTACGCAAACTATTGGAGTACAACTGAAAGTATATTATTAAAGATGTTCGAGTGGCCCAGGGCGGGACAGAGCTTCCAATCACTCCTGCAAGGTAGGCGGGCCTGCGACCCACCGGCAGAAGAGGAGCAGTCGCCTGCTGAGAGGCTGAGCCGCCCCCTCCCCCTGCGCCGGCATAGTAGAGGGAACTGGGACCAAAGACAGAGCAGGCCCAGCGGCCTGCTGAGGGGCAGAGCCACCCCCCACCCCCCTCGCCTGCCAGGTAGGGGAAGGGTGACCACCGACAGAAAAGGCCCAGTGGCCCAGGGCAGGACAGAGCTTCCAATCACTCCTGCAAGGTAGGCGGGCCTGCGACCCACCGGCAGAAGAGGAGCAGTCGCCTGCTGAGAGGTTGAGCCGCCCCCTCCCCCTGCGCCGGCATAGTAGAGGGAACTGGGACCAAAGACAGAGCAGGCCCAGCGGCCTGCTGAGGGGCAGAGCCGCCCCCCACCCCCCTCGCCTGCCAGGTAGGGGAAGGGTGACCACCGACAGAAAAGGCCCAGTGGCCCAGGGCGGGACAGAGCTTCCAATCACTCCTGCAAGGTAGGCGGGCCTGCGACCCACCGGCAGAAGAGGAGCAGTCGCCTGCTGAGAGGCTGAGCCGCCCCTCCCCCTGCGCCGGCATAGTAGAGGGAACTGGGACCAAAGACAGAGCAGGCCCAGCGGCCTGCTGAGGGGCAGAGCCGCCCCCCACCCCCCTCGCCTGCCAGGTAGGGGAAGGGTGACCACCGACAGAAAAGGCCCAGTGGCCCGTGGCGGGACAGAGCTTCCAATCACTCCTGCAAGGTAGGCGGGCCTGCGACCCACCGGCAGAAGAGGAGCAGTCGCCTGCTGAGAGGTTGAGCCGCCCCCTCCCCCTGCGCCGGCATAGTAGAGGGAACTGGGACCAAAGACAGAGCAGGCCCAGCGGCCTGCTGAGGGGCAGAGCCGCCCCCCACCCCCCTCGCCTGCCAGGTAGGGGAAGGGTGACCACCGACAGAAAAGGCCCAGTGGCCCAGGGCGGGACAGAGCTTCCAATCACTCCTGCAAGGTAGGCGGGCCTGCGACCCACTGGCAGAAGAGGAGCAGCCGCCTGCTGAGAGGCTGAGCCGCCCCCTCCCCCTGCGCCGGCATAGTAGAGGAAACTGGGACCAAACACAGAGCAGGCCCAGCGGCCTGCTGAGGGGCAGAGCCGCCCCCCACCCCCCTCGCCTGCCAGGTAGGGGAAGGGTGACCACCGACAGAAAAGGCCCAGTGGCCCGCGGCGGGACGGAGCTTCCAATCACTCCTGCAAGGTAGGCGGGCCTGCGACCCACCGGCAGAAGAGGAGCAGCGGCCTGCTGGGAGGCAGAGCCGCCCCCTCCCCCCCGCGCCTGCAAGGTAGTCGGAACTGAGACCACCATCAGAACAGGTCAGACCTGCAACCGAGAGACAGAACAGGCCCAGTGGCCTGAGGAAGGGTAGAGCCGCCCCCCCCCCCCCCACGCCTGCAAAGTAGGCGGACCTGCGACCCACTGGCAGTACAGCCCCAGAGGCCTGCAGAGGGGCAGTGCCGCTGCCTGCGCCTGCAAAGTAGGCAGAACTGCGACCACCGACAGAACAAGCCTAGCGGCCCGCAGAGGGACAGAGCCGCCGCCCGCGCCTGCAAGGACGGCGGACCTGCTACCGACTGGCAGAGCAGGCCCAGCGGCCTGCCGGCGTGGTAGGCACATTGCCCCAATTGGCGGAGGGGCAGAGCCGCCGCCCGTGCCTGCGAGGGAGACTTTGCAACTATACAAGACCAATATAAATATATAGGGGGAAAATTCAATAGCACAACAGTTTCACCAAGAAGAAAGGAACGCGAACAGTATGAAGAGACAAGGAAAGAAAGGACCACAAGCATTGCAGGTCAACTCAACTTTAGAAGAGGTAATAGCTGCAGCTGATGGAATGTCAGATAAAGAATTCAGGATATACATGCTTCAGATGATCTGGAGTCTCAAGGAAGACATCAGACAGCAAAATCAAACAATGAAAGATCACTTCAACAATGAATTACATAAACAAATCCAAGAAGCAAAAGATCAACTATACAGGGAAATAGAGGTTATAAAAAACAAACAAACAGAAATCCTAGAAATGCAGGAAGCAATAAGCCAACTTAAAAACTCAATTGAGAATACTACCAGCAGAGTAGAACACTTAGAAGACAGAACATCAGACAATGAAGATAAAGTATATCAACTTGAAAAGAACATAGACAGCTCAGCAAGACTGTTAAGAAACCATGAGCAGAACATCCAAGAAATATGGGATAACATCAAGAGACCAAATTTAAGAGTCATTGGGATACAGGAAGGAACAGAGTTTCAAACCAAAGGAATGAGCAATCTATTCAATGAAATAATTCGAGAAAACTTCCCAGATTTGAAGAATGAGACAGAACCCCAAATCCTAGAAGCCTACAGGACGCCGAATGTGCAAAATCATAAGAGACCCACACCTAGACACATTATAATGAAGATGCCCAACATACAGAACAAGGAGAGAATTTTAAAAGCTACAAGAGAAAGGAAGCAGATCACATTTAGGGGTAAGCCAATCAGGATAACAGCTGATCTTTCAACACAGACTCTGAAAGCTAGAAGATCCTGGAATAACATATTTCAAACACTGAAAGAAAATGGGTTCCAACCAAGAATTGTGTTTCCAGCGAAATTAAGCTTCAGGATGGAAGATGAAATTAAAACCTTCCACGATAAACAAAAGTTAAAAGAATTTGCAGCTAGAAAACCATCTCTTCAAAACATCCTTGGCAAAACATTACAGGAAGAGGAAATGGAAAATAACAATGAAAACCAACAGTGGGAGGTAGGACACTAAAGGGGGGAAAATAATCAAAGTGGAAAACAAACCATGTTTAGTAACATAAATAAACAAATATGGCTGGAAGAACAACCCATATCTCAATAATAACCCTAAATGTTAATGGCTTAAACTCACCAATTAAGAGACACAGGCTAGTAGAATGGATCACAAAACAAGACCCAACAATATGCTGCCTACAGGAGACGCATTTGATAGGAAAAGACATACATAGGCTGAAGGTGAAAGGTTGGGAAAAAGCATATCACTCATATGGACTTCGGAAACAAGCAGGAGTATCCATACTCATATCAAATAAAATAGATTTTAAGCCAAAGTTAATCAAAAGGGATAAAGAGGGACACTACATACTGCTCAAGGGAACCATACACCAACAAGACATAACAATCATAAATATATATGCCCCAAACAATGGTGCAGCTATGTTCATCAAACAAACTCTTCTCAAGTTCAAGAGTCTAATAGACCACCATACAATAATCATGGGAGACTTCAACACACCTCTCTCACCACTGGACAGATCTTCCAAACAAAAGTTGAATAAGGAAACTATAGAACTCAATAACACAATTAATAACCTAGATTTAATTGACATATATAGAATATACCACCCAACATCAAACAGTTACACTTTTTTCTCAGCAGCACATGGATCCTTCTCAAAAATAGATCATATATTATGTCACAGGGAAACTCTTAGACAATACAAAGGAGTAGAGATAATACCATGCATCCTATCTGATCATAATGGAATGGAACTGAAAATCAACGATAAAAGAAGGAAGGAAAAAGAATATATCACTTGGAGAATGAACAATAGGTTACTGAATGATCAATGGATTATAGAAGACATCAAGGAGGAAATTAAAAAATTCTTAGAGATTAATGAAAACACAGACACAACATATCGGAATCTATGGGACACATTGAAAGCAGTTCTAAGAGGAAAATTCATTGCTTGGAGTTCATTCCTTAAAAAAAGAAAAAACCAACAAATAAATGATCTCATACTTCATCTCAAAATCCTAGAAAAAGAAGAGCAAAACAACAGCAAAAGAAGTAGAAGGCAAGAAATAATTAAAATCAGAGCTGAAATCAATGAAATCGAAACAAAAGAAACAACTGAAAAAATTGACAAAACTAAAAGTTGGTTCTTTGAAAAAATAAACAAAATCGACACACCCTTAGCCATGCTAGCGAAGAGAAGAAGAGAGAGAACTCAAATCACTAACATACGGGATGAAAGAGGCAATATCACAACAGACACTTCAGAAATACAGAAGATAATCAAAAATTATTTTGAATCCTTATACTCCAATAAATTAGAAGATAGTGAAGGCATAGATAAATTTCTTAAGTCATATGATCTGCCCAGATTGAGTCAGGAGGATATAGACAACCTAAACAGACCAATATCAATTGAGGAAATAGAAGAAACCATCAAAAGACTACCAACTAAGAAAAGCCCAGGACCGGATGGGTATACAGCAGAGTTTTACAAAACCTTTAAAGAGGAACTAATACCAATACTTTTCAAGCTACTTCGGGAAATAGAAAAAGAGGGAGAACTTCCAAATTCATTCTACGAGGCCAACATCACCCTGATACCTAAACCAGACAAAGACACTTCAAAGAAAGAAAACTACAGACCAATATCTCTAATGAACCTAGATGCAAAAATCCTCAATAAAATTCTGGCCACTCGGATACAAAGGCACATCAAAAAAATTGTGCACCATGATCAAGTAGGATTCATCCCTGGGATGCAAGGCTGGTTCAATATAAGGAAATCAATAAATGTTATTCACCACATCAATAGACTTAAAAATAAGAACCATATGATCATCTCGATAGATGCGGAAAAAGCATTCGACAAAGTACAGCATCCCTTTATGTTCAAAACTCTAGAAAAACTAGGGATAACAGGAACATACCTCAATATTGTAAAAGCAATCTATGCTAAGCCTCAGGCTAGCATCATTCTGAATGGAGAAAAATTGAAGGCATTCCCTCTAAAATCTGGAACAAGACAGGGATGCCCTCTCTCACCACTTCTGTTCAACATAGTTCTCGAAACACTGGCCAGAGCAATTAGACAGACGAAAGAAATTAAAGGCATCAAAATAGGAAAAGAAGAACTTAAATTATCACTATTTGCAGATGACATGATTCTATACCTAGCAGACCCAAAAGGGTCTACAAAGAAACTATTAGAGCTAATAAATGAATTCAGCAAAGTGGCAGGATATAAAATCAACACGCATAAATCAAAGGCATTCCTGTATATCAGCGACAAATCCTCTGAAATGGAAATGAGGACAACCACTCCATTCACAATATCTTCAAAAAAAATAAAATACTTGGGAATCAACCTAACAAAAGAGGTGAAAGACTTATACAATGAAAACTACAGAACCCTAAAGAGAGAAATAGAAGAAGATCTTAGAAGATGGAAAAATATACCCTGTTCATGGATAGGCAGAACTAACATCATCAAAATGGCGATATTACCAAAAGTTCTCTATAGGTTTAATGCAATGCCAATCAAAATCCCAACGGCATTTCTTGTAGAAATAGAGAAAGCAATCATGAAATTCATATGGAAAAATAAAAGACCCAGAATAGCAAAAACAATGCTAAGCAGGAAGTGTGAATCAGGCGGTATAGCGATACCAGACTTCAAACTATACTACAGAGCAATAGTAACAAAAACAGCATGGTACTGGTACCAAAACAGGCGGGTGGACCAATGGTACAGAATAGAGGACACAGAAACCAATCCACAAAACTACAACTATCTTATATTTGATAAAGGGGCTAAAAGCATGCAATGGAGGAAGGATAGCATCTTCAACAAATGGTGCTGGGAAAACTGGAAATCCATATGCAACAAAATGAAACTGAATCCCTTTCTCTCGCCATGCACAAAAGTTAATTCAAAATGGATCAAGGAGCTTGATATCAAATCAGAGACGCGCCGTCTGATAGAAGAAAAAGTTGGCTACGATCTACAGTCGGTGGGGTCGGGCTCCAAATTCCTCAATAGGACACCCATAGCACAAAAGTTAATAACTAGAATCAACAAATGGGACTTACTCAAACTAAAAAGTTTTTTCTCAGCAAAAGATACAATAAGAGAGGTAAATAGAGAGCCTACATCCTGGGAACAAATCTTTACTCCTCACACCTCAGATAGAGCCCTAATATCCAGAGTATACAAAGAGCTCAAAAAATTAGACAATAAGAGAACAAACAACCCAATCAACAAATGGGCCAAGGACCTGAACAGACACTTCTCAGAGGAGGACATACAGTCAATCAACAAGTACATGAAAAAATGCTCACCATCTCTAGCAGTCAGAGAAATGCAAATCAAAACCACCCTAAGATACCATCTCACTCCAGTAAGATTGGCAGCCATTATGAAGTCAAACAACAACAAGTGCTGGCGAGGATGTGGGGAAAAGGGTACACTTGTACATTGCTGGTGGGACTGCAAATTGGTGCAGCCAATTTGGAAAGCAGTATGGAGATTTCTTGGAAAGCTGGGAATGGAGCCACCATTTGACCCAGCTATTCCCCTTCTCGGTCTATTCCCTAAAGACCTAAAAAGAGCAGGCTACAGGGACACTGCTACATCGATGTTCATAGCAGCACAATTCACAATAGCTAGACTGTGGAACCAACCTAGATGCCCTTCAATGGATGAATGGATAAAAAAAATGTGGCATTTATACACAATGGAGTATTACTCTGCATTAAAAAATGACAAAATCATAGAATTTACAGGGAAATGGATGGCATTAGAGCAGATTATGCTAAGTGAAGCTAGCCAATCCCTAAAAAACAAATGTCAAATGTCTTCTTTGATATAAGGAGAGTAGCTAAGAACAGAGTAGGGTCGAAGAGCATGAGAAGAAGATTAACATTAAACAGGGATGAGAGGTGGGAGGGAAAGGGAGAGAGAAGGGAAAATGCATGGAAATGGAAGGAGACCCTCAGAGGTATACAAAAGTACATACAAGAGGAAGTGAGGGGAAGGGGAAAAATAATACAAGGGGGACAAACGAATGTCAGTAAAGGGGGCAGAGAGAGAAGAGGGGAGGGGAGGGGAGGGGAGGGGAGGGGGGATAGTAGAGGATAGGAAAGACAGCAGAATACAACAGACACTAGTATGGCAATTTGTAAATCAATGGATGTGTAACTGATGTGATTCTGCAATCTGTATATGGGGTAAAAATGGGAGCTCATAACCCACTTGAATCAAATTGTGAAATATGATATATCAAGAACTATGTAATGTTTTGAACAGCCAACAATAAAAAATTAAAAAAAAAAAAAAAAAAAAATAAAGATGTTCACAAAAACTTTTAAATATAAGCAAAAATCATCTGAGAATCCATCAGACACTAGACACTATACCACAAAAACACAAGTTAATAAGTCCACAATAGAAATAGGTGCAAGGGTAAAGAATAAATTAGAGGAAGTGACGTCTGAACTGGGTTTCCAAAAACAAAATAAGAATTACGTTATCAAAGACTCAAGGGCAGTATTTCAGAAAGAGGAAAAGGTATATATGCAAAGAAATGGATTCAAACAGCATTGTGGCATAGAACTGGAAGTAGTTTGTGTTGATATGGCAAAAATGGAGGATGAGAAAAAATATCAAGGGTAGAAATGAGCAGGAGCAGATCATGAAAATCCTTCCTACAGTACAAACTTGGACTTAAATGTGTTACACATGTAAAATCATAGAAAAGCTCCACACAGTAGTGTAGGAAAGAGAACTGGGGAATAGTGAGTTTGGATGCAGGGAAACCATTTAAAATGTTACAGCCATGTGGTCATATCAATGAACATTATAACTGCAGAAACCTCTTTACCAAGGAATATAAGGACTTTATCATATTGAAATATGCATACAAGCAAAAAAAAATTTTCGAAATTGTATTTTATATTTTAGGTTGTACTGGGAAAAAAATGAAATACAATAAATGTTGATCAGTGGAAGATGGATTTTAGAATGTCATTTCACATCCAATAAATGAAGCATTTTATGGCTACTATATAAAATAAGAAAGCAATAGAAATATTTATATGCATACAAAGCTATACTGTTAAATGAATAAAAACACGTTTGTAAAACTTTTGTTCTTTTAGAAAAAGCTAATTTCAGTATCTGTAATGGCAACAAATAGTTTTTAGAGGGCAGACATCTGCAAGCCAGGAAGAAAGTCCTTACCAGGACTACCAGAACTGTAAGAAAACAAATTTGTTGCATAAGTCATTCAGCCTGCGATATTTTTATATCATCCTGAATAGACTACAATAGTAACTGATTGGATATTTAAGGAAAAAGAGAAAGGACTGCTGAATATCATTTCTTTTTTACCTTAGAAATCTAGATATGGTACCATCAATTAGTAACATCTATAGATTTGCCAATAAAGGGTATGAGTTTAGTCTGGAGATACTGAGTTTCAGGAATCTGTGGGAAGGTGCTTATAGGTACCCAATAAACAATCTATTAGTCTGCTGCTCTAATAAAGAGGCCCTTAAGACCCAGTGGCTTGATATGAAATGGTTTGAGTATGTAGTGATTCTTGTGGCTCTCCAGAACAACTCCCTCCCAAGCAATGAATAAGATATGTAAGATATCAGAAATGTAAGACAATGAATCAATAAATTAATTGCATCTCTGAGCTATGTCACTGGAATACCTGTCTTCCACATAGCAGGAGCTTTGTACATTGGCTCTTCAATGCTTCAGCTTAGAACTGTCCTACATCACTTCCACTGAGACCCTGCCCAATTCTAAAAGGCTAGGAAATTTGAAGAAACAAATGGATATCCAATGCTACACATTCATTTCAGCAAGGTATTTCTGTAATATATTTTAATATTCCCACATTTCAGAAGAGAAAACAAAGGATCAAAATAAGCTAAATAAATTGCCCAATATTTAAAATCTAAAAGAAAACTAGCATCAGTATCTTGAACTCAGATTTCAGCCTCTAAAATGTATTTCATGAGGTCATCCCTTTCCAAATATACACCATTGACTTGAATCCATTTAGAAAGCTATGAAACAGCAGACCTTGGCAACAGTTTGATTCTTCCAGCCATTAGAATTGCTTAGGAGTGCTAATTAAAAATCAGATTACTGATCCCTAACCCATAAGTAATGAATTAATAAAAACTGGGGCAACAGATCAAAAAAAATGCACATTTTTTTTTAACAAACTCATGCAATGCTCCTGATGCTTACTACAATTTGAGAACACTGCTCTTCAGCAAAAAGAAATGTTAAGCCTCAGAGAGGGTTATCTTTCAGTGTAAGTGTTGTACACAGGTGCACACCTGAATGTCTTTAGCAGCAGCTTCCAATGAATCATGCTCACCAGATAACTGAGGAGCTACTAGGACAACACATAGGACTCTACCCACAAAATGCTGAACTCAGCCATGTGTATTTCTTTAATGTTTTTCCAGTTGATTTTATTATACACCCCTGGGGGTGTGTGGGAAAACACTGAATTGATGGTTAATAAGCTAAGACAAGAGGCAGTGAGTCTGTATGGCATATATAATTACCTATGGAAACATGAAGCAACATTTACCATAATGATTATGAACACAAAGGAGTCCACTCCCCAGCTTTCTTATAGACCTAGTTACTTAACCTGTCTCTAAAATTTATCCTCTGATGAACAGAGGTAATATTATCACAGAAGAGATACAGCGATTCTGATGATTACAGAAGATAAGGCAGGTAAAGCATTAAGTAACATGCCTAACACAAAATGATCAAAAAATGTTAGCTGCTGACTTAACTGTCACTATTGTTCTTGATAGGAAAAATTAAATAAAATGGCAAGAACAAAGGAGAAACTCTTTAAACTATAGCCTCTATGGAGTGATTGAAAACAGGTAACTTGGAGTCAGAAGCTCTGAGCTGAAACCTGAGTTCCCCTTATCAGTGATACCTGGGGCAAGTTATAAAACTTCTTCTTTGCCACTATCTTTCTATTTGAAAAAGGGAATAATTACAAAAAGGCAAAAATATATGATATATATAAGGTATTTAGGGCAGCATCTAGTCTACAATACAATATTATTATTAGGTTGTAACTCATTCAGTGATTCTCTAACAAATATCCTTGGCAGTTCTATCAGAAAGCAAAATCTATGGAAACACCCAATTTTCTCGGAAAATTCAAGAATAGTTCCCCTGATAGAAATGGTCCTACCAGCACAGAGTGCATTTCCTCTTATATTCTATGAACATGCATTTGAAATTTCACAGACTTAAGTTCAACACAGACCTGGTTACCAAATCACAAACTGTGCGACTGGCCAAGTTACAGTTTCTGCACTATAGGAAAGGAGTGAGTGACATCTAAAAGAAGGAGTCTTATATAACACAGATCAAAATTTGAAGTGTGTTTCTTGCTAAAGAGTCAATAAAATCTATTATAAAAATGTAGACAGGAGTTGATAAAAACTTGCCTAGTATATCATAGGATCCATAGTCTTTCTGAGTAACTGTGAGAATTGGCATAAATCTAGTTTTCGATAACTAAAATCGCCTGACACCTAAAGTGCTTGGCAAGGTTTTATGTTGTTAGCCTCTCTGAAATCCTGACTAATATAAAATTGTTATACTGCATTGTGGTTTTTGTTTTCTCCAAATACACATTCAATTCCTAATATGGTAGAAATGTTTGGATCAATTTCCAAAATGAATCCAAGAAATATCCTTGAGAATGTTTTTATAGGCAAGATACATTTAATTAATTAAAAGCAAAACCATATTAAATAACAATGTGATATAATCTCCAAAACTCCACAACTCTAGTTAATATATGAGTGGCAGTCTCCATGGTTATGTGGGACAAAAATGTCCCATTATCTTTTCTTTGGCTTACCTCAGAGTTGCTCCCCTGCAGGACTAGAGACTTGGATTTCTGATGACTTTTACTCGTGTCTTTTATAGAATTATTTCCCACTTTGGGTTCATCTGGATTAACTTCCTTTATAAATCGATGAGCAACATCCAACACACTGGATAATATCTGAGATTTTGCCTATTTAAAAAGGAACAAAATATGACTTAAAGAGACTAATATGTCAGCATAAGTAACTTTTTAACACTAAATCAAAATTTCTGCATTATTATTCATAATACCCAGTAAGTTTTAATTAATATTTTAAAAGACAAACTGACATTTTTAGCAATCATTATAATAGTGACAGCTGCCATATACTGAGGGTGCGGATGTGGACTTATCCTATTCTAAGCATTTTTAAAACTATATTATTTAATCCTTGAGGCAACTCTACACCATAACTATTTTTATCTATTTTAGGGACAAAGAAACTAGAGCTCAGAGAGTTTTAATAACCAGCCCTTGGTCACATGGTGAGTGGGTGGCAGAGCTGGGAAATGACCCCAGGTGTGTATAATTCTAATGACTCATAGCCTTTCCACTATGCCAATCCCAAATAGATAAGGTGTGTTATTTTGTGCATATCGCAGCTAGAGAACTAAATATATCTTATCTAGTAGGAGCCTGAATAAGCAGTAATGAGTCTTCCTTGGTGATAAAATATCTTTAGAAATTATACACTATTCAAAAGTGCACATCAGGAAGTGCCTCTATCTGCAGTTTCCTAGTTAACTCCAAATTGTTCCTCATTTCGTGCCTCTGCTCATGAGGTTCACTTACAGGAAAGCTTTCTCTCCTCTCTCCTCATCTTTGCCTGGAAGACTCCTACTTCTCCTTCTGGAATCATTTCAAGTTACTCCCACAGGTCTAGGAACCCTTCCCTGAATGTTCCTCCTCCCCAGTTATAGGTTTCCACCCTCATTATAGCTTTAAATCCCTGAACAGCTCTGTACCAACCCTCATGATGTGCCTTTCCATCATCTTTTGGTATGTCACACCATATAAGTTCATATGTTTTTAAAACTTTCTATGGGTATCACAAAATAGTAAAAAGTATAGTGTGGACAGAGGGAGAAAAGCTATAGAATTAAAAACAAATAATTGAGAAAATAAATTTAAAAAAAAACAAAAAAAACTTTGGGCATGCTTCCAGAGAGGCTGACCAGGAAAAGGAAATTCTTGGGAAGGTCTTTTTCTCTGAAAGGTCTCCTCTCGGCAATTATGCTAGTCTGCTCGAGGACTCTGTAGACCTCCAGACCCCTTCTGATCTCAAACTAAATTCCCAAGGGAAGATTGAGGCTGTTCCGAGTCTCTAAGAGAACCTGGCATTAGGAAGACAAGAAATACATCTTACTTCTTAGCAAATGTCTGCAAGGCAGGGGAAAAATTCATCAGGGATCAGAAATAATTATTTTGTACTCTCCCATAGAAATACTCTTAAAATTTTCATCTAATTATCAATTTAAATAGCTACAATTATACTGAAACTATCCAGTTATAACCTTCTGTAACTCTATTAGGATTCATGCCATCTAATTCTGGAATAAATTTGGTGAACATCAAATTAACTGGTGTTATTTCACACTGAATTAATGAATTATCTATGAAAATCTGACAAATTTGACCTATTCACATATACTGGTCTCAGTAATGTGGTATTTGCTCAAAAATGTTCCAGTGATTATCAAAAAAAATATATAGATCTATATAGTCCTCATTTTTAACAGAATTTCAATCCAGTGCTAATGCTCCAGGCTTCCAGAAATATCTACATATTAACCAATATTTTAAAACACAGTAATCCATATAAGCCTAATTTTAAATTGCCTAAAATAAAGATCTGTGGATTTCAAAAATATTTAAGATGTCTAATTTTCATTATTTATAAAACAAAAAGCAATAGTATTAATGTTACATAAAATTACTAAGATAAAATTATCAAATATATATTTTTAAATAACACAAACCAAAAGATTGGTCCTGTCTTAGAATCCTGCTCTTAATACTCTAATAATTTTTAGGTAACATGTTAAAAAACTCAGAAATAGCAAAAGCTTTTAAGTCAGTTCTCTTGCTGAAAAGAGGATAAACATATGGGTAATCGGTAAAATTTAATTTTATATCTGAATATCTGAAAGTCTTATAATTTAGCAAATAACTAAAAAAATTAAAATCCAGTTAATGGGAATATTCTTTCCTAGAACATCATATACATTTAAATGTAATTTTCTCCTTTGAAGACTGTGTATGCATACTTTTTTCTCTTAATTTAAAAATATTCATACAAGGAGAGGGGGCTGACATTTATGATCCCTATTAAATACACAAGGACTGGGAAGTTCAGAAGACCTAGGTCAATGTCAAATGGCTGCAGAATCTTGGGGCTTAAATTAGAATAAATCTTCTTCTAACCTAACTTTTTCTTTAGCATTCTCATTAACCTTCATGACACAGAAAAATGTAGTTTACCTTTGGTTTCCTGAAACCAGACATGTTACATTTTTTGTCTAACAGATTTAAACATTGTTCAGTACTTTAAAAAATAAAACTTCATAAAACTGTTATTCTGTATGTGATAGCCTATGCAAAAATTAGACAGTTTGGGTTCTTCTTTTTAATTTATTTTCACCTGTCCATTTTTATATTTGACCAGATACGAAAAAATAAATTATAGTCCCCCATATTAAAATGTAGGAAATAGATGTTGCTCCCAATTTATAAAAGGTAATTCCCATGGAGAATTACTGTCAGCCATTGGGGACACTGTCCCCAAAGTTTTTGTCTCTATTTAAAAGGACACATACAAATTTACAACACAAAACACAATACCTTTCACTCAATAATATAACTATCATTTTAAGTAATAAGTAACCAATGAACAAGAATGTAAAGATGTTATTGCAATATTTAAAATAGATAAAAGACTATATTAAGTATAACACAATGCCATATATTAACAAAATGCTTTTGAATTTTAAAACTCAACTCAAAAACATTTTTCTTCTCATCTTCTAAATGTGAAAATTTAAATATAGCAATACTACTAGGCAGCAATAGGAGGAGACTGAAAGTGTATAAAATTAACTGTGCAACTGCTCTACATATTAAAAACAATGTTTTAAAATCAAACCAAAACAGGTTTCAGGGCATATAGTAAATCATGTATTTCACTGTAGGATAGAAACTTAAACTAGAGCCAAAGAATATGATTTACTGCAAGTATTTCCAGATTTCCCCACATCCTTCACTACACTGTGTGATGGTAGGATTTCATCTGGTAACTGTTCTAAAATTCTTACCTGAACTTTTTTTTTCCCTAGAATGATATTATCTTTCAAATTACACTCTAGAAGAATTCATCACTCTGACAATGTATCATTAATCAAAGTAAAGAGTATAGCATTTTGGAATGGATGGCACCTTGTAAAAGTTAAGGTCCAAGAGCAAAAGTTTCAGTTTGGTTAGAAAAATGATGTACTTTATGGTAGTGTCAGTGTTTCAGAACTGTAACTACCATCATCATCCAAATTGCTAGCTATTCAGCAATAAATATTAATGATCCTGTTGACATAGCCATACCTTCTTATGTGATCCAGAAGTTTCAGCTCAAAGAAGTTCACACATAGTTTACACCTATGTTACTTTGCAAGTTTGAATAAAAGTGGGAATCTCTCCTTTTATATTGCTAACTTTCACCTACTTTCTAGTTGTAAAATTTTAGGAAAGATTTACTGCAAACACAGTCTTGCATTAAAAACTGAAGATTCTAGAGTCTGCAGAAGAACTGTTATGTCATTTGACTTTTCTTGGCAAATAACTATAAAGATACATTCATACACACACACACACACACACACACACACAGAGAGAGAGAGAGAGAGAGAGAGAGAGAGAGAGAGAGAGAAATTGTCACAGAAGAACTTGAAAAACATTATAAACCTATTGGTGGCAGTGACTGTTGAATATGGTTGGGACTTTAATAGATGAAATCATTTGAAGAAGATCAAGTTACATATTAAATTTACCTATTAATAAGTAAAACTTAAAAAATAAGTACAACTTTAATATGTTATGTATAGGTGAAAATAAATTTAAAATTTAAAACTTGACTTTAAAAAATTAACTTGATTTAAATTTTTTTTGTTTTTTTAAATAAATGTCAGCAGGATGCATTACAATTCTTGTTACACATATACAGCACAATTTTTCATATCTCTGGTTATTTATAAAATATGTTCACACCAATTCATGTCTTCATACATGTACTTTGGATAATGATGTCCATCACATTCCACCATCCTTGCTAACCCTCTGTCCCCTCCCTTGTCCTCCCACCCCTCTGCCCTATCTAGAGTTCTTCTATTCCTCCCATGCTCCCCGCCTCCCTACCCCACTATGAGTCAGTCATCTTATATCAGAGAAAACATTCGGCATTTTTTTTGGGGGGGATTGGCTAACTTCACTTAGCATTATCTTCTCCAATGCCATCCATTTACCTGCAAGTGCCATGATTTTATTCTCTTTTATTGCTGAGTAATATTCCATTGTGTATATATGCCACATTTTTTATCCATTCTTGACTTAAATTTTTAAAAATTATGTACATATAATTCTTAAACAACAACAACAAAAAATAAAACATGACTTTTGAGAAAATCTTCCTTCTTGATGGGAATATTTTCCCAACCACAGTTTGTTCTGGTTTCTTTGATGGGCATTACTTCACACGCAAGTGGGGAATAGGGGGATGATGTCTACGAAACTCTGGAATCCTTATTGGTTCTTAAGCTTTTCCTTTCCAGCAATTCATTATTTTGAGATAATCAGGAACAAGCTTTCTTACAATTAAACCAAAACCTTAGCAACATATGGAGACAGTTTTAAAAATATGAAAATGGAAAAGTCTACTCTTAATACAAGTTCTGATTGTTTTAATGGCTTCCATGAAGTTGAGATATCTAGCAAAGATGAGTGCAGATAAGAAATTGCAGACACCTCACCCCATTCAAAATAATGGATTAATAAAGGAGACTAAATCTTGATACATGTTTTCTTTTAAAATTTAGGTTGTTATAATCTGTTAGAAGGAAAATTCTACAGTTATCTACCATCACAGAGAAGGAAGTCCTGAGGGTGTTTGCTAGTGTTTTAACTAGTATTGCCAACCTATTTTATTGGGGTTCCAGGAACAAAGTACCACAGGATTTGAGTGACCTTCCCTGAACCCTAATTTTCTTTCAAATCTTGTTAATCAGGTGGGGAATGAAAAGATGTTTCCAGAATGAAAAGATGTTTAGGAATCAGTGTTGTGTTAATCAACTACACACATGTAATGAAGAATTATGTTTTAGTTTTTAGTAAAATAAACTTTTTAAAAAATTAAAACTCACCAAAATAGTGTTCAAGATTTATTTATCTTAAAAAAATCTACAGATAATCTTAGCATAAATTTATTCTCTAAAAATAGATTTCCCATAATCAACTCTGAATATTCTATGAAGCTTAAAAAGAGAGATATCCATAAAAGGTTTCATCTACTATTAAGAACAGAAGGAAAGAAAAGGAAAAGTTAACTTTGGTCCAAGAAGAGAAGTAAAAAGTTGAAAAGCAAAAAGAGGGGATTTCCATAAAGCAGAAAGCTGAAAAAGAAAGACAGAAGTTGAGGAAATTTTTCTATATAAATTCATAAAGAAACAAGAGAAAACTAAATATTTATATGGTGAAAGAAAATTGTGATGGGGGGACTCACAGCAGAATCATGTTTTTAAATCTAGATCTGCTCATCATATTTCTAAAAACAGATATGGTATTTGCATGAATAGTACAACAAATCAATGGTATAGAAATAACTACTTATTGCACTTATGGCAAGCTAGACAGGAATCATATCCTGGAAGTGTAAAATTCATGTGGCTGAAGTTTATTGCTTATTCCAGCAACATAGTTATGTTGAAGCAGAACTTAAGATCCTTAGATTTACCTTTCCTGTAAAGGTCTGATTTTTATCAGGTTTTATTAATCAATGATTTACATATTATTATGCATCCTTGACACAAAAAGAGATAATGAAAATGAGCAAGGATCTGGAGGTATACATTTTACTACAAATGTAATTTATTATTCAATAAATGATGCCAAATATAACTAATCTGAAATATTAAGTATAATCATAATTACAATTTAGTACAATCATAAAATAATATCTTAAAATAATGAAATAAAACACATACAATCCAGTTAAAACATTTTAAAATAAGACAAGATAACAATATGTAATAGCTTGAAAAGTAATGTATTGTCAAAAATTTTAATTACCTCATATCAAGGAAAATAGCATGATTTAGAGATAAATAATTGTGCCTTTTAAATTTGATTATAATAATAAAAATTTCTACTTAACAATCTTAAAAGCGAGTCAGTATAGCAAAAAAAAAAAAAAGAAAAAGAAAAAAGCCACACAGGAAATTCACACCTGCAATCTTGCTTTTATTTGCAGTTTTGATGCCATGTAATTATGCACTATATTAATTATCTTACCAAAGTACTTACTGTTGTTTTCAACTAATATTACATGTATAATTCATCCAGATGAGTTAGCTGTTCTCAGCAATTACTCATATTTGAGCTACATGAGGAACAAATGATTTTGTATGCAATGATTTGAATAACAGATTTTTCAACATAGATGGGAAAACTCACTAACAAATAGCAATCAAAAATTTGCCATATTTGGTTTTTAGATATAGTATTGCTCATGCATCACAATTGGACAATTTTTACTCCATAAAGATAAATGAACATAAAATATATCAAACAAAACTACTGTAAAACTTCCCAAACTCCATGGAAAAATATCAAGCGCCGAAATAGGTAGCACCTGCAAATTATAAAGGATCCTCAAATATCCAGCATCAATATGATTGAGTAAAGTTCAGACATTTGGTTAGACTAATGACCTTTACAGTCTCCTCCAAATTTGATATTCTACTATCCTCTATTTGGATTAGGAGGAAGTCAGTATTTCCAAACATGCTCTGATAAATTGAGCTCAAAACTTTAATTCACTGTTTTATATCAAAAGTCTTCCAATGTGTATATTACTATACCATTATTGAAAATAGCCCTAAGTTGTTTTCAACAATGCTATATTGTTAATTACATGCACTATGTTGACCAGCAGATCCCTAGGACTTATTCATCTTGTTAACTTTAATTTCATCCCTATTGAACAACATCTTCCCATTTCTTCTCCCTCCTATCCATTAGTAACGCTATTTTATTCTGCTTCTGTAAGGTTTTATTTAGATATCTCACCTAAGGTATCTATTTTAGATACCTCACATAAGTGGAATTACACAACATTTGTTCCTTACTTATTCCACCACTTAGCACACACACACCTTCTAGGTTCACATTAAGTTTTCTTACCACATGCACACATGTGCACACACACAACAAGGGAACACAGAGAACATGTAGAGGTAATAGATGTTTAATTTCATAATTGTGATGATGATATCATGGGTGTATGCATATGTCAAAATATTATTTTTATATATTAAATGAAAGTTTTTTATTTCAATTATACCCAATAAGACTGGGGGGGGGCGGGAAATCCTTGAACTAGTGATTCTTTGGATTCATGGTCACTAATGTAATTTAATTTTCTAGGCATTTAATGTAAATGGTGTAGGTGTAGGGTTGAATTTCTACTATTACTTCATCCTGATTAATAAAGCTTGATATAAGTAGCACCTGCTATGAGCAGAATCCTTGTATGTCTGTTGCTGTTTAATCTGTTCCTTATAGTAGCCCTTCAGAGCTCTGAGATACATATATGAGTTCTATCTACTAAGATTCCCCTTAACACAAACATCACAGGGACACCCTCCTTTCCTTTTGAGATTGAGTTAGGTCTTCTCTGACTGATTCAGGCCTTACACTTTAGCTACACTCTGTTTTATCAGTTAGTCTGTCTGTCACTTGCTTCTATAATATATTCCCTAAACCACTTAAGTTCTCCCAACTCTTTACCAATGTTGTAGTCACTTTGGAAAATAGTCTGACAGTTCCCCAGTCAAAAAAGGAACAACCATATAATTCAGTATTTCTACTACCGGTGATATAGTCAAGAAAAATTTGAAATACAAGCACATGCAAAAAGTTGTATACACATATTCATAACAGCATATTCCTAGTAGTTCAAAGGTAGAAACAACCTAAATATCTATTATATGATGAACCAATGAATTATGGTTATATCCATACAATGGAATGTCATTTGACACAAAAATAAATGTAAAACTGAAATGTGCTACAACATGAATAAACCTAGAAAATATTATGCAAGTAAAAGAAAACAATCATAAAAGACTACATATATATTATTCCTTTCTTATAAAATGTTCAATATATATAGCCAGGGGTGGTGGCATACGCCTGTAATCCCAGCAGTATGGGAGCTTGAGACAGGAGGATCTTGAGTTCAAAGCCAGCCTCAGCAAAGGCCAGATGCTAAGCAACTCGGTGAGACCCTGTCTCTAAATAAAATACAATAGGGCTAGGGATGTAGCTCAGTGGTCGAGTGCCCCTGAGTTCAATCCTCAGTACTCACCCCCCACCCCCCAAAAAAATGTTCAATATAGGTTAATCTATAGAGATGGAAACTAGATAAGTGGATGTCAGAAGGATGGGGGAGGGTCAGATAATGGGAGGATGAGGATAGTAGCAAAAGGATATGAAATGTTTTTTTTTTTTAATTTGAAGTGACAATGTTCAAAAATGATTTGTGCTGATAGTTCACATATCTGTGAATATGCTAAAACCTACTTTACTTTGAATAAATTTATGGCATATAAATTATATCTTACTAAAGCATTTTTTAAAAGAAATCTTGTAGTGAATACTGGACAATTGTTTTTCATTGATTTTTTGAGAGTCCCAATCTATCTTTTGAAGTTCTTTTTTTTTTAAATTGGTTGTTCAAAACATTACAAAGCTCATGACATATCATCTTTCATACATTTGATTCAAGTGAGTTATGAACTCCCATTTTTACCCCAAATACAAATTGCATAATCACATCAGTTACACATTCACAATTTTTACATAATGCCATATTAGTGACTGTTGTATTCTGCTGCCTTTCCTATCCCCTACTATACCCCCTCCCCTCCCCTCCCATCTTCCCTCTCTACCTCATCTGTTGTTGTTCAGTTCTCTCCCTTGTTTTTTTTTCCCTCCCTTTCCCCTCACAACCACTTATATGTGATTTCATATAACGTTGAGGGTTTCCTTCCATTTCCATGCAATTTCCCTTCTCTCTCCCTTTCCCTCCCACCACTCATCTCTGTTTAATGTTAATCTTTTCCTCATGCTCTTCCTCCCTGCTCAGTTCTTAGTTGCTCTCCTTAAATCAAAGAAGACATTTGGCATTTGTTTTTTAAGGATTGGCTAGCTTCACTTAGCATAATCTGCTCTAATGCCATACATTTCCCTGAAAATTCCATGATTTTGTCATTTTTTAGTGCTGCATAATACTCCATTGTGTATAAATGCCACATTTTTTAATCCATTCATCTATTGAAGGGCATCTAGGTTGGTTCCACAGTCTAGCTATTGTGAATTGTGCTGCTATGATCATTGATGTGGCAGTATCCCTATAGTACTCTCTTTTAAGGTCCTCAGGGAATAGTCCGAGAAGGGCGATAGCTGGGTCAAATGGTGGTTCCATTCCCAGCTTTCCCAGGAATCTCCATACTGCTTTCCATATTGGCCGCACCAATTTGCAGTCCTACCAGCAATGTACAAGTGTACCCTTTTCCCCACATCCTTGCCAACACTTATTGTTGTTTGACTTCATAATGGCTGCCAATCTTACTGGAGTGAGATGGTATCTTAGGGTGGTTTTGATTTGCATTTCTCTGACTGCTAGAGATGGTGAGCATTTTTTCATGTACTTATTGATTGATTGTATGTCCTCCTCTGAGAAGTGTCTGTTCAGGTCTTTGGCCCATTTGTTGATTGGGTTATTTGTTATCTTACTGTTTAATTTTTTGAGTTCTTTGTATATTCTGGAAATTAGGGCTCTATCTGAAGTGTGAGGAGTAAAGATTTGTTCCCAGGATGTAGGCTCCCTATTTACTTCTCTTATTGTTTCTCTTGCTGAGAAAAAAACTTTTTAGTTTAAGTAAGTCCCATTTATTTATTCTTGTTATTAACTCTTGGGCTATGGGCGTCCTATTAAGGAATTTGGAGCCCGACTCCACAGTATGTAGATCGGAGCCAACTTTTTCTTCTATCAGGCGCAGGGTCTCTGATTTGATATCAAGCTCCTTGATCCATTTTGAGTTAACTTTTGTGCATGGTGAGAGAAAGGGGTTCAGCTTCATTTTGTTGCATATGGATTTCCAGTTTTCCCAGCACCATTTGTTGAAGATGCTATCCTTCCTCCATTTCATGCTTTTAGCCCCTTTATCAAATATAAGAAAGTTGTAATTTTGTGGATTGGTCTCGGTGTCCTCTATTCTGAACATTGGTCCACCTGCCTGTTTTGGTACCAGTACCATGCTGTTTTTGTTACTATTGCTCTGTAGTACAGTTTGAAATCTGGTATCGCTATACCGCCTGATTCACACTTCCTGCTTAGAATTGCTTTTGCTCTTCTGGGTCTTTTGTTTTTCCATATGAATTTCAAGATTGCTTTATCAATTTCTATAAGAAATGCCGTTGGGATTTTGATTGGCATCGCATTAAACCTGTAGAGAACTTTGGGTAATATTGCCATTTTGATGATGTTAGTTCTGCCTATCCATGAACAGGGTACATTTTTCCATCTTCTAAGATCTTCTTCTATCTCTCTCTTTAGGGTTCTGAAGTTTTCATTGTATAAATCTTTCACCTCTCCTCTTTTGTTAGGTTGATTCCCAAGTATTTTATTTTTTTTGAGGATATTGTGAATGGAGTGGTTTTCCTCATTTCCATTTCAGAAGTTTTGTTGCTGATATACAGGAATGCCTTTGATTTATGCGTGTTGATTTATATCCTGCCACTTTGCTGAATTCATTTATTAACTCTAGCAGTTTCTTTGTAGACCCTTTTGGGTCTGTTAGATATATTATCATATCATCCACAAATAGTGATAATTTAAGTTCTTCTTTTCCTATTTTTATGCCTTTAATTTCTTTTGTCTGTCTAATTGCTCTGGCTAGTATTTCAAGAACTAAATTGAATAGAAGTGGTGAGAGAGGGCATCCCTGTCTAGTTCCAGATTTTAGAGGGAATGCCTTCAGTTTTTCTCCATTTAGAATGATGCTAGCCTGAGGCTTAGCATATATAGCTTTTACAATGTTGAGGTAAGTTCCTGTTATCCCTAGTTTTTCGAACATAAAGGGATGCTGTACTTTGTCGAATGCTTTTTCTGCATCTATCGAGATGATCATATGGTTCTTATCTTTAAGTCTATTGATGTGGTGAATAACATTTATTGATTTCCGTATATTGAACCAGCCTTGCATCCCAGGGATGAATCCTACTTGATCATGGTGCACAATTTTTTTGATATGCTTTTGTATTTGATTCACCAGGCTTTTATTGAGAATTTTTGCATCTAAATTCATTAGAGATATTGGTCTGTAGTTTTCTTTCTTTGAAGTGTCTTTGTCTGGTTTCGGGATCAGGGTGATGTTGGCCTCATAGAATGAATTTGGAAGAGCTCCTTCTTTTTCTATTTCTTGAAATAGCTTGAAAAGTATTGGTATTAATTCTTCTTTGAAGGTTTTGTAAAACTCTGCTGTACACCCATCCGGTCCAGGGCTTTTCTTGGTTGGTAGTCTTTTGATGGCCTCTTCAATTTCTTCCTTTGTTATTGGTCTGTTTAAATTGTGTGTGTCTTCCTGACTCAATCTGGGCAGATCATATGACTTAAGAAATTTATCGATATCTTCACTATCTTCTATTGTATTGGAATATAGGGTTTCAAAGTACTTTCTAATTATCTTCTGTATTTCTGTAGTGTCTGTTGTGATATTGCCTTTTTCATCCCGTATATTAGTAATTTGAGTTCTCTCTCTTCTTCTCTTCATTAGCATGGCTAAGGGTCTGTCAATCTTATTTATTTTTTCAAAGAACCAACTTTTAGTTTTATCAATTTTTTCAATGTTTTTTTTTTTGTTTCAATTTCATTGATTTCCGCTCTGATTTTAATTATCAAAAACTTAAAGGCACTGCTTCCCCAGTTAACTAAATTTTCAAATTCTCAAAGCTACATAAAACCTCTATTGGCATCTATCTACTCTGAAGAATAAGGGCAGGAATATCAGCTGGCCAGCAGAAAAGTAGCCCTTGTTCATTTCTAGTGGGAGTCTTGCAGGAGATAAAGAAGAGGAAACGCTCCTACAGTGAGAGGTATATATGAGGTATATATGAGGCTTATGATTCTCATTTCCCACTAGAGTTCATCTTAATCTCATGGCTTCCAGAATCCCACAGTGGATGTGCCAGCTACAAAGCTAATCACACTCAAGGAGCTCTCATTTCACTGGATGTATGCATAGTTTTTCTGTTCAGACAAAATTTTCCAATCGGAAGTTTTATTCCCATTAAGTATATTACCTAGGAACCTTTTTTCTGCTTCCCAGAAAGTCAACTAAAGATCAAATTCTGAAGCTTAAGAGAATGAATTTTGTTTTAAACCCTTCATCAACATGGCACATTAGCATAAATTATTTTAATTAATATTTGGTCAATGAATTCTAAAGATTTCAAAATTCAAAGAAAACCAAACTTTGCAACCTAAAATATAATTTTAAGTTTTTTCAGGAGGTTGATCATATCATTAGAGATTCATTCATATTTTAATTCACTTAAAAATTGATTTATGTAGATCAGGTACAGACACTGAGAATACAGTGGTGAACAAGACAGAAATAATCCTTCTAACATGATTTGAAATTTATCAGAAGTACAAAAGAATGAAATCGGTAGCAATATACTTTTAAAATATCCTTGGATAGAGGAAGTACAAAGTGATAGCAATCATACTGAAGGACAGTGCACACAGACTAAAGTGAAATGAATAAGCCTCATTCATATTTAAGAAACCAGTTTGAAAATAAGAAGCCTCAGTAGTTCATATACATTTTAACTAGCTCTTATTACAGTATTACCTAGTATTTATAAATAGCAGCTTTACATTTTTTCAGAATTTTTTTATAATCTGGACTCTCAAATCATGTGAATTATAACAATTCAATTGGAGAGGAATATTTGCATATTTCTATTTTATTGATGACTTTAGGAGAAGAAATGAGCATTCTCAGCTCTGCCCCTTCTGGTTCTCTTAAGTGCTGCATGCCAAGGATATTATCATCTGGATAGCCATGACATTTGGGGTAGGCTCTTTCTATAGAAAATGTCTACAGCTTGGAGAAAACACATTCAATACAAAAAAGGATCAGGAAGTTAAATTTGTTTTAATATTCATGTCTCAACTACCAATTCTGATTATGTCAATAATAATAAAGTAAATATTTTCATTTCTACCTTCTGACTCCGATATTTATTTCTCAATTGGTTCATGATTTGGAAAGCAAAGGAAAACACACTATGTACTAACCTTCAAAAATCCCAATGAACTCTAAAATTATGCTAACAATTACCTGTAATTTCACCCTGAACTCCGTATTATCATGTGTCTAGTTTTCACAGAAAATAACTGCTGAGATTTGCCTCCCTGAGTTTTACTAGAGAGTGCTCTGAGAACAACACCTGTAAGCAAGTAAAGGAAGGGGTATTGGACAAAGAGAAAGATGAACTCCAAAGCCAATCACAAAAGAGGAATTGTAAAGGCCCATCCTAGTTGTGCCAAATGGAGGCAAGGGAGCTGTTGGGATTCTACTGGGCTGAACTATGATTTGGGTGTTCCTACTGAAACTCAAGTTGCAACTTAATCCCCATTGTGAAATATTAATAGGTGGGACCCTGTGAGATCTTTAAGAGGTGATTGGGTCCTGAGGACAGAGACTCTATGGGTGAAATAATCTATTCATTGATTAAAAGATTAATGCACTAACAGGTGTATCTTGGGTCTGGATTTAGTATAAAAATAGGTGAGGCTCTCTTCCATGCACCACTCTTACTACATGATGCCCTGTATGACCCTCAGGACTCTAGAGAGAGTTCATGTCAGCAAGAAAGCCCCCACCAGATGCAGCCCTTTCAAGTATCCAGCCTCCAAAACCATGAGCTGAGTAAATTTTTATTCTTTACAAATTATCCAGTCTATGGAATTAAGTTATAGTAAAAGAAAATAAAGACAAGACTGCCTCTAGGAGGGATATAATGTAAGAAGCAGCAGGCAGTTCCCTCTGGGAAAGGGAGACTCCTGGGAAGGTCTTCAATGGTAGCCCATCAGCAGACAATGCTCTAGCAGCAGAGGAGTGAGGACTCATGTACTTGAGGCCCTGGGGTCTGCTGTCAAATCTACAGATGCGTATACATAGCATTTAAAACTGGCCCTGGTAAGATCATCCAGGTAATTATGATATTATCCCAAATGACTAGTGATGATCTGAAAATGCTGGGTTGTTCTTAATATTAACAAGATACTAATAATGTGATACCTAAAAGCCAACATTGGTCATTGTCAATTAAAAAAAAATCTATAAAGTTACCATGTGTAAACTGTATTCTGACATGAACTGAGGTCACTGAGTCCAGTAATTACATTCCTACAAGTTTGCTCAATATACATTCCCAATTATAATCATATTTATACAGCCATTCCTTTGAGAAAAAAAGGGCTCATACCCGAAAACATGGGAATTTGACCTTGATTTTCTCTCTCATTACTAATCATCCCCCCTTTCAAGGTTTCTTTATCCAGTTAAGAACATCTTCATTTCAATTAAGAAAAAATACCACAATCTACTAATGATTTACCAAGCTAACCTCCCTTGTGCATACCACACTTTTCACAATAGAAAGCCTTTTGTTTGTTTTCCCCAATCTTCTTTTCCCTCTGATTAACTTTGTCTCTTCTGTATGATTATATGTTGTTAGAAGGAAATAGGATTGCCTCACATATTAAGAACTTATTTATCATCTGGGAAAAAAAATCTTCATCTCAACCCTCAGTGTTGATGATTTTCTAAATACAGAAGTTAATTTTTTTACTAAGTACTTCCTCTCATGCATCTATGCTTTGTTTTGCAGATATTTAACTATTTAACAGAGGTTGGAGAAGGCAAATAAACTTGAAATGCTCTGAATCACTGCCAAGTACAAATCAATCATAAGTCAAAAGAAACACCCTTTGAAATTATAGTGTGAGTCAACATGGATATAGTAACTGTTTGCTTTCAATTTTTCAGGGATTTATCTCTTAAGAAAACAAGATATGCTGGTACAAAAAATGGTCCGTAGTGGCTGAATCACAAGACTAACTGGGCCATAGAATAGCAGCTGAAATGGTTTGCAGGTCTGCAACTATCAAATTTAGCTACATTTTATAATAACTAGAAGTGGCATCATAGGTTAAAGAATATAGAGTATAACAGCCATTAGCCTAGAAAACTTGCTTTTTATACAGTAATACTTACTATCCACCCAATAAGATGTCTGCCCTGACTTCTCAAATTATGTAAGATTTTAGAAGTCAACAAAGCCTCCTGACTTTAATAGTTACCAAAATGGTGAAAACCAGAAATACAGTATCACTGGCCAAAGAGAGCTAGGCTAAAATAGATTGCCCCTTGTTGACTAGCCAAGTGGCTGTCAAAGCCAAGGCAGGTAGGGGGTGGGGAGATAACAGAAACAAGGGGAGAATAAAGGCAAGGTGACTGAAAAAACTACAAGGCTAAATGACGAACAGTAACAGGAAGAGAAGGACAGAAAGCCAAAGGGACAACTGAAACCAAGATGTGATGGCAGGGAACAAGCAAGGCCATGACATTAAACAACAGGGAAGCACTAACCAGAACAGTGACCTTTTTAGGGGGGATGTTGGGTTATACAACTGACATCAGCTAGTCGAGACCTCTTTCTTATTAACTGTTATAATCACAGGAAATCAAAATCATGGACATGGCTAACTAATAAAGAGTGGAACTATATTCACGGCACTTTGTCTACTAAGACAGTATGTAAAACATACTGTATGTAAAACATTTTGAAATAATTCTTTCAAAAAACGAATTTCATTCATTCATCATTACCTGTATTTAAGGAATGCAACATGATTTAATATATAAACGTGTACATATAATAGATATATTCATAGTGCAATGAATACTGGTGCCAATCATGTCAACATGCTCATTACCTCATATAGTTAACTCTTACATTTTCTTGTAGTAACAGCAACAATATACATATAGTGGAATATCATTCAGCAAAAACAGGAGATAATGTAATTCTCAACAACAGGGATAAACCTAGAGGACATTATGCAAGTGAAATAAGCCAGGCACAGACAGAAAAATACTGCCTGATTTCACTAACATGTGGAATCTTAAGAAAATAACTTACTGATTTATAACTTTGTTTCTTGAATAGAGAAACTTACTTAAATTATCTGGAAAATATTGTCTCCTTCAAAGTCCTTCATTCCCTAGCTATCTTAGTGGGTGAAAAGAACCAGTCAATTTTATGGTTATGTAAAAACAGAATAAGAGCAACATAGGTTTAGTTTCTGGTACAGGTGGTCTGTGCATGTTTTGCCAAGTACCAATAACACCATTCCACTTTCCTAGTAGAAAATGTACTTCCCATGACTTGCCCAAAGAGAGTATTGTCCACTAAAAGGAGGGCAATATAAAAAAGCAACACAAACATCAAAGAGACACTTTTTAAAAAATTCTTACTTCATGATATATATATATATATATATATATATATATATATATATATTGCATTATGTATATATGTATATATGTATGTATGATTTATATAATGTCATGTACATATATATAACATTAAGTAAGAGAAGAACCCCTATATTTGGAGAAACTTGTCCAGAATCCACATAGGCTATATGCTCATTGAGTTGTATACTTATGTAATTCATTCATACTAACTTTTAGAGATGAATGTTTGTTCTATAATCTGAGATTCACTGGGAACTTAAAGATCATCTTACTATTTGTGGCTTGCCAACCTTTCCTCTTCTGCAATCAAAACTAGGAAATGTGATGCTGACAGAATCACAAGTGTTCTTACCACAAAACTTTAAAAAAAGAAAGAAAAAGAAATTGGTGGTGTGAAGTGACTGATATGCTCATTAGCTTGCCTTTGAAGATTGTTTCACAAAGTATATGTATATCAAAACATGATATTGCATACCTGCACACCAATTGTATATAATTGGTATCTGTCAATTATTGCTCAATAAAGAGAGCAAAAATAGTCTTCAGGTTGCTACAAACATTCTGCAAAGACACTACCTAACCCAAAGAAACTTTATGGAAGAAAGAATATTTTTAATCACATATTTTTAATTACATAGCATATGACACTTAATACACATTTAGGAAAAATTTTCTCACTTTCCCAGTCAATTTTATGTTTAGAATTGTATAAGATTGTAATATACAACATCCCATTTTAGTGATGCTAATATAAAAGAGAAAAATGTTCAAAAATGTTTAGAAAGCATCCTCTATGCCATGTTGCTTTTAGTAAGCATGATATGACTCATACTATATCTACATCTGGGTCACAGTAAGCAATATCACAGGAAAGTCCAGTTGTATGTGTGTGACGAGGGGAGCAAAGGGAGAGGGATGAGAGGAAAAAGACAAGAGAAAGGAGAATTGAACTCAGATATATTCTGAAGCTCAAATTCTGAAGTTAAGGGAAGGAGTCAGTTCTCATTATTCTTAATCTTCCCTACAAGCAAGCACAATACTTCAATTTACTAGTGGTCACTCAGAAAATGTCTGAATAAATATTTTGATAAATGAAAAATTCCCAGTAAAATCATACAGTGGAGTACTCATACTATTTACCTTCAAAGCTGAGGGCATTTAGTTAAATTCTATATTATTTATATATTAGACTCGCTTTTTTAATTAGTAAGTTGCATTTGTGTTTTAATTTTAAGGTTTTAATTTTTCTCCACTGAACTTTTCTGAAATTAACACATGTAAATTGTTCAAATTAACAGGTTTCATTGTGAAGTTTCCATATATGTATATATCATGCATCAGTCATGTTCACCATCACTTCTACCCTCTCATGTCTTTCCATCTCCCCCATATTCTCCCAGTCCTCTTCCTGTTTACTAATAGTCCCTCTTCTACTTTTAGGTCTCATTTTTAATTTTTATGGTTTTAGTTTTCACATATGAGAGAAAACATATGTGATATTTGTTTGTTTTCCCAGGTCTGGTTTATTTTGCTTAGTTCTCTCCATCCTGCAAATGACATGATTTGGTTCTTTAATTCTTATATGTATTAAAATTTCTAATAAATATAAGTGATGAGAGTAGGCACCCTGGCGTTCAGTATTAGATATGGGTTTGTCACATATAGTCTTTTTTGTTGTTGAGGTATGATCCTTCTGTAACTAATTTTATCACAATTTTTATCATGAAGGGATGTGGAATATCACCCAAAGCTTATTCTGTATCCACTGCAGTGTTCACAAGTTTTTTTTTATTCTTGATATTATTTATGTGCTATATTTATTGATTTTTTGTAGGTTGAACCATCTTTACTTGCCTGGAGTGAAACCAATTTGATCATGGCATATGCTCCTTAATGTGCTGTTGAATTTGATTTCCAAGTATTTTATTGAGGTTGGTTTGTTTTTCAGTACTGATAACTGAATGCAGGGATTCATGCATGGAAAGCAAGCACTATATCATAGAGTGATGTAGCCCTTTTCATTAATTTTTAACTTTGAGACACAGTCTGATTAAATTGCCCAGGCTGGCCTCAAATTTGTAATCCTTCTACTTCAGCTTCCCAAGTATTTTAGATTATAGGTATGTACCAATAGCCAAGCTATTCAGGAATTTTGCATCTAAGTTTACCAGGGATATTGATCTGTAGTTCTGGTTTTGGTGGCAGGCTAATATTAGTTTCATAGGATGGCTTTAAAAGGCTTTCTATTTCATAGGATAGACTGGTGAGCTTGCTGTTAGTTCTTTGGAAGTCCAGGGAAATCCTGGCATTTTCTTTGTTGAGAGATTTTCGTTATTAATTCTGTCTCATTTCTGGCTATTGGTGGATATGTTTTTTTTTTTTTTTTTTTAATTCTCTTGGTTCAATTTTGATAGGTCATACATGTCCAGAAATTTGTCCATTTCTTTTAGATTTTTCAATTTACTTGAATACAGTTTTCCAAAATATTCTCTAATGATTTTTTGAATTTCAGTGGCATCTATTGCAATATCTCCTTCTTCATCTTTGATTTAAATTTTTATTTTCCCCTCTTTCTTTTGGTTATGTAAGCTAATAGTTTGTCAATTTTGTTTATCTTTTCAAAGAACCAACTCTTTCATTGATCCCTTGCATTGTTCTTTTAGTCCCCATTTTATTTTATGCTCTGATCTTTGCTATCTCTTTCCATCTACTACTTTGGGTTTAATTTGTTCTTCTTTTGCTGAGATACATTATTAAGCTATTTATTTAAAATCATTCTGCCTTGTAATGCAAAAAACAACAACAACAACAACAAAGTACATGTATAAAGACATGAATTGGCTTGAACATACTTTATATACAAAGATATGAAAAATCATTCTCTATATGTGTAATATGAATTGTAATGCATTCTGCTGTCATGTATTTTAAAAAATAAAATCAATCAAATGTGAAGGAGAAGGAGGAGGAGGAGGAGGAGGAGGAGGAGGAGGAGGAAGAAGAAGAAACCATGCCTGTCCACCATCCTCCCGAGTGCCTGGCACAGGATGCCATACCTGAGGCACAGGTTGAACTCAGTGTGTATTTTCTGATGAATAAATGATATATCTGGCAGATGATCCTAAAAAAATAAAATAAAATCATCTGCCTTTATTTACTTATTGTTTGGTTTTGGGGTTTTTGTTTTTGTTTTAATGTGAGCATTCATTTCAATAGATCTCCCTCTCATTACTGCTTTTGCTCTAAACCACAGGTTTCATTCAGTATGTTGAGATTCCATTTTCATTTGATTTTAGAAATTTCTGAATTTCCTCTCTGGTTTCTTCAATGACACACTATTTGCTCAAAATGCATGTTGTTCAATCTCTATATGATTGCAGAATTTCTGTACTTTTCTCTTGCTGGTTGATTCTTGCTTCATTCTCTTTTGATATGATGAAATATAAGACATTATTTATATTTTTTGAATTTGTTAAAAACTTGTTATACAGCCTAATATATAATATCATTTGGAAGAAGTTCCATATGTTGATTTAAAGAAAAGGATTATTCTGGATCATTTCAATTGGATAATCTATAGATTTCTATTAAGTCCATTTGATCTATAATACAAATTAATTCTGATGTTTGTTTGTTGACTTCTTTTTTTTTGGTCTGGATGATCTATCTATTGACAAAAGTGGCATACTGAGGGCTGGGGCTGGGGCTCAGCAGTAGCACACTTGCCTGGCATGTGTAAGGCACTAGGTTTGATTCTCAGCACCATATATAAAAAAATAAAATAAAGGTCTATCAACAACTAAAAAATATATTTTAAAAAGTGGTGTATTGAAGTCATTCACAATTATTATATATAGTTCTATCTCTCTTTATGTCAAGTAGTTCTTGTTACAGAAAATTGGGTGCTCTGACATTCATTGTATATAGATAGTCATTATCTTCTTGACCAATTGTTCTCATTTTTGGTATGTAGTCACCTTTGCCTCCTGATTTTTTCATAAAGTCTATTTTGTCAGTGCATTTGTTTTATTTTCTTGAAATATCATTTGCATCATTTCACTTTCAATCTGCATTTGTCTTTGCAGTTGAGGTGAACTTGCACGCTGCATGTTATGCTTTAGATATGAGATGTCCACCAAAAACTTATGTGTGAGACAATGCAAGAATGTTCAGAGATGAAATGATTAGATCATGAACATTTTAACCTAATTAGTGGATCAACCAATGTATATCAACTAATATAATAAATATGGACTATACTGGGTGGTAAACACAGGGAGGTAGAATGTGGCTGGGGGGAATAGGTCACTGGGGGATGCCTTTGGGGTTCATATTTTGTCCCTGCTGAGTGGAGCTCTCTGTTTCACAGTTGCCATGTTCTGAGCTGATTTATTTCTTTTTTTTTTCACCTTGTTCTTTATTTATTTTTACTTCTTACATACATGACAATAGTGCAATGCATCACAATCATAATTATCCATTCACATCACAATTTTTCGTAACTCTGTATATAAAGTATGTCCACGCCAAATTATGCCATTATACATGAGCTCTCTTTTTTGCATTACAATTCTTAATATACCTTTATACTACAATTTATCATATATCTGTTTGTATATAAGGTATGTTGACACCAAATTCACACCTTCATACTTGTATTTTGTATAATGATGAGGGTCTCCTTCCACCATCCATGCTATTCCCCTTCTCCCTCCCTTTCTCTCCCACCCCTATTCCCTATCTAGAGGTAATCTTCCAATACTCCCTTCTACCATGAGGTTCTGCCTCATCTCAGACCCAGTGGGGTCGGTTAATCATGGACTCAACCTCTAAAACCTTGAGCCAAAATAAACTTTGCCTTCTCTGAGTTGCTCTTGTTGGGTATTTTAATCACAATGATGAAAAAGGTAACTAAGACACAGCATATTGTTGGTTCTTGTTTTTTTAAACCATTGTGGTTGATTTATCCAATCAACCTCTTTTAATTGGTAAATTGAGATGATTTACATTCAGGAGTATTATGGAAAGGTGTGGACTTCTGGGCACTTGACTGATTTTTTTTTCTGGTTGTTTTGAATATTCTATATATATGTTTCTCTCTTATTCATCTTTTACATTTGATGATTGACTATATTAGTAATGTTTGCTTCTCTCCTATATTCCATTTGCATGTCCATTGTTTTAATGAGATTTATTCGTTCTCATGCTGTCATGATCATGTACATTATTTTTTCCCCCTTGTCAGCATGTAGAGTTCACTATGGTATCTTCTGAAATACTGAGTTAGTGGTCATGAATTCCCTTAATTTATGCTTACCTTGGAAGGTCCTTATTTCTGAAGGGTAATATTGCTGGCTATATTACTCTTGATTTGCAACTATTTTCTTTTAAGACATGAAATACATTTTCTGTGCCCTTCCTGCCTTTAGGGTTTCTTCTAAGAAATCTGTTTTTAATCTAATGGGCTTGCTTTTAAATGTGATTTGGTCCTCTTGTACCTTTTAATATTTTTTCTTTGTCCTATACTTTTAGCAATTTAGCTATAATATGTCATGGGCAGGTTATTTTCTGGTCATCTCTTTCAGAGTTCTTGATGCCAGATCTTTCTTAAAATTTGGGAAGTATTCTACTATTATTTCACTGCAGGTTATCTCTGCCTCAGCCTGTGGCTCTTCTCCCTCCAGTATGCCAACAGAGCAGATCTTTGGCTTTAATGGTGCTCAGATATCTTGAGTGCTCTCTTCATTCTTGTTTTTATTCTGTATTGCTATCTGAATGCAAATTTAGTGTCCAGTAGTTTTCAAGCTCCACTATTCCTTTGATTGATTTAGTCTATTGTTGGGGCTTTCAACTGAGTTTGTTTGTTTTTTAAATCTGACTTGAGTTTTTCATTTCCAAGACTTCAATTTTTTTTTTCCAAAATCTCTATTGAAATGCTCATTCACATTCTATACTATCTTTCTTAGTTCATTCAGCTATTGGTTTTTCTTCTCTTGGATTTCATTGAGCTTTTCCAAAATCATTATTTGAATTCTTTATCCAGCATTTCATCCACTTTAGTACCTCTGAAATCTGTTACTATGGTGTTACTAACTTTACGACATTACATTTTAATGCTGTTTTTTCATATTTTTTAGATCCTATGTTGAAATTTGTGCATCTATTGGTATGGCTATCTCTTCTACCTTTATGCGAGGATCCTCTTGGTAAGCAATGTTCTCTTGATAAAGTGTCTTTGGGTATCAGTTTTCTGTGTAGTTTTGAGTTTTATTCCAATTGGACTTCATAGTACAGTCTCCCAATGGCTTCTGTGGCTGTATTTAGAATCTTTTGGCAAAATGTATACAATGTCAGGGTATGAGGAGCCTCCTTTTTCTGTCAGTCTCACAAGAGAGAGTCCTTCTGGTAATTCAGGCAGGTGTGGTATAGGCAGTGGGATAAGTGGGGTGAACCTGTTTTTGATACTCTGGTCGATGGGAGTGGAAGCACCTAGCAGGTGATAGGGGTTTCTCAGATACAGTTGATACTGATTGAGTTACTTGAAAACAGTTCTGGTACTGGCTTTTCCAGTCATTATGAAGGTCCTGAATCTTTTATTCTCTGTTCAGATACTAGTACCCTGGTGTTTCATGGGGAGATGCAGAGTCCAGGGTCACAGCTCCCCTCTGTGGCACTTATCTCTAGTCTTTTAAAAAATGTGCAATCTAATAGGGTGAAACAGTTATGAGTGCTGATGATCTTCATAAGTTCAGTGTCCAGACAGTTTTTGTGTTACATGTCTGTTATTGCTATGGGGGTGAGTGTCCAGGAGCAAGCCATAAGATTCCACTTGTTATGCCTGGTTGGGGATAGGTCATTGGCTGGGAAAGTCCCCCCCCACACACACACACACACACATCTTTTCTTTAAGTTGAAGTATCACCAAGTTTTGAGCAGGACTAGGTTGTGCCTGCAACAAAGTGCACTTCCTCTCAGTTGAGCCAGGATTGTAGTTCAGTGGCTGAGGACCCACCCAATGGGTCCAAAGTCCTGGACTCAATTCCCAGCACCACAAAGAAAAACCAAATAAATAAAAAGCAACAGAAAAACAATAGAAGACAGGGGAAAATGTGATGTAGAATAAAATAAATTTAAAATGATAACAGTAACAATTTTTAAAGGGAAAAAAGAAAAAAATAATAATTAAAAATTTCCAAGAAAAAAAAAGAGAGAAATGGAAAGCAGATGTGAAACTGAAATAGGAACAAAGAATAAAAGGGGAAGAAAAATAATGAAGGAGTAAAAATTTTTTTAAAAAAGCTAGAGAGATAGAAAAAGAGACACAACAAGCAAACAAACAAACAAAAACAGCTTCAACAACAAGAATAAAAATATTAATAGAAATCAAAAACTTCCTCTCCATCCAGGTACTTGAAAGGAACCTCGCCACCTATGCAGATCAAAGCTTCTCTCTGAGTCTTCTTGGGCTGTGAATTCCACAGACAGAGCAAAATTTAGGAGTTATTCATCCCCCTTTTCTTTCTTGCCTGTTGACTAGCAGAAGTGATTTGTAGCTGAACCAGTTGCAATTCCTCTCAGCTGCTCTGCTTCCTGGAATGAGCTAACTTAGAGAGTGAAACTCCCCCAATAAAGATTCCTTCTGGAACTTTTTGAGCTGCACACTCCTGGGGTGGGAAAAATGCCAATATCACAGTATGTCAGTGGTCCAGCGGAAGGCTGAACTCACCTGGCAAAAACTCTGAGGGTTTTAGAGCTGCAGTCTTCAAGGGCAAGGTTAACATCAGTGCTGCAGCTTTTGTCAACTGTCTTGGAATGAGGAATCCCCCTAGGATTCTCTCCAGAACTTTGTGGGCTGCTTTCTCTGAAAGTGGGGCCAGCACTGGCTCTGCAGCAAATCTCTCACCAACCCCACCAGCCAAGGGAATGGCAAAAGAACTACACTGGGAGAAGGAAAGGTGGGACCTGCAAGATTCACTTTGCATGACTGGTGCTACCAGACTTGGTTCCCTCAGAAAATCACACAAGACTGTTCACACCCCCAGGCTCTTGACAGCAGGACACTCAAACTGCTGATTTTAAAAGAAAGTGCCTTCCATTCCCCCTCATTTTTCATCACATAGGATTCTCAGTTGGTCTAAGTCACAGTCCCTCCTCCAGGGCAAACTGACTCTTAGAGTGGCCACCTGCTGAGCCACATATTGCCAGGGAGAGGAGGGGGCAGGTGGCGGGAGATAGGAAAATGCAGGAACTCTTGAACCTCAGGGCTATAACTCACACAATAAGACCTTTATTCAGATGACTGCCAGTTACAGCACTGTGAGAATATATCAGGAAGTACTAAAACTCTCTCCAGAGCCAGCTCACCATGCAAACTCTGTTTATTCTTCTGTAGGATGGCAAATTCTGTGCTAGAGGGAGAACCTCACTTACACACCCTACCCCCACAGATGACGGGTGCCTTCCCTCCAGCTGGATGCTCGGTTTTTCCCACACTTCCACTATCCAAAAACTCTGGTTGTCTCTAAGTCTCTGTCTCTTGACTATTACATTCCAGCACTCTCCCATGGACATCCACCCTATCATGCAGCTATACTTCTGTTGCTTTGATTTTAACTTGTGAAGACTTGTTGCCTCTAATCCTCCACCTTGAATCTTAATGACTCACTTTTATAGAGAATAATATGATATAATTATAATATACCAAAGGAGAGAAGGACCAGGTTAGTTTTTGTTCTCCCAAGATTACTTTTGTTTGAAAACTCTAAACATTTGTAATTCAAAAATAACTGACTTTGATAAATGTAAGTTAGGTCTATACTTGATAATTTGTGATAATCATAACTGGGGTCACAGCATTTTTGAGAGTTACCAATATTTATATTGATGTAACATGTAAAAATTGAAACCTTAACAGTAATGTTTTAAAATATAGATCTGATCACCTCCTTCCCTTTGTCTACAAGATGTTAAAATTCTTAACCCATTACATGAGGTCCTTGGTTCTCATTTTTATGTCCAGGTCCTTTGGAACAAAATGCTATCAATATTAACCATCTAATGTACCTGCCTAGCACATATCTTATTTTCTAGAGGGCATTTATTAATATGCATTAAATAAATTACTGTAAATTGAATTAAATCAATAACGAATTCAGGCATAATTATATGTAACTAGTATGATGTCATGTATGTATCTGACCATATTTATTGTTTAAGTAATCTGAATTTTAAAGCCATTTTACAGGGCTTCTGTTGAGGCATTTTAAACAGTAAAGATTAAAAGTAAGGGACAATGATTATACACATATACATTCATTTAGCTTTCATATATTCATATAAATAAACATGAATATCATATTAATAAATATACTAATGTACTAATAAAAATTATTTTTATATAAATATTTATATAAATAAAAATTTCCAATATGTGGAAGGAAATGTAGAAACCTGAGAGCTGAACTTATCTAAATAATTATGAGTGAGAACAAATAAAATTTTTTTAAAATGAATATGAAAAGAAAACATAAGAGATTTCTACTCATACACAAGCTACAATTAGTACTTAAAATAAGCCATATGTTCATTTAAAACCACAATAGATAAAAATATTGTCTAATTTAAAATGTCAAGTTCATGGACTGAATGCATAATCTAAAGATTCCAATCAAGTTAAGTGTTTCAGGGACTATATTAAAACACAGTTTAAATAGCAAAATAGAATCTAGATTAGTGTTCAGTAAAATAATTTTAAGATATATGTCAAGACTCTCTGTACATAATACAATTTTAGAAATTAAGGTAAATCATTCTGAGTTCTAATTTAAACATGTTTTAAATGTCTTTACATTGAAACATTTTATAAATACATTGCAAGTAAAGCATTATAAAAAGTCATACCTGCAAAAGTGTTGTTCTGTGGAGCTTCAGTGCCCCCTTCTGGTGGATTTTAGCAAAGCATCCTGAACAATAATCTTCACCA
The DNA here is from genome assembly GCF_047511675.1 of Marmota flaviventris. Taxonomy (NCBI): domain Eukaryota; kingdom Metazoa; phylum Chordata; class Mammalia; order Rodentia; family Sciuridae; genus Marmota; species Marmota flaviventris. The sequence continues at coordinate 99,040,540 of NC_092505.1, read as the reverse complement.
CATTCAAGGCATACCTTAAAATATATACATGTATTAAAAACCATACAATCTTATTGTAGTAGGATTTGAGAAAATGCTTAAATAAAGAAATCACTGTTCTCACACTATTCCTCAAATTACGTACTTACATGTCATCTGAATTGAGAAGCCCGCTCCCCCACCAAAAAAAAAAAATCTTAATATTTAACCATTTGAAGAAAACTAGCTGTAAATGCTAATAACTTTCATGTCAAAATAAATTTTAACAGTTGTAATTTAAGTGTTAAGTTTATATGTTAAGATGTATGTGTGTCAAAACTACAACTATCTTATATTTGATAAAGGGGCTAAAAGCATGCAATGGAGGAAGGATAGCATCTTCAACAAATGGTGCTGGGAAAACTGGAAATCCATATGCAACAAAATGAAACTGAATCCATTTCTCTCGCCATGCACAAAAGTGAATTCAAAATGGATCAAGGAGCTTGATATCAAATCAGAGACACGCCGTCTGATAGAAGAAAAAGTTGGCTACGATCTACATTCGGTGGGGTCGGGCTCCAAATTCCTCAATAGGACACCCATAGCACAAAAGTTAATAACTAGAATCAACAAATGGGACTTACTCAAACTAAAAAGTTTTTTCTCAGCAAAAGAAACAATAAGAGAGGTAAATAGGGAGCCTACACCCTGGGAACAAATCTTTACTCCTCACACTTCAGATAGAGCCCTAATATCCAGAGTATACAAAGAACTCAAAAAATTAGACAATAAGAGAACAAACAACCCAATCAATAAATGGGCCAAGGACCTGAACAGACACTTCTCAGAGGAGGACATACAGTCAATCAACAAGTACATGAAAAAATGCTCACCATCTCTAGCTGTCAGAGAAATGCAAATCAAAACCACCCTAAGATACCATCTCACTCCAGTAAGATTGGCAGCCATTAGGAAGTCAAACAACAACAAGTGCTGGCGAGGATGTGGGGAAAAGGGTACACTTGTACATTGCTGGTGGGACTGCAGATTGGTGCAGCCAATTTGGAAAGCAGTATGGAGATTTCTTGGAAAGCTGGGAATGGAGCCACCATTTGACCCAGCTATTCCCCTTCTTGGTCTATTCCCTAAAGACCTAAAAAGAGCATGCTACAGGGACACTGCTACATCGATGTTCATAGCAGCACAATTCACAATAGCAAGGCTGTGGAACCAACCTAGATGCCCTTCAATAGACGAATGGATAAAAAAAAATGTGGCATTTATACACAATGGAGTATTACTCTGCATTAAAAAATGACAAAATCATAGAATTTGCAGGGAAATGGATGGCATTAGAGCAGATTATGCTAAGTGAAGCTAGCCAATCCCTAAAAAACAAATGCCAAATGTCTTCTTTGATATAAGGAGAGTAACTAAGATCAGAGTAGGGACGAAGAGCATGAGAAGAAGATTAACCTGAAACTGGGATGAGAGGTGGGAGGGAAAGGGAGAGAGAAGGGAAATTGCATGGAAATGGAAGGAGACCCTCAGGGTTATACAGTGGAGGGGGTAGAGAGAGAGGAGGGGAGGGGAGGGGAGAGGTGGGGAGGGGGGATGGTGGAGGATGGGAAAGGCAGCAGAGCACAACAGACACTAGTATGGCAACATGTAAATCAATGGATGTGTAACTGATGTGATTCTGCAATCTGTGTATGGGGTGAAGGTGGGAGTTCATAACCCACTTGAATCAAAGTGTGGAATATGATATGTCAAGAAATTTGTAATGTTTTGAACAACCAACAATAAAAAATTAAAAAAAAAAAAAGAGAGCAAGCCACTTATGGACTCAGACCTCTGAAACTGTGAACCCCCAAATAAACTTTTCCTCCTCTAAAAAAAAAAAAAGATGTATGTGTGTGTAGGCTTTTTTCTGAATAAATCACAAAAGAGCTAGTAGTCTAAGATAAAACTTCTTGGTATGATTAAAAAAAATCTCCACATCAAACCTTTTTCATTTTTTGACTTTTTCTTCCGTGTATGGATATGCATGGCATAATTAGTTTCAAACAATTTGTATGCTCTTCTCCTCAAAAATCCCCATATTTTCCATGAAAGGTAGTAGTGATTCTCAAAATAAATATTTGAAAATGTTCTTAGAAGATTCCCCAAAGCAAAGAATAATAAGGGGAAAAGAACATTAATGAAACAGCACCATAATGTTAAAATTTTTTTTATATTTAAAATGTAATGTGTAGTATGTATACATATATCCAATGATGTAATATACCTATTGCTATGGTGGCCCCAAACAAGACTGAAAATAATGAGAAAAGCAAACGGATTTTTTTCCATAAATGCAATTATTATGGTGCAGTTGTAGTGTTGCTTGGACACAACTGACAATATGATAAACAGATTTGCACATGGCTAAGGTCCCTCATTTTCTTCAGTAGGCCCAGGTAGGGAAGAATCACTAATAGCACAAAAGATAGCATGAAAGCTTGGGGGAGGGGGTCAGGAAGTCTATGTGAAGGAGCTAGTCCTTCTTTGAGCCCTCAGAATGTCCAGTGTCCTCCATCCTACTTCTCTCTCAAGGAACAGTAAGTATTAAAGCATCTGGATTAGGCTAGCAAGTCAGTATCTTTCCCTGGCAGACTGAAGGGGGCAATTATACATCTCCAACTGTAATGTGCACAAAAAACACCTGGGATTTTGTGACAGTACAGGCTCTGGTTCCCTAGGTTTAGAGCAAGACCTGAGATTCTGTGTTCTAGCAAGTTCCAGATGCTCCTGCTGCTGCTGGGAGCCCACACATTGAGTAACAAAGCACTAAGAGATGCATATGACAAAGAAAAGTGGGCTAAACCCTATGATAATCCCAACAGGAGATTTCTAAGTCCTCATATGATGACATGCTTATATGTAATAATATAGCCAGGTTTATTTAATATAAAATTATTAGGACAACCCCTCTCCAAACAAAAGGTTAAAGGTATAAAAAATTCTATATAACTAAAATGAAACTTTCAAGGGTTGAAAGGGGAAGCTACAGTTAAATAATAATTATCCAAAACTTTTAATGGGCACTTACTGTTCTAGGAGCTTCAGATGTTCAAAAACAATTCTCACAACAACTCTAATGAATCTCCATTATGAAGAAAAGGTGACAGAGGAACAATGATTAGAACTTTCCCTCAGTCATGTAAACTAACATAGGTAGAGCCACAATTTCACCCTCAATATCCAGCTTAAAGCTCAAGTTCTTAAATATGATACTCATTAATAATAATTTAGCCAATCACTGACCATTAATTGCAGTACTATCGTACTGAAAAAACTTGATAAAATCTGCAATCAAATAAATCTGTATTTCAAATGACTGTATGATCTGGTATTTATCAAAGTCCTTAATGCATTTTTTCTAAGGTGATTAGCTGTACAGAATGGATTATTATTATGCATTTTCATTGTTTTTTATTAGTGCATCAGAACTGGAGTTTTTACTTAATGAAGGAGAAACATAAACACTGTCTCTAGCACAGGGACCAGTCCTACCTTTCTACTCTTTCTTCAAGAACTACAGTCTCTTAGGAAAATGAGGATAAAAAACATGATTATGGGCTGGGGTTGTGGCTCAGCGGTAGAGCACTTGCCTCGCATGTGCAACACCCTGGGTTTGATCCTCAACACCACATAAAAATAATAAGTGAAATAAAGGTATTGTGTCCAAATACAACTAAAAAATATTTTTAAAAAAACATTATCATAATTCTATCTTTTTAAATACAAAATAAAGTTAAAAATTATAATTTCTTATAAATATATGGTAGTATTATGATGTTTCTAAATGTATCCTGCATAATTTTTATTTAATATACCTGTTAATATTTTAATACATGTATTACAAGTAGTTGTAAGTTTCTACAACATAATAATATAGGAATTAAGAATCAGTTTCGGCACATAATTGATTCTAAACTAAGTATTTGTTAACAGACTTTTAATGAAAGTAACCAAACAGATATTTGTAGACTAGAAATCAAATCTAGAATTGCAGAGCAAGCTTATATATTTTGTTATACAAGCATATTTGGATTTAAATTGGATTAAAATGACCGCCAACTGGAAAATCTTTTCAGGCAGTTTGTGTAACTGGCAGTAACATACTAAAAATATAGATAAGAACTCCATTCCACCACAGATGCTTCTTCCGTGATGGAATACCCAAGTGTGATTTTAACAAATCTCTTGTTGATTCGATGAATAACAGATCTGTTGGGCAAAGCCTTCAGAATCCATTTGAGTTTAATTAAGTGACTCACATTTGCCAAACAAATATATAATTGTAAAACTGTCCACTTTACTCTTGGTGTATAGAAATAGCCTAAAACCATTGGAATTTCTTGTACAACAAGAAATTGGGAAGTTTTGGATTTTTTTTTCAAAAACACACAATTCATTGTCTCTTCCCTGTGTTTCAGACATAACACTAAACGCTGAACATGCTAACTCATAATCGTCAGTAACTATGTAAAGTGCTGTTATCCCTATCTGGCGGCTTTTACAAACGAGAATACAGAGCTAGAGAGATGAAGTCATTTGCTAAAGAGCCCATAGCTAATGACAGGATTGAGATTTGAACTTCCAAAATGCAAGACCTTATTTAACTCCTATCTCTCATACTCGATTTTGCCTGTGTGTATGTATGTATGCATATGTGTGTGTATTCAGTCATAATTATATGCATAATTATATCTGATGATAGAAGCTAATAACACAAGACAACCTCAGAATTTAACACTACTATTCATTATACCAGCCTCATATGAATGTGTAGATGGGTTTTTAGCATGGGATATTGTTTTCATTTCAAATAAGAGGAAATTCTTCTTAAAATCTTAATGAACTCAAAAACAAACAAACAAAAAAAAAACTTAATGAACTCCTTCAAGAATGTTTAGGTCCTAGATCCTGTCTACTGTATAAAGCAGTTTTCAGGCCAATCCACTCTTGAATCAGGGCACACACTGTCACTCCCATATACTCTCTAGTCCAGGCCCCACGCCATGTATCCTGTGTGAGATTTCCTTCTTATTAATTTTTTCTTCTCTCTAAAAAATATAGATCCTTTATTTTCATGTCAAGTCTTGTCTACTTATGCCATCGCATTCAAGTTCATAGCCTTTAAGACGTTCTCAGCTAGACTAAGAAAAATAGAGAAAAGACTAAAATAAATGAAACCAGAGATGAAAAAGGAGATGTTACAAATAATAACAGAGCCACACAAAGGATCATTGGAGGTTATTGTCAAAAACCATACATGAAAAGATTGGATAAAAAGAAGAAATAGACAAATTCATGGGTGCATACACCTTACCAAGATTGAATCATGAAGGCATATAAAACATAAAGAGACCCATAAAAAGGAATGATATTCAATCAGTAGTAAAGAAAAGCCTAGGACCAAGCAGCTGAACTCCTGAGTTTTACCAAACATTTAAAGAACCAATTCTTTTTAAATGAAAAAACAAAAAATGAAGAGAAGGAAATTCTTCCAAACTCATTCTATGGGCACAGCATTACTCTGATACCAAAACTAGACAAGAACACAACAAAAAAAGGAAACTATAGGCCAGTCCTTGCTGAATACAACAGTCCTTGCTGTAAACAACGTCAACAAAATACTAGCAAGCCAATTATAACAACACATTTTAAAAAGTTTGCTCTCCATGGTCAAATGGAATTTATCTTAGTGATGCAAATATGGTTCAACATACATAAATAAAAAACATAATACAACACACGTCAGAAGGATGACAATCTTCTCAATAGAGGCAGAAGATATACTTGATAAAATTCAACATCCCTCTGTGACAAAAAATTCTGAGCAAATTATATATAGAAGGAATGTACCTGAATATAATAAAAGCCACATATAATAAGCCAACAGCTAACATCATATCAAATGGGGGGAAGTTGAAAGCTTTCTCTTTAAAATCTGAAACAAGACAAAGATGTCCAATTGCACCACTTTTATTCAACATACTCCTGGAAGTGCAATCAGGACAGAGAGAAACGAAGAGCAATCAAACTGGAAAAGAGAAAGTTGAGGTGTCACTGTTTGCAAATGATATGATCTCATATAGAGAATACCCCCCCAAAGGCTCCCACAAATTTAAAAAAAAATATGGGCTAATAAATAAATCAAAATAGAAACCCAGAGAACAATTCCATTTACAAAAGATACAAAACAATACCTAGGAATAAATTTAACTAAAAACATGAATAATCTCTACAATAAAAAATATAATTTATCAATAAAAAATATTGAAAAGTTCACAAAAATTGGAAAGACATCCTATGCTAATAGATTATAAGAAACAATGATTTTTAAATATCCATACTACCCAAGGCAAATTACAGAGTCAATGCAATCCCTTTTTCAAAATACCAATGACCTTCTTCACCGAATTAGCAAAAATAAGGTTTTGGGGAACGTTAAGATTTGTATGGAACCACAAAAAGAAATCAAAAGTTACAGCCTTCTTAAAAACATCAACCAGGCAGGAGGCATTATACTACCTGACTCAAAATATGCTAAACAGCTGTAGTAATCAAAACAGCATGTTGTTGGCATAAATCCAGACACAAACCACTAGAACAGAAAAGAGAGCCTAGCAGTACAGCCACACATGTATAGCCATAAGACTCTTTATGAAGATACTAGAACATGCATTGGAAAAAAAGACAGTCTTCTCAATAGTGTTGGGAATACCACGTATCCATATGCAGGAACAAAACTATGCTCCAATCTCTGACCAGGTATAAGAAGACATTCAAAATGAATTAAAAATTTCAATGTAAGATATAAAACTATAAGACCATGACCTAATGATCTATGAACTAATTAATAAACTAACTATGAAGAAAACATAAAAGAAATACTTCAGGACCCTGGAAACAGGCAAGATACCCAAAGCTTCCCCCCTGCCCCCTTGGGCAAGATACCCAAAGCTCAGAAAATGAAAGCAAAAGTAGACAAATGTGATTATATCAAACTAAAACTCTTCTCTATAGCAAAAGAAAAATAATCAACGAGTGCAGAGACTACCTACAGAATGAGAGAAAATGTTTGCAAAGCCATTCGTCTGACCAGGAGTTAATATCCAGAATATTTAAGGAAATGAAAATATTTAATAGCAAAAACAAACAAAAAATGAAACCAAATAATCTGATTTAAAAATGGCCACTCCACCCAAGTAGACATTTCTCAAAAGACATGCAAATAACCAACAGATATATGAAAAAATTTCAACATCATTAATCTTCAAGGAAAATGCAAATCATTTTACTGTAGTTAGAATGGCTATTGTCAAATAAACTAAGCAGAACAAATGTTGGTGAGCATGTAGAAAAAAAGGGAACCCTTTCACACTAATAGAGGGGGTGCAAATTAATCCACCTTTATGGAAAACAGCATGGAGACTCCTCAAAAAATTAAAAATAGAACTACTGTATGATTTAGCAATTCCACTACTGGAGATGTATTTAAAGAAATTAAATTAGTGTGTAAGAGACATCTGCGCTCCCATATTTACTGAAGCACTATTAACAATAGGTAAGTGGAAACAATGTGTCCATCAAATGAAGAATGCATTTAAAAAATGTCATACATATACATAACAGAATACTAGTCAGTCATAAAAAAAGAAATCCTGTCCTTTGAAATATCATAGATGGAACTAAGGATCATTATTCTAAGTGAAATAAGCCAGGCACAGAAGGACAAGCACCACACTATCACGTTCATATGTGGAACCTAAAAAACTTGATCTTATCAAATAAGAGAATGTTTGAGAATAGCATAGAGACTAGGAAGAATAGGGGAGAGGTAGACATGTGGAGAAGTTCACCAATGAGTACTAAAACATAGTTAGGTAGACTAAGTTTTGGTGTGACATTGCACAGTAACAGGACTACAGCTAATGACAATGTACTGGATATTTCAAAAAGCTAAAAGAAAGTACTTGGTATGTTTTTGTTTAAAAAATGATAAATGCTTGTAAAGATATATATATATTTCTACCCTAATTTAAACACTGTAAATATTTACATGTGTCAAAATATCACATCATATCCCATAAATATCTATGATTTTATGTTTTGTATTTTAAATGTTTTGATGTATTTTAATCTATCTTAAAATAAATTTAAGTTTTTAAAAAAGTGCTGGCCATGCACAGTGGTGCATGTCTATGATCCCAGTGACTTGGGAGGCTGAGGCAGGAGGATCACAAGTTCCAGACCAGCCTCTGCAACTTAGCAAAATCCTCTCAAGATACAAAAGGATGTAATTCCAGGGCACAGCACTCATGGGTTCAATCCCCAGTAAAGAAAGAATAGGGGAGGAGGCGGAAAGGAAGGAGAAGGAGGAAGAAGAGAAGGAGGAGGAAAAAAAGAAATGCTCAACAGTGTATCATATTCTCATAACATACTGACTCACAGCTCCTACATAAATCCTTTTTTAAAATCAACAGCAGACCCCAGCATCAACAAGTAAGTCTCTTTTAGCTCTCATGTTTCCAATTGAGAAATACTAGCATTTGTTTATATTTTTACACATTTCTACATAGTTCTCTAATTCCTTAAATTATTGCCTAACATCATATCAAATGAGAAAACACAATGTAATAGTAAGAACATTATAACAAGAGCCAGGACTTTCAGCTTAAGGTTGTTATTAGCATTTTTCATTAGATGTAAAGCATTCTAACACTTTAAACGCAGTTAAAACTGCCATTAAATAAACCTAAGAGTAAAACTTTAAGTCAGAAATGATTATGTGTAAGTTCTCTGAAACAAAAACATAGTGTAAAAATACATTATAATACAGCTATAGTCATTGAATTGGTGAAGGGGGAAAGTGCTTCTAATATTGTATAATAGTATAAATTGCAAAGGATCCTATAGTATCCTCAATGTTAACCAAAAGGAAAATACATCCAAATGAAGGGCAAGTCTATATGAGGGGATAGTTGTAAAGAACTGGTCATTCCACAAGTATTTGTTGAGTTCCTATCACACTGCAAGTGTAGTTCCAGGTGGCTGATATCCAGCAGTGAACATAACTAAACCCTACCATAATGAAATTCACACAGTGGGTAAAAAATAAACAAATGTGTATGAAGTGGTGATAAATGCTATGTAGATGAATTAAGTAGACTTGCAAAACTAGAGACTGAAACTCAGCTTTTGCTCTTATAAAAGGCTGCAGAGTAGATAACATGAATTGATATTTATGGATTTGAGGAGACTGAGAGAAAAATATTTGTTGGAGAGAAGTCAGAGGTTCAATTTTGAGCCTATTAGAAATTCAAGCATAAATGTTCAGAAAGTAGTTTGAGTGACACATTCAGGAGCAAGGTATGGAATAAATGTGTAAATTTGGGATTCATCAATGTAGAAATGGTCTTTAAAGCCAAGGGTTTGGAACAAATTACCTAAAGAATATGAATAGATAAAGGAGAAGTTTGAGAACTGAATCCTATGGCATGTCAACACTAAGACGTCAAGAAGAATACAAAACCCCAGAAAAGATGGAGAATATGAACACCTAGAAAATGAAATGAAACCAAGAAAGCCTGGAGTCTCAGGAAGCCACGCGAAGAAAGTCACAGATGCGGAGAATAATACAGTGTCAAATATTCCTAGTAAAGTAAGAGCTGAGAATTGAACACTGTATTTAAGAATGTGGAAGTCACTGGAGCACTTGATAGGTACAGTTGGTGGATACTAGCAGAGAGTCAAGACTGAATGAAGAGAGTTCCAGAGACAATGGGAATCCAGCAATTATACTTCTGGGTACAGATCCCAAAGAAATAAAAGCATTGTTTTGAAGAGATATTTGTACACCCATGTTCTTAGTGGCATTACTCATTATTTCCAAAAGCTAGATGCATCCCAAGTTTCCATCAGTGAATTTAATAAATCAAATATGGTACACACAGAGAGTGAAATGGAATTCAACCTTAAAAAGAAAGGAAATTCTGAGCCATGCTGCAAAATGGTTGAATCTTCAGGACATTATGCTAAGTTAACAAAAGACAGATACTATTTGATTCGGTTACATGAGGAACCCAGAATAGTCAAATTCATACAGACAGAAAGCAAAATGGTATTTATTAGGGCTTGGGGGATACGAAAGTGGTGAGCTATTATTGACTAGAAATGGAATTTCAATTTTGCAAGATGGATGTGAACTCTGGGGATAGATGGTGGTGACGACAGCACTACAGGCATGTACATAACACCACTGAACCTGACACTTATCGCGGAGGGGAAATTTTATGATTTATTATCATATATTTTAAATGTTCAAGAAATTGGCATTAATGAAGAGCTATAGAACTATCAAAAAGCACTATTATCTGTACTTTTTTCATTTCATGTCACAAATTTTAAGAGAAATTATGTTATTTGAAAGAGAAATAAAAAGACTAGCACACAAATATCCATAGCAGCCTTAAACATAAAAGAAAAAAAAAACCTAAAACCCAAAGGTTATTCAAGATGACAATGGATGAACAAATACAATGCAAGACTACTTAGTAATATAAATTGAACAAACTACTAATTGGTTTAACAGCATGCATTTATCTCCATGTGGAGCTAAAGAAACCAAGAAATATATATATATATATATATATATATATATATATATATATATACACATTATATCATTTTATTTACCTAAATTCAGGAACTAACTCTGTGGGATTAAAAAGCAGAATAGTGGTTGCCTAGGAATGTATTAGAAAAGGAATGTGGGCACTTTCAAAGGGTTAAGGAAATATTCTGTAATAAGCTTGTCAACAGGGTACATTGTATATTTAAGGTCTGTCTACATGGTAAAAATAAATTATGCCTCATAAAAATAATGAAGAACATAAGGGGAGATATGAGAGCAAGAATGGAAAACTTTTTTTTTTGCCAGGGCGGGTGGGCACCATGGATTGAACCCAGGGGCACTAAACTCTTAGCTGCAACCCAGCCCTTTTCTTTATTTTACTTAAAGACGGGGTCTTGCTGAGTTGCTTAGGACCTCACTAAGCTGCTGAGGCTGGCTTTGAACTTCGAATCCTCCTGCCTCCATCTCTCAAACTGCGGGTATTAAAGGCATGCACCACCATGCCTGGAAAGAATGGATAACTTTTTAGAAGAGTTTTATTCTAATAGGACACAAAGAAAAATTTAGAAGTCAAAAAGAATTTTTGTTATAGGTTTGATGTCAGTTTTGGTTTTAGATGGGAACTACTATAGCATGATTATGTGTTGATAGGCAAGATTTACAAAGGTGTCCTTAAATAAGAATGAGAGTATACAATTCAGGGAAAAGGAGAGCTGTTGACCTTATCTGCCAGTATGCACACTAATGGGAAGAAGGTACATGGCTATTGCAGCAGATGAAGTTGGGAGGTGTAGAAGAACTCGAGAAAATTCTATTCCGACTGTTTATGATAATGTACATACTAGTAGAGCAGATTTGTTCTCACACTGTCCACAAATCTTCCCTTTTATCTTGGGTTTTTCACTTCCAGAGGAATCTTCCATTATATACTTAGCTGGTTGTTTCACTGGTTCTTGAAAAAAGAAATATCAGGCCAATCACTTTAAAATATGTTGTTTAGTTTTCTGATTATTAATAAAGTAATGTAACTGTGCACATTTCTAAATTCTCAGAAAGTACTTAGATATTATTGATAAGAATGACATGTAGTCAAATCTAATGTTAGTTGACTATAGAGTCCATAGGAGCCCCTGCCTACACCTGTGAGCACAGGGCTTTATATATCCACCCATGTCCACTCTGCTTAAAACTCATTGAACGAAATACTCAGAATCACAGAATGCTAAAAAAAAGTGTCCTTAACAGAATTCCTATGACATTTCCCTATTCCTGTGGGTCAAACCAAAGCCCACATGAACAAGTTTCTAAACATGCATAATATTGTACATTTATAATAAATGTTATATTTATATAAACATATTTAATAAACAATGTAATATGTATACATATATGTATATAAATTTAGAATTTATTCTACCAAATTATGTTAACTACTAAAAATTAAATTAGTTTATCCTCTAGAAAATATCTTATTTCCTTTGAAATCATTATAAATGCATTTTGGTTTTTACTATTTTTACAGAAGTTATTAAAATATAAAGCAATTTAAAAATGTTCTTGTAATGTCTTAGAGTGATATTTTAATTTATAATTTTATACTGCTAAATTATCTTTCCTGTTAAAAGATCACCTCATTAAAGTTTAAGGAACAGAGCTATGAAAGTCCTCACTTTTGAAAAGTATTATTATTATAATCATATTCAAACTTGACATTTTTTGACATAAAATAAAGCCCCATGAAAAAATCTGAATAAAATTTGTTTTGAAATCAAATGTCATCATTTTGGGGATGTGAAATTTTATACTGAATGAACAATTTTAGCACTTTATATGTAATTCAAATGTGAAGGAAAATGGGAACTGTATCTTTAGCATCTAATAATACAGTGGTAAACTGTTTACCTTGAATCTGCTGTTTCAGTAATTTTAATTTCACTTTTCCTGTAGAAAGCTGTAATAATAAGATAAATACTATTTGTCAGGTATATGTTCTCAAAGAAAATTTAAATAACTAACAAATATTTGAAAGCTGTACCATTTTGGTACATTTGTACAAAAATTAATAGTGAAAGAATAACAAAAACAACAGAAGATCATCATCAAAGCATATATTGATCTTTTAACTAATTTCAGAGAAAAATGCATAAACAAGCAAAGAAATTTTACAAATACTGTACATAAAAATCAGTTTTTAGAAAACAAACCAGAACTTATTTTTAAACAAAAACCATTATATTTCATCACGAAATGATTTTAAGAAAGTGCTAGTATTCAAATATCATAAAGGTGCAGTAAGTCTTTTCTATTTCTGTGCTTTCTGAAGCACACACAGTCAGTCTAATATTTGTATAGTCTGAATCTAAACTGAATTCTGACTGAGTTATTCTGCTTACAAAACTGTAGAAGCCGATACTACTATCTTATTTGCCCAACATTAAGGAACCACATGTTTTAGTAAAATAATCTTAACCTTAAAATATATTATCTATCATCTATCTATCACATTTTAGCTCAAAAAATGGAGTAAATAAGATTAACTATTGATTATTTCAAGTAAGTAATCACTTGAAATCCTTGGTTTTTAACATTTTATGAAACAACACAGAGTTGCCAATGGAGTGTATTTGCCTGGGTCTTACTAAAACCAACATTTAAAGTACACAAATGAGCATGGAGGATGTTTTGCATTTATACAGACACTGTCAATTCATGCCCAGTTTTCAATTTGCAATTTTCATGCTCAATTGCCCAATTTGTACATGAGAATATGAGAACAATGGCTGCCTCCATATCTATGGCTGTACAAACTGCAGTCATTTTTGAAAATTTAAGCCTAATTATTCTCCGTGGTTTTGCTCCGAAGAGGCATTTATTGTTCATATTCTTTGAAGTAGCTACTCAGATGTTTTCTGTACCAAACACAGCAGAAAAGAAAATAGGATTGAAATAATCAATTTCTATATGAATCACACTTTTATTTTTAAGTTGGTAATGTTATACAAGTTACAGATAATTTAATCTCATTTTCATAACTAAATTATCCAATATGATTGCCTTAATGATACATCTGAATTACAATATGAACAGCATTGCTGGTCATAGGCAACTTGGACAGAATGAAGAGATGTGTCAAAGCAAAATGAAACAATTATTAAAAGAAAATTTTATAATTTCTTTTTATTACTATGCTTAATTTTTTCTGTTCTATGAATGTAGCCATATATACTTTAAATTATTAAAGTTGCAAAAAAATATTTCAGTAAACTAGCTGCTAGCTGCTATTTTTAGGTAAATACAATCCCTTCAAGTCGGATTTTTTATTTGTTTGGGAACCAGTTGGGTGGTAGAGTAGGATTAGACTAAGGATACATATGTACATGCTCATATGCATACTTTTTTTAAAAAAAATTTATTTATTTATTTATTTAATATTTATTTTTTAGTTATCGGCGGACACAACATCTTTGTTTTCTATGTGGTGCTGAAGATCGAACCCGGGCCGCACGCATGCCAGGCGAGCGCGCTCCCGCTTGAGCCACATCCCCAGCCCCATCATATGCATACTTATACACACACATATATATACACTTACAATTATGTGCATACATATATGTACATACTCAGCATCAAGAATTTAATGATCTACTCCTATGTCTTGTTAACCCACTTGTGCCTCTACTATTGGGTGCTGAAGGAGTGCTTTTAGGGGCCAGGGCAGCACAACTGGACATTTTGTTTGAGCCAATAGAGTCAAGCCATGCTGTTGACCTCATTCTCCTAGTGTCACAAATGTCCCCAACTAGACCCAAACTCCAAGCCACAGTTTCAGATAGTCTCACTGTAAGGTCCTTGCGTAGCATCTGGACAGCCATCTTAAGTGTCAGCTGCCATTTTAAGAAAAAATTTTGCTTTCCCACCCAAGGGCCTTTCTGAGAAAGCCTCCCCCACTCCCTCATACCAACCCTACCATTCACCACCCACATGAGGACCTCCTGGCTCTAATCCCTGAGCCTGCCCAATAAAAGTCCAGAACCCCAAGACTGTTTTGCCTCTCTCTATCTATGGAGAGATGTGCTTTTATTTATCTACTCTGACAAATAACTCCTATGTGTATCTCTGCCTGGTCTCCATCTTTAATTTCTCCCTTGCCCGTCTCCCGGTTCCTCACCTTCTTTTCACTTATTCCCAGCCCAATTTGCTACTGAAGGTTTATCACTGTCTACTGGTAATTTTTCCATCCAGGCTCCCCTACTGTTATGGTTTGGATGTGAGGTGTCCCCCAAAAGCTCATGTGTGAGAAAATGCAAGAGAGTTCAGAGGAGAAATGATTGGGTTGTGAGAGTGTTAAACCAATTGGTGATTTAATCCCCTAGTAGGGATTAACTGAGTGGTAATTTAAGTGGTAGGGTGTGGCTGGAAGAAGTGGGAATTGGGGCACGGCATTGGGTATATATTTGTATCTGCTCAGTGGATTTTCTCTCTGCTCTCTGATCAACATGTGAGCTGTGTCCCCGTGCCACACTCTTCTGCCAAGATATTCTGCCTCACCTAGAGCCCCAAGGAATGGAGCTGGTCTTCTATGGACTAAGACCTGTGAAACTGTGAGCCCTCTAATAAACTTTTCATCTCCTACAATTGTGATATCAGGTCCTTGAATCACAGCAGCAAGAAAGCTGACTAAAACACTTACTAATCCACCGAACCCCTATTAATAGTCATTTAACTATCTTGTGCTTTAATCCTTCCTGAAAAATATTTCCCTCCAAGTGTCACATTGACTGAAACCCACCTTTTGTTCAATACCAGTTTCTCCAAAGCACTTCCACAGGAACTAGCTCCTTTTTCACTTTATTTCGCTCACCAGACAAGGAGAAAAATTTCTCCGGAGTGCTATTTCCAGAATATTGTTCCATCATCATTCAGCAAAGTCACCTCTACTGAAGGTCCCATCGTCCACTTGTCGACTTTACCAATACCTAGCATTACTTTCCACCTAAACTTCAGCAACCTGCTCAGTGTTTCTATTCATCATATTTCTGGATGATAATGTGGGGCACTTTGGTGTCCATGTTTACTTGACATCTTGGTACTGAAGACCCCCCACCAGCATGCTGACTGCTGTGAACAGCTGAATGCCTTTTCAGCTGCCCCACCATTGTGACCAAATCCTGCACCAAGCAGCATTCTGAATGGCCACACCTTCAAAATCTCAAACTCAAGAGTTTCTCAGTGCTCACCTTAACTCCTCATCACCTCTGCTAGACTTCCTGTGTCTACCAACTATTGTTGAAACACTATCTTGGGGTTTCCTACAAATCCATGCTGAATAACTCCAGTAGACCCTTATGGTTTGTCAGCAACCATTTATTCATTTGCTGCTAAACTCTAATCACAATTCCCACAGTGGCTACTCCAAACTTTCTCCAATCCTAAAACCTCAAAGTTATGCTATTTCCTTTCCTTCATCTGAGAAAACAATACTGCCTTCAACATTCAAGAATGGTAGCTTCCAATTGTAATCCTCCACAGTATTCTTTCTTATCACCTGCCAAACCCAAACTCTAAATTTTATTTCTATTTCCATTATTTTTTTCTTCTTTCTTTCTTCAGAGAAAATGTGTTCTCTTTCCTTAGTGAAGGCTTCTTAAATGAATCCCCTTTTCAAAGTCTATACCCCCAGGAACAGACACTTCTCATCTGCATCTTCAATCTTTCCTCCAGCGGCACATAACTCAGCCTCTAAACTGGACTACATCATTTCCCCAATCCTAAAAAGCAATATATTAAAGCATTTCCTTGAACTTGTTGAACCCTTAAAATTTGTTCTCTGCTCTCATGTTCAGCATAACAAGTTTTTATTCACTGCCTCCCACACTTTTTCAACTACTTGAAGTCTACTTTCACATCTAGTAATGACTTAATCATTAAATTCACATTTTGAAAATTTTCGTTTTCCACAAATAGACATTTAGTTTGATTTCTAAGTAATATTACAAAATGATTTCACATACATCACCTCACAAACTGCTCTAAGCTCTATGAAGTAGTTACAAATGTGGCATGTTTATGAATGTGGTAACAGAGGTATATAAGATTAAATGACCTGCCTGAGATCACAGAGCCAATGATCCGAATCAGAATTTTAATCTATAGAGTTTAATACAAGATTTCTCAACCCCAGCACCACTGACATTTTAGGACAAATGATTTTTTTTTTTTTTGTTCTGGGGACTGGGCAGTTCATTAGTTCATTGTAGGATGTTCTGAAACACCCCTGGCTTGTACTAACTACATACATTAGCAAAAAATGTAACATGGTAACATCTGAAAATGTCTTCAGTCATTGCCAAGTCTCTCCAGGAAGGCAAAATTGCCCCCTTGAGAAACATTGGTCAAAGTCGGTACTCTGCAGTGTTTTTTGGTTTTCACTACTAAGTAGACAATATTGATATCTACATATTTTCTAAAAATGCGCTCGTTCACTTTAGTCTTCTGTGAAATTGTACTACTAAGATTCTGCTCCTGCCTTTCTTTTTCTTCTCTGGCCTTCTTCACCAGGATGCTGGTAAATTGTTTTAGAACAAGCCTAAGAACTGGCAATGCAAATCTTAACACTGACGCTTGACATTGAGCAAGTTATTTCACTTCTTTGAAGTTAAGTTACTTCCTCTGTGGCATGAGAATAATAAACTGCTATTATATAAGTACTTAATGAGACTCTAAAAAGGAAAAGCAGCTTAACTATTGACTTATAAACATATTTAGTACAACATTAAGGTTTTTGCCACCATACGCTGCATACCTGTTTTCTTTGATCTTTATTCATCCCACCTCTTTGGTTTATACAAATTCTTTGGGACACAATCACTCCCCCAGCTTCAACTATCACATGAAAATTCAAACAAGCTTCTAAAATTTTAGTCCAGACTTTTTCTTCCCCTCTTTATGCTATCTCCTACTAAATCCTGATTGTGACATTAATTATGTTTGACTTCTTACTGATTTTTGGTTCAATATTTCCCTTTATAGTTCTTCTGCTTCCATTCTAATTCATACACCTTTCATCTGATTTCCAGATTCTTTGTATAAACTTCCAGATAGTGTTTAGTCAGCTTTTTCACTGCTGTGATTAAAAGACCTGACAGCAACAATTTTAGGAGGAAAGTTTATTTGGAGGCTCATAGTTTCAGAGGTCACAGTCCATAGACAGCTGGCTCCATTCCTTACAGCTTAAGGTGAGGCAGAACATCACGGTGGAAGAACGTGGTGAAGGAAAGCAGCTCAAGTCATTACACTAGGAAGAACAAGGGGTGGCAGGGAAGGGAGCACTCTCCTTCCCAGGACAAAACATAAACCCCATAGCCCCACTCCCAGGGACCCAGTTTTTCCAGCCACAAACTACCTGCATATAGTTACCACTCAATTAATCCCTGTCAGGGGATGAATTCACTGATTATGTTAATAATCTCATAACCAAATAATTTCATCTCTAAACCTTCTTGCATTGTTTTATACATGAGCTTTTGGGGGATACCTCACATTTAATTTTTTTTAATTTTGTTAATTTTTATTTGTTCTTTTTAATTATATATAACAGTAGAATCTATTTGAATATATTTATAGAAGCATGGAATATATCTTATTCTAATTAGGATCACATTTTTGTATATGTACATGATGTTGAGATTCATTGTGGTATATTCATATATATATACACAGTAAAGTTGTATCAAATTTATTCCACTGTCTTTCCCATTCCTGCCTCCCTTCCCTTTATTCTTCTTGGTCTAATCCAATGAACTTCTGTTCTTCTCCTCCCTCTTGTTGGGGGTTTAGCATCCACATGTCAGAGAAAACATTCAACCTTTAATTTTTTGGAATTGGCTTATTTACCTTAGCATGATAGTTTCCAGATCCATCCATTGACCTGCAAATATCATAAAGTCATTCTTCTTTATGGCTGAGTAATATTCCATTGTGTAGATATAGCACAATTTTTTTTTACCCATTCATCTGTTGGCTTCTAGGTTGGCTCCATAGCTTAACTATTGCAAACTGCACTGCCACAAACATTGATGTGGCTGCATCACTGTAATTTGCTGACTTTAACTCGTTTAGACATATGCCAATGAATGGTATAACTGGGTCAAATGGTGGTTTTGTTCCTAGTTTTTGAGGAATCTGCATATTGTTTTACAGAGTAAATGCACCAATTTGTAGCTCTACCAGCAATGTATAAGTGTATATTTTCCCCACATACTCACCAACATTTATTGTTACTTATATTCTTGATTAATTACAATTCTGATTAGAGCAAGGTAAAATTTCAGTGTGATTTTAATTTGAATTTCTCTAATTACTAGAGATTTTTTTTCATATATCTGTTGACCATTCATATTTCTTCTTTTTAGAAGTGTCTGGTTCCTTTGCCCATTTATTGATTGGCTTACTTGGTTTTTTTAGTGTTAAGCTTTTTGAGTTCTTTCTGTCCTGGAAATTAATACCTTATTGAAGGTGTGAATGACAGAGATTTTCCCCCATTCTGTAGGCTCTCTCTTTATGTGTTTGATTGTTTCCTTTGCTGTGAAGAATCTTTTTAGTTTGACACCATCACATTTATTGATTTTTCATTATACTCTTACACGTTAGGAGTCTTACTAAGGAAGTCGGCTTCAGTGTTAGGCCTACATTTTCCTCTAACAGGGATTCTGGTCTAATACTTAGGTCCTTAATCTACTTTGAGTTGAGTTTTTTGCAGGGTGAGAGGGGTTAAATTTCATTCTACTACATGTGGATTTCCAGTTTTCCCATCAACATTTGTCGAAGAGCCTATCTTTTTTTTCTCCAACGTATGTTTGTGATGCCTTTGTCTATATAAGATAACAGTATTTATGTGGGTTTGTCTCTGTGTCTTCTATGTTATTCCATTGGTCTTCATGTCTATTTTGGTGCCAATACCATCCTGTTTTTGTTACTATAGCTCTGTAGTAAAATTAAAGGTCTGGTAGGTGATGCCCCTGATTCATTTTTTTCTCATTAAGGATTTCTTTGGCTATTCTGGGCCTCTTATTTTTCCAAATGAATTTCATGACTGCTTTTTCTACTGCTCTGTAATAGGAATATGTAATAGGAATTTTAGTAGGAATTGCATTAAATCTGAATAGCACTTTTGGTAATACGGCCATTTTGACAATATTAATTCTATCTATTAAAAACATGGGAGACTTTCTCATCTTTTAAAGTCTTATTCAGTTACTTTCTTTAGTGTTCTGTAGTTTTCATTGTAGAAAATTAACGCCTCTTTTGTTAGATTGCTTCCCAAGTGTTTTTTGTTTGTTGTTTGTTTTAGTGTATTGTGAGTAAAATAATATTCCCACTTTCTGAACACAATTGATTTACAGGTGTAATTTTCATATCCTGATACTTTGCTGAATTCATTTATAAGTTCTAGAAGTTTTTTGGTGGAGTATTTTGGGTTTGTTTTTTTTTTTTTTTTTTTTTGAGTCTTCTATATATATATAAGAGCATATCCTTGGCAAACAGAGACAGTTTGAGCTCCTCTTTTCCTGCTTGTATCCCTTTAATATCTTCTGTCTAATTGCTCTGGATAGAATTTCAAGGACTATGTTGAATAGAAACAGTAACAGAAGGTTTGTTACTTGTTCCAGTTTTTAAAGGAAATTCTTTCAGTTTTCTCCATTTAGAATGTTGGCCTTGAGTTTAACGTATATAGCTTTTACAATATTGAGGTATTTTCCCACTATCCCTAGTTTTTCTAGTGTTTTGAACATGAATGGGTGCTGTATTTTGTAAAGTAATTTTCTGCTTCTATTGAGATAATCATGTGATTATTGCCTTCAAGTCTATGTATGTGATGAATTACATTTATCAATTTCCATATGTTGAATCCACCTTGCATCCCTGGGATGAACTCCACTTGATTATGGTGCAGTATCTTTTTAATGTGTTTTGTATGCAATTCGTCAGTATTTTATTGAGAATTTTTTGCATCTACATTCACCAGGGATATTAATATGAAGTTTTCTTGATGTGTCTTTGTCTGGTTTGTTATCAGGGTAATATTAGCCTCATAGAATAAGTTTGAAAGGGTTCCCTCCTTTTCTATTTCATGGAATAGTTTGAGGATGATTAGTAGCAGAGCCAAGTGATCTTGCATGACCAAGAGATCTCAGAAAAAATAGGAAGTATAAAAGACACATCTATTTATATTTATCTTACCCTTGACTAATTTCCATATTTTGTTTTATAATTAATATGATGTTGGTAAGTGTTTATGTATGTGAATCAATAGAAGTACATGTGTAAGATATATTCTTATCTCATGTGCTACATGCTAAAACACTTAAGAGACTAGTTGCTGTATGCACTATTAACTCCAAACACACTGGATACTTGAACATGATCAACCATCATAAATCATTGCCTTAATCTTGTTATCCTCCTATTCAAAAACTGTCAGAAAATAGGAAATTCCATTCGCCAAGTAAAACACCAACAATTCTCAACAATTCTCAAGGCTTCCTATCTCCTGCCCAGTCTTGTTCTAAGCTCTCCTTCCGCAAAACCCCAGCCCTCTATGCTCTCACTCTCCTTAATTATAATGTTTTTGAGAACAGAAATTATAAATTATTCATAATTTTCCTTACAAATATAGTAAACCTTCAAATATTTCTAGCACTAAGCTATTATTTTTCATGCATACAGTGTCCATATACTAAATGATTATACAAAAGTTACATATTGATTTTTACTATAAATATTTTTAACACACTTCATCTTTTATATTACATAAGGACATCCTTGAGAACAAAGATGAACTATAAGACCAAAAAGCATTTCATAAATGCTAATAAATAACTAAGTCAATAATCACATTCAGTTATCATAGTCAGCATTTTTAAATATTATATTTACAATATCATCTGAAATAAAAACACGTCAGAAAGATAATGAAACATTACAAGTATATTATACACCTTTGACTGTCCCCCCAAAAAATAAAGAAGCATATCTCACTAAGATAGTGACATTATAGAATCAAACGCTTTTTTGAAGTCAAAAAGTTTAGAGGTACTGAGTAAGATGTTTGTAGATGCCAAGTGACCCAATGAAAGTTTAATGATTGGTACATAAAAAATAAAAAGTTGTACAAGTTAAAACTTACAAAGTCATGAGCCTTGTACTAAAGAATCCACAAACAAAGCTATTTTTTTTATATAAGCACACTTGCCTGGTTTTAATCTGCAACATAGTGCAATGATATATTTTACAACACACAGTAAAGATAAAGCAAATCTGTAGCTATGACACTGAAACACATTTTTTCTTGGGTATCTTCATGCATGGCATTAATTATATAAGAATAATTATTATTGAAGTATAAATCAGTAAACTAATATGAAATGATCTAATGGCAAGAATAAAGTTTATCATTCGTTATATCAAATAACATTAACTTTCACCTTGATATAGAACTACATGACTATATTCCACATACTTTAAGCTGAACCTGAACAGAATGAAAAAAAATTTGTTTGGAATTTAGAGAAATTTGGAATGGAAATATACACTTTAAGGTAAATTTTTCAAAATCAATGTCTACATTAAAAACAAAATATATCTAAATGCTGAAAGTTGCATACTTTCCATGAATCAAAATCTAATATTAGAAAAATTGATAAAACAAGAATACTGGATGCCTGAGTAAAGAATAGAATGCAAACTCTTAGAATAAAATAGAATATAAACCCTCATATTCTTAAACTAAAATAATAAGTTATTTCTTCTTGCCTAGCAAATTGCCTGAGAAACCAATAGTATCGTCTTACCTTAATGGCATTTCCCTTATTTTGTGACATCACAGGTGATTGATAACCCAATTTGCTCACTTTTCCAGATTTCCAATGATATCCACTTGACCTTCAATATATATAAACAAGACAAAATGTAATTACTAAAAACATTTCTCCTTTTAATGAAAACAAATATATATTTACTGTTTCAGGAAATAGAAATTCATCTGTTAACATGTAACAAACCACTACAAAATGAAAATGAAATATCAATAATGGCCCAATATCCTCACTAATTTTAAAATATAGCTCTATTATACTGTGACTTTTGTGGAGATGTGAAATGTCCAAACAGAGCTGAAGAATTTCATTTTTTGACATTTACAATGACAAAAGATAATTTTACTGGTTTATAGGAAGCTTTACAGATTGTCATGCAGTTTTAAAAACTAAGCATCCACAAATGTAAATATGAAAAGGAAGCAAAACAAGACTCACATATACTCAGCAGATCTAATAAATTGTGAGTTTCTCATTAAGACTTAAAATGAGCTCCCACATTGTAAGGTGACAGAGATTGCTAAGACAAATTTTAGTTTTACAATTTTTCCAAGTATTATTAGTTGTGCCTCATGAAAATTTATCAAAATTACCAGGACAGGGAGTCTAATTATTATTTAAAATATAATGATATAACACTTTGCCTAACTTCACACAGGTAACAAATAATAAAGAGAAACAGAAGAACAGTAGTTTGAATCTTCCTGACCAGAGGGTGATATGTTCTCACTCTAGCCATGATATTTATTATCTGTATAACCTTAGAAAAGAGTGTAAGCAGGCTGGGGTTGTGGCTCAGCACTCGCTTAGCATGGGCAGGACCCGGGTTCGATTCTCAGAACCACATAAAAAATAAAGGCATTATGTTGTGTCCATCTACAAAAAAAAAAAAAAAAAAAAGATTCATTCTCATTCTCTCTCTCTCTCTCTCTCTCTCTCTCTCTCTCTCTCTCTCTCTCTCTCTCTTTAAAAAAGAAAAGAGTGTACGCATTCCAAAACCTGAGTCAAGCTTTAGAACCTTTTTAAAATATCATCCAAAAAAGGTTCCACAGCTAAGAAAAACTCATTCTTGGAGACTGACTCCAGGGATTTCAATTCCCAGATGAATACCATGATCCATTAAGAAGTCCAAATTAAGTAGAAATTGATGGAGGTTAAAAATGATCATAAAGAGGAAATAGTGAAACACATAATAAACACTGTCATCTGGATGACAGACAGTATGTGATGCCTGGATTTGACCAATGCTTTGGTTTTTACAGCATGTATGTGTGTCATGAGTGCAGCTCAGAGGTGGACTCTAAAAACAATACTTTCAGAAGGTACATTGTAGGCATTCAATGGTCATCATTTTGATGACCAAGCAAAAGTAAATTTATTGTATAAAATGTTTGATAATATTTCATAACAGCAAAGACACAGGAAATATAAACCCTCATATTCTTTAGAAGATGGTTATAAATTGTTGAAGACTATTTTGAAAACAATCTCTCAGCACCTGTCTACACTGAGCTCAAATGATAGGGATAGGAATTTATCCCATAGATGCCCTTGCATGTAAGAAAAATATATATTGAAATATATCCACGGCAGCACTTATGATCACATAATACTGGAAAGTCAATCCACTTGTGTAAGTACAAAGAAAATAATTTGGGGGAAAATTTTTTAATCATTAAATTGGTATGAGAAAAATGCACTGGGATTCAGCCTCAAGCTAAGAAAATTGTTTCCATCACACAGCTATCAGCTCTGACCCTTATCATCTTTATTTATTATTTTTACAATGAAATAATAGTCTCAGTTAAAGTAATACATACCTATAAACACTATATTAGAGAGTTCTTATTAATAAACTATCAGCTTACTAGAATGGCTGAAGACATTTAAGACATACCTGTGGGTTTAAATGATTCTAACAGATGCTCATGCAAACTCCTGCCCCCCATTTTTTTCATAAATAAACATGGCCTTAAAAATAAACTGATCTTCATGAATTGTTAATACCAATCTTCTGAGAGCAAAGGTCAAAGTTTCCATTGCTGCCCTAACCATTTCAGACCAAAAGTTACTGAGGAGTGTGATATCCAAAGGGAAATATGAAAGGATAAGACCAAATGAAGTTCAGAAGAAACAAAATCATGGTAATTCAAAAAGCGATGTTCCTCATATAAATTGCACAGAAACAAAAAGTAGAGGGAATTTAATATTCCTTATGAGGAAAAATCAGAAAATATCCATCCACTAAACATTTTTATTGGAGCATAACACTGTAAAATAGTTCTTTACATAACTGAGTTTAATCCTCTAAAATTCTCTAAAATTTTCACCCACTTTGTCTCTTCTTTTTTCCTTGTTGATTGGAATTCTTGTAATTTCTTTTCCATTTCTTGGTTCTCCAATTCTAACTGTACTTTCTCCATTCGAAGTTCTTGAACATTTCTGAAAATATGAGATTTATATATAGAATATTCAATTGAAGTAAATAAGTAAAACTCCAGACAAAATAATTTCATATGATCTTTTGCTCTTAAGTTAAGAGGTTTAATAGTTAAAAAGGATGAAATAATTCAACTAATTCCTTTAGACTTCTTGAAACATGATCTTTATAAAGTTAGCATTTGACATTCATTAATATTCTCCTTAAACAAGGTATCTCTTTAACACTTTGCTTTTTCTATTACATTGCTAGAAATTTAAAATCATGATTCACTTTATGTATGAATCATGGCTTTATATATTCAAATATCTATTGCACATGAACAGAAAAGTATTTTCTAATTTCCATGCTCACTTTCTTCTAGTTGAATTCAAGTAGGTTAAAACTGTTATTTATTCCACCTAGGGAAAATATACACTTGTGCTGAACTGACAGATTGGAAACTTAGATAAATTTCTACCTTTACATCATGTTTAGGAGAATAACAGCAGAGTAGATTTGGGACTTCTTAAGAAGAAGCCTCTATTAAGGTTTTGAACAGGATATTGTCATGCAAGAAATTTTAATAATACTACTTGAAGCTCATCAAGCTTTCAATATAAGTCATTTTCCTCACTTCCCAATTTTAGATCCCTATCAGCAGTAGTCATTGACTCTCTTTTACAGATAAGAAGCCAACCTAATTCTCTAGCTTTTATTATCTATCATGAATTTAAATCCCTTCATAATTACATTTGTGTTCTCAATTCAAGTGGTGAGGGCAAACATGCACATTATAGCATGGAACCAAAGCAAAAAATAATGGAAATCAGAGAAAGGAACTCATTTATAAAGGTGGTAAGCCATCACCAAAGAACAAGTGTGTCAACTGCATTTCCCCAAGTTGACACAATCCAGGGAGATATCTGAAAAATGATGGGAGGAATAGTCTGTCCAGAGAGTTAAGAGAAACTGGCCAATATAGAGGTAAAGTCTTTGTTTTCATTATATCTATTTCAGAAGGAGATATTCAGCTTCTACTAAACACAAGCACTGAGATAGGTGAAAGGAGATAAGACATGATGAAGTTTCCTGAATGGAAGAGAATCCAGCCAAGTATGAGTTATTGTGATATAGTGTGATGGTGCTCTCATCAGGAAAGAACAGTGGGTTGCCTAAGCACACAGAAAGATCATGTGCCCAGCCCTGGACAGCAGAAACACTTCCTGGTGTAAGCTGAGACATAAAGGAAGAAAGAACTGAGCCAGTTAAAGGAAGGGAGTGAGAGCAGTGGTCCAGGAAGAAGGTAGAGTACAAACATAGGTAATATGTAAGTCAAGGAACTAAAAGTTCCTTCTGACCAGGAATTAAGTATAGGCTTAGAAAAGTGGCAAGAAATGGACCTGCTGAAATGAAAAGTGTTCAGATAATAAAGTACCTTGTAAGCAAAGAGGAATTGGGATTTGTATTATAGATACAATGAGGATCATTAAGGGATCTTAATAGAGCTGATCAGACTTGCATTTATTTAGAAAGATCACTCTGACTGTATCATGGACTATCAGTTAGAAGGTGCCAAATTGGTGTGAATATACTATGTATACAACCAGAGATATGAAAAATTGTGTCTATATATGTAACAATAATTGTAATGCATTCTGTTGTCATATGTAAATTTTAAAAATTTACATTAAAAAAATAAATATAAGAATTTCAAATTAAATTTTAAAAAAAAAGAAGGAGCAAGGCCAGAAGCAAAATAGCCAGTTAAGAGGCTATTTCAGTAATCCAGATAGTAGAAAGGTTATGCTAATCTGATGGAGTAGGGTAGTGGAGAGAAAAATCTCCTCATTTTGGCTTACAAGTTAGTCATTATCTAGATCTTGCCCTTCACTCCGACTTGGATTGTCTATAAACCTCAGCCAATCTAATATGTCTGAAAAGTCCCAAAACTATATAGTATATGTACCTCTACAAATTTCATCAAATAGCTACCCAACAAGCCACATCTCTCAGACAAAAGTTTGATATCTCCTTGCCCCAGAATCTAGGTCCATGTTCTCTCAGTGTTTATTTAGCATACTATGCTTCATACTATATTGTCAATGTAATTTTACTTCTTTGTATCCTCTGCACTCTATTTGAGGGCAAAGACTGACTTCTTTTTATATTAACTATGCAGTACAGTGTGTATAACATGTACTTAATAAATATCAGTTTTATGAATATTTACAGATATGGACACATAGAATTGAAACATATCACTAAAATATTTTTTTTAAAAAAAGGAGAACTAGTAATTAGATGGCCCCCGTTACCACCAACAAAGAAGGTAATATATAATAATGATAATGCCATATATTTGTGTA
Organism: Marmota flaviventris; assembly: GCF_047511675.1. Lineage (NCBI taxonomy): Eukaryota > Metazoa > Chordata > Mammalia > Rodentia > Sciuridae > Marmota > Marmota flaviventris. The sequence continues at coordinate 99,013,231 of NC_092505.1, read as the reverse complement.
TCACTTTCCACAATGCTTTTACAACCAGTATCTTAAATATGAAGAGCACATTATGAAAACTCTAAAGTCATGGAATAACCACAGAACAATTAATCTGAATCAGAGGACTCAGAAATCAAGATTAAAAATTGGCATTCTGTCTCCAGGTCAGGCTAATTGGCTCTAAGTGATATTTGAGAGGAAGTCCCTGAAGATTTCCAGTAACTCTAGGGACCTCAAAGGGAACTAATGTGTTGATCCTTCCTATACCCCTAAAATGTCCTGAAATTCCCAAGATACCTAGAATTGTGTGGCTCTTGCTATAGGCATATGCATGTCAATCTTGGACAGACAGTACTCTTTCTGGGAAGATGCAGTCAACCAAAAATCATTTAGAGAGCTAAGACAAGTGCTTTCTGTTCTCTGTTTAAAGTCTCCAATATTAATAGTCTCCTATTTGAAGTTTCTCCTTCTATTTCATAATGATTGTTTTTAACTTTTAAATAAGGGTTACAATTTTTTTAAATTTTCTGTTAAATGCTTCAATGGCTAATGAGCCCAAACTTTATTTATACCTTTCACTTTGATTCTTGTGGAATACACAGTCTGCATTTTTAAAACTATTATAGATTTATAATAGTTAAAACCTATTCTCTGTAGATAAAAACAAAATTTGAGTTTAAATTAAAATACACAAAAAAACTAACAACTATTTCTATCTAAGAAATAAATATATATGTACTTACTTGTATTTTAGCTTTACAGAATTTCCAGGCTTTCCCCATGGAATAACTACAAAATCTTTGGTGTTCATGATTATTATTTTAAATTATTCTACTTGTGAAAACTTCTGAAAAATAAAAAAAGACAAAAGAATTATGCCAGAGGAAAAGCAGTATAAACTACAAATTCAAAACTACATATAATTAAGGAAAACTTTAAAAACAGAAATAATTATGAGGAAAAAGGCTAAAAAGGGTTAACAGAAAAAATTATCATAGGTTAAATATATTACACATTATATAAGTATATTGCACATCTAATGAAACTGATATTTCATCAATATTTATATATAACAAAAGATGGGAAATATTCAACTAAAAATTAAGCTAAAGCACATATCCTGGATCCTTCTATGAATAAAGGGTGAAAGTATCTACTGTCATGTGCCTCATAACATTTCAGTCAATGATAGACCACATATATAAGATAGTCCCTTAATTTTATATTACCTATTTGCATCATAGTCATCTTACTCTAAGTACACTCTATTATGTTTCCACATGACAAAATCACCTAATGTGCTATTACCGAAGACATATCCCCACTGTTACACAACACATGAATGTATAGGAGATATTTGTTCCCATTCAAAAATAATACGCAAAGAGCTTCTGTATGATGTAAAATGAAAAGAACTTTTAAGATACAATCCAAAGCAAAAAAAAAAAAAACTGTTTTTTTACTTATATAGCAATGTAAAATGAAAAATTAAGGTATGTAATAATTACCCAAAGGCATTCTAGTATCCTCATTTATCAAAGAAAATTTTAATGATGCTCTTTGGCTAAGATCTGAAATTAGCATATTTCAAAAAGAATTTTTCAAGAAGAAATGAAATATAAAGGATTTTCTGCTTAACTCTGAGCTAACCAGAAAATTAAATTATTCAGAATACCCTGAGTTCCCAATTATTCATGCTTCTATAGTAATTTACTCTGTATTGCAAATTACGGTATCATATGCACAACTATTACATTTTATATAAATAAATTTCTACATTCCAAAAGCTTTTAAAGAAATATCACAGTGGTCATAATCTTAAGTGCCCAAATCCTGTGATGTTGTCAGTTTAAATATAAGTTCCTATGTGTTCAGAACCCTAAAAAAATGTTTATTAAGGCTGTTATAATGTAAGGCTCCATTCTAAAAGGCATGGAGAAGTCAAGAACCAAGGAGATTTGTTTTCTGGGCTTAAACGGCTTAGAGTCAAATAGGACGTATGATACTTGTGTAAAAAAGCCATAAAACAGGATAGAAATTATAAAGGCCTTAAAATTTATAGATGTAATGATATAATAAGTAAGAGGAAGAGAATTCAAGCTGGTTAGCATCTCTACAAAACTTGAAAGAAAAGGTTCTTATAGGTGATAATATGGATTAGATAAATATTCCATATTGAGGGGAAAGAATCAACTAAATTAAATCAACTAAATTTAATCAACTAAATTAAACTAGTCATTAGTCTCCAGCTACTAAGAGGAGACTAATGACTAGTTTAATTTAGTTGATGTACAAGGTACATGGAGGGTAAAAGTAAATATAGGCTTACGAAGAGGCTGAGGCTGAGTAATTGGTGACTTTAAAAATGTCAAGTACAATCTTTTGGAATTTATGTTGAAATTAATAAGAATCAGTGACTATTTTTAGAGGAAAAACCAGAAGATATGTCTAGATACTGCTGCAAGAATTATGAAAGACAAAACCAAAATTTGAACAACCAATGGAAGTCTATACAATAAAATGATTAGTTTTTCAATTTTTTTTCTTTTCTTTTGGAAGCATACCTCACAATTTCAATGGTACAACAACTGATCAAAACACTTTTGGAATGCCTCCTAAAACTCTCTGCAGAATCTATTATACACAGAGCAAACATGAAATCCATTCTGTTGTCTTCATTGAAACCAAAAAACTTGATAAAATACTTGTGAAATTTGCCTCCAAGAAGGGACTAATATTCATAATATATAAGGAAATTAACAACTCAACCACAAAAAAATAAACAATCTGATTTTAAAAATGGGCAAATGATTTTAACATGCATTTTTCACAGGAAGCCATACAAATTGCCAACATGTATATGAAAAAATACTCATTTTGGAGTCAAGTGGTTATCAGTGGCTGGGAAGGCAGACAGAGGAATGAAGAAAGGTTAATCAGGAGAAATAAGTTCCATTGCTCTATTGAAATATCCAATGATTCTAGATAATAGTATATTTTGAAAAAATCTAGAGAACTTTGAATGTTTACAACACAAAGAAATTGTAAGTGGCCAGGAGCCATGGCACACACCTGTATTCCAGTGGCTCAGGAGGCTGAGGAGGAGGATCAAGAATTCAAAGCCAGCCTCAGCAAAAGCAAGGCTCTAAGCAACTCAGTGAGACCCTGACTCTAGGTAAAATACAAAATAGGGCTGGGGATATGGCTCTGTGGTTGAGTACCTCTCAGTTCAATCCCCAGTACCACCCCCATAGAAAAAAGAAATTGTAAATGTTGAGTAGATAGATATGTTTTCCCTGATTAGAGCATTATATAATATATAAATGTATCAAATATTACATAATATTCCATAGAAATATAGAATTATACATGTTAACATAAATAATATTAAATATAACTAATCATCAGGGAAATACAAATCAAAGCCACAATGTGATATCCTCTCACCCCATTTAGAATGGCTGTAATCAACAATCCAAAATATACCTAATGCTGGCAAAGATGCAGAGAAAGAGGAACTTCTCTATATGGTTGGTAGGATAACAGTACAAAGGTTCCTCAAAAGCCTAATAATAGAACTATCATAGGATCCAAAAAGTCCACTACTGGATATATAATCAAAAGATATAAAATTATCACATTATTTATCACATTAAAAAGATATCTGCACTCCCATATTTTTGGCAATGCAATTCACAATAGCCAAGACAAGTAATCAACCAGGTTATCCATTGATTGATGAATGTATAATTAAAAATTATGTATATATGGAATGTACAATAGAATATTAGTCATAGAAGAATAAATTGTAGCATTTGTGGGAATGTGGATAGAACTGAACAATACTATGGTAAGTGAAACAAGCCAGGCACAGAAAGGCAAATCCCACATGTTCTCACCCATTGGTAATAGCTAAAAAATTTTGATCTCGTAGAAGAAATGAGTAGAATAGTGGCCACTAGAGACTAGGAAGGGGAAAAGGAAGAAGAAAGGAGAAAGATAGCAAAACAGATAGATAGGAGGAATTAGATTTAGTATTCTCTAGCACAGTAGGATAACCATAGTCTAAAACAATTAAATTTCAAAATAACTAGAAGAGTCTGAAGGTTTGCAACACATAGAAATGGTAAGCATTTGAGGAGGCAGAAATGCTAATTACCCTGCATTGTATACATGTGTCAAGTGATCATATTGTACCCTCTAAATATGTACAAATATTACATATCAATTTAAATATAATGCTGACAAGGAAAATTAAGTAAGAATAAAAATAAAAATGATTGTGTAGCAGAAGCAACTACTTTTTTCATTTAAATACAGCTACAAATTATTTGGACTACAAAAATCAAATCTAAACAGGTAGATTTTTGCCTCCTTGGAGAAATTTCTGAAAAAAAATATTCTATAAAGATAATTCCACAACTAAATTACACAAAATGATTTTATATTTTAAACAATAGTGTTTGTATTATAGTATGAATCATATTTGATTATTTGATCACCAATTATTTATTTAGCTCTTCCTTCATGACTCCCTTAAGGTAGTGAAGCTAAATTGGCAAATAAAACATGGTGTCTTCCCTAAAGGAACTCACAATCAAGGGGAAAGCCACACACACAATTTTAACATTGTGGTACATCTAGGAAACTCGCCTGAATCAGACTCAACTTTTCAGCCACCATGTCTTGTCTCTCAAAGCTAAAATAAATGGCAAAAAGAACCAAAGATACTACAGGAAAATTATGATTTATATGGCTTTTGGTAGCAGGGTGACAATATTTTCAAATGGAACTTTCTTCTACTCTCTCACCTTTAGGAATCATGTTTGTAGGAAATATCTTTGTATATTTTCACTGAACAAAGGCTACAAAAGGTATCATTTATTTTTTTTAAAGAGAGAGTGTGTGTGAGAGAGAGAGACAGAAAGAATTTTTTAATATTTATTTTTTTTAGTTTTTTTCGGCAAACACAACATCTTTGTTTTTGTATGTGGTGCTGAGGATCAAACCCAAGCCGCACGCATGCCAGGTGAGTGCCCTACCGCTTGAGCCACATCCCCAGCCCAAAAGGTATTATTTAAAAAAAAAAAAAAAGTCTACAGGAATGATCCTGCTCAATAACATGAATCTCTATACCTTTCTGATCCCAATCAGGAAATCCAGCACTGGACTCTTGTCTAAAGTTTACAATTTCACACACACATACACAAACACACACACAAATCTCATATTATCATTAGCATAAAAAAGATGAAACAAAAGAATCCTCACAGTTAACCTGTCACATTAAAGTAACTTAAATTGCCCTAACTTTATTTACACATTGAACACACAATTCAATTTTATATGTTATATGTGTATATCTAAGCATCAAGCCAAACTGATATCCAATGATTGAGTTTACCCAGAGAATGAAAGAATGTCTGTAAATCTCATTAGAATGAGATGATTCAGACTCAAAACTCTGCTGATATGTTGGGCCTATGAGCTAGAAAGCATTTGTGAGGGGCTCACCGGGTCTGGATATTTGTGGTTTGGCACACTGACTATGACCAGCCCCATCACCATGGTAACCTGGCCACCCTCAGGTACACAGCATGTTCCCTTCCTTCTGCTTTTTGCTGCTGACCTTTTCATCCATTGGTTGCCAGTTTTAAGGGTGTTGCTAGCTCATTGGATTATTACAGTCCTCAGCTAATTGGCCCAGTAATAGACTATGCATAAAAGGCTTGCCTATGCAGTAATCAAGTGGATCAATTTCTCCGAAACTGGTCTCCAGAGGTCTCTTTTCGACTCTGTCGCCACAATCTCCTCAGCTGTTCTATGGGCTTCGGCTGGACTGAGTAAGCCCACACTGATAATGTAATTTAACCAATAAATGATCTTCTTCAGGGGGCATTTTCACTCCACTGAATGCAATTAGTAAGGCTTCTTCTCAATTAAATGTTTTATCAAGTCACTTGAATAAGCCAATTTTCTTGTATGAAGAAAAGAAGGACAGTTATAATTGTGAGCCATGCTGTTCTGCCTGTTTCCTTTGGTAAAAACCAACAGAGAATCAATCCCCTTTCTTGGGACAGCAAGGCTATAACAATGTCAGCAGCATGAAGAGCAAACCACAAAACTTTGGTCATCCATTGAAGCCAGGGAAATAGGTGAATTCTGCTATGCAAACCTCACCATGTCTCACTCCCTCTCCCCACCCCTCTCTCCTTTTCTAACAATTGAATAGCAAAGGTTAGTAGGATTTGGAGATTTTTCTGGTTAACTAATTTATTAGATGGCATCATTTTTCTGTCCCCAATTCCATTTCTGCCCACATATATAGATCCAATATGACCCAAAATTGTCCATTATGGTTTGATGATCCTTCTACACATGTTCCCATTTGGGGAGCAACCCAAGCATCAAGGCCTGCTCCACAGAAAAAGGCATTTCTGGTGATCTGTACAGCTCAAAGCTCAGAGTATTCAGCAAGAGGTGCTGCAGGTCCCAGAGGACTTACCATCACACCACTGGAAGAATAGAAAGTTTAGAGCCACTTTTTACAACCAAAAACTTACTTTATATTGGTAGATTTTTCTAACTCGGATCATTTTAGGTCACAAAACTTAAACCATAAGTATTTCAGGGCATATTTTTAAAGTATCTAATCAACAAACACCTTTGGATGGATTAACATGTTTAGGCCACTTACTACCACAGTATTTGGAAATCAGAGATATAAGCAAGAAATATTAAATGAAAATTAATTTAATTTAAAAAGCTTAATTTAAACTATTAAGAGAATGTTACTCTCTAACACTTACTCCATCCAATAGTAACTTCTTTCTAACTATACATGTATATATTTCTAAACCCTTAAAGGAACATATTGATAATACATGATCTCTAGCATAACATCTTGTGCTTCCGTGACATGCTAAATAAATATACACCATGTTCTCCAAGCACAGGCACTGAAGTAAGGAAGGTAATATTGACTTAAAACTTCTTTCAATCTTTCAGCCAACCAAGATACCTGATAATGAAACACTATTTCAGGGCACTAATCATGCCAGACTAGCTCAATTTATCCTCTATATGATGGTTTCTTCTAGAACAACTGAGAAAGGATGACTTTAGATTTCAAGAGGTGAGATGCTATTTTAAAATACTTTCAAATTAAAAATGATGTGATAATTCAAAGATTGGGTGTTTAAGGTCAGAATACCTTAAATGATGCCCAAAGTCCACCAGATTTAAGAACACCTTTGTATAAGAATGATCTCTGCTCACACATATTCACGCAATATTCTCCATTTCATAGTTAGACTAGCAAGACTTGTCAATAGTTATCTTAAAAACGTGTGAGTGGCAAAATAGTTTTTAAAAAGTACAATTTTACTAATTCCACACCGACTAAAAATTTCATATTATTATACACAACAATGAAAGTAACGTATTTAAATTCACACCTCTCAGAAACCTGTTTAGGTTAATATGTTATCTATACTACTCATTCTCTTACAATCCACTATTACCCTGGGTATCTCTTCACGAAATTTTAGGCATCTGAAAATGAAAGCATCTAAGACGGGGGAAAAAACAAAATTTGCTATATTCTTCCCAATCCTCTTGGCTCCTCTAAAGGCTTAAAATCTAAATATGGTTTTACACACTCAAAATGATTAATCCATATCATTTAGGAGATTTGTTGGCAAACATCCTTCCCTCTTTTACACTTTCCACCTGTCATACATAAATAGGAAATTTAGAAAAAGAAACCATTTTATATTAAGTATTTTCCAAATTTTATAGCAATATCTCTAAACACCATTTAAAACCTTTTGGGTATCAAATTGCTCCCAAGTAATATGAAGTGGCTAATTTTTTTGTCTCTAAATCATTGCCTATACACATAGAAAAAATAATTGCCAGCTACTCTGCTTAGCACTTAAGCTATTTCATAGGCATCCCAATATTCCAAAGTCTTCTGATTTATGTTCCACTTCTCTGCTCACCAAATTTTATTCTATACAACACACAGTTCAAAGGTCACCTTTCTAAGGAAGATTTCCTCCAAAAAAGAGCTTCCCTTTCTGTAATGACATCATGTGTATTAAGTTACTTTGCTATTATATGCTGCCTGGTTTTATTTTTCTGCATCATTGTTCATATAAATGTTGTTTCCCTAAGTAGCCCAAATATTTGAGAGCAGTCCTTCATTGATCTTTGAATCCCCAGCAATTAGTACAGTGTCTCCACACAGTGCAATGTTGACAATGTGCTAAGTTTTATGTATTTTTCTTTTTGAAAAATTACAGTCTACCTAATGAGAAAAATTTAAACAAACATACCTTTCTTCCCAAAATAATGGGTTTATTTTCCCCATGTCTCCTACCAGACCTCAATGAGCAATTGATAAATATAAATTTAAAACTGTGCCTTGTATCAAGTTAAGTACCAATGAACATGGTGAACCAGTTCTCACTGAATTTATACTCTGGTGAGAGAAATGGGAAAAAATGAAAAAGCAAGTAAATTAATTGCATGAAGTATTAAGTGTCCTGAAGCAAGTAAACAAAGCAGTTACTTTCAGATAATTTATTTGCAATACAGCTGGCAATGTAATGGGAGGTCAGTACAAGCCTCTAAGTATCCTATAAGATTAAGTATTCAAAGAGGTGGAGGGTGTTGTTAGATTACCCTTGGCATATATCTTGTACAGTTTTTTCAGCTTTAAGAATTTTTAAAATGAGATTTACTAAATTTAATAGGCAAGCCACATGTATACACACACATATATTCTACATATTTCTATATATGTTGAAGGCAAGCCATACATATATACACACACTTACATACATGTATGTGCATATTGAGAATATGCCATACACATACACACAACCTATATACCTCAGTGCTTTTAATGCTTATGGGGGGGGGGGACTTCCAGAGTGTCCAGTTTCTCAGGGTCATTTACACCCTACCATAACCTTTACTTGAGAGGAGTGGACTTCAAGGGTGAAGTAAGTGCATGTAGCCAGGAAGGCAGAAAAAAAGCTACAAAAGATAAAGTGATGTTTTCTTCCGAAACCAAAATTTTCACAGTGCACAAATTACTTCAAAGGAGGGCTAGCACTTAAAAAAAAAAAAAAAAAAAAGTAGTAGATAGTACAATTGATAAAGGCCCTGATTCCTCCATCTAGGGTTCCCCTTCATACGTTAGCATTATGGGCTAAGTCTTTTGTTTACTAAAGCACAAGATGTCGAACTTCTGGGCCAGCACTCTGTCTTGCTGCTCCCAGGCTTGATACTGTGTGGGCACATGACAGGGCTTAACAAACACCTGCTAGGACGACGCCCCCCAGCTCCACCCCTCAAAGAATCTCCTTTTCAGTCTTGCCGCCCGACTCCCAGCACCACCCAGATCCGCTCACAACCCCGCCACATCGACCCCAAGACTCCAGTCTCCCACCTCCATCCGCAGCCTGCCAACTCCCTGGGAGACCCCAGCCGCTTCCTCCTCAGCGAGCCAAAGCTGTCCAGAGTTTCCGCCTTGGTCTCCTTGGTTACCGCGTACCTCGGTACCCATAGCAACCAGAACGTTTGGTCCTGCCGCTGTCCGCCGGCAGAGGGAGCAAAAGAGCCCCCGTGGATTTTGAGACAAAAGGGCGGTCACTGTAAGAAGAGGGTAAGGAAATGTAACAGATCGAGGAGGCTTTCCAGCAGAAGAGGTCTTGGAAATGAGGGATGTAACATTCAGCCCTCATCATTGCAAGCGCTAGTCTAAGAGCTTTAGATGTAATATTTGCTTCATCACCACAACAACCTAATGGATATTTAAGAAAACTGAGGCACTGCGTGAGGTGTGGTGCCGCACTCCTGTAATCCCAGAGGCTCTGGAGGCTGAGGTAGGAGGATCGCGAGTTCAAAGCCAGCCTCAGCAACTTAGCGATGTTCTAAAGCAACTCAGTGAGACCCTGTCTCTAAATAAAATATTAAAATGGAATGGAGGTGTGGCTAAGTGGTTAAGCCCCTCTGGGTTCAATCCGAAAACTGCGGCACCGAAAATGTTACTAAACCTCCAATTGCAAAAGCTAGCAAATAGCAAACCCAAGAATCTACCCAAGCAGTTCTGCCTCAGATCTTACACATATATCCTTTGTTTTCTTGCTCATCAAAACGTACAAAAGACAAACTTAGGATAAGAATCTAGGACTTTTGGCAAGTCCAGAACTTTCTTATTCTTTATATATGACCCATGAAGATGTGTGAATATAAAATGTATGTGTGCATGAAACAAAATAACAACCACCAAAAACAAATACTTATGCAGCTGCACACACGTAATCAACCCATGAACAGAGCCTCTACAGGGAATTTAATTTCATTTTTCAGCTTCTTAAATATGCTGTTGGGTTTTTTATATTTCTGTTTTTATATACCGTAGGCATCCGTGGTTGGTTCTGCAGTCACTCCCTAAATTATAATAACCATATTGCATTCATATCAGTACTGAACTAGTAATCTTAACTATTATAGTTAACACACTAAGCTTTGCACCCTTACTTCCCACATTAGTGTGCCTGCAGATGTCCATTTAAGAAAACATTCAATGTTTTATTTTGGTAGACTCAAATGTGTAAAAGTATAACCACAATGAATAAGAGAAGACAATGGGTTTGGGGGGATATTCAGGTTTTGATGTCAGGCAGATTTGAATAAGAGTCCTGGTCATGCTACACTTGCCTCCTGCGTGGCCTAAGTGAACCCTAAAGCCCAGTCTCATGGTTGAAAGTTTACTCCACACACAGTAATGGACAAAATGGTGAATAACACAAGGACACTGCCTTTAGGTATAAGCCATGCCCTTAAACTGTAAGAAATGGTGGTGGTGGTGTACTATAAGGGTTACTCTCATGTGCTTATGGTATGACTTCACCAAATCCTTCCCTTAATGCCACTACAGTGAAAAATTTCAAGGGGATGTTTAATACTGTTACTTTTCTTGTTCTGGCTATGTTTCTTAGACAGGTATAATCATCAAATTACCAGGAATGATGTTTTCAGTATTCATTTATTTATCAAACAAGTATTGAAAGTCCATTCATCTAGGTCTGAAAAATGATGCAATAAAGAAAATAAAGTCCTTTAAGGCAATAAACAAATACAAATATGTATCGAGTATTATAAAGAAAAAGCATAATAAAGAAATAGAAAATAATTAAGAGTTCTATGTTAGATTAGATGGTCAGAGAAGTCTCTGAAAGAAGAAGACAAGGGCAATCATGACAAAGAACATTCCAGAGAAAGGGAACAATAAACTAACTTCAATTCTGGCCCAATGTAAAGTAGTATTCTGCATCAAGCTTCTTATCACATCTATATAGGACTCAGTTTTACTTCAACAACAAAAAAAATCCTTACAATGCATTTACTGGCATAATAGTATTAAATTCATAAAAATTAATGTGTGAGATATTCTGATATTTTTGAAAGCATCAAAATAACATTATCTTGCTAATGTTTAGAAAAATAGCTTATGTACAAGTAGGAAAGACAAAAGCAAAGCCAAGATATAATCCATGCCAAGTCACACAGTAAAATACAAAATATAAAGTACTTGTCTTTCAGAACTATGATTAGTGACAAAATGAAATGAAACATGTAAAAACAATGACACCTCTAGAGAGATGATACTCTCTCCACTGAAGCAGAATGCATTTAACTGACACACCAGCAATTCTGCAAATAGTTTACCACATCTATATCAGGGGCACAGTATTCCTGAGGGTTTTTGCAAAAAAGCATGCTTCGCTGTGCCACTATGAAGACAAGATTTGAACACAAGTTTTCTGAGCTAGGAATATTCAATTTAAAGAGAAAAAATTACCCATAATGCAGAAATTAAAGCACAGACTTATTGAGTTTGAAAGATAGCTGCAAGGTCATGCTTAAAAACATCCTCTCTCTCTCTCTCTCTCTCTCTCTCTCTCTCTCTAGCGCACACACACACACACACACACACAATTCCATTGAATAAGCCCAATTCATTAAGTAATTTTTTTTGTACTTGGTAGAAGTACAGCCTGGAGGATAATTATGGCAGACCCTAGGATTTTTCTGGTCAGTCACAAGTAATAAAAGCTTTTATGTGAATAATAAAAATCGTCCTCCCACATAATTGTCAAAACTCTGTATGATTTAGCATTAAGATTTTTGCCTTTTACAGTGGTGGGACTACAGAGTTCAAGGAAGCCTCAAATCAGGAAACTGTTTAGAAAGGTTTGTGTTTCTGTTTTTCATTATCCATTGGTGCTTCAGTTTTATTAATTGCCTACATTATAATCACAGAACAGGACAAGGAATAAGTCATAAAAGTCTTATTCTGGCTGGCAGGTGCTCAAAACAGTTCATTCTCCAGACACCAGCCCTCCCCTACCAACTGGAACCTTCTCCCCTGCCTTCCTTTAGATGCAGATAATACTTTCTTCTCTGACCTTTACCTACTGAGGTCCCAGGTATCACCTGATTTTTTTCTCGCTCCTCTGAATGAAGTCTCAGTGGTTCCCCTAGGCAGAATTTATAATGGCCCACTTTCTCACATTCTTACATGTTCTATGTCTGACCTTCAAAAATCCTCTTGCATGCTTTGCCTTTCTATGCTGTGGGATTGTAGGACAGCCAACATGGTCATCTCTATTTGGCTCATACCCTATCAGCCAGCCAGCCAGCCTGACACACACTTCTGACCACTCACACTTCTGACCACTCAAACAACAGCTCCCTTTGGCCGGAGCTACAGGGACCCATTGATGCACATATTACCAGATTTGAAAAGAGGGTCAAGAATTGCCAACAAACATTATCAAAAGCTTGCAAATAATGAACAACTGTTTGTCTTTTCAATACCATACTGGATCACTGTAAGGTAACTCTTAGTCTCTAACAAAATGTTTCTTTGTTTTATTATCATTTAAAGCTTTGATTTTATAAAGTTATATGTTTATTTTAGATTTTAAGTTGCCTTTCATATACTTTGTACCTAGGCATAAAAATATGTCTTTTAAATAAAACAATTAAAAGTGATAGGTAATAAAACTTCAACATTAACCAATTTTGCATTTCATCTAGATATCTTATGCCAATATTTTTTCTCAAAGCCTAAATATAGTCAACTAACCAAATTTTCCTTGAACTAGCTTTCCACTCAGACAACAAATCATTCCTTAATGAATGAAATAAATTGTAGCACATTTATATTCTATATTTATAGAACATCACTTTTTTTTACTACTGAAATTATTTTAATAGCATCAACCCTTCCTTCTTTGGAGGGAAAGGGGACTCATAGCATACCAGTGGCATCAAAAGTATCCTTTCCCTAGCCTCTAGAACTCTGCAAAAGTCAGAAATTGACAGTCAGTTCAGAATTAAAAAACCAGTATTCTACAATCTACTTTTTTTTTTTTGTAAGTCCTGCAATGTGGTCTAACTTGTACATGGAGCATCTATATTCTCTGTTGTTTAGAAGTATTACATCCTATTTCATATGTATGGGTTTTTAAACTTGTCAAGGATAGCTGAGCTTTAGGGACAACATAAAATTATAAATAATAGTTCTCAAAAACCTAAATTAGTATGATACAAACATCTAAACACATATCAGTGGCTAAACTTGAGAAGAAAAAAGAAGGAACTTACTATAAGGAAGTGACATTGCCCTTTTGTAATTTTTCTCAGCATTATAATTTCTAGCTGTCATCCATGACACAGAATTCTTCAGCAAATACATTTCCATAACACAAGGCAATTATTACTGATGCTTCACAAGTGAAGGAGAATCATCAGGGCATATGATAAATTTTCAATTCTTGTAATGTGCTTGCTATGTCTTCCAATGAAAAATAGATGCATAGGCTTCTTGAATGGTCATAGCTTTATTCAATCAACATTTAGTCTACATCTGCTCTGTTCCAGGCACTGATCTAAGATGTATATAAAGACAACAAAAATGCCACCTCTGTCCTTGAGGAACTCAAACAAAAGTCTACAAGCAATTAATATGTAATATACTATGTTCAAAATACATGGGAGTATCATTTGTTTGTGGCCTGGCCAAAATTGGCAGGTGGTTCAAAGATAGTATACAGTATACGTAGCAGAGAAATAAGGATAAAAAGCTGTGTTGAAGTCAGATTTAGAAACAAGTCAGATGTTATCCTGGTCATCTGTGGGTGGACCCCCAAATTATTTTTAAAGAGGAATCAGTTTATTTATAATAGCATATTCCAAATGGCATTCTGTTGACAAGATGGATGCAAAGGCAAAAGATGAAGACAAATTTAAAATATGCTTATATTGATGAGTCTGCAACAAATCAATCTAGAGGACACAGGCCAAGCTTAACAGACTCAATGTGATTTTGTAAACTCCCATCAGTACTTGGAGATCAGAGAAAAGTGATTGGCCAGGAGCAGAGAGTAAATCTGCTGATCTCTGGATTTCATAGCTTGGTTGACTGAGGAGATGGTGCTGACGCCCAAACTCTGGAACAGTAGGAAAAGAAACACGTTCACAGAGAGGGGGCCAAGAAAGTTGACAGAATGAGTTCAGTTTTGTAATTTGTACTTTTGTGGTAGCAGAAGGGAGTAAGAAAATAATAGCTTTGGTTATTAGGAGAATGATGGGGGCTGACCCTAGTGTGTGTGTGTATGTGTGTGTAATATGTATCATCAGCATATAGATTGGAACCAGAGCTAAAAAGACAACTGGAAATCGTCACGGGAGCCTTTACAAAATTATGAAGGAAATGATTTGGGGAAAGACATTCATCCAACTTTCCTAAAACAGACTAGTTTAAAACCCATACTCAGCCTTGTTTATGCAGCAGTGTTTACTGCAGGGTCCTCACAGAGGAGGTAAGGACACAAATGAATTCATGGCAGTAATCCAATCCTCAGTTGTCCTCAATGTCATTTAGACTTTTACTGTAAATAAACAAGCACACACAACACCAAGTGGAGGGAAAAAAAAACAAAACTGGCACCAGTCTCTGAAGTTTGTGTCTCATATTTGTATTTGTATTTGACAATATAAATACTCCTATTAAAAAACACCACTTCTTTCGTTCATGGAAATGAGTCTAGAAAGTGCAGAAAAAATTCAAGGACAAGATTTTAGAAAGTCAATTTTAAATAAGAGGACAGTTTATTTGAGTTTATTTGAACATAAATAGGATTATTTTATTTTTCATAGTAGCCTCTAATTTAATGTAAGGTTAGTATTTGGGGTTCCATTCAAGGATTGATAAACAATTGTGGTGGGCACCAGTAGTCTCACATTCTGCTGTTATCCGACAAGAAGCTGTGCATCTTGGCAGCCATGCTGTACTGCATGATCCAGTCCGCCCCTATAATGACCAGTCTGATTCTCTCTTCTGAAAATGTGGAAATGAGGTGGAGAGAGAGGTTCTCAGGATACCAATATAAACCACAGAAAGAAATACAAAAGGAAACTAGGAAGGAAAAAGGAGGAAGAAATGGGGGAGTAAAGCAAAGATGAGAGATGGCTTTTCTGGAAGTTTTTTCTTTTCTGAGGACTAACTACATTCTATACAATACATTTCTATATTTTTAAAAATTCACTTTATTAATTAAACTAGCTTGGGCTGGCTTGGGTTGTGCAGTACAAAGAACCTTGAGTAAAATACCTCCAAGAAAAATTTGTAAAGTAAAAATAGAGTAACTTTCTTTATACAGCAAGTCCAAACAGATTCCCAGAATTTTTCCCTAACAACAAAAGAGCATTAATCTATGACTCCCATAATATTAATATTCTTACACAGACATGGAAAACTAATTTTGGCATGCTATTGAAGTCATCGACTTAAAAAAAAAATAAACTCTCTTGTTTATTTTTTAATCAGTTTAATTTCTTAGTTTATTCGCTTTAAGTTTAACTGTGCCAGTTTTGCTAGCAGACAATTATTTATAATTGATGTAGCTTTAGGGAAAACCTAATCTTAAAAAGAAAAAACTGGCATTTCAAAGAAAAAAAGTCATTCAATTTTGATCCTTGCCAAGTTTTAATAAGTGTATCCTACTGTCTTCTTGAGATTTATGCACTGCTAGCTGTACTTCATTTGGAAAATTTGCATTTTTCTCTTGTGCACTCAAGCTGGGAGGCACAAAACAAGAGTTACAAGGTTTATTTGACATAAGATGTCTAACAGCAATTTCCTTTCATCAACTTTATTCTCCTACAGTTCTGATCCCCAGGGGCAGATTTTTCATTAGATTTTATGAAACGTTGTATAATAATAGCCTTACCTTTGCAGAAGTTACTCCCAAAACATTCCAAAGAGGCTTCCACAACTCTTACCACTAGAGAACATACCAGAGTTACCCTTCTCAGGTCCACTGCAAGTTAATGTTATCATGTACCTATCTTCACATTAATTCCAAATAATATAAAGCCGCTAATACAACTAGCTTTGGTGAAGATGGTGCTCATGCAGACATTCAATTCATGCTTATTGAGGACGTACTGTGTTCCAAGTGTTCTGACCAATAATATCTATAAGCATGAAGAAGACAGATTTATATTCCATTTCTGGGGGAAAATATGGTCTAGATAGGGGATATAGGACAGAATTCAGAATAACAACTGCTAAAATTTTGAGAACATGATCAGAGGAAAGACGGTATCTCAAAGTTGGGGCTCTAGAAAGGCTTCTTGGCCTAAGTGATGCGTGTCTAACTATGGCACAGTTGGTTGAGTAGGAACACCAGACTATATTTTTAGGGAGAAATAAAAGCAGTGAGTACTCTAGGTTCAGAAAAAGCATATAGAAATTTCCCTGGCCTGAGTTAGAAAGTGATTGGTTTAGGTTGGGGGTGAAGCTCTGCCACAGCGCACAGCTAAACACCTGCAAGACACTGAGTTCCATCCATGGCACCACAAGAAAAAAAAAATTCAAACTGTGGTAAAGGTTAAAAATGTAAAAATTTACAGCACTACTGAAACTTTCAAGGGAGAAGGAAAGAAGAGGTAGAAGGAAATCATACAATGCTGGCAACAGGGAGGGAAATTAAGAGGCCATTGTGACATTGTAAGGTTATTCATGGCCTAGGCCAAGGTAGAGAGACAAGGGTGAAAGGAGCCAGTCTTTACACATAAAAATTCATCGAGGTGCTTAGAATTAATTTGATGAGAGGCTGAGGAATGAAGGGTGACCCCAATATTTTCGGCACAGTTAACTAAATGAACAATGATATAAACTACATAGAATTAGGGAGCATTCTTTTTCCTTCAATGCACAATAAGGAATGCCCAATGCATACCAAGTGTGGTTTTAGGAGGCTGAATATTAAACAAAACCAACCAACATTTTGTTTTCATTGAGTTTACATTTTATTGGAAATAAAAATGTGATATACTTACACACTAATTCTGGTTCATTTCAAGAAGAGAATGAGATAGGTCCACATGAGATAGACACTCTCCTGGAATGGGATCCTATTTTGGGTAATGTAGTCAGAGAAAAAAAACCTTCCTGTGGAAGTGATGTTTACAGTGAGCCCACATTAGATATAGAGCCTGCCCTGGGTTGGGAAGAATGAGGATGTGGTTTCAATGTGGTGAATAAAAAAAAGAGGTGTTAGGCAAGAAGATAGAAACAAGGCCAAAAGAAGGGATTGGGATCCTTTTCTAATTAATATTGGAAGTCATGAGCAAGTTTTAGGCAGAGGAGGTATAAAAGATTGATATGAATTTTGCAATTACGTTAATGACCAGGGTAGATCAGATATAGGGGGCCTGGCTGGGGATACAGCTCAGTTGGTAGAATGCTTGCCTCGCATGCATAAGGCCATGGGTTCAATCCCCAGCAGACCACCCCCAAAAAAATAAATAAAAATAAAAAAGATATAGGAGGCCAATGGGCAAACAAAAGTCAAGAGAGAAGGGTAATGCCATGGCTAGATCAGATACTCACAAATTTACTGTGTTAAGGATTGAATCACTGAATTAAGATACAGGACAGCTACTAGGAGAAGACCCCGCTCAACAGTAGAACAAACACGGGAAACACTGAGTTTTTCAATTTAAGCTATCCAGAATGAAACCGCCTTTTGAGTACTTGACACTCATTCAAGGTCTAAGATTCACCTAGCTCTTATCATCAAGCTGACAGTCAAGCCCATGAGACTTCAAGGAAAAAGAAGGGAAAGAAAAATGAAGGCACTCCCTCGGTTCTTTGTTTTTTAAACAATTGATACGTGAAAATTATATCTTAAACTTTCTTTAGAGATAATTAGCTTACACAGTTCTAATGTCCATTTATATTTCTGCTTTTAAGAAATATCTGTTTTCAAAATGATTGATTTCTTATTTATTACTCTTTGGTCTGTGCTGGTAAGTTTTAATGAATCTTTTAAAGTACCACTAATATTAAGGTGTGTCTGTGGGGTGTATGTGTGTGTGTGTGTGTCATCCCCCAAAAATTCTCTGCTTACACCTTTGAGGTCACTACTCCTACCCTTTGGAAACTCCAGGTAATCACTAATCTGCTTTCTGCCACTGTGGAATAACGTTGCCTGTTGTAGCATTTATCCTAAGTGGAATGATATGGTCTGCACATTTCTATGTACTCCTTTCTTCATTCGGCACAATTGTTTAGGGATTGTCTTAGTCATTGTGTGAGCAGTTTGTTCCCTTTTGTTACTGAAGACTATTCCGTTGGACAGATATACCACATCTTTATACGTTCACTTTTCAATGGGCAATTAATTGTTTCCAGTTTTTACCTATTATGAATATAGCAGCTGTAAATATTTTTATGCCAGTCTTTGTGTGAACAAATATTTCTATTTTCTTTGGGTAAATATTTTCATTGCTTTTGATAAACATCTAAAATTAGAATTGCTGATCCTATGGTAAATTCATATTTAACTTTATAAGAAATTGCCAGACTCTTTTTCATGCCATTCCCACCAGCAATGTATACGAGTGGCAATTACTGACGCATTTCTTTCATGTACAGGACTTAGAATCATGCTTGCCTGATTTGGTCTATGTCCCATAAGGCAAATCTTAGTCATTGGACAACATAATCACAAGGGAAGCTGAAAATATAGTCTGCAGCTGATATGGCAGGTCCCACCTAACACTCAAGGTTTCCATTATACAAGGAAGAAAGACTAAAAGGAATTATTCAGGGACTGTCTTCGTTTGAGTGGAGTAATTAAATCTGGCTTCCAGATTTGGGGTGAATACTGGGGCCATTAACTAATTTGACATTCTAAACTTGAGATATTTGACATTCATTGGATGGGTAAGTAATTCCTCACTATACCAATCTAGTCAGAGTTTAAGGTAGGGATCAAAGCTGTTAATAAAAATTTGGGAACCATCAGCTTATGGATGGAATTTAAAACCATGGGCTAAGATAAGAGCAAAGAGGGAGAAAAATTGGATACACTTTCCATAGCATATTGATGCAATGATTTCACAGACTGATTTCTGAGAACAAGTTATCCATATAACTAAAAGAATGCTAGCTTGCCTACATCAAAACACAGCCACCTTTACTAATTTTTTTTCTGTTGATACAGTGAACCACTTAGGGTTTATATTTCCTAACTTCCCTTAAGCAAAGTACAGTAATTTTACAATGTTAAATTCTTAACATTGCCCTGAGACATTGCCTCTCTGCCTTGTATGAATGCCCTTATATAAAAGAAAAAAAATTAACTTCATCTTATTTAAGCCAGATATTTGCAATCTATTTATCATAGCTTACAGCTTACTTTAAATTATTACAAAGCATATATAATTATTTCTTATACTCAACTAAACAAATCTCCAGTTCCACTTATTTTACTCATTTTTATTGACTTTATCATAATCTTGTTTATTTTTTATCATTGCTTATTTGGGTTTATTTTTCAAAAGAGTTAGATCGCTAATATTTCTAAACTGCTTCAAGAAATAAAGTACTGATATTATCTTGCAGAATATTAATGAATAGATTCTTCCAGTATTTGCCATTCTTCCCAGCTAGTCATTCCCTCAATTAATTTTTGATGCTAGAGTTTTAAAAAAAAAAAAAAGCTAATGTGGCTGTCTGCATTTCACTAAAGAGGAAACTGAAGTAGATATATTAAATTACTTACCCATAATAGCAAACCAAGTTAATGGAAAAGGTGGAAGTAAAATGCAATTATCTCACTTCTGGTCCTATTGAACTATTGGATTACAAGTCACAACCAATTATAAACATGATACAAGAACTAAAGCAGCATAACCTTTTTAACATGTACATAGCCCCCAAACTGTCCTTCAGCACTTCATGAATGTTTTCTGTAAAATAAAGTTTATTGACCATTTCCACTAATTTTACATAGATGTAAATAGAAAGATATGTGATAGATGATGAAAAGTTAGATACGGAAAATATGTTCAAAATAGAAAATATATTCACTCCACATTTTCCACACACATCAAAATCTGTTTATATCTGAATATATTTTCTTCCATTCCTTTCTCTGTCTACAGCACTAATTATTTTCTCTTCCCATAACTGTGATCAGTTAAATATAAGTTCAGATTGCATTTAGTATATACAGAATAGTGTTTCTTAACAAAAGTGAAATTCAACAGAAATCCATTGGGTGGAGTTGTCCTATAACTTAACATTTTAAAATGTTTCTCAACTTTTTTTTTTGTACTTTTTGTCCAATCTTTACATAGCTAATGGCTAAGAACCATTTCTACTTCAAGACTTTGAAAAAAAATATTATTCCCAGTGGACATTGTTTAGAGATTTGGGACTTAGTTGTTATTTCTGATTGCATCAAGTGCAAGACTCCTGCACATACATAATAATCCTGTCAAACATTTAGTTGCCTGTTTTCCTCAAAAATGTGCAAATTAAAGAGATTAAGTAGAAAAATAACAATTAGATTGATAAAAATCGCTGTTCTGTCCTTTCATCTCTCAACTCATGTTTGCCTGTTTGTTTGTTTCTGCCATCAGGAAGCAAGGTAAGTATCTGATCACATTCCAGCTCCATAAATCAAAATACTATATGCCTAAAGAAAGCAAGTCTTCATTATCATTGGTCCATGCTAATAGGTGCTATAGAAACCTGCCAAAGTTTGACATATACTTAGCCCCTCACAGAAAGTTTTTTCCTGCATACACAATCAGGTTAATCTCTCTCTGGGAGTATTTCTGACTACCACAAATATTAAGGACCCAATCCTGAAAATTCTAACTTAGTGGATCAGAGGTGGATCTCAAGAAACTATACATTTTGCAAGCATATGTGATGGGCCAAGGATCATGCAGAAGCACCACCCTGATGAAAGGACAAAGAAGAGGGGAATCTTGCCATGAATAATTTCCCAATATCAAACCATAGAAGGATAAAGAGGCTTATTAAAATTATCCCTCTAATTCTAATACATTCATTCCTTCAGAGAATCCGAAAATTATTTCTTCCTCTCTACTTCTAATTCCCAAGTCCCCATAGTAATGGACAAATTATTATGCTTTGTATAAACTGAAGATCAAAAATCATGGTGAGAAAATAATGAGATACAGAGTCTATACAGTAGACTAAATGGGTATTTTCTTTCATTTTGTCAACTTCACATTTGATCTACTTGGGATATTTTGTAGTAAATTTTTTTCATACTGGGTTTATTTATTTATCCATTTGTTGTTAGAACATTATAATCAAACATAATAGTGGGATTCATTATACCCGATTCATATGTGCGCATAGCATAATTTGATCAATCTCATTCCCCAGCACCTTCCCTTTCCTTTCCTCTCTCTCCCAGGTCCATATGCTCTACTTTACTAATCTTCTTTCCATTATTATTATTATGTCAGTGCATTATAATCATATATGCAAATGGGATTCATTGTCTATACATAAACATAGCATAATTTGGTAAATTTTGTTCCCCTTGACAAGGTACTTCACGGCACCTTCTCTTCTTCTCTCTCTCTCAATCCCCTTTCTCTACTCTATTGGTCTCCCTTCTATTTTCCTAAGATCCCCCTTTCTCTCTCTCTCTCTCTCTCTTATTCTAGTTTCCACATATTAGAAGAAATAGTCAACCTTTGACTTTCTGAGTCTGGCTTATTTCACTTTACACTATGTCCTCCAAATCCATCTACTTACCAGAAAATGACAAAAATTAATTCATTCTTTATAGCTGAGTAGAACTCCATTGTAGATTCACACCACCTTTTGTTTATCCATTTGTGTCTTGAAAGACACTTTGGCTATTGTGAATTGTACTACTATAAACACTGGTGATATACATATCAAATATGTATCACTATAGTATGCTGATTTTGGTTCTTTTGGATAATTACTGATGAGGGAGATAGCTAGGTAGTCTGGTAGCTCCATTCCTAATATTTTGAGGAATTTCCATATCACTTCCCAAGTAGTTGTACTAATTTGCAGTCCTACCAACAAAGTACAAATGTAACTTTTTGATTGCCAGCAGTTATTTTATATGTATTTTTAATTATTGTTATTCTATCTGGAATGAGATGAAATTTAAGTGTAGTTTTGATTTGCATTTCCCCAACAGATAAGGTTGTTGAACAGTTTTTCATATATTTGTTGTCCATTTGAATTTCTTCTTTTGAGAAATGTCTCTTCAGTACACTAGCTCATTTATTGATTGGGTTATTTGTTAACTCTGGTGTCAAGTTTTTTTTGAATTCTTTATGTAATTCTGGATATTAGTCACCTGTTAGAGGAGTAGCTGGCAAAGATTTTCTCCCATTCTGTACATTTCTCTATGTTCTTAATCATTTCCTTTGCTGTGCAGAAGCTTTTTCATTTGATTCCATCCCACTTATTGATTCTTGGTTTTATTTCTTGAGCTTTAGGAGTTTTATTAAGAAAGTCAATGCCTATGTCAGTGTATTAGAGTGCTGATCCTGTTTTCTTCTAGAGGTTTCAGTGTTTCTCGTCCAAATCCTAGGTCTTTGATTCACTTTAAGTTGATTTTTGTTCAGGGTAAGATAGGGATTTAGTTCTATTCTTCTATGAATGGATATCCGATTTTTCTGGCACCATTTGTTTAAAAGGTTATCTTTTCTCCAATGTGTGTTTTTGGAACCATTGTCAAGGATCAGATGACTGTGTTTTTGTGAGGTTGTCTCTGTGTCTTCTATTCCATTGGTCTTCAACCTTGTTTTTAAGCCAATACTATGGGGGGTTTTTGTTATTAGAGCTTTGTAACATAATTTGAGATCAGGTGTTATGATAACACCATCATTGCTCTTATTTTTCAGTATAGTTTTGGCTATTCTGGGTCTTTTATTCTTTCATATGCATTTTAGGTCTTTCTTCTAATTTACAGATTTAATGTAGTCCTTATCAAAATACCTGAACTTGGTATTTTGATGAGGACTACATTAAATATGTAAATTGTTTTTGATAATACACCCATTTTAACAATATTAATTCTTCCTACTTAATAATAAGGAAGAATTTTCCAACTTCTAAGTTCCTTATTTTCTTTCTTTACTTTTTAAAAATTTTTATTGTAGAGGTTTTTAATTTTCTTGGTTAAATTTAATTCCAATTACTTTTTTAGGGTATTGTGAATGAAATTGTTTTCATAATTTTTTCTTGACAGATTTATTAGTGCAGTATAGGAAAACTATTGATCTTTGTATGGTGATCTTTTATCCTGCTACTTCACTGAATTTGTTTATTATCTCTAGAAATCTTCTGATATAGTTTTCTGACACTTAGTACAGGATCATGTTATCAGCAGAGACTATTTGAACTCTTCTTTTTCTATTTGCATTCTTTTAGTTTATTTCTCTTGCCTGATTGCTTTGGCTAGAATTTCAAAGAATATATTGAATAGAAGTGGTGAGATTGAATGTCATATTTTGTTCCTGGTTTTGGAGGAAAGGTTCTCAGTTTTCCTTTATTTGTTATAATGTCTATTTGGGGTTTGTCATATATAACCATTATGATGTTGCAAGTTCCTTCTGTCCCTAGTTTCTTCAATGTATTTAACATGAATGGATACCAAATTTCGTTGAAGGCTTTTTCTCCATCTACTGAGATGATAATGTAATATTTGTTCTTAATTCCACTTTTTGTGAAGAATTACATTTATTGGTTTGTGTATGTTGAGCCTACCTTGCATTTCTAGGATAAAACCCATTTTGTCATGGTATAAAATCTTCTCATGTTATCAAGTGTAAATTGGTAATATGTAATAAAGGATTTTTGCATCTATATTCATCAGGGATGTTGATCTGTAGTTTTCTTTGCTTGATATGTCTTTGTCCAGTGTTGGTATCAGGGTGATACTGGCTTCATTGAATGAATTTAGAAGTGTTTTCTTTCTTACTATTTCATGGAATAATTTGAGAAGAATTAACATTAGTCTTTCCTTAAAAATCTGGTACAACTGAGCTGAGAATCCATCTTGTCTTGGGTTTTTCTTTGTTGGAAGGTTTCTTATTACTGCTTCAATCTTGTTGCTTGATATTGTCCTGTTAAAGTATTCTGTATCCTCTTGTTTTATTTTGGGTAAGTCATATGAGTCTAGAAATTTGTCAATATCTTACAGAGTTTCCTATTTATTAAAATATGTTTTCAAAATAGTCCCTAATGATCCTCTAAATTTCAGAAATATCTGTGGTGATATCTCATTTTTACCCCTAATTTGTTGATTTGGGTTCTTTCTCTTTTTCTTTTGTTTAGTTCCACTAAGGGCTTATCAATTTTGTTAATGTCTTCACAAAACCAACTTTTTTGTTACATCAGTGCTTTATTTCTTTAGTCTTCGTTTCATTAATTTCAGCTCTATCTTAATTTTTCCACCCTTTCACTGGTTTGGGAATTAGTTTGTTTCTACTTTTTTAGGGTCTTCAGATGTAACATTATATTGCTTATTTGGAATCTCTCTCTCTCTCTCTCTCTCTCTCTCTCTCTCTCTTTCTCTCTCTCTCTTTGTTTAATATAAGCACTTAAAACTATAAACTTTTCTTCTAAGATTATGTTAATTGTATCCCAGATATTTTGTTCAATGTTTGACTATTCATGTTTGATTAGAGTAATATTTAATTTCTCCTGTCATTTGTTCTATGATTCATTCCTCATTTAAAAGAAAATTTCACATGTATTTATGTGGATTCTATTATTTTTTGTCCTTGACTTCTAATTTCATTGTATCATGATCTGATGAGATGCAAGTGATTGCATCATTTTTTTTTTTAATTTGCCAAGACTTGTTTTGTGACTTAAAATATACTCTATTTTGTAGAAGGATCCATGAGCTGCTGAGAAGAGAGTGAATTCATGTGTGGTTAGATGAAATATTCTACAGATGTCTATTTTATCCATTGGTTTTAGTAGTTTAGATCAGAAATACCTATATTGTATTATCTGAAAACCCCATCTACTAGTGAGAAGAATATTTGAAATTGCCCAGTATTATTGTATTGGGGTTTATCTGATAAAGTCAAGAAGCATTTGGGGCATAAATATTTATTATCATCATATCTTCTTGTTGAATTATTCCCTCTACCAGTATGGAGGGACCCTCCTTGTCTTTCAGATAAGTTTGTGCTGAAAATCTTCATTCTTGACAATGAGAATACATACTTCTGCTTGTTTTTATACTTTATTTCCATGGAATATCTTTTTACATCCTTTTACTTCCTGCCTGTGATGTCTTTGCTTAAAAATGAGTCTCTGGTGAACATCACAGTCTATCTTGTTTTGTAATCCACTCTGCTAGTCTTTTATTTGGAGCCTAATCCTTATGAGTTTATTATTGGTTCCAATTGTGGATATGTTCCAATATGTAGATATGTTTCCCACCTAAGCTTGGTGGGAAAGTGTCTTTCTTCTTGATAGAAACATGTTCCCCCTCACCCCTGCACTGAATCACAGCATTTCTGACACTGCCATCATCTGTTGCCTTTCAAAATTATTTTTCTATTCTACAAACAAATATTTTTGGTTTTCTCCTGGATACTAACTTGCTTAGTCCCCTTTCTCCTTTTTCCTGATTTCCCTACCTCAGTTTGCTGCTGTGAAACTAATTATTTTATTTACTCTTCTCCAAGAGAAGAGTAAAAAAATACTGCTGTAACATTGTGGATTCACCTGACCACCATCTTAGAACCTCTACTCTAAATGGGTATTTTATTTGACTCTTTAAGAATTACTAAAATTCTTTCTTAGAAAGACATAGTCGTCCTTAATATTCTATATTTTAGTCTCAAATTTTCTAAATAACAGTAATCAGTTTTAGTACCAGTTGTTTTCACCCATAATACAGGCTTTTTTTTTTAAATGTAGAAATGAGGTAATAAATTTTCTTCTGCTGGGTGTAAAATAAAAACAAGGAGAAGGCCCAATGTTAGAAAAGCAGCTTGATACTAGAATTATATAATATTAGAGATTAAGGATTCTTTACAGGTGTTTTCTGATCACCAGATTCACTTGAGGTAATTTTTAACAAATCTAATTTCTTGGCCTCCGAGCATATTTTCTGAGTTAGAATCTCTGAGAGCTTTGAGAATCACCATTTTTAAATATATTCCCAGGGCTTTGTTATGAACAAGAAAAAAAACCTAAAAGACTGTTTCTCCATGGCTTTATTCTAAATTTCTGCACTGTGTATTAAAGTATTAATCAAAAAATATCTTTTTATAGTAGTAATGATCATGTGTTCAGGGGCAATATAGTTTAGTATTGGTATAACAGTCAACAAAGAGGAAAATAGATTACTCACATGAAATAGTAGCAAGCATTATAATTGATGATTTTTAATATAATACACACTAATGCTATGTATGGACACCTTTATTCAAAGAAATATTTACACAAAAAAAAATACTTAAAAATAAGTTTCAGTTAGCTTTTTTGCCATAATGACCAAACAATATAGAGGAGACAAGAACAATATAGAGGAGAAAAAGTTTTCCAGTAGGCTCAGTTTCAGAAGTCTCAGTCCACAGAGGACCATTTCCATTCCTAGGAGCCTCAGGTGGAAGTACACATCATGGTGGACACATGTGGCAATGGAAAGCAGCTCAGAATTTAGCACCAAGAAGTAGAAAGAGAGCTGTGCTCACCAGGAACAAAATAAATACCCCAAAGGCATGTCCCCCAATGACTTACCTCCTCCGGTCACATACCCTACCTGCCTATAGTTATCACCCAGCTAATTCCTATAAGGGATTAATGCACTAATTAGGTTAAAGCTCTCATAACCCAATCATTTCACGTCTAAGCTTTCTTGCATTGTCACACATGAGCTTTGGGGGATACCTCATATCTAAACCATAATAATATCCATTTCCAGGTTAATGATGACACTGGATCACATAATATATCAATATGTTTCCATAATCACAAACATCAAGAAGTACAACTTCTTAATTAAATGCCTTTATGACAATTAACCCACCCATGGCATTTTTAAAGTACCAACCACATCCATGTCAGACACTCCATCAGTAGGAAGGAACAGCAAACATCAAGTTGGCTTCCTCCTTTCACATATGAGGCTGACCAAGGAGGTTGCTCAAGCCAGGCTTACCATACTAGAGCAAACAGTAGCTCTCTCTTTCTCTGTGTGCTCTACTTTATCTCTCTCTCCTTCTGAGATTTTGGCCCATTTAGCCTTTATTGTCATACATATCATAATCTACAAATTTGAAAGAGATAATACAAGAGTATGGAATTGAGAGAGAGAGCCACATGGCCTGGTTTGGTTTGAGGGTTTGGCTTACCAGGTAAATAAGAAAACTTCTGTGTGGTTTACCCTAGTTTAATTGATGCCAACCTTGGCTATTATAAAATATTATTTTCTGTTGTTTCACCTTCTTTGTCTCTTACGTAGGGATCACCTGAGGAAGAAGATAGTTGTCATGTCATGATTTCAGAATTCACTGTTCTCCTGACAAATTTTCCTTTTAATAGGGCCAATCTGATTCATGTAGAAACACAGTTCCTGCATGGATTGAAGTTACGTGGAGGGTTTGTCTGCACTCAGATCCACCCTTATTTTTCATCTACTCTATACTCTGACAATGGGGCTGACTGCTGTGGGAGGCATTTTCCTGGTTTCATATCAGCAGTCATCAGCCCCCACCCAGATTCTGTTGCTGAATGTGTAAATGAATGATGATGGAATCAAAGTTTGTGTCTTTGTAAGCCCAGAATCAGGATCTGATTCTGCTGGGGTGCACAACTTTGGGGAACAACATTAGCACTAAAGTATGCCTGGTGGCGCAGAGCGTATTTTGTACAGAATGTGACTTGTGGGGCCACTTTCAATGCATGAACCAGAAGGCGATCTGCACTGATGTAGACAGAAATGAGAGGAAGAAAGTGTTTTAAGGATAGTAGTCTTTTAGGAAGAGCAGTGGGATAAATGCTGGATTAGAACTGGAAAATCTGGGGCTGGGGATGTGGCTCAAGTGGTAGCGTGCTCGCCTGGCATGCGTGCGGCCCGGGTTCGGTCCTCAGCACCACATACAAACAAAGATGTTGTGCCTGCCGAAAACTAAAAAATAAATATTAAAAAAAAAATTCTCTCTCACTATCTCTCTCTCTCTTTCTGTCTCTCACTCTCTCTTAAAAAAAAAAAAAAAGAACTGGAAAATCTGGAGTTTTTATTATAGAGGTGCTAGAGGAAGGCCATCACAATGGATAAAGTCACCGAGGGAGAAAGTCTGAATCAAAATACAGAACAGAGATAAGTTGGAATTTAGAGCAAGACTAATGGCAGGAAAAAATATATACAAGTAAAATAAATGCAGATGGATCATCCTGTGCATTGCTTAGAAAGTTAAGGAGAAAAAATAAATGATCAAATGCATCTAATGTGTAAAGAGAATAGGGAACTTTGGTGATGCAACATGAAAACAATAGCTAAAAGTGACTAATGGAGAGGAAAAGAGATGGGGGCGGTGTGGAGGGGACACAATATACTTGGCTGTGGAGCATATGCTTATATACATCACTTTGTTTTACGAAGTATTGTAATTGCTCTTGTGTTCAATGAGTTTGTGATTGCTAACATTAGCAATATTTAGATTTATCTGGAGGCAATGGTTCTTATACTGTAGGGTTTATAAATACCACCTCAAGGACTTGTTAAAAATGCCACTCCTAAACCATCTTACAAAATTCTGATTGAAGGCTTTCACAAGCCTCCTGATTCAGTAGTACTCCAGTGTGAGCTTGTGAACTATTTCTTATCATTCCTGGAAAAAAGAAGTGCAGATATTAAGAGTACAGGACAGAAATTTTTTTAGCAATCTGAAATGACTGCAACATCCAGTGAACAGAGTGTAGAACATAAATTTTGGTACTCCACAGATAAGAAAAAAAAAATCTTCATCACACCAAGTTTAGGAAGCCCAATCTAGATAATTCTGAAGCAGATGGTTCATGAACTAAATTTATTGTACTGGGGATTGAACTCCGGGGCACTGAACCACTGAGCTACATCCCCAGCCCTATTTTGTATTTTTATTTAGAGAAAAGGCCTCTGAGAAGTGTCTGTTCAGGTCTTTGGCCCATTTGTTGATCAACAAATACACGAAAAAATGCTCACTGTCTCTAGCAATCAGAGAAATGCAAATTAAAACTACTCTAAGATACCATCTCACTCCAGTAAGAATGGCAGCCATTATGAAGTCAAACAACAACAAGTGCTGGTGAGGATGCAGGGAAAAAGGCACACTCATACATTGCTGGTAGGACTGCAAATTGGTGCAGCCAATTTGGAAAGCAGTATGGAGATTCCTTGGAAAGCTGGGAATGGAACCACCATTTGACCCAGCTATTCCCCTTTTCGGACTATACCCAAAAGACCTAAAAAGAGCATACTAGAGGGACACAGCCACATCAATGTTTATAGTAGCACAATTCTCAATAGCTAGACTATGAAACCAACCTATATGCCCTTCAATAGATGAATGGATAAAAAAAATGTGTCATTTATACACAATGGAATATTACACAGCATAAAAAAAAAGATCATGGCATTTGCAGGGAAATGGATGACATTAGAGCAGATTATGCTAAGTGAAGTTAGCCATTCCCTAAAAAACAAATGCCAAATGTCTTCTCTGATATAAGGGGGGTGACTCAAAATGGGGTAGGGAGGAAGAGCATGAGAAGAAGATTACCATTAAATAGGGAAGAGAGGTGGGAGGGAATGGGAGGGAGAAGGGGAATTGCACGGAAAATGGAAGGAGACCTTCTTCGTTATACAAAATACATATATGATGATGTGATGGGAAAAAAAAAAGAAATGTGTCACATTAGATTGGGTAGAGAGAAGTGATGGGAGGGGAGGCGAGGGGAAGGGGGGATAGGAAGGGCAGCAGAATAAAATAGACACTAGTATTGCTGTATGTATATATGTGTCTATATAACTAATGTGATTCTGCAACCTGTACACTAAGAAAAATGAGAAATTATACCCCATTTGATTCAAATGCATGGTATGTCAAAATCATTGTATTGTCATGTGCAACTAATAAAAAATTTAAAATAAATAAATAAGAGAAAGGGCTTCACTGAGTTGCTTAGCACCTCACTTTTGCTGAGGCTGGCTTTGAACTTGCCATCCTCCTGAGCCTCAGCCTCCCGAGCCACTGGTTGGATTATAAACTTGCGGTTTGAGCCCAGCCATGAACCGCATTTTTAAAAGTCATGCTATTAAGGTTTATGAAAATCTTATTTTGGTCATATTCGAAACACCCTATATTAACATAGCAATAAATATGTATAATATAATATCTAAATGGGCTCTTGTATACTTTAAAATCAATGGACAAAACTGGAGTTTACAAAGATAGAATTTTTGATAATTGATATGCCCAGATTTGGCCTATTTCTTAAAAGGAGCACCTCATTTTGTTTTGTTTTGTTAAAACCAAGCATGAAAGTTTGAGCATGTAATAGTTATAGTTCATGAAAGTAAGTGTACAAATGACAAAGCCCTTTCACATTAAACATAATGAAGTTGATGCAGTTTAAAGTTTTGGCTAAGACCATTTCAATGGGAAAAAATTCCATTAGCAATCTTTCTTGCCCTTTTCTTTCAAAAAGCAAAGGGTGATGAAGACAGACTGGGATATTGCAAAATTACTTCAGGGACATTTTATTTAATTTAAGTCCTGCAAAAGCAAAGGCCATTTGTGATACCTTTTTCAAAAAGAAAATGCTTACCCTTTTTCTGCTTTTCATAGTACTTAAATAAAACATCACCACAATGTGAGACCCTGTTATTGCTATGAGAGAATAAAGACCAGGGAGAAAGTCCCTGTGCTTTTGTCTGACATGGCAAGCATGACACTGCTTACCTTTCCTAATCATCAAGTTCCTGAGTGTTTCATTCATACATATTAAGAATTTGATTACCCAACTGAGGAATTGATGAGATATTAATTACCAATTATTGATTCTTATGGGTAGACAGATACTGGGCAGCTTTTTACAAATGCCTTCTCTCACATCTCACTTGTCTTCCAAGGCTACAGTTTCTTTGTATTTGGGTCACGGGGTTAATCTGTAGTCCCCAAATGAATTGCTAAATTTCATTTGAATGAGGTAGCACCACTTTGGATCAGCAAAGGTACACACATGTCTCCATGCACATAGAGTATGGTTGGCCCACAATGCTATTTTAATAATAAATAAATCACTCCCATTTCACCCTACGTACATGCCCATACACACACTTTTTCTTTTTCAATATTATGAGAAAATTCTCAGATGTTATTTCCTTACTTTATCTTTCTTGAAACATTGCCTGGTCTCGCGTATTAATATTTCATTCCCCAATGTAATATGTCAGAGTAGAGAGTTGTGTTGACCAGCAAGAAGTCAGAGGGTAAGAAATTTCTCTGCTTCCAGGAAAACTATTGTTAGTACAAAAGCCAATAAATAAAAGGGAAAGGCAGGAGGGAGCCTTTTAGGCTGAGAGAAATGCAGAGGGTGACAAAACTTATAAGACTAAGAAAAAACAAATCATCTTTAGGAGAACTTTCATTTGAAATAGCTTTGCCTTTCAAAAGGAAAAATGTCCTGCTGAATCAGCAGCATTCAGAGAGGGAAAAAAAAAAGCTTAAGTGATTTTTGAAATACTAAACAAACTCACAAGCAAAAAAAAAAAAGAAATAGATTACATGTGTTTGCTTGTAAAATGAGTTTAAGCTTAGCAAATTGCAGAAGAGAAAATCAGGCAGAGGAGATGGGGACAGCAACAAAGAACATTTGGGCTGACGACATCCTGACACCAAAGAGAAAAATGGTCAGAGTGGGAGGGTGCCCATTTCTCCCTGGCACTAGTTTCATGAATGTGCTACAAGGAAAAAGAAAAAAAAATGAATGAGCTCTAATTCTTGTTCAGTCATAGAACTATTCAGTCAAGCAAGATAACAGATAATGAATCTCTACAATGGAGAATTGATTTGTGGGCTCTCAAATTCTTCGCTTTGTTTATGTTTCAGAAATATGTAGATGTGTCAGGATATCCTACTGAGTTTTCTTTTTCTCACTTTCAATATTTTATCACAGAAAAAAGAGAGCATGATTATAACTGAAATGCAAATTTTTATCTTGAAGTGTCAAATATATTATTGTCAGCCTGCAAAAAAAAAAAAAAAAAAAAAAAGAATAAGATTTTCTAAAAGACTAGATAACACCGTCAATAATATGATTTTACTAGGGAAAATAAAAATTCTCAATCCTTCAGAAAAATATCCAGTCTGAATTTTTATGAACTTTAGAATCACAGCCCATAAATCATGATATGCATGTACTATTAGCTAGAAAATATTTTCTGTACCTAGTGAATTTTATTATGTAATATAATCTACTACAAATTATGTATTATGTATAAATCTACTACAAAAAGATTTAATATGTATTATTATAAGTTTTATCAGCTTTTATTATTATCAGTATATCAGTATTTATTAATTTTGTTTAAGGAATTATGATGGCAAATGAAAGAAAATCTTAGAGTCCTGAAATTCTCAAACTCTTATCAAAACTTGAATGCATATAGGACACTAGAAATAAATTGTTCTTATAGAGGCAGGGTATTATCACAGATCAACATACCTCATTTAAACTTTGTACAGGAGCAATTAATTAAGAGCAGTTATTAAACTGATGATAATGAAAAAAAATCTCAGATACAAGAAAAGTATACAGAGATTATACAGGTAAAACTATAGCTTCCAGGAGTTTATTTGGCTCACTACAGCTATTGAAAAATAGAGAAGCTGGCTAAAGATTTTAGACCTATGAAGTACAAACCCACTCCATTTAAAACTGACACATATGGGCTGGGAGCAGTGGTACATGCCTGTAATCCCAGTGGCTTGGGAGGCTGAGGCAGGAGAATCACAGGTTCAAAGCCTACCTCAGCGATTTAGCAACTTCCTAAGCAAGTTATTGAGACCCGGGCACCAAAACAAACAAACAAAAAAAAAATGAAATTAAACACATCATCTTTCAAATCACTCTAAGCTGCTTTCCTTCATCAGTCTCCCATACCTTGTACTCTGGTCATGCTTAAAATTATTACATAAGTTGGTAAGGTTATGTAAACTTTTAGAATTATGTAGTTTTGCCAAGGTTATATAATTTTGAAAGAGGATTATGAAAGTGTGACTAAAAAGAGATTGAACTAGATGCTGAAGTATGAGTTGCAGTTTCCCAGGTAAAGGAATAAAAGAGAATTTCATGCAGTAGGTGTGGAGGGCGGTAGGGGGCTGATTCTAGCATGTGTGAGGTCTTAGAGGCACAAGAATAAACTGTATGCTCAATAATGTTCACTATATATCTCTTGTGAGGGGGAATCTACACTTCATTGGAACTAATTGGGCAAATAAAATGCAGCCCCTGCACTCAAATATCTTATTACCTTGCAAAAAGATAAATCCTATTCAACTATGTACTCCAAAGTGGCATAGCTGATATTTTAAAATTGTGTAAGATTGTACATAAGGACCACAACAGAATTAGTTTCAAAGGGAAAATTCTATGAAGAATTTTATGATTCTCCCAACATTGTTTATAAGTTCACTAGGAACATTCTGTTTCCAATTAGGACATAGAATACCTGAGCTCCCATAGAAACACCAATCAAAAAAAAAAAAAGCACAAAGAAACTGAACAGACACTTCACAGAAGAAGAAATACAGTCGATCAACAAATATATGAAAAAATGTTCAACATCACTAGCAATTAGAGAAATGCAAATCAAATCAAAACTACCTTGAGATTCCATCTCATTCCAGTCAGAATAGCAATTACCAAGAATACAAGCAACAATAAATGTTGGCAAGGATGTGGGAGGAAAGCAATATTCACACATTGCTGGTGGGACTGCAAATTAGTGCAACCACTATGGAAAGCACTATGGATATTCCTCAGAAAATTTGGGATGGAACCATCATTTGACCCAGCTATCCCACTACTTGGTTTATACCCAAAGGACTTAAAAATCAGCTTACTACAGTGACACAACCACATTAATATTTATAGCAGCACAATTCAGATAGCTAAACTATGGAACCAACCTAAATGCCCTTTAACAGATGAATGGATAAAGAAATTGTGATATATGTATATAAACGTGGTCCCTTCACCTTCTGAATGTAATCCTCTTTGCTCTAAGGCTTATTTTTTTTTCAAAAATTTTTTCTCTCTTCTCCCCTCTTCCCCTCCATAACAAGTAAGGGAGACAGTGTTATCTTTTCTTCCCCTTGTTAACTGCCCTTGAACACACCCACTACAGGAAGGAGATGCCTGCTGAGGATCTGGAAAGTGAATATCTCCCAAATTAACAAGAGAATCCTTAACACGCAGGCCACCAGAGTGCCCTGCCACCCTCTACCAGAGTACACTTGGAATGCAGCCCTTGAAGGGTTCCTTAATAACCCCCCAGTCCCTCCTGATCAGGAGAGTCACAGCCTTTAAGACAGGAGTCCCCTGTGTTTCTCCTTTGCTAGCAAAGCAATAAACCTTTTTTTTTCCTTCGCCTCAAAATCATGTCCTCGTTATTAAATTGGCATTGATTGGCACTGGGGACAGGGATCAAGTTTTCAGTTACATGTACACAATGGAATATTACTCAGCCTTAAAAAAGAATGGAATTATGGCATTTGCTGGTAAATGAATGGAGCTGGAGAATATCATGTAAGTGAAATAAGCCAATCTCAAAGAACCAAAAGCCAAATATTTTCTCTTATATGAAGATATTAATTCACAATGTGTGTGTGTGAGGGGGGGACTTTGTATTACAGAGGGGAGTGAAGGGAGGGGAGAGGGTATGAGGGCAGGAATGATAGTAGAATGAACCAGACATTATTACCATATGTATATATATATGATTATACCACCAGTGTAATTCTACACTATGTACAACCAGAAGAATGAGAAGTTATACTCCATCTATGTATAATGTCTCAAAATGCATTCTACTGTCATGTATAACTAGAACAAGTAAATATATGTATATTTAAAATATTTTCAAAGTAGGTATACAAAATCATTCTTGTGTGGGATAATCAAAGAACAATGAACACAAGAAAGTCCTGACGGACTGGTTTCCAGGCAGAGGAGACCTTTATAGGTGAACAGTGAGACTGGCAGGTATGGATGCAGGGAAGGCAGAGGCTGCTCAAGCCCCAAACTTTCCTGAGTAGAGATGACACCATCTGAGCTATCAGCAAGGGTGGAGATGGGTGAGATGCACTGGAGTCTGAAAGCACAATAATAATAAGCTCAGCACAGCAATCTACTCTATTCCACCTAAATTTGCTGAGAATAATGAAAGTGAAAGCTGACTGATAAGAAGAAATACATCATTCAGTCTGCCCCATCTCCCATCTTCTCCTTGTGCCTGAAATTGAGGAACCCAAAGGACTGAGGAACACATGAAATTCTCAGTCCTGATAAGAGCAATGAGACAAACCCTTCTTCAGCAAACTAGATATTGGGAAGTCTAGGCTAATCAGATAGGAGCATCAGCTGATCCCAGATCAGGTAAACCCTTATCGAACTCTGAACAATCACCTCCTTACTGAAGGAATTGGAAATTTCTTGAGGGAGGGGAGTATTATTCCTTAATCCCCATTTTTCTTCCATATGTAATTTCCAAGATGCAATAAAAAAATCTACAAGACCTAAAAAGAGTCAGGAATCAGAGTTACAAGGAAGGAAAAACACCTGAAACAAACCACAAATGATCCAGGTACTAAAATTATCAGAAAAGAATTTAAAAAGGGGCTGGGGTTGTGGCTCAGCGGAAGCCCGTTCACTTAGCACGTGTGAGGTGCTGGGTTCGATCCTCAGCACCACACAAAAATAAATAAAATAAAGGTATGGTATCCAATTACAACTAAGAAATATTTTTTTAATCAAAAAAGCATTATCTCAAATAGAAAAAATGGGAAGAATAGATAAGAAGATGAGTCATTTCAGAAAAGAAATGATAAATATTAGAAAAAATATACAGATATTATGTATCTGAAAAATACAGTATATAAAAAATTCAATGGGATGTGCAGGAAAGTTAACAAAGCAATTAAATTATTGGTGACCTTGAAGACAAGTTAAGGGAATTTATCCAAAAAAGGCATGAAGCAAAAAGAATAGACACCCTCTTCAAAAAAAAAAAAAAATCAAACAGAGCATTAGCTGACCTAAGCACTCAAATATTCAAGTAAGTCCCCAGAACAATAAGAGAGAACTAGGCACTGGGAGGAAAACTGAACTTGGGGAAACAGTAAATGCAAATTTTCTCCTTATGATGAAAAATACATAAATCTACAAATCTATAAAGCCTAGTAAAACTCAAGTGGAATACATTCATAGAAAATGCACTTGGCATATCATTGTCAAAACAACTGATATCCAAAGGAAAAATGAAAAGCACTATAAGTAGCCAGAATAAAAAGTACTTCACACATGAAGAAGTACCAGTCTTATCAAAAGGAATGGAAGCCAACCAGATGTGATGCATAAGCCTAGATAGTCCTAGCTACTCCAGAGGCTGAAGCCAGAGAATCACTTGGGCTCCTAAGTTCAAGACCAGTCAGAGCAACACAGTGAGACTCCATCTCAAATAAATAGATGATAGATAGATAGACAGATAGATAGATAGATAGATAGATAGATAAGAAATGCAAACCAGAACACAATGGATCGACATTTTAAAGTAATAAAAGAAAACCATAAAAAATAATGCCATCGAAGATATATCCAGCAAAAATATCCTTCCCAATTGAAGCCAAAGACAAAATATTATATTTTTAGATAAGTGAATGAATAATAAATGAAAGCTGAGAGAATTTCTCACCCTCAGATCTGCACCTTAACAAATACTTAAAAGAAGTTTTTTAGTCTGAAGAGAAGTGATAGCACTTGGAAATGTAAATCTACAAGGAGAACCAAACAATGGGGAAAAAAGGTAAATAAGGAGGTAAATATGAAAGACTTCCTCCCAGTTTCTTGGAAACCATTTTTCTGCTAAAGTAAAAACATCTGTATTATAGAGTTAACATATGTAATTAAATCAATGATCAAAATTAGAAAATTACAATGTGATGGGTTAATGTGCATGCTTTAGCCCCTAGTGCAATTAGAGTTGACCTTTAAACAATATGGAATTTCGGGGAACTGACAACTACTCCATTATAAATCTATTTTTGACTTTTGACTCTGTGAAAACTTAACTACTAATAGCCTGCTTTTGACCAGAAGCCTTATCAACAACAGCCTATTAATGCATATTTTGTATCTTATATGTATTATGTATCATAAAAATATAGAAAATTATAACTTTGTACTCCAATATGTAATTTACTGGGAAATTTAACTACTAACTCAAAGTATTATATAGTGATGTAAGTGGGTACATTACTTGATCTCACCACAATAACAAAAGGTGGCTATAAAATTATTAACATTATTATATCTATAGTACAGCTAATTTTATACACTTATGCATGTATACTGCCTGATTATGTTAATTTATATTTCTCCTGACTAAAAAAGGCACTATGTACATCCTATGTGTGTGCCTTATTTAAGATTATATTTAACTTTTAAAATAGATTTCTGAATATTTTATGATAGTAAATGACAAGATAGACTATTATGAAAGTAATGTTTCTTGCATTCATGCTATACCTTTTTTTAGTTTTTTAATATTTCTAGACTACATGGTTCATTTGTGAGATTTTTTCAATTTTTTGAAAATCTTAAGTAGAAGGAGGAGGGGAAGAAGAAGGAGAAGGAGAAGGAGGAAAAGGAGGAGAAGGGAAAAGAGGAGGAGAAAAAGAAGAGGAGGAAGAGAAAATAATAATAAATAAATCCATGCATAAATGGTACTACACAATTCAAAGTCATGTAATTCAATGTTCAACTCCACTTTAAAAATAAAATAAAAATGTAAAATATATATTCAAATAGTTATGTAAAATAGAATATAAAAAATTCTAGATTAATTTAAATGAAAGCAGTAAAATAAGATCAAAGGAACACACAGAGGAAACAATTAAAAGATAAAAATAAGATGTCAAACATCAAGCAAACCATATCAATAATCAAATGCAAATTAACCAAGTATTCCACAGAAAAAGGAATATTATCAGAGAGAATTAAAAACAAATTGAATCTAATAATCTCTTTACCACATAAATTTTATTTTAAATGTAGTATCAATAAGTTAAAAATAAATGGATGAGGGGTTGAGGTTGTGGCTCAGTGATAGAGCGCTTGTCTCACATGTGTGAGACACTGGGTTTGATCCTCAGCATCACATAAAAAGAAAAAAATTAAAATAAAGGTATTATATCCATCTATAACTAAAAAAAAATACATTTTAAACAATTAAAAAAATAAAAGTTATACCATGCAAACCCCACCACAGGAGACCTAGTATGGCTATTTAATATATAACAAAGTGTCCTTCAAAAAAAGCAATGTTACCAGAAGTAAAGATGGATATTTTATAATGATAAGTAGGTTATTTCATCACAAATTCATAATATTTTCAAAAACACATGCTCCTAATAGAGTTTAAATGTAAGTACAGCAAAATTTTATTCTCATATATATATATATATATATATATATATATATATATATATATATATATATACACATAGTCAAATTCCTAGGAGACTTTAAATATTCCTTGAAGTAGAAATCAACAAATTTATAATTGTAGTAGATAATTTCAATACCCTTCAGTCAATAATTAATTGAATAATCTCTTATTATGGAAATAATGTGATCAGGCTTCCATTTTTTCATTCTGCTGGAATTGTCAAGAAGTCTTGAAAGAAAGAGGGATGGAATAAAGGTGTGGGTATAGGGAGAAAGAGACTGCCAAACAGCAGTCATTATGGAAAGATGAGGGGATTAATTAATTAATGCAGAAACCCTGGGGACAGAGAGATGGCAAGGAGATATATTTAGTATCTAAAACTGACAGTAACTGGTCACTTATTAGATGTATGAGGCAGATGAGAAGATGCAATAAGAAGCAACCCCAAATCTGCAAGTTTTCTAGCTAGAGTCTGGATGGATGATTTTCATCAAAACAATGTGAAGGAAGAAAATCATCTCTGAGAAGAAAGGTAATGAGTTTCCTTTGCAGTACTTCTGCAGGGCATTGTTGGGCAATTGAGTATGTGAACGTAGAGTCAGGAAAAGATCCAACTAAATATAGTTGAAATGGTTGAAGTCATTTGAAATACACCACTGAGAACAGATATAAAGTCAAAAACAGAACCAACCCGTCAGCTCTGACATAAACAGTGCAGAGGAAGAGGAAACTACCATGGAGACTAAGAGGCTAAATGAGAAAAGGACAGTGTAAGCAGAAACGGTGTATAATAAAAATCAAAGAGAAACAGGAACGCAAGAACAGGATCAATGATCAAACATGCAAGTGCTGCAGAGAAAGCCAAGTCTGAAAGAATTTCATTGCATTTGGTAAGTGAAAGGTTGTTCCCAACTCCAACAGTTTTTAAGAAGTGGGATGGAAACCTGATTTCATTGAACTGAAAACTGAATGAGAGATAAAGGTGAAGAAAAAGTTAATATAGGTTATTCCTAGGGAACATGGCTTTTAAATTAAATAGGAACTCCTCACCTGGGTATACTAATTGAAGAAGGTTTTCCTAGTGAATTGGTGTCATTTATTTGAGTTGTAAGGAAGATGAAGTAGGTACTTGTTTTAATTTAAGCAACTAATAAATTCTTTCCAACTAGAGAGAAATCACTAGATTTGATTTTCCTACTTCTTTTGTATTTTGTTGAATTTCAACCCAAATGACATCTTCAGAGATAACTAGGTAAATAAATAATAGCATATTTTTATTAGAAGCGCTGTCTGTGCAAATGGTCTAGGAAAGGGGCCTATCTATAAAGAAAATTGTGAAAAACATAAAGCAATCTAGACAAAAGCCTACTTATAATTTTCACAACAAACAGTAGGAAGGTTTGACCCACCTTTCTTATCAATGAGTATGACTGGAGATATTCTCCAGGGAACTCGAGACATTGAAAGATATGTGGAACAGATGCAAATGATAGGGAAATATAATTTATTTACTGTCTTGTAAATAAGCTATTCCCCCTTGTGATGATCCCTGCTTGGAGAAGCATAAACACATCTAGGAGAGGGCTACACAACTCAAATTCCATTGCAAATTGGAAAGTCTCCTCACTTCTCTACTGTAACCTCTAGAAATATAGCGGAATGGACCACGAGGAGGCAAACGAAGAAACTAACCCTAACTCTGGTCTTGAAAATAAGGAAAAAATAAATAAAAATTATGGACAGTGGAAATTTTTAAATTTTGTGGGCAGGATTTTTCATTTGTAAAACAGCCATTTAAAACAGTCAATTTTAAAGATGGCCGCTGCGTACGGGGGTTGCTGAAGTGCTGAGCGTAGTCACGCTCAAAGCAGCGGCTTTAATAGAGATTTCTGTTAGAGCTCATTTCACCGATAATCTGTAGCGGACCACTTTGCCAAGGAGCAGGAAGAACAAAGAAATCGAAAAAGAGACGCTTGGCTGCTCAGACCCGCGGGCGCTTTGCTCCCATCTGCTTCCTCTTTCGCTTCGCTCCGGGCGGAGAACCTGAATGTGTAATCAGCAGTGGATTGTAAGTACCCGAGGCAAAGAAAGCTCAGTGCGCCCCGCCTTTTTTTTTTTTTTTTTGGAATATTTTTTATACAGGGAGAGTTTGTGGATTGGCTTTGTTGGCGGGGCTGTGGTTTCTGTGCCGAAAATCCACTCCGCGGGAGCCGCCATTTGCTTTCTGCTTGCTGTCTTGATGGCTCTGTATACACTGTCCGGCAGCCGCACCTAGAGGTTGGAGCTCGGCTGCGTGCCGAGCCCTGTCCTCCGAAGGCTGGACTGCAGCCTCGAGCGTCTCGGTGGCCTGTTCGCCGCTGCACCTTCGGGCAGAGCCTGCTCTGGGGTCGTTCTGCACCCCCCTGCCAGGGGACCCGTGCTCCGGAGGAGGGGGACGGAGAGCCGCGGCGGCAGCCACTTGGGCCCCTGGGGCCGGGCACAGGGCTGAAGAGCTGCGGAAGCCAGGGCGGCTCTGCTACAGTCGCAGACAAGCGTGGCCCAGAGACAGCGACAGCGGCAGGGTTTCATTTCTAGAAATCTGGACTGGAAACAGAAGCAGCAGTTTGTATAATCCCAAGAACTTGCTTATATCAGGAAGCTGTAAGGGCAACATGAATAGCATTGAGGAGATGTAACATGGTGGCAGGCGCAGAGAGATCAAGTCTCTGACATCTTCAACTGCGCGGGCATAGGGAGTCGTAAACTGTCTAAATGCTGTTTGCTCAGGATCACTAGGCAATGCTGAGCTGACGTGGATCTGGGGTGTACAGGCTGGGCCCCTCAGAACACACACACAGAGCCCGAATTGGAAGCAATTAAGCTCCGGTTCGCCTGCTTCATGTGACTCAGCACTAACGATCCCGCTGAAATAATTGGCTGGCCCTTAGGAACTTACAGAGGTAAAAGCCAACCGAGCCTTCATAGGCAGTGGCCACAGGACTGAAACGGGGATTGGGAGAGACAGTCAGGACCCACCCGTTGCATTGGTCACCTGGCAAAGGGAACAAACGGTCACAATTTGCATGGGACATCACCATGCCAGAGAAACGGCGTCACGGGCGGAGGAGATAACTGCATTGAAACCAGAGCGACAGGTGTGTAATCCCCTAGTCATCTCTCTCCACACAGCAGGGAAAACTTAAGGGCCACTCCCAGCTCTCCTGTGAACGCAATAACCAGACCGAGGGAATCAGGAGTGGCGCGGGACTCGCGGCGCGGAACTCCCGGCTACCGCTCCCACCAGTGCTGACAACTGAGGTCTCTTGCACCAGCTACCGGGGGCGTGGCTACAGGAGGGCAAGCAAATTCGCTGGGGGATCTCAGCCCCAAGCTCTACAAACTTAGGGTCTGAGGGAGGCAAACAGGGAGAGTGAGCCCAGGTGTTCATGAAAACAGGGCTCCCAGGAGCAGCAGACCTGGCGTGTAGCCAGTATTGTGGTGAGCGCCACAGGTGAGCACGGCCTGGCTTGAGGAAACACAAGACAAGGCCCTAGACACTCAGGATTGGAGACCCGCCCAGTCTAGGAGAAAGAGCGGCTGCACAGTGAATGGTTCCCACCTATTGAGAGGAGAAGCTTGGCCCAGTGGGCACAGCTCCACCTACTGGAAGAGAAGTTAATAGAACTCTAGGACTGCATTGATTATTATTATTATCATTTTTTTTCTTTTTCTTTTTTGTGTTTTTTTTTCTTTTTTTCTCTTCTTTTTCTTTCATTTTCAATTTTTATTTGTTGTTGTTCTTTAACTTTTTTTCAATGTTTCTATTTTTTTTTTAATTTTTTTAAATTTTATTATTATTTTTTTTAATTTTAATTTTCATTTTTTATCATCACTATTATTTTTCTTAAAATTTTTTTTTTCATCTTTCCTTTCTTTCTTTATTATCTAATCTTTGTTATTCTTGTTTCTTTTGTCTTTTCATTTCTTTTCAATTTTCTTATTCCCCCTTCCTTGAATTCTACCTGCCTACTCTCATTCTCTTTAGTGACTTCTTCCCTTCCCTTCTAATATCTTTCCTCTCAAGCATCAAATAAATCTATAAGAGTAAACAGTAACTCAGCAGTCAAACAGAACAAGAAGAAACATGAGCAGCATAAAAAAGCAAGGAAGAAAAGTAGTACAAACAATGAAGGACAGCCTAAATATTCAGGAGGACCTAGAGTCAGCAGAAAAATGGTCATATAAAGAACTCAAGGAATACCTTAGACAGATGGAATGGAACCTTAAAGAAGATACGAGACAGCAAATCCAAACAGTGAAAGAACACTTTGAAAATGAATTACATAGACAGATAAAAGAAGAAGTTAAGCATCTTTATCAGGAGATTGAGATTATAAAAAAAAACCAAACAATAATTCTAGAAATGAAGGAAACGATAAACCAAATTAAAAACTCAATTGAGAGTATCACTAACAGAGTGGAGCAAGTAGAAGCCAGAACATCAGATAATGAAGACAAAATATATCATCTTGAAAAGAGCCTAGCCAACTCAGAAAGGCTGGTTAAAAACCACGAGAAAAACATCCAAGAGATATGGGATAACATAAAGAAACCAAACCTACGAGTCATCGGGATAGAAGAAGGTACAGAGATTCAAACCAAGGGAATGAGTAACCTGCTGAAAGAAATAATTACAGAAAACTTTCCAGAAATAAAAAAGGAAACGGATATACAAATTGTAGATGCATACAGGACACCGAGCACACAAAATCACAGTAGACCAACGCCAAGACACATTGTTATGAAGATATCCAATATACAGAACAAAGAGAAAATACTAAAAGCTACAAGAGAAAGGAGGCAGATTACATTCAGGGGTAAACCAATAAGGTTAACAACGGATTTTTCATCACAGACGCTGAAAGCGAGAAGATCCTGGAACAACGTATTTCAAACACTGAAAGACAACGGATGCCAACCAAGAATTCTGTATCCAGCAAAATTAAGCTTCAGGTACGATAACGAAATAAAAATCTTTCATGATAAACAAAAGCTAAAAGAATTTGCAGCCAGAAAACCAGCATTGCAAAGCATCTTGAGCAAAACACTACATGAGGAAGAAATGAAAAACAATAACCAAAACCATCAGTGGGAAGTGCCTCTATAAAGACAGAGGGCGGGGGGAAAGCTAACCATGGAGAAACAAACTAAATTAAAAAAAAAAAAAAAAAAAAGAAGAAGATAAACAATCAAACATGGCTGGAAGTACAAACCATATATCAATAGTAACTCTAAACATTAATGGCTTAAACTCTCCAATAAAGCGACATAGGCTGGTAACATGGATTAAAAAAACAAATCCAACAATATGCTGCCTCCAGGAGACACATCTGATTGGAAAAGACATACACAGGTTGAAGGTGAAAGGATGGGAAAAAATATACCACGCACACGGTCCTCGTAAGCAAGCAGGGGTGGCCATCCTCATATCGAATAAAATTGACTTCAAGACTAAATTAATCAAAAGGGATAAGGAAGGACATTATATACTGTTAAAAG
Source organism: Marmota flaviventris (assembly GCF_047511675.1). Taxonomy (NCBI): domain Eukaryota; kingdom Metazoa; phylum Chordata; class Mammalia; order Rodentia; family Sciuridae; genus Marmota; species Marmota flaviventris. Next base: position 98,968,556 of record NC_092505.1, on the reverse strand, counting down.
GAACCATTCACCAACAAGACATAACAATTATCAATATTTATGCACCAAATAATGGTGCTGCGACGTTCATAAAACAAATTCTCCTCAAGTTCAAGAATCAAATAGACCACAACACAATAATTATGGGTGACTTCAACACACCTCTCACACAATTGGACAGATCCTCCAAACAAAAGCTGAATAAAGAAACTATAGAACTCAATATCACAATCAACAACCTAGACTTAACTGACATATATAGAATATATCAACCATCATCAAGTGGATATACTTTTTACTCAGCAGCACATGGATCCTCCTCAAAAATAGACCATATATTATGCCATAGGGCAACCCTCAGTAAATATACAGGGGTGGAGATAATACCATGCATTTTATCTGATCATAATGGAATGAAACTGGAAATCAATGATAAAAGAAGGAAGGAAAAATCCTACATCACATGGAAAATGAACAATATGTTACTGAATGATCAATGGGTTACAGAAGACATAAAGGAAGAAATCAGAAAATTCTTAGAGATAAATGAAAATACAGACACAACATATCGGAATCTATGGGACACAATGAAAGCAGTTTTAAGAGGGAAATTCATCGCTTGGAGGTCATTCCTCAAAAAAAGGAAAAACCAACAAATGAATGAGCTCACACTTCACCTCAAAGCCCTAGAAAAGGAAGAGCAAAACAACAGCAAATGTAGCAGAAGGCAAGAAATAATCAAAATCAGAGAGGAAATCAACGAAATTGAAACAAAAGAAACTATTGAAAAAATTAACAAAACGAAAAGTTGGTTCTTTGAAAAAATAAATAAGATCGACAGACCTTTAGCCATGCTAACGAAGAGAAGAAGAGAGAGAACTCAAATCACTAACATACGGGATGGAAAAGGCAATATCACAACAGACACTACAGAAATACAGAAGACAATTAGAAATTATTTTGAAAACCTATATTCCAATAAAATAGAAGATAGTGAAGACATCGATAAATTCCTTAAGTCATACGATTTACCCAGACTGAGTCAGGAGGATACTCACAACTTAAACAGACCAATAACAATAGATGAAATAGAAGAAGCAATCAACAGACTTCCAACCAAGAAAAGCCCGGGACCGGATGGGTATACAGCAGAGTTTTACAAAACCTTTAAGGAAGAATTAATGCCAATACTTTTCAAGTTATTTCAGGAAATAGAAAAAGAAGGAGCTCTGCCAAATTCATTCTATGAGGCCAACATCACCCTGATTCCGAAACCAGACAAAGACACCTCAAAGAAAGAAAACTACAGACCAATATCTCTGATGAACCTAGATGCAAAAATTCTCAATAAAATTCTGGCGAATCGGATACAAAGGCACATCAAAAAAATTGTGCACCATGATCAAGTAGGATTCATCCCTGGGATGCAAGGATGGTTCAATATACGGAAATCAATAAATGTTATTCACCACATCAATAGACTTAAAAATAAGAACCATATGATCATCTCAATAGACGCAGAAAAAGCATTCGACAAAGTACAGCATCCCTTTATGTTCAAAACATTAGAAAAACTAGGGATAACAGGAACTTACCTCGACATTGTAAAAGCTATCTATGCTAAGCCACAGGCTAGCATCATTCTCAATGGAGAAAAATTGAAGGCATTCCCCCTAAAATCTGGAACAAGACAGGGATGCCCTCTATCACCACTTCTATTCAATATAGTTCTCGAAACACTGGCCAGAGCAATTAGACAGACGAAAGAAATTAAAGGCATAAAAATAGGAAAGGAAGAACTTAAATTATCACTATTTGCAGATGACATGATTCTATACCTAGAAGACCCAAAAGGGTCTACAAAAAAACTACTAGAACTAATAAATGAATTCAGCAAAGTGGCAGGATATAAAATCAACACGCATAAATCAAAGGCATTTCTGTATATCAGCGACAAAACTTCTGAAACGGAAATGAGGAAAAACACTCCATTCACAATATCCTCAAAAAAAATAAAATACTTGGGAATCAACCTAACAAAAGAGGTGAAAGATTTATATAATGAAAACTACAAAACCCTAAAAAGAGAAGTAGAAGAAGATCTTAGAAGATGGAAAAATATACCCTGTTCATGGATAGGCAGAACTAACATTATCAAAATGGCGATATTACCAAAAGTTCTCTATAGGTTTAATGCAATGCCAATCAAAATCCCAACGGCATTTCTTGTAGAAATGGATAAAGCAATCATGAAATTCATATGGAAGAATAAAAGACCCAGAATAGCAAAAGCAATTCTAAGTAGGAAGTGCGAATCTGGCGGTATAGCGATACCAGACTTAAAACTATATTACAGAGCAATAGTAACAAAAACAGCATGGTACTGGTACCAAAACAGGAGGGTGGACCAATGGTACAGAATAGAGGACACAGAGACTAATCCACAAAGCTACAACTATCTTATATTTGATAAAGGAGCTAAAAGCATGCAATGGAGGGAGGATAGCATCTTCAACAAATGGTGCTGGGAAAACTGGAAATCCATATGCAACAAAATGAAACTGAATCCCCTCCTTTCGCCATGCACAAAAGTTAACTCAAAGTGGATCAAGGAGCTAGATATCAAATCAGAGACTCTGTGTCTGATAGAAGAAAAAGTTGGCTCCGATCTACATATTGTAGGGTCGGGCTCCAAATTCCTTAATAGGACACCCATAGCACAAAAGTTGATAACAAAAATCAACAAATGGGACTTACTTAAACTGAAAAGTTTTCTCTCAGCAAGAGAAACAATAAAAGAGGTAAATAGGGAGCCTACATCATGGGAACAAATTTTTACTCCTCACACTTCAGATAGAGCCCTAATATCCAGAGTATACAAAGAACTCAAAAAATTAAACAATAAGAAAACAAATAACCCAATCAACAAATGGGCCAAAGACCTGAACAGAAACTTCTCAGAGGAGGACATACAATCAATCAACAAGTACATGAAAAAATGCTCACCATCTCTAGCAGTCAGAGAAATGCAAATCAAAACCACCCTAAGATACCATCTCACTCCAGTAAGATTGGCAGCCACTATGAAGTCAAACAACAACAAGTGCTGGAGAGGATGTGGGGAAAAGGGTACCCTTGTACATTGCTGGTGGGACTGCAAACTGGTGCGGCCAATCTGGAAATCAGTATGGAGATTCCTGGGAAAGCTGGGAATGGAACCACCATTTGACCCAGCTATTGCCCTTCTTGGACTTTTCCCCGAAGACCTTAAAAGAGCGTACTACAGGGATACTGCTACATCGATGTTCATAGCAGCACAATTCACAATTGCTAGACTGTGGAACCAACCCAGATGCCCTTCAATAGATGAATGGATAAAAAAAATGTGGCATTTATACACCATGGAGTATTACGCAGCACTAAAAAATGACAAAATCATAGAATTTGCAGGGAAATGGATGGCACTAGAGCAGATTATGCTTAGTGAAGCTAGCCAATCCCTAAAAAACAAATACCAAATGTCTTCTTTGATATAATGAGAGCAACTAAGAACAGAGCAGGGAGGAAGAGCAGGAAGAAAAGATTAACATTAAACAGATAGATGAGGTGGGATGGAAAGGGAGAGAAAAGGGAAATTGCATGGTAATGGAGGGAGACCCTCATTGTTATACAAAACTACATATAAGAGGTTGTGAGGGGAATGGGAAAATAAACAAGTAGAGAAATGAATTACAGTAGATGGGGTAGAGGGAGAAGATGGGAGGGGAGGGGAGGGGGGATAGTAGAGGATAGGAAAGGTAGCAGAATACAACAGTTACTAATATGGCATTATGTAAAAATGTGGATGTGTAACGGATGTGACCCTGCAATCTGTATTTGGGGTAAAATTGGGAGTTCATAACCAACTTGAATCTAATGTATGAAATATGATATGTCAAGAGCTTTATAATGTTTTTAACAACCAATAAAAAAAAAAAAAAAGAAAAAAAAAAAAAAAAAAAAAAAAAAAAAAGATGATTATGTTGTTAAGAGGGATTGGTGCCTCTTAACAACATCTCAATGTTCAATAATCCTAGGAGCTTGGGGTTTGGATATTCTTTATTCTGGCTTGACTTTGAGAGTTTGTATACTGTGATGAGGTAGAGCTAGTCTAACTTTACAGGCATGGTCTCATCATACATATAATTAAAATGCTGAACAAGAACAAATTGAGATGTAATCAAACATTTATTTTTTTGTCTCCCACTTCACTGCTAAAATATATATTATGCAGGAATTTTTTAATAATGTCCTTGCATGAAAACTTAGTAAATCCCTGGAGTTTTTTATTCTTTCTTAGGTAATAGAATGCCCTCCAGTAACTTCATTGAAAATTGTGGAGCTGATTTAAAATGAAATTATTCTATATTTTCAACTCTAAGGGAGAGGCGGTTCCCTGAGGGACTTTAAGTGCATTGGGATTTAGAGGGGAGAGGGACTCAGAATGGCAATGGCTCTTTCCAAAGAAACATCTCTTGTCTTTACACTGGGTCCAGTTTTTGTTACCTTAATATTGTGAAAGGGGGTGGAGTCATGGAACTAGTCTTCCATCATATCTTTGAAATTATGCATTTAGTTATTCGTCCTTCACTTCCTTTGGTAAATTGTATCTATCCTATAATGTTGCTTCAATTGAAATTAAACCAGGAATAGTCTCACTCTAAAATTCTCTTTTATCAATAAATTGATTTTGCCCTTAGTATTTCTGATTTGTAAGCTGGGATTGAGGAGGGTCCCATTGATCAAAGACATTAAAATACGTATTTTTCATCCTGTAGCTGAAAACAATCAGTTCATGGATTGAGAAAGTCAGTTGTGGATTAGACACCAGTTAGATGTCATGATGGTTTGTATTTGCTGCTCATTTAGACTTTCCTTTCCACATAAATCCACAGGACAGTCTGTGAAGTCACCATCATGTTGCTATATATCTTAATTTTTTTCCCTGGAAAACCACATGGTAACAACTATTTCAGATGTGATCCTATAAGCAGAGGGCAGAGCTGAGATGCTCTATCTGCTGTACAAACCCACGCACCAGTTCAGCCATCCAGCAGCCTACACCCATCACAGACTAGATCAGCACAGGCTCATTCTATGTAGCTGTGATGCTGGGGGTGGTGTGGATTGAGGGTGACACAATCATCCCACAGTGTTGTGAATGTAAAATGGAAGGTGGGAGGCTGCCCACCACCACATTGCTTCCTCTTAGCTCAGTGGTCAACATACTTTTTTTTCATTCCTTCCTACCTCATCCTATAGCTTTGCAAAGGACCATTTTATAGAATCCTATAAGTATGTGGCAAGGCCTTGTAGATTTTCTGAAGTTTATCATCATGTCTTTATGTTGTTTCCTACATCTGTTGATAGATATTTTATTAAATTTAGCTCAGAGAAACTGACCAATTCAAATAATCCTCTGTGTTAGTCCACTTTTTGTCACCATGCTCAAAATTCCTGGCATGGCCAACATGGAGAAAGAAAAGTCCATTGGGGCTCATGGTTTAATCCATGGGCTCCATTGCTCTGGGCCTGAAGTAAGGCCAGAAAATCATGGTGGGAGGGCATAGTAGAGGAAAGCTGTCAGCTCATGGCAGCCAGGGAGCAGAGAGAGAAAGGGCAAGGATCCAGGGACAAATTATAATTCCCAAGTACATGCCCTTAGTAACCTGCTTATTCCAGTTATGTCCCACATGAATAACCACCCAGTTATTCATTTAAACTAGTAATTCACTGGATGACTTAATTTAATGATTAAGTCACAGGCTTTCATAATCTAATCATTTCACCTGTAAACATTCCTGTATTGCCACATGAGATTTTGGGGGGTACATCTCATACTTAAACTATAATATTTTCCAAAAGGCTGGGCTTAATGGTAAAGAAAACAACATTTAAATTCTTATAAGACCAGTAGAGTAGAGGTAGGGGACCCAGAGGAGGGAGGGAAGAAAAACAGGGAGATATTGGGGAATGAGATTGATTGGATTATGCATGTACAAATATGTAACCATGAAGCTCAGTATTATGAAAAATTATAATGCAACAATAAAATGATTTTAATAAAAAGATAAATTCTATTCATCAAAAAAAAAAAAAAAAAAAAAAAAAAAAAAAAAAAAAAAAAAAAAATAAAACAGTCAATTTTCTCCTAGTAGCTCTGAATAGCCTGACTGAGAACCAGGAGGACAGGCTGCATTTTGAGATCTCTTCCACCCCTGCAAATACTCTCCTGTCTCTTTTCTCCATTCTTAGCTGGTTTTACAAGTGGCCGCAAAAACAAATGTTCATTTGTTCTGCTGGGTGGCGCCAGATCATAACATAACTATAGATCCCAGAAGCATCAAGCTTTTCACAAAACCTCAAATAAATAAATATATGCTCATGACCTTCACTATGTATTTTAAATTTCTCTTTAAAAAATCCAGAAAAAAAAGATACCAGGAATTTAAAATAGTATGAGATAATTTGACTGTAAATACAATTTAACATAACTTTTTCTGATATGAATTCTAAAATATTTTATATGTCCTAAACAAGTCTCCCTACCTATATGACTTTTCCAGATAGAAAAGCAGATAGCAAAGATAATAATATTTGCTAAAAACAGAATATATGACATTATCATTAATGATGTCCTTGTAGACAACTGTGAGATGATCTTTCCCTTGTCAGTATGAGAGCTCCACGGTGCCCCTAGGTGATCCCTATAGAGCTTTCAAGTTGGCTTTTGGCTTTCACATTCTCCTTCAAGCTTATTTTAGGGAACCATTGTCTCATCTTCACATTTACTCACAATTAGGCACAGCTACCCTGCAGAGTGCCTATCTACCATTGCCCCATTGAAAATATTCCTGTTCGATGTCCCAAAACTTACGATTTTACTCAAGTAACAGCTACCTTGATGAATGGACTCTGTGGGAAACCCTGAAGTTTTGAATGATTCTTTGGTAGAGATGGTTAGTTGTCTATCCAAATCCACCCTGCTCTACTCTTCTATAATAAAAGAGTTCAAACTGGATAGGCAATCATCCAGCTAGAGACTACATTTTCCTGACTCCTTTGCAGTTCTCTCTGGGTGTGACTTCGTTTTTACCAAGGGAACACGAGCGGGAGTGATAAGTGAAATTTCTGCCTCGTTGGTTTTAAAAGAAAATTGCTGGCCGTGGACTTTGTTCTATTCTTTTGCTCAGCTTCAATCATGTAGGTGAAGACATTTCCTAGGAAATTACAAATCTTATGAAGCTATTGTATTGGGGACCTACTTTCCAAAATAGCAGCTTAGCCTTTATCTAGCTACTACTGATGTTAATAGACCAGTGAGTTCCTTCTTCCACGTTTGCATTTTTAACACTATCAGCATGGAGACCTAGTTACTTAATGACAAGGCACACCTTTACTGCAAGAATTCTCCACACCTTGGCAAGCCAGCTATGTCTGCGACTCTCACAGCTCTAATAACTTGGAAGTCAAGCACTGTCTTTCTAGTTCTAGCATAACACAGGTTTAGGAATAATCTTAGGTGCACCGTAGATATTTAAAAACAGACATAAAAAATACTCACAGCTTCTAAAATCAGCTGACATAGGTAGCTACCTAACCTGTTTCCACAGAGGATGAGCCCTGAAAATGTTAATCTTTATAAGCAGTCACATTGCTGATACTTGTATATAATATCGACCTTGAAAACAGAGTGTATGGCTAATGTTTAACTGGCTTCCACATTCTGACCTGCCAGAAAATGTGGCAGTTCATTAAAAGATCAGCAGTGAATAATATTGACATTACTAACTTTATTGACATCTGAACAGTGCTTTAATATTAGGTGTCATAAAATTTCATGAACAGTGAGATGCCCAAGCTTACTAAAAACAAACCAGAAGAACATTCTGGGATTAATTTTTCAGATGAAGGATAATAAGGAACTCAGATCGTTAATATTCTTGGTACTACCTGGACACTGTGTAATGGCAACCCTGGATGTCCCTGATGCCTCATCTAAGGCTCTGTTTGTGCAAGTTAGGGCACACCAGGGAAGATACTGACATTACTGAAGCATCGCTCTGGAAGGGGCACTGCTAAAGAGCATCACTCAGACTGCTCTATGCACAGTAATTTTAGCTACAGTTTTATGTTTGGTCTGCCACGTCTGAGTGCCCATCCATAACAATACTTGCAAAGGATTTTTGTTCTCAACATAGTCATAACAGCAAAATAACTCATGGAAGAAAGAAATCTATAGCTTTTTAACCTAATATATTTCTGCCAAATGCAAATACTGCCTCAATGATAACATCCAATGCCTCTTCTCTAAGAAATCATACCCAAGTGCATAGAGAGCAATGCCTATCAGGAACTCAGAACTAGGTCTCAGAGAAAAACATTCTAGAATAGATGGATTGTGTCGGCTATTCTGTAAGTCTTAAAGTGAACCATTTCTTTTCCACTCCCCGTTAGCAGGCATTCCTTTAGATTTACTTTCTCTTGCTTTTGAAGATTGAATAAAACCATATGAAAAATCGGTCTGGACTTAGAAGAGACATAAACAAGCTCCCCAACCTGGTTTCATTCTAGTTTAAGTGGTCCTATCATAAGCTGAAGAATTTTGTTTTTGTCTCTTCCTGTCCAACTTAGCCTATGAAACAAATATTTTCGGGTTAGGGCAAACAGTTGTGTATTAATAAAAGACTTAAAGTTTTCTGGAAATTCTTTAGAATCTGGACAAAGACTGCAACATTTGTTGGTCCCTAGACAAGAGTGCAAATAAAGGCTCAAATGCTATGAATATTTAAAAGTTGTAAATCATGACACAAATTTAAAGGAAATAATTTCTCTTCCTTTTCCTCCTCCTCCTCTTCCTGCTTCTCCTTCTCCTCTTCTTCCTCTTCCACCTCCTCCTTCTTCAGTAAATAAGTCTTTGTAATAAGCCAATTAGAATTCTTGCATTCCAGCCAGTACAGTGGCACATGCCTGAAATCCCAATGAATCAGGAGGCTGAGATGGGAGGATCTTGAGTTCAAAGCCAACCTAAGCGAAAGTGAGGCACTAAGAAACTCAGTGAGACCCTATCTCTAAATAAAATACAAAATAAGGCTGGGGATGTGGCTCAGAGGTTAAGAACCCCTGAGTTCCATCCCTGGTGCCCCCCACCAAAAAAAAAAAGAACTCTTGCATTCACTGAGTTCCTACAATAAAACATGGCAGCATGAGAAGAACACTTCTTAGACCCCAGAAATGAGTAACTTGCTTCTTTCTCTTTCACCTTAACCTCTATCTCACACTGCCAGTGGCCTGACTGCATGCCCATCTCAACCTGTAAGTCCCAACTCCATCAGTCCCTGTATACACAGTTCTTTGGTCTCTTTCTGGGTCTTGGGATAGGCCCTCTATGAGTGTAATATGTTCTAAAGAGGTTACAGTCCAGGAAGTGCCCTTATGCACACCCTGGAAGAATGCTTGAGGGCTATTTGGGAAATGAATTCTAAGGCTTTATATATCTAAAACATGGTATAAAAAGAGAGGCCCAAGGTCCATACGGATAGAATTCCCCCGACTTTGCAGCCTTTTAGCTCTCTAGAGAGAAGAAATGGCTAGAGGAAGGTGAGAGGAGGCTTATAATATGGGATCAAACCCATTTACGTAGTTCTAAGGATGGCTCTGGATCCAGGACAGCAGTAGGCAGCCAGGAGATTTGGAGTAGGGATTTGATCCTGTTTCCTGTGATTGCCACCCAATTTCAACATTCAAAAAGTATCTTTGAATATACCAACTGTTTGCAGTGCTGTATGATGACATGGAGATTCGTCACATCACACTGAGTCACTAGGATATGGAAAAAATGATTTCTAGGCACAGCTTTAATAAACATAGTTTATCTTAGGGGGTTTGTAGGAGATCAACAGGGATTTCAAATTAATTGTTTATAAAAAGAACCATCACAGCAGCCTATACCACACTGACCTAGTTAAATAAGTCTGATTAATATGTAACTCTCTCATTCAATTGTAGGACTATACAAATGATTTTTCCCTCTAAATAAAATGAATATTTACATAGCAGTACAGGTTCATAGACCTGGCTAAGGCACAAGCAAGCTTCCAATCTCTCCCATTAACTAGGGGAATAAAAGACAAGGTGCATCACCAAAAATGAGAAGAAAAATGTTATATTTTTCTCAGCATTCCCTAAACAGGGTTCAAGGGAAGCAAATCCCACTCCCAAGAAAACAAGCCCATCTTTTGGCTGTTCTAGAAATGGTCTAGTTGCATCCCACAGGGGTAACTGGGTAGGTCTAATACACAAAGAGTGATCAGGCCTTTGGACAAAGAGCCTTCTGAACCCAGTATTTTTAAATTGTTCCCAATGCTAATTGTTCCCAATGCAACTACATACTTCCATCACATACCTACATACATCCACAGTTATTTTCTCAAATTGTAACCGTCCCCATTTATATATAGGTTTGGATTAATTTAGGTAAGCGTCTGATCCCCAAAGAAAGAAATTTCATTTCAGTGCAGCAATTGCTTGGGAAACCCCAGACTTCATAAAAATAAGTGTTCAGGGAAATACTACCAAGACAGTTATCTACAATAATATGAAAGAGGATGTTGAAACCATATATTAAAGCTGGGGTGACTCTGTGCTGAAATCCAATTTGGCTAAAACCTGGGTTGGGGAAGTAAGTTACCTGGAAATAAATGAAAATTTGGGGGTTGTATTTACACGTCATATTTCTTCTCCAATAGATAAGCCACTTTTCCGAAAATTAACATATTTTTGTGAGTTACCCCAAACCTCAAGGCAATAACTGTCTTGGTCAGGACTGGACATGTACCCCAAATTATGCCAGATTATTCTGAGCATTTGAAGTTGGAATTTAATGATACTAGTCAATCTCTGTTGATAGGTTGGCTTGTAAATAAGAGAATTTACATAGGTCATATTAAGTCCTATATATGGATGTTATGGTTAAGATATGAGATGACCCCAAAAAACTCATGTATAAGACGATGCAAGAAAGTATAGCAGTGAAATAATTGAGCTATGAGAACTTTAACCTAATCGTTGTATTAACCCACTGATAGGGGTTAACTGTGTGGTAACTGTGAAGAGGTTGGTAATTGGAAGAGCGTCTTTGGGATCTATATTTTGTCTTTGATGAGGGAAGCGCTCTCTCTCTCTCTCTCTCTCTCTCTCTCTCTCTCTCTCTCTCTCTCTCTCTCTTTCTCCTAGTGGCCATGTTCTGAGCTGCTTTCCTCCACCACACTCTTCCTCCATGATGTTCTGCCTCACCTTAGGCCCTGAGGAATACAGTCAGCCATCTATGGACTGAGACCACTGAAAGTGTGAGTGCCAAATAAATTTTCCTCCTCTAAAATTGTTCTTGTTAGGTCTTTTTGTCATAGCAGTAAAAAAGTTGACTAAAAAAAAAAAAAATGAAGAAGCAAAAAAGTTCATGTATAGAGACAAATTAACTTGTCAGTACCCCCATAGAGAAGAAAGAATGAAAACCAAATCTTCCAAAATTACAATCTTATAGCCTTCTGAGGACTTAATGTGGGTCCCTCCAGATTCTGGTCCTCCAGAACCTCAGTTGCACTTTCTTCCTTAGTAATCAAATATTCCTGTGTGTTCAGATAAATTATTCTTTCTTCTATAAGCATGAGTTTGTCTCTGTGGTCAGAAAGCCTTGACTAAATATTGCTAGAATTTCTAATTTACCCTGTAAAGATCTCTGTGAATACTGAAAAAATGAAAGGAGATTCACTGTTCTCCTAATGCATGTTCTCTAAAAATAATTTCTATGATTTTTATATGATAGAAATGATTTTGTTCTTCCATTGAAAAAGATTTTTTTTTTTTAAATCAACATTGATACGCGGTGACCTTCCCTATGGCTGTATTCTGCTCTCTCCCATCAATCCTGCAAAAGACTTTACAAAGTTATTCTGATTTCTTTTCTGGTTTGAGAGAAAGTCATTGGCACTGTGCTACTTGAAACTGTGCAGATGCCTTTAAGTCTGCGATGTGCTAATGTCATAGCATCACATGCTCCTGGTTGCGCAGTCTCACTTCCACTTCTCTTTTCCTTTATTAGGCATTTTTGTAATTTTTATCTCTCTTATGTCAATGTGCTCTATATAAACAAACATTGTGGTTTTGCAGATTTCTGGTCTCAAGATACATTTGTACTCTTAAAATCATTAAGCATGCCAAAGATATATTTGCCATATTAGAAAATAGAACTGACTTTAAATATATTTATACTAATTTATTTTAAAGTCATAATAATAAACCTTTTGCATGTTAACATAAATAACATTTTTTTAGAACCCTGTTTCTTTAACATCCTGGTTAGTAGAAGGAACCTATAGTCTCATTTCTATATCTGCATTTAATCTGTCGCAATATCATACATCTTATGTCTTATCATTCATAAGAGACTGAGGGTTAAATGGGTAAAAACTTAATATTGTTTAGTAGATAGTTTGACATCATATAGTTTCAGGCATCCACAGGAATTCCAAGCCCAAACTGACACAAGTGCTCCTGTGATATATCTAATCAGATCAGCCTAATGATCAATAAGTAAAAAGTTAAATATTTTAAAACAAATTTTTGTTGTGGCCTTTAACTGAGCTCACCAAATGTATGTATTGGGGGCATCTTTTATCAAAACTTCTGAAAGAAGAATCACATTCCTCCTTTAAAATTGCCAGACTATATTTTGGTGATTTTTAAATTGAATCTGAAATTGCCTCCATATTGATCTGGATAGCATACCAGTTTAAGTTTTCATCACCAAGTAGATAAAATGAAAACAAATCAGTAACTGACTTTGCATAAATGTCTGATTATTCACATTGCTTTTCCCTTTGAACACTCACATATATAATTGAATGAAACTAGTATTTTTCAGGCTTGGTATATTTTTTATCCTGAACTCCATGTATAATAAAATTTAGTCAAAATCAAATTGCCAAAGTCTACAAACCAGAAAAAAAAAAAAAAAAGAAAAGAAAGAATGCATGCAAGGATTTGGAATAGTTGAGAAAGTTCAAATACCTCGAGTTCCACATTATCTTTCTTTAATAATCTCTAGATAATTTAATCAAGAAAAAATTTCCTCTTAAAGTCTTCTGAAATGCATCAGGGCAGCGCTCACTTAATCATAGTCTACTTTCTCTTGGATGATTAGTCCCAGGTCAGATCCAGTATTTACCGTATCTAAAGCTATCTGCTTGCTCTTTTCTCCATTGTGGACACACTCAAGCCCCAAGGTGACATTAAGGGCAAGGAAAGCCACTAAAGCAAAGCTGCATAGACTTCAAGGAAACAGGGCAAAGGGCACTGGGGTCACGTGTATCTCCCTTTTCCCTGCTGAGTTCTAGTGTTCTGCTGTCTTCTTCCAAGGAGTTGTGACAGTTTAAAGACAAAGTAAGAAAATGTGGATACAAAACTAAATAAATCATTCTTTATATTGAGTGTAACAACCAACAGAAAAAGCAGTTTTGGTCAGGGGTTTCCAAGTTCTCTCAAGACAAAAATTTTACTTCCAAATTACACCTTTCTTTCTCATGTTACCATTTTTTTTCTGTACATAGGTGAATTTTATGTCTTTAGTCTTAAAATGATCAAGCTCATCTGAAAATAATTTCACTAGATACTAAAACAAATTCAATTTGCTTTAAAGGAAAACAACAAAACCAAGAATCACAAAATAATATTAACAATAATGTCCAGCACCCTAAAAAATTACTACTTATAAGAAGAAGCAGAAATTGTTATACATAAATAAAAGAAAATCAATCAATAGAAAAACAGACTTCAAAATTATAATGATAGGACTGGGGATGTGGCTCAAACAGTAACGTGCTCGCCTGGCATGCACAGGGCACTGGGTTCGATCCTCAACACCACATAAAAATAAAATAAAGATGTTGTGGCCACCAAAAACTAAAAAATAAATATTAAAATTTTCTCTCTCTCTCTCTCTCTCTCTCTCTCTCTCTCTCTCTCTTTAAAAAAAGTATAATGATAATGGATTTAGACAACAAGGATTAAAATAGTTATAACTATATATTTAAAGACTTAAAGGAAAACCTGAATAAAAGTTAGAAATAAAGGACATTTTAAAATAACATTTCCAAAAAATATAATATTTAAAATGAAAAGTTAGATACAACAGAAAAAAAAAATTAATAAACCTGAAGATATTACAATAGAAACTATACAAATTCATGCACAGAGAAAAACATTAACAAAGCTACAGTGTCCTGTGGAGGGATGTAATACAATCTACCATAATTGTATCTGAAAACCAGAAGATATAAAGAAATTTTGTGAAATTGTGGCCAAAATATTACAAATTTTATTTTATTTTGAACAGAATATTGGAAAACTTCTATTTTTTAGTTTGGTGAGGTATGGATTTGAATATTGTGGCAGAGACTTGGTGTGTTGCCAAGCTATTACCTATTCTTGCACTTTCTCTTCCAGTTAATTAAACCCAGATTATTTTCAGCCTGGGTCTTGTTTAGCCCCCAAAGCTAGGAATGATAATGTGATTAAGCCCTGCCAAAGTGTCCTTTGGGGGTTTCTGCAACCTGCTGAAGGGAAATATCTTTCTCTTTTCTGCTTCCTTCTTGCTCTGTAGAGCGTGGATTTGATGGCTGTTTCTCCAAAACTACCCAAGACCACAAGGATAAAAATAAGGCCACATGGATAGAGTTGTTGTAAGAGACTGAGTCTACGTTTATTATGGAACCACAAAATCAGTCCTATACTGACAACCTGCAGACTTATTTTACTTATTAAAATGTATCATTTTTTGAGTCATTTTTTGGAGTAATTTGAAACACACCATACTTTATATAGTTATTACTTTGAGGTTCTCATAACAGACAAAAAATACAAATATGTTCCTGCAATTGTCAACTCACATAAAGTTCTGTATTTGCTTTGTTAAAGAAAAAAAAATGGAGGCTACAGATTAGACATACCTCTAGGAAGTTGCTCATATAATTATAACTGAAGTCATTCTGATTTCCTGAAATGGTATCCCACATCCTAAACAGAAATCATAAGCTTTATGTTCTTATCAGCATGATTCAGGGAAATTAAACCAATCAGCTACAGACAAATCAACATACATGACTCCTTTTTGCCTTGAAAAGAATGTTATTGTATAACAGCAAGGGAAAAGGTCAAAACACTTCCTCCTTTTTGCTTTGTAAACTGAGCTGTAACCACTGTAAGGTGAGCTTTTTGTAACATGGTTTGAAATCCCCAGGATCATGATGTATAATTTTTGTCTCACAATAAGCTTTTAAATTTTTCCTAATTTGACAACTTCAATACAGTGACCCTTCACTGAGCAATTGCCAGGAAGCAGCAAAGTCCTAGGTCCTGTGGGAAAACAAAAGATGAATAAGGACCATATGGTACAGTTTTTAAAAAACACAAATTCATCCTGCACTCCTTCTATTATGAGTACCTCAAACAAAGACCTATCATTAAATGGTTGAAGAGCGTTGATGAGAAGGAGAAACTGAGAGCACCTTAAATGGCCGTTTCAGGAGATGATATATCTGAACTTGGCCTTTAAGCAAAGACCATATACTGTCTATAGAGCTTCTGGGGGAGGAAGAGTAGAAATTCAGTGGGGTAGACGATCGGGATTGAGGGAAAGGGAGGATAGGAAAAGGAAAGACAGTGGAATGAACCTGAGAAATCTTTACTATGTACATACATGAATATAACACCGTGAATCTCACCATTATGTACATCCACAAGAAATTAATTTTAAAAAATAACTGGGTAAATGGCAGAAAGATCAATAGAGGGAAGAGAGCAAGGGATGGGGAAAGGAGAGGTATAGGGATCTGAACTAGAACATGATATATTCCATGCTTTTGTGATTATGTTAAAACAGATTCTACTGTCATTATAACTAAAAGTAACCAATAAAAAGTGTCAAAAAAAAAAAAAAGGTAAATGTCACTGGGCAAAGAAACACATTCAGCAGAAGCAGAAGGAGCAGCTTAAGCAGTCATCTAACAGATGAGACTGGGACTGTACTTGAAGATCAAGCACAGTAAGTGAGAATTGGAAATGGAGGATGAAACTACGGAAGGCTTTGAATATTGACTAAAGGGTCTTTTCTTGCTTTTTTTTTTCTGTGCAGTAAGGAATCACCATCTTTATTATCATTTTTTTAATATTTATTTTTTAGATGTAGACGGACACAACCCAATGCCTTTTTTTTTAAATGTGGTGCTGAGTCTCGAACCCGGGTCCCTCCCTTGCTAGGTGAGGCTCTACCACTGAGCCACAATCCCAGATAATTAATAAATAATCTTTATTATTTATGTAGCTTTTTCATTTGGATTTTTAAGATTATCTTTTCTTATTGTCCTCTTTCTTCATTGGATTCAGTGGCTTCTTTTCTACTTTATTGATTATTAGATCTTTCTGAGTATACTAGAGAGAGAGAAAAAAAATTGAAAAGATCTTAGAAGAAAAAAACGCACTGCTCAAGGTGTGTTTTTCAGACCAATAGCATCAGCATCACCTGTCAACCTGTCAGAAATGCAAGTGCTCAAGTCCAACCCAGACTCACCAGATCTGGGGCTGGGGCTGGCCACTTGTGCTGTAACAAGCCATACAGGTGATTCTGATTCCATCAAATGCAAGAACTACTGGCTCTGTGATGGAGAGGTGAGGTTTAAAATCAAAGCTTTAGAGTTTAAATACAATTCTACCATTTGCTAGATATGACCCTTGAACAAATCCCCTTAACCTTTTGGAAAATCAATTTCCTCTTTTTATAATGGATGTGAAAGACATGTGAGGATTATAAAAGACACTACATATCACTCAAAATTGTTAAGATCTTTCTAAACATAAACTATAGTTATTTACGAAAGAGGAAACCTGTGAGAAGTTTTGCTCTGAATACCTTGATGGATATAAGAATATGAATAGTGTGACACAAATCATGACAACTAAATAATTTAAAACCAATGAGTGTGTATAATCCAGAGGAAAATCCGTTTTGGTCTCTGCAGATGCCTGTTGAGAACTTGCTCAGATCAGCTTTTCTTCTGTAATTTTCTGTGAAGCATTGAAGCATATGCTTTTAAATATTATTAGCAAGGCCATGTACTCATGCCTTGCAAGGGGGAATAATTTTTTTATTAATCAAAAATCTGTTTGAGTTAAGTGCCGTGACGCATACATGTAATTCCAGCAACCGGGAGGCTGAAACAGGAGGATTACATGAGCAGAGATCTATTTTTGTGGTATTTGAGAGATTATTTGTGACAAGAGTTAGTGTTAACTTGGTACCTCTAACAGGTGTATAACACAGAGTATGTGGTATAATTTGAAGCTGGACAGCAAAAACAATACTACCAACCTAACACAAACTATAGCAGGTTGAAAGAAAGGAAAGCTTATTAAACTGGAAATATTAAAAAAAAATGGTTGCCAATAATAACTTGGAAAGCAGACTACGTAAATACTGGCCCAGTATCTACCCAAAGACTACCCGATGCAGGAATTCCTGGCTGATTTGAGGTCAGGCTGCAGAGGATCTCTGTGGCACACATTCATAGAAGAACTGGGGCTAACAGAAGATCTGTCATCTTCTAGACGTGAATTAGAGGGTCACGTTGGCATCAGAATGGCTGGATAAGAGAGCAAGTGGAGAGCTATGGTTGTTTCTTCACCATTTGAGCTCACAAGGGATGAACTGGCCTGCCTTCACATTCTGCTGATGAGAACCAGTTACTAAGCTCCACTTGGAAAAATGCAAGCATGGATGAAGCGAAGTCCCTGGCTAGGCTGACACTGCCCAGCACAGGCCTACATTGTGAATCCATAGTCAAAAACCTTTACGAGACAGAGGTCTCTACCACAATAGTGAAAATGTTCCTACAAGCATTGGTTTTAAAAATTAAATCTCAAACCCATAGACAACTATAAATAATGCATTGGACCAAGATCCTAGTGAGAGGCACATTCTGGAATTTATATTGTTTTGTGGGAAAATTCTGCTTATGTACAGTAGTGGCTCAAAAGACATCATTTCAAAGATGCCTCTTTACTGTGAAGTCAAAAGATTTACAACGATGGGCATCTGGAATAAAGACTTTACATAGTATTTGTCTAACCTTTCATTGTATAGGTGAGAACACTAAAGCACCCAGAGAACTGCGGTAACAAGCCCAGAAGTATAATGTTAGACAGTAAAAAGTATCTCCTCTTTCAATTCCTTTATATTACGCCATCAGGGTGGTCACCTCAGGCATCAAAAGAAGAAAGAAACTAGATATTTTACCTCTTCAATATCAGGCTTCAGATTCACACATTATCACATAAGAAACCAGGGAAGAAAAGAGGGAGAGAGATGTGATGGAAAAATTGCTCCTAGCAAGCACAAAGATTAAAGAACACCCACCTCTCCACCATCTGTATGGAGCCCATCTCAGGGTCCCTCAGAGAATGAATTCAAGTGGTTGGAGGCCATATTGTGAGGAAATGTCTGATTTTCAAGGGTCCAAAGCACTGAATTCTAATGAAACCTGCCTAAAGTTTTCTCTGTATCTTTCAAGGTTTCTAGCTCTTTATTATTCAATTCAGGAGAATTTCATATACCTCTCCCAAAAGAAGAAATTGTTTCTTATCTCAGGCCTTAGAGCTCCTGATTCTCACTGCCTCTAAAATATGTCATACAGCAGACTCCTCTAAAATGTCATGAATTATAAATATATGATGTCAAATATATTCAATTCCAAAGTTTCCATTGGAATTCTACTCCCCGAATGATCATTTTGCCTCAGGAAGAAAGATATATATGAGATATATGTATATGAATTTTTCAACATTTTATCCCATATAGATAATATATCCTAAAAATTGTGCAAAGATTTTTTTTGCCAAGAAAATTATTTCATACTTATTTTCTTTCATTGAATGATATATGTTTTGTGTGTGTGTGTTTCGTACCAGGGATTTAAACCCAGAGCACTTGACCACTGAACCACATCCCCAGCCCTTCTTAATTTGTGTTTTGAGATAGTGTCTCACTAAATTGCTTAGAGTCTTGCTAAATTGTTGAGGCTGTCCTCTAATTTGCATCTTCCTGCCTCAGTCTTCTGAGTTGCTGGGATTATGGGCATGTACCACTATGTCCAGCATTAGATATATGCTTTATAAATATATTCTAGGCATTTTAACCTCATGATATGGAAATATAATGTTAGTTGCAACTGGAGGTGAAAATTAATGGTGTTAATTTGGGAAGTGCTTGGGCAACTGTTTCTAGAGATTTTTACCTTGAACCTACACCAGAAAACTACTCTTTCTTCCATAAAAACTTAAACTCTCATTTTTTTTCAGCTAAATAACAGACCACATGAAGACTGTGAAATCATAGAATAAAATAATCAAAAGTTTCATATAATTCAGTCAAATTCAATAGTTGGAAATTTGAATCAGACATTTAGCAAACCTTACTAAAGAAAAGCAAATATGTTAGGAATACATTGTAAGAACATGCTCTTAAATAGAAACACAGGCATCACCTAATTGTGTCATCTCAATTATTAAAACTCCTTTTATTTTCCTATCTTGCTTTATTAATGTCATCATTTATCAGGATTTTGAATTAACTTGTTTTTGTGTTTCTTCACTGGCTTATCACCAACATGATGTTAGCTCCGTGAGAGCACAGATCTTGTAAGTTATATTCACTGGCATATCTCCAGTATCTAGAACACTGCCTTGGAACCTCCTGTAAGCTCAATTAATGTCCTCACTACTATGTTAATAATATTTGTGAATGAATGAAGCCCCAGAGCAGACCAATGATACATGGAAGAGGAACTCAGGCAATCCAAGGAAACAGGAACCTGTACCACACTGAATAAAATCACTCTCGTCTTAACTCATTCTCTTCTTCTGAATCAACAAAGTGTATTTTTAAACCAGTTCCTTCATAAGGAAGAGCTAGATATGTATGCCACAAATGTCTAGTGTAGCATTATCATACAGATTAGTCTTTACTATGTTATATGTCAGTTATCTTGAGTTGACAGTAGAGGAATGGACATTATTTTTAATTGTGTTATGGATTTAAGCAATCACAATCTTAAAGTTGTCTTCATACTATCTTACAGTATTATTCTAGGCTTTGATGTATGTGATACCTAGACTTTGAAGACTACACTTAAATAGAAGGAGAAATGTAGCAGAGTGTGCCACCCCAAAATATGCCACTCTGGCATAAGTATTATTTTGAACTAAAGGCAATTGAGAATAAGTAGGTAAAATACAACCTCTCTGCCCTCCCTAAATTTGCCTAAAAACAGGACACAAATTTACAAAAGTGTTCCCATTCTCCTATCAGGAATGACAAAAGTTGATCATTGAAGACAACTGCAGATACTTATCAGACTGGGGATATTACCACAGACATCTATTTAAAAAAACTGTACTAACTAGGCTTTATCTATGATATATTTGCCTTCCCACAATTTTCCACCCCTACAAAGCAAAGGTCCTTTTCTTTTGTCTTGTCAATTCCAAAAGATGGTATTGTTCTTTATGGAAGATGCTGTGTAAGCCTCATCTTTGAGGTTTTTCAATTTTTTCCCCTGGGTGTCTTTCACATAAGTATGAAATATAAATGTTAAAAACTTCTGTTTTTCTATTGTTAATCTCTCATTGGCTACAGAAGGTCCCAACTAAGAACTATGAAGAGTAAAGGAAAAATTATTTTCTTCCTTCCCTACAGTGGGTCTTCTAGATCAAATGGACTCGAGTTCAAATCTACCCACCGTATTTCTGTAATTTATTTTGTGTCCTTGACTGATTTATATAATTTATTTGAGTCTCAGTTTCTTTATCTGAAAGAAAGGTAAATTGTTTCATAGAATTTAGGGCATATTTAGCATAATGTCCATAAATTACCAGATACATAATGAGGGCTCAATAAGAGGTAGAAATTATCAGTAAGGTCCCTGCCCAAAATTGCCATTACAAACAAAAAACATTTTACACTGTTAGCAAGAAAATGGGGGAAAAAAAACACTATGAAGCAAGTCACATGAAGTCATATGGTAATGTAGTATTATTTTTGATGTGCAGATAAGATATTTCAAGGTATTCAGAGGAAAGGTTCTGCTTTTAATCTTTATATAGTACATGCTTGGCTTTAACACTTCCTTAGCTTGGTATTATAGGATGGTGGAAGGTTACCCTCCTGAATCACGCTAATTCGGCTGCCACTTTTGCCTAAGCAACTAGAAAAGCTCTATAAAAGTTCTTAGCATTTCCACTTTCTGTACATGTTTAAAGCATAAATCAGCAGGAAAAAAAATGATATGTTCCAAGCAGTATCGAAGCAAGGCTGACATTAAATGCCACACCTGGAAGAACAAGTGAAGATTAAAAGTACCCAAAGTTTGTCGACTCTCATAGATACTGAGCCTCAGTGTCCTAAGCTGCATCTCAGGCATACACCATGCCCAGGCTTCCTTGATTTTTACCTCCCCTTGGGCTGGATAATGTTTGGGGATGTGATAGACCAGTCTTCTAGGAATGTGGGGAATTTGGTATCCAACACAGGACTTTGATATTTAAGTGATTTTAGGATTGTTCTAGCATTAACAGTTATCTTTTATGTAAGCTCTCTGCTTTTGATTCATATAGGTTTTATAAAACCTTCGGAAAAAAAAGAAACAAACACGTATCTGAGTTCACTTACTCATTAATACAGGGCTATACTAATATAGGTTAATACAGGCATAGCTTTAAACAGAAAAATGATACCAAGAAGATATTTTCAAATTGATGATATTTTGCAAATCAACTCTTTTCCAGGAACACTCTTGTATTCTGAGGCTGTGCTTCTCATTTACAATGAATCTAAGTCTCTTCTCTTCACGTTTTGGGTGTCAGGATTTGTCACCCTTCCCATAAACAAAATTGATTCTAGGAAAAGAAAAAAAAATACATACACACACACACTTTAGGTATTTCTGAAGAAAAATATTTTTTAATATTTTAAGAATCATTTAGTCTTTTTCTCTATAGGCAATGTCTAATAACGGAACCCTCTTCTTTGTCTAAAATACATAACTAGATCATTATTAATCATTTTCTGGTAATTTATGAAGAAAATTAACTTCCACCACATCTCATCATGGAAATGGCATTAGCACTGGTTTTCATGTAGGAAAGCAAAAATAAAGTGAGAGAGAAGTGCTCTTCTAAATATAGAGATCCAGTCAGGCAAACATAGCATAATAAAATGGTGATGAGCACAGTGGAGTTTCAAATCGCAGGCATCAGCAGTCATCTCTCATGCACGTAATGTAAGCCTCAGGGTTAAAAGTGCATCTCACCAGTTCTCCCCCTTCAGCTCTGAATCAAAGCTTACTTTCCTGCTAAAGACAATATTTTCATATCGCAACTACTTTCAAACCCTCACAAAGATGATATAGTATAGAGCATAAATGCAAACACCTGTTTCCAGACATTCTGTGTTTGCAAGTGAAAAGGAACAAAAAAGTAGAGGGCAAAGTAGAAATAAATGATGTATCAAATCTATTCACCTTTTTTTAAAAAAATGGGGAAAGGAAAGTGGCTAGAGGTCAATGTCAAATAAATTCCTTATAGTCGGATGTAATAAAGATTAATTTCAAGAAAGATAAAATAGATTTTGTATCCTTTGAAAGCTAATTAAAATGATATATTCAAATGCATTTGACATTATAGTGGGAGAGCCCTATTTAATTAACTCTTCCCTGTTCGGTCAAAAGACACACTTGTAGAAGGGCCAATAATGTGGAAATAGACATAAAATATCCAAGGTATTATTTTTCTTTTTTATAAATAATTATACTCAATCATGCCTTGACTCAAAATCTTAAAATTATTCTGGGAAAAAGAAAGTAAATACCCCTATTTTTCAGAGAGATAAAGATACACATACCCTTTTCCCAGGGTGAATGATACATTTAGTCACACTAGGAACCAGCAGTAACTCTGGTATCTTCATTATGCTTTGGCATGAAGTGCTTTTCAGAATTGTTTGGGAATTCTTTAAAGTCACTTTCACAGACACTGATAGTATAATTGAAGCCATAGTTTAAAAATTTAGACATTCAGAAGTGCAGGGCATTGCTACACAGCCATTTGTCCCAGCCTTCTCAATCCATTTCTTTCACCAATGAGACCACATTTTGAATCAAATCTTCACACAGTCACCAATCCAGTCATCACTAAATTGGAGAGATTATTGAAATGTCTCCTGACATAATAGCAATGGACTTGGGGGGGACAAAGCAGAAACCACTATCTTTTTCTTCTTTTCCTCTCCATGCCTCCTTTTAAAATAGGAAGCATTTAAAACATTTTAATCAACATATTTATGCCGCAGCTGTGTCAAATGTGGGCACTTTTTATCTCATAATATTAAAATCCATAGCATAACCAAAGTTAATGACCAGAATAAAAAATTACATATCCTACAGTCCATTCTCCCTTTGACCAAAGGCCTGAAAGAGTTCTCAATGCAATAATTTTTATTATGTATGAAGTTCTATTTCAAAATCATAATTCACTGCTTTCTCAGAAATGGCACATTTCATGTAACATCTTTCACAATTTTCTCAAAGTCTATAAAGCAAACCTACTTCCATAGCCTAGAAAAAGAAAAAAAAAAGTTCTTCATTTTCCTGGAAGTTTAACTTAGAGCTTTACATAAATATACTGCAATGTATAACATGCCTGATAGGAAACTCCAAATAATATATAGAGTTTGCACAAGAGGGCTGTTCGGCCAAAAGAAAAATTTAAATCTAGATAAAAATTGGTTGCACTAAGCCTCCTAAAGTCATTTATCCTCGCACTTCAGAAAGAGTCAACTGAATGCATTTTATGTAAAGCCTGAAGCCCTTTAATAGTCCACTGTAGTGATGCTAAATCACCATCTTCGTTAATCTCACTGGTTTCTTGAGTTCATTTGTGAGAAAAAATAGATAAGTCACTAAGTGTATATTATTTTAAGATAATAGCCTATTCTACATTTTGTATAACAACAATTTATAACTCTTAATACATGCATGGCCATTCGTTTTAAATAATACTTTAAAGGAGTAACTCTAGAAACTCTCATTACAATAAAGATCATAAAACAGTGGAAAATGTCATTAAGGTTTGATAGTTAAACATTATCACAAATAAATAAATTAGTGGATTATTTTGGGTTTTGGGCTTTCAGTGCTGTTTTACTAAAAGCTATTACATAGCCTTAGAATATAATAAGTCATCAACTTGGAAAATAGAGTCAAACATAATTATTCTAAATGTCACTATTTACGTGCTTTAATGCAGCTTCATTTCTTTCTCTTCTTTATACTCAATAATTACATAGTAAGTGTAAGAAATTAGACTTATCCAAAGGTTAAAGATAGATAGATCAAATGACATACTCAGAATGTATTTGAACACTGACATCCACCGCTGGAATCGGAGTTGTATTAATACAATCTCAGCAATTCTCAGACTGTTCCATTATCTCTGAGATAAAACTTTCAAAAGGATCAGTCAGCACTAGTTTCATTGAGTTAGAAAGAGATATTAATATATCCCTGAGTGGACCAGTATCACTGACTCTATTTAATCTAACAGATTCAGATTCTGAGATTAACTATGTCTCTTTTGCTTGTAAACCAGTTTATAGAGAGAAACTTTTTCAATTTTCCTTCCTTCATTCATTCAGTCATTCACTTATTTAAATTTATTGATTCATTTGTTATGAAAATTTAGTATGTGTCAGGCATAGTATGACAGTCTTCACATATTTTTTTCTGTTTGTTGTTTGTTTGTTTTTCTGGTGTTGGAGAGCAAATGCACAGGCTTTTGCATGACAGACAAGCCCTCTACCCCTGAGCTACATTCCCACCCCCTCAGGTGTCTCTATATTTAATCCCATGAGTGCTGATATTATGTTCAGATTGATAATAAAGAAAATGTAGCTTAGAAAGTATAAACAACATATCTAACCACTGCTAGTTAATTGAGGTGGAATTTTTGACATCCAAGTAAGTCCATGTTCTCAACTTCTAGGGACACTGATGTTTTTCTGCAAGGCATTTTGCCAAACACTGAGCTGATTAAAATATAATTTCTGCTCTCCTGGGGTTTATGACTCTCACATGGCTATCATGACTGCTGTGGAGTCCTATATACATGCCTAGAGACCATTTTCCCACTGCACTCACATTCCTGGCCTTTCTCTTTCATAAAAGCAAGGGCCAAAACCTCTTTAGGTAATCTGGATTTCCATATGTCAACAGTATGCCAAATGCCAATCTACTCCACTACAGAATCTTTTGTGTTCTTTGTATGTAACCAACTCATCTTTCACCAATTGCCCAGATTGATCGAATATAAAATTATATTCAACCCCTCACTTATTCTCTCAACTCCACAACTATCTATTTCCATTCCATTGTGATATCATAGAAAGAGAGCTAACCTCAGTTCCTACTCTGCCATTTTCTAGTTACATGATCTTAGGCAAAACATACCTTTCTCTGAGCCTGTATGTCATTATTAGTCAATTATCGTACCTGCTGGCATGGTGTCAACTTTGGAGATAGGAATATAAACTGGCTACGTTCCATTTTAGCCATAAAATTACTAGGGTGGAAGCCATGATTACCATTACCCTATTTTAGGCCCTCATCCTCCCTAAAAACACAATGCCTGGTGCCTAATATATACCTAACAGCATCTATTGAAAGAACAAATAATTTCAGATATGTAGACACCAATTGGCAGCTTAACTTAGGCAGTACCGCAAAGAATTTTCCAGAAACATACCTGTTGGGTTATTCTTCATAATGAACAGAAATGGGTGATTTGCTATAAATTGATTTGGAGTCAGACTCATGATCACGGGGGTATGTATGCCTACAAAATAGAGACAGCAGTTATTTAGATATTCACTTTTAAAAGCTCAGGAAAGAAAATAAATCCAAAACACTTTTCATAGACAAGAAAGGTCATTTTGGTTAAGGAGTTAACATGTAGAAAAAATAACCATTTTCTAAATGCTGGGAAATCTGCAATAAATTTAAAAACCGAAGTGCAGAAGAATAAATATTAGATCATTCATCGAATAATCCTAGCTTCACATTTATGTTCAGTGAAGAAGAAAGTCAGATACTAGATTCAATTTGGTGGAAGCAGTTAGAAAATGTCATCTTTTAAACAGTAATTTTCTGCTCACTTTTTATTTACATCATATGATTTATTCTTACAATGTTTTCAATTTTTAATTTTGATCCAGATATGTTTGCACTTCATTTTTATACTACAAGCTTGTGGTAATCACATCTGAGTTCAAATTTATTTTGTGCTTACTCTTTCAAAATTATTCCATGAGCTCAGAGCTTTTAGGATTCATGTAGTGAATGTACATGAGATTTTTGTTACAATATTAGAAACAGAGATGTGCTACCTTAAAAATTATTTACAATGATAATTGTATCATGTTGATCCATTATGGCATTTGTCAATATTTTGGATGGGAAAAATTAAATGGTTGGATGGCTTTTCTTGCAGATTAAATATGTCGACACTTACTCAGTTAATTTCTTTACCAATAATGCAAGGGTTTTGTATAATTTTTTTTCAGACCCAAAGGAAAACAAAATTAGCATGTATAACCAGAATCAGAAAACAAGTCAAATATAACATTACTAATATAACAACAAGGGCATTCTTCTATCTGGAACATCAGGGCTGTACTGCCTAAATTACCAGTGAATATAGGCTTTTGTTTGAATTAGTGAGAAGAATCAGAAAAGTCAAGTCAGTTTGACTCCCATTCTCATTTACAATGAATGTCTGGACTTTGCTTCCTGAGCAGCCTGTAAGCAAGACTTCTTCCAAAGTCAGGAAACTCAGGCCAACTATGCTGAGGTGTAATTCAACAGGATCACTGTGGGCTCTTATTATCTTCCCTTAATGCTGGCTGCATCCTCCTAAAGAGAAGCAGTGGAAACTAGGAGAAATAGCTCTGAATTTGAAGCCAAAAATCATGATTTTAGTTCAAACTCTGTTGTTAATCAACAGCATGACCCAAGGCAAATCACTTCACATTGCTGGACCTTTGTCTTCACCAATATAATGAGAGGATCCAACAATGACCTAGAAGAACTTTTCCAGATCTATGTAAAAGCAGTTGGAGAATTTTTTTACATGAGCCAGCAACCTCATCCAAATGCATTCTTCTGATCTCTCGAAGGATTGATATAGCTCATCCCCTACAATCTCAGTTTCTTGAGCACAGCAATGCAAAGCCTTTAGGAGATGACAAAATGATAGCAAGAGTGCAGTGTGTCCCACCCAGATGTCAAAATCCATTGGCCCTAAGCAGCATTACAATTTAATCAAGAAATTACTAAGTGGATATAATTTTTTTTCAGTACTGGGAGTTGAATGAGCCCAGGGGTACTCTGCTACTGAGCTACATCCCCCAGCCCTTTTAATTTTTATTTTGAGACAGGTCTGACTAAATTGCCAAGGCTGGCCTTGAATTTGCTATCCTCCTCTCTCAGTGTCCATAGTGGCTAAGATTAAAGTGTGCACCAAAATGCCCAGTTCCTTTCCCATTTTTAATTGACTTTAAGAGTTTTTCCCATTTTTTTCAAGTATTATATTCAGTATAAATATTATTCAAAATATCATTTGTTCAAGGAAGTGAAATATAGAGGAATAATTCTTAACCTGGAATGTACACAGAACTACATGGTGAGTTTGGAAAACTCAGATTCTGATTCAGTAGGTCTGGAGTTAAACCTAAGACTTTGCCTTTCTAACAATGGCTCCTGTGTGATGCCATTGCTCTTATTCTATGCACTGCATCTGTAGCAGTAAAGGCAGACACAAGCCACAAGGAGAAAGAACTAGTTCTCAACCTTGATGCACAATGGAATCACTTAGGGAAACAAGAAAATATTAGAGGCTGGATCTTACCTACAGACATACTGATTCAATTATTTTGAAGTGTAGTCTGGGCATAGGATTTATTTTTTTACAGTTCCCAGATGATTCTAATATTCAGCTAAGTTTGAGAGTCCCTGCCATGAATATAATAACAACAATCAAATTAGAAAAAAAAATGAAGACAAACTTTGTGTAATAAAAGAATGAAATTAAACACAAGCACTTAAGACTGAGCACTCTTAAATAATAATGACTTTGTATGTGAGCCCTAAGGTTTTCTCCATCAGTCGTATCTGCTAATTGGCAGGTAATATAATTTGCAAATGAACAAATATCAGTAGATGAGCCTCAAGTCCTAATCAGATCCCTTCCCTTTTGCATAATGCTGTTACTGAACAGATGTATGAACAACTTATGAAAGAATTGTCCTTTTTTGTTCCCTGCAGTATGATACAAAGAAAAGAGACATCAGAGCACCACCAAATGACCAGCATCCTTCATCCCAGTTTGCTGAGAGACCATTTGTCCTACCAGTTGATGTTGCAGCCTCACTGCCATCTTCATTTATCTCAAAGAAAACTTTCTGCATGACATGAGAAACATACAGCTCAGATGAATCTGATGAAAAACATTAAATATTTAAAGATTAAAATCAAGAGTCATTACCTATTAAGTCCCAGATTAATTTTATTTCAAATGAACAAAGAACAGAAATCAAACATAATGAATTCCTCTTTATTCAGTCAATTTTCTAGAGATAAAAATGGTTTGAGTTTAGCTCTTATAGGCATGACACAGATGGAGTTTAGGTTTCTCCCTGATATATGAGGTAAAGATTGAAGAATGTAAACATCAAACCAGGTATCCCACCAAGTGGAATATTTGAATGGACAAAGGGTTTTGTCCCCTTAACCAGGATCTATAGACAGAGTGAAAGAGGTTTTCCAGATTTTAATTGAAGCCCACCTTATGTATTCAACCTCAAAGCCACCTTGCCTTTTAAATTCCATATTCAGTTTTGATCTGAGTTTAAAACAAAATTTACTTTCCTTCAAGACAGTGAGGCTATGAAACTCTGAAGAGCTTTTGTGTCATCTGCTACAAAATCACTTCAGAGCTGTGCTTTAAAGCCTGTTAAAATTTTCAGTGCAAGAGAGTGTCTTACATTATTTTATTCTGGTATGGATTTGAACCGAGAGGTAATGTCCCTCTTCTCCCCTTGGTGGAACTCATTCATGTATGTGTGATGCATATCTGGCATAAGAATCTGAAATAATAGTCTCTTTGAGACATGGGAAGAGGGGAAGCCATGAGATTATAAGGCATGTCAAGTCTGCTTTGAAAACTAGGTAGATCCCACAGTGTTCCTCAGAGGGTCAAGGGACACATGCTCTAGAAAACCCTCTGGCACATGAGTAGCTTGCAATAAATACCACTCAAATAAGTTAATCAAAGGATGTGAATATGCCTAGTGTTAGAGACCTGTAACATGGAGGAAAGAGGGCATCCACAACGTCAGGGTGGATCAACTGAAACATAGGAGAATGGATTCCCAAGGTCAAAAAACTAAACAGCTTCTTCCAGTATCACCTGGAATAAGACAGGAATCATAAATAAAGCACAGAGTAAATGACCTCAGAGCCACAACAAGAGCTAAAGAGCAGGTGGTAGAAGAATAAAGAATTTCACACACTTCAGCTCTGGTGTCAGCCTCACTAGCTCCCGCTTAGACTGAGCCGCTTTGTATTCCACCTCACTGTGGAAATGACAGATAGGACAAGAATACGAACTCCACAAACTCACTGATTTCTAAGCCTTTGTGCCAACTATTTATCTTAAATTTCTATGAAAATTCCAAGTATATCACTGTTAAATTAAGAGGACCAGAGAAAACTGAGAGAGCTTTGATAGAAAATGTGAAAGTGAAGATTAATATGACACTTTTTCACTTGATTTTTTTCAACACTTATTGAGCATTTACTATGCATTAAGTGAAGTAGGTGATTTACTTACATGCTCTTATTTATTGCTCCAAAAGTCACTAAGATATATTATTTCACTTACATCAGAAAATGGAGATTCAATAAGGTTAAGTACTTTACTAGAACTTGCAGGAGAAGTAACAGTAGAGTGAGAAGTTAAAATTTTTGTGCAAGAGAATAACCCTGAGCAGAGAAGGTTATTGAATCTCAATGAATGAATTGAGATTCAATTGAAGGGTTATATGAATCTCAACGTTTCCAAACTAACTTTATAAAAGTATTTATTCAAAACTTGTGCACTGCATGCATATAAGGTAGCATCTCCTTCCTCTTTCATGTATATGTCCCGTATCATAGTGTTGGACCAGATCAGTTTCATTTAGAGAATGTTCATGACACAAACGATCAGTAGGGATAACAGGGTAGTATGCTCCTAACTACCAGCTGCAGTGTCAACACTGGCTGGAGCTATTCTATTTCAGGTAATAAGACAAAGTCAGAGTAGTCAAAGCAACTCAAATAGGTAAATCAGGAGGAAGAGAGCAGAAAATCCTGAACATTTATTCTTCTCTGCTCAGGGTTATTCTCTTGCACAAAAATTTTTATGAAGAATTTTGGAAGTATTTTCTTGAATAATCCTGTAAAAAGAGATGTTATAAAAGTCACAAATTGCCAGGAATTTGCAGAATGAATAGCTATTTGAAAGTCTAAGGTATATTGAGTGAGCTTCCTAAGGCTGAAA
Source organism: Marmota flaviventris (assembly GCF_047511675.1). Taxonomy (NCBI): domain Eukaryota; kingdom Metazoa; phylum Chordata; class Mammalia; order Rodentia; family Sciuridae; genus Marmota; species Marmota flaviventris. Next base: position 98,937,782 of record NC_092505.1, on the reverse strand, counting down.
AGAAGTTTAAGAGGAAAAAGTGCTTGATTTATTATAAAAAGTGTTTGGTTTATTATAGGTTGTTGAGGTGGCTGTGTGCCAGGGCACATTTAGACAGCACCCTATGTAGTATTTAATGTTGACTGTCTCATTTCTGGTGCTGATGAAACTGTCAAAGAAGTCAGATGTATCTGGCACTGTGAGAACAAGTTGGCTATATCGTGTGTGAGGGTGATAATGAACATCTATGTCACCTGTGAACCCCATTCGCCTCTCCACCAGGAAAGCTCATTCCTTCCATTCCACCACCCACATAATTGATGAGTGACTAGATTAAGGAATACCTCTCCAAAGTCCAGATATTTATATAGGAAAACACAAAACATTTCCACAATATTTCCACATGCTATGATACAAAACCCAGACTTACAAGCTTATATCATTAAGGTCATTTTATAACACATAAGACAGAATTTTTAAAAGAGTAACTTGTGACAAATTGGCCCTCTTCATCAATTTTTTTTCTCTTTAGAGAAAAAAAAAATTGTTTGTTTGTTTGTTTTTGTTTAGTCTTTTGAAATACTGAGTGCAACCAAACCCAGAAGAATTAAAACACTGTCCTGACATTGTTGTGCAAGCAAGCTCCTTAACCACACACAATTCCCCAGGTGCAATTTAGCATGAAAGCTCCCTCTGCAATTCTTGTCAATCCAAAGGAGTCTGTTGCTAAATCTGCCAGCTGCAGCATTACAATTTCTTGATCCAGCAGCTTGAGGATGTCTACTCCATGGGCTCTAATATTACTGAATTAACATTCGGAAATTAGTTTATTTGAGTTTTATTAGCTCTGCTTAGATGAAAGACTCAAAGTTGTAATTCCCATTATTCTGATTAAGAAATACAAACAGCAGAAATAACAGCCCACATAATACACTTACCTATATCGTTTTATTGAAAGTATGGTTAGAATGCTTATCTAATATTGTGAAATGTTTTTTTGAATTTCATTAAGGAAAACATCCGAGATGCAAAATAGAGTGCTTGTTTACAGACAGATCAACATGCCTATAACATTTATTCACTGTTTATATGTATGCTGGGAATGAAGGCCCTTTCAATTTTACGATAAGTCAGTTAATACCAAGATCAGTTAGTTAATACTAAGAAAACAAACTAACACGACAATAGAAAAATTATCCATCATACTACCTGTTATTCCAGAAAGGTCACAGCCACCACTAAATATCTCAGTTATGTTCAAAGAATACAAAGCTTCTTTGAAGTCTAGTGTTTGTTCCACTTTAAATCTGTTTAAAAAAATGAAAAATCTTGAAACACTGTACATATTTGCTAGCAAACTGCTTTTTAAATAAAACAGATGACTTGGAAGAGGTTATACTGTGAAAGCTTTTGTTTTCATTCTCCCAATTACGTTTTTTTTTCACATTTCACATCCCTTCTCCCCAGTGCCACCATTCATTCAGTACTGGATTGCTAATAACTTGCATCCTACATAAATGGCTGGTAAGAATGATGAATAGAATACTCCATTTTTTGAAGTGACAATTACCCAGCACAACAATTCTATCTAAATGTTCAGTGCTAGCTTCTTTCTAAGAAGTGTAGATTTTCCCTCCAGCCATCAAAGATGGCTCCTGGCAGACATCCAGGATACCATTTGCAGAAAACTGGAGTCCACAGTTTATGGGGAAGATTGTTGGCTACTGAAGTACAGACAGCGTTTGTAACCAGTCAACCATCCCACCACTGTCACAGTTGATGTAGCTTTTTCAGTTGATGGACACACCTAATATCTTCCCAATGGACCCTTTAAATGGGTCAGAGAAGGAACAGAGTTCTTTCAAAGGAAAGGAAAGAAAACTTACAGAAAGTTTGGGTTGGGGTGGTACTTCCATAGCAGGGAAATAGGACTCCAGTATTTGGCTCACCCTCTGTTCCTCACCTATGACCAGAGAATCTCAAAGATTCTCTCAGGCACTGAACTTCACCACCCATGTCAACATAATGGAATTCAGCAATCACTGAATCTTATGTAAATAAAAAGGGAAGGAGGCTAGTACTTTTTGTTTCATAAATGCTTAAAGCATTTCAAAATTAGATTAGAAACGTTGTTCATAAATGAAAAGACTAATGTAACATTACTAAACAGGAAACTATCTATGATTCTACATCTGTGAAATTCCCAGCAACTCCTGATAAGCATCTTTGCTTATGCCTGACAGGCATTTGCCCCTAAACACCAGTGTATGGATGCAGACGCTATTACTCAAGGATCCTTGCTTATCTAACAGGTAAGCTCACTTCTGGGGCTAGAAATTAGCTTGGGCAATCAGTCTAATCACTGTTTTCATTGGCAAATACTGAACAAGCTTCTTAATTATAATTCTTCAAAACAATGAACATGCTGTGATAGAACTTTACTGGGTCTAAATTATTTCCTGGTAAAATAATGCATACTTTTGGGAGACATTAACTCATTCAGAACCCCAGCTAACAGGGAACAGGTGCAACATGCATATTAAAATCTACTTATAATGAAAATAGCTTCTTGTACGCCAACTATTTTCAACTTCTTCCTTGTAACTTTTTACTAGGAATGATAAAATGCAACATGATGGTTTTGAGATTTTTTTTCTATTTTTATTATCATATTCTTTAAATTAAATGGAGTATGGGCTTCTAAAAGGTGAAAAATATATTTTCTAATACACCTACAAATTGACTATTTTTAGTGTAATAGTCCAACAATTTTAGGATAATGACAAGAATACCACAAGACTTATTATGACTTCTAATAATGTCTAATTACGAGAAAGTCATTTAAATAATAGCCCTGCTCATAATATAGTCCAAAGAAACCTATAGCAATGGAAATCCATTCAGTCATTTAATAAAAGTATAATTTGCAGTCTATTTCAAATTATCCATAATTATTGAAGTCACGAATAGCCAGGTATAAAGGAGCACTTCTCTGAGTGAGGCACTTAATATAGGTTATATCTTCAGTCTTCTCAAACCTTGTGGGATGTAAGCATTATCATCACCATCAAATAGAAGACAGCAGTAGCTGGAGAAAGTTGTTTTCTAGGCTCAAGGTCAAGATGGGTGCTAGAGGTGTGATTTATATCCAAACCAGGTCTTAGGGTCACCCACAAGAATAAAAATATAACCAGGTATAGTGGCGCACTCCTGTAATCCCAGCAACTCAGGAGGCTGAGGCAGGAGGATTTAGAGTTCAAAGCCAGCCTCAGCAGATTAGTGAGGCACTTAGCAACTCGGTGATACCCTGTCTCTAAATAAAATATATAAAAGAGCTGGGGATGTGGCTCACTGGTTAAGCACCCCTGGGTTCAATCCCCAGCACCAAAAATAAATAAATAAATAAATAATAAAACAAATAGAAATACAACACAATTCTTGACAGTTCTGGGCCTGCTCTGTTATGTGGGTGCATACCAGCTTCTGGTCCCCTGCCAACCAACTTCCTTAGGTTATGTGCATATGTGTAGGTTGTAGGGGTGAAATACCCTTTGAGCCTCCTGGGCTGAATTAAAAATACTTTCTATCACATATGAAACATATCTTAACAACATTTAATATATACTTCTTATTATTCCCATTTTTATCAGTGTTCAGTAGGTCATTGAGCATCGTGCAATCATTATACATAATGATATATTCATATTTGTATTCCAACTCATTTTTCTCATGTTCCCTACCTCTCACCCATGCATAACTGTCACTCACCCACTTACAGATAGAAGGCTGGCCACCCCCTGGGACTTGATTCTAATCCAGCAAGAATGTGACACTTTAGTTCCTAGGGCAAATGTTCTGTCCTTTGAAAAGTCCTGTACAGCTGCTCCAAATATTTGATCTTGCTCTATCACTGACCACTTGCTTTGTCTGGGCACCCCTCATGCTTGCCTCACATGACATCTCTTTTCTGACTTTTAGCTGTCCTCTTGCAACTTTTTCTCCACCATTTATTACCTATGTAAATCTAGGCCAGGCATTCACCTGTGTGCACTTCACCTATAACCTGAGTATAAAACTCAATGTCTATCAAATTTATTGAAAGGATTAAAGATAGGCGGGCAGCTCTATGCTCACCAAATGCCAGAAATCAATGAGATTAATAATACAAATAATAGAAAGAGTTAATATTGACCACTAAAATTGTATACACATGATCTCATGGAATTCTTACCACAATCCTACAAGGCATGTATTATTATTCTTCCACCTAAACAGTAAAACAAGAATCTTAGATCAATAAAGAGACTAGATTAAAGTTATAGTTAAAAGGTGGCAAAGCTCTTGGGTCTTCAATATATTCTATTTTCCATTATTTGGTTTTAATGGTTTATAAAATATACTATGAAATGCCAGCCACATCATTCAATATGTACCTATCAGAAAAAGAATCATACCCATTAGGATAAAACTATGCCTGTTATTTTTGTTTTTTAAAGAGACAGAGAGAAGCAAGAGAGAGAGAGAGAGAGAGAGAGAGAGAGATTTTTTTTTTAAATATGATTTTCAGTTTTCAGTAGACACAACATCTTTATTTTATTTTTATGTGGTACTGAGGATCGAACCCAGCACCCCACATATGCGTTACCACTTGAGCCACATCCACAGCCCCATGCCTGTTATTTTTATATTTACTCTTGACTAGAACTGTAGTGCTTAATAAGTGTAAAGACCCAGACCTCTGAAAATTTGATGACATCTATTAAGCCTCTCCCAAGGAAAATGCAAATTTGACCTTACGTGCATAAATCAGTAACAATTTTATTGATTTCAAGGACTCTCCAGAAATCCATGGTGTCCAGTTAAAGACCGCTACAAAGGAATGAGAAATCATAGCTCTTTCATTTTCTTAGCAAATCAAGCTTAGACCCTCAAACCAAGCTATTCTTTCATGGCCTGTATCTAGTCATACATTCCATTAATGTTTTTCTGTTTCACCAGTTACTCCCCCAGGTAAAGCTGTTCCCTTTAAGCACTCATTACTTAATGCCTGAATCTCTGCAGTGTTTTCTTAAATGATCTTTGGGATTTCAGTCTGTCCCTTTTTTCCACATTCAGAACATCACTACTTCTAGTTTGAAGCAACAAACATTGATTGAACAACTACCATTTTTCAAACTCTTGCTTTGTGCTGGGATCATAGAGAAGAAACATGCATAAATCCTCAAGAGGTTTACAGGCCAATGGGAAAACAAGAAAACAGCGTTAGCACAAGGACCTTGAAGAAATAAACACAAAATCTTAAAAGAACTTTTCCCAGCAGGGAGAAAGGAAGATGTTTATGGATCTGGCATAGAGAGATCATAAATGCTGTCTAAAAGCCAAAGTTGGTCATAAAGGAAAATAGAAGCTATCCAGAAAAAAATGGGTACAGTGGGGATGGGATGGCGGGGGAGTGTGAATTTCCGACAAGTTATCAGTATGTAAAAGACATTGCGATTACCAAATATTTCTTTCTAAAAGACCATCTTAATCATTCGACTGACCTGGATAATTGCAAGAATTCCCTGTGGTATATGAGACTTATCCCTTTTGGTTCTTTTACAGTGAAGCTCTGAAATCTTTCTTCTAGGGAACTTTGTTTATAGTCAGCATCTCTGGTGCTCCCACCTCCTCCTATGACTAACACAGGGCTCACTGTGTATACTATTGTTTTAGTACTTATTGTACACTGCTTTAGTCTTCATAAGTTCCTTGTGGAAATCTTACCCTGCTCCACTTATGTAGTAATGGTCCTATAATGCAGGAGCATATCTATCACGTTACATCTGTCCCACATTTTGCCCACAGTAAGGTCCCAATCAATCTGTGTTAACAGGAAATAAATTTTCTAAAAAATAATCAACTCAGGCTATAAGGCTGTGTGCCAAAGACACGGGAGTCAATCCTGTCTCTCCCAACAGTGGTTGAATGCAACCAACTTACTACTTTCAAGTGTCTCCATTTTCTTATGTGTTTCACAGATGAGACATAACCAAGTCAGACAATAGAACCATAGCATTTGATATTAAACTACAAAAGCTAAATCTTTTATAAAGTTATAAGTGCTCTGTAGATGAAAGTTACTTGTTTTTTTAACCTGATTTTCATGTATTAAATGATCACCTTTGCCCATACACATAATCATAAAAGCATATTATCAGAATGTTTTTCATACAGAGGAATCTAACATAATGCAAGTGTATGTTAGACTCTCCAAATCAAGAAATTTTAACCTCTAAGATATGTATAAGACTTCATATTACAGCTAGACAAAGTAATAGAATTATTTTAGCTAACATCCAACTGGGGGACAATTTTAAAATTAGATTTCTAGACTGCTAGAGACAATAAAAACCAGTTAGCACCCTAGTATTTTTAGACTATAGTCTGTCTTATTGGCCTCAATTCTATCTAGTTATATATCAAAGAGGGGAAGGGGGAGTGTTTCTCAGTGACTATCATCTAAAGAGTCACATGTTCCTTCCTGCTGTAGCTTTGATATAGGTGCACAATTAATATTTCCGTCTTTGGTGTTTATGAAATTTTTTCTTGAAAAAGGCATTTTGTTTTACAACATAAAATTTAGTATAGCTGGTGTAATGGGTTGAATTGTGTCCCCTGCCCCCCGACACACACATTTTCCCCAAATCCATGCACTGAAGTTCTAAACCCCAGCTGTAATTATGACTTTATTTGGAAATAGATTCCTTATTGAAATAATTAATTAGGTTGAAGTCATACTGGCGTAGGTTGGGTCCTTAATCCTTTATGACAGGTGTCCTTAAAAAATTTGATGGGAACAGTGGCAAACGCCTATAATCCCAGTGGCTCAGAAGGCTGAGGCAGGAGGATCACAAGTTCAAAGACAGCCTCAGCAACTTAGCTAGGCCCTAAGTAACTTAGCAAAGGCCTGTCTCAAAATTTTAAAAATAAAGTTAAAAGGGCTGAAGATGTAGCACTGTGTCTAAGTGCCCCTGGGCTCAATCCCCGGTACCAAAGAGAGAGACAGAAATCTGAGAATGTCATGTGAGAATAGATGGCTACCTCACAACAGAGGCAAAGACTGGGGTGGTACATCTGTGAACAGAGGAACACCAAGGGATTGCTGGCTGCTACCAGAAACTAGAAAGGGGCAGGGAAGTGTTCAATGCAGTATCAGAGAGACAGTGAGCTTGTGACACCTTGGCTTTGGACTTTTAAACCAGAACTGAGAGAGAATGAATTACTATTGGATTAAGTCACCTAGACTCTTTTGTCATTTTGTTATAGTAGTTATAGGAAACTAAAACAGTCACTTAAACTGTTCCCACATTACCAAAATCTTCACTCATCTATTTGATAACCAGTATGTATTCATTCAGGTATAAAAGAACCACAGCACTGAGTGATAAAATATAAATTTGTCAGTCCACACAAAATATTTATTGAGCCCTTCTAATTTTTTTCTGTGCTGAATACATGTTTTAAAATGGGAATTTTTCAATTTGTGAAGAAATTGTTCATTTTGGGAAAATATATATTTTTTACTTTTCAATCCCTGATTTTTATGTTCAGGAAACAATCCAACAAATATGTTCTGATGGACTAAAATTGTTAATGAATTTAACATGTGAGAAAATCATTCTTTTAAGAAATTAGAAAACATTCTTTTAATGTAAAATTAATAATTTTAAATGTATTAATGCAATTAAATCATTGACAAATTTTTAATCCTTTGAATTTAAAAAAAATCTAATTTTTTTTCTTCTCTAGAAGATGTTTCCAAATAAATGGCTGATTTCCTTTTCTTCATTATGCTGAACATATGGGAAGGAGGGTCAACTTCACCAGGATCCTCATAAGAAATTTATTAAAACAAGATTGAAAAGTTGAATTCTGCTTGAGATATTTAAGATTAGATAAAGAGACATAATACAGAATCTTTTTCCTGTGAAAATATTTATATAATTTAACTCAATAGCACTAATTTAACAAATACTATATAGTGTGAAATGTGCTAGGAGCTACAGAAACCAACATATACGTAGCCCTCTGTTCAAGAACTTACATCTTAACAGGGTAGACAAGAATGTAAGCAAGAAATTAAAATGTAATATGATAGGTGTTTTGATGTAAGTTTGCATGAAGTGTTCTGAAAATGAAGATAAGTAATGGTTTGGAGAAATCTTAATGGAAGAGGTAATTCAAGAGGGGGACCTTGAAGGATAATTGGAAATTCGCTGGTCAGACACCATGCAGAAGAACCGTGGTGACAGAGAAAAGGAAGTTGAAAAAGACTGAGAAATCAGAGAAGATGATGTTTCTCATTTGATACTGGCTGGGCAGTCATCTTAACAGAAAAAAAAAATCATTTATTTAGTATCTTCCATTTGCCAAACTTTATGCTATGAATAGATGTGATGAGATAGTGTAAGTGAAATCATCACCATGTTTTTAAAATCTTTGATGGCTGGAATTTATATGGAAAAGTGGTATACTACTGCCAACTACTGTTTCTGTTTCTACATAAATGAGGATTTCAATTCACCTTTTAATGTAAATTGTTTATTTGTGTGGGAAATCAATACATTGGCTTTTCATTATGCAAACAATATCAGTGAGATAGAGATATCTGAGATTATGAGGGTGTAATCTATTCTGTATAATATGAAGATTTCATTTTCAGTGAGTGTTGAAATCTATTGCTATAGATTCCTTCCACACATGGGAAGTTGACCCTAGACCGGTGGAAGGAAATCTGGGTTTTTTTCTTCCTGTGCTGGGAAGAGTTGGAGGACTCTGGATGTAGAGTCCTAGAGGAAGATTCTGGAGGAAGATTTTGGAGGAAGATGATGAAGAGCACTCTTGGGTGAGGGAAGGCCCTGGTGCCATGACAATGGCATGCTGTGGATATCAAAAGACGGGGAACTTGGTACAAGAAGTGTCTACACCAGGAGAATAGTCATGGTGCGTACCCAGCTTTATCACCACACTTCCAATAAACTTTGGTTAAATGCTGATGTTTTCTTACTTGTATTAGTTTGCTAATGAATTACCACAAATTGGCTGCTTATATGTTTTATCTCATAGGTATGGAGGACTGAAGTCCAAAAACAAGGTCAGTAGTTTTGGTTTCTTTGGAAGGATGTGAGGGAATGTTTTATTTTCTGCCTTTTTTCCTGGCTTATAGATGGTCATCAACTCCCTTTCTCTACACATCACCTTTCTTCTATGTGGATCTGTGTTCAAATCCTATTTCCTATAGTCAATTAAGTTTGGGGTTCTTGCATAATTAAAGAATTTGTTACTTAGAATCAAGAAATAGGGGATACTTTGGTTATAAGAATAATTATATACATTTTATATTGATAAAAACTGCAACTCAGAATAATCCAGTGACTCTCCTAAGATCACACTAGTACTATATAGTATAGAGAGTTTTAAAATTCAGTATTTTTTGACTCCAAGACAATGATCTTTCCAATGAAGGGGGGAAAAAAGAAGAAGGGAAAAGAAAAAGTAACTTTGGAGTTAAACAATTTAATTTCAAAAATTATTATTTCAATTATTAGAAGGGAAACTATCTGTTAAATAAGCCATTGTATCCTCAGTTTGGCATACAGTTAACTAAATAGAAGCTAAAATATAAATAATATATATTCTTTGAGCTAAAATATAAATAATATATATTATTTAAAAGATTGGATAACATTCAGGTAGAGATTACAGATGGTAGGAAATTGGAAGAGAGGTTGGAGTTCCTGATTCAGACTTCCAGAGACATGAATTATAGGGGAAAATAATATTTCTCAGAGGAATAAGAAGAGGAAAATTCTGAAAATAAGTCTCTGGTAAACATTTTTTACTTGAGAACAGTACAGGAAAAAAATAAGTCAGGGAGCAGAAGAGAGAGAAAGTGATTAGTAGTATAAGGAATAAAGGAAGAAAGATTTTTTTTAAAAGGTGATTAATAAGGTTGTGGGTGTAGCTCAGCGATAGAGGGCTTGCCTAGCATGAGTAAGGCAAGACACTGATTTCAGTTCCCAGCACCACAACAAATAAAAATAAAAGAATCATTAATAAAAGGATGATCAAGAGCCCACAGGGAGAGTAAAGCATCAGATACTTCTTTCTCCAGAGTACCAAGGAAGGTAGGTAAAAAGAAGATTAATAAAGATTCACATAAATTGTTCGGTGATAGATTTTCTTTAAAAAGTATGAGGTTGAGACATATGCTGAGAGTCAGAGAAACTGACCGAGAGTAGCAGATGAAGAGAGAATGTGCTGGTGTGGGGTGGGATTAGTGAAGTCTCCAGAGATAAACAAGGAGTCCAGAGTTCCAGCCGTTTTGAGGCTGGGAATGACTGACACAGATGCAGAAACTATCTAAGAGTTGTGGAGCTTACAGAGAAATTTAGAAATCAAAGAAGAGCATATAATCTGTTAAACATCTCTCCTCTTACAAGTTCAGATGGAGTGTGGATTGGGGTTATTTGGGCACATCTTTGACTCTGTAGTCAGTTCTGTCCCTTAGAAGTATGATATCAATGTTTATAATCATTGCTTCCTAGGACCATCCTTTGCAATTTCCATGTTGTATTAACTATGCAAAATTGACTGTAAGATTCTATTTATAATTCAGTAACTATTGGAGCACTCTTTTGTCAAAGGTGATTTAGCACATTTTTAATGGTGAATACACTATCATAAATTACTACAGAATTTGTTTTCCCTGAACAAAAAGTATTTTAAATTCTAATGAAAAAGATATTAGAGAAGGATAAATTTGTAAAATAAAAAGACAATAATTCTTTTTAATCACTGAATTCTAAATTTACAATGTAATTCTTCATCTTTTTTTGTGGGGTATGGGGGTTTGAACTCAAGAGCACTTGACCACTGAGTCATATCCCCAGCCCTATTTTGTATTTTTATTTAGCGACAGGGTCTTACTGAGTTTCTTAGCACCTTGCTAAGTTGCTGAGGCTGGCTTTGAACTCATGATCCTCCTGCCTCCACCTCCTGAGCCACTGGAATTACAGGTAATGCTTCATCTTTTTCAGAGTGAATTAAAACACTGAAATTCAGTTCTCACATAAAAACCACATTGGCAGGGGAAAGACTGGCCTTTGCATCCATTCTGTGGAGTAACATTCTTAAATACGTTTTCCTTTTTATTTATGGCAATAGCCTTCTAAGGCATTTGCTATCTTTCAGCTGGCTCTTCAAATATCTCCATAAGCAGAAACATAGGAACTAGGATAATAAAAGGACATGACCAACCTAGGGAGGCTTATTTCCACTTCTTCTTCCTGCATCTCAGAGAACCATTTCAGGATCTGAGGAGCGGTAATTAATTTTTCTACCTTTGCTATGTTCACCTCTTCTGCAGGAAGTATGATGATTAAACTAAAGTTGTCATCCTTATAAGGCAATTCCAAAACCTGGTATTTCATGGAGGATTCAGAAAAATAACCTGGAACCAAGGAAATAAATTATTAAATGTACTTGGCAATTACCAAAGCCATAGCTTTAAGAAGTAGGGTTTCTCCTATTACCATATTTTGTTTTCAGAAGAGCCTTCATCATTGGAATTTTGACGGCTGAACCATCTTTCTTAGTAAAATTCATCAGCTGCGTGTCTTCTTTTCTAAATTGCTGCTTCCAATCCCCTTTGAAATAGATAGCATTCACCAAGACAAGCCGAGTCAGAGGGCCAAATTCTTCCCCTGAAAACATGTTTTTAATTTTTCCTATGAAGGGGTAGAGAAAGAAGCAGGAAGAAATATTCAATAATGATTAAGTGGAACTGCTTTAAAGAGGATTAAAGCAAAAATGTCTCATTCAGAGATATGTTGGACACTTGTCTTACAATCTAACCTTAGTAATTTTGAGAATAATGAGAGATACTATCAATTATTTCATTAAGAAACAGATGCAAATGGATTCCACTAGGAAATAGGAACTATGTGCTGGTATTAGGCAAACTTAGACATAAATGGATTCTTTTCAGTGAGATTATTTTTATCATTTGTCTTTCAGACAAAAAGAACAAAAACAAAATATTTCTTCCTTAATATTCATTGGTTATTATTCAGATTTTATTTTAAGGTTCTCCAGCAGGTTGATCATATTTAATAGGTTAATGGTACACTCAAACTTGCCACACTTGTGTGTACCATTGGAACAAGACAAGAGTGGAGAATGCTAATATAATTTTTCTAAACAACCTGTCTTTTATTTCTGTATATAGTAAGTATTTCTAAGTTATAATAAATAACCACTGTTGGGTGTCATGAAGCCATCTAGAGACTTCCTGATCTGTATCCGTGTGGGACACTGTTCACCACACGCAACTCAGATTTTTAAACTATGATTCCCCCCATGAGGCTACCTATAAAGATTACAGAGCATCTAATACTATCACAAGTTTTGTAGTTTAATGAATAATTAAAGAAACAAACTACTTTTAACTGAGGGCCTGGTGTGTGCTTGTTACTTCACAAACATTATTATCAAAACTTCCAATAATCCTGAAATGTTTTATAGTATCTTCATTTTAAAGTGGGCATAGTTTATAACTTCCTAAAATATTCCTGTGTTCCTTTGAACACATATCTATCTGACTTTAAACTTACTACATGCTATTTAGGCTTTGCTAGTCATGGACATGGTAGTCTAATCTTTAATTTAAATACATGTTTTTAGTAGAACTATTAACATTTATTATTAAACATTAACACGATCAACTAAACTGTGTTAATTATTTACAGTACATGTGGGAAAAAATCCATTTGGGATTGACAGCTTTAACTTCTATCTGGCCAAAGATCTTCCTGCTTCAATACTTGAAAAATCAATGCTTAGACATTATTTTTAAAATTAATTATTTTTAAAATTCTTCAATTAAGAATTGTGTAAATAGGTATCTTTCAAAAAATAATAAAACAATTAGCATCTTTTTTCAAAGCAGCTTATAATTTCTCTTGGCTTTAAAATTTAATATTAATTTAAATAATAGTGAAATAGGAGATCTGATCCTTCTGATCCAAAAAAGTGGAAGAGTTAAATATACATTCATTATCTTTTACTCTAAGATATTAAAAACTATGAATACAATGGCAAAATAATGGCTTTATGAAAATGGAAAACTTTACCATCTGTTTTGCTTTCTACCCAGGTACTTATTGTCTCTGCACAAGCCTTTGCATTCTGAAAATCCACCAGTTTTATAGCACTCTGAAAAAACTCCTTGTTGCCATGGAGATACTGTTCCTTCACAGTGAATCCTTCTTGAAGGTAGAGGGCATTGGCAAGATTAAATGTAAATTCTTGTTTTTTCTCTGAGATGGCAGAGAAAAATGACTTCAACACAGAAAATTCTTCTCCTAAAAATAATTATAACGTATACTGACATATCGAGCAACATAAAACAACGGCATTCCAGTTTTGTTATCTAAGCGTTTTGATTCATATCACCATTTTTTGCACCCTTAGGTATAACTAATGATCTGAAGTTAGTATAAATATTTCAAGCATTTATCTCAAGCATTATTTTTAGTGAAATCAACTTTTATATAGGAAAAAGAATACCCATGTCTATTCAAAATCTGACAAACATGAAACTATGCATTTGTACAGGCTGAAGGAAAATCCCTCTTTATAAAGATATTTAGCTCATTTTTAGTTGTTGGAAATTCATATGTAGAATCTTGATCATTCCTTAAGATGAATACCCAAAACTTATGGAAGGGGAATGCTAATGGATGTTGATGGGGTATGGCAGTATGAGCAATCCTTTTCAATATTACTTTCATTTCAGTGAAAGAATCACTCTCTTTTGAGTAACTGTGCCTGTCCAGGATTTGAAATGTGCAAGGTGAACACTATGATCATCTCTAGAGATGGGTGAGAATCAGAATTGCCTATTTCTTCAGGTTCATGAATCTATATATTTTGTCTGTCTACATGAACAATAAACATCTTTAACTATTCTAACAATGGCCACTAGATAAATGAGTCAATTAAAGGAATCTTCATGGATCTACTATTTATTGACACATTCTCTGACCACAGTGATGTCAAAATTTTGATTAACACAATATATACAGTAAGCTGTAGATTTCTATGAAAAGCATCTCTTCTGATACTTTCTTCAATAGCTTTTTTTTTTCATTACCAAATGGTACAAATACGTTTTATTTCCTTCTGGCTTAATCCTAGAGCTCAATCATAAGTCATGAACTCTTTCAAACAATAGGTTCTTTGAGGGTCTTCATTTGATTTCCAATTAAATATTGAAAATAATACTTGCATAACTTAAAGTTGATTGTATTCGATTCATTTCTATTGGAGAAAGTAAGTATTCATCATTAAAAGATGCCAAATAAATAGTTTAAAAAGTTTTACTGCAAGAAACATGCTAATAAGTATATAATGAAAATAAGAGATGTGTATATGTGTGTGTTTGTGTAAACACACACTTTATCAGAAGGCTAGCAGATTTTTGCAAATAATAATATCCCTGTCACTGGGGAGCTGCAGCTCTGTGGCCTTACACCTGGACCAGCTGTGTTGGTTACATTCCAGTTCCTATTTGCCTCCTTGGCTTGGTGTTCTGACACAAGTACAACACCCTTACCGGAGCCTCTGCCAGGTATATTGCATTATATTTCAAACTAGAATCCTCCACTCACTAGGACATAAAGACATAAAAGATTCTAAACAAAATAATTAGCTTCTGTATGACTAGATCTGAGTTTCAGTAACTCTTTACAACCCTGGAATTCTTTACATAAGGAAAGGAAGACAGTTAATCTATTTCACTTGTGTATACAATGATTCCAGATGCAATCATTCATTGCTCTTTGAAGCTTGAAAAAATATCTCAACAGCTAGGAAGCTTCAGAGATTTCTTAAGATACCAGAGTTTCTCCAAAATAATTAATTAAGGTCAGTAGAGAAGCAACAGAATTTGAAACCAATTTTCAGGTCAGAAATGAAGTGACAGAATTTGAAACTAATTTTCAGGAATTTGGAATTTATGAGCATCTTTAAGGAATCGCAAAAAAGGAAAGAGAAGAAAAAATAGTTCTAACTCATTTGTCAGAGCAAACAGATTTATGTCATGTACTTAAGGTCTAAGACTGTGTGACAAACAGCTGCCCTTTGATAAATCACTGGACTCAGAAATCAATGAAAAAATGTCACCAAGTAGCACAAATTTGGAAGAGAATATAAAGTTATCTGCTTTATAAGTTTGATTTAATTTATAGATTAATGATCTCATTTAGCACAGATCGAAAAGAATGCATATGCATGACTCCTAATAAGCAATGAGAATAAGTTGATTTCATTTCCTAAAATAGAGCTATAGAGAATCCACAGACCATGGGGTGAATGTGACTCTGGGGGTGATTGTACCAAACCTCCAGAAAATGCTCTAAAATTTTAGTACCTGTTCTCTTCTGCTAGTAAGAATTCAATAACCAATTCTCCAAAAATGAAAATGCAGTAGTCATAAAAGTATAGATTATCTCAGCAGAAAGGTCCATATAAATCACTTAATCTGACCCTCCTTTCTACAGTGAGAAACCAGCTCCAGAAAGAGGAAGAAACTTGAGAGGTGACATGACTTATGCCAAATCACAAGGTCACTTAATTGCAGAACTAGGAATGCAATTCATGCTTAGTCAGTCTCTCTCTCTCTCTCTCTCTCTCTCTCTCTCTCTCTCTTTTTCTCCCTTAGTGCTGGGGACTGAACCCAGGACCTCACTGTCTACCATTGAGCTACATACCTAGCCCAAGCTCTCTTTTCATAACCCTCTTAGAATAAAGAACCACTTTCAATTCAGCCTCTGATCAGTCAGCAGAAACAAAACAAAATGGAGTATTATTAAATGTTCAGCAAAATGGACAAAATAAATTCTAACCAGGTGTTTTGACAGGGGGAGAAAGGAGAACTGAGCACATGAAGAGCCCCAATAGACCCCTGAGTTGTATGCCCTGTTGAACAAGCAAGTGTCAACATGGAAGGGTAGGGCAGGCCCCACAGATTGTCAGGAAAAGCAAGATCAAGACTGATTCAAGAGAGAGTAACTTTTTAAACGAGAGGAGGACTAAAGGTAAGGCCAGGACTAATGTGAGTCAAGGAGATGCTCGTCTCAGGCATAAAATTTAAGGAGATGCCAAAAACTCAATAATCAAGATATATGCCTCAATGCAAAATTAATGCCAAAATTAAAATTACTGCAAAAATTTTGATGAACAAAATATAAAATCTTTCAATAAAAAAAGGATTGGCATTTCTGATTTTTATTTTCACCCTTGGTTTCAGTATGGCTGTGTCAGGCACTGTCTTTGGATCTGTTTGCCCTTTGTTCCATCCTAAAGCCTTTCTGCTCTTTTTTGGATTGCTTGGGCCTTTTCTCTAACTCCGTGTCAGTCCCTCACTCTATTCCATTTCCTTTCCCTCTTTCTCTTATTTCTTCATTTTCCTCTTTTTTTTATTTTCTGAATTTTATTTTTCACATTTTCTCCACTTTTTACTGGGTTTCTTTACCTCTGGTGCTTTTCCCTTGCTCTGTGTCACTGCCCATCATTTAACAAGGCACAATGAACCGTTCTGGTAGATGTTGTCAAAAGTATTAAAGTGTTAGTGTTTAATTGTCCATATGTATTCTTGTACAGAAAATGTTTAAAATGTCATAATTATACTTACTATCTCTAAGCCTCACTGAATCATTTTTGGAATTAGTCCTGGCCAAATTAGTTAACTTTTTTTTTTTTTTTTTTGGCCTCAGTTTTGTCATCTGTATGGCAAAGTTGCATTTACCATATAGAGTAATTATAAATATCAAATGAGATACTATATACCAAGCACACAAAACAGTGGCTGATACACTATATGTGTGTTTGATGGTGCGTGATTATTATGATGATTATTATGTTCGGAGCCATAGCTCTTAAGACTTCTGTTACTAAGATGCCTGCAATTAAATGAATTTAGACTTTGGAGGCTCTAATCTTACTACCTTATCGTGGAGTCAACTTTACATATCTTCATAAACATTTTATTACTTTTCAAAGCAGTATCATGTGATTTAAATGTTTCTGGGAATGGTGTAATGGGATTTGCTGAAATTAATCAAGACTAAGTCTGGAATACAGTGGCTTCATTACACATTATTCACAAAGGAAAACTCTTGCAATTAGCTTATCACCAATTTCTTTTCTGTATAAAATTGGCTTTATTTGAAATGAAGCAATTAAAACCTTGTAAATAGTATTTTCAGAAAAAATAAATTCCTAAATATAGCTACTCTGTGATAAGGCTGAAATTAGTCATAGTGACTAAATTTCCAAATTAAAAATCCAGATGTCTCCTCTAATGTTGGGGCCACATTATCTAATAGTGATGTCAATGTTTAAAATGCAAACCACTATGGAAATTGTGAGCATGGCCAGGGAGATGTTTCAAACAGGATGTCAAAAGAAAATAGTCTCCGGCATAAGCCTTGTGGGACTCCAAGCAACCACCACTTGAAGTAAAAAAACCTCTGACTGATTATTTAAATGCTTTTTCAAATTTTCTTCTAAAATTATTGAATAAGCTCTTAAATACATAAATTAATGATTTTCTTGGTTTCCCCATGGGTGAAAGTATATTTTTTAGAAGAAAGTATGGGAAACAACCTACTGAAGAAGGCTTGAGTAAATGGAATGTCCATAAGAGGAAATAAAGTGCAACAATTTAAAATTGTATTTTGATTCAGTAGCATGATATGGAAAAATTATTTTAGCAGTTTTGAAGGAAAAAAGGGTTAGGGATATAGCTCAGTAGTAGAACACTGGCTTAAAATGTGTAAGGTCCTGGGTTCAATCCCCAGGACAGCAACAACAACAAAAAGAGATGAAGTAATGTGATTATTATATCTATTATTACACGTGCATATACACACATAGCATAAGCTCAACTTAAACTGACCAAAACAAACACATCAGAAAAAAACACAAACACGTACAAAAATTGATATCTCTATAAATGTTAATTTCTTAATAAATTATTTTAAACATTTTCATTGGGAAACAGTTATAGGTGAATGAAAATTACATTTACAATTCTCTATTTTATTAAAATTTTGTATTTTCTGATATTTTTGACTTGTTCAAGTTCTATGACCTGATCTTCTAATACTTACAAAATAAACTTGACCATATCTTGCCAACTATAAATAATCAAGTGTATGATTCTCACCAGTTGGGGTTTCCTGCAGCTTTAAAGTTCGTTTTATTTGCTGAAGTGCTTTGCCTTTTGCTCCCAGTTGTACCATTCCAAGAACCAAAGTTGTTCCAAGCGGGGAAAATACAATGTTGCTCTTGTGAGATAAGCAAATAGCTTGATAAAGATCCACTGCAAATTCAGTATTTTTTTGAGCCAAGGTTCTTGAGGCTTGACTTCCAGAAAAAATCAACAGGAGACTCCACAACAAGATTTTATCCATTTTGACTTCTGTTTATTGTAATTTAAAATATTATTTGCTTTCAAAATAAGATTTTACCATAGTATACTACATCCAGCAAAAGACTTTCTACCCGCTACTAGAACTTTCTATCTCATTACAACATACTACCGCAAGAAGACTCTGAGCAAACATCATCAAATAGGAGAAACAATTTATATGGTACTGGTATTTTTTATGTTCCTTCAAGAACGAGTATAAAATATATTTGCAGTTTCCTAAAATCAAAGGAGAAATGATAATTATGGAGCATTATCAATGGCAATACTATCTTTAAATAACTGTATGGTGTATCTTTCTTGTCTTTTCTCTTGGTTTTATGTTGCAACTGTGACTCTGATATGAAGAGAAACGTCTTACAGCCTACTCTAAAGTTGTAATAGATCAAGCATGAAAATGAAATAAAAACAAGCACACTCCAGTCTGTTTTTCACCTATAATATTAGGAAGTTAATGTATTCTAAATCACTTGAGTAATCTGGATAACTTTCCAATAGCTTTTTCACAGTCTCACTTTAGAGAGTAAAATAGTCTAAGACCTACCAAAACCACCTTATAGTCTTATACTTTTCCAAAGGAGGGAAAAAGAAATGGAAAAAAAAACTGTAAAGAGAAAAAAATGACAATTTCTGGTCACAGTGGTACATACCTGTAATCCCAGCAATTCAGAAGCCCGATGCAGAAGGATCACAAGTTCAAGGACAGCCTGGGCAACTTGGTGAGACCCTGCCTCAAAATTAAAATAAGGAAGACTGGCATGTAGCTCAGGAACAGAGTACCCTGGGTTCAGTCCTCAGTATTGAGAGAATAAAAGAAATAAAATAATGAAGGAAGTAGTGATTTTAAAAGATGGAGGAATCATTTTATTAGAATTATTAACATCTGTTAACTGCACCGAATAATGGGCTTCAATTTTAGCATTTTCATACCTGCATACAATATGCTTTGATCCCCTTGCCTCTACCTCAGTCCCTTTCTACTTCCCCAATAGTACCCCTTCTACTTCCATGTCATCTTTTTCCCTGTTAAGTTAACATATGAGAGAATATATGTGATACTTGTCTTTTGAAAAAATGCTTACCAGAAAAGAGAGTAGCAACAAATGAAAATCATAACCAAGTCACAAGACAAACACCATATTAATGAGCCCTCTAGTCAAATTATAGGAAATTCAACTATCTGATCATACCTTGAACAGAATTACTTTTGCAATATTGCTATGTGGTTGGTAGAACACTGACTCTGAGGCCTCATAAATTTTAGTAACTCTAACTTTACTTTATAAATAATACATGTTAGTAACACTTAGTAGGTTACCAGGAAGTAATCCTTCACTGGATTACTTCATAACAGTGTGAGGTACAGCTAAAGTAATGCAGAAATGCATTTCAGGAGTGTTTTGCAGATCATTAGGTGGGCCATTATGACCCATAAGTAGGTTAAAAATTATTAATAATGGAATATTCCTCAAGACTAAACTATGAACTCATTATTTAGATATTTCAAGCTTTTAAAAATATATTTAGTTAAACTTTGTTTTTAAACATACATTTTACAAAGGGAAAAGAAAAGCTCAAAATGTAATCCAAAATGATTTTTAGACAATATGTGTTGGTAAATTATAAATATAGAAATTTTAATGTAGATAATATATAATAAAATATTGATAATATATATTAACAAGCAAATATTAAGGATTGAATAGATCAGCACATTAGTATGTGAGAATATAATAATAAAAACCTGTACTTTTATGAGAAAAATAAATGTATATATATCATTTTGTTCTGAGATATTCAATTGTTCAGAATTGTTTAAAATTTTTTTTAGTTGTAGATGGACACAATACCTTTATTTTATTTATTTATTTTTATGTGGTGCTAAGGATCGAAACCAGTGCCTCACACGTGCTAGGCAAGTGCTCTACCACTTAGCCACAACCCCAGGCCCTTTTCAGAATATTTCTGATAAAAATATTTTTGTAGTTTCATAAATAGTCAAAATATTATTAGTACGTTTAAGTTATTAAATGGAAATTCACTACTACGTTAATGCTAAATAATAAAAAATATTTTGAAGAATGTAATTTTCCCCTTGTAGTAGAATCTTGACTTTAGAGTTATCCTCAATATTAACAATTTTCATAATTAAAATTTATATTTTTTACATCCATTTCTCCTAGAAATTTTCTAGGCACTTAATTAAAGTCTGACAAATAATTGGTTTGAAAATTTCACTTATCTCATTGGCTTTTGGCTAAAATTTCATCAAAAGCACAACATACTGAAAACTAAACTCCCTGTTGAATTCTGCCATAAGAGTTGATCTTCCAATTTATAGCAAAATCTTTTAAGTAGAATAAAAGCAATACATTAATTTAATAAATTCAAATGATTTCTGCACCAAAGCAAATTGAAATGCCATTCTTCTACTTTACTAAACATTCAGAATCAAATCTATTTCATGTAATATATACATACTTCGTTCAAAAGCTATTTAATTTTAAAGTACTTACCCCAAATTGGCTTCTGGTTACTTACTGGAATGTTAAAGCTGAATGTGCTTACTGGGAAACACTTGTTCATGGAACACCTGATCAGTCAAGGCCAAATCTATTTGTCTTGAATATTGCTTTATTAATTCCTCTGGAACCAGAGCAGGTGCTCACTACATTTGTATGAAAGAACTAACATGCCAAAGTAATGACCAGTTATAAACTTTGCAAGAATTGACAAAGAAAACAATTTTTAAAAAATATTAAATTTATATTATTATTGCACCCATTATTTGCTTGTTTTAAAAGTAAAAACAGAATTATGAAGTATGTGCCAGTGGTTGTAAATTTGCTGGTAATTAGTTCTTTTTGTTTCTCACAGGGCTCCCACATCAGATTACCAATGTGTCCCATCATAAATATTTCAGAATGCCTGTGAGAAACAGAATAAAGCTAAATCAAGTCCACAATGCAGAGACAAATTACTGCTGCATTTACAGAGTTCTCAACAATTCATCAAATTATGAAATAGTCATAGGAGACGCCTGTGGATATGAGACCCATTTAAATTTTTAGGAAAAGCAATGGATGTTGAAAAGTGTATTCTTTATAAATAGCCAAAAAAAAAAAAAAAAAAAAAAACCCAATTAGGATTACTGATTTACCAAGTTTTCCCTATTTACCTATGGTTAGTAGATAATAGTCTATTAACCATAGGTAACTTGATAATGAACACTGATATTACTTTTGTATGCTTCTAAAATTCTACATGATTTTCTCTACAAACAGGCCATTAATTTAAAAAGTACACATAATTGAATGGGTTTTTAATCTCATTTTTGTGGTTCAAATCAATCACCTCACTAGCAATTAGATATTGAACACATTACATTATTCATCAGTGGCCTTTGAGAAAAGAAATGAAAAATCTGGTCCACTGTCAATTCAACAAATATGTCAATACTGATGACCAAGAAATATTATTTTGGAAAAAAAATGTATGAGAAAGAAATAAAATGAGCATATATAGACATATGTATATACATATGTATAGTATATGTACTCAATTTTATAAGGACTTCATCTTTAAATTTCTTCTTCAAGGACCTTGTTGATACTTTTCAGTTTCTAATAGAGCTATGACTTAATTCCAGACTGAGAAGCCTGTTATAAACCATAATTTCCTAATTAATATTCTTAATAACTATATAAGCATATGCAAATGTTGTCTAAATCTTATGTTTCATTCTGATATGACTTTCACTAAACTACACATATTTTTTTTCTAGCTTCAACTTAACATCATTGGAGATAATTGTCCAAAAACAGGGAGGTGCAACACAAGAACACAATCCTTATTTATTCCACACTGTGATACATAAATAATATGTCTGAATGTCTGAGACTATCAGTCAATCAATGCTTTTCTACCCATGTAGTGACATCAGAAAACATTCATCACCAGCAACCTTGGCTACCAAATTATGATGTCTGTACATTACTCATATCATAATGTGATTTATTCAGGAACAGGCCATTACTTTGCCTTCCAATGGCATAGACAGCCACTCTGTCTTATTAAGATCATTTAATGAAGCTGTTCTGTGAGGACCTATATTAGTGCAGTTCAAGCAAAATGTGCATTTTCCTGGCTTTTGGGGAGCAAAAAGCAATAACCATGAATTTCTCCTCCCTGGCTTAAGCTCTTTTAATAGACAATAAAGATACCAAAATTGTCCATAAAATATTACTGCAAAGCTTTTAAATGTTTTCACAAATCTGTTCCTTGCACCACTCTTGCTACTAAAAAAATCAGAAAAAAAATTATTCATAATGAGGGCCAAAGTGTCTTGGTATAAATTTCAACACCATTGCCTCTACCACTGAAAAGAAATGAACTTAGGAACATACATAAAATCATTTCAAGAGATCACAGTTACAATCCCATAGCCTTTCTTAGAATTTGATAGTATTTTTTTAGTAAAAATGTCCTTAATTCCAAACTTTAAAAACCTAAAAGCAGGTGTTGTCATCAATAAAAAAGCTTCAAAAAGCTTTTTTTTCCCAACTAAGCATGGATTAATCTCAATTTTTCTCTGTCATTTTGCTACATATATTTTGATAAGAGGAAAATGTTCTAAAAAGAGAAAAGGTTAAATTATATTTAGTGTAAATCTGCATGCTACAAACAAGAATTGAAGATTATGACACATCCTGTTTTAGTGTGACAAGTTCCTTTCACTGTAGAAAAATGGATCTCAAATAATTGAATCTAAATGTTAATTTCAGAAGCAGTTTATAATGTCTCCAGTTCTATCCGCAGTTGACAAGCAAGACCCTGATAGTTGCCTAGCACAATTAGATGCTATTAAGTATGAAAGAAGAGCAAGACAATAACTAAATGTCTGTCTCCTTTTTGTGGATGCTTTTGTTCCAAATTATTTGAAATATTAAGATTAAAAAAACTTTTATAATGTTAAAGGCTCTATTCTCATTAAAGGTACTTGTGAGACAGCTCCTTTTAATTCATTTCACAGAAGAGGTCCTGAAGTTAATTAAGGATGGAATTAAAGTTACATACAGGATAGAGATTTGCACACATGGTAGGCTATAGAGAGAAGTTCTGTCTACACGAACCAGACTAATTCAGACTAATTACTTCAAACAAAGTCATCATGAGGGACAAAAAGTAAAGCATGTCTAGCAAAAGACTTTCCAAATTATACCAGAAAAAACTAGTGGTATCTTTCAATTTTTACTTAATAAACCAACACGTTTAATGTGACTCCACTCTAGAAAGCTGAAGACAGAGTAAGTGTATCTTATTTAAATATGAATACCCAGTGTCTAAAACAGTTCCCTGAATGTGCTTTCCATAACTGAATGATGGATGGATGGATGGAAAAAAAATCCTTCACAAAACAATGGATACTCTTGTTACATCTCTTTAACATCTTAATATTCCTTTAAATTTCTACGAATGTGACTCATATTTCACTTCACTGTACTATCACCAACCTATGATTCATAAGTCATATGCTCTGAGTTTCAAATGATAGATTATACAATCAAACTTCCCATTCAGTGTAAGAATTCTCTGAAATAGCCCTGTGAGAGAGTTATTTTTGCTCAAACATCACAAGGAATCCTTTGTCCCAAGACTAGTTTTTGCAATTTTAAAAAATAATTTACTTAGAGATATTTTCAAATTTACATGAAAGTTGCAGGTCTAGTGCAAAGACCTACTACCTTCATGTTTCCCCCTCTTTTGTTTTCCCCAATTACTATCACTTACCATATTTTTGTAATTATATATATATGATTATATATATCCTTGATGATAGATAAATGTTTGTATATATTTTATACATGTAATAATATTTTCTGAATCATTTAAGAGCAAGTTGAAAACATAGTTGACCATCACATCTGACCATTCCTGTGTGTATTTTCCTGAAACAAGAACATCCTCCTACACAGTCACCTCACAGCATCTATGCCACACAAACATATGTCTCTCCTACATCTTTTCCATATGTGCTTATTATTCCATGAGGAGAAAAAGCAATGTACATAGATGTCAAAATGCTTGACTCAGAATGCACTTAAATGTACATGGAGGTGACGACTGCCTTCTGAAAACCTTTCTATTACCACCTTCTCCCAAGCTAAGCATCCCAGCATCGCTCTACTGATGCTGGAAGTTCTATCATTAGAGTTGATTTACTTGAATTTACCCTATTAAGTAAGTGAACAGAAGGACGAAGGGTAAATACTGTGGTCTTAGGAGTTAAAGAGACCTAGTTTCTAATGCCAATCTGCCATAGATAATCAGGCAATCCCCTAAACAGACAAAAATGCCAAATTTTAACATTAAAATAGGCCTATCTTATATGATTATTGTGAACTCCAGACATGTGGAACTTACACAGCTGCCATACCAAGCAAGCCCCTATGTTGCTAATTATTACCAGTATGGGTTGTCACACGATTTTTCTTAAAATGCAAACATATTTTGAAACAACTCTTTAAAATATAAATACATACTAAGCAACTAACGATGTGTAAATGAATTTGCTAATTCTTTCTACAGGACACAATAAAAAAGCAACATAAGAATACTGGTAGCCTGGAGGATGATGCAATGTACAAAAGAAAAATAGGTCCACAAAGAGAAGCAGTAAATTTCAGGAACAATTGTTCCCTATCTGACTGTGCATGTAGAGCAAATCTTTTATTTTTTCAAGGCTATTACCTCTTTGGTTGTGTTGGGCCATGCCACTCCATTTAAAGTACAGTATAACAAAATATAGAAGTAGGTAACATGCAATAAATTTCCCAAATTTATATATTTATCATATATAAAAGCATATGAGCCAATATAAATTAATAGGAAATGCTGCTGATTGCCAGGATTTGATTAATACATATTATATACATATATCTAAATATCAGACTATATGCCATAAATTTGTATAATTATTGAATTTGTTTGTATTACAGAAGATCAAACCCAAGGGTACTCTGGCATTCTATCACTGAACTAATCCTTAGCCCATTTTTTTTTTAAATTTTGAGATAGGGTCTCCCCAAATTGGAAAGGCTGGTCTTGAACTTGTAATCCTCCCACTTCAGCCTCCCAAGTCACTGATATTACAGAACTGTATCATCACACCCAACTATACATGTTAATCAAAACAATTTTAAGTGTGTAAAGAGATGTTAATGTTAACAATTCCATTTGATCATTAAATGCTGTATATACATATCAAATTATGACACTGTATGCCATAAATTTGTATGGCTAAAATAAAATATATTTTTAAAGAATTAAGAGGAGAGACTGTTATTGATAAGATCTAATTGCCATTTTCAGAAAAATAATCCAGAAAGTGTAAAAACTGGGAACAGTTTTCTTATTCAAATTTGTAGATGTGTGTCAATAGCTTCCATATGTTTTAATGGAGGTTTTATAATTAAAAAAATACACATTTATGTATACAGGCAATTAGGAATACAACTGATTAAAATACTTTGTTCTGGAATTGTACATTTTTTATATAAAAACGCTTGAGAACAGATAGTACCAATGAACATTTCGCCTTCTCTAGTCCAAACTTTCTCATATTAAGAATACATTCAAAGTGAAAGATGACAGATAAAAGCAGCAATAAAACATCATCAGAAGATGAAGCCTTCAGAAGTTCAAATATAAAGTAAAAGACAGGCAGAATTCTTGATGTGTTTTCTGCATTTTATGAGTGTACTTTCTATGACAATGAAATATTTATTTTTCTTTCAATTATAATTGCTTCTTATTTCTCTTTATCTTCACTTCACAACTTGTTTCCTGATGTAATTGCTTGGCTTTTCTTTCATGATCCAGAATTTCTTTGGGGAACAGGTTTTTTTCAACAAATACAGCTTTCAAAGCTACAAAATGATGAAGAAAATGACATGTAAATTACATTTGGTAAGAGACCCAATTCAATGAAGTGGTGGGGAGAAAATGCTCAAGTTTTCTTTTTCAAAACAATCGAGTGTTTCTAAAACCAACAGTATATTTGGGGAAATGTTCTCTGAGTTTCTGCTATTTGTTTCATTGCAATTTAAATTTAAAAGTTAATTTTTAACAAAGTTTGTTCTACTAATGCATTTCTATCATGATGGAGATCTGCCTGTTAAGAGTAGAGACAAAAAGGAGTGTGTGCTTTTCAGTTTTGTTTTTTAATCTACTTAACAGTTATCAAGGACTTGTAAAAAGCCAAGAACAAATTATTCTGTATTGAAATAAGACAATTAAAATAATCAACACACAGTTTGACTATCTGCATGACTAAACCCATGCATCTGCAATCACATCCTTATAAAATACTTTGATCTGCAGGGTTCTGTGGCTTCAGAAAAAAAGAGCCAAATTACCCCTATGAATGGGTATATTGTTCATCAGCAAGAAGTGGGAGGAAATTGTGCCACCCATTCAAGAAATAATTTTGGCCTTTTGCGTAATTTTATCATTTCAGTGAATGCTTATTGAATGTATATTGTGCATAATGTTCTGTGCTCAGGCATAAGTGTGGCACAAATGTGACTAAGTTACGGGCATTTTTCTAACTGGTAGAATGTAGAAGCAATACCCGTGTAACCAAAATACCATATACAATAGATATAGTTTCAAGAGAATATAGGAACATAAATTATGCATGATCCTGTAAAGAGATTATATAGAGATCAGGTGAAAAGTTTTAAGAATTAGTTACTATTATGTAGGTCTTAAAATCCAGATAGGATTTAAATAATAATAATAACAATAATAATAATAACAAAAACACTTGGAGGTGAAGAAGGAGTGGCATGGGGAACAGAAATGTGCACTATTGAACAAAGTAAATAAACGTTCAGGGCAACAGGAGCTGCTATTGAGGTAACTAGATCATTCTGTACAATTTAATAGAGGCATAAATATAAGAGGTCAAGTGGAATGAATTTGGAACTCTACCGGGGAGCACTTTAAATGTAAAACCAAAGAGAAAGAAAAAAAAAAAAGCAAATGCAGAAGAACTTTATAATACAGTGGCATCTTTATATATTAATATTTAAAACAATACTTCTCTGTATTAGCTTTATATCACTGTTCCCAAAATCCCTGAGAAGAGCAACTTAGAGAAGGAAAAGTTTATTTTGGCTTAGGGTTTCAGAGGTTTCAATCCATGGTCAGTTAACTCCATTGCTCTGGGCCTGACTTGATACAGAACTCCATAGTGGAAAGGCATGGCAGAGGACAGCTGCTCAGCTCACTGCAGCCAGGAAGGAGAGAGAGAGAGAGAGAGAGAGAGAGAGAGAGAGAGAGAGAGAGAGAGAGAGAGAAGGGGCCAGGGACAGAAATAGTCTAAGGCCATGTCTCTAGTGACCTCCTTTCTCCAGGCATGTCCCACCTTCCTACTGTTACTATCCAGTAATCCATTCAGATTATTAATCCAGCAAATGAATTAATCCACTGATGAGATCACAGCTCTCATCACCCATCTTTTACTAAAAGCCCTACCTCTGAATCTTGCTGCACTAGGGACCATGTTTCAAAGCATGAATTTTTGTGGGGGCAAGATTTCAGAGTCAAACCAACACTCTTACTTCAAGTACAAACATGGCTGCATGTCTATATCTTTCTCTTGTTTCCTGGAAATTATAGAAGAACAATCAGGAAAATGAGGGAAAATAACTCTTCCAAAAAATTCAACTTTCAGAAAATTCCACTGCCTACAACATAAGAAGAAGAGCAAACAGCTGAGACTGGGCAAAAATTGCACAAGAACAAAATATATAGCATAATAAGACCACAAGCAGCATCTCATAAAGTGTTGGCCAAAAGATGCTCTCTGAAGGTGAGTATCACTCTGAAGCACAGTGCTTTAACCTTCATTTTTACTTGTGAATGCTGAAAAGAAGTGAAGAAGGCTAGAGGCAGAAGTCTCCCTGGCCTGGTTTGGTTCAAAGAAGCAGAGGAGGTACAGCTACCTGAAGTATTTATTATACACATGAGTCATTGCTCACTAAAACCAGTCTCCATGGGTCCTAAAAACCTGAGGGCGCCTTAATCCCATATCCCAACTCCTCACCCAGGCATCTACCACGTGTTTCAAGTCTAAGAAAGTCCAACTCATTAAACTAATTAAAAAGGAACATTTAAAGACTAGCATAGTATGAACATGAAAGTATTGATAGCAAAAACCAGAAACAAATCAAATTGAAGAAAAAAACAACAGAACTAAATACAAAGACCACCACCACAAAAATGTGGCCATTGCACTGATAAATATTATTACCAAGCATTTAAAAAATTAAATATAAAAACTTATGGAAGAAATTGCATTTCTGAAGGACCACCATAGTGTAGAATTCAGGGAAGAGATAAAGACACGAGAGAAAGTAATGAAATGTGTGCGGGCAGAAAACAGGGAAAAAAATTTTTTAAAAACACAATAGAGAACCGAGTGGGAGCACAATAGAGTGTATAGAGTATAAAACAAGAAAAACAAATACAGCAAGTGAAATTTTAAGAAAAGAATGAGAGAGCAAAAGAATATTAAAGACAGTCAAAAATAGATCTAATGGGGTATGCGGACAGGAAGGATAGAAGAATAAATCTGACATTATTAGCCGATGTACATATATGACTACACGACCAGTGTGATTCTACATCATGTACAACCACAAGAATGAGAAATTATACCCCATTTATGTACGATGTATCAAAGTTAATTCTACTGTCATATGTAACTAATTAGAACAAAATTTTAAAAGTCTTGAAAAAAGAGATCTATTAATAAACACATAATTGAAGTCAATTCTTAAGGAAGAAAACCAAAGTATAACAAACATTTAAAGGTCATCACTTAATACAACTTTTAACAAATAAGAGACAAACTGATTGTATACCAAAGGTCAGAATTCTAAGACATAGAAGATATAGGTTAGCAAGATTATTTAAAGATAAAGAATTGAGGTTAGGGATGTGGCTCAAGCAGTAGCACACTCGCCTGGCATGCATGGGGCGCTGGGTTCGATCCTCAGCATCACATAAAAATAATATAAAGACGGGCTGGGGATGTGGCTCAAGCGGTAGTGTGCTTGCCTAGCATGCATGCAGCCTGGGTTCGATCCCCGGCACCACATACAAACAAAGATGTTGTGTCCGCCGATAACTAAAAAATAAATATTAAAAAAATTCTCTCTCTCTCTCTCTCTCTCTCTCTCACACACACACACACATACACACACACTCTCTCTCTCTCTTTTAAAAAAATAATATAAAGATGTTGTGTCCACTGAAAACTAAAAAATGAATATTAAAAATTTCTCTCTCTCTCTCTCTCTCTCTCTCTCTCTCTCTCTCTCTCTTTAAAAAAAAAATCACTTGGCAGCCAGAAAAAATGATCAAATGACTTAAAGGATAAAAGGTATCTATCTTTCATTAGATATCTTCACAGGAATAATCAATGCCAGAAGATAGTGGAGCAGTACCTATGGAATAATTAGGGAAAGAATTTCCTAATTATAAATATATATATATATATATATATATATATATATATATATATATATATATATATATATCTCCAAACAGCTCTTCAAATCTAAATATTATAAATGACTTCAATATTCAAGGAATTCAGGGACTGTCATTGTCAAGAGTGATTTTGGGGAAAATTACTAAAGATAAATTAAGAAATGACTGAGGAAAATCTGAAAGAAAAAATAATAGGTGGCAATTATCAAAATATTTATAAAAATAAAAGTAAGATGTAGCTGGGTGCAGTGGTGCGTGCCTATAATCCCAGTGACTCAGGAGGCTGAGGCAAGAAGATTACAAGTTTGAGTCTAGTCAACAACTTAGCAAGATAAGACCATGTCTCAAAATAAAAAATTAAAAGGGCTAAGGATGTGAATCAGTGATTAAGTACCCCTGGATTCAATCCTCAGTACCCCAAAACAATAATAAACGTAAGTTCTAAATAATGTGTTGTTCGGGATGACAAAATAGAAAGTAAATGTTATATGCCCAACAATGTAGAAATGATACAGTTAAAAATCGTAAGAGTTACGGAGAAAACAGCCTAGATCATGATAAATTAAAGACAAAGACCATCATTTAAAACAGATAAGTAATAGCAATATAAACCAACTTAACAAAATAAGCATAAAGAAAGGTCATATAATTAAAAATCATATAATATAAATGATATGATGTAATCATATCATATAAAATTTTATAGAAGATGGGGAGGAGAATAAAAAAAATGTTCATTTTATCATTACTCAGCAAGTATCTAACAGTCACTATTCTAGAGAAACAAAGAACTAGAGAATTATATGAACCAAAGAATATTAAAGTAACCTCTAGAACAAACACACACTTTCCAAATAAAAACAAAGGGAAAATTACGGACCCAGAGAAAACTGTAAAAATATATAAATAATAAATAGCATAAAAGGCTGTTATGGTTTAGATTAGGTATCTTTCGAAAGCTCATGTGTGAGACAATGCAAGAAAAGTTTAAACATGAAGTGATTGAGTTATGAAAGGTTCAGCCTAATCATTAATGCATTAATCCCCTGACAGGGATTAACATGGGGGTACCTTTAGGTAGGTAGAGTGTGGCTGGAGCAGGTAGGTCCCTGGACACCTGCCTGTGGGGTTTATATTCTGTCCTTGCAGAGCAAAGCTCTCTGTCTGCTTCCTGAGTGCCATGTTCCCATGGCTTTCCTCTGCCACATTCTTCTGCCATGATGTTCTGTCTCACTTCACGCCCCAAGGAATAGAGCCAGCTGTCCAGCCATCTATGCATTAAGACCTCCAAAACTGAGAGCCCCAAATAAACTTCTCCTACTTAAAATCATTCTCGTCAGGTCTTTTGATCACAGTGAGCAAAAGCTGACTAAAACAAAGACTCTGAGAAATAAAATCAATATGTCCACCATGTCTGACATATCAATACATTTAAATGTGCTCAATTTTCAAATTTTCTTAAAAAAAGAATTTTTCATTGGATCAAAAGAAAAACTCAATACACATTAAAAATCAGCTGACACTGGAATTTTTAAATGAAAGGATAAGAAAAGTATAACAGACAAATAAAAGCCAAAGGAAAACAGGCAAAACTAAAAGCATAAATATATACAGAAACCCTAAGAGAGATATACAGAAACTCATAATGGTAGTTATCAGAAATTAATGAGAATGGGAATTGAAAAGTTCATTATCATGGGAGGAGGGAAACGTCTTATTAAATTTCTTTTTGAACCTTCTGCTATTTGAACTGTGTGGATTTGTTTTATAGCAATAAGTCAATAATGAATAAAACTAGAACTTTCTCTAAGCAGAGCAACAAATGAAAAGCTCCTACTTGCCATCTTCCGAATACCTGCAGTCTGAGGTAATGTGAATTTAAAATGTACATTAGCAGTTGATCCTGTCCCCCATGACTGCAGATTAGTACTTCAGAATCACAAGGAATTCTGAATCCTTTGAGGCCTCCTGAGATATTCTGTAGAATTCAGTATATTACTTCTGAAAGAAATTCGTTGTTTACTGAGATTTGTCTCTCAATGAGCTGAATTTTCACTAGAATTGAATAGGCTTCAGGACAATTAAGTGAAAAATGAACAGTTAGGCCCTTGTAAGATTTTGAGAGAAACAATCTCCCTTGGATGACTCCTTTTTGGGGGTGGCGGGGTGGGGCGCGGGTGAGTTAAAAAATAGAAGACTAACAGTTCACATGCAGGGGTGGATTCCTGATACTCGACTTGAAGATGTACAATTTTAGGAGATGTCTTAAAGAAAAAGAATGCGAAATTACAAACACTAAATTATATATAAAAAGTGATCAGTTAAGTGGAATGAGAAAATAAATCTCAACAAATTACTAAAAAATTTATGTTGATTAAGTTCCTACTCAGGCGCTAGCTTAGGAAGCTTCAGTTACTTGCCTCCCTGGCCAAAACACGTAGAATCCAGGAGAATGTTTTGCTCAGGAGGGTTAGGGAGAGCCACAGTATATGGATTCAATGTGTCACATTCCTCTTTAAACACTCTAAAGACTTCCCTTCATGCTTACAGTAAACCAGATTTCCTGCCCACTTAGCAGGGTCCACATGACATGGCTCCCAGCTCATCTTGCACCAGTCTCCTCACCCAGCACAAGTGACCTTTCTGTCCCTAGAACACTTCAACTTCATTCCCACCCCAGTGGCTTTATACTTCTGTTTCCTGGGCTTGGGCTAATATGTCTCCAAAGTCTTTGTGGGACTTTGTCTTCTAGAATCCAGCTTAGAATGTCAGAGATGTTTGTCAATGCCCCACCCTCGGAGTTATGCTCAAGTACATTATCTTGCTTTGATTTCTTCATGGTTCTTATCCATATCACTATCCAAACTTATCTTCTTCTTTTATTTATTACTTATTATCTACTTGTCTACCTAGACAATACATTCATTGAAAGTGAAATCCTTGCCTATCCCTGTATACCAAACAACCTAGCACCCAGCATTGTGTCTGGTTCATGGAAAGGGGATCACAAAGTACACCTGTTGAATGAATGAACAGATAAATGAATGCCATTCATTCTTCACACTTTGGAATTTCTTCATTTCAGGGATCTGAGGGCTCTACAATAATAACAAAAGCATGTTTTTATTCATGTCTTAGATCTATATATCTTTCTATTTAACCCCAATCCCAGCTCTTTAAAATCAACAACATCTGTGTCATCAGTAACCATTTACATTCACTCTTTCCTACCCGGGGAAACATGATATTCATACCCTCTTCACTTCATTTTATAGTTGATGATCAGACAAGGTTTATTGTAATGGTAACCAAGAAGTGTTTTTAAAGCAATGAAAATGAAAGATGTGGTGTTCATGAAGTTTTGCAAAATATTTTCACTAAAATAAAACGATTAGGTGATTTAAACACAAGAGAATCACTTTATCTGTTACCTTTTGATTCTTTCCTTAGCCACTAATTGGCAACTAACTATATCAGATGAGCAATTATGGCAAAACTCACAAAGACACCCTAGCAGCAAAGGACTTGGAGGCCATGTAAACAGAGCATGTGATGACCAGCTGTCGCTAGGCTATGAGCATACATTATTCTTAAAAGCTTCTATTTCACATTTTCCAATGTATTCTAGTTCCACTAGACAAGTCCTCATCTATCAAGTTTTATTAGACAATATCGCTGAGGTTTTGTTACAATGCAGATTCGACTCAATGAAAGTGGGTTGGGGCTTTAGATGTTACCTTCCCAACTGACTCCTATGCTGAAGTTCTAATTCCTAAATCTAAAATCTAGATCAGTATCACCAAGCTTTCTGTCACTTAGTTTGAACCATTATCAACACAGGTAACAGAGCCAGGTTGATGGCACAGTGGTGACTGATCAAAATTATAGTCTTCATATGAATGTTAAATAATGATTATTTGGGATTATTGAATCTATTTAAATATGTTTTCACATATTAATGACTTATTTGTAGACCCCAAACTTTGGTGTAAGTATGTGTCTATTTGTAAATTTAAAGATGATTTAGTGTAATGTGAACAAAGATATAGAATAATATGAAGGATTTGTGCTTCTAAAATGTTTCACTCTGGATCTTTAATAATCCAACGTTTTCTGGGATGAGACATATGTAACATTCTCTCATCTCTTTCTTGAAGATATTTATAAATTTTTTTACTGTATTTTAATTATTTGTTCAAGGAATAACTTTAACATATAATCAAAATTATTTTTCTTTACAAGGTTCTAGATTTAAGATTATATACTAAAGCAAAGATATATGACACTGGCTTTTGCTAGACACTTGTATGTATAATTTTCACCTATAATTTAAAAGTTACCATGGGAAATATTATGTTTCCATGGAAAACCATGAATTGTCTCTAGCACACCCTTCCAGGTTGTCAGATTATGGCTTAGTTCACTATTTTTAAAACTATTTTTTCACTTCATTGTAAATTGTGGGTGCTATGGTTTGGAAAGAACCACATATTAAGGTTTGGTTGCCAGCCTGTGGCACATGGGAGGTGGCCAAGTCTTTAGGAGGTGGGGACTACTGGAAGTAAGTTGGATCATTGGGACCTGTCCTTGAAGGGGATACTGGGGACCCCAGTTTCTTCTTGTCTCTCTTTACTTCCTAGCTAGCACCATGAGGTGAGCAGCTTCTTCTACCATGCACACCTGCCATGATGTTCTGCCTACGACAGGCCCAATGGCACTAGGACTATCAATGATGGACTCAAACCTCCAAAACTGTGAGCCAAAATAAATATTTTTTCTCTATAATTTGATTTTCCTCAGGTGTTTGATATAGCATCACAAAGCTAACACAGTTGGTTACTAATGGATAGGCAAACTCTGTTTATTCTGGTGATTATTCAATTGACTCTTACCTCTCCTTGGAAATATCGGCTTCAGTCCCTATCTGTAAATCGGACTAGCGCCTGTAACTTTGCACAAATTATAAACCATTGTCAAATTTTCAGTTCCTCTAGTTTCCTTCCATATCTAGCTACAACCCTCCAAACTTAACTCTTCCAATTTATCTTCCTCCTTTCTGAAAACATCACTAAGAACTAAATCTTGATACCCAGACCCCTACCCAGATTCCAGGTTGCTGTGCCAGGATCTTCAAGAATCCAAAACCACCATCTCACAATAGATGGATCAATTGGTTTGGCAAGAGCAATGCCAACAAGAATCGCTAACCTATTGTTTCTGAGGACCTATTTTGCCCCATCCCGGAGTTTTATGATCAACTGTGGGTTGTTCAGCAGTGAGTGATATTCACTCATCTTGAACAAAATGGAGACAGGGGAGCTGACAAAGTTCTCCTTTACATGAGTCCTGTACTCCTAGAAAGCTGAGATGGTTACAAAAGCCCCCAATTCTTTTTTTGTTTTGTTTTGGTTTTTGGTTTGTTTGTTTGTTTTGTTTTGTTTTGTTCCAGAAAGAGTTAACCACAAAAGATTCCTCTGTTCTCACATATTACAGATAAGACACTCTTGATCCTTCTTTTTGATTCTCAAGGACTCACAGACTTTTTTTTTTTTTCATTTTCTGGCTTCCATAAAAGCTTAAGCCTCATTTCTTTTATTCAAGATGTCTCTTCATTAATGCATATTCTCCCCATTGCAACAGCCTGAATAAAACCATCTCTTTAATGGTCCCAATGCATTTTGTATTTGACAGACAACATCAACAATAGAACAGTGTTTTAGTCAGCTTTTTCACTGCTGTGACTAAAGGACCCAACTAGCACAATTACAGAGAAGGAAGAGTTTATTTGAGGGATCACAGTTTCAGAGGTCTGAGTCCATAGAAAGCCAGCTCCATTTCTCAGGGCTGGAGGTGTGAGGCTGAACATCATGGCGGAAGAGCGTGGTGGAGGGAAGCTTGCATGATGATTAGGAAGCAGACAGAAAGGTCTCCACTTGTCAGATACAAATATACACCTCTAAGACACGCCCCATTTCCCACCTTCTCCAGCCACATCCTACCAATTCAATTACCACTCAGTTAATCCCTATCAGGGGATTAAATCACTGATTGGGTTAACACTCTTACAACCCAATCATTTCTCCTCTGAACCTTCTAGCATTGTCTTCTCTGAACCTTTTGGGGGACACCTCACATCCAAACCCTAACAAACAGCAATAAACAATTTGCGAGGTATCACTAATACTGCGTTTTCTCTATACTGGAAGTTTTAAAGATTTTGCGGATACAATGTGAATGGATTTGAGGAAATTTATTTGCAAAACCAACCTGGAGCCAGTTCCAAGTATTTTCCAGGTTTTTGAATAAGATATATCAAAGAGGAGTTTCAAGCTGTTTAGAACCTACTGGGAACAACTTGGAAGCTAAAGAGAGCGCAAAAGACGTTTCAAGATGAAAGGAATAGGAAGAGAATACAAAAGGACATTAAAAACCCAGTAGGTAAGACTAAAAAGTCACCTGGGGATTAGGAAGTGTTTGAAAAGTGTCCCAAGTTCCAAAGTGATAGTTTAGAACATTGAAATTGTGTCTGGCAAAATGCTTCTCATTGTACAATTGCCAAATAACCTTCTGCACACTATAATTATGGAGCCTGCATGAATGTGAATAAAATGCAGTGTGAAGATTTAAGGTAGACTCTGTAATGATAGCATGGAGGCAGAATATATTGGTAATTGAGACTTATTTAAGTGTTCTTTTATAATAACAATTTTAAAATTCTGCAGCATCCTTCTGAAAAGGAGATGAACAATTTTAAATAAAAGTGATAAAAATAGGTAATATTATAGCACAATAGCTGGTTTTAGAAGCAAGCACAAGAATAGGCTGCCTAGGGAATATGATTTGAACACCTTTGAAAAGGGGAGGCTGCATCTGCAAATATTAATAGCGTAGACACCTGAGTCCATCTTTCAGAATTTTCATCCAGGCTCCACCTAGTAGTGTCTCTGTGAACCTATAAATGTTATTTAAACCCTTGATGCCACAAATCCTTCCCATAGAAAGTTGGGTCAATAATCATCCATATGTCATAGAGCTGCTTGGTGGAAAAATAATGTAAAAATATTGTCAATAAATGAAATTATCACTCTTATAAGGCATCAGGCTCTGTGCTAGGGCTTCACACAGGTTAACACAGGTAATGTTCACAGCAACCTTACAAGGATGGTACTTAATGTGTAGCCCATTTTCAGTCAAATAAATGGAGGAACACAGTGTTTCATTGACCCACTTAAGGTCACCCAAACATGCTGTAGAATTTTGATTTGAAACCAGTCTTATGATTGAAATTTCAACTTTATACTAATATTACTTCCACATTCTAGTCCCTTTAAGAATATCAATTTGCCCCCAAAGCAAACCATGATCACCTTATAACTTAGCAGGGATAATGACTGTGATTCCAGAGGTCACAAAATATTGCCTGTCAGCACCAAATTTACTCTCCAATGTCTGTTCTGTGATAATAGATTGGAGCCCTTATAAATATTTCTTCATTGCCAGCTGGCATGATATTGAGCTCCTTAGCCAGAGTGCACTGAAGGTGAGACACAGCAAAGAGGGCCCTGAGTCCCCCATGAAAGTTTGCCACCCAACGCTAGTGGCTTTAGAAGAACTGTTTTGGCCAATAAAAAGATCCAGGAGCTGTGGGCTCCTCCCACAAGCTTTCCAACAACCCTGATTTCCTGCTTGAGTAATGAGCCTCTACTTGACTGATATATGACCTTCCTGGGGTGGTGGCAGCAAGTACCTCTATTGTATTTTGCCAGCTGACCACCAACAGCCCAATGCACAAGCACAGAGTGCCATGTCAGGTGCAAACCCCAGTGTCAAGTGCAAAGATCTCATAAGATATGCAGAATTCCAAGATTGGTGCAACTGCTGACTGTGTGCCCATGCCTACAAAACCTGCCCCTTTTCTCCTCTGGTCCTCAAGGAGCTCTCTGAGACCTGCTACCCTGTACACTTTTTTTCCTTGTGTTCCACCCAGCACAAGCCCCAACAAAGCCTTGTATGTATAATGTTGTTTTTGCCTTTTCACAATGCCTATCTCAAATGGCGGAAAGAACTCTGGGCTGAGCTGGTAATTCTGAGATCTGCTAATACACAGCAACAATTGTAGGCTATGACAAAGAGGGAAAGTAATGCTAAACACTGTTGATAGGACTTCATATTAATACTACCACTTTGGAAAACACTAGGAATGGGACCACCATATGACCCAGCTATTCCACTCCTTGGAATTCATCCAAAAGAACTAAAATCAGCATACTGTGGTATCACATGCATACTGATGATTATGGCAGTGCAATTCAAAAAATTACCAAGTTATGGAACAAGTCCAGGTGCCTGTCAACAGAAGAATGGATAAAGAAAATGTGGTATATATGCCCAATGGAGTTTTACTCAGCCATAAAGAAGAAAGAAACAATGCCATTTGCTAGTACTGGAGAATGTTATCAGTGCCCTTTCTCCAGCACTGGACTTCAACAGCACCAAGGCCCTGCAATAGCACCTCCAGCTTCAGACTCCAGCACTCAACCAGCAACTTCCCCTGTCAGCAGAGTGTGCTCCCTGTCTAGAATGACACCATGACAAACTTTCCATAATATCCCCAAAGGACAAAGAGAGGACCACGTGAGTGACACCGCCCTGTGCACAGTCTCCCCCATACTCCTACAGAGCTTTGCAGTGAGTTCTGAGGTATAATGCCTCCCTGTGGGTGGTTTTCCTTGGCACCTCCATGGTCAATTTCTAGCAAATTTCCACCTGCAGTTGCTCTGTAGTTTTCCCATCCAGTGTGGTATGGATAAACCCTCACCAACAAGGCCTCAGTCTCATCCCTGGGGTGGGTGAGACTTCCATGGTCACCTTACTTCGTGCCTGGTAGAAGAGGCTGCCCCTTCGATTTCCTGCTCCTTTTA
The DNA here is from genome assembly GCF_047511675.1 of Marmota flaviventris. Lineage (NCBI taxonomy): Eukaryota > Metazoa > Chordata > Mammalia > Rodentia > Sciuridae > Marmota > Marmota flaviventris. Next base: position 98,898,782 of record NC_092505.1, on the reverse strand, counting down.
TTCCTTAGAGTTCTGTTTACTTCTTACTGATCAATGTTCTGGAATGCCTATATACTGCATCTAAAATCCAAAAGGAAAAAACTAAACTTAAAATTCATTCTAAAATGTGCCTATCTTGACTCGAAGTGCTCTTCAGTTTCCTCTCTCTTTCCTTCCTGCTATAGCCAGTTTCTTAAACAAGTGTTAGCTTTTCTTGGTAGATGTCCCACAGGCATCTCCATCTCAACATATCCTGAAAACTGACCTCACTTCCTAACTTTAAAGCATCTTCTTCTCCTGTATTTCCTCTGTCAATGATAGTTTTTTACTTTGAAATATTTATCCAACCTCGAAAAATAACAATCATGCATTTCTTCATCTTCGATCACGGCACACAATCCTTTCAATTCAATCTCCTTAAATTTTTTCAGATTGCTTTCAAAGTTCTTATTTTCAAAATAATGACACATACCATTTGGTGAGTGACTAGTGTCAGTAATTGGGCCATCATTAACCCACATAGCTCCAAAGGCAGATATGGCTACCCCAATATAATATCCAAGAAACCAGAGAGGGTGTAGTAATTTATCCAGATATTAACTTCTAGTCAAAGGCCAAGTGATGAGTCAGAGGCATATAGCTGGCTGTGCATAATATGCTGGTTTCAGTCTGGCCCCCTTATAATGCATCCATCCACCACATTGTTCCCTGAAGCTTTCTAAAATTCAGAGCTGGTCATATCACTCTCCTGTTTCAAATATTTCATCAGGAATTTTGTTCCTAGATAAGATTGATAGGTAGTGGCGAGTCATCATTCTCATTATACCAGATAGATAAGAATAAAAAAAAACAGATAAATTACAAATCATATTTTTAAATCCATCAAAGGGCTGTGGAAGCCAAGATGACCACATTAAATATAATTCCAAACATAATAGAGCTCTTGCTAGATGAACAGAGATGGCCAAATATTGTCTTCCCCCTGAGGATTTATCATGTTTGAGCATTGCTAAGACACAAACTTGCCGTAGACTGAGAGACTCTTCTATGTACAAGTAAAATCCACAGAGTCTTGATGGCTATGTGGGTTGGTGTGATGTGCTGGAATCTAGAAAAAACCCACAGCTTTGGCTAGTGTTCCCCACAGGACAACCTCTGAGTTCTTTAGTGTGTGGGCGACTGTGGATGGGACTAGAAATGTAAAGCAATGTTTCCTACAGTCTCACTGGACTTAGAAGGTAATAAACCACTAAAGGGAGAGGTTTACATCAGAAATTTGATATCAAACATGGCTTAAGCCAGCTAAAGCTCTACCGCAGCACTGACCCATCTCAGTTCCTAATCAGATAAAGGTGATCAGCCACTTACCCTCTCTGCTGAACTAAGGAAAGAGTAAACTCTTGCTAGGAGAAAATAACATAAATGATGGTGGAATGTGATGATTATTATTATCCAAAGTATATGTAAGAAGACACAAATTGGTGTGAATATACTTTGTATACAACCAGAGATATGAAAAATTGCACTCTATATGTGTAATAAGAATTGTAATGCATTCTGCTGTCATATATAAATTAAAAATAAAACTTATAAGGCTTGCAAAGAAGTAGGAAAATGTGACAATAACCAAAAAGGAAAAACATGTTAGAAACAGAACCAGTTCCCATTCAGATATTGGTGTTTAGCAGATCAGGACTTTTAAATAGCTATTAAAAACATGACCACAGGGGAGCATGCCTGTAATTCCAGTGGCTCAGGAGGCTGAGGCAAGAGGATTGGGAGTTCAAAGCCAGCCTCAGCAAAAGCAAGGTGCTAAGCAACTCAGTGAGACAATGTCTCTAAACAAAATGCAAAATAGGGCTGGGGATGTGGCTCAGTGGTTGAGTGTCCCTGAGTTCAATCCACGGGTACGCCCCGCAAAAAAAAGAAAAGTCATATGCAGTGATGTGCACCTATAGTCCCAGACATGTAGGAGACTGACGCAGGAGGATCACTTAAGTCCAGGAATTGGAGGCCAAGCTAGACAACATAGCAAGATCCCATGTCAATAAATAAATAAATAAATGGAACAGAAAAATGATGGACAAAATAAATGAAAACATGTATAATTCCAAATTTCATTCTAGAAATAAGTGTGTGTGTGTGTGTGTGTGTGTGTGTGTGTGTGTGTGTGTAATTTTAGACATATATAAAATCTGATATTGGGAACTGATTAGGCTGGCAAAAGATTGAATTAGGGAATTCAAAGAAAAGTAACATAAAATATACAAACTGAAGGCCAGACAAGAAAAAAGAAAAGAAGAGCATCAAAAGATTTGAGGTATAATTAAACTCTCTAAAATGCATGTAATCACAATCCTAGAATAATATGAGACAGCAGGAAGGGAAATAGAAATATTATAGGAGAAAGATAATTTCTGAGAATGGTCATAGTTGAAGAAAGATGCATTTAGGAATGTCTATGAATCTTAAGGAGTATAAACATACAGAGAACTGTATTTAAATCCATCACAATAAAACCTCTGAAATCCATGGATAAAGGTCCTAAAAGCAGTCAGAGTAAGAAGCATCAATAATATTAAGAGTAGGATTTTAAACAGGAACTATGGAAGCAAAGAAATACGTTATCTTTAAGGAGTAGGAAGAAAAATAACCTTGCCATCTACAATTTTAAACCCAGTGAAAATCTTCTCCCACAGTCCAAATGAAATTAATGCATTTTTCAGACACATAATAGCTGGAGAAAATATTGGTATATAGACCTATATTATAAGAAATACTGCAGCAAGTTCTTCATACTAAAGGAAATGATTTCAGATGGAAGCCTGGTATCACAAGGACTGAAGGACACAGGAAAGAATATTCACCTCTAGGGCAATCACTAAAACAATATTACAAAGAGATATAAAAGCTCTGAAGAGGAGATAACATGTAGTAATTCAGAATAATTAATTAAAACATTTCAGTGGCTCCTCACTTCTGATTAAATAAATGCCAAGGTCCTTAGACTAATAGACTAGGCCCTCCGTGATCTGGCCCCCTGTGCCTACCTAGCCTAATTCTCTTCATGCCCCTTCTAGAATACAGCCATTAGGAACTGCATGTGTCTCCCATAACACATCATGTTATTCAAACCACCTTAGATTTGCATATGCTACTTCTTTACCAGAAACACCCCCCTCTTGACTTATTGCAATTTAACATTTAATATATAGCTCAGGCCTAATCTTGTTTCCCTGAGAAAATGTCTCTGAATTTCCATGTGTTTCCACAGTACCCAGTGCTTATCTGTACCATAGCCCTTGTTGTAAACATGATTATATGTTTACTTATCTACTTTCCCACCTAGACTTTTCAAGAAAGTCTTTGAAGGCTGGGCCTCTACATTTTATCTCTGTGTCTCCACCATCCAGCATAGATGCTAGCACATTCCATATCTACCTTAGGGAATGCCAGATACACAAAGGGAAGGCATTCAATATCTAAACGCCTACATGAACATGCATGATTTCAGGATCTTCTAATGGAAGACCATGATATTATTCATGGTATGTTACAATATGCTTCCTCCCTCCACTCCTTTATTTCTAAATGGCACATGAATACCTCAAACTCAACACATTCTAAATATGACCCATTCCATTTAACCCCTATTTGTGTGTCAGACTTAGCAACTGCCTCAGTATCTGAAGTTGTCCATAGCAGTCAACATGGAGGCATTTGTTTTAATTCTGTCCCTTTTTTATCTCCGTGTGTCTTTTCTTACATTATTCCCTATCGACTTCCAGGTCTCCTTCCTTATCCTTTGAACTCCTCCTCATTCTGTAAGTCCCAGCTCAGATGTGACCCTCACTCTGATTTCCTTCCCAGGCCCCAACCAGGAAGAATCCGTCTTCTTTCTTGGTACCTTTGCCAAACCTCATCTGTGGTACCCTATGTCACATAGTAATCTGTAAAGTCAGTAGTTTGCATCAGTACCTCTCATAAGCTTGTGAGGATTTTAAAAGGCAGAACTGTTTTCCCTTGCAGAAAAGGCACATGAGTGGAAATCTTTTTTTAAAAGGTAAATGAAGAAAAGCTAAAGAAAGAAAATTTAAAAGGGAAAGAAAGCATGTTTTAAAAAAAAAAACATGGAGAAATTACAAGAAAATATAGTATAAGAAATTTAGTTTAAATTGTTTTCTTTGTAAATGTTTTTCACATGTTTTACATATTGTGATCTAGTCATCACCTCCAACCCCCAACATGCACATCCTCCCTGCCTATAAGCAGAATTCATCTACATCCTCATCTGGCTGCACAGTATGAAAGGTCCTTTGTGAATGGGATTTGCTTCTGTTTACCTGTCTCTCTCTCACCTCACTCACTACCTCCTGCTGTGTATTCATCTTGCATGAATTCAGACTCCTTGCTCCATCCTGGTTTTCTCCTCTGTGCTTACCCTGGGTCTGAACAGTCTATATAGCTTCATCCTGGTTCTCAGAATCTTTTGTTAATGTCTGTTTCCCAGATGCTCCCAGTCTGCATCTCACAAGAACAAGATACCTACTCCCCCATATTCATTATTAAAGATGGATCATCCTGATGAAAAATGATAGGGGGATAGATTGGAAACCTCATCAGATACACTTAAAGGTTATTTAGAACCATAGTTAATGGCTGCACATTTTTTTAAGAGAAATGAGCAGAAGCCACAGATGACCCTCATGACAAGCAAATTATTACAAATTTAGCAAAAAGAAACGTTAAGAAAAGATAAAAGGAAACTGATGATAAGTAGACTGGAAACTATGGTGATGGGGAATGACAGATATACTTTGCTCATAAGTGAAATTTCAAGCAAAAATAAATAAATAATGGCGAGCAGCTGTTCTCCCTTTCCACAGGGGACCAAGAGAAAAGGAGAAGCTCAAACATCCACAAGTGTGGACATAAGGAAACACCTTTCTACCGCAATGATTTTTATGGTTCAAGGAATCTGATGTCAGAAGATTTGGAAAGCTGAGAAGCCACAGATCTCAGACAGATGCCATGTAGTTCTGATTTTTTGACTGTTGCAGGTTGAAAACTTACACTGTTCATTAATTATTTTAAATGAGCTCCCCTGAAGTGTGCATATGCTTTCTAAGTGCTTCACTGAATATCAGATTGTGTTACCTGTGCTCCCATTAGGGCTCCCCATTGTGGAGAAATTTTCATGCAGAAATTTCATGCAGAAATTATTCTTTAAATTGTTAGAAACTCAAAAAATTAGAATAGTCTGAAAAATTGGGTATTCTTTTGCACATCTTGTTTCAAATCTTCAGAGATCATTCACTTGTATTTTCTAAGTTAAGTTTTCTTGCCCTCTCTTATTAGCCCAGCACTACAGCTGGCAGCCTCTGAGACAATACACTTTAAGTGGCCTCTATTTTTAGAGACATGAATAGAACAAAACCAGATTGCCAGAGATTCTCTTCTAAAGCAGTCTCATGATGCCTCATTTTCTGGGACCAGTTTTGAACATTAAGGTTATTTTGGGGAGAGAGGTTCTCATCCATAGTAGATGCATAATACAAGTTCATGGCATTCTGACTTCAGAAAGGGACAAAATAAAAATATTCCTTTTTTTAATTCCAGCCTGTTGACTTTCCTGAGAGCACAGACCAGCAGCTGAGCTATAAATCTCAGCAATCAAATTACCCACTTCATTTCACTATAACCTACAAGGCAAACATGCTTTTCTACTTTATATTTTAAGATTAGTGGAGAGAGAGAGTGGAGGTGTATGATGACTGAGGACTTACTTTCAGAAAGTAAAGGAAGCTCTGGAATTTGGGGATGTTCCTCCTCTGGCTCTTCCCTAAAGTATTTCTCAAGGTCTAGAAGGAAAGAAGGTTTCTTCACTTCCGGCAGCTCTTTCAGCCCTCGGATGCTTAATGACCTAAACGCACCTTCAAAACAGCAGGCTTTAGGGAAAGACATGGGAAAAGGACAATATCATTCATCCCTTAGAAGAAACTAGCACATTTTCAAGTTAACTTTTTAAAACTGAACCTTCCTGTTACTCAGCTGGTACAGCTGCAGTGATCAGCAAACACTATAAACACAGCTGTTCAAAATAAATCCAGGGTCCTTTCTATTCAGAGGGACCAAGATGAACTCAAGACTTCCCTTTCATTTATTTAATTTTTTTATTTTACTTTTTTTTTCCTTGAAAATGAATATTCTGCAGTTTGGAAATGTTTCAATTTCTCTTTTATCTACGAGAAAATTATATATCCTTTGTGAAATGGAATCTATTTACTTTTCAGTATATAATTTTTTAAAAAAAATCTATAATTTTGAATTGGCAGGTATTTTTTCACTCCACAATAATGTAAACCAGGGCTGTGTCACTGTATTTATTAAACACACAAAAGAGATGATGGGAATTCATTTTAATCAGACCCTTAAAATCAATGTTTTGGACAGAATGAAAAAAATGGCTTCACATGTAAGTGGGTAATGGTATAGAAATCAAGGAAAGCTTAATTCAAGATATGACTTTATGTTGTTTATTAGCTCTGGGAAGATAGAAACTGTACCTTTGTCATTATGAGGCTCAGTACTTAGGGTAGGTTTGATAGTCAGCACCTGCTATGAAACAAGTCCTGTGTAGCTTTTGGATCCTGAGGCAAGAAGGGTTTTTATTCATTTTCATATTTTCCTCTTTAATCTATTTTTTATTTAAAATTAAATTATATTCATTAAATTACAAATTTAGCAAAGAGGAACTCTGAGGAAAGATAAAAGGAAACTGATGTTTCCTTATTAAAGTAAAATTAAATTAATTTATTAACTGATAAAATTTGTTTTAATTGGTATATAAAACAATATTCTGCATATTAATGGAGTACCATGTGATGTTTGATACAAAAATAAATTGCATAATGTTTAAATCAAGCTAAACATATCTATTACCTCAAGTGTTTATTATTTCTTTGAAGTAAAAACACCTCAAATTCTTTCTTCTGGTTTCATGAAATATACAGAACACCGTTATTATCTAGAGTCACCTTCCTGTGCAATAACACACCAGAACTCTCCTTCCTGCTGACTGTAATGCAGTACCCACTGATCACCTTTTCCCCATCCCCTACCCGACCTCCAGCTTCTGGTAACCCCATGTTATTTCCCCAGTGCTGGTGGAACCAGGGTCCTCCCAGATGACAGGCAAGGGCTCTAGTTACAATCCCAGTTCTGGTAACCATCATTCTGTCATCAGATTCTATGAAATCAACTTAGATTCCATATGAGTGAGGTTATGTAGCACTAGTCTTTCTGTGCCTTGCTTGTTTCACTTAACATTAATGGTCTCCAGTTCTACTTAAGTTGTCAGAGTCATCATTTCTTAAATGCTTTAGGGAAAGTGTCAACATTCTGATGCAATCTATTTTGGGAATCACAAGAAGCACTTTACACATGTCTTCTGGCTTACAGTTGCATCACTTACATGCTGTATAGCCTTAAATAAGTTACTTAATATCTCTGAACCCTACTTTCTTCCTTTGTTTAATGGATACCATAAAATCTTACACTAGGTTTTTTAAGAAATACAGACATTTCTGGCATACAGAAGAGCTGTTTCCCGGATTCACACTGATTTATAAGATAACAACATAAAACTATATCAACAGTGATTACTTACTGGCTGATTTTTGTATAGTTTCATCATAATAAAGTTTAGGTGTTTTTTTCTTATAAATATCTCTTTCCTCATATTTTATGTCTAAATTTATATCTTCTGATAGTTTGACACTGGAAAGAAATAATTCACGATGAAATAAAAAATTAACTACAAGGACAGTTTGTGGCAATAAGTACATATTATACTTCTACCAAAAAAAAAAAAGTCAGTTTCTGTGTACTTAAGTAGTGACATCTATTTACACTAATCAAGCCATACCTTTGAATAAAATACTTGCTAGCCAGGTGATGATATAAAAGAGTGAGAACTACAGGCCAAGAGTCTAGTTAAGCAAGAACTCTGTTCCCATAACAACTGGAAAGTCAGAAAAAAAAATGATGCAGAATGAAAGTTTATAGAAAGACACACACATCCTACAATGAGTAAATTAATTACAAGGGCAACAAGGAACAAGTAGAAGTGATCCATGTCAAGTCCTCCATCTTCACTTAAGGTATCCAAAATGCAAATGTTCAGTATATTTAGAGCTTTCCATATGCATCTATTAAAAAAAAAACCTTTAGAATAGTTGAATCCACAGAAAAGATTTTTTATCAACAAAATGTAGGGAGAGAGGGAGCTCCTTATTTAGCTGTATGAAAATTCTGTGAGAAAAAAAGAAAATAATCTCAAATACTTAATATTCATTATTATAGATTTCAAACTTAACAGCCATAAGCTGGTGGTTGTCAAAAATCATTATTAATGTCTAAGGAGCACCAGACCTAAAAACACACCCATTTTCCCCAAGCCCCGGAGAGCCATGGGAACCTTTGCCTGCCCGGGTCCTTCTGATTCCCTTCTCTGCATGCTTTGGCTCTTCAAGACTCTCTTTCATCCTCAACTCTGCTTCATATTTTGTAGCTGTAGGACCTTGAGATATTTCTTATATCCTTGACCTTAATTTTCCTTCTATGCAATGAGATTTTGCTGTGGTTTACCTCCTCCTTTAGGAGGTACAATGGATGAAAGATGGTGATGTACCTAATACATAATATTATTCAATAAATGTTAATTGCCCTCCTTCCTTTTCCTCTACTCTATTTTTACTGTATCTCACAAATCCAGCTTAAAATGTCAATACAAGCAAAATTAAATCTATGCACTCTTAACATTAATATCAGACGCTATATATACAGCTTGAAGTAAGAATTTATTGATTTTTTATATGCATAAACAAAATTTTCATTTTAGAATTCTTTTTGAGTTTACAGAAAAGATACGACAATTGTTCAGTGTTCTGGTATACCTCTCACCCAGTGTTCTCTATTGTTAATATCATTTATTTATTGATTTGTAATAAATAATCTCAAATACTTAATATTCATTATTATAGATTTCAAACTTAACAGCCACAGCTGGTAGTTGTCAAAAATCATTATTAATGTCTAGGGAGCACCAGATCTAAATAAATAATACTTACAATTTTCTGGGGGAAAGGTGTATTCTTAACCCAATAACTGCAAGGCCTAACTACATCATAGCCCACCTTTCCAGTGTTCACCAACTTGGTATTGTTACAGATTCCTTATTTATTTATTGGTACATGTGATTGAACTTAGGAGCACTCAATCACTGAGCCATATCCCCAGCCCTATTTTGTATTTTATTTAAAGACAGGGTCTCACTGAATTGCTCAGTGCCTCACTGTTGCTGAAGATGGCTTTGAACTCGTTATCCTCCTGCTTTAACCTTCTGAGCCATTGGGATTACAGGCGTGAGCCACTGGGCTGGGCCTCTATTGTTAATATCTTACCATTTAACCCAATTAAAAAATCAAATTGGTATATAATGAGTAATCAAATTTCGAATTTTTAAGGGTTTCTACTAGTATTTTCCTAATTTCCATGTTCTGTAATAACAAAAATGTTCTACTTCATTATCTGAATCCTGAGACTTCTCTGGCCTGTGACAGTTTATTGTACTTTTCTTGTGGATCATGATCTTGACAACTGTGAAGAATATGGGTCAGACTTTTGGTATAATACCTCTCAATTTAGGTTTGCCTGACATTTTTCTTAAACTGGTGTCATTCATTGTTGGGAGGAAGGCCACAGAACGCAAGTGCCCTCATCACATCCAATCCAAGACATGTGCTATCAACCTGACTCCCCACTGCTGATGTCAGCCTTGGTCACCTGACCAAGACTGTGTTTGCCAATTTTGCAGTAATAACAGCTTACAGCACCCACCTGAATGTTACTTTTTCTCTGGAAGCAACTTAACCAAACACAGCCCACACTTGAGGAGAGGAGTTAAGTTCTGTTTTTAGAGTAGGCAGAGTACCTACATAAGTTATTTGGAATTACAGATTTTTTTAGGAGGGTTTTGCTGTCCAAAAGCCTTAAGGTAGGTGGGTAATTTTTTTCCCAAATCATGCTGGATTGGCCTCCCTCACATTATGCCATCTCCTATAAATAATAGCATGCTATTTAGCCAATGTCTGTGCTTTGAAAACAGAATGATCATTTTAAGAAAGTAAAGGAATCTGTAACAATAACAAGTTGGTGAATACTGGAAAGGTGGGTTATGATGTAGTTAGGCCTTGCAGTTATTGGGTTAAGAATATACCTTTCCCCCAGAAAATTGTTGATGAAGTACAAAAGGTTTGGGAGGGTGGGCTAGAAGCAGGAAGTTCCCTTTTTTGACTAGTTAACATCAGACCTTGATTTTCCCCAAAGCCCACAGAACTTTCGCCTGCCTTTGGACTATTTGCTTTCTGGCTGACTCATCTGGTGGTGTCTAAATTAAGTATCTTGTTGTAAAAATAAAATATTTTGTCTTATCCACAGCAGGATAGAAGCAGGCAGGGCATAAAAGAATCTTCTTGGAATTATAACAAATTGCACTACTTACTTAGATGGCTGCCTGTGAAATGTGGTTAGATTGATAAAGCTGCAAGAGAAAGGGAAACTGTCCACAGGACTAGATCAGAAGGCCAACAACAAATTGCTTTCTTCACATAGACATCGACATGGGGGAGTGGTTACCATGAAAGTGTGTTGGGGACTGAGAAGAGGTGATCGTTCCTAAGAGTAGATGTCATGGAGGAAGATAAAGAAGAAGAAGCATGCTATGAAAGACTTAAAGAAAGTTCTAGGGCTTTTTGGCAAAAATACCTCATATGTAGGGCCTGTTGTGGGCTCTGGCAACCTTAGCACCAATTCTGTGAGAAGGAAAGACTGTAGCTGATCTCCCTCCTCTCAGCTCTGGCTGCAGAGAGAAGATGATGACAGATTGATGATGACTGTATTGCCCTACTTAGCAATAAAAGGAAAGTGAAAGGACCTTGAGTGGTGGCTTTCACATATTGGGTCCTTGACAAAATACCGGATGACTTGACTGTGACACACCAATTATTAAGGTTTTTATATGATGCTTGTTGGACAGCAGCACAGAGTGGTGGCAGAGGGCTAATTCAAGCCAGAGTGTCTATGTTTGGATTTGATCTACTCAGAACCAATCACACAGCTTCTCTCTGCTGTGGTTTGCTGAGCTGTGAGATGGGGATGATAATAACAGCAATTGCCTAAGATTATACTGAAAATTAAATGACTTAAACACATGAAGGCCTTAGAACAGTGCCTGGAAATGGTCAGAGCTCTATAGGGACTGGCTACTATTACGTTCAAACAGAATAAGATGATACTTTTCCCTCAAAGCGGGGCATTCCAAGAGCCCCCTATGAGCCAGTTCTAAAACACTTGGGAGCTACCATTAAGACAAAAAGTAAGAAGATAAGGCACTCCCCCAAATAATAACTTCCTGCACCTACCTGTAGTTGTAAGCCTTAAATTTCAAAAATTAAGTAGACTTTCATTTGTCATACCTGAGCATAGGATAATTATTGCCACAGATTGTTGGTAAAAGCAGATAGTCAATCCCTCAGGTGTTTTATTCAAATAAGGTCTATTTTGAAATGAGATTTGAATGTTACCTATTTTTTCTTGAAGTTGTCCATCCATTTTCTAATTCAATTTTTCTCACAATATATGCTGACAAATAATTAGGTTATCAATACCATACAAGTAGTTTTAGGTGTCAGTTCTCTTCTAATAACAGTATGGAATTCAGAACGCTATAATTTAACATGGTTAAAACACCTTAATTGTAAGTGTGCCTTAAGCGGTCATGTATAAACTTGCTCAGAAATTTGTGTAATTTCTCCTCTGATTATTTATCCTGGTTCCTAATAATGAATTTATTTCTGTTAAGCAATTTTGTTAACTGTAAACAAGGGGAATGTGTCAAATAATAGAAGGGGAAATAGAAATGATCTTTGTTGGCCTAGAATAAGAATAAAGATCAATGAATGAGAGTTCTATGACAGGATAGGCCTGACTTAACATTAGAATCATTCTGTAACAGAGTGTATGACAGTGAATGAATTTACTGCATAGAAATTACTCAAAAAGAGACTGGGTTGTGCTTCTTAAAGATGCCACAAGAGTTAGTCTGGCACACTTCTAATATCCCTTTCAATGTTATTATTAATTTACTAAAATTAATAAACATGAAAAAATAATGTTTACTTTGCAAACAGAGAATCCAATTTAAAACAATGATATCTCACTAGTAGTTTTAAGAGGACAGTAGCATCCAATCTCAATTCCAAGACAGTAGAGCAGCCAAAAATTTCACATTTCTAGATAGCGGTTTTAGTGAATGTCGCAAAGACCTCTAAATCTTGTGATTCAGCACTTCCACTTCCAAGAATTTACTCTAATGATGAATTTCACTGGGTACTCCAAGATAGGCCCACGAAGAAACTTAAAAAAAAATGTTTTCCCAGTTAAAATGTGTAAAAGCTATATGATAAGCACTGTGGATATAGCTCAATGGTACAGTGTTTGCCTAGTATATGCAAGGACCTGGGTTCAATCCCAGTACCACAAGCAACAAAAAGAAAGCTACATGAAAAATTTCTAGGAAGTCATTATGATTATTGATATCCATAGATGCTCACATTAATTAATACAGAAATGTGTTCACTATATTTAGTAAATTAGTATATTGCTAAATTAGCATATTGTTTAGTCACTATATTTTTGAATGACAAAACACACTATAAACTATATTAAGTCCCCAATTTCATAATATTAATTTTTTTTATTTTCACAAGAATACTTGGAACAAAGTCTGGAAAATGAAATGCCTTAGCAATGGTTTTGCTACACTGATTTCCTCTTTTTCTTCTTGCTTGTTAGTAACTCCAAATTTTCCCATAAAGAAAACATGTTATCTTCGCAATATAAAAATATTCTAACTTTATGTTATGTAAATGAATCGACTTATATAAATGTTTCTAGATTAAAATAATTTTGAGTCCAAAAATTAAATATTGCTATAATTTAAGAAGAATTCATGTCTACTATGGTTATTCCTTATTATATATCTCTTCATTTCTTTTTTATTTTTTCATTTTTTAGTCAGAGTATAATTTTTGTAGAATTTAAGGAAGGAGGAAATCTGTATCTCTGAATCAGCTATTAAACTAGCATTAAGACTTCCTTTGGTTTTTTAAATACTACATTCATCTTCATCTCCCAGGATTTAAATGGAAGTATGCTCTTGACCACCTACCTACTTCTATTATAAACTATTATAAGTGGTATGAAAACCAGGTATTTGTGTACAAGCCAGAAGATAATATACACCAATTGCTTTTTCCTGGAAAGATAATCCTAGGCACTAAAATGAGAATATACCTTTAGATCATTTAATTTTTCCTGTATGTTAGCTGATTCTTTCATTTTCTCTAGACATTTTCTTTTTCCTTCTCCATCTTTCTTAGCCATGCCCCAGATGCATATTCACATACACACCAAATATGCTTTTTCTTGTTTAGTCTCTCTAAACTTCCACACACATTTATCTTTCCTTCAAATTTTTGCATATGGACAATAACTGGCATAATATCCTCCTTGAATTTATTAATCGAATTTATTATTATGACTAGGTAAAGGGGCACATTCTTCAGAAAACATTTTCTTAGAAAGAAAATTGTTGATAATCTCTTCAGTATTGGACAGAAAGCTCGAAGGACACTTCATAGCTGACAACTCCACTGGACCGTGTTTTCCACATAGGATTCCTGGTAACATTCCTGGGAGAAGTGAGGGATACACCTGGCAGTTCAATTCTGAAGACACATTTTTAACAATTTTATTTCAATTAGTTTGGTGATTCCTAAATGGCATTTCTCCATATGCTCTCATTTCAATCCCTTCATCTGAATTAAATGTAACATGGTTAAAAACAAGCATTTTTAAATACCGTTAGCACTTTTGATGTATTATTTTGTCCTTCAAAAAAGTACAACAGAGAAAATTTTGCGTCATCCCTGCCCCTACCTGGGAATCTCCCACAGCCTACCTAAGCACAACCCAGGTGAGAAGATTGCTCTTCTGTATGCCCATTTATTATAACAGAGAACAAAGCTTGAGGTTAAAAAAAAATCTGTGAATTTAAAAACATATCAGCAATAATTTTCATAAAACAAAGTGCTTAAGATGAATAGGTAATGAAATACAATGAGATGGAAATTGAGAGAGTAGTAAAACATTCGAATTCCAATTTTCAAATCTAAGGAACGGCTGATAAAAATTGTTAAAAGCATAACTGGGAATGGAAAATTAGCATACTGTCTGAAATACTCTTGAGCAGGAATCTGTAACATTTGTCTTCCCTTTTTCAGGAGTGTGACATGAGGAGAAATAGTGATGTTGCCCTAGGATGACTTTATTTCCTTATCTGTAAAATTTAGTTGGGTGTGTAGGAAGGGGCATTTTATCTTTCCATTCTCAGCACTCTCTGCTTGTACAGGTTTTGTTATGCTATATTTCTAAATTGGAAATATCCTTTTGCCTGAAAATAAAATGCCACTTGACATTTCAGCAAGCCACAATTCAAGGAAATGGAAGAACAAATATCAAAGTATAATTTAGTATAAGAGGATGTCTAAATAAGATTTTTTTTTTCTCTTCTATTTAGCTATCAGCAGAAGTCCAAAATGTCTGAGAGCAAAATTCTTAATTGGGAAGTAAAACATTCCTATGTTCCAAAGGGAAGTGCTAGATTCCTTGTATATAAGCCCACTTTGCCAAGAAGATAGCTCCCAAACTGACTTGTGGTGCTTAGGCCAGTCAGCACCCTAGGATACAAGAGACACAAACTGGACATTAACAGGGAGAATTGTGTCAGAGAGTTATAGGTATGTGCTGAGGCCCACCCCATGAGAGCGGAGGGACGCTTCTTTGCCTCTTATTTCTAGCCTCCAGTCATGTTGACCAGTCAAAGAACTTGATGTACAGACTCTGGATAACCAAGAGAGGGACATGGTGGATTGGGTTCTCATTCATACCTAAAAAGTCTACAGGTAAAAAGTTGTGGCTCAATTGGGTAAAGAAGGGATATAGTGGGTGGAAGAGTTGACATAGTGAGGATGTAGGAGTTTCCTAGGAGCCAAGCAGAAGTGAACCCAAGAAGAATTATGTACAAAGGGAAAGCCTGGAAGTATGAGGGGGTTAAAATTAAAAATAAATAAACTGTGATGGACACAGGAGAGAGAGAGCCAAAGAGTGCATTCGTTTGGAAATGTGCAATACAGAGGTCCTGAGTGGGACCATCAAAGAACCCTCAACTGGACCCTGGGGTGAGAAGGAGAAGGAAGAGTCAGCTTTGTGCATCTGCCATGCAGGGAGAGCAGCAATGCCAACATTCTCCTTCTCTTTCATCCTCCTTTTATAGCCTCAGTGAATGGGAAACTGTGACCAGTGAACAACAGAGAAAAGACAGTTCTGCAATGGTGTTCCACTTGGTCAAGATTTCTAAAATGACAGTCGCATTGAATTGAAATATGGTGGGAATTTTATAGAAGAATAATCTTCTTGTCAGTTCTGAGTAAGCCCTATTTCTTTTCTTATTTGGAATAAGTAATGAATCAAAAGTACCAAAATATTTTTTGTTTGTCTTCATGTAGTAGGTTCAAATATTTATCCCTACCAGAATTCTGTTTTGTAATTGTATATGTATATTGGGGGGAGTGTCTATTTTTAAACATTTAATATTTCTTTTCTGAATTAATAATTAATAACCTTTCAAAACAGAAAGCATCAGACTCAGACATTTGTACTGGTAAATTCCATAAAGTATTTAAAGAAGAAATGATATCAATTCTATATAACATGTTCCAGAAAATAGAACATTTTGTAACTCATTCCAGAAAGTCAGCATAACTCTCATGCCAAACTCAGACAAAGATATTTCAATAAAGAAATAATACAGACCATTCTTTCTCATAAACATAATTACAGAAATCTGCAAAGCAGTATTAGCAATAAACTCCAACCATGTATAAAAATAATTGTCTACCATATCTAAGTGGAATTTATTCAGGCATGCAAAGCTGGTTCTCCATTTGAAAATCAATTTATATAATTCCAGTTGCACAGAAGAAACTAGAATAAATGAAATCATCCTCTCAAAATCAAAATCACATTAAAGGCTTCAGAAGAAAAATCATATGATCAGAAAAAACATTTGACAAAATCCTATACCCATTCATAATAACTATCAGCAAACAGAAAAGAAGGAAACTTCCTCACCTTGATAAAAACCATCTACAAAAAACATTCATCTATCATATGTAATAAAGAGAAACTACATGGTTTCCCCCTAAGACCAAGACTAAGAAGAAAAAAGAACGCTCCTTCTCACCATGCTGACTCAACATCATATTGGAATTCCTAGCTAATGCAATAAAACAAGAAAAGAAAATAAGAGTTATATATGTTGGAAAAAAAGAGATAAAACTGGCTGCACCAGGGCTGGGGATGTGGCTCAAGCGGTAGCGCGCTTGCCTGGCATGCATGCGGCCCGGGTTTGATCCTCAGCACCACATGCAAACAAAGATGTTGTGTTCGCTGAAAACTGAAAAATGAATATTAATAAAACTCTCTCTCTCTCTCTCTCTCTCTCTCTTTAAAAAAAAAAAAAAAAAAAAAAAAAAAAACTGGCTGCACCAATTTGCAGTCCCACCAGCAATGTATGAGTATACCTTTTTCCCCACATCTTCGCCAACAATTATTGTTGTTTGTCTTCATAATAGCTGCCAGTCTGACTGGAGTGAGATGATATCTTAGAGTAGTTTGGATTTGCATTTCTCTGATTGCTAGAGATGATGAACATTTTTCCATATATTTGTTGATTGATTGTGTATCCTCTTCTGAGAAGTCTCTGTTAAGGTTTTTGGCCCATCTATTGATTGGATTATTTGGTTTTTTTTGGTGCTTGGCTTTTTGAGTTTTTTATATACCCTAGATATTAGTGTTCTATCTGATGTGTGAGGGGTAAAAATTTGTTCCCAAGATATAGGCTCTCTATTCATATCACTGATTGTTTTTTTTTTTTTTCTGACAAGAAGCTTTTTAGTTTGAATCCATCCCATTTATTGATTAATTAAAACCAAGAATTAATTTATTGATTAATTTATTGATTAATTAAAACCAATTCTTGGTTTTAATTCTTGCACTATAGGAGTCTTATTAAGGAAGTTGGGGCCTAATCCCACATGATGACGATTAGAGTCTACTTTTTCTTCTATTCAATGCAGAGTCTCTGGCTTAATTCCTAGTTCCTTGATCCACTTTGAGTTGAGTTTTGTTCATGGTGTGAGATATGGAGATTCCTTGGAAAACTGAGAATGGAGCCAGCATTCAACCCAGCTATCCCTCTCCTCAGTCTATACCCAAAGAACAGCATACTACAGGTACACACCCACATCAATGTTTATAACAGCACAATGGACAATAGCTAAACTGTGGAACCAAGCTAGATGCCCTTCAGAAGATGAATGGTTAAAAAAACATGTGGCATATATACACAATGGAATACTACTCAGCAGTAAAAGAGAATAAAATCGTAGCATTTGCAGGTAAATGATTAACGTTGGAGAATATAATGCTAAGTGAATTTAGCCAATCCCAAAAAACAAATGCCGAATGTTTTCTTTAATATAAGGTGACTGACTCATAGTTGGGTAGGGAGGGGGAGCATGGGAGGAACAGATGAACTCTAGATAGGGCAGAGAGGTGGGAGGGGAAGTGAGGGGGCAGAGGGTTAGCAAAGATTGTGGAACGTGATGGACATCATTATCCAAAGTACATGTATGAAGACACGAATTGGTGTGAACATACTTTATATACAACCAGAGATATGAAAATTTGTGCTCTATATATGTAATAAGAATTGTAATGCATTCCACTGTCATTTATTTTTTCAAAAATCAATTTTAAAAAGATATAAAACTATCTTTTCTTGAACATGGCATAATTGGGCTGAGGATGTGGCTCAATAGTTAAGCACTCCTGGGTTCAATCCCCAGTAACCAAAAACAAACAAACAAAAGAAAAGAAAAATGGCATAATTGTCTACATGGGAAATCCCAAAAAGTCAAAAAAACAAAAAAACACCTATTGGAACTCATAATCTAGCAAGGATTTAGGAAACAGAGTTAACATACACAAAAAATAAATTTCTTTCTTAAATACTAGCCATAAACAATTAAAATTTGACATTTAAAACAGATCATTTGCATTAGCACCAAAATTGAAATATTTAGTTACAATACATATAAGACACATACAATAACATCTATGTTAGGAAAATTACAAAACTTTAATGAACAAAATTAAAGAACACTTACATAAATGTAGAGATATACATGAGAAGAAAGATTTAATATTGTCATTTTCCCCACCTGATTTATAGATTCAACATAATCTTAATGGTAATTCTAGAAAATTACTTTGAGCTATCAACAAATTGACTAAACTTTATATGAAAACATAAAAGACCCAGAATAGGAAGATAAATATTAAAGAACAAAGTAGGAGGATTAACAAATACCCACTTCACTTCAAGACTTACTGTAAACGTACAATAATCAGAACAGTGTAGTATTTTTGAAAAACTGGATTAATGTAACAGAATAGAGAGCCCCAAAATATGTAACTACAGTGAACTGATTATTAATAATTGTGTTACTCATAATTGCCAAAATGTAGAAGCAATTAAGATGCCTGTCAATAGTAAATCAATAAACAAATTATGGAACATCCATATGATTAAACTTTATTCAGTGATAAAAGGAAATAAACTATTGTATTGAGTTATGAGGGAATTTTGAGAAATCATAAATGCATATTACTAAGAAAAAGAAGTTGACCTAAAAATGCTACATACTATGACTCCAACTATATAACACTTTGAAATAGGTAAAGAAGATAATGAAATATCAATGATTGGATGATGTGAGGAGGGATGGGTAAGTGTAACACAAACCATTTTTAAAACTGTACAAAATAAACAGTGAGCCCTGGTGTAAACAATGGATTTTAATGTGCAATATCAGTATTTATTCATCAATTTTAACAAATACACCATTCTAGTACAAGACATTATGTGTGTGTGTGGGGGGGGGGGTATTTCTTAACTTTTTGTTCTTTCTGTGCCATTGTTCTGTAAACCTAAAAAAATTATAATGCAACATATGCACGTGGTAAGAATTCTAATTGTCTAGAAGAAAACTGAATAAATAAAATCATCCTCTCAGGTTGGAACTGTAGCTCAGTGGCAGAGTGCTTGCCTAGCATGTGTGAGGCACTGGGTTCGATCCTCAGCACCACATAAAAATAAACAAAGACATTCTATCCATTTACAACTACAAAAAATATATTTTTAAATTATCCTCTCAAAATAAGTCAATTGGTTAGTACTGAAGGTGAAATTATGAGAGCATGAGTTAACAAGAATATAGGAAACAAAAAAATAATACTGAAGTTGCCTGGCTTTAGGGAGTGAATGGAAGGTAAGAATGGAAACTTGCAGAGCAATGTGAAGAGGAAAAATGTCTGAGCAAGGTAGAAAGGCTAGAAGCTGTAGGGAGGGAGATGTCTAACATTCAGTTAAACTCTTAGAACTTCTGTGCACCTTTACCAAAACCAGGAGTAACACTTAATGTTCTGACAATAGATACACTGATGAGAGACAGAAGGAGAGAGAGAGAGAGTGGGGGCTGGGGGTTAGATATACAGGTAGACGTTGTGTTTGAGAAAAGGGACTAATTTCCACAATTAGGTTGATGATGGAGTAGAAATAAAAAGACTAGAGACACTGAATATAAATCAAAAGTACACTGAAGCTGGACGCGTGACAAATGCCTGTAATCCCAGCAGCTCAGGAGGCTGAGACAGGAGGGTAGAAAGTTCAAAGCCAGCCTCAGTAATGGTGAAGCGCTAAGTAACTCAGTGAGACCCTGTCTAAATAAAATACAAAATACGGCTGGGGATGTGGTTTAAGTGCTCCTGAGTTCAATCCCTAGTGCCAAAAAAAAAAAAAAAAAAAAAGTACAATGGAGACAAGAACTAACCAGACTTAGCCCTGAGAACATAAACCCTCTCCCATCTACTAATCCCCAAAATTTTAGAGAAATCTGGAGATGGGGTGGTCACTGGACAGCCACAGAGCATGGAACGAACTTTGGGCCAACTTTATCTTTTCTGTTCTCTACTCTAGTTGACATCTGCGTAATGCTTAAAATTTCTTACTTGTATGTTGAGTGATCTTTGTTTTTCTTGTTAAGTAGAGAATATTCTGTTGGGTCTTTAGAAAACAAAGGTTCTGCTCTCATACTTTCCTCTTGAGTTTCACTTTCCATTTCTCTTTTAGAAGGAGAAAGACAGTTGTCAATATGCCAATGTTTTGCCTAAAAAACAACAACAAAGAAATCTATCTTATTTTTATAAAATATATTTTCATCAAATATCTTTGTGATTTACTATGTATTATATTACTAATTGTTGCCCTGGGAATATGCACAAACAGAAAATGACTTTGACCAGACTCCCATCTATAAGGAGCTTACAATCGTAGGAGGAGGTGAAACATTGTGTTAATAAAGGCAGAAAATGAGATGTTATAACAAGGAAACAGAAATTCATTGAAAAGTCAATAATAGACTGAAAAAAAATTATAGCCACTTCCACTTTAAAGTCTTGGATAGCAAACTGTATATTAATTAAGAACAAAAAACAAAACTTTCATTGAAAAATTGCCAGAATTAAATTTTCTTTGCACACTACTTTCTCAAGAACCTCAAAATACAATCTAAGTATTAATTTTTTCCCAGAAAAACATGTGTTACATGATAGTTTTCACATATCAGATTTTGCCAATAATTCTTAATATGCACCCATCTAGCAAAAGTTTCACACTGACAAGTTCTTTCATATTTTAAATACAAGACCAATTTCCTTATCTTGTATCAATTCACATTGTACACACAGGAATGCACCATTGAACACTGCCTATGTGTTAGAAGAGAAGCATTAGGCACTCCAAGGATATTTGACTAGCCTTCAAACTGATCAGTTTGTCTTCAGCATTTGTCTTCAGTAAAATAAAATGCCTGTAAGGGCAGGGAGATAATGTCAATGTGTGGATTGATCTTCATAGAATAAGTGCATAACAAATAGCAAATTAAATTTGGCGTCTGTATTCAAAAGCAATAGGGAAGAGTAGGGACTACACTCAATTTCAAAGTAAGTGACTCATGTAAAAGAGGCTGTGATGATGTGAAAATAGTCACACTGTGTCCTCCAAGAGTTCATGTGGTAGACGTTTGGTCCCCAGTGTGGCTATATTGAACTAGAGTGTTGAACCTTTAAGAAACAGAGTCTACGATGGGAGGTCTTTAGGTTGTTGGTGGGGGGATGCCTTCGGAAGAGATTAATTCTTGTGGCACGCTGAGACAGCTCTATCAAAAGCAAGCCTATAGTTCCTTATTGTCTTTTCAGCAGGCCTTCCCAGCTCTCTGGCTTCCTATCCCACCTGCCTTGTGACCTCTCCATCTCACAGTGGCTCCTACATCTCTAATGTCATCTTCCCTGAAGTGGTGAAGCCAAGGCCTTTATCAAAACCATGCTGTTTGAACTTTCAACCTCCCAAATTCTGAGCTTAATAAACCACTCTTCTTTGAAAATTACCTAACTCCAGATATGTCATTTTAATAACAGAAAGCAGACTAATACAGGGGCCATAATAACTCTCGGGGAGTGACATATGCTCTTTTTCAAGAGAAGAAATCTTTTATCTTTACATGAAATTGCTTAATGTTTAATTCAAATTGCAAGCACTAAGTGAGCAGGTATAGCCAAAGTCCCTGGCCATAAAATCAATCTGATGAGGAGAGGAACCAGTAGATAAACTCTGCCCAGCACAAACAGCAGTTAGTGCTTACAGAAGGGCACTAAAGAATTGCAGGCATCATCTAATTACTTCTTATCCCATCATCATCTGCCAGCTTCCTGGGATAAATGTGTATTCAAGGATAAATCATCATCACCCTGTTTCTTCAGCTCTAGAAATAGCCATGCCATAGCACTTACTTTTAAAAATCTAACTTGAAAACTAGCCAAAGATCAATAGCTATGTCACAAAAGCAATTCAAAGTTATTTTTTAAAAATCTTTTTTCATGAAGTATACGAAATCGCATTGCAATAAATTTTAAATCCTTTAATCAGATTGCGTGTGATTGGGAGATTAAGTCAAGGTAGGAAATCAAAATACATTACTGCTTATCCTGTTTTCATTACTACTAGACCCGTATTAATTCAACTGAAAGACAAATGCTACACTCAAGTGTGGGCAGGAGTCAGTCGCTACATTGTACAGATCGAATTTGTTCAGGAAGAATTATTCTGATCCTATTATTTTTACTCATTGAGCCCCTTCTCCTCCTTATCTATGTACTTGGGTTTGCCTTCCATAATGTTTTCTTTCTGTAAAGGATATCTCTTCTTATTCATCATGAGCCAGACATTCACTGTTGCTATTTTCCAGTACCTGTTCATTCATACCCTCCTCTCCCCTTCCTTCCTTCTCCTCCCCTTCTCTGCCCCCTCTTCCCTTCTCTTCTTTTTCCACCTGACTCTTCCCTTGACGACCTTCTCTTTCCTTCCTTTCTCCTTCCTCTCCCCTCCCCTCTTTCCTGTACCCCTTGAAACTAGCAGTACCCATATTCAAGGCAGTTTGACGAAAGTGAATCGTTCTTTAAAATAAAATCAAAAGTCTCAAGCAGAAGGGACAAGAAAGCCCAGAGTCCTCAGCTTTGTCAGCCTCATGGTTCCAAAATGATGCAGCTCTTGTGGCTCTACTCCTGTCAATTGGAAGGGGGAAAAGGCACTATTTATAATTTATAAAGGATTCTGGGGGATGAAGTTCTTCATATTAAAAAAAAAAAAAGCAAGCAAACAAAAACCTAATGATCTGATGAGGAGTTACCAGTATACAATCAGTGCTACACAACAGTATTTAGGACTTCAGGAAGGGCACTGAAGATTCCACTCAACTAATTTCCTTTTGTCCCACAATCCCAGTTTCCTGGGATAAATGTGTATCATGGATAAACCATCCTCACCCATGTTATGAAATACCAATGACATAAAAATGAATAGTTTAACTAGGACACATTTCTTAATTAAATTAAAATTTAGGAACAGATTGCATTTGCTAGGCACAGTTTATATGTTACCCTTACCTAGGCATAGTCTTATTTTTTGTTTCAACCCATCTAAGGGATGGATACACCAGACCTCACCCACTTGGTGACACTTCATTTCTTGACCTGTCATTCAAACTCCCCCTCGTCTTTCCAGAGCCCTGTGGCTGTCTGCCAGCATCAGCATTACATGGACTTTTTCAATTGCCAGAAGCAGGCTTCCGACTTCTCTCCTACGCAGATTAACAGTCATGTCCCACTCATCTCATCCACCACACACCTACCCACACACCCTTTGAGCTTCCACTCAGCTGCTGTTTTTCCTGATTGAGAAAAGTCTAGCACTTGCCTTATTTATAGAGTAGAAGACACTGATACAGCTCACAAGTGTTACATGGAGACTCCCACACTGCTCAGCCAAACACAGGTCCACCTCCCTAGACTATTTTCTGATTTACCATAATGTTCTATGTCCCAAAGGGTTGCAGAGAATTCTTTCAGCTCAGATTGACATTAGCAAACTGACTTCACCAATACTGACTTCATCAAAGCTTTTCTTCCAACACTAAGAGAATCAGGTATTCCCACAGCATGATATTGGCACATGAGGCCACTGAAAAGAACCAAATTAGGTGGCCGAACAGAACAGGGTTTCAGCTTAAACTCACTCCAACATGTTTGAACAGTACTGGTTAAAACCAGCCAGATATATTATGTTCCCACAGTACAAAGGGAACAGGAACAGAGCCCCCATGAAAACAAGAACAAAAAAAGTGAAACAATGAATATTCCCTTTCTTCCTCACCTCCCACTTCTATTTTATTTCAGTCAGGAACAAGTCAGACCTTAATTTCATGGAACGAAAGGGTTAAAAGCATGTGCTCTAAAGTGAGCCAGCATGGGTAAAAGGGCAAAAGTCGGCCATCATGAGCTTCGAGCTGAGAATTCACTCAAACTCTCTGTGACTCTGTTTTGTTATCCATATAGTAGAAATAATGGAACCTCTACCCTCATGGAGTAGACCATTGTGAAAATTAAAAGAGATAATTCATGTAAAGATCTTAGATATTCTGAGTACACACAAAATACCCAGTAAATATTAACTATTACATTTGAAAAAATAAACCAGGAAATGAATAGGGAGATTTGTCTTTTTTCCAAAATGTTACATATCTGATTATTACCTTTATTATTATTTGATAGCCAGAATCACCTGCCTAATGATAATGTTAATTTTATCCATATTAATTTTTTTTAGTTGTTGGTGACCTTTATTTCATTTGCTTATTTATATATGGTGCTGGGAATCGAACGCAGTGCCTCAGATGTGCGAGGCGAGCTCTCTACCACTGAGCTACAACTCCAGCCCCATATTATATTTTTACTAAATCTTGAACTTGAATTTATTTATTTTAGAAAAGAAAAATTTCTCAGAAATCCTAAAATATTTTGAGTCGTACTAAACATGTCTTTAAATATGTCTTTCTGTGTCTCTAGTGTCCTCCATTTGGTGGAACTACTGCATCTAATGGTAGACAGGATAAGAGATGCCTGGAACTAGAGCTTCAGAAATATTAGGTCAGTGCTTTCAAGACTGGTAAGCTTCAAATGGAAATCAGCCCAAGTTCATACTGAATGCCAAGTAAATACTCCATAAGAAAGGAACAGTATTTCTACCTGACCAAAGATCCAAACAGGAGCATTGCAGATTCCAGTCACACAAATGCTGCAGTCTGCAGAGGAGGAGACAATCAGTAGATGGCCACCTCGCTCACAAACCTCCAAGGAAGTTATCCGGTCCTCGTGAGGTTGGAATGATCTTATTAGCATTGGGGGTTGTGTGACTTTGTTCTCACTGGAATTAAGACAGTAGTCCTGAAAAAAACAAATTTCAGAACTTTAAAAATCCAAGTATTAGCTCAAAATGGCATAGCACTTGTTCTAAAGCCTGATACAAAAATGAAAAATGTATATTTGATAATAACCATCTGTGATCCAAATGCAAAAGAGAGTTCATGATAACAGAGGGTAGAAAAATGGCATTAACATTAAAAATAAAACAGCTTCTCACTAACTTGATTGACTTGGGAAGTAGAAAGAAGAGAGGGAAGAGAATGGAAAGAAAATGATGAATAGTAATTTGATAGAGAGGAACTTTACTTTGTATTGTTAATCACATATTACATAATATTATAATGTTATTCAAAAACTGAACATGTAATCAGTGATTAAAAAAAGAAAAACCAAACTGGCTCATGATGGCAATAATATTAGTTGAAGTTCCAGTACTTCTAAATTAGATTTATAATCTCATTCCAAATAAAGTATCACCCAATTATTACATTTAAATGATGCTGCAGTACGTTGCTGACAAAATTGCATTACTAAATTGGGTGTTTGACTTGACTATATATTAACAGCTTTCCAATACTGAGAAAAAGCTGGCTTTCCCAATTACTTGTTTAAAAGAAGTCTCTGCTCAATGTACATGCTTTCTTTAAAATACTCAAAACTGAGTATTTCTTCCTTTAAGAAACAGACAAGACCCAATCCATATGATTGAATATAATTTTATTAAATTTTTGTTTTCTGCAACTAGAGGCAATCAAAAACATTGAAAACAATGGGAAAATAATTTCAATTTACCTCTATATTCCAGATTTTCAAACATCCATCAAGATCTCCTGTGGTAAGGTATCGGTTCAATTTATCAATAGACATAATAATGGATCCGGCTCCTCTGTGGGCCAAAAACTCAGCCAGAAGTTGTTTCTTAAACGTATTCCAGAATCTGACATAACCAGACCCACCACATGATATCAGGTTAGCTCCTCCTTAAAAGAAATGGAAAACCTAATAACGAAACTGGAACTACAAATACCAGAAAATAACTTCCTCAAGTGGCTTTCCCTGTGTCAAGAAAGCATGTGGCATTAGAGAGGTGATAGCACTCAGAACAATTTCCAGTTCCACTTTGATGCTCTAGAATACAGAATGGAAATAAACCTATAATCATGCCACCCTTTTGTGTTAAGTAGTAAATGAGATAAGATACATAAGATATTTCATTATATTTAGTGTCCTTTCCTTTATTTATTACTCTAATGTTATTTTGTTTTTTTAAATATGGAATTAAGTTTTCTTCAAAATAAAATTATAAAATATTAATTTCAACATAATAATAATGTTCTGATTTCACAAAACTTATTTTTCCTAATCACTTATTGGACATATACATGAAAGAAGTAAAAACCCTGGTACACAAAGTTAGAGGCATGTATATGTGATAAAAGTGTAGCTATTAAGTTCTCTGTTTGCAGCAAGCTTAGAATTGTGTTTTTGAGCTTGTTTTTAAATTTTTCATCAAGAATTTATTGTAAGCCCTTATGGAACTCTTTTTTGGTTAATAGACCTAGAAATAACCTTTTCACTTTCCATTTTTATGTGCTTTGTAGAAAGCATTTTACCTAAATTATTCTTCTGTGGCAAAGTTCCTATTATCTGATAAATCTGTAGATGACTTCCAATTTCCTTCACAAATGTACTGGTGATTAACAATCATATCTGTTTAAGATAGAAATAATGGCATGTAGTCACTTCAGTGGAAACAATTTGGGAATACTGATATCATTAATAAGAATTAGTGTTAAGGAAATGAGAGTAATTTTAGGATAATAGTTCATATTGTGAGTATAAGTGGGTTCTAGAAAATAGAAAGTTTTATAATCTGTTCCAAGTCCATTTTAAATATTCCACAATGTTCCTACAACATTGATGATGAAAAGATTTCTATGAGTATCATGCAGTTTTTCCATTTGCAAATTAAATATGGGAAAGAAAAATAGAAAACATGATTTAGATATGCTTAGCTCTTTTTTCAAACATATAACTCATAAGTTTAGATCTCTAATGTCAAGTAAATATACTTATACATATAATTCCTACTATTTAGATGAAAGTTCAAACACATGCATTATTCTCAAAAGCAGATTTTTATTGAGAACAATGCAATCTTCTTTGAAACCATGCTACTACCGCCACTGAAAACAGAGAAAATCAGGCAAATGGGTGTTTCACCAATATAATATCAAATAACTACAGTAAATCATCTGATGGCACCAGTGTTGGCATTCATCTCAGTAGAAATTAAACCAAGATTCTGACTTATTCTGGAAAATATATACAACTATTTAAGATACTCAGATTATGAGAGAGAGAGAGAGAGAACGAACACAGGGAGTTCTCATCCTTGGATCAGCAGTTATTTCAGAATTTGTCATTGCTCCAGCCTCCAAGCCCATCATTATGTTCTCCTTTGACTCTTTTTATGTTTGGGGCATGTGTCTTTAGCTGTGTCTCCTCCCCTGCTAAGGTCTCTCTTCCCTATGGCTGGGACACCAATTTCAATCATTGCCCATAACAAATAGTTTGTCAGAATTTTCCTCACTCTGATCCTGTTATACACAGCACTGGATAAATTAGTCATCACTTCTAGTCTGGCTCCCACTTCTGTACCCATCCTCCTGTGGCCTCCCATGACTCAGGAATGAACTTGTTAGCTACACGGAGTCAAATGCTACAAGACCTAAATAGAAATAGATTGAACATTTTTATTGCTTCCCTTCTCAACCACAGGCAAACTATAAACACATCTTTTACCTGTGGTTGCATTGGTTTTCCTTGCTTCAAGGAAGCAAAGCCTCATAACAGCATTGTTACCCTCGGTGTCAATCTCCAAGGTGTAGGCTGCCAGGGTGGCCTGATCTGCCATGTGGTACGAAGAGGGGCTCTTCTCAGCACTGAGAAGATCTTGAGGCTCTGTATCTGTCGTGAAGACAAAGCCAGGTGTCTTAATGAAGAGAAGCATATGCTGTTCATACTAGTACATATGGAAACAACAGGCCCATGTCAGTCACCGTCTCAAAACAGACATACAGTCAACACCCATCAAGTTTCCTGCTATTCATTTCCTCAACTTGAAGGATTATTTGATTTAATTTTTGTCTTTCATATTCCACATACACCATGTTCTCCCTTGACAAGAATTAATATGGACTTCATACTATAGTCACTGCTAACATCTCAGAGATTTTTGACATGCTCAAGACAAATGTGTTTTTAATAATACGGCATTTCCAGCTTATTAATCATTAATCATAATCTTGTAAATATTGTAATGAACATGAAGTCTAATGGATATTTTTACATATTTAAATGAGCATTTTTAGCAATGCTGTTAGTTAATTACCTTAGAGAGGACATCCTTAATGGTACTTCCAGTATGCACTAATACCATCTCTAGGCTAAAGAAAAACTGAGGAAAATCATCAGCAAATCTATGACTAGTCTGCACATAGTCATGAAAAATATCTACAGAGATATCTTCAAAGTTGCAAAGCAAGAAATCTAGAGATATGTTCTTTGTATCTTTTATAAATTTGGAGTTATTTATTTTTCTATCGTATTTATTTTTCTGTATATTTAATGGTAGCTGCAATTGGTTTGCTATAGGTGTCAGTGCTGTCTTGAAGGTGCATGTAGAGGAAAAAGCAGATACCCACCCTTTCCATGGAAGGCTCAGATGAACACTTATAGTAAGCTCTTTGTACTTGAACAGGTCAGGCCTGTGTGCCTGCAGCTAAGTAATCCTCAACCTCTTAAATTGGTTTTCTTACTCTCCATAAATCACTTCCTCAGCTTTTTCCAAACAACTGCATCTGATGACCAGTGCTTTCCTAAGTTGAATTCATTCTCTGTGAGCTTATCCAATTGAGACAACAGAACCTGGCCCGACCATGAGGAATGACATATTCATTGCCCGAATAAATTAGTCTAAGGAAATACCTTTAGTATCTAAGGAAATTCAAATAAAATGTGAAAGGCAATTGTCAAGGTATTTTGCTTAAGTCTAAAATATTCATGTGCTCTGCTAAATTCCCATAAAGTACAACATAGTTCTGTCTAATGCTCCTCACAGATTTCTAAAGCAAGGAATAATTTAAGATTTCCAGGTGGTATAATATTTAATAGAAGCTCCAGATTGAGCCTGAACAGCCAATCAAGTGAACACAGTTCCCATTTTCCTACCAAGGGGTACCCAAGGTTCACTCAAAGGCAATTTGGCAAGGTTTATTGGCAAAAACTGAACTAGATAAAAATGAGAGGCCTGCTCCCTGCTGTCAGTAATACAGAAATGCTGATGTAGCATAAAGAGAAGAAACAACGTGCCGAGGAGAATTTGCTAAGCCAAGTAAATCTCAAGGTTCTTTTTTAGTCACTTTGACAAGACAACATTATCCTAATCCTTTGTGCTTATAGCTGATCATCTATAATTCAGCAGTAAGCTGCATTAGATACAGGCATAAACAACCAGCCCTACCATGGTCTGACTCAGTCACATTTTAGTTTCAAATTTGCACTCACCTGATTTTGATTTTAGCAACCTCTGGTAATCAGGGTGAAGTACATAGTGAGCATTTTCTGTGCTATTGTTCCACAGAACAATTTCTCCATCATAACTCCCTACATGAGCCATGATAAAGAATATAAGTTGCCAAAAATTTAGATAGAAAATACACGCAATAGTAATTTGAATACATTATCAATGCATCATACATATAATCTGGCATATAGCAGGCATTCTCTCTATATTTTTGGAGACATGAATATAAATAACTGGTATTTTTTACTAACTTTAGACTTACATTCCTCACAGAGTAATCTATGTAGTAGGTGTATAAAAATAACATTTACCTTCTTTTACTTTAGAGTAATAAAATGTTTAGAATAAAGGCTTTGCACTTAAACAATTTAAGTTTCCATCCGAGTTCTGCCACTTATTAGTTGTGTAACTTTGCACATGATATTTAACTCTACTTGATGCCACAATTTCCTCATCTACAAAACTGGGTTAATAATTGTATTTCTCTTACCAGGTTGTTGTGAAGAATGAAAAGTATTTAGAATAGTGCTGAGCACACTGTAAGAACCGAAAAGTGTTAATTATCATTTTACTCTTTTTATTATTAAAAACAAGCAAACCAAGTCCTCCTAGATTTCTGTTCCCCACGCTCTTGGTGCGCACGCACATGTGTGTGTTCTTTCCTTGCATTAAACACTGCAATCTGAAAACCTAAAATTCTCCCTGCAGAAAGTACTCACTATTTCTCTTCCCAGGGAACAGAGAAAAACTCAAGAGTGAGGCTAAGTTGACTAAAGCCTATCTTGTGGAGAAAAACTGCAGCAAGGCCCACATCACCACGTTCAATGGCTCCAGGAGGACTAACAGAGTCTTTGGCAGAGTGTTAATGGCAAGTGTAGGGTTGAGTTTGAGTGGAACCTACAGATGGTGACTTCCTTGAGATCTGGGAAGAGTCGAGAGAAATGCACACAAAATTCTGTACTGTTCTGGAAGCCGGTCATGGTAGCACACACCTGTAATCCCAGCAGCTCAGGAAGCTGAGGCAGGAGGATTTAGAGTTCAAAGCCACCCTCAGCAAAGGTGAGGCACTAAGCAACTCAGTAAAATCCTGTTTCTAAATAAAATACAAAATAGGGCTGGGCATGTGGCTCAGCAGTCAAGTGTCCATGAGTTCAATCCCTGGTTGTCACCCTGCCCCCCCCCAAAAAAAAATATTTCTATACTATTCTGGAAAGGGCAGCCTGTATAACTCAGAAATTGGCTAAACAGATGAATTTCAGATATCCACAGCTTATCCATGTCTCTTCATGATGTTTAAATTTTCTGTTTGTGAAGTGCTTGACCAAATATTTGCACATAGAACTAACAGAAGGGGAATGATTATCTATCCACCAATACAATGGTATTTTATGACACTATAACAACTGCACAACTTTCGAGTTCACTGTCTCCATCACAATTCAGGATGTGATCCTCCCCGAAGGTAAGGATTTTCAGTAGCTGTAAAGTGGATTCAACTATAGAGTTAGCCCTACCAGAGGACAATCAGGTAAGTCCTAAAAATATTAATGGAACCTTAAATGTGGATCAGTAAACCTCATAGAGTGACACTTTAGCTCTTATCCTGCATGTTTTCATTCCTCTTACCTGATGACATCTTGGATTCCATAAAAAAAAAAAAATTAAGCTGTCAAAATACAGACATAAAAATTTCAATGTATCATCTGTTTCTATAATTGCTTTTATAACAGTTTTCAAACCCTTTAATATATTACATCATCAAAGTATGCCAATGGGATGGTATTAAGAGCTTAGATTTGTACATTTTGTGAGCTGAATTACATCAAGGGGTTAAAATGTTCCCGTTGTGAAACATCTGAGTACCACCAAGGTGTGATTTGTACTCAACCATTATAATGCTACTCTTGGAAAATGGACAATAAAAATTAAAGCTAATAATCATCGATGTGCTTCTTATATGCCAAGCACAATGATAAACCCTGACACAAGTCATTTGTAGTTTAAAACTATAGTATAAATATATAATTATTAGCCAGAGGAAACTATAATTTAAAGTATGAGTAACTCTCACAGTATCTTGCTGTGGCAAGTGGCAGAGCCGGGATGAGAAGCTGAAGAGCCCACCATAGGAGCTGACACCTATCACCATTAATATATTGCCCTAGAAATAAGGACTGAAAGGTGATTTAAAGGCAAGCACAGCTTCTTCGGGAAATCTATTCATTTTGCACTTGAGAAAAGTTTTTTTTGTTAAAGTGAACCAGAACAAACCGAACTGCCTGCAGCCAGTTGTGAAGGTTCCGTTTACCTGTAGCAAGAGTTTGTGGAGGTAAAAAGGCAGCACACAGGATGTCATCTTGATGCTGTATTCCACCTTTCCATTCTTCAGGCTGGATGAAAAATCGATTGAAGTTTTGGGGTCGAAACACAGTGATAGCTCTAGTAAAAAGGATATAGAATTTATCTGTGAATCTGAAATTGATACAGGTACTGAGTAGCCATTATCCACTTGAGTGGTGTGATTTGAGAAGCCTAAAATACTATGTTGGGGTTGGTGATATAGTTCAGTGGCAGAACACTTGCCTCGCACAACAAATGGCCCTGAATTTAATTCTCAGAACCAAAAATATGTGAATGAATAAAAGTAAATCAGTAAATGATTACACTGACCCAAATTTTATCACCAATTGTCATCTACAACATTTAGCTTTCCCCTTGTTATGGTTTAGATCTGAAATGTTCCCCAAAGTCATATGTGTTGAAGACATGGTCCCCAATGCAGCAATATTCAGAGATGAGATTTTTAGAAAGTGACTGGGTCAGGAAGGCTGTGGGTTAATCCATTTAGTGGATTAATAATTTGAATGGACTACTGGTAGGTAGTGGAAACTATAAGCAATGAGGAAATAGATTAGTGGGACCATGCCATTGTGGACTATATCTTATCCCTAGTCCCTCTCCCTCTCCCTCTTCCTCTCCTTCTCCCTCTCCCTCTCCCTCTCCCTCTCTTTCACTTTCTCTTTCCCCCCAATCCCTTCTTGGCTTTCATAAACTGAACAGCTTCCCTCCACCATTCCCTCCCCCTGCCTCATCTCAGGCCCAAAGCAATGGAACCAGCCAACAAAGACTGAAACTTCTCAAAACATAAGTCAAAATAAATCTATCCTAGGGCTGGGGTTGTGCCTCAGTGGTAGCGTGCTCACCTAGCACACGTGAGGCACTAGGTTCGATCCTCAGCACCACATTAGAAAAAAAAAAAATGAAATAAAGATCGTGTGTCCACCTACAACTAAAAAAAAAAAAGAATAAATAAATAAATCTATCCTACTTTGAGCTGTTTTTCTCTGGTATTTGTCACAGCAACAACAAAATTAAAATGACTAACAAATAACTTTCTTCTGGATTCTCTCACTGAATTATCTGGTAAATCATGAATATTTAACATCTGGGAATTAATTATTCGTTTATAACCATTAATGCCAAACATATCCATTTATTGGATTAATTATTCATTTCCAAAACCCTAAAACACAGTTTCCCCATACAAGTATAATGAAACTAGTGAAAGTTTTATAGTAATAATAATAAAAAGTAGGATAGATCTATGAATACTCTTAGGTAGTTTAAGCAAAATCAATAAAGTTTCTCTCCTCAAAGCATCTCAGGACATTTAACATATTCACATTTTCTACGGTATTTCCCATACTTAGGTGGTTTCATATCTATTCTCTTGGAGTATACTCCATCTTAAAGTGGAACTCATTTGGAAAATACCATTCCAAAGAAATGGGATATAGGACAGATACATTTTGAATAGAAAGAATAGTAAGCATCTTGGAGCACTGCTAACAAATTTCAGAACAGACTAGAATGGGTAGAGAATGAAATGCCTGGTTCCTAGTTGGGAAGAAAATATTGTTGATATTAAATTGTAGGGCCATCAGTACCACCTTGTTTCTACTGGGTCTGAGCTCTGTTTGCCAGCTCATGCTAAGCCTCTTCTTCCTTCTAGAGCCACCCATTTCTCAAATGAACATTGGAAACCCTAAGATTGGTGTCTTCACTATCATCCTCTCTACACCTTTTTGAATTGTGCTTTTCTTCCCACCACTCTGAGGTCTCCTGATTGCTCTAACAGTTACCTTCTCGGCCTTGGATGGAGATAACTTTCTCCCTCTCCTTGGAACTCCTCTGTTTTCAGTACTTCTTGCTTCTCTTCCTGTCTCTTTATCTTCCATTCCTTAGTCTCTGCTACCCTATCCCTTCTTTATCTAGCCCCTTTAATATGGTTATTCTTCAATGCCTTTCTTCCACTCTTCTCTATCTGTTCAAACTGGCTTAATCAGAGATCCTCTGTACAACCATGGTTCCAGGCTCACTTCTGTATGAATGCTCTTAAGCTGATTTCCATTCATAACTTCTGCCAGGTGTTGAATAATATCCATTTGCCAGTTTACAGTTCCATACAATGCTTCCATCAGCAAACGATATTACAAAAACATCAAAAAACAAACTTTGCCATCTTCCCTCCCCATCAGCCCTCCATCCTGATTCCCAAATAAACCAGTATTATAGCCTCCTGTGTGTAGTTCTCTCCCCAGTCAAATCAAATACTTACATTTTGCCTCTGACATATGTTACATAGCTATTCCTTCCGTTTTTAAAATTTTTAAACTGCCAGGGACAGCTTTCTAGGCCAGTGCACAGTACTTCATGGTTGAACGATTACAACAGCCTCCTACCGGTTTCACTGCTTCCAGTTCGCCCTCCTCTAGTATATTCTTCATCCTGCTACTAGATTACTCATTTAGTTCTGGGGCTCTCAAGGTGCATTCATTCTATAAACATGTCTTGCTCCTGTGTTAAATTTCCGGTTAATGGTCTTACGGGTTGAGAGCTATGTGTTAGTCTGCTTTTCGTCTCTGTGACCAAAATATCTGACAAGAACAACTTAGAGGAAGAAGAGTTTATTTTGCTCACAGTTTCAGAGGTTCAGGCCATGGACAGCAGACTTCAATAGCCCTGGGCCTGAGGCAAGACAGAACATCATAGCAGAAGGGCATGGAAGAGGAAATGCCCTTGCTCAGCTCAGAGCAGCCAGGGAACAGAGAGAGAAATTAAGGCACCAGAGACAAAATATAAACTTCAAAGGCATCAACCCAGGGACCTACTGCCCCCAGCCACATCCTACCTGCCTACAGTTACCACCCAGTATAGCAGTCCTTTGAAATGGATTAATCCATTAGCAAATGGATTAATCCACTGATTAGGTTATAGCTCTCATAATTATTTCACCTTTAAACATTCCTGCATTCTCATGCATGACCTTTCAGGGAACACCTCATATCCAAACCATAATAAGCTGTGAGCATAAACTTAACTAAAATGCAATGTGAAAGGTGGTAAGTAGTAAGGAAATACTAATCAAATGATTTGAGATTCCTGAGTACAAGTCACAAAGGGCCTAGTTAAGGCCTGATATTTAAAATGGGCCATAAAAGATGTGTAGGACTTTAAAGAGGAAAGCAGTCTAGGTAGAGGAAATATGATAAAGATGAGGCTAATTGCCTTGTTTAAGAATATTTACTAGTTTTTCATTTCCTACATGACAAAATTCAAACGTGGACCTGTTTTTCAAGATCCAATAATATATAGGTCCTCTCTACTTCTTTAGAATTATCTATCAGTTCTTCTATTCTTCCTTTTCAACATTATATGTGAATATCCAACTAACTACTTCGCAGTGACCCTAGAAGCCATAGGGTAAATATGGCATAATTGTGTCTTATACAGTGTTGTAGAAAATATTGTTTCCATTTTTTAAAAAGATAGATTAAATCATGCAATAAAATCCAAAGTTTGTCTACATTTTTAAGACAGAAGTCAAATTCAAATCAATTTCTTTCTTTCAAGAGATGTTTTGAACTGTTGGGGGTATTTAGGGGCTAAGTTTCTGCAGTACAGTTTCTTGTCCAACCCAAACCATATTTTTTAATTAATTTTTTTTTAGTTGTAGATAGACACAATATCTTTATTTTATTCATTTATTTTTATGTGGTGCTGAGGATCAAACCCAGTGCCTCACACTTGCAAGGCAAATGCTCTACCACTGGGCTACAACCCCAGCCCCCCAAACCATATTATTGTTCTCTAAGCACCCTTTATGTTTCTGGTACTGTGTTTTTACTCATGGTATACTCTTCTATCCCCCTGTGGATTTTCATCCACATAGATCCCACATCTACCCATCCACACACTATTCTCTAAGTCCTATCTTTCTCTAGTATTCTTCTGTAATAACTAAGATTTAAAGAAAAAGTTCTTTCTTCTGACCTCTTACATCATTCACATTTCACTCACAATATTTACTCTTACATTATTTCAACTAGATGATAGATTGTAAGTTCTTAGAAATTGGGATTTTGTTTTATTCTCTAAACCACAGTAGCCAAGATAGTGATTCACATATGTGGAGTGTTCAATAAATATCTGACAAAGGAGAAAGGAAAAATTATCTGCTTAAATGTCATATCCTCAGGTAATACTTTCCTGACTACCCTATCTCAAGACTCTCCCTTGGGTCTCTCAGCCTGTATCAATATAAAAAATATTTTCTTTTTTAAAATTAATTAACAATTTTAATATTAATATTACTTGAATAATATTGTTAAGATTTAATCAGATATTATAGCTAAGATAATTTTAAGTAAAATTATACTTTAATAGGGTATCCTAGAATAGCTGCTGGTAAGTTTGGCTGAGAAGAGTTTCCTTTGAGGATGGAGAGTGTGGGGTGAGAATGAGACGAAAGATTTCAATCCTACACCTTTATCTCTAGGCCAGAAATCAGAGTCAAATGTCTTTTTACCAAGAGAGTCATATTAAAGATCTATACTAACTATATTCAGGAAACACCCCCAAAGGAACAAAACGCATTTCATGTGATGGTGTAAAAAGTAGCCCTTCTGGTATTTGACTTTATGTGTCAAGATACTGAAAAACTAATTACCTGACACCTCTCCCTTAAAGCCTAACCTGAAACTTTGATTTGAAATGACAGTTGTCCTGAAAATACCTTAAGAATCCACACTGTGGTTCTCATTTTTTCGATTTCTAAGAATTTTTTTTTTTAAATTTGTACTTTTGCCAAGAGTAAAATTAAAGTGCAGAATGAGCCAATTTTTAGGCCACTTTCAGAGTCTGAGAGTCTTGTTCCCTTTGGTATGAGGAGTTTACCAGCTCCCTCACACACCTCACATCTGAAATCCTGAGAGCATTCCTATAGAGCCATTTCATCATCTTGTGAATAGGAATGCATAATCTAATTCAGAATTCTGATATGATGGACAATTCTGTGAGAACAAAATTAGTTTTCCTGTCAAGTGCAAAGAAGAAGAAGAAATGATTACAACAAACAAACAAACTTTTTTCTAGGATGAAAAGTTAAGAAAATAACTTTTTTTTTTTGGTGTGTGTGTGAGTGCTTGGGATTGAACCCGGAGCCTTGAGCATGCTAAACACCCACTCTACCACCGAGCTATACTCCTAGCCCTGAAAATAATGTTTAGACTGAATCCTAACCATGTAGTAATTAAGAGTTCACAAGAATGCAATCAATTATTTATTTCTTTGGAGGTTAATTGTTCATGTGTTATTAGTACAATTATCATAAGTCTTGTTAATAGCTATCTTTTGATGCATAGCTTTTTAGGCTTAAAGAATATTTCAAAGGACAGAGAATAAATTCCTCATGAATCAATTCATCTGGATTCCTTTCCATTTTCTTCTTCCTAAAATGTGTGGAATCAAATTTTGGACACTGGAATAATCACAAAATTTGATTTAAGGATTATTTGTGAATTTCTCTCTCCTTAGCTCCAGCATGGCTAATGTAGAATAAGTTACAACTTTGGAACTTTCCATTCTGATTCTTAGCCTAATAATAGAAATTAATTGAGTCATATGGGATTATAGTTTCTTAGTAAGGCAATTATTAAGAATTTAATATCTTGTAATGAATAAGTTAAATTTTGTTCCTAGGTAACTTCAAATCTTTAATGTCATTTACCTTAGAAAACACTTTTAAAATCAAATTAAACCTGTAATGAACTACTTTAATCCCTGACATCATATATGAAAACTGCATACGCAGTCTGATTATTGTCAAGACAGAGGCTTGATAAATAGCTATATCAATACCTATTTTCTGAGCACTTATTATTTACAGAACTCTAAGAAGGATGTTATTGTCAATAATATTTTCAGAATAATTTTAAATTTTAAGTTACATGAGAAATTCTCTTTTTAGTGTTTTCATATATCTAAATTTTTAAGGAGTTTAAGATATTTATGAGCAAAGATTTCTCTCACAAATATATGATATTTATTTAACATGAAGAGTATAGTAATTATCTTGAATTAATCATTTAACGATGTATGCAAATATCAAAACATCAACCTTGTTGCCATAGATATATATCATTTTCAATTATAACTTGGAGAGGCTGGGGAGAAAACATGGAGATTTTTCCTTTACACAAAGGAGATAAATAAAGAAGGAAAACTAAGTATATCTTTTAATGAGTTGTTAGTATTAAATCACTGAATTTTAGAGCAGGTTAAATCTTTTAAAAATCAAAATATTTATTTGATTTTACTATAGGTATACATATTACATGTCTACTTTAAACAAATGCAAAGATAATTGATCATCTTTTCATTTAATGTTAACAACATAAATGTGGCCAAGGATTCAAGGAGATATCTTTAATTGACCCTATATCAATTTACAACTTTTTCTCTAAGTATTTTTGCTTTAAAAATAGAAAATATATTTTTAGAAGTTCTGAATTTTGAGATTTTTTTGGACATATAAATTCTGATGACTGTATTTCTAAATAAACAACATGGGCTCTCTAATTCATTTTTTCTTAGTACTATTTTACAATGACATTTAACATATCCTGCCTTGTACATGTTGACTCTCCAGAAAGTGATGCTCTTGACAGCAGGAATCATGATTTTTCATATTCTGTATACTATAGTTCCTAACTCAATGTCTTCCACCAGGATGAAGTTTTTAAAATATCTATTGGGGAAAAAATATACTAAGTGAAACATCTGAGATCTTGCTAAGCTGATAAATAACATTTTTTGTGTTTTTTCATATGCACAAAACCAATTGATAACCTTTGCTTGAAAAAAAACCAAACTACTCAATCATTTGAGTTTTTTTTAATCAT
Organism: Marmota flaviventris; assembly: GCF_047511675.1. Classification (NCBI taxonomy): domain Eukaryota; kingdom Metazoa; phylum Chordata; class Mammalia; order Rodentia; family Sciuridae; genus Marmota; species Marmota flaviventris. The sequence goes on along the minus strand of NC_092505.1, from coordinate 98,859,851 downwards.
GTATAATTTATAATTCACCAATAAAAAACAAAATTATGTATCTAATAATATTTTTCCCTAAGTTAAATAGACACATAGAGGATATATTTTTATCTTGGAAGTTAAAGGGAATATCCTGGTGGTGAAGGTATCTTAACAAGCCTTGAAAGAGGAATAAATGTCAGCCACATGAAAAAAAAAAAATGGAAGAGGAATTTCTTGATAAGGAGAAGAGATAAAGGCAGAGGGATGTGAAATGCGATACTTTGTATGGGAACAACCCTACCCAGGTTTTTATCTGATGAAGTTTAGAATAGACACAAGGATGTGTAAAAATGGAACTAGAGAATAAAGAATAAGTCCAGGCCAGACAGAGGTTAGATTTATTTTGTAGACATTCTGAAAAGTTTTAAACAAGGGAGTAACATAGATAGAATTCATTGTAAAAGAAATCATTGTTGCCTAAGTGTACCGAATCTACTTAAGGAGTGAGAAGTAGACATCACTGGAGGAAAGGACAAATTATAAAGCTGTACAAGCCATCCAAGTAAGAAATGATGCTTTGAGTGGTACAGCTGTGGTACTTACGGGAGCAGTTAAAGAAACATTTAGTAGGTAAGATAGGTAAGACTTGGGGTTGCAGCTGTGGCTCAGAGGTAGTACACTTGCTTAGCATGTATGAGGCACTGGGTTGGATTCTCAGCACCGCATACAAATAAATAAAATAAACATCTATCAACAACTAAAAAAAATATTTAAAAAAAATAGGCAAGACTTAGTGACTACTATTTATGAGGTTAAGTTGAAAGGGAGAATAAGGCACAAGTCCAGATCCCTTTTCATTAACTGAAGCTCCAAATCTAAGACAAAAAAAGACACTTTAGATCATGTTGGATTTGAAGAAACAGTCAGACACATCCAGCAAGCAAATAAAAAAGGGAGCTTAGAGAAATAAGAGCTGAAGACAGATATTCAAGGTATCTATAGAATATCACCTACCTTCTAAGATAAAGATGAGGATTAAATTAGATAATGTGTATAAAGTGCTTACTGCTTCACGGCACTAAAAATAAATTAAATGGTATCTTTAGGTTCCTCGCTCAATGAATGTAATTTCTTTTCCATCCTGGGCAAAATTATCAAACCAATCTCTGTATTTAGATAGAACCTAAAGTTAAAGCTACAGCTTAACCTAACAGGCTCTCCCTGGGCTTTACAGAAAGCTTAATAAGCTGACTGTCAATCTTCTAGTCATTTCTTCGCTAATCACTGTTAAGGAGCTGGCTTAATAGTCCATATTTCCCCAACTATAACCAAACAGTGTTTGCCCTCTTGCTTCTTTTGTTAAGAGCCTCCTGGTAAAAAGGATCCTGTCTTAGATCCTACAAAATCCATTCTAACATAACACCTCTGACTCAGGAAATATAAATTTTTGAGTCTACCAATATAAAAGTGAAATAATAAGAGTGATAATGTATTGATTCAATTTTTAATTCCAACAAAGGGATCCAAAAGTTGACAACCTTAAGGAGGATGGAAAAGTTGGAAGACCATGAAGGAGTGACAAGTCTTTTTTTACTCTCCTCCCCCTTCTTCCCAAATCTCCTCCCTAAGACCATAGTGGTGACCCACCAACATGGATCAGAATACCAGATTTTTCTTTAAACCGCCCTCGTTAACCTCATATAATCTTTTAAATCTTCCCTTGTAAGGAATTTTTTAAAGCTATTTGATGCTAATTTCTAACTATGGCTAGCAACAAAAATAAAGAAAATGATCTCTCAATGTATCAAAAAAAAATTCATTGTAACAAGGAAATTGCATGGTATATAAATTAAATAAAATAAAAACACTTTAAAAGAACAAAAAAAATTAAATAGCATCTCTTAGTTTTGATTTACACTGATTAGGTTTTTAAATGTCCTTTTGTTATGTTCAAAATTTAAATTGGGTCAGCTTGATACCACCAAATATCCTGCTGTGGTGTTAGAGAATTAAACTTATTCATTGCCTCGGCCTAATTAGAGAGGTCTTTAGGCCATAGAGTGTTGGAGTGGTTGATAATGGATCATGGTTGCTCCCAGGGATGTGTAAAAGCCTGTCCTTCAAAGGTAAGGATTATTAAACTAGTTCTTAATATCAAGTAGAATAATCTGTACTATACTTTCTTTTCTTATTATCAAAATACCCTGAAAATGAAGCAGTGTGAGACTATGTTTGCTACTCAAGTGTTTGCTCATTTGCCCTAGAAAAAAATATACACTGCTGGTTTTCTAGGTATAAAATCTGACTTACTCCTAGATTCAGACCATTAACAACATAATTCTACAATGAATAACATTGGGCAAAATGCCTGTTAGAGCAATATTTTGTGAACTATTGAATTTATGGACAATATCTTTTCAAAACATATCACACTTTAATTTTCCTAGTGCTTATACAATGCCATAGAAAAAGGCCTGTTTATGATCCTTTTGTTCTCTCAGGAAAAAAAAGGAAATAAAAGTAATTTTCCTTGTAATGAAATGGAAGACATATTCCACAAGAAGAGTAAGTGGGCCATGCAAGGCCCTGTTCTGCAGTGATATGAACCAGGCCAACACAGAAGTCTCTGGGCTAAGTCTGTCCTGCCCTGCAACTCAACATAGGTAACTAGAGAGGGAAGAAGGAGTGCCCTTTATAGTTAGAATAATGTAACCCATACATTATATATTGACTTTAGCAATGTATGACTATGTGACAACAAATCTCACCATTATGTATAATTTTTTAAATTTTTTTAGTTGTAGATGGACACAATACCTTTATTTTATTTATTACTTTTTTATATGGTGCTGAGGATTGAATCCAGTGCCTCACACATGATAGGCAAGCGCTCTACCACTGAGCTGCCACCCCAGCCCCATTATGTGTAATTATAATGCACCAATGAAAACTATGGAAAAAAAGAATTTATTAATGTTAAAATTTGGAAAACTTTTGGAGCTCAGGAATCACTATTACATTCATATCTGGAATTTTTAAAGAAAAAGTCAAAATCCTGAAGCCAGAAGTAAGCCCTGTAACACTTATCATTACTACTCAACCTATGTGAACTTAGTATATTTTATTTACCAAATGCTCAGTCAATTCCAAAGAATTTCAATCACCTGGATCCACATCAATGACTTAAAATTAGCCAAGATTTCTATGTTGTTCTCCTTTTAGATTTTGATTAAAATATAAACATTCCCATCCTACCTTCCTACAGAGCTGCACGAAGCATACCATACCTTTCCCAGCCTGTTATCAGTATTGTCTTCTTAAGAACCAGGATCTGTGAAATATCCACAGCTCCATCTTTCCCAACATTTAGAGTGTGGTGACAATAGCCATTGAAGTCCCATACCTTCAAAGAAAAATCAAAAACCACCTTTGAGGCAGGAAATTAAATTATCTTCAATAACTAAAACAACACAGTATAATAGAATTATTTTAAATCTTCATATTCACATTCTGAGCTAGAGTTGTAAGGCTATGTAATAATTAAATAAAATCCTCTAATTTGATTTAACCATTGTGTTTATCACTTTATGACCTTGTGAAATATATGTGTGTATGTGTATACATATTTATTTGTGAAATATAATGTCTATGTAATATATACTATCTCATATATGCTATATCATATTATATATTCACTCACTCTGGCCTTCCCAGACCTTCCTCCCTAAGACTGTATAAAGTGATGACCTATCAACACAGATCACAATATAAGATATATAGTCTTCTATCCCTTCTTTGGTTAAAAACATAAAGTAAAATAAAATAAAAAAACTTTGAGATCTCAGAGTGACAGGAGTGTCTGTAGCATGCTAACAAAATGACCAGCAATTGGGTTCCCTGCATAGCATTTGGAAGCTGACCACAAGAAAGACAAAAACATTAGAGGGTATGGACTTTGAGCCCCAAATACTTCTTAGGGAGAGGGACTGGAAACTCAGTAGATCACTAGTGACCTGTAATGTAACTGATCATGCCCACATAACAAAAAATCCAAGGGCAGGGATCAGGGAGCTTCTATTGCAGGTAGCTGAGCATGCAGATGTGCCCAGAGCACCACACACCCAGAGGTGGGTATCATGGATCCTCCATACCCCTTCCTGTATCCCTAGCCTTTTACATCTTTTTTTAATCCAGCTTTTCATCTATATTAGGTTAATAAAATAAAGTGTTTCCCTGGGTTCTGTACTAGCAGTTAAGCAAGAGAGCAAGTTGACAGTATGTCTCAAAATTAAAATGCATATACGCTTTAATTAAAAATTTTAACTTCTAAGAAATCATCCCACAGATACAGTAATTTGTGTGGGATGACATATTTTCAAACCTGTCTTGCAGCATTGTTTACAAAATCTAAAAATTTGAATCAACCTAATTGCTCATTAGTGACTAAATGATCAGAATATGAAATATCTATGTACTGGCATACATTGTAACCATTAAGAAGGATGATTGAGGTTGGGGGTATAGCTCAGTGGTAGAGCTCATGTGCAAGGCCCATCCCCAGCATCAAAAAAGGAAGGAAGGAAGAAAAGAAGGATAAAAAGGAATTGTTTCCTTGCTTCTAGACTCTTCCAAAACTCAGTCAGTTATGGTGCCTTGCGTAAGTTGCTTTATATCTTGGAGCTCTAGTTTCTTCATCTGTGAAATTGGGATAATAACAATGATTTCTAATATATTGGTGATTACATTACTAAATTCACATTAACCTCTAAGATGTCAATAACAATAACAATTAAGCTGTGTGTGTGTGCTTATGAAATGCTTGCAACCATGCCTCATTCATAGTAAGCATACAGTGAAAATCAGTTAACATTATTATTCTACACATTTATATTAACAAGTGTCCAAGACAGAAAAATGCAAAATGCAGAACAGTGTGCATTGTAGGTTATCATTAAGAAACAAACAGTGCTCATAGGCTAGAAAAATGCACAAGAAACCAATAACAGTGGTAGCCTCAGGAAAGGAGCTGGGAATAGGAAGGAAAAAAAAGACTTTCTTTCCACTACACATCTCTTCTATATTTCAAAAAAAATATTGTACATACATTTAATTACTTAACATATTAATTAACTTAAAAACAGTTCCTTCAAAACTATGATATATAGGACATTAATTTTATATCTTTGATTACATAGGTACTGAGTTTATATTCTAAATTAAAAATGGGATTGGAAAATGTCATTGACTCTTGTTTCTTCATAGAATTCGGCCAGACCAGCTTAACCCTGATTTTTATGACCCGTGCAGAGATAGCCAGATTTAAGAACTCTGTTTTGCTATGGTGATAAAGATAAATGCACCTTCAAAAGCAGTGATTATATTACTAAATTCACATTAATCTCTAAGATGTCAAGGCTTCTGCAGAGAATTGAGAGGCATACCTACTCTTTACCCATGTTATTTTCTTTTTCTCTAAACATGACTAAAATAATTCACACAAGTAAATATTGCAAAGATCTGTATGTCCCAGGTCCTACTAATTATCTGGGATAATTTTATCTGCATCTACAAGTTCTGCCTTACCCTAGACAATAGTCAGTTACTTTCCAAGATAAGGGTATATGGGACCTAATCTACTTGCATCCTTATTGAGTTCAATCTCATACCACAGGACTGAAAATGAGAAATTGCTAAGACCATTTTGCCTACACCACAATCTAACACTCCAGTTCCATTTATTTCTGTTTTATTTCACCTAAATTATTGGGATTGGGATTGTTTGGTACCATTGTACATCTTACCATCTCCTGCAATCTTACTGTCTTTCCTTAAACCCAAGTTCCCAGTTCTTGCTTATTCCTTTATCCTTTCCAGAACCAAGTTCTGCTGATTTTCTAGAGATTCTCCCCCTGAAGCCACCATAGTAATGGTTGCCAGCCTGGAATCCCCATTATTTCTGGGATATTCTAACTACATATCCAACAGGCTCTAGTGACCCTGCCCAACAGCTTATCTGAATGTGTCACACACCTATCATGGCATCCCTTTCATAGACTGCCATGGGAGGTGGTCTACAATCTTTCTGACCCCTAGTTATTATGGTTTGAGGACCATTCAGTATTTATTCAAGAAACTGCCTTCTGTTTCCTCTAAGTGTGACAAGCCATTTCCACTCACACCAGCATGATTCTCTGTGCTGAAGAAAGCAGAGAAGAGTCACTGATGGGCATGATTTAACATACCAAGCATCTAGCTTTGCACAAAAATAAGATCATTTTGCAAAGTAAAATATCACCTTCCTCCCAAAATAAATGAATAGCAGTTACAAATAAGAAAATTGTAAGCAATAAAATAGTGTCAGTTTAGGATGGATACTAAATGAGATGATGATTTTTTTTTTCTACTATCCTTTTCTACTCTCCCTTTTTTTATAAAACAAAAATGTAAATTATTAAGTAGAATCACTTTATATACTTATTTTCTGAAAAAATCTGCATCTGTGCCATTTTTTAAAGTTTACTTAAGTTGCCCTAATTTCTTATTTTATAAACTTAGGAAAAAGAAGCCTAGAGACATTAGCTGAAGCATGTGAAAATTATTCAGGTCTCTTATTCCCCAAAGTAGTCCCTTATCCAGTACACTGAAAAAGGCTTTTTGAAATAAGCAAGCCAAGTTGTGTCTTTATTCTAAATAATTTATTCAGAAAAGTCATTTATTCATTTTTCCACAGAGGTTTATTTTCCTAGCAGCTTTTCTGTGAGATAGTTTTAAGTTATTTAGCTCTCATCTTGTCCCATGGTTCTTCTTGCAGGGCCAAAAAGGCAAAAACGAGTGAATTTGTAGCTGCATCTCCTCTCACAGAATTTTAGCCTTCTCATATCTGGATAGAAAAAGCATCCTTGGGTTCGCACCTTTACAGTACCATCTGTGCTGCCAGTCAAAAGCCGTGTCTCATTTGCATCGAGGGCCATAGTGCTGATTTCTTCATTGCCATGGCAACCAGTAAACTGTTTGATTTTCTGCCCAGTGTCTATCATCCAGAAGGAAACAGTAGATCCCGCATCAGAGCTGATTACCTAAGAGAAAATAACATTGTATGGGCATTAAATATAGACCCAGGGCCAACCATATTTTATCTCAATAAAAAATATCTAGCCAATGCATTTCCACTACCAAGATCCCCCAACAGTTAGAGACATTTTTGTAATGCATTTTCTTTCTTTATGTTAAGCTGATAGCATTTCAATTTCTAAGCCACTACTGAGGTAATGAAGTCATGATCCTTTTTATCGGAGAAGATAGGAATCTGCTTCCTTTACCCACGACTCAGTGTAGTGTCTAGAGGCCATCCAGAAATCAAACCCTACCACAAATAAACTTATAAATCTTTTACATTTAGATAAGAAAGCTGATTTTACCAGTTATGGTGCACTGACACTATTTACTACGTGAAAGGAAACATTTTATTATGTATCAGCTTCCATTTAGCATTCTGAATAGTACTTCCAGCTATTCTGGGAAAAAGTTAATTTCAACAAATTACAAGAGCTATTGCTTTTTATGCCACGAGTCCCTTGATTTTTTTTTCTCAAGGCAGTATATATACATATATTTACGGCTAAACACAATTATTGTTGTTTACTAAAAATAAACATCACAAGTTAAATATAAATCTGCATATATATTTCAAAAGGAGTGCAAAACAGGATTATATACAGTAGTCCAAAATAAGACATTTTATAGTAGCAAGTAGACGGCTAATTTCAGGTCTAAGTATTTAGGCACCTTTTTAAGTAGATTTATTGGTTAAAACCTCCTAGCTAATATAGCTTTCGAAACCCAAATAATAAAAAGAAAAAATGACAAACACATAAATGTGTAGGTACGAAGTTGTCTAAAGCAATAGCTAGACTTAGAGAAAACAAAATTTTTTTTTCTGCTTAAGTCTTGATTAACATTGCAACCATTTATTTTTTAGCACTCCCTGGGTTATTTCAATGTGCAGGCTGAGATCATAACTACTGATCTAGATGGAGACACAAGCAAGAAACATGTCAATTCCAAGCAATGTTGCAAGTGTAAAGGTATCCACCCTTGGGTGCTGCAGGTACACAGAAAAGAAAACCCAAAAATACACTTACTGAAGTGGGAGATGGGGATGTAGGAAGTGGAGGTGAGAGGGGTATGTCAGGATTCACACAGAAGGTTATAATTGATGTGGAATTGAGTTAGACATATATATTTATTGAGTAACAGCCCTTTACATTGGTTATTTTAAAATTTTACAAAAAAATTTTTTCACCAAAAACTCTGCAAAATAATATTATGATTGTCATTTTACCGATGTTGACGTGGAGATTGCAGTCAGCTAAGTAGTGCTTCTGAGCTTCAATAACCAGGTTTGACAGCCTGAGCAAGTACCATGTCATAAAATCTATCTTTATTCCAGCTTAGAATCTATCCCAGGTTATTAAGAGACTGTTTGAAAGAGAAGGGGGCTTAAAAAATATTCCAAGCATGAGAAATAATGAAAAGTTCAATGAAGCACAAGCGCAAAACATTTGGAGTAATAAAGACAGTGGGATAGCAGAGAAGGAGGCAAGCTGGAGATCAGATTTTAGAAATCCCTAATAAGAAGTTCCAGGAAATACTGAGTAATGTATAAAGTTGACTTTACTTGGCAAGGGTCTGTACCTTTCCTTGATTATCAGTGAGGTCTATATTTAACCTAAAAGATTAAAAGCAATTTTAGTGAAGTATGGTACAGAATACTTTTTGTTGGTTTCTTTGTGAAGATAAACAGTAGTTTGGAGAAACTGGATTTTCAGAAAGACCATTTGGAGTCTCTGTCATAATTCAGGTAAAAGATTCTCACCTAACCCACTAGTTCCAGAGGTAGAAAAGAGAGGAGAGATTGAAAAATGGGGTCTTTACCAATGTTTATGCCAAAAAAAAGAAATGATCATCAGTGTCTGATCTCTACTAGACCCTTTTTTTTCTGAAATTACAACTCTGATGAGACAATTTCTTAAATTATTTAAAATTATATTGTTGCTACACATTATCTCTCAGAGAAATCAAAAGTACATTAAATACTTAATTGCCATTACTATGGTATAATTTCTAGGATGGACAACCTGGATCTTTCCAAAAAAAGTGTCCTAACACCTTAATTATCATTCCCGATAGCTAATTGTGTTCCGGTTTGACTTGGTCTGTGCAATACGTTCAGTAGGTAAGAGTACAGGGATGTTCTTCCAGGATGTCTAGGTCTGACAGTTAGTGGTCTCACCAACTACTGGTCAACCTTGAGATTAAGGTCAAGCACAAGGCCTCAGTGTCCTCATCTGTAAGCCAGTGATAATCATGGCAACCAGTTCAAAACATTATTTTGAAGTTTAAATAAACTAAGATCTATAAATCACTTAACATAATGTGTGGCACGTCTGTCAATAAGCCATAAAATTTGGCTAGTATTACTATTCTATCTAAGTTTTATTTGTCTGACCTCTTATTTAGGTTCATATCACTTTGCATATCCAAATCAATTGAAGAAAAAAATATCTTGCCTTTTCTAACCATGACAGTGAACGTGGACAGTTAAAACTTTGGAAACCAGATTTTAGATATACATTGAAATTTCAAATTTATATCGTACTTATGAATTTCTCACATAATTGATTAGGAATTTAGATCATATTTATTAAAGACAAATCCATGAAAACATAATTTTCTAAGCATAAGTGAAAATTTTTAATAAGTGTCTTTAAAAAAAACATTTAAAGTTTGCAAAGAACCTTATTTTTATCCAAAAAGCATTTTTTATAAGGTAGGCATTTTAGCACTAAAAGATGGAGATCTCCTAAAAGAAACAAAGAGACCAAAATAACATTTTTTTAAAAAGCCGTTTTCTGAGGAAAGACTTGCTTACTTGTTGACAGTCTGACCTCATCCACATTACAAACCATCGAATCATACGCCGCACCACTCTTCCCTAATGTAGACATTTGATCAGAAATTAGTAATGTTCACTTTTGCTCCTTTGCACTCTCTCTCTTGCCCACCTGGCTGAGCCCCAGCACACCATTCATCAGTTTCCATCACCTTTCCCTGCTCATTTAACAATTTCTCATGAAATCAGAATCAACAGTGACAACACCGCACAGCCAGTCTGATTTCATTTTATGGCAATCTGCCTTCCGGTGCTGTCTGCAGGAAAACAGTATGTCGAAACTGTGTCACAAACATAGGACTAGCATTAACCAGAATCTACTCTAACTATGACAATACTGGAATATAAGAATAACAATGCTGATGAAAAAGCTTTCAAAGTTTATCGAGAGAGGAGTACATCAATTGTCACTTGGCAGATGAAGAATGTGGTTTGACTCTAGAATGGTAAGGATTTTTTTTTTTTAAACAAACCATTTTTATTAAGGTACTAATATTGGCAACACACTTACACACCACCTTTTGATAATACTAGATCTCTATGGGTTCGCAGTTCATCATTCTTGGATGTCTCTTATCAGACTAAATCTCAGAAAGTGAGGATGGGACCCTGACAATCAGCAGAGCAGAAGTGGCAGTGTCCTCATAACTGTACTCTGGTGCAAATGAGTGTCATGAGCAGATCGTTGCTCTGTTGGGAACACACCTGACTGAATAGCTGTTTAGGAATTCCAGAGTCCTTTCTGTCTCTCTCACTGAAGCTGTCACAGCTAATCAGACAATTTCAAGAGATGTGAAGCTGTATCTGTGTCACCTAATTGTCTTCTTATGAATCCCAAAACAATGGGCATGTTAGTTGTCTTTTACATGCATCTCAAGTCCTAGGTCTAAGAAAGAGCAGGAATCAAAAATTTCAGCAGCTGAAGCTATTGACTATCAGGCGATAGGGATGTTTGATTTAATTTTTGTTTATAATTTTATTATTTGAGTCAGTGCTATTTACATTCTCATCACATAAAGCAGGTGACTTCTTGTATTTTCATTTCGTATCAAATCTTCAGAAGTTTAATCTCAGTGAGTAAGGAGACGAGAACAAGGATAATATCTCAGAGTACTGACACAAAGAATTCAAATATATTAAGGCAGTCATTCTCCATTTATGAATCTTGTTATTAGATTTTACATCTTCCTCAATTAACTTGTAATTTTCTCTTTCAAATTCATTCCTTGGATTTATTGAACGCTTGTAATGTTCAAGGTTCTGGATCTAAGCACTGGGGATCCAGCCATGAACTATTCTGCCCTTTTATTTTGTGGAGAGAGAGAAGAGATGCAGCCAGGTAAGAAAAAAAGGAAAAGAAAAAGAAAAAAAAATAGCACATATTAAAATATGAAGTTTGGTGGTGAAAAATGTTACAGAGAAAAACATGGCTCAAGAGAAAAAAGAGAGCATTGTGGGTAAGGGCAAAATTAGGGGCTAGGTGAAGGCCTCCCTGAGGAATCATTGAAGAAAGATAACTAAGATGAAGGAATGAGCCATGAAGATAGATACCACAGTAAAAGAGCTCCAGGTGAAGGAAACAGCAATGCAAAGCCCTGTGTGGGTGTCCTTAGCATGTCCACAGAGCAGAGCAGCAAGGAGGTCCAAAGGCCTAGCAGAGAAAGGGATTGAGGAGCCACTGACTGTCACCACCTATGGTCAAAGTACAGGAATTCAAAACACAAAGCCCCAGGTTACATTTGTGTAAAAAACCTTTAAATGATATATATTAAATATTAAGAATTTTTTTGAGTATTATATAGACATTCAAAATAATATGTATAAAAGAATATATATGTTCACTTTTATAGGAATGGAATAGCCCTTGAAAGTCATTCATGGAACTCATAAAACTGGATGCTTACAGGGAAAGAAATGAGTAGGTAGATACAAGGGGATAAGGGGACATTTTCACCATAAATCTTTTGTCCTTTTGAATATTCTAACATGTAAATGCCTGTTACTTCCAAATGAATTACATTAAATAAATGAACAAACAAGTGTGTGTGTGTGTGTATGTGTGTGTACATACATGTGTGTGTATTTTAATGTAATCAACCAAATTAGTATGTTTCTTATGCTTCCATCAAGTGATCAGAGCACATAGCTTCAGGATTGATAGGGAACCAATTAGAGTTTTAACCTGGCCAATGGCAAAAAGCTATATTAACTGCAGCAATGTCACTCCAGCCCAGCAATAAGTCAGGAAAGGAGGAAATTTTCATTAGTGTTCATCCAATTCTGTGCAAAAGAGAAATTTATTGACTTTGCCTTAAATACAAGTACTAAACAGATATACTGCGTTATAAGTAGAGGTAAATTTCTCTCAAAGATAGCCTCATCCCTTTCCTAAGATTTTATAATTCCCAAGGGAACTAGCAATTGAATTATCTGGATCATCAAATACCTCAATTTCCCAAAAAGAACAAAGGACATGGGTCCCCTCTTTAAAGAATGATTTAGCCTTAGGTTTCCTGTGACAGGGAGAGAGTCAATCCTCAAAACAACAGCACTACTCTGAACAAAATGAAGAGGGTCTAGTCTTCAAATCTGCAAACATTCCATGCTAGATTATGGGAACCCCATCAAGAATCTCAGGAATTCTGCTGGAAGAAGCCACCTGGCCACAATCTGACAAGTCTCTTTAAAAGGTAACCATATGGGGCTGGGGCTGTAGATCAGTGGAGCAGTGGAGTACTGGCCTTGCATTGCAAGACACTGGGTTCGATCCTCAGCACCACAGAAAAATTAATAAATAAAAATATAACAACAACAGCAACAAAAAAGATGACTACATATACTCTCAGGGGTTGGATAATATGGTAAAATTCTGGAAGGTAATTTGTATATCAAACTATCTAATAGGCACATCCTTTAATCTAGAAGTATATTCTAGGAATTTATGCTACAGAGATAAAGTCATGAGTGTGAATGTATGTATACAAAAAATTTCATAAGAAAAAAGTATTCATAAAAAGGAAATGGGTCAGTAAATTATGATACAAAGAGATACTGTACTGCCTTTCAAAAATGATGAATTAGATCTATGTTTAAGCACAAGGAACTATAATATTCCAATATATTATTGAATAAAAAGTTACAGAACCATATTTATGTAAAAAAAAAAAAGCCTAGGCACAGAGATTTTAGAACTTGCTGATGAAACTTCAGCAATATTTAGTTCCTTATTTGAGCTTTGCTACATTGTTTTAATTTCTTACATGTATGTGTATATATAAAATACATATATATACATAATATTATATATATAAAATGTTTCACATATAATGTGAAACTTATTTATTTTTCACATAAATAGTAAATACAATTTCTGCTAAGATTTGGTAACACTTAAATATCTAGCTTGACTACGTATGTGTCCAAGATGCAAAACAAACTGAAACATTACCTGTTTTATAAAAGCATGTAAATCTACATCATTAGAATGAAGAACTTAGTCATAACACAGAAAGTTTACCTATTGCACTTTAGGTGATATATAGAATTACATTTCATGAATTTTCTTAATATTTATGAATTTTTAATAAAAACTTCATTTAAGAAATCACTGTAAAGATGGTTCATTAGAATGGCCTCCAAAATTAATTCCTTCAAAAAAGTCCATTCCAGGAACTCCTCATCTAGTCCCAATTTGTTCTGCTGGTAGCTGAGAGGGCTACAAGCTACAACCAGTTCCATTTAAAAGGGTTTGTGTGGCTTAACACACTTGCTTAGGTTAGGAGGTGAGGAAACCAAAAGGCAAGAAGATAAAGAGAAGTCACAGGAATGTGCCAGCCGCTTTCACAGAAGGATTACGTGAACTCCCCCCACTGAAGTCCAAATGTAATGAAATGATAATGAAATGTGGGCAACATGTTGAAATGACAGCAGAAGAGAAGGTTTTCATTAAATTCAGACAAAAGGAAAAGCTTTCAATAATGATGCCAAACCAGATATCCAAAGAGCAGGAGCCAGGACTGAAAAGGCACAGGTGCCTGGTAAATGTGCAATGTGAAATTGCAATAATCAACCAAATCTAGCCATTGAGCATCTATTTTGTACTCAGAACAGTGTTAGGAGATGTAAGAAAATAAGTGGAAGTGGAAAAAGTGGAAGACAAGTTCTTTTCCTTATGCCACAAACATGGGAAGAGACAAAAATAAAAGATTAAGTGTTTGAGGAAACAACTAGATACATGACTAATGCTCAGAAAGCAAGGAGGCAAGAATGACTGGGGATGTCTCTGGAGAAGACCAAAGCTCATCTTTGCAACTGCATGTCCACAAGAAGCAACTGCAATGGCCAAGAAGAGAAGGTCTAACCTCGAGGAACATTCCTGAGAGAAGCAGGGCTAGGACCCACACAACACATGATTAAAACAAATATTAAAAAATCCCAACAAGTTAATAAGAAAAAAAAGATGTAAAGCAGCAAAATTCACCCTACTATGACCAAAGGAGCTGGTAGAACCAGGGCCAGGACAGTTTCCAAGTGACCAGTGGCCAGCCCTAGCAAGGCGATGCCAGAAAGGCACATTGCCATTATTATTCTCACACCCATAGAAGAAGATATTTTTAAAAGCCAGTACACTGAAGATCAGTCAGATTAAGGGGTCTGCCCAGAACTCCAACTCCCACCTCTCTAGCTTAGCAATGCTCTAAACTTTTAGTCTTAGGTTCACTTTGCATTCTCAAAAATTACTAAAGAATTCAAAATTGAATTTTCATTTGGGGGGGATGTGTATATATGTAAATATAGTCTATATGTGTACATATATAGTAGATAATGCATATGCACATATGTATATATTCATCACATTACAAATTTGAACTGATTGTGAAAACACAAGAATATAAAAACACATATTCCCTAAGCCGTCAGAGGAATTATGTGATCATGTATCATGCAGCCTCTAGAAAACTCCACTGTATACCCCTACGAAAACAAGAGAATTCCTATTATGATGAAAATGTTTTGACCTCTCAGATTCTCCCAGAGGATCTGAGTGTCCCAGGGGTCCACAGTCATAGTGTGCGAATTGTTATCTAAATCTCAAGTCTATGCTTAATTTTTGGAGACCAGATGGTGGTCTGTCCAGTGAAGGACCTTCACAACCTGGCCCTGATCTCCCTTGACTGCCTCAACTCCAACAACCTTTGCCGTAAACTCCCCCAAATAGCCAAGCCAACCTCAGAAAAGGCACTGTGAGTACTCAAATCTCTTTGCAGGCACTCCTGTTGTGCCTTCTACCTGGGATGACCTCCTTCTCCTCCTAGAGACTCCCACTCCAGCTCTCAGGACTGAAATGTCATCCACCGCACTGCAGCCCAAGGAGAAGTAATCATTTTTTGCCAACAGCACTTTGCTTTTACCTGTGCTTCATTTCGCCGCCTTCAGTTGTTTCCTGGTCAGTCAATAGTATGTCTGCCTCTCTTTCTTAATGAGCACCTGCCCAGCAGTGAGCCCTGGGGGGAGGATCTGGACCTGCCCTTAAAAAGCTGAGTCTCCCTGAGCTACTGGGGCAAAGAAATGAGGTTTATTAATATTTAATTCTTCATGTCTAGCACCTGAAAGTGGTTCAAAACTACTTATTTGCTTTGTCTTATGCCTTTAAAATGGGTTATTATTGGTGATAGGACTGTGAGTGGTACTCTATTCTGCATTACATTCTTATAAATATAATAATGTTAAAGCATTGATAGCTTAGCCACATGTAGAAAACACTGGTATGTGTGGTATGCAGCTGTATGTGTTCTATATACACATCAAGGCTTTAAGTTATTTAAGGCATTAACAGCAACAAGTAGAGCTGTCCTCAAATGTACAGTGATACTTTCTACATCATCTGCCATATGCACATTTTTTTTTGGTCACCTGTAACTCACATATATTTGTATTACTTTGGTTCTATCTTCGCTTCCCTGGTGAAAGATTTCAGATCTTCTTTGTGTCCCATTTCCTGACTTCCTCATGGAACATATCTCATTTTATGGCCATGCAACATAGGATCTTAACATTATAAGCAAACCTAGCTTTTTAACTTTGCAGATCTCAATTAACAGAATATTCTCTTGGAAACAAACACATCTCTCGCTCTCTCTCTCTCTCTCTCTCTCTCTCTCTCAGCGGCCACCAGGGAGCCAAATTAGCTGGTTGCCTTCATAAAGTTCAGCAAAACATTTGCAGGGGAATGTTTCCCTGCAGATGGAATTCAAAATGGATAGTTCTGTAAAGGATTTTTATCTCCTAGAAGAACCAGAAAAACAGAACATTTGAAGTAGTGACATGACACAGTAGTCATTACTAACAAAGGGCTTTCCACCCCTTGTGCAAAATCTGAACTACTCATTTCTGCGTGAACACAGAAGCTTCCACAGAAGGGAAAAGAAAGAATGGGTTGGACTTATTGTTTAATTGGCCACAAGCTGGAGACTTGCTTTTCTGCTTGACTCATGCTGTGCTATTACCATCAGCCCGAGGTAATCATTTCAGCAGACTAACCTCCACTGGTTGCTGCCCCCTCCACAAGACCCACAGGCTGTCCCCTACCCAGCTCTGCAGGTTTCCCAGCTGGACCTCCCTGTCCTCTAAGAAGGGCCGTGGTCTGAGTGGCATCTCTGCTCCGGGGGAGCCAGGCTTCTTCATTGAGATGCAGGTAGCGCTCCCCATAAGCAAGGGCTGCAGAGCATCATTAAAGTGGTGGGGAGACAAACAACACTCGCGCTGCATACCAAGTGCCATCCCATTTAACTGAATCATTTTATTATGAATACATTCTGGGCTGCCACTGTGAGCCACTGGTGTAAAATACGCTGGCAAAATGGATCTTTGCTAATTACGTTTCATGCATATTTCAGAACTTTACACTGGGATACAGGAGGATGGTGCTCATAAAAGGGAATTTTACAAGCAGGTTCACTTGCATTTGGCTCAAGATTCAAACTAACTGGTAACAAAGATAAGTTCAATTACTTTACACATTGTGTTTGTTTTAGCTGGAATGTTATCATTCCTTGTAACTCTATCAGTGCTGCTATAGTCACTGGCGGAAAATGAAATCCCTCTTCTAATTCACCTGGGCACACATTATAGCAGAAGAGTACATGATCGCTAAATCATTTCCTCTCCACATTTGTTTTTGCTAGATTTGTCTTCAGTGTGAGGTTAGGATGAATTAAGGAAATGAGTGGCTGGTCTTGGAGAGGTGCTAGGAGAGAGACAGGGCAGGAAGCATGGTTACCTGCTTCAGGAGCGAATTGTAAAGAATGCAAGTGACTGGTTTCTGGTGGCTTCTCACTCTGTTGTTGGCTTCACTCTCCATGGCCAGCAATGCTAACTGGTTATTAAATGAGATGAAAAGTCGTCCATGGGCTTCATCAAAGTGGAAGAGGCATCTGAAGTCCTGACTTTTGGGGAAAGAACAGGCTATTCTCTGGATGGACAGCTGGTGCTGAATATCCCAGAGTCTCAAAACCTGGATGAAAAGGGATAAGATCCTATGAATAGGTCAAAGATAATTCTAATTTTTTAACCAATCTCTTTTTAGCTCACTCTACACCCGAGGCATACAGTTATTTCCTCCACAGTACTATAATTGGTTCCTACTTCTGTCACAGCACATATTATTTTGTGCTTCAATTGCCTGTTGAAATATCTACTAAACAGTAAACTCCTCTAAGGAAGGGATTGTTTTATCCCAGTCCCTGAAACATGGCTTGGCCTGGAGCATGTGCTTATAGGAGGTAAAATAGTGCTCTCCTAAAGATGTCTGTGTCCTAACTTCCAGAATATATGAATATGTTATTTTATAAAGCAAAAATAATTTTACAGATGTGATTAGATTAATAACTTTAAGGTGAGGAGATTATCCTGGATTATTTGGGTAAATCCAATGTAATCAACGGTCTTTAAATGTGTAAGAGAGAGGCAGAAAAAGAGATCAGCATGATACAGCACAAGGACTCTGCCTAGATTTGTTGGCTATGAAGATGGAGAATGGGAGCCATGATCCAAGAAAGCTATCAAACCATGAAAGTATATTTTCCCTACAGCCTCCAGAAAAGATCACAGTTCTGCTGACACCTTGATTTTAGCCCAGCAATAGCCATGTTAGAAATCTAACCTAAAGAATACAAAAATACTATAAATTAGTGTTGTTTCAAGACAATGAATTTATAGTCAATTGTATTCATGGAAAATGAATATAATTATTTCTCTCTCTATGTATTTAGATATCCATGCATTTTTTGGTGAAATATAATAAATGGCATTAAATGAAATCAAGTTCAAATAAACCAGATATTAGGGTCTTATACAAACATGATCAATGGATCAATGGATAGTAGAGGACAGACACTGAATGCCTGCTCAGAAGAAAGGCTGCTTTAAATTCAACAGATGTTAAATAACCATTTTTCCTATATTTTGAGTCTCTTAAAGTTCCCTTTATTCCCTTAAGGTAAGTCACACTAAGTTTTTCACAGAAGAAAACTAAAGGAGCAGGTTTGGGACACTAGTATGAGGTTATCAGTAATGATACCAAATTATCATAGGCTAAAGAGGGGGAAAGAGTCAAAATAAATAGTAAAAAATCCCTCCAAAAGGGGTTAGCAGGCAAGTTCTAGGGTCAGACTTGTGGTTTTAACCTTACTACTGGTCCCTTACTTTAGGGTGACCTCTAGCAAGTTTTTTTTTACTCTCTGACTTTTTAATGCAGTGCTATAAGAATTGAATGGGAGCCCATGTTCATGTTTTAGCATGAAAACTATACTGTAATAACTGTTTAATGGTGCTTTTTATTGTTATACTTATTTTATTATTATTTTTTCATTATACAAATATTTGAACCAAAGAGCGGAAAAGATTTATTCAAATAAACTATACTACCCAATGTGAGAATCATTTTTGAACAGAAAGATAGCTTCTGTTTAAATGAGTATTATTTCATAAAACAGGCAACTAACAAGAGTTTTTAATCTATTTCAAATCATACACTACTTTGGGAAAAAAAAAATCGGTTGAAAATGATAGCTCTATCCCCCTGACCGAATACTGATACCCAGGTTAACGTTAATTTATATATAACTTCTTTGGGTACACAACCACACCCCTCACATACATATCGGTAGGTCCTGGTATTCAAGATAGGAGCTCCCACAGTAATTGTTTTAGCCTATTTTGCATTGCTGTGACCAAAAAACCTGAGTAGGACAACTTAGAAGAAGAAAATTTATTTGGGGCTCACAAATTCAGAGGTCTCAATTCATAGAAGGTCAACTCCATTGATCTGAGCCCAAGATGAGGCAGAACATCATGGGGGGAAAGGACACAGTAGAGGAGAGCTGTTTAGATCATGGCTGGAGCTCAAGGTCATAGTGAGGTCAGGGAGCAGAGGGTGTGGGGGAAGGGTCCTCTGGAGAAAATACAGGGAATGCGTCCTCTGATCCACCTCCTCCAGCCACACCACACCTGCCTGGAGTAGTTACTACCCAGTCATTTAGTTTCAATATTTCAAATAGTTTCAGTATTTTCCAAAAGTTCAGTCCAAGTTTCATCTGAGACTCAGAGCAAACTCTTTGCTGTGAGCTCCTATAAAATCAAAAGCAAGTTATATATATTCAACACACAGGGGCATTAAGTAAACATTCCCATTCTAAAAAGGAAGGAAAAGGGAGGGCACAGAAAGAAAGGATGGGACCTACCAAAACCAAGCTAGTCAAAGATGTCCCAGAACTCCACATACAGTATCTAAGACATATGGCCGTGAGAAGTTATTTCCAAAGGGTTTGGACAGACCCACTGCATTTAATGTTTGTAACACACGTGTGCTTTCTTTTAGCTTGGCTATCTTCAGAGCCAGCAGCTTTTCTTGGCAGACAGTCCAAATTGCCAGTATCTTTTAATTCCTGGGGTCTCCATTTCAACTTGGGCTTCACCCTCACAACGTCACACATGGTCCTCTCAGAAGCAACCTCCCAGGATTTTGACCCCACTATACTTTGCCTGCTCTCCCAAGCTTTCCTTTGAAATTCAGGTGGAAGTCTTCATGACCCCTTAAATTTGGCATCCTGTATTCCTACAGAATCAGCACCATGTCGATTATGCCATTAAGGTCTGCTGCCAGCTCACATGATACCTGGGCTCCCTGGAATCATGGCTGCAGGGGCCCCTGAGTGACTGCATGGATCAATATGGTGAAACAACTTCCTAGACCGCTCCCCGCCATGTGAGTAAGGCACCCCCAATATGTCTTCTCAAAAGGAATTTTCCTTCTACATCCTTGAGTTCTCAAGAGTGTGGTCTTACAAATTCCTGAGATACCCTCAAGGCATCTTTCCTTTTATCTCTGTGTAAAGTACTTAGCATTTCTTTAGGGACTGAAATCTCTTCAACAAACACAGCTTTATTGGCCCCAGCTTTACCTGCACTATTCCAGTCAAACTGAAAATTTTGAAAATCCTTTAGCTCTGCTTTCTTCTCCCAATTCTCACAAGAAACTAGCTTAAAGCTGCCAAAAATATGCAAGCCACTGACTAAACACTATGATGCCTTGAAATTTTCTCTGCCTGATTAATTACTCCATCACTTTTAAATTCAGTCTCACATAGTCTCAGGACATGGGCAAAATGTAACCAGCTTCTTTGTCAGAATACAGCATGAGTGGCCTCTAGTTCAATTCCCAAGAGAGTCCTCATTTCTCTCTGAAACAAGAGCACAGCCCCCAGTCCAACCAGCATTCTAGTTTTCTGAGCTCCCACTAGAATCACCCGTTAAACTCTGCTTACAACAGTCTGAAATCTGCATTTCCAAAGTTTCCCAAATACTCCCACAAACCATTTCCAAAGGATTCTGAAACACATGGTCAGGTTAGTCACAGCAACTACCCCACTTCTCAGAACCAATTTCTGTTTTAGTGAGTCTCTGCATCACTGACCAAAATACCCACAAGAACAATTTTGAGGAGAAAAAGTTAATTTGGGGATCAGTGTATCAGAGGTCTTAGTCCAATGCGACTGAAATGGATGGCCAACTCCTTTGCTCTAGACCCAAGGTAAGACAGCACAACATGGAAGAAGAGAGAGAAAAAGAGGAAGGGACCACAGGAAAGATGCACCCTTTCAGGGCATGCCCCCAGTGACCCCTCTCCTCCAGTCATGACTCCATGCCTATAGTTACCACCAAATAGGATGGACAGATTAAGTTACAGCTTTCATAAATCTAATTCTTTAACCTCTAAATATTCCTGCATGAACAGGAACTTTTGAGAGACATCTCATATCCAAACCATAATAGTAATTTATAAATATGGTCATCCAAGGAATCTCTTCTATCTTTTGATTCTATCCTATTTTTTTCACCTCTCCTTAACTCTCCTCTTAAACCTCTTCTCCAGAATAAATGACCCCGGTCTCTTCAGCCATCTTAATATCAGTTTACAGATTTCACATCTTCCATCATGGTAGCCTCTAGATTCTCTCTGGCTTCATTTTTGTTCCCACTTTCTCTGCAGGGAAGAGTAGTGATGCAGACTTGTTTACTTTTAAAATCCATGGTAAGGATGTGTTCTTTGTATAAAATCAAATAGCACCAGAGGGCTTTTAACCCAACCTTATCTCTACCCTAAGTCTCACTTCTTGGAGACAGTCTTCTTTAACTCTTCCAAGGTTATGATTTTCTCCATAATAACACTAACAAATATCATCATGTATATATGTATGTATAGAAGGGGTGTGTGTGTGTGTGTGTGTGTGTGTTGTCCTTAGAAAAACAGTTATACTCTTTTTCATATCCCTCCGTTCCCAAGCTGAATATTTTAAGATTATAATTGGTTATTATAATTTTAAATAAAGTACTTATAATTGTTGCACCACTAATTTAAGACATTATCTCTGAGTACCTCAGGGATCTCAAGGATCTGTTTTTAAGAAAATTGCCCAGAACCGAGCCAATATTTCAAGTGAGTTTTTTGTTTGTTTGGAGGTGGGGTGTACCAGGGATGGGACTCAGAGGCACTTGACTACTGAGACACATCCCCAGCCCTATTTTGTATTTTATTTAGAGGCAGGGTCTCATTGAGTTGCTTAGCACCTTGCTATTGCTGAAGCTGGCTTTGACCTCGCTATCCTCCTGTCCCAGCCTCCTGAGCTGCTGGGATACAGGTATGCACCAACACACTCTGTTCAAGTGAGTTTTAACCATTACAGAGGCTATGACTTTTTCAAAGCACCATAATATTGCATTGGCTAGTAAGCCATTTCATCCTGATTTCCAATTGCCTTGAGATTCTGGTTGGCCAAAGCTCTAGATTTTATTCTCATGAACAAATAAGCTAGCCAGATATCTAACATCCTGCCTTTAAAATCAGTATGAAGGTTTCTGAAAAGACTAGGAATGAAACAATTATATAACCCAGTTATACTACTCCTTGGTGTTTCTCAAGTGTTAAAGTCAGCATGCCTATAGGGACATACCCATACCCATGTTTTTAGCAGTGAAATTTATAATATTGAAGTTAAGAAACTATCTTAGCTGTCCATGCATGAAAATGTGATATATATATATATATATATATATATATATATATATATATATATGAATTTTATTTACTCATAAAGAAAAACAAAATTATGTCCTCTGCAGGAAAATGGGTGAAAGTAGAGAACATCATGTTAAGTGAAAAAAGCCAATTCAGAAAGTCAAAAGTTATGTGTTTTCTTTCACATGTGAAAGCTAGAGACAAAAGGAATGAGCCAGGGTGGGGAGGTGAGAGAGGGGTTGCTCTTGAATATAGAAAGGAGACCAAAGAATAGAGAAAGGGGGTCAGAGGGAGAAAAGAAAGGAGGGAAAAGGGAGAAACTGGGGAATAAAATTGACCAAATTATGTTATGTACATGTACAAATATATCACAATGAATTTCATTATTAGGTAAATTTATAATGTGCCACTAAGTAAATCTTATTTTTTGAAATAAGATTAGGAATTTTCCTAGTTTTAATTCAGGATTGCAATATGACAGTATCATTTTGAATCAAATTCAATTATATTGACAATTCTTGCTTGGTTTTTCCAAATATACCACAGGATACAGCAAATGCTGAATAATTTCTTTTTTAATTTGTTAAAATTATGGCTAAGTCACTATTTTTTTATTCAGTTTATTGATGTAAACATTAGTTAGGATAGATCCAAGAATGTAGCACTAAAACAAACAAAATTTACTTTCACATAGTTATTCAACCAGTTCAAGATTTCATATAATCCACAATGAAGTTTTATGGGGTGTTATGGTTTAAATGTGAGGTGTCCCCCAAAAGTCCACGTGAGATCATGCAAGAAGACTGGGAGGAGAAATGATTGGGTTATTACCTTAACCAAAGCAGTGAATTGATCCCTGAGGGGATTAACTGAGTGGTAACTGGAGGCAGGTGGGGTGTGGCTAGAGGAAGTGGTTCACTGGGGGCGTGGCTTTGGGGCATATATTTGTATCTGGCAAGTGGAGATCTCTCTCTTTCCTTCCTTCTCTTTCATCATCATGTGAGCCACGTTCCTCTGCCATGATGTTCAGCCTCACCTTGAGACCCGAGGAATAGACTCTGCTATCTACAAATTGAGCCCTCTAAAACCATGAGCCCTTAAATAAACTTTTCCTCCTCGACAGTTGTTTGATCCTTTAGTCCTTTTAGTCATAGTGACAAAAATGCTGACTAAAACATGGGGCTTCTTCAAATATCTTACAGAAATATTGTGCTTCCTATATATAATAATCCATTTCTCTACCAGCCCTTATCCAATGAGGTTTATCCTGATTCCTGTACAACAAACAGGATTACCAGTCCCTCTAATGCCAAAAATATATATTTATAAAGAAAAATTGGTTTTCTTGGCACAAATATTTTATTAAAGAACTTGTCCTGTTTTTTTTTTCATTGCTTAAAAAATTTGTTTTAATTTAAAATGATCTGGCAGCACCCCAAGAAATCTTTATCTCAAAAATATAAATTCTATAAGAACAAAGACTTATAAATAAATATACTTCAAGGTGCTATAAATATAAGTAGAACTACTAAATTGTTCTTCTGAATGCTATATCCATAAGATTAGAAGATTCTATATCAGTCTCAAATACTTACATTCTTAACAATATTATTCAAAATTCTGTCTTGTTTGGTATGGGACCCCTCCTAAGAAATAGAAACTAACTTCATGTCAGCATAATAATCTGGGGTATAGATGAGTATAGTTTAAGAGTAGCTCAATAGTATCAGTAGACTATAATTTTACCAGAATCAACTTCCATTTTATGTTCAAGTAATTTGTATTGGCTTTAATATTTCATTGGCATTTAGTCAAGTAAATTAAACTAAAAATTAAAAATATATGAACTATGACCTCTCTGTTCTACAACAGGTAACTTCTTGCTATTAGCAATTAAAACTAGAACTATTTTCATTGGAATGTGTAAATTAATTAATTTTCCTTAAAATTAATTCATATCATTCTTCTATGACATCCTAAAGTCTCTCCATTACTAATCCCATTAAGTCAACCTTCCATCATTAATTCAAAAGTTTTGTCTCTTCTGAGAGTCAAACAACAAGGTTGATATGATGGCATCAATGCTTAAAACAATGTTCCAAGGCTGAGAAGGTAGCTCTGTGGTAGAGTGCTTGCCTAAGGTCAGTCCCCATTACTAAAAAAAAAAAAAAAAAACTAGCATACTTTTAGAAATTATGTGATCATGTGTGATCTACCATATATTTTTCGGTTTTCCAAATACTACCGGTATTCTATACCAGTGGTTCTTAAACTTGATATTAAAAATAATCTGCAGTGCTTTAGAAAACACCTATGCTTGGGCCCCCATCCCAGACCAATTAAATCAGAGTCTCTGAGGATGGGGCTCAGACATTAGTATTTTTAAAGTTACTTTCCCCTGGTCTTTCCTTTGTATTAAACATTTAACTGCTCTACTTGGTTTTAAGGTCAATGCTAATCTCCTTGAGTAAGAAATCTTTCTCTCAGCTTAATTTGTAAAATCACATGCCTTGGCTTTAAACCAGATAATTCTACTCCTCTTTCCTAATCAGTCTATATCCTTTTAATCACACAAAAGAACTCATATTACTTCAGTTTTATTAATCAAGCCCTTTGACAAAATGTCACTTAGACATCTAATTATTATTTGAAAATCATGGGTTCTACCCAACTTTTACAAGTTCGGAAAGGACCATATTTAATATCAATTTTCATTCTAAATCTTCTAAATGTGTTTTTTTAAATTCTTAGTAGGAAAAAGAGATTGACAAACTCCTAAGCTTAAAAACTACAAGTGAATAATGGTTCTTTTTAATTTTTATTTTCCACAAATCTTCACTAAACTGTGCTGCATCTACTTACATCAGGATCTTGCGATGTCTTTTAAAACTCAGACTTACCAAGTCAGGTCCTTGAAAAGGGCATATTTAGGGGTTCTCCACTTCATGTCCTCTTTTACATTATCAGAACAGATTCCTATGCTCATGGTTTTATATTAAGGCAAAATTTAGATTTTTCAACTAATAATGACATTTTTCTGCATAATCTTTATCCTATTTCAATATTAACCTTTTAATGATGAAGGATTATAAGCAAACACTATATTATTTACACAACAAGAACTAGACACTAATGTACTGAGGCTGCATGTACCTGGATGCCATTTTAATCCTGCTCAGTTTGTCAGCTTAGGTATGTGATTTTGCCGTCCATTTCTTTACCTTTCTGATAAAGAGGCCCTGCCAGCTCTGAGATTCTGTCAATTCTGTCTGGAATGTAGTGAAATTGCTCAATCCATTATCTAAATATTTCAAAATAACAACAATTCAAACAAATTCAGAAGGGTGTGTTGTGAAGATTGAATTTTAGAGATGTAGGACAGCAGCATGTTTGCAGTGTAGCTCTGCTGCAGAATCCTCTGCTCCCTCCAGAGACAGAATCTCCATTATTCACCCAGACATCATAAAACTATAAGAAATAAATAAAATAACATTAATTTGGGGTTACAAATATTACATTTATAAAAGGGTAACTTAATAGATAAGTATGGGCATGAATAGATGTAAGTACGGATAGAGATCTGTTTTCAGTGCACTTTTAAAAACAAAATCCTGTCTGGAGATGTGGCTCAGTGATAAAGGACTTGCCTAGCATGCATGATGCCCTAGGTTCCATCCCCAGGACCTCACACATAAATCAACATTATTTACAGACTGACAACATATCAAGTTTAATCAAAAGTAGTTAGAATACCAAAAAAAAAAAAAAAAGATTCATAGTTTCTTAATAATGACATAAAAGTGAAGGAGAAGCAGGAAATAGATTCACTGGCTCTATTGACAGGAGACTTACTTGGTTTCATCAAACATTTACTAACTCCTGCCATTCTGTAAGAGACAAATATAAAATGATGATAAGAAAAAAAGAGAAAGAGACAGAAGGGTGTGCGTGAATTGCAAGAGGATTTTGAGAACAGCAGTTCAGCAACCCAGCTCTCCAGGAGTAATCCACAGAACTGGATCACCCACTTGCAGATAATAGGATAACAGGAACTGAAGGTACTGGCTGTCCTGAATACACTGTTATGTATCAACAAATCTATTTATTCAGAAGTTAAGCCTTTCAGTAATCCACAAAAACATAATCAGTAAATACTTAAAGGCAATTTTGTTTGACTGGATATATATTAGCAGAATTCTTCTACTACATAGCTCAACTAATGTTTTTACCTCAAGTCACAGAACAGTTCTTCCTTTAAATTATGTCCCAAGTTTTCAATTTTGTAAGTATTTCAATAAAATTAACAAAGGCATATTAAAATGGGTGAGAAATCATAATCTAGAGTTGAGATATCTTTTATGAACATTAAGAATGAAAATTCAGATTGCCCTATAAATAGGATACAAGGACAATATCTTTTATGTATATAAAAGTATCTTTTATATATAAAGTTATCCTATAAATGGGATATTTGGCAAGTATAATATCTGGGAAAATGGGATAAAAAGGATTGAGAAACATTTTTATGACTCTCCCACCCCAAGGAATGTCATCAAATTTAGAATACTAGTCTGAAATTAAAATCTTCTCCTCTGCTATTTATCTTTCAACATTATCATGACTATTTTCTTTTCTTTATTTTCTTTGTACTTCTTTTCTCACTCAGATCAAGAAATGAAAGCTGTATATCTCTAAGACTCAATTTATATTATGTCTGTTGTGTATTCTACCACTGAACTGGAAAAAGTCAAAATATTTCCTAAAGCTATGAATTGTTCAACAGAAATCACATTGATTTCTCAGTTCCAATTTGACAATAAATTTAATAATGCCAACATTTCATTTCAGGGTATTTTGTTTCTCATAAATTAAATTGATTCTTTGCCATTATAATTATTCATATGGCATCTAAAATTGTAGCAGAAATGATCCCATTTTTTAAAAGATTCTTCAATTTTTCTTTTCAAAATCACAGTTCCATTTTTAAATATAAATCTTAAGTTCTCTCTTTTTACTCCCTTAGTTCTAACAATCTTGAAAGAAAAAAAGTCAATAGTTTGAACTAAGAACTTTTATTCAATTATCATTGAAAACTAGGTGTTTGTAAAGTGCCTTTCCACCTCAAAGAAACACAGCTCTGAATAAAACATAATATCTGCTTCCTTGTTAGGCCTTCAGGGAGTGGAGACCATCTCCATGAGTCCAAAAGAAGAAAGAAAAAAGCAACAAACTTAAAATGGGAACAGTGAAGAGTAGGCTTAAAGGAAGGACCTTTAACCAGTAGCCAAGCCTGCGTGGGATTGGCAGGATGTGGGTCCTCAAGTAGGGATAACTGGGCAGGAGACAGTGAAGCCAGGAACAGCAATTTCCCATGTTTCCACTGAGTAGAAACAAACATACATCTATCTGTGAAATAGGCATATAATTTGGTTTTCAAAATGCCTACCCATTGTTAGAGTCTGTAAACAAGTCAAAATAACACCTGGCATTTTGCCAGGGGAATGTTAGAGTTCGTAAACAAGTCTGGATGGTGCCTGGCAAAATGCCAGAGGGAGTGGTTTGAGAAGTAACAAAAACAAGCCATTAAGTGTGGAGATTCCTTATTGGTTGACTGATGTATCTAGTTTATGCTAATTAAGATAAGCTGTGTGGAATGTATAAATACTGCTCCTGTCCTGCAATAAACGGCTCCTACTCCTGCTGTATCAACGTAAACAAGTTGTTCGTCACCCCCCGGTTATTTTGCAGCCAGCCGGCCTTCTACAACCCATCAACAATGATAAAAAGTAAGGTAACAATAAAAGATAACCAAGTCTCCGTGAGGGAGAATTGCCAGTACAGCAGACATCAGATTTAGATATCAAGGACTCCAGGTATAAGAATTATTAGTAAAAAAGTATGATTAAGTTTAAAGGTAAAGAGCTAAAAGTCAGAGTCCTCAAAATGAATGAACAGCAAAAGACTATCCAAAGTTATCATATAGCTCTAAATCAACCCATTAGAGGAAAAATTTAGTAAAAATTAAGAATGAGGGACTGGGGTTATGGTTCAGCAGTAGAGAGCTTGCCTAACACATGTGAGGTCCTGGGTTCGATCCTCAGCACCACACAAACATAAATAAATAAAATAAAGGTATTGTGTCCCTCTACAACTAAAAAATATACATTTTTTTTAATTAAGAATGAGAGGTATTAGTTATGTGCAATGTGGACACACTGCCTTTAGAAACACCTCACTCAGGTCAAGAATATAAGAACACCTCCGAAAATATGAACAAAAACCTGAACAAAGAAATGGGTGGGAATACACAATGCTTTCAAAGAGATAGCAAAAAAATAAATAAATGAGAAAATACTGGAAGTGCTTTCTCACTATTTTAAAGCTGTCAAATATCACCAAACTCAATGAAATTCCAGTCTGAATACTAATAGTATTTTTCATGGAACATAAATATTGATCCTAAAATTTACTTGAAAGCATAAAATGCCAGAGGATAGTTAAAGTTGAAAAAGAAGAACACTAAGTAGAAACTGACCTACCAGGTATCAGAATATAGAGTTAAATTATGGTAGTTAAACAGTAGGATGTGTATTGTGTGTGAAAAAAAAATAAATAAGTTGGTAAGTGTAAGGAATAAAGTATATAAAACAAATTCATGTTCACAGAGTAATTCAGATGATAACAATGCCAATTTAAAATAGTAGAAAAGACAGGCTGTTCATAAATTATCTTGGATAGCCATTTACAGAAGAAAAACAATCTTTACACAAAAATAAATTGCCAAGTTAAATTTTTAAAAAATTACTGGTATAAAGTGTTAACAGAAAATAAAGAAGGACAATCTTACAAATGGAAGCATTATGGAAGACATTCCGAAGATAGACACAAAATCCAGATCCATAAAGAAAACCATTTCTGACTAAATTTCACAAAAATTAAAAACTTTTGAATGAACAAAGTCACGTAAAGTTTTAAAATGTATGCTTGAAAGAGGTAAAATATTCTAATAAAAGCTAATCAAAAATTTTTCAAGCTACTACAAATCAGTAGGAAGATAGTCAAATTTATTAAAATAAGATAAAGTTCATGATCAATTAATGCATTAAAATCAGGAAATATAAATTAATATTTGAAAAACAAATTCATGCTAATTTTTTGCCCTTCAGATTTATAATAAATAAATAAATAAACACTGATGGTTTCCGTTCTTGAAAAGAACATGGGGAAACAGGCACTTTTAAACACCTCTGACGAGTATGTCAGTTGGTCAACACTTCTACACTGAATAGGCAATATATAAGAAAATCCTGTAAAAGAAGTCACATGGAGGGGAGGGGGGATAGTAGAGGATAGGAAAGGCAGCAGAACACAACAGACACTAGTATGGCAATATGTAAATCAATGGATGTGTAACTGATGTGATTCTGCAATCTGTATATGGGGTAAAAATGGGAGCTCATAACCCACTTGAATCAAAGTGTGAAATATGGTATATCAAGAACTATGTAATGTTTTGAACAGCCAACAATAAAAAATTTAAAAAAAAAGAAGTCACATGCCTATTGATCCAATCGCATCACTTCTAGAAATTTATCACAAAGAAATTAATTTATGAGGTCTTAAAAATGTGTAAATGTCTGTGTGTGAGTGTGTGTGTGTGTGTGTGTGTATGAGAGAGTCAATAAAGACTTAGGAACTATATATTTTAATCCATAGATGATTGAATAATTGAACCATGGCCATCCATGTTATAAAATACTATGTAGTTTAAAAAAAAGGTTTATGGATATTCACACAGAATGTTATCCAAGAGACATTACTTAGGAGAAAGTAATTGAAGAAAAGTATATTTCATGTGATACTATTTACATAAAAAACTAATAAATACTTCTCTTTTGTACACGCACAAAGGACAATGTATATAACAATGCATTAAGTATTCAGTAACAATGTGAGAAGATGTACATCAACTATCAATTATTTCTTGAGAGAGAAATTGATTTGAAGGGGAAATGAAAAAGAAAAATATTCACTTTTTGCACTATATGCATCCTCATCATTGTAATCTTTAGAGGTGGGCTGGGGATACAGCTCAGTCAGTGGTACAGCATCTGCCTAGCATGTGTGAGTCACTGGGTTTAATCCTAGTACTGCAAAAATAAAATAAAATAAAAAGAATGTAACATTTATGGGGGAGAATCAATCCCTTTATTCATGCAATTTAAACAAGATGAAAATACTTAGCTTCTGGATGGGTGATAGAAATTGGGGTAGAGGGCTGTGTGGAGGGAAGAAGACTAATAGGTACAATGCAATCACCAACACCAAAGTCTGGCTTTGTATTTTCTTTGCCAACCACAGTTCTACAATATAGACACCAGGCTTTGGGAAAAAATCAGAACCTCAAACAAAGGATTATGTTACAAACTGATCTGATTCTGGTGGCCAAATCAGGATTAGTAGCCCAGGAGTTAGGAGTAATAGAAAAGCTGACTTCAGCTTGTTGATTGGAATGTTAGACTCCAGCAGAGAGATTCCTCTTGGGCCTTGAAAATGCTTTCAGTCCCCTGGTGGTTCCTCCTTCAATTGGCCACATTACTGACTCCCAGCAGGGCCTTGCCACCAGTGACTGCCATTAAGAGAAGCTGCTTAGGATTCCAAAATATAGTGCAACTGGGCTGTTATTCATGACACCAAGTTCTATAGAAATAAACATTATTTAATCATCACTGGAAAGTGGAAATAGAACAATCTTCCAAAAAAAAAGATCTAAAGTCTCAGATCATTTTTGGAAGAAATTATTTTAGATCCAAATTTCTTTGGTCTACAAATCCTCTAATTGAGCAACTCTTCAACCAAAACCTGATTCAATCAAAGGCTGTTTGAAAAAGAATGCTTTTTCATTTTCCCTGTTCTCTCACTTACCTCTAGTCCTATTAAAAAAAAATTAATTTATAGCAATAAAGCAGAGGTTTAACCCGGCAGCAGAAAGCTCTGTGCTTTGTTATAAAGACATAAGAACTGAGATTATCATGCATTTATCAAAGTGTAATGGATTCAGACTAATGTGAATGACAGCATGACAAGCTTTATTATGATGTAATGGTTCATAAGTCAAACCAAAAACAGAAGGACAGAACTGCTTTCAAAAGAGGCTAGGTGGTCTTAAAGTTGATGTCAGCTGTTCACAATCAATTTTGACTCTAAGGACATTGTTTTCACTTGCTTTTAAAGTTATAAAACCTTTCTTCGGGGAACTCTTAATGATAAAATATCTGGTATTTGTTTCATTTTTATGTTTGATAATGATTCATCCACTTAATTATGATTTATTGAGGACCTTGTATGCATATGACGCAATCCAAGTAAGACAGAGTTCCTAATTTCATGAGTCCTATCATTTTGTTAACAGTACATTAGTTCATATATTATATTCAACATGTGTTTAACACACTAATACTCGCTAGATCCTGGGAAACACAAAAATAAATTCAACAAATGATCCTTGCCTTCAAGCAATCAAAATCTAATGAAAGGTACAATGTACATACACAATGCTCCAGTATACAAGTTAGATTGCAAATTCAACAATGAAAGTTAAGACAATGTGCTGACAGGTTTTAAATAAAAAGGCACAAATAGATCTAACTAGGATATCATAAAAAGTTTTCACTTTGAGTTTCTTCACTACTGTTGTTCACTGTAATGTGCCTTCACTTCAAGTGGTCAACAAATAATCACTGAATAAACACAGGTGTTCAGCACAGTGAGACACCAAGAATACAAGCCAAAAAGATCCTGACCCTGGTTAAGGAAGCACTCTACCACTTTAAGCACAGCATCAGAAATGCTCCAAGGACACATGCAGCAGAGTGCATAGAGAGAAACACCAAAGTCTCCAGGAGAGGCTCCAAAATGCCCAAAGCCTGGAGGATAGACGGCATATGTCAGTTAACGGAAGAGAGGGGTCTAAAGACAGAAGAGCATGTTGCTAAGCCAAGAAAGTGCATGGCAGGAACAGCTGTTTGATGGAGTTCTACAGCACTAAATAAATGAAAGAGAAAAGCAGGAAGTGAAATAGGACTGGAAAACAGGAGGAGAGCTTTTTATGAAAGTTTAAGAATTTTAGAGTTGATACATGGAGGACAGATATAAGAGCATGAAAGCTTTTGTCTTGCAAACTACTATTAGAACTGAGGACAGACTGGAGTCAAACCAGTCTTAAAGTCAGCAGACATTTTAGTAATACTGCAGTGTTTTGCAGGAAACAAGTCAAGATTTATAATAAGAGCAATGGCAGCTGAGATGGAGATGGGAGACTGACAAATGTGTCTTGTTGGTAGAATCAGCAGGAATTGAAGATTTATTGGTAAAATGGAAGGGAAAGGGAGAAGGTTTATATGATAAGTAACAAAGAGTGAAACAGTAAGTTTAGTAGGACTTTTGGCTTAGGTGTGGCTAAGGAGTTGAAGGTGAATTTCCATATAAATATGTATATATAATTTACACATATTTGTATATTTAAACATTAATTTACACGTATTAAATTTATACTATATATGTGTATGCATATGTATACATTCATATATGTGTGTGTTTATATGCTTGTGTGTGTGTGTGTGTGTGTATCCCTTTAGCATAGAACAAAAATCCAGAGTCTCAGGGACTTTCCCCACTAAACTTATCATCCCCTTTTCTCACCATAAACAAGTATCTTGAAATCTATCACATTTTTAACTGGATCCTTAAGTCAAGCATTATACAAAACGGAAATTTTACAGAAGCATTAAAGATAATATTTTTAGAGATTAAAAAATTGACAAGTGGATACATACAGCAAAATAATGTGCCCAGAATTCAACTTGGACTATACAGCTCTGTTGCCATACTTTTTCCACAATATTTAAAATATCCCTTCAAGGGCTTAGGGTACAGTTTAGTGGTAGAGCATGTGCTTAGCATGGGCAAGGCCATGGGCTTAATTCCCAGCACCCAGAAATACAAATAAAAACATCCCATCAAAACCATCAAATAGAAAAGAATTTTTGCGTATAATTGAAATGTGTTTCATATTCTCCAGATTAGCATTAATTTCTATTTTATTAAATCTTTTCTGTATCAAAGCAACAATAGCCACTGGCTATACCTATTTAACTATACTATCTAACAACATTTCAATAAGACAAAAATTGTCCCCATTTTTTTTCCTTTGAATTAGTGAGAAATTTGGAAACTCTTAAAATGTGACATATTGAGAGTCCAACAGAAGGGATTAAATCCATGAGTCAGTACTTGGTTTGAACAAGATTTTAATGAAATACTTGTGTAGTTACCAAAGAACTATTTTTAAATAACCATCAATCAACACTTTTTTAAAATATAGATTTCCAAAGACATAGTAGTTAGTCAATGTATTTTAAAAATTAACATCAGCTCTCAGAGAAATTCAGGCCCCTTGAGAGTTTTCAGTAGG
Organism: Marmota flaviventris; assembly: GCF_047511675.1. Taxonomy (NCBI): domain Eukaryota; kingdom Metazoa; phylum Chordata; class Mammalia; order Rodentia; family Sciuridae; genus Marmota; species Marmota flaviventris. Next base: position 98,825,888 of record NC_092505.1, on the reverse strand, counting down.
CATTGGGAAGGCAGAACTAAATTAATTATACAATGTTACTTACTTTATCTCTGGAGAAGCTGAAAAGTTGTTTTCTTTCAGCAAAGAACTGGACAGCTATTACACTGGCTGAGTGACCCCAAAGGACACCAACTGGTTTAGAAACAACATAGGGATTCCAAAGGCAGACTTTATTGTTAATGCCAGCAGTTGCTAATCAGAATTAAAAAGAAAAAAAAAAAAAAAACGTAAAAAAAAATAGCATGAATAACCTTTCTTTTTTTTTGAATGAGTTTATCACATATCTATGTTAGTAACTGCCTTCTGATGAACACCAAAGCACCCTGTCTTGAAGGAAGGAAAGTCTTGCCATTGCCTAACTAGACTAGGCAACTAGACCAAGCTATGAGCCCTGGCAATAAAAATTGTTGAAATGGAGGAGCAGGATAAAAAGGGTTTGCGTAGCAGAAAGGGATGTGCATGAGCCGAAAAGGAAAATATGGTACAACTTAGGAGCCAACCAGCAGCCTGCCCCAGCAGGGGACAGAATCCTTCCTAATCCTGAAGTTCCCTCTCTTCAAACTGGGCTGCCTAGGAGTGTAGACAGTGTTGGAGCTATCCAGGAGCAAGAACAGACTAGGGCAACATTGGAAGTTCACAAATTAACAAAATAGAAGGAAGAAATTATTTTCACAACTAATGAAATAATCAAGGATATATAAGAAAACTATCATCACAAATGTATGTTTGTCCTATTTTCTTGGTAAAATAAAGTATTTGTGAATATGAGTTGGTTATATTCAGGGAGCAGTTCAAGATCAAGAGGTATAATACTTATTCAGGTGTGTGGAAACAATGTAACACTCTCTTTTGTTTCCCACTTTAGGATCAGCTGTGGAGCTGAGCATATTCACCTTTATTTTTCCAGCACTGTGGCAAGTGAAAATAGTGATCAAATATACAGGAAAATGAATAACTAATCAGCTAATAAGTTAAATGGTTGATATTTGAATCCTTGCAAATCGATTCATCGACCACCCCCCTCAGCCCTCTATAATAAATCTATAAAACTCCTTTTAGATTTTGTGTTGACATTCATGGTACTTTTTATCATGATTGTCAGCTAGTATTGTTGGGAATTTTAGGAATCCAATAGCTAATATCAATGTTTTTTTGATGAATGATACCTAATGAATGAGGATTAATATAACCTCTAGGCCATGAACGTTCTTAATAACTAATTTGTCAATTTTTAAACAATACATATTCACCTCACATTTTTATAATGTTTGAACATTAACATATATCAAATATCAACTTCAGAATGCCTAGGTATTTTATTTAAATAGTTAATATCTGAAAGCCTTCATATTTCCTAAAATATACCATTTACGTCAAAAGAACTCTTCCTTAGTAAACTAAAGCTAAGCTCAATTTTTCAAAACTTGTACTCCAAAAAGATAATCGAAAAACATTCTGCATTTTGCAGTTCTCTATTTAGCAGTGTGTGTGTGTGTGTGTGTGTGTGTGTGTGTGTGCAATGAAACTGATGTATTTGGGTGCAACATTTGGTGGTGTTAGAAGGATAGCAGAATGGCAGATGTTGCACAAATTGTCTTCTTTGTCTATATCATTATGCACCCCCGACCAATTCTAATAAAAAACACTCATTAAAGCGTTGGGGTACTTTTTCATGTTTTCACCCCAATGTAGTTTATATACACCACACATAATAATGCATCATTATCAGACATTCTCAGGCAATAAAATATGAGCTGTTCAAGTTGGTCTCTCTGGCAATAAAAGCAACAAGGTAGAGAGGCTCCGTGCATACAAATATGCATTCTAGACTATTTATGAGGCCCTCATAGTTATCATGATTTATTTTACATACCAATTAAATTGAGCCGAGAGTGGTAATCAAAAGCATGAACGCCCTGGGCAATGTCGAAGGATGTAATTTTAAGATGCTTTTTTGATTTCTCTCTCCAAGCCAGCACCACAGTATTTGTATTGCTGGTTGTACTGGAAATGATAGCATCCAAAGATGCATTATAAGTCACTGAAAAAAAAATTAAAAAGAGGAAAGCAATCTTTAGCTGATTTTTTAGAAGATATTAGGAAAATAGAACAGTTTAGGTTAAAAATTAAACTCATACTATAATGATGCAGCTCCACACTTAGAAAACATCTCTTTAACCTTTTCCCTACCTCCCGTCAAAGAATTCACAGTGAAAAGTTGCAGCAAATTCTGCATTCAGAATTTCTTCCCTCTCTAGGGACAACTTAAAATATTTTATGGAACTCATGGAAGGAAACAATATTAATCACAGTAATCATATGGGATGCTGGAGCTGTAAATGAGTATTGACCAAATTCCCATGTTCTTCCTTCTGGGCCTGGAACAGGCAAACAAGAGATTACCAACCATCTGCTGCTCCCCAAAGGTCCAGCTCATGCTCAAACAATGGTTTATTTAAATTTTACTGGTCTAGCATATCTGAGTGTCAATGGCCAGGACTCAACTCCCTGTCCAGATTCACAAACACAACAAGAGGCTCAGGACAAAACGGCTGTCCCTATGTTCACAATGAATCCGTGCCAGGTGTTACAAAGCAAAGTCTTACCCTCCAAACAATGATAATGGCCCTGATAACTGTTGCCACCAGGACCTTTCCATTCCTGTCAGACACACAGGCTCCAGGAAGCAAATAGTCACACAGCTGCTCAAACCACTATGCCCTTCCCAGTTAGGTGGAAGTTCTGTTTCCTTTTTCTTTCTTTCTTTTCTTTTTTTATTTTGTTCAATGATTGTGCCTAATGTTGAAAAATTTCTGATTTGACCTTAGGATCAAATTCCTGCCTCACATAGAGAAAGATTTTGTCACTTTGTGCCACTTAAGGAAAGCCACTTTAATAGAATGATTCGGAAATTATTTCTAATCTACTTATTATTTAGAATCATGCATGAGTGTTGTGGAAGATAACTGTCCATGATGGCTTGCATTTCAATTCTTCTTATGAAACTAAGCACTCACTGCCCTTTATTTTAGATCATGTTTTCAAGGATGTTTGTATTGCAAACAGTCTTGGAATGTAGAGATAGTTGTGTCCCTTTGGAGCAAATGGCAGGCATACTTATTACCCAACATTATAAAGACAGTGTCTCTCTCTGGAGTAGGAGGAAGCACATATCCCATGAACTGTAAAAAATTCAGATTCCCTAAATTTGGGGGTTCTTCTCCTGTAATGCATGTGTTGCCTGTGCAGACCCTCATCTGAGCCCCTCTTAATTTCCATTATGGATATGTGGCTAGAAGAACTGAACCAGGATGCTAATGCTTATGCTGCTTGCTCTCCTGAGAATAAAAAAGAACTTTTTCACAGACATAGGAGTCTCATGTCCATTGTCACTGTAAGATCTTTTTTCTTTTTAATTATTCACTCAAAGTGAGAACTTTATTTGTAGCTGACTCTACTGGAAATGGCAAGCTGAACTGCAAACAGCTAGCTTGAACACAGCATAAAAACTTAGACCCTTCACAGTTCTTAGCCGGCAGTTCTATGATCCAATGTTTGTTTCTCCCAATTTTCTAGGTAGAAATCTTGATCTTCAAGGTGATGGAATTAGGAGGTGAGGCCTTTATGAGATGATGAGGTCATGAGGGCAGAGCCTCGTGAATGGAGAAGTGCCTGGTAAAAGAGGTCTGAGGGAGCTTTTTTGCTCCTTCCTGCTCATGAGGCAATGGCTGAAAGGCACCATGTATGAATCAGGAAGTAGCCCTCACCAGACACCAAATATGCTACTGCCTTAACCTTGGACTTTCCAGCCTCCAAGACTGTGAAAATAGATTTCTGTTGTTTATCAGCCACCTAGTTTGAAGTATTTTATTAGAGCAGCTGAACAGACTGAAACAGAAATTTTTGTACAAAAAAATATGTGCAACTTTATATCAGGAATAGCATCCCTCATTAAAGAGTTAAAGAGACCATCAAGTTTTACTATTTTGGTGAAAGAATTTAATTTGTTTTATATGAGTGGTGCATGTATATATTTATACATATGTACATGTGCTTATATGCACATATATCAATATTGTATATACGAGTTTCCAAATAATTACCAAAGGCAAGGAAATTCTGAAATGCATAAGGTAGCTCAATACATTCATTTTCCTTTGACCTATTCAACTGGATTAATTGCTTCTAAAAGCAACTAGAATTTATTCATTCTGGAGCTGTTATTGATATGTGAATAGCTTAAGTTAACATATTTCATACCTATCTCCCCAGGAAATAAATGGCTTAACATGAACAATTTGTAACTAAGTTAATGAGATTGATCCTATTCAGTGTGTCTTCTGTAGATAACCTTTCTCAAAACATGGCATCCAATCTTCAATGATTTATTGGGCATCTACTATATACTTTGTGTGATGACAAGGATAATAAGAGAAGAAATAGATAAAGCCTGAACCTTTATCATATGTCTCCAAGCTTGGAAATAAAGATATGTATATCAAACAGTTAGAATTATAGCCCATAGTAAAGTGATAAATTGAATAGTCCAAAACTATAAGAGGAGCTGAATAAAGAAATAAAACAGTGTGGGTTTCTGGGTTTGGGGAACATTTAATAAACCTTGACAAAAAGATAGCATATCAGTAGATGAGAGGTCATGGCAAAAACATCTGTGTGGGAAACAAATGGTAAACTCCAGAATTCAGAGCATAAAGAAAACCTTTTTTATGTTACAGATGAAGAAACTGACTTGCCCACATAAGTTTAGTGATCTGGCCAAAGTCATTATTGTCTGATTATTGTCTAACTCAGGCCTGCAGTCCAGAGATAAATTCTAAAGGTTTTGCAGTTGAATGTTACATACATGCAAGGTTATATATCCAAGCTCGGTACATTAGAATTTGACAGAACCAGAGTACAAATTCAGAAGATAGAGCCTGATCCCTTGATAGCTGCAGTAGGACTTTTCTCAAATTTTAACATGTACATGAATCACCTGAAAATCAGTGTTCAAAGCCAGCTTCTCTTTCAGTAAACCTGAGATTGTGCATTTCTCACACACTCCAGGAATTGCTGCTGATACTCCCTGAGGACTATGCTTAAAGTAACAAGGCTCTCAAGTATGCTCTTGAAAGTGCTGACATCATTTTATACTCTAGAGAAGCAATCCATACTTCTGAAAATTTGTGAGGCCAAACACTACTTTGGCAATCTAATGAAAGTCATAGACCCTCTCCACCAGAAAGATGTGCACACACACACACAAAAGTTTGTGTAAAATATCAGGAATTTAAGAATCTTCCCATCGATGTTCATAAATCCCAACAGTGACCCATCTGAGGAATGTAGGGCATGAGCCTCTGGTTGCAAGGCAATTTTGGATGAGTAATTCTCCACCTGCTTCTCAGGTAATTCTTAAAATTTGTTACTAATAATATATGCCATCTGTGTTTGTGCACATCCACTTTAGTTTTCTATGTTTAGCTTCTACTTCTTTAATGTATATGGGTTTAAATGACTTTTGATGGTGGGGTTCTCTTAATGTCAGAACACAATTTCAGGAGGAAGAAGAGAGACTAGAAAGTAAAGGGGACCAGAGCAGAGCTACCTCACAGAGCACAGAATCATTCACTGTGAAGTGTGTCATGAAACAGAAGGGCTGCCGGGGTGGCGGTGGGGGGTAAGATGGTCTATTTCTCCAATCTGCCTAGAATTCACATGGATGGTGTGTTTCTTGCTCATCCCCCCCTTATGTAATTTCTCTTTGACCGATGGGTTACTTTTTATAATTATGATAATTTATTGAATCCCTCACATGTACCAGGCAGCATGTCTGGTGCTCTCACCCTGTTAAAATCTTCAGTGGGTAAATTATCCCAAGTTTACTAATGAGGGGATGGAAATTATGAAAGTAAGTTTGCCCATGGGCATGACACTAATTACAGGTGGAGATGAGATTGAACCCATCTATCTGGCTGTGAACTTTTCTTTTCTGTACTATTGCAGCCTCCTTTTTCTAGTAAACCACACTGCCATGTGCATGCCAGGACCAGATCTGGAATTCTTTCTTTCCTTCCTACCCTCCTTCCTTCCTTTCTTCCTTTTTCTTTGTTCCTTCCTTCCTTTCTTCCCTCTCCACCCGCCCCTTTCTCTTTCCTTCCATACATGGTACTTGGGATTGAACCAGGGCTTTGCTAAACAGCTTAGGCTAGCTTCCAATTTGAAATCATTCTTGCCTCTGTCTCCAAGATAGCTGGGATTTCAGGAGTAATGTCTTTCAAGGAAGGAAAGAAGGGAGGGAGGGAGGGAGGGATGAAGGATAGGTAGGAAGGGAGGAAAGAAGGAGAAAGGAACTCTATGAATTAATAACATGTTTCTTATAAAGAGGGGTGTCTTCAGCTTCATTAAGGAGCAATTAATTCCAGAGGCATAAGGACCCCTGATTGCTTGCTTCATTACTAAGTATTTATTGGAGGGACCAACAGTGTAAAACCTGATGTATTGGTATATATTATCATTTAGGAAGCAGCCTCACTGACAATATCCCTTTTGTTTACTGAAAATGTTAAGGATTATTATAACTTGACACTCAGTAAATCAATATTATAAGATCTAAAGTACACAATATTACACTAATTTTACCTTCTAATCCATGGAAATTCCACAATATAATTATAGTACATCAAAATAAAATATTTCAGCTGGGTGCCGTGGCGCACGCCTGTAATCCCAGTGGCTCAGGAGGCTGAGGCAGGAGGATCGCAAATTCAAAGTCAGCCTCAGCAAAAGAGAGGCATTAAGCAACTTAGTGAGATCCTGTCTCTAAATAAAAATACAAAATAGGGCTGGGGATGTGACTCAGTGGTCAAGTGTCCCTGAGTTCAATCCCTGGTACCAAAAAATAAAATAAAATATTTCTATCCAGAAGATTACTTTTGTCATATGTTCCCACATTATATCCAAGAATCATCCTAGTTTTGAAGCCATTAAGAAAGATATAAAGAAGTGCATTCTGTTCTGGTGTTCACAGTACTGCTTTAAGATTTGAATCTGTGAGTTGCCATGTGACATTTATGGGACTGTACTGTTACATACTGGAAGCTCAACAATTCACACTTCACTTCTAAAGCAAGATACAACTTGTTTCTGATTAAATTGTAGAACTGAAGAACTCCTGAGAATGCTTGAGTAAAAGGTGAGAAAAAAGCCATTTCCTTAAAATCAAATTATCTGATAAATAAAAATGTTTTCCTCACTTCTTTAGTTGAGGTAAGAAAATGATAGGTCATGATAGAAACGTTTTTAAAATATCAAGCTAAGCAATGGGATGAGCTGGTAAAATAAATTATTTGTTTTTAAAATTCTCAGCAAGTTTAGGGATTAAAAGAGAAAAATACTTTAAAATTACTTTTATATATCACTTTGAGAGGAAAAAAAAACAATAGCTTGAATATATTTGTCCATTAAGATGCTAACTTTTGAGGCTGGGGTTGTGGCTCAGTGGTAGAGTGCTTCACCTAGCACGTGCAAGAGGCTGGGTTCAATCCTCAGCACCGCATAAAAATAAATAAATAAATAAATATTGTGTCCAACTACAACTAAAAAAAAAATTTAAAAAGACTTTTTTAAAAAAGATGCTAACTTTCAACTCTTCTGCTCTCTCTCCACACAGTCACAATAAAAAAGGCATTAAGAGAACCTACTATTGATCCTTATCCCCATATGTGCTGTCAAAATGACCCTGAGTAATAGCAATTAGTTAATGTGGGAAAATGATTTGAAAATGAAAAGTGATACCTAAAGTCTAAGTAAGTAATGCTATTAAGTGCACTTAGAATAAGATAGCATAAGTCCCTCTAAAGCATTTGCCAACAGATAGAGGCTGTATCAGGGTAGAAAACTGGGCCATTTATAACAAGGAATTCTTATTATCAATGTTCAGGCTTTTATAAGTCATGTGAGTTAGGATGACAGCTTATTTTGAACATTCTTTGATAATGTTTTGTTTGAAGAAAGGTTATTTTCAGTTTTATTTCTTATCTTACTTTGAAATTAGAGTCCCATTCCCTGAGAACACCATGGATCTCTGTAAATACTAAGAATCCGCCATTTGTTTCAAAGAGGAAAGACAAGAAAGAATAACTGTATCTATATTTTCTTTAAAAATCCAATGCACTTTTAAAAAACCCAAATGAAGCACTGCTAAGAATATTTATAAACAGTAATACAATTAATTTCATGACTTTTCAAAACAGAAAGTTGATACCCATTTGGGATACAAACAGATCTTCCATTTCCACCATGCCCTTGAACAAGCTGCAGGAAGGCAGCCTTTTCTCCAAGCTCAGGCCACCAACTTGCAGCTGATTTTAACTACATTAAACACACTGAGGGAACTGGGAGGATGGACAAGGTGCTTTCGCCACTGAGTGGTTCAGGCCTGTTGACAGCCATTCATGGACTACAGAGGCACCCACAGCCTAGTGAATAGGAGAATCTGGTGTCAGGGAAATTCCAGTGGAAATTTCCTCTGGCTAAGACTGCCCAGACATATTGTGAGTCCTTTGCAAGCTATGACCCAGGTCCCACACAGCTTCGGAGATGGGGAGACCTACTGAAGCCACATAGCCTCTCAGAGATGGGTATGACCTGCCAAGATGCCAATCAACCTGCTGACTGCAAGACATCAGGAAGCAAGACTCCACCCCTGAAACCTTATCCCTGCCTTTGATGTACCCCCTTAAATAAACCACGAAAGCCATTTTCTAGTTATTCGGCTCCAGTTCCTGTGAAGGTTGAACCTATCAGCTGCTCCATCCTTTGAAACTAATTCTGACCCTGTGTCTTTGTTCTTCACTAATTATTCCACACTTTAATTTCTTAGGTGGCTTACATCCCCCTAAGCAGGAAGAAGAATCCCCTTACGAGGTGCTGGATGCCCCCCCATACAGAACCATTTTGTATGAAGACTGATTCAGATTCAGGGAATTAGAGCAACATCCAAGCAAGACACTAAATCTGGCTTCTCTTCCAAACTTATGTCTACTCTCTGAGTAGACACTGGTGTCTATATTTTAAATCCTTTGACACTTGCTCCATTAAATAGTGCAGCAATTAATGATTTTGTTATTAATTTCAAGTGTTTTGTATCTCCTTCTAGACCTGATGGGAAAACACCTATCAACATGATTAAAAAAAAAAAAATCAATGGCTTTTCTTTGGGCAATGATCATTCTTTCAGTAGCTATACTCCCAGTCTATAGTGTCTGAGATTCCCAATGGTACTGCCTATATGAGAAGACAATCACTAAAAAGGAAAATTTTCTGAATTTGAAGATATTTATGTCTCACTGTGTTGCCCCCCAAATCTCTACATTTACTTTACAAGCATTTCAGAATGCAATTACTATTTTTATTAAAATATGGCACAGAACCATTCAATACAATGAAAACATTTTCTCCCTCAAAGTTTTAAGTAAGAAGTCTGAACGTTCTCTTAAAGCAGTGTGCTAATAATACTCTTGTGTCTGAAACGGAGCTTTTCCTTTCACATTTCAGCCATGCAGACATTTTATCCTTAGCTCTGGTAAAAGCTTACTCCTGTACTTGCTCAAGTATTTCTTTCTATCCTCAATTGTATATTCCCTCCTCACACTGAGAAGAAAATCACCAAAAATATTTCTTTGGAGTTCTAAGAATATCAATTTATGTTGCTGGAGTAAAAAAGCATATCAAATTAGAGCAGCCCTGGGTTTCTTGTTGCTGACAGAATAGGTCTTGCAGGCCAAAGGAGCATAATCCATGATCACTATGAATCCCACTGTGCTATATTTGACTCTAACCTCTCTTCTCTTTCTATCTCCTTCTTCATTCTGGTATTCCTCCTTCTCTTCATTTTGAAATAACCGAGCTTTAAATAACAACAAACAGGCATATTTAAACTTCTTATCTCTATTGCTATATCTAAGAATAGTTCCGCATTTGCTGGTCAAGACTGAAGTAGGTTCCCCTTTCAGAAGCATTTGAGCTTCAAAAGTAAAACTTGATTGATTATTTATTTATCGGTACTGGGGATTGAACTCAGGGGTGCTTAAGCACTGCACCACATCCCCAGGCTTTATATTAACTTACAGACAGGGTCTCGCTGAGTTGCTTAGGGCCTTGTGCTAAGTTGCTGAAGCTGACTTTGAACTCACGATCCTCCTGCCTCAGCCTCCCAAGCCACTGGATTACAGGTGACCATCATGGAGCCTGATCCACAACTTGAAAGAAGATAAAAATAAATCTTACATAGATAACTCACTTCCTTTACTCTTTTACTTTCTTCTTTTTGAATAATCTTCTCTTCTGCCTTTTTCTCAACATACATTCATATAGTATGTAACTAAAGATAATTTTTAATTGTTTTTCTTATATCAATCACTTTCTTTTACTATAAATAAGTCCTTGTTTTATAATAAAAAGAATTCTACAAATATCAAGCATAATTTCTTTTGATATCTCTCTCTACTTGTTATAATATTTTCAATAATATTCATTCAATAATTTATCCAAGACCTTTGACAACCAAATTGCAAAATGACTTTTTTTACATAATCAAATAAGCTTTCACAAAGTAAATTAATATGGTCATGAATTAGACACATAAATAAAATATTTTAAAAAGAGAAAGAAAGAAAAAGAAACATTAATGAAATTCTTTCTTATGAGTTCAGGTAGTTTGGCATTTCCCTATGTCAAAACACAGTCTAGTTTCTCCGCATGAAATTGATAAACTGCCAATTGTTTTCTACCCTGAACCAAGCTCAGAGGGACATTCATTCACCTAGCACCCTTTGGCAAGTAAGTTGCCCATTGTTCTCTACCACAATTATCACAGAGAACTTGGTATACAGTGCTCTGTGCATATGGACACTCCGTAGGTGTTATTGAGAGGCTGCTGGGTTCTGAACACTTCCAAATGATCATGATAATAAATAAATCTTGAAATAATTATCTTAAAATTCTCCTTAGTGAGCATATTGGAAGGTCAGTTACTTAGGACTGAGCCAGACATCACAGTCCATTGAATTTATCAGTGTTTAGCACTGTGCCCGTTACACAGTAACTACTTAACAAGTGTTGTCGGGCAAAGTGCACTTAAAGGCTCCCATATGCAGGGTAGGTAAAGGGCTGTTAAAGGGACTGAAAGATTTCAGGGAAGAAACTAAATTATCAACAAATATTTGTTGCATACTCAGTATTTTAAAAACATCCTGTTTAATTTTCTCTTCTAGCCGTGATGGAGTAATAAGAACTAAATTTAATTCCCCCTATAAACAACTAGAAAACTGCACAAATAGTGTTTTTCCAGGCATTTGACAACAGGTAACAAAGAATTAGAAAGCTTAAGAGAAGGGAAACAAATGAGGTGAGCCCTGCAATCACCCTCAGCTACCTTAGAAGAAGTTTCAAACATGGGTACACAAAGAGGGAAACCGTACAGAGTTCAGAAACTTCCTGAGATGAAGAGCTGAAGATTGGAGTTTGAAGAGGGTGAAGCAGCCAGAAGTTGGGAAATTTAAGGAAAGGTAGATAACTAGGAGCCTTGGAAAAAATGGGTCGGAGAGAGAAAACTTTGAAAACAATAACAGAAAAAATTTCAAGTTAAACTAGACATAGATTCATATATCCAAGAGTCTCAATGAATTCTAAGCAACACACACATACACCAAGAAAAACAAAGGCATATGATAATTAAATTAAAAATAAATATTATAAAATATTTCATTATCAATATTTCTTTTATTCTCCATAGACACTAAGGAGAATAAAAGAAATACTGCCTTCATAGTTAAGGGTATTTTTTATTTTCTATTTTTATATAAGTGTAACTGGCATGTGAGGCATTGGATTTGTTTTCCTGGAGTAGAGAGGGTAATGAATGTAAGGACTCAAATTCTACCATGGGTACCAAAGTCCATATGATTGGTTCACAGTTTGAACAGCATCAAAGAGAATTGTTTTAAAGAAGAGTCCAGGAGCAAAGCAGAAATTGATGTTCTTGCATATCACTCAGTGAAAAGTCTGTTTCCATAGATGGGTCATGAACAAAAGTAGCAAAAGGTAAAGAAAGTGTCAAGAATCATTCTGGTAAAAATTTAAAAAAGACTTTTCTTTGACAACAGGATCTGGACTATCTCAGAGTGAAGAAATCTGCAGAAGTGATCAAAGTTGAGAAGATAATCTGGGAAAAGTCTGAGTATTTGGCTCAGGTGAGGATCTATGACCTGCAAATAGAGAACTCTCCACCAGGTGAAATTTCTTAACAGTCTAAAATGGCTCATCATTCTGCAGTTTCAGACTTGAAATCCAGAAGATTCTTGGTTCAGAAGATAGCTTGCTTCTGTCTTTGCTCTACAATTTCCATTTTCTCAGGATCAAAAACCTTCTAATGAGCCAGTCTGATTGTGGTTTTTGTTTTTTGTGAGTTCTTTTTTCCTCCAACCTGTGCTGTATAGAACTACAAAAGACACCTTCCCTAAATGCCGTCTGCATCAGATCTGTCTAAATTTCCTCAAAAACCTTCAATGCCTTGCTATTTCATTCTGTACCAAATAGGAACTCGGCCTGATTGCTAAGATCTTACCACATATGTCCCCGTTTGATCTATCTATTCACTTTTATTTCCTCAGTACTCAGTCTGTTCTATTCATGTCCAATCCTCCCTCTGCCAAGTATGTCTCTTGTCTTCCTTTACTCAAGTTCATCATGTTCTCTATTTTTTCCACCATCTCCCCATCCTTTAAGTTCTTCTTTAAGTTGTATCTCTGAAGCTTTTCCTCATAGCTGTTCCTTCTTTTTTAATTTTTATTTTTGTTGTTGTTGTGTTTTGTTTTCTTTATAAATCTCTGCTCATCTTGGTGCTCTGGAAGGCTTTTCTTTCTTAAGAACTACAGCAAATCAAAATTTTGTTTAAATTTTTAGTAAATATTCATTACCATATACAATGACTTAATGAAATATTTTATATTAGTGTTAATTTTATGTCAGATATTAATCTTATTGAGAGTTAAGCCCATAATTAGTCTTTCTTCTACATTCTCAAATGCCTAAGATAGTTTTTTAAGAGCACATAGAATATCAATAAATAATTTCTGATTGATTGGTATTTCAATTCCATAATTCAAATAAACTGGCTAAAATAAGTATGCACACATATTTATTCTTAGAAATATATATTGTTACATAAATGTATTTCAGCTACTTTCCCAGAAGATTATTTACTTGATTAAAATGCAATTTGATTCAAAGAGCTAGTAAATATGCAATCCAGGTAAGACAGCAAAGATTTTAATAATGTATATTTAATTGCACATGTATGTATATTAGACATCTGTAGCTATTTCCTAATATGCAATGATTTAGGGACCAGACTCACATTGGATTCCTTAGATTATAAATATAATCTCTGCTTCAACTAAGCTATATTCCTACATTCTTTATCAACAGATAAAGAAACCAAAGATCAGAACAAGATGATGGAAACCTAGTAAGTAGCAAATTCACATTGACCTAGAGAACAATTCTTGTTCTGCATCTTAAAAGACAAATGTTCACTGACAGATTTCAAAGCTTAATCCTCAACCTTCTCAAAAGCATCAAATGAGCTACTTCTCTTTATTTATCCACATTAATTTAAGATCATGGAACTCAAATAATACACTCAACTTCAGAGAATCCACTATAAGAACCCCTGCTTTACTATTATAGTCTCATTTGGGGTTTATGTGTCAAATGTAACGTTTTTTGGAAGCAGCTGCAATAGCTCTATTTAGTTATTTCTAGTACTAATTCTTATTTCAGAAGATTCAACATATCATTTGTGCCTGTCACACTTAGCAAGTGACCAAAACACATCATCTTTTGTATTTCCCCCAAGTACTATCATGTCAAAGTTAAAGGATAGATGGATGGAAGTTATAAAAAAAAACGTGATGTAAGTTTTGTGGAAGAAAAATGCAAAAAGTCTAATTCCTCACGTAGGATAAGATCTTTGTGGGCATACATTAGAGAATTAGTTCCAAGTTCCTAAAACCCAAAGAAGGTTAAACTAACAAAAACCAACAGCCGGGTTCACTTGAACTGCCTCTTCTTCAAACTACGTCAGGAACAGACCAATAACATTAATCTCATTAAAGTTCTTTTTAGTGAGTATTTCTTAATGTAGCAAATTAGAAGTGAAAAAGTTAACATAATCCTTATATCTGTACCAATCCTTAGTATCTGTACCAAGATATCAGTACATATAGTGCACATTTGATTCTTAGAACACCGGATACAAATTTTTTGAAATTAAAACATATTATGAAACTAATTCACTCATTGGTGACTCAGCTTTAAAGAAGTTGTGGTATGCTACAGATGCTAATTTATAAAATAATCTTATTCCATGAGAGAATTACTGCTGAAGTACTCTAGATGAAAGAAATTCATGTCACTATATATCAAAAAATGGAAGAAAAGAAAATTAAGGCAATTTCATTATGAAAGCAGTCAAGCTAATATACTTCCCATAAGAACATAAAGAAAACCAAAGTGTGACTGTAAGGGGCCTTGTTAAATTATTTTATTTAGCAGCCCTGAATGATCAGAGTCAGGTTGAAGCTAAATGGATTCTATGACAATTTTCTTTCTTCTCTTGGGGTTTCTTTAGTTCACAGTTCACCTGAATTAATTGTATGAAGCATAAATTTTAGAAGGAAAGAAGTGATTTCTGCTAGTGTTCAGAGGATAGCAGAGAGTCCAGACCAAATCCTCCAGAGAACCAATTATTGGGTTTCTAAACTTAAACATTCTGTGTGAAACATTTTCATCAAAGAATATAAATGTAGAAGTCGAAGGTGACTGTTTTCTTTCATTACTGTTCAAACTTAGTACCTTGTCTGACCCAATCTCCATGGTGAAGTTTATGTCCTAAAATATGGCAACATCTGTGACATCCGGAAAGCAGCTCTGCCCAGTTAATGGTCATGGTGGCTTCTTTGTCATCACATGAACTAGCAGGCCGTTCAAACAGGGAGATCAAGGCTGCCGTGAAAACAATTGCTTGGACCTTAAGTCATTGAAAGAAAAACAAACATAGGCAGGGTGATTGCTGCAAGAAGATTCTGGGTTCTTTATGATTAATAAGGAACAGATAATGAATTAATAAGAAGGTCTTCAATAATATTGAAAGAATATAGGCAAGTATAGTAAAAGACAGAACAATTATAAGACTGGCAAAGCAATTTCCAAGAATAGTTTATTATTGCTTTTAAGTACTCTTGTCTTTTAAAACAGCAAGAATGAAAAGCTTTCAAAATTAGGAAAGGAAATTGTTCAAATTAAGCTACTTGAGAGGTCCCTGGCATATTCTAGTGTCATTCAGTAAATAAGAATTTCTCACTTGTTACATGGAATTTGATAAGAAGCAAGAAATCATTGAATCCAGTGTCTTGATTTCAGTGTTACTCCTCTATGCATCTCTCCCTTAATTGCATGATATAAAAAATGAGCAATCCCTAGCTGACTGGCCCTGAGAATCTCAAAATCTTATGAATGAAAATCAGAACAGTTCATTTGAAAGACTTATGATAGATAAGTTTAGAGATTTCATATTAAACATTCATTAAAATTAGGATCTGTTAGATTAAGTATTCTATGGTATATACTTAGTGAGATTTTTTTAAAGAATGAGTGAAATGCAGTGATACACAGACTAAAAAAAAACACAGTAAAGATTTGATTGTATAAGCAAGAAGATAAATTATAATCTAATATATCTCTTTATGTCCAAATGTGTGACTTTATAATTGATAATGTAGTTCAATCAGGAGATCACACTGATGCCATTTTAATTGATAGCGTGAGCTACAGTTTGGTGATTATATCCCATACTGTTCAGTCTTATCCCTCACTCACTTACCTTTCCAGTTATGTCCCCAAAAGAAAGAATTGATTCATTGGCATCAAGAGGATCACACCAATAATCCATGCAAATTGGTGTTCCTTTCAGGCCTTGGAGTTTATATTGACAAGGAAATTCTTTGGACAGCAGATCATAGAAACAAATCTCTTTACTTGTAAAAGCCACTGCAATCTAAAGTAGCAGAAAAAAAAATTAGCAAGTATTTCTGATGGATTTAGTGAAATCAATATGCAAAGCAGATATACAAATCTGATCTCCAAATCAGACATCGTTCCTGAAAGTCTTTAACAGCAATATGGAAATGTAGCACAGTAGCACACATGAACTTTATTCCAACTTTGGACTATCGCCAAAAAAGAAATTTTTTCCATTAAATGCATTTGAACAAACTTTTTCCTATTTCTACTCCACACAACCACCAACATCTTCTGTCTTGGGAGGCTAGATAAGCCCTTCACATGGGAAAGACAATACAGAGAGAGCTATAGCATCCCACAATCGTACCCAAACCTTTACTAACCATGTTTTATGAAGTAAATAGAAATGCTCACAGAAATCAATTGATAAAACTGTAAGGAGTTTTATTCTTAGTCATATAAAATCCTAAAGACTATTTTTTAAAGGGCAAATGATTAACTTAAAAATCAGTCAATAGAAATGATCCCTATAGAAGGTCACATGTTGGATTTATTAGACAAATATGTTAACTCAGATACTATAAATATTTTAAAGCAATAAAGAAACCAGGCTTGGTGGCAAACATTGTAATCCCAGCTACTCAGGAGGCTAAGGCAAGTTGAAGGCTAACCTTGGCAACTTAATGAGACATTGTCTAAATTTGGGCTGGGATATAGCTCAGTGGCAAAGCACCTGCCTTGCATACGGTACAGGAAGCCCTGAGTTGGATTCCCAGTTCCGGGATAAAATGATTTTTTTAAAAAGACAGTAAATTAAATTTAATATAAATTTTTAAATAGCCAAAACAACTAAAGGAAACAATATCTAAATAACTAAATTTATGAGACAGATATCTCATCAAAGAGAGAATATCAATAAACATGTATAAATTATTCAAGTAAAGAATCATACCGTTTGATTGATTTAGACTTAATATAATTACTGACAGGTAGAATTTACATTTGCATTTTTCTAACAACAGAGCCCCAAAATACATGGAGCAAAAACTAAAAGAGCTGGAAAGAGAAATCAGCATTTCAACAATTTCCCCACTTGCAATAATGAAGAGAACAAATGGACTGAGAGCAACAAGAAAATAGAAAAAAAATGAAAGAAAACAAAACGCAACTGCAATTACTTCTGAAATCCAATAAAAACTGTGCCTAGATTGAAATTTGTAGTTGTAAACACCAGTATAAATAAAGATATCAAATCAGTAATCTAACTTCTCAGGTAAGAAACTAGAAAAGAAGTAAAAACTAAATAAAAGGTCCAATGTTTTCTCTGGTATGCAGCTGCTAACTCATAAAAAGGGTGGGGAGGTGGATAAAAGTACTTTGGATTAGAAAAAGCAGAATTAAGGGAAGGGAGGGGAATGGGAATTGGAAGGACAGCAGAATGAATTACTATCCTATGTGCATATATACTTATACAACCAATGTAATTCCATATCATGTGCAACCAGAATGAGAAGTTATAATCCATTATGTAAAATACATTCTATCATGTATAGCTAATAACAAAAAATTATATATGCGTATATATATATATATATATATATATATATATATATATATCAAGAGACAGAATGAGGCATCCCTTTAATTAGCTCCATCAACTGATAAAACACATAGCAATCAGAGTATAAATGAACCACATTTCCAAAAGGTAGAAGGAAGCTGACCCAAAACCCTAGAGTCATCCTTGGAAGACAGATGGCAGATATATTCAGGTGACATAGAAAGGGACATTTTAATCATGTCAAAAGAAAAACAAAGGTTATAGAGTTTTAACTATGTATAAGGTACAAAATTGTTCTTGTGTGTATATTCTATGTGTGTTGTTTTCATATATTCTTTAATGGAACTATTAATTCTACTATTTAAAGATATTATGTTAAATATCTTAATATTATTTATGAAAGGATAATTGGATAGAGAAATGTGATTATATTCTGCTCTTCACTGTACCAAAACCATCACATAAGCCACATGAAAACCAATAAGGTGTTGTTGCTCACATAATGCTGGTCTGTCCCAAGAGCAGGCAAAGAAGAGGACATTACCAGGTGCTGACAAATGCATGTTAAACATGTATCTTCAATTAACAGTGTCAGTGCGGTTTGATTTTGCACTATTAATGCAGTTTGTGAACTGAAAATGATTTTCCTTTCCTGCTTCACCATATGCCCAAATAATCAATAGCTTGAGAGAACAAAATAAAGTCAATGATTGCTGGCATTTATTAAATTTAAAAAAAAAAACCTAAACCTAAATTAAGAAAAGGGAAAAAATAATAAAAATTTGTTTGGAACATCTAAAAAATAGAGAATAGGAAAGCAATAGAGAAAATCAACAAAACCAGACTTGGTTCTTGAACAGATCAAAAATATTTTTCAACTTTTAGCTAGACTAACCAAAACACAGAGAAAAAGAGAAAGAACTATAACAAATAAGATTGAATCAGAGTAAACAAACAAAGTTCCCACAAATAATATTGCAGTGAAGATTACTCCACTGATAAATTCTTCCAAATGTTTAAAGAATAATTAATGCCAATTCTTCTCAGATTCTTCCTATAAAATCTCCTTGTCAGGTCAGTATTATCCTACTACTAAAACCAAACACACCATAAGAGAAAACTAAAGACCAATAACCCTTGTGAATATAGATGTAAAAATACCCAACTAAATACTAGCGAAGAGAATATAGCAAAACACACCAAGACATTACATAGTATGACCAAGAGATATTTATCCTAATAATGTAAGGTTTTTCAACATACAAAATTCAATCTAGGGGGGTAGAGGAAGATGGCAGAATAGAGATGGTCCATTCCTAGATGTTCTATGGCCTATGTTCTATGGTTCTAAAGTAAAATAAGGAAGAAATCCTCCTTGCCACCACCACTGCTGCTGCTGCCTGTACCAGCCAGAGTGGTTCCCCAGAAACAAAGTGGAGGGATAAGGGAATTAAAGGAACCTGCATTTTTAGCAGGCCTGTGGCATATCTGGGTATGAAGAGATCAAAGATTGAAGACCCTTCTGGACTAACCTGAATGATGTGATGCAAACTATGCTTGTACGAGAAAGAAGCTCATCTCTCTCAGTTGCCTGCAGAGCACAGAGGAAGGAGCCACTTTGCAGCCACGCTGTGGGGGCAAAAGAACTAAACAGATACTTTTCAAAATAAAAAATATGAACCGTCAACAAATGTTGGCCAGGATGTGGGGGAAATGGTATGCTCATATTGCTGGTGGGACTGCAAATTAGTACAACCACTCTGGAAAGCAGTATGGAGATTTCTCAAACCATCAAGAATGGAACCACCATTTGACCTAGTTGTCCCAGTCCTCGTTCTATATTTAAGGGAGTTAAAATCAGCATACTATAGTGACACCACATCAATGTTCATAGCAGCTCAATTCAAACTAGATAAGCTATCAAACCAACCTAGGTGTCCTTGAACAGATGAATGGACAAAGAAAATGTGGTGTATATACACAATGGAATATAACTCAGCCATAAAATAGAATGACTTTATGACTTTTGCCAGAAAATGGATGGATCTGGAGACTATCATGCAAAATGAAGTAAGCCAATCCCAAAAAACAAAGCTTGAATATTTCCTCTGATATGTGGATACTAAGATACAACAGAGGAACAGGAGGAATAGAAGTTCAGTGGATTAGACAAAGGGAAATGAAGAGGCTGAATGGGGGATAGGAATAGAAAAGACAGAGGAGTGAATTGTACATAAAGTTCCTATGTTCACATATGAATACATCATAGTGAAACGCCACATTACGGAGTGCAACACAAGAATGGAATCCTAATTAGAATAAGTTATACTCCATATATATATATATATATATATATATATATATATATATATATATAATATGTCAAAATGTATTTGCTGTCATGTATATCTAAAAAGAACAAATAAAAAATCAACCTAAGAAACCATTTTAATAGACTAAAGTATGAAAACTACATTATCACAGAAATAGCAAAAATTGAATTTAACAAAATTCAACATATTTTCATAAGAAAAAAAAAAAAACCAATAAGCCAGGAATCAAAGGGAACTTACTTCTGGTAAAGACCATGTACAATTAAAAAAAAAATTCCAGCTGTTATCATACTTAATGGTGGAAAACTGGATGCATTACTCCTAAATTCAGGAACAAGACTAGAATGTGTACTCTCATCACCTCTATTCAGCATGGTTCCAGAGGTTCTGCCCACAGACATTGGACAAGGGAAAGAAAATATATCTAGTTTGGAAAGAAAAGATTTAAATTATTTCATTTATGGATGACGTAATCTTACAGGAAAACCACAAAAATATAAAGACCAAAAAAATAAGTTCAGCAAGATTGCAGGATATATATTTGGTTTGTGTTTGTGTTTGTTTTTGTTTTTTAAATCTGTTGTATTTCATCCAATAAACAACCTGAAAATGAAATAACCAAAGGCAGTATTAGGAAAATAAAAAGACAAAACACAGATTGGATGAGATATTGTAAAGTCTACATCTGATGAATCTATACACCCAAAATATATGAAGAATACCAAACACTCAACAATAAGAAAATAAATCTGGGCTGAGGCTGTAGTTCAGTGGCAGAGCGCTTGCCTTGTATATGTGAGGCACTGGGTTCGATCCTCAGCACCACATAAAAATAAATAAGTGAAATAAAGGCATGCTGTCCGTCTACAACTACTATATATATATATATATATAGAGAGAGAGAGAGAGCACACTGGATTTATTTTAAGGCAAGAAAAGAAATCCAATAAAAATGGGCAAAAGATTTAAACAGAAACTTAACCATAGTAGATATATAGGTAGCAATAAGCATATGAAAATTACATGGTTAGTAATTATAAAAGTTTATTAAAACCACAATATTCCAATATAAACCTTTTTAAATGGCTAAAATTAAGAAAGAACAATACTTGATCTTATCTAGTGTTGATAAGGAGATGCTATACATCCACATGACAGAAAGATAAAGAGTAATTAAAAAAATAAATTATGGTTTCACCTAACAACACAAGAAATCTCAGAATAATTTTGTCAAATTTAAAAATCTAGGCCAAAAACAAAAAAAAAAGGAGTACATCCAGTATGACAATTATATAATACTCTAGAAGATGCATACTGATATATAATGACAGAATACAGATCAGTGCTTGCCTGACAAGAAGAGATGGGGTGGGAGGCTTACCAAAGGGTGCCAGGAAACTTTTGAAAGTGATGGATTTGCTCATTATCTTTGTCATGCTGTTAGTTTTTCTTGGGTACATACATATATTAACAACTATCAACTTGGGGCACTTTTAATATTGGTAGCATCGTTTGTTACTTATGCCTCAATGAAACTGTTTAACAGAAAGGCAATATGAAGATTCTATGTAGAGTGACTACAAAGGACAGGCTAAGATTTAGTTATCAGTCCTAAGAAGAAGAAACCCTGCAAGACGAATAGCATATGATGATAACAGAATGCTGCACACAAATGTAATCTAGACTAGAACTGTGTTTTAATCTTTTAAACTGTCTTTTAATCCTTTTAAGATTTAGTACTGAATCCTTAGCAGAGAAATGGATACAATACCAGCAGCCACTGTGCAGGCAGTGAAGACACTAAGGCACAGGCTCTGAACACCAGTTGTCTCGGTGCACAAGTTGTGGCAACACTATTTGCATCCCATGGTCCCAAAAAAGATTAACGACTTCTTGATCACTCTCTCATCGTTAAAGTGGGACTATTAGGAACTTGGTGGTGATCTTGAAAGGAGTAGAAAATCAGGGCATGTTCCATAGGAAGCTAGTGACACTGATTTTTTATGGTTCCAGGCAGTAGTGCATACACTTCCTACTAAAAAGAACCCGACTTTTCAGAGAAATGGCTGATTCTAGGTCTGGCACAGGAAATATACAAGACAATCCTGGAACATCTTGTCGTACCAGGAAGCAATGAAACTTTCAAAGACTGTTATAGTTATAAAAAGACTCAGAAGATAACTTGTGTTAGTTCCTACTGTGTAAAGAGGGTATGGTTTTTGCAGGAGATAATAATTCAGTGGATTTTTTAAAAATCAACTTTTTAAAACCTATGAATTTTCAAATTTATCAGTAACAATAATGATATTAGCACTCTTTGTTCATCTATTAGATGCACAGACCCTTTGGATCCTTTTAGAGGATATCAAAACAGCTCATTATTTTGAAAACTGGTAAATAAAAGTAAAGAACGGGGCATTTGTCCTGTCTTATGCAATTTGTCCTGCATGATAACTAAGTCATTCATGAGAGAAGTTTCTTTCTATACAGGAATCCCATATTATAAACGGAGAAGAAATGACAACGTTAGAATATCATCATCTGGGAACCTCTAATATGTGGATGAGTCTAGAAAGAATTGGCTTTAAATGTTAACATTCCCAAACATAAAAAGAATCAGGCATTTGTACCTCCTGAATGAAATGAAGCAAACAAATCTGAAACTGGTTGGGGCCTTAGACTTGACTACTGATTTGCTGGATATAGGAAACTCTCAAAGACAAATATCAAGTTTCTTTAACACAAGTGCAGTTGAAATAGCAAAAAAAATCCAAGAAAGAAAAAGAGATGAAGGAAAATGCATAGATCAAAAGAGACATATCCGGGTGAGGGTGTATGTAGCTCAGTGATAAAGTGCCTGCTTAGCATGCCCAAGGCCCCGGTTCATCCCCAATACTGCAAATAAATAAATAAAGTAACAGAGAAAGAGAAAGGGGTGATGGGAGGGCGGGGAAAGATATATGAACGATTCACAATATGTAGACCTTAGATCTTGATTCAAACAAAATATTTAAAATCATAAGACAATTAGGGGAATATAATATTTATAGATGAAATGATTTGGTACTTTGGATCTTAACCAGGAAGGCATATATGAAACAAGATTAGCCATGACTTTAAGATGATTATAAGGGTGGATCCAGAATACATCAATAGATCCTTAATGCTATTCTCTCTGCTTGTGTGTGCATTTAAAATTGTTCATAATAAAATTTACTATTTGCTGTTTAATATATTAAGAATGCAGAGATATTTGGACTGAGTAGGCCCTATCTATTAGAATTAAGAAACTGACTAGTACAGTGGTCAAATCAGATAACCATGTCCCCATAATTGCTTTAAGCTGTACCATATGTTATAATTGCCTGCATGTGGATCCATGATTCTGCTGCAAACTGGGAAAGGAGTGGTGGTCTTTAAGCTAACAGCAGCATGGCCACACATGTGGGAGAGATCCAGAGCCTGAGTCCTTATCAGTGGTATCATTTTAAGGTACCCAAGAGAACAGCCTAGGAACTGGAGCAGCTCACTTGGCTCTACTTATATTCCCTCCAAGTCAGATGAAAGGCACCAAGAGTAATGCAGCTCTCTGTCACTCCTGGGGTTACTCTTGATATTGATCAGAAGCCCTGTTCCCCCATTTTCCCCCTCAGTCCATCCTCAGCACTGAAAATAAATAAATGATATAAAACAACAGAGAGATTTATTTGTAAAGACTTTGTACCTTGTTTACATTTTCCAGAGAAGCCAGACACGTCACCCACAGGTGTTTCAGTTTGGTGGCATCTGAAGTGATAGGAAGTGTTTCTTGTAGCTTTAAATTTTCTCCCCAGATTCCTAATAAGCCTTCTTTACTGATAGTCAGATAATGACCTGAACTTTTTAAGAAAATTATTTTTTGAATGGTGTCCTTGTGTTTTCCTGGGAGGAATTCAAGGTCCTTCCACTGGGGAACCACAGTTGCCTTTGTCCGTGCATCTTTCTCATAAAGTGATAACAGGATAAATGAAGTCAGCTTGTCCCAGTTAATGAAGCCCTCCCGGGCCACATCCACTTTGTCAAAGAGCTCTCCATATTCTTCTGCTTGGCCCCAACCAACAATCTCGGTCATCCTATGCATGAATTCTTCTCTGGACATACAAATGGTTTCCCTTGGGTCTGGAGACTAAGAATGGAAAAATAAATAAATAAATAAGACCATAGTGAAAGCATCCACAGGTACAAGAGCATCATGCTACCCCCAGCACTGGCTTTAATTAACAGTTCTTCCAAGATGCAAAGAAAAATGTCTTTTACTTTATAGTGATATCATATTTAAGTGAATTTGGGTGACAGGACAAATTATTTCCAGGGCTAGAAGCTGACATCTTCAATTATAAACATCTTTATAACTGGAAGAGGAGAGCAGGAGAGTCAGAGAAGGTGTGCCAGTGGAAGAAGAGGTGGCGGGTGAGGGGATACTAGCCAAGGACTGCAGGCAGCCTTTAGAACCTAGAAAAGGAGAGGAAAGGATTCCCTGCTGGAGCCCTCCTGCAACCCAGATACTATCTGGATTTTAGCCTTGTGAAACCCATTTTGGACTTCTGACTTCCAGCAAATTAATAAATTTTCATTTTGAAGCTACCAAATTTGTGATAATCTGTTACAGCAGCATTAGCAACTTAATATAGTGCTTCACAGAAAATGAGTGAATCTCCCAAGAGGCTTTAGCTCAGTCAGTGAAATTATACTGTGGTGAAACTTTAATCCAAGTGCAATAAGTCCACTTCTGTAAACAAGCCATTACAGAAACAATGAAACCACAGACCTCTGAGGATTGCTGTTCGTGCTAATGTTCTATAGAGTATAAGCTAGCAGATACTGAAGTACTGTTTTACAGGGGGGAACACAGGATCAGGTTTCTGCAGTCCTCTGGTCACCCCATTTTCATAAGCAGCTGAATACATAATTTTGTTTTATGTGTAGTTTTGTTTAAAGATTCTTTTTTTTAATATTATGGTAAATTCATCACAATTGAACTCATAGCCAACACCATTGTAACTCTTGCCTGAATGAAGCTAACACATGGATTTTGTCAGTAAGGCACTTCACAGCCTTCTTGCGCTTTGAAATGCTAAAAAGCACTTTGCCACTACACCTGGGGGTCCTTTAAAATAGCAAAATCATCAACGAAAAGCACAGAAATGAAAAAAGATGGCACTAGGTAGATGGAGAAAGGATGCTTATTCACAGTGTGAAAGCTGGAACAAAGAGGCAGAGGGTCGCCTTGCTTGACCTCAGATTGAAACGTGTGCATTCGGATACTCAAATTTTTCCCTAGTCTTCACATGATGGCAAAGGACCATGAAAGTACCATGTGTACTGATTTGGGGTTATAAACATATTTTTAGAAGTAGATAAATTCACAAATAGGAATCCATGAATAATGATGATTATATTTTGATAAGTATACTGCTTAATATTGATAAGCTTCTTTTTGCAATTTGCAATGAGTCAATCAACTTTTCCTACTACCCTGGAGCAAAGGGTCAAGATTGACAGCCCAGGAGGCAGCATATTACCCAGCTGGTCAAACAGATGTAGGTTTTATCCTGATTCTTCCAGTATTGTAAAATCTACCAGCAAGCTACTTCATTGCTGAACATCCCTACATCTGTACAATGGGTATCACAGTATCAGTCATGATAAAATTGTTGTAAGGATTAATTGAGGTATCATGTGTGCAAGAACTGGGTAATCAGATGTTTAATAGAGCTTAGTCCAGGCTTTTAATTAAATAAATTAATTTTCTAAGAAATAATTAGCATCAGGCCCTTTGAGCTAATCAGAAATGTATCAATCTTGCCCAGTTCAATGGTGCATGCCTATAATCCCAGTGGCTTGGGAGGCTGAGGCAGGAGGACTGTTAGTTCAAACCCAGCCTCAGCAATTTAGCAGGCACTAAGCAACTCAGTGAGACCCTGTCTCTTAATAAAAGGGTTTGGGATCCTGCTCAGTAGTTGAACCTCTGAGTTCAATTCTTTGTATGAAAAAAAAAAAAAAAAAGAGGAGCAGTAGTCTATCATTCTTATCCTTATTAAATTATCTTTTAGTCTAGAAAGTTTAGATTGATGATAATTTTTCAGTGACCCAGATTTTAGTGCAGAGAAAGATTTAGCACAGAGAAAGAAATCTGGGCCTAAAATCACTCCATTTGAACCCAAACTGCAAACTGTTTTTGAAAACTAAGTCAATGTTGATCTTTATTTTAAACTATTACATAATGGCATCAATCAATCTCACATATATTATAATATCATTAATAAAACAACATTTTAAAGCAGAATCTCAGTGCATTTTCTTCCTATGGGCTAGTAACTTCTTTTTATTTCTAAGAATGTTCTGACAGACATTGAAACAATTTTTTTTTACATTCAAGAATATGGTATTGTGAATATAACATCGGCAACAGATTTTCTTCCCCCCAATACCATAAGCAATTAACGACATAGTTTTCTGCACATTAATAATACCAGTATACACTGGTGAAGAGAGAAAAAATATTCTCGATTTATGAAATTGATTAAAAACTAAAGTCCAATTGTTTCTGTGCTCTCCATGACAATTTCATTACTATTGTTCACACATTACTTTTTTTTTAAGTTTGGAAATAAAACCATATTTTTACCATATTTTTGGTTAAAACTTTCACAGTTTGTTATTACTAAAAAATTCTATATTATTTCAAGAGGCATTATGTCTCAACAAATATGTGGCCTGTGTTTATTCTATTACATGCTAGCTTGAATAAATTACTTACATGTACTGTTAAAATTCTTGTTATGGTTTGGACATGAAGTTTCCACGAAGACTCATATATTGAAGGGCTGGTCCCCGATGCAGCAATGTTTAGAAATGGAAATCTTGCAAAGTGATTGGATCCTGAGGACTGCAACCTCATGGGTGGATAAATCCATTGAGAGAATGGATGAACTATTGAGAGGCGGTGGAAAATGTAGGAGGTGGAACTAGTTGGAAGGAGTGGATCTTCTGGGGTATGCCCTTGGCAATCATATCTTATCACTTGTGGCTTCCTTTCTTCTGAGTTTCCCAGCTGCAATAGGTGAGCAGCTCTGCTCCGTCACACCCTGTCTGCCCTGATGCTCTTGTCTCACCACAGGCCCATAGCAATGGAACCAGCCAGTTATGAACTAAAACCTCTAAAATCAGGAGCCAAAATAAATCTTTCCTGCTCTAAGTTGTTTTGTTTCTCTCAGGTATTTTGTCACAGCGACAAAACACTAACTAACACAGTATTTGAATTTTTATATAAGCTGAAAAGCACAAAGGATTTACATTAACTGCACAATTTATACTCATTTTATCAGTGGTTTCCACCTTGCCCTTTGGGACTAGACTTAATTCACTTATTCCATCTTACCATACATATTCACTCTGTTGTAGAGAGATTGTGTGGTAGTATGTATAACTGGACTCTAAGCCCCAGCCATAGTTAATGCACCCCTAAATATAAATAATGATAACTAACTTAGTGCTATTATCAGGATTAATGGATAATTTCAGGTATATATACCACATGAAATTGAATGTGTTGATAGTATACTTATACTCAATAAATGTTAATTCCTTGCTAAAGGGTCTAAAGAATATTAAGAACTCTATAAATCAAGTCATCTTGCCATCAATAACTACTGGCTGAGAATTTACCTAAACTCATCTGTGTAAAACTGAGGTGTCAATTTTTAATTTTACTATACTATCTTCTCTATCAGGGGTGGCTTGTTGCAAATTGAGTGGTTCTGAGATTTCTTGTGGGGGTGAAAAACATGTAGAGGAGACTCCACCAACAGGATAATCTGAGGCTGTCTGTTCTATGACCATGGCTCTCATGGCTGTATAGATTAGTTTTGAGATTAAAATGAGATAACTGTACACACTCTTCCAGTTGCTCTTCAAAATCAAAAACTGTCCTAAGTGAGCCTTGTGAAAGCAAAGTTCACCTTTTCCCAGAAACCTCATTTATTTCACGTCCTCATGATCAACATTCCATCTTGCCATGTGCCATTGGAGTCCACTGTGATGTGAGGTGAGCTGAGGTTCCACATTGGAATTCTTGGAAAGAGGCAACCCCATGGAAAAGAACCTAAGAGACCCTTCAATCTAAAAATGAACTTGCATATACCATGATTTAATTGTCAAAAACTCTGAGTTTATATTAATTTCATATTAGTTTGATTTTATATTATTTTGTTCCTTATAATAATTTATTTTTGTATCATTGATATATGCACAAAAACATACGCACATTTGTTAAAATTGATATTAATTTAGTTAGCATCTGGATTCTATGCCTGAATTTGCACACAATATTTGTGTAACCTTGAGGCAGTCATAACCTCTCTCAGGGTTTATATGAGGCTCCAATAAGAAAACTCATATAAAGGACCATCTTTATATTAAACAGCTATATTCAAACATATGTTGTTGAAGACATATCCATATCAAGCTAAATTCACAAGCATATATTTAGTATAGACAAGGAACTATTAGGAACTTACAAAATTTGATTTCATTACAAAACATAGTGCATCAAATAATTAATTCTCATTCCTTTCAATTGAAAGTTTAATTACTGTGGCATTAATAAAACCTTCTTCCCAACAGAAAATGCATTTCAAAATGAATGTCAGCCTTTCAGATAAAAACTACCTGACAGTATTTTCAAATAAATATCTTTTCACTCCTGTTAATCAATATTCTGGCTGACCTTTATGAATTAGAAATTGGTATTCTTGCCCCTCTTAAAATAATACTTCCGGGGCTTCAGTTGTAGCTCAGTGGTAGCACACTTGCCTGGCATGTGCGAGGCACTGGGTTTGATCCTCACCACCATATAAAAATAAATAAATAAAAGAAAGACATAAAAAATACAATAACATAAAAAATATAAATAAAAAAAACAACACTTCCAATGAAAGTGAAAAGCATATGAGCAATTAGAAAACATATTCTTATTCAGCACTTCCCAAGATAGCACTGTAAATTTATTTTGCTGTATCTATTTAACTATTGAAAAAGAAAATAACCAGATATTGTCTCTAACAGTTCTTATAAGAACCAGAAGACTAATATACTCAAAAAGGTCTGGCTGATTGTGCCACTAAGCACAACTTTATACCTTTAGGAAATCTTTCTGTCTTCCTGAATCTCTTTCAAAGAACATTATAAAAATCATTTCCTTTTGAAAGCATTTTCTGCAGCTATAGTCAGTGCTAGCAAGCTGTGTGTGTATGTGTGTGTGTGTTCTAAAGCGTGAATTCTGTAAAATTCTCTTCAGCTTCTGAGCATTGTTAGATTTAGATTTCATTGTAACTTACATGAAAACTGAGCTTTAAATCTAAGTGTAAAACTCCTAAAATATATCTTATGTAAGAAACTTGACAGCTGTTTTTTTGTCATTAAGAAGAGATGCTGTGTTTTGAATTGGTAACATGTGAGGGTACCAATATGCTTCAAATATTGTTTATTTTTTGCACAAATAACCCATGCTTACTACAAAAAATACAGATTAAGCTAAATATTAAAATTCACCATACTGATAAGCCTTCCAGACAGTTTTTCTAGGAAGAAATAGAAATGACGGCTTTTACAGAATAATGCAATGATATATATGCTGTTTTTCTTCCATCATACCATAAAACTGTGCCTCTTGCAATATATATTGGTCTTTATCATCATGAGATCTATGGCAGGGACATTCAATTATTTATGGCCTCTATTATTAAACATTTCAACTATTCCTAATGTATTGCAATGTAAACAACACTGCAACAAATATCCCTGCACATATATCTTTACTCAGTTGTGCAATTAATTTCTGAGAAAAATTCCCTTGAAGCAGAAATGCTGAGACAAAACATTTGCACATTCTTAAAATTTTTGATGTCTTGCCAAGTCCTTCTCAAAATGCTTGAAAAAATTTACATTCCCATCAACAAAGTATAAGGTTGCTTATACCAAAGAGCCTCACCAAGCTTGGGTATTTGTAAGGCTTGTCAACTCTTTTTTTTTTCTAATTTTTTTTTGTAGTTGTAGATGGACAGAATACCTTTATTTTTTGTTTATTTTTATGTGGTGTTGAGGATCGAACCCAGTGCCTCACGTATGCTAGGCAAACGCTCTACCACTGAGCCCCAGCCCCAGCCCTAAGACTTGTCAACTGTTGCTACAAAATAATTTTGCTAAGCCTAAACTTTTACACACTTTCTGGCACAAAAGAGCAATACATTCCCAAAGCAGACACTTAACTCTGTCTTTCAAAATCTGCCAAGTCTTGAAAATGTCATTTATGTATTTTTTTCCTATTTCTTTCTTATAATGATATTTACTGATTAAATGAAGAAACAAAAGATTCTTTATTTTCTCCTACTTTATAAGTAAGGACTTGCACAAGACAATAATACAAGTCCAAGATTACAACTATGGAAAGAGCATAATCCAACTCCATAAGAAATCTGAATATTCTCTCCTCTGTCACAGCCTGGCAGTGGGTTAGCATGTCACAGACCTAAGGACTACTAACCTCATTCATTGTATTTGCTTCCAGGTCATGGAAATTAAAGTGAAATGGTGAACTTTGTTATTTTCATCCATGCATTTATCTATCCATCTACTGATCTATTCATTAGTAAATGCATGGTAGGTATGTATATAATAAAAGGCAGCATGAGGTAGGTTTACCTTTTTATTTATTCATGCAATGATTAGTTATTGGGTGCCTGACCCATGTCAAATGCTATTCTAAACACTGAGCATTAACTCTGAACAAGACAAAGTCAACACTTCAAATACTTGAACTTCAGTGGAGATACTAGGTGTGTCGGTCACACTGACTGGCACGTGGTTCTAGGTTATCAAAAAGAATAAGGTCACAAGCATTACTGTAACTATTATTTCTCCTAATTTTAAACTGAATGCATCTCCTAAACATGATGAAACATTCTATAAACATAAATCTTATAGGGATTAGAAACTTTTCCTTAGTTGGTAAGTTTTTTGCTTTTATTTCAGAACACTGGAATTCATCAATGCTTCTTTTTCCTCTACATGAAAAATAGCTTATAATATGATCTCAGAATCTTGTTTTCTCCAGTACCTGCTAGTTTTAGCAACCACTTTACCCAAATTAATATTTCTTTTGTCAGACATTCAGCATGATTTTTGGGTAATGTTCCATGACAGCTGAACGAGTATACACTATCAAAATACATTCTTTTCTCCTCTCTTTGTAATTAAATTTAAAATTAACATGCTGCTTTCTCATGCTTCATTCTGTTGCACTTGCCTCAATTTCCCTTGGTTACAAAGCATATTGGTCATGAATATGTATTAGGATTCGCTGTCAAACCCCGTGAACATCTTCTGGAGCCGAAGATTAGATGTTATTTCAAACCAGATGCATCAGTTTAAATCATCCCCTGCAATTTTCACCTACAATGAACATTCGTGAGAGACTGAGCAAAAGAACAGGAGAGGCTATCTGCTAGCTAAGGTTTATAGCACTGTTTCTTCCTGCTTCCATGAACTTAGTAGGTTTTAATTATCATTTATGCTGTGATATTAATGACTCAAGAGCTCACCAATTCGAATGGAATTAGAGTACTCTGAGTAACAAAGACACAGGCTTTGAAATCCAGGTATTGAATTTAAGGTTTACAATCAAACTCTCCCAAACCAAAAATCTAACAATTAGGTTTCTTACCCAGCTGGTGAATTAGAAGTGATTTGGAGCTATAGGGGAAAGCAAAATCAATAAATCCATCTTTCTCTTTTAAATAAAGATGATCATGATCCCTGAGAAATCTAATTGTTTTATTTTTCTCTAAGTCTATGGAAGTCTTCAATTCTCTGCTCTATGTATAAGTTGGTGCTCATCATTATCATCTGTTTTTTGCCTAAACTAGAAACTTAGGTGGGGGTAGAAATCTGACCAATGGACTGGCATAACCAACAGACAATTCACCTCCATGGATATTCACTTGGAAATCTAATAATCTCAGCCTAAATATAAATTTTTAAAACGACTTTTCTTTGTTGTTAAAAAATGTGGCAAAGAATTTCACACATCCATAAGATTATGAATTAATAGCATGTTGCAGCGGAAGGAAGTTTAGAGAATCTATACCAAACCCTTCATTTAAAAAGAAGAAACTGAGGCCCAGGGAACTAAAAAGACCACATAGATGAGATCACATAGTTCACTAGTGACAGAAACAGGCCTAAAACTAAGGATTTCCGATTTCTTACCACTTTAACCACACTGTAAATACACTGATTTCAATAAAACCTGATTCTCTCCAGAATAACAGAAAAATATGAAGTTAGAATGTATATACCCCAATTAACTCATACATTTTGTTAAGTTATATATTAGAAGTCTAAAGTTTTATATAGTGATACACTTAAATTTTACTTACAAAGTTTGAATCAGTTAAGAGTGAAATGATGGGCTGGGGATTTGGGTCAGTGGTATAGCACTTACTTAGCAGGTACAAGGCCCTAGGTCAATCCCCAGCACTGAAAAAAAAAAAAAAAATAGAGTGAAATGATGAAAAGTCTGAACTAGGGTCTAAGACTCTAAGAGAAACTTTTCTATGAAATTTTAACTCTTTCCTTTTATTGCAACCTTCTTAAACCAAAGATTCAACATTTCCACCATTCTCTAGTCATTATTCCCATTCTTTTGATCTGCTATCTGTCAATTATTAAGCAAAATATCAGTCCTAGAAAAGCATCTTCTCCAGGCCTATACCCAGGATACTGAAAAACTGATGGATAAAGATCACACAAATGGTAGACCAGTGGTACAAAATAGAGGACACATAGACTAACCCACAAAATTACAATTATCTTATATTAGACAAAGGTGCCAAAAACATGCACTGGAGAAAAGATAGCATCTTTAACAAATGGTACTGGGAAAACTGGAAATCCATATGCAACAAAATGAAATTAAACCCCTATCTCTCACCATGCACAAAACTTAACTCAAAATGGATCAAGGACTTAGGAATTAAACCAGAGACTCTGTGTCTAATAGAAGAAAAAATAG
The DNA here is from genome assembly GCF_047511675.1 of Marmota flaviventris. Taxonomy (NCBI): domain Eukaryota; kingdom Metazoa; phylum Chordata; class Mammalia; order Rodentia; family Sciuridae; genus Marmota; species Marmota flaviventris. The sequence goes on along the minus strand of NC_092505.1, from coordinate 98,792,797 downwards.
GCCCTAATCTTCATCATGTGGGATTAGGCCCCAACTTCCTTAATAAGACTCCTATAGCGCAAGAATTAAAACCAAGAATCAATAAATGGGATGGAATCAAACTCAAAAGTTTCTTCTCAGAAAAAGAAACAATCTGTGAGGTGAACAGAGAGCCTATATCCTGGGAGCAAATTTTTACCCCTCACACATCAGATAGAGCTCTAATCTCTAAGGTATATGAAGAACTCAAAAAGCTAAACATCGAAAAAACAAATAACCCAATCAACACATGGGCCAAGGACCTGAACAGACACTTCTCAGATGAGGATATACAATCAATCAACAAATGTATGAAAAAAATGCTCATCATCTCTAGCAATCAGAGAAATGAAAATCAAAACTACTCTAAGATATCATCTCACTCCAGTCAGAATGGCAGCTATTATGAAGACAAACAACTGTAAGTATTGGCGAGGATGTGGGAAAAAAGGTACACCCATACATTGCTGGTGGGACTGCAAATTAGTACAGCCAATATGGAAAGCAGTATCGGGATTACTTGGAAATCTGGGAATGGAACTACCATTTGACCCAGCTATTTCTCTTCTCCAGACTATACCCAAAAGACTTAAAAACAGCGTACTATAGGGACACAGCCACATCAATGTTTATAGCAGCACAATTCACAATGGCTAAACTGTGGAGCCAACCTAGATGTCCTTCAGTGGATGAATGGATTTAAAAAATGTGGTATATATATATATATATATATATATATATATATATATATATATATATAATGGAATTTTACTCAGCATTAAAAAAGAACAAAATTATGGCATTTGCAGATAATCTAATAATCATGAACAACTTGGTGGTGTTTAATTGGAATTCACCAGCTATATTAAATATCCATGCTGATAAATTGTGACACAATAAAATACAATTACTTTAAATATATAAAAAAAAAAAAAAGATCACACAAATGGGCAAAAGTTGTCACTAAAACAAACATATGATCTCCAACTAAAATGGTCTCTCTGTATTATTAGGGTTCTTTCCAAGTTTCTTTGCTGAACTTTTAGTTTCATTCCACACTTTCTTCAAATTCCTAGTTTATATCACTTCCTTGTTCATTCTTAATAGAGAAATTTGATTCCTAATTCTTACAGGAATAAAGGACCAGGAGAAAGAGAATGAAAAGAAGCAGGAATCAGGGGCTGGGGTTGTGGCTCAATAGTAGAACATTCGCCTAGCACGTGTGAGGCCCTGGGTTCAGTCCTCAGCACTACATATAAATAAATAAAACAAAGGTATTGTGTCCAACTACAACTAAAAACAAATATTAAAAAAAAAGAAGCAGGAATCATCAATCAGATGGAAACTTCTGTTTTTGAACCCTGAGTACAGATTTTCCTGTGTATGCAGCCCTCTTCTTCCCTGTGACGACAGAACTTCTCCTATGTTCTCCCCCACCTCAGAGAATCCCTCCTTCCATCATCCTTTTGTTCCCTATTGACTCCTTTTCACCAGCACTTTAACATGATCAAGTTACTGAAGTCACTGAACAGTGAACATATTCTCGTGACACCACCATCTGCTTTTAACTAGTTTCACATCCTTCATCTCCTTTCCTACTCTGTACTTGAAGGAATGATGCTCACCTCCAACTTACTAAACCTATTACAATCCAGTTTCTTTTCCTTGCCCCTTTGAAGCTGCTTTTACTAAGAAGACTAAAAATCTTGTGACAAAATATTTCAATGGGCTCTTTTCACTTCTTATATAATAAAGGGAAAATGTACCGAGATGATGTTAAGTGCCAGAATATCTTTGTTTGAGAAAAAAACCTTGAGATTCCCACTTAATGGGAAAATGAAAGCTAACGTATTTGCAAGATACCAATCAATAAAAAAGGGTCAAGCTACTCTAAAAAAGAAAGAACTTGGTACTTTTATTTTATTGATAATTTTATTATTTGATCAGACAGGGATAGAAGAAAACAGTGACATAAAGAAGAAGTAGAGAGAATGGGAGACGACAAGATGACAGAAGGTGGCCTGGCAATCAGCAACCATCAAGAAAGTCCCATAGCCAACATGGGTAAGATGACCTTTAGTAATGGAAGTGCCAGTGTTCTGTGGCATTGTGAATCTTTCTCAATTTTAGTATTAGAAAGAATGATGATGGTAAGAGCTAGTAATACATTGAATAGAATAAATGAAACCATGAATCTATGGCAACACTCAAAACAGAGAGAAAGGGAGAGTGAGAGAGACAAAGAAAAGAGGATAAGAAAGAAGTCTTTCATACAAAAAAAAGCCATATTGACAATAAATAAGGATCAATAAAATATAAAAATCACCATTTTCTATTAATCTAAACACACTCTTTTCAGCAAAGACTATCAGTTGATGCTCAAGTCAATGGGTAAAAATGTGTTGAAGACTATTCATAATATCTAAGTATCACTCCACAAGTACTTTTATAGTGGATAACTGTAGAGGACCCATTTCAATCAAAGGATCAAACTACAGAATCACCAATACTTGGACAAGTTACCATGATGTAATTTCTGATATCATGCAAGAGGTAGACATAACATCTTCTATGCTATTCCCTTGCCAAAATGTAGTAAGCCTGAATCTGACAGTGAAGAAGCAATAAGAAAATCCAGATTGTAGGATATTCTAAACAAATGGCAGGAATTCCTCAAAATGTCCACATCAGGAAATAAGAGAAAAAGTGGCCAAAATTGAAGACAATTAAAGAAAAACATCACCTAAAGCAAAGGTATAATCCCGATTAGGCCTGTGATTTTTTAATGCCGAATATTTTCTCTGATATAAGTATGGTTATTCATAATAGAGTTGGGGCGGGGAGCTTAGGAGGATTAGATGAACTCTAGGTAGGGCAAAGGGGTGAGAGGGGAAAGGATGGGGAATGGGGATAGGAAAGACGGTGGAATGAGATGGACATCATTACCCTAAGTATATGTATGAAGACACAAATGGTGTGACTCTACTTTGTGTACAACCAGAGACATAAAAAAATGTTCTCTATATGTGTAATATATATGTCATATGTAACAAAATTAGAATAAATAAATTAAAATTAGGATAAAAATGAGAATAAATAAATTTTTAAGAAAATTTTTAAAACAGGGCATAAGACATGTGTAATGACAATAATGTGCATATGTATTGTCTCTTCCCATAATTCTGAAGGTCATATGTGAATGTTTGAAGATTATGTGTGAATTCACGGAACTTAGACAACAATTCTCATTAGATGTAACTTCTTAAAAATAATTCAGTTTCCATTTATGTAAGAAATACCTACATGCCTCCAGCATACACAAACTCTTTCCTGTTTTAGCCAGATTACCAAAATGACTTTAAATAAATCTCCATGAATTACAATTCAATTGTGTTTTACAAAGTGAATAAATAAAGGTAAACAGAAATTGGAAAAAACAAAAAGCCTATAAAAAACATTACTGGAGGGCTGGGGTTGTGGTTCAGCGGTAGAGTGCTCGCCTCACACGTGTGAGACCCTGGGTTCCATCCTTAGCACCACATACAAAAATAAACAAGTGAAATAAAGGTGTTGTGTCCAACTACAACTAAAAAATAAATAATAATAATAATAAAACATTACTGGGACAACTGAAGATGTTTTGATATGAAATTTTTTCTTGAGTAATGTATGAAGTTAAACTTTTTGAGTGTAATAATGACATTATAGTTGGTTATCAAGGAGAATGTGCTTCGTCCTAGTAGATATATATTGAGATAATTAGGACTAACTGGTTACGATGCCTGGAACTCAATTTTAAATAAATAATAGATATAAAATTTTGTATTTCTATAGCCATCTATACATCTATTGATCTATCTATCTGGATGTAGAAATATAAATATAGCAAAATTTGACAACTGCTGAATCTAGATGAAAGATGAGTCATTGTACTTGTATTTCCCCTTTTCTGTAGGTTTGAGATTTACAAAAACAATTTGGGGGCAGTAAACAAATTCCTCTTTCTGTGTTTTCAACTTTATATATGTTGGTACCTTACTCAACATACCCCATCAATCAACAAGTTCTGCTTTTTATAGCTCCTGAATAGCATTTGACTTTCACATCAGACTCTTCTGCACTGGCAGATCATTGCACCAGCCTTCTACTTGTACTCTATTCCTGTTTCCAACCTCACCCACCTCTACTTCCAAACCATCCTCAAAAAGTACAAAGATAGGGGCTGGGATTGTGGCTCAGCGGTAGAGCACTCACCTAACTAGTGTGAGGCGCTGGGTTCTATCCTTAGCACTACATAAAAATAAATAAAATAAAGGTATTGTGCCCGACTACAACTAAATAAATAAGTAAATAAAAAGTACAAACATAAAGGTCATTTTCAAAATACCAATCGTATTATGTCATGTCTGTGATTGAAACATGCAATGACTCTCTCCAGCCCTCAAAACAAATGTCAAGACTATAACCTGACTTCCCAATCCCCTCCTGATATGGTTCAGGCTTTCGTGATCCAGAGTCACCTTTTATTATTCCTTTTCCCCTTTGCAAAAGAATTCTCTGTTTTACTACAAATTAATATCTTAGTGCGCTATACATACTATTTTTGTACAAACTTTGCATTTTGTATTCTCTTTCAAGAAAATTACTTTCCTAGCCCCCATTCCACCTACCAGAGTGATGCCCTTCCCTCAGATAATAGCCTAGATGTTACTTCTTACAAAAAACTCTCCAGGAGACCAGTCCCAAGCATGAGATATGTGCTCCCTCCACACTTTCCTCTTCCTCTCAAAGCACTGAGCAATTACAAAGTAATGAAGTTTACTTTGAGTATGCCCCTCTGTTAGGGAAAGCCTGAATATAAGTGGTTTTCAATTTCCACAGGATGGACATCCAATAAATATTTGTTGTAAGAAGGAGCAAATTAATAAATGTATTGAAAGTATTATTTTCCATATAAATGTAAATTTTCTTTTAACTATTTATTTTTTAGTTGTAGTTGGACACAATACCTTTATTTTATTTATTTTTATGTGGTGCTGAGGATCGAACCCAGGGCCTCGCACATGCTAGACAAGTGTTCTACTTCTGAGCCACAACCCCAGCCCCATGAATGTAAATTTTCTACATTGCAGAAGAGATGTTTATCAATTTTTCTGATAATAGCAAGTTTGTGAGGATCAGAGTGCAGAAAGATGACCAAGAGCATAAAATAATAATCTGTAAAATAACTTTGGAAAATTAGAGAAAAATGTTTGAATAGAGATTGGTTTAGAGTTGTTTACTAAGAGAAAAGAGAGAAAAACTGGCTATCAAACTATGTTGGGCAATGTTCCAGCTCTGCCAATAGTTCAAATGGAGAATGACAAATCCTTTATTCTGGATGTTTGTTTCATCATATGTAAAATGAAGACACTGAAATAGTCCACTGTAGGCTCTCTCTTAATGTGAAAACTCCAAGGACTCCAATGAAGAAACACTACTTAGTAGAAGGACAAAGTATCTACAACCTAGTACTATTTAAATTCAGCATTGTGAGGCATACATTTAGGAGTAGTACCACAGATGCTTTGTTATTATGGTACATTGACATTTTAGTAACATTTATCTTTGCATTGAATTATGGCATAAAGTGTCCACAAAGCCATTTGCTGTGACTTCCCCCACTACAAACACAGTTCAATTTTTCCATTCTTGAGACCTATACACACACCCACACAAATATACACATTTTTTATTTCAGTATGTATTATGCAATATTCTATAATTTTCTTATTTTTGCTGAGCAGTAAATCTTGGCAATCTTGTAAAAGTCTTCCTTATTCTTTTTAACAGATGAGTTGTACAAGTACACCATAATTTATTTATCCACTTATCTGCTCATGAATGTTTTTTTTTAATATTCCAGTTTATAGATAAAGGTATAATAATATCCTTGTGCATGGATCTTTCTCTGAACATATCAGAATTTATTCAGTGTAATTTGTAGAAATCGAATTGCTAGCTCAAAAAACAAACGTGATATTTATGTCTGAAATATAATAGCTAATTGCCTTCCCCAATAAGCTTTGCCAACTGACAGTCTTAGCAATTGTGCCTATTTTCCTGATTACTTGCCAACAGTGAATATTATTGATCTTTTTAATCTTTCATTTTGACAATTGAAATAAGGAAGTTTTGTTTTTTAATTAGAGTTTTAAATCAAATTCCTAAGGAAGTTAAGTAACTTTTCACATGATTCAAAGCTATTTGTTTGGCACTTTCCCTTGAAGGCATAGACTATAGTGTAGTTAAGTAGATTCTATGCAAAATAAAGCTACATATGATACACATATGTATATACATATATGTATAAGTGCATAAAATGCACTGAAAAGATACAGCATTAAAAATAATTATTGGGAAGAATGTCATGGATATAGGTAAGCCATGGCAAGAGGGGAATTTCAGGCTTAATTTGGATTTCTTACATTGGGAATAAAATATTCTAATTTTTCAATGATGAAGGGATTATTAAATAGGAATCATAAAAATAAATGTAATCATATGTGATCTACTCCTTTTTTATTTGTTTGTTTGCTTCTCCTTTTACTTCCAGGAAATAATCCTATTTGGTATTTTTTTCTTGTACCAATTAGAGTTGTTTCTCACTGCCTTGAAGGATTTCCCTGGGGTCCAGTCTTAGACACCCTGCTCTCTCCTCCAGAAAGCTCATCTCACCTGTGTTTTTCCCTTCAGTATCTAAGTTGAGATCCTCTCACACTGACTTCCTTCTCATAGCTTCTCTGGCTCTTCTAATCATTTTTAAACAATGCCATTGTACTTAACAGATCCTTTGTGATAAAAATTTTAAAAAAAAGGAATGTACAGGAAACTATGCTAAAAGAGGATCTTATTAAAGTGCTGAACCGGCAGACTTTCCTGAGGCAGTGATATTTAACCACAGATACGAGGTGAAGTTAGCTGGGAAGTTGTTGGGGAATGGGAAAGAAATACTCCAATGAGAATATGTTCAAGTAAATAAAATACTGTTGGTATGACAGTAATGCTCCAGTGTCAGATGATTTTTGTGACTGACTTGCCATAAATCCAAACCAAACACCTGTGTGTGTTGGGAGTTGGGGAGCAGGGGTGTAGACTGGAAGAAGGAGTCCCCAAAAGAGAATTTCCATTTTTCACAGTCTTAGAAAAGAAACACAGAAAATCAGTTCTTAGTCTAGAGTAAAGGAAAATATTTTCTGCTATCTCTGGGGCCAAAAATCAATTTGACCTATAGACTCTAAGGAATGGGTAATCTGATGCATTTCCAGGATATCAATGTGGCCCAAAGTGAGGAAACAGAACAAGTTAGCAGAAAATGAAGAAGGGTCTGAAGTAGCACTAATAGAACTTTCCATAATATTCTATCATCTCTGCAGTCTAGCATGAGAGTCACCAGCCTTATGTGGACATAGAGTACTTGAAATACAGCTCGTACTTATGAGGAACTGATTTTTTAAATTATTTTATTAAGTTCCCATTTTATTTAATTTTAAAAACCCCATGTAGCTTGGCGCCAGTGGGCAATACAGTTCTGCAGCAAAACTAGTATGACAACCAGCCTCAGGTGGATTTAGAGAATTAGAGAAAGACGCAAACACACACAGGAGGTTGAGAAGTAGGGAAAACCAGCAGCCCCTGTCGTCCTCAGCAAAGAATGTCAGCACCCAGAAAATTCAGATTCCATCCAAGTATATCCAAAAATGGTGGTGAGATGTGATGAGGGGAGAAGAGACTCCAGGATTTGGTCCTAAACACATATAAGCTACAGCCTTGGGAAAAGGTCAGAAATTATCATCGAAGCTGGTGGTGACTTGATTGGATATTGGTAAAATATGACAAATGTGAGATCCAAATGGCTCAAATCACAGTTCTTACATTGTCCATTTTCTTGCCTAATCTTCAAGAAATTTGAAAAAGCAGCTGTACCATGGTCCACGGGTCCCGCTAAATTGCACTACCGGTGATTAGCAATGGACATCTCTGCCTTCCTTTCTCCTTCCTTTATAGCAAGCTTCTTAGTTGCCTTTTCTGTTCTAGTCCTGGCCAAAGCTCAAAGTTAAAACATTTGCTCCCCCAAATCTCTCTTTATCACCTCCTCTGATCCAGATTCATTTTTATTTATAAGCATCCGTTACAAAAGTACTCAGAGAAATTGGAAAAGGCGTGAAGCTATTAGAACTTGCCACAAAGTTCAGCATAAAGGCTGCAGCATTTGGGAAGACACATTTTTTTTTATCTGTACTGACATGGTTTCACTTCCTTGATTTTTGGTTATGACACCGTTTGCAGTCCATCACCCATGAATTTTAACAAGAGAAGCAAAATCACCAAAGAATTCCTCTGCCATCTTCTATTGTGCCAGCTTTAGTGAAATTGGATTTGTCCTCATGCTATCACCTTAATGCTAAGGAAGGAGACCTGCAGAGCTTCACTGATTTTCTGCTGCCACCAAAAATAGATGTTTTGATTCTACTAAGGGAGCTGGGTGAGGAGCACTCTGACCTGCTGCCTTTGTTCAGCAGGTGATGAATTGACTAAGGCTACTGAATGCACTCTTCACTGTATAATAGAGTTATTGATTAAGCTTTACCTGTTTACTTTCTCACAAGTCTCCATCGAGATGCCTTTAGAAAGAAACCAGAATAAAAAAAGCAATGGGATATTCTTATTTTTGCCTTTCATTCTTCAACCCTTCTTTGCATTGATTTTTCTGTAGGCATTGTTGATTATCTGCTGATTATGCATCAACTCCAAGTTAGCAGAGCCTCGACCTGTACACTATTGACTTAACATGCTTGTTTTGTTAATGAAGTCTTTATCTTATTTGATTCTTGTTCCTTAAAGGAGTATCATCCCAAAGGAAGTTTGCGGTCAGTAGAAGTCACCCAAGAGCATGCACTGAAAATGGACAATCTGCCTCTGAGTCCTGGCTCTGACCCATGGGGGAATTCAATTAAATATTTCTGAGTCTCTATTTCCTTATGTGCAATCGGGAAATAAAAATGTCTGCTTTGATTAGGTTTCAGACTGGTGAGAGGATCAAATAACATCATGGTCACAGAAGTGCTTTATAAAAATCTTTCCCCAGATGAAAGGTAATACGTTTTTATTCATCACTTACACCTTCACTGATTTCCAGAATTTTAGTTCAGTTACAACAAAAGTTACAGGTGATAAAAAAAAAAACATTATGGCAAAGATAAAAGAACAAGAGTCATATAATAGAAATAATGAATAATTGTTTCAGAAGATCTAAGACTAGTTGTACGGATTGAACAGTAACCTTAGTTTTAAACTAAGTCAAAACACAGAATATAATCAGGCACACGGCTCTCCTAACATTACAAATGAAGTATGCTGATTTGTTAGGAGAGATGGGAGGTATTACCCCTAAACTCTAAGAGGATCATTGGCGAGATTTTTTTCTGAGAATACACCTTTCCATACTTCCCTTGCAATTAGGTGTGGCATCTGACCGAGCTTTAGCCAATGAGATAATCTCTACAGGCTCCCCTTTGCTTTCCCATATTTTCTAGCTTGAAGCATGTCAATCTAGGAAAGCAGAAGAGGGAAGAAGCTTAGGTAGGACCTGAATCCCTAATTAGAGCTGTTCACAAATTAGAAATATCTGCTTTCTACTTTACATGAGAAAGAAAGAAATCTCTACCATGTTAGACTGTTATTTATAGCATTGGTTTATTGTAACAAAATACCTGAGGCATCTTATTTAAGAAGTATATAAAGTTTTATTTATTATTCTCAGGTCTGAAGGTTCTAGTCCATGATTGGATGGCTCCATTGGTTTGGGCCTCTGGTGATGGCAGCATATTATGATGAAAGTGTGCAGCCAAGCAAACTACTCAGGCACAGAGATAGGAAAAAGTGAGACTGAAAGATGGGGGTCCCACAGTCCCCTTTGAATGTACCCTCAATGACCTAAGGACCTCCTACTAGGCACTACTTCTTAAAGGTTAACAGTATCTCCTCTTATCACCCCTCTGGGTTCCAAGTCTTTGTTATAACACACAGACATTTGGGGGAACATATTCATATTGAAACCATAGTAACATCTGTGTACAACATAATGACATTTTGGTCAGGAATGGACCACATATATGAAGGTGGTCTCATGAGCTTATTCCGCTCAATGATGTTGTCGCCATCTTGGTCTGTGTAAGTATACACCATGATGTTCACACAATAATTAAATTGCCTAACAGCGTATTTCTCAGAATAAGTACTGGAACTAGGTGATGCACAATAGTATTAAGTACAATCTGCAAACCTCAAAAAGACCAAAGATTTTCTAATTTGAAACCTTTTTGAATAACACTGTCTTAATTTTATATTTTAACTATCAGTCTTATCTAAGAAAAATTTTTAAATGATCTTCATGGACTATCTCACATTTCATCAGAGACAACAAAATCTAAATGTTTTGAGAGGAGGGACTAAAACCAATTGAGAAATTTTATTTACATGTTTGAGATTGTGGTGTCTGGGGTGGCAAGAAAAGAAGCAAACGATGAGAATAGTCCACAACATGAGGCACACCCCGTAGGTCCTGTTCTTTTGGGTACCTTACTAGTGAACATACAGTGGGCAAAGAGAAGCCCTAGAGACTTCTGGGCCCTTAATAAATTGAAAGGAAGCTTGACAGTTTAGAAAGATGGACAAATCATGGGAAGGTAAAAAAAGAGGCAAATCTGACCTTCCATATTCCCTTCAAGCTTAGCTTGCCTGGCAGGGTACCAGAATCCTCATCTTTTCTTGTTAAAGCAAAGAATACAGTTCACAGGCCCTGCTATAGGATCTGTCTACAGGAATGGTGGGAATTTTATAAAGATAATCAAGAATGAAGGTACCATAAAATCTATAAATGTAACTATTTTATTACTTTTCAAACACTTGCCAATTTTGTCTCCTGAACTTTTCTGGTCTTTAGAGATTAAAGTATCACCAGAACATTATGTTTAGATTCCATCTACTCCAAAGACATGTTTGTTCCAAGAATTCTCACTGGATGGTCTCTAGAGACTTCCTGCTAGGATTGTAGCCATGTTGTTCTCACACTGAACTATTCTGAGCCTTTCTACTTTGAGCATGAATACCTCCTGTGTTCCATGAGGCTTAGGAGTTTTTGTTTCTACAGAAAGTGGGCTTGGGGAAGTGGTAGCATACAGTAGATAATGCGGGGCCAGTCCCTGCCTCTGCACCTATAGCCTGGCCAGAACAGATATGCCAGGAAGAAACCAGTAGTGAAAAGCAAACTATGCTCCCAGATCAAACAAGCAACAGAGAATCCAGGATCACAGGCAGAACATCCTGGCACTGAAGTCAACAACAGAAAATAAAAGTAAGAAAACTTTGGATGACTACATAACCAGATGCCCAGAAGAAACATTATATATATATATATATATATATATATATATATATATATATATATATATATATATACACACACACACACACACACACACAGCCCCAGTGTGGCCTTCCAAAAATCTCATTTCCCTTACGCCATAATTTTTACTTCTCACCATTCCTATAAAATCATCAACCACACTCAGTCTGTCTCATACAATAGCTGGCGTTTGAAGTTTCTAGGAAAATGTGAAATATTGTTGACATCAAAAATAATATGAACATCCAGAGACCATGTCATTTCTCTAAGCCTTGCAAGTTCTACAAGAAAGTTTGGGTAACAACCATTTTATAATTCTATGAATAATACAAGTTTCACTCCCTTCAGGATGATATATGGCCTTTTGACACCACCACTTGAAAGAAAATTAAGTCTACAAGTTACTTTTCTCATCCTTCTCTCCATGTAACTTCTTTGTTCCAAAGAACAGAACCAAGATATTAATTAGAATCTTTTGCCCACTAATAAAATAAGAAATGGGAGATGGAAAATGATGTGGGTTTTTTTCCATGTCTATGTAACTATTTGCCTTTTCAACACTTATTGCTAACCATTTCCTACCACACACACACACAAAAATAACAACAACAACAACAACAACAAAAAACAGTAGCAAGTATCATTGGAAGCTTAATTTTCTTTAGGAAATAAATAAATTTGAATCAAGATAATGTTAGTGGGCTGGGATTGTAGCTCAGTGGCAGAGCACTTGCCTCCCAAGTATGAGACACTGGGTTCAGTCCTTAGCACCACATGAAAATAAATAAAATAAAGGTATTGTGTCCATCTATAACTAAAAAATATTTTTTTTAAAAAAAGATAATGTTAGAGGCCATGGAGTTCAACTTCTACTGGCTAAATATATAACACCTAATGTTAATTGAGAACTTCCCCTGTGTGGCAAGCACTCTTTCAAGAGCTTTCCAAATATTATCTCACTTAATCCACACACACACACACACACACACACACACACACACACACACACACAAACTGTTATTCCCAGTTAGAAATAAAGGAAACAGATCCAGACATGTTGATGTGCACAAGGTCACATTGTAAGTGGCAAAGCTGTGATTCTGACTCATTTGTACCATTATACAGTGAACATAATAATTTGTTTTATTCCTAAATGTTAATACTAGGACTAATTTGGCATGGGACATTTTATTTAGAGATATATGGAAAACATTCACTGTACAATTCAAAGACCAAACTTCCTGTCTTTCATTAATCCTTGCCCCTGCTATTTAAGGAGATGGACTTCAGCTAACATCTGACAACACTTCAGTCCCAAATAAGCAAGTTGTGTAAAAGCAAAACAAAATAAGAGATAAAGGAATCTGGTGCCAGAATCATGGGATTTCTAAGAGTGTGTCTTTAACTCTTGGAGCACAAACCACTGTCTCTGGAGCTTCAGCTGCTGAGGACATGCTTTCCTTCGCCACAGTTTTCCCCTGTGGCCTGTGGACCTCGCACTTGTGACAGATGGCTGCATTTCATGGGAATCATCCAGCATATCATCTTCTCGAGGTGTCCATGCTGTGTTTGGAATTCACATTTACTCAAGGGTCTCACTCTTAGTATTGGCTATACACTTGTCACTGGATTGTTCCTGTCTATCTCTGTTGAATGGTTTAAAAATGGATGAGCTTCATTGTTTCTTGAAAGTACACCTGCAAAGCTCGGTTGGGGAAAAAAAAATTGTCATAGACTCTTTGTTCACAGAAGCTCTGAACTGCATCCTTTTCTTCCTTTGAGTCCATCAGCATCTGCTTTTCCAACTGGTAATTTCAAAATTAGTGGTCCAACTTTGATAGGTTGAATCTGTAGTTTGAAAAGACACCCACTCCCAACCCTCTGCAGTAGTTCCAATAACACATCAACGTTATGATGTTAACTCTCCTAAAAGACTCTAACATTCAAATTCTTTGTATTCTTAACAGCAGAACAAAACTGCCATATATCTTTCTGAAGTTAAAGTCATCCTAATCCATTGTTACATTTTTCTGATTGTCCTCAAGCTGTCAAAATGCTGGCTATGTCTATCAAAATATGCCAAATTCATTTGAGGGCATTGAGTATGGAGTAGCACTGAAATCTTTCAGACAAAATGCAGTTAGAAAAATAGCAAATACATAAAGGTTAAAATGAGGAAAAGTATAAGACGGAGGATATCTTTGCTCCTAAATATGATAGATTCTATTATAAAGAAGTGATCTATATTATTGGGACATCAATTTATTAACGAAGAATCTAAGTTGTTATATACAAAAATGGGGTATAGCAGAATTTTAATGGTTAGCAACTCTTTTTGGCTCTTGTTATCTTTCTTTCTTTTCTTTTCTTTTTCTTTTTTTCTTTTTGATAGTTTAAAGACTAAACTACCAGTTACAGGTTAATATAATTGTTACATTTCATGTTTTATAAATTTCAAGGTTGTATTGCAAAATATTATATGTCTATTTCAAACTAATATGGATATTCCAAGCACCCCTTTGGGGACTTTATGAAGCCCTAAGATCATATTTTAGTGAATATAATGAAACAGAAAGGATGGAGGCTCAGGTCTACCTAAATTACACAGCACAGAGGGCATTTCTTCCTACCCACATTTGAAACTAAAACCACTTTGATATATGCTGTTCATTATGCATAGCTGCAGAATTTCAAATTAATTAACTAAGATAGGGAAAAGGAAATTATTCATTTGTAGTTAAGTTCCTACGGTTTATTTTCTATGTGGAATTAAAATGAAAACTTCTAATTTTATTTTATGGGCATTGCTCCAGGATTTACAAGAAGCATGAAAGGCAGCACCCTCATATGGGATCTTGGGGACAACAAAATGCCAAAATCAGTTTTGAAAAAGAGTTGTGCCAATCCAGGTGAGGCAGGAGAGAGTTTTTGTAAACCGGATGTTCAAATTTGTATTTATTTAGTTTTATGTATATACCAAATACAAGAACAGTTACTGAGGGTTATCTCAGTAATCTGGCTTTTCTCATTTATAACCAAATTTTTGGTTTCCCCAAAATATGTTGATTTCAAAAACAAATGTTGTCCAAGAATAAATTGTCCTTCCTTGACAAAATTCATGTGCAGCAATTTCAAACTAAGTATTATTATTCATCCCAAAGAACTGAGGGATAAAGTTAACAAGTACATGATGTTAAAGCTGGGTCTCATTATTTTCAATTCCCTGCTGTAATCATTAAATATATTAAAAATACTTTTTAAAAGAAGCCCTTTCTGATTCATCCTAGTGTCCTTTGTGAACAACTCAAACTCTCTGGTCTATAAGCATGACGCTTACCTCGAAGGCCCTCTGTATCTTCACAAAGTCATCCACGCTGAGCTGGTTTTCAAGCAGGCCTGTGCCATAGTCTCTATCTACAGTCACATTTTCTGTCCTCTCTGGGCTCTTTGGCTCAGGCTGGGAGCCAGTGCTTAAATCAAGTGCAGCATTTTGGTAACTCATCATAGCTTCACCTCTTTGGGGGCCTTCAATTCTTTCTGAGGCTTTTTTTCCCTGATTTCAACAGGTGCCTTTGAAAAGAAACTCAATTTAGAATAGCATTCCAAAAAGAGGGCTGGGGATATAGCTCAGTTGGTAAATTGTTTGTCTCACATACACAAGTCCTTGGGTTCGATCCCCAGTACCAAAACAAACAAACAAAATTTTACAAAAGAGCTGGGCATGGTGGCACACACCTGTGATCCCAGTGGCTTGGGAGCCTGAGGCAGGAGGATCGTGAGTTCAAAGCCAGCCTCAGCAAAAGTGAGGCACTAAGCAACTCAGTGAGACCCTGTCTCTAAATAAAATATAAAATAGGGCTGTGGATGTGACTCAGTGGTCAAATGGCCCTGAGTTCAATCCCTGGTCCCCACCCGCCCCCCATAAAAAAGCACCACCCTTTCAAGGCATATCATTAGAAGGCAAAATGTCTAAGCCAAGGTAGGAAATGAAAATCCTCGATCCCCTCCCATGCTTAGTTCCATAGTTTATTTTAAAACCCGTAGTCCCCTTCTTTGTACTGTTTGATTAAAAATGTGTAAAGCTTCCCATAATTACAGCCACTGACACTGAAACACCTTCAGATCCTCATTTAAATGCATTAGAAAAGTAACTCCTCAAGATCTCTGTGGCTAACCTTGCTTACATTAATAAGTTGTGGTTTTCGACTCCATTTTCTTGTCTGGGGACATTAGAGGACGAAGCTGCAAAGTTCCCCCACTGGTGAAGTGCCTGCCCCCGAAGGCCACCTTCCCAGCAATGTGGAGTTGTTTTGTTTCATCTGTTTCTGAGGCCTTTGTACGTTTCCTGGTAACCAGCATCAAACCAGCCCAAACTTTTCCTCCCCAACTAATGAGTGAACTGAAGGTTTGAATGCACAATCTGCATGCTGAGTTATTTTTTAAAGGAACAGGTCAGCAAACTCATATTTGTATAAAACTGCATCCTGTATGATATGAAGACAATTTTTACAAACCTATTTTCTAGGAAGCATATCTGGAAACAATGTGATTAGGCCAGGAAGGAAGCATGGCATGAGATTCCGGAATTTTATGTTTTTCACACAGAAAGTATTTTCTTCTCATCTATTACAAATTTATTCCTTATATCCTCTTTGTCTTTTCGATTTATATATAACAAGGATGACTCAAAAAAAAGCTTTCAACTCATTGAAAAATGAGTTGGAAAAAAAAATGAAGTATAATGTAACATGATAAATCACTGATTCAGCTAATACAAATACAAAGGAACTGGGCACAGGGATGCACCCCTGCAATCCCAGTTATTCGACTCAGAAGGCTGAGGCAGGAGGATTATAAATTCAAGGTCAGCCTCAGCAACTTAGTGAGACCCTGTCTCAAAATAAAAAATGAAAAGGGCTGGGGATGTAACTCAGTGGCAGAGCACCACTAGATTCAATACCAAGTACTGCAGAAATAAAAAAAGAAAGAAAGAAAGAAAGAAGATGAAAAAAGGAGAAAAACTAACTTTTTTTGAATACTTACCAAGATCCAGCCACTATACTATTCACTTTGTACTCCTTATCTTGTTTAAAATTTACAAACCTATACAAGGCAGATATAATCATTCTCCCCCATTTTATGGATGAAATGGCAAAGAAAATGACGGAGGCCACACAGGAACATTAGTCAGATGTGGAATGCAGCAGAATGCCTCACAAGCTTGAGAGCCTGCATGATAGCTGAATGTCCTTTTTGCACCCTCTTTTCATCTTTGTAAATTGAAAAGTTGGCCATGGATACTCTCTTGGGTTACTTCCAGCTAAGGGTCTATGAGCTGGTGTCCACTAGTTATGTGGACATACACAGTGCATTTCCTAGGAAGGAGATGAAGGCTTCCTGCAAGCATTTCTGTTGAATGAAAAAGTAGAAAAAGTAAAATTCACTCTGCATCCATTAACACATTCATATAGTTTCCCATTGTTTGTTCAATCATTCATTAAGAACCATCGAGTCAGGTGCTATGGCACACGCCTATAATCCCAGAGGATTGGGAGGTTGAGACAGGAGGATTGCAAATTCAAAGCCAGCTTCAGCAAAACTGAGGAACTAAGCAACTCAGTGAGACTCTGTCTCTAAATACAATACAAAATAGGGCTCAGGATGTGGCTTAGTGGTCCAGTGCCCCTGAGTTCAAACCCTGGTACACTGCCCCCAACCCCGGAAAAAAACAACAAAAAAAAGCAAGCCATTGAGTTGGTTTCTTCTCTTAAGGAGATTATAGTCTGGTAGGAGCAATTACCTGCTTAATTCATCCTCCAGGCCAGTTCCAATCTCTTGCTCTTTATAATGCTGTGTTGAGAAGGATTCTGAAGTCATCGATAGTCTAAGAGGAAAGGACAGTATTACAGATTATAGACATGTATCATGGACACAGAAAGATGGCGGAGGAACAGATTTACCACAAATTTGCCTTTCCTGGCTTAACATTCATGGAAGTTAGGAAAACATTTTTAAGACCTACTAATATAAATTCCCCTAAGTTATCTCACATGGTAACAAAATTTTTCTTTCTACCAACCTAGTGAGTAAATGAATAAGAGTTTAATTCAGCTGGATCAGCCTCATAAATGTTTATAATATATTTTTATAGTGAGATTGTGCAGAATTGGGCTTAGTAGTTCAGTAACAGATACTAATGAGGGAAAGAAGAGGAAATAGAAAGAAAGAAAAAAAAAACATTCTATGAAGCTTCACCAGGAGAGGCAGGTATCCCACTGGCTGATAATGCAAAATTTTCTAATTATTCTAAGACCGGCAAGCTGCCTGGCCTAGTTAGCTTCCATAAAGATGCAGCTCTAAACGTTTTCATTAGTCAAGACAGGAAAGTATAATGAGCAGCTAACAAATTACAGTAGAAGTTAATCAATTGACACAGTTTTCTTTCTGTAAAATTATGGCATTAGAAATAATTCTTGATAGTAAACTCTTCAATGCTCTAACCTTTGTCTGTATCTGTGTGGCTAATTTTCAGGTTAAATTTCTGCAACACTCTAAAATCCATAACATGACCGCAGAAATTCACGTCCTTGCTCACTGGGAATCAATTAGAACTTGGTGAAAGGCTGCCCCATGACCAGTCCACTACTAGGCTCTACAGGGGATGTCACGGGGCTGAAGCAGTCTGGGCTGTCAAATGTTGATAGTTTAGTCTCAGGAGAGAGGGAACAAGTTGACACTTGCTCCCTTCTCCTATAGGGACAGGCCAATGTTTGTTAGATCTGTTAGCACCAAGCACCCAAATGTGCCAAGTTAGCTGGTTCATCCACTGGCCTTTGTTTTCTTTGAAACCAAGGAACTGAATAATTCTCCCACTGAGCTCACACCAGGTCTGGGTCCTTCTGCCAACTCCCCACTCCATCCCCAAATCCCTGCCTTCTGCTCGCATAATTGATCCCTGCTAACATCAATACAGGTCTCCCCTTTCCATCCATGTCGTAGCTTCTTCTTACTAAAATTCTTTACCTTTGCCTAGAATTCTCTATCTCCTCCTTTGAACTGTCACCTGTTTCCTCTTTCTAACCCATTTCCCATCATGGTAAGTTGAGTTTCTTCTTGCCTTAGTTTCTTTCTCTCTCTGGGCTGGAAGAAGACTATCTTCCCACAGTCTTCTTGCCTCTTGAACCCAGGCCTTCCCCACAGGGTCCCAGTGACCAAAATCTGCAATTGAAAGGCAACCTCCTCCCAGAGCCCAGCGTGAAGCGCCAGCCCACCTGGGGCACCTCATGAACCCTTAATAAATATTAGTTTCTTTGCTTCCTTGTTCCTAATCTTCCCAGTGAGAATTAATTACTCCTTCCTCTCTGCAACCGCAGCATTTTTTTTAATCCTTTAACCACAGCACTTTTTCTTTCTGCCTTGTAATACAATTAGTTGTCTGTGTATCCCTCTCTCCCACCAGATTAACTCCCTAGGAACAGCAATGATACCCCACTAATGCCTGTAGCCTCATGCTGCCCAACACAGAGCTTTGCATAAACTGTACAGCAGTACAGTGATGTAATGCTCATTTGTATGAAAGCATAGGCAGAAGCAGCCTTCACTGCAAACTTGAGTTACCCAACAGTGAGGGGTCCTGGAAGTTAGGTGGCACCAAGTCAGAAAACGAGGCACGATTCTTTGAAAACAGAAAAACATGAAGAGAAAACTGAGATGGGCTTTTTCTTTTTTATGATAGTGCTCCCCTAAGATTTTATTTTTAATTAATTAATTTTTTTTTTTTTTAGTTACATACAACCGCAGGATACAACCTGACATAATCACAAAGGTGTGGGACTCAACCTGCTCCACTTCAATCCCCAGCACTTCCCTCTAGCCTCCCTCCCATCTCCTACCCCCACACCCCTCCCTCCACTACACCCATCCACAGTAAACTCATTAAAAAAAAAAAAAAGTAAACTGCAAATGGATTGAAGAGATTGGGTTTTTAAGCCATTTCAAGTATTCAAGCACTTTTGAAGTCTTTATTTTTATACATACAGATCTGGTATAAAATGCAAATAAGGGTTGAGGCTCTGCTCTGTTCCTGACCCTGCCCTAAGCACCAGAAAAGCAAAGGTGAGATCCATCTCTGTGCCCACCATTGTTCATGTAACAGTAAATGTTGGGTTTAGATTAATCCTGTCTTTTGGGAAACCTTAGAAAGCAGGTTCCTTGTTAACCATAGGCACATACATGTTAGCCTTTTTGACCTACTGAGAAATTTTTAGAGTAACAAGATTATATTTTTATAGCAGCAATCCTCAGACTTTTCAAGGATTTGAAGACAGAATTCATGAAATATTTATATCCCCAAATAACTGTATATATATAATTTCACAATAAATTATATACCATCATATGTAAATCTCTAGTCCAAGCAAATAGTAGTAGTTAAACATATATTTACATATTCATATATCCATATATGGAAGCAAAATGTAAAATCAAGAGAAAAATCTTAATAATTGATTTCACTGTTTTTACTTATTTGAAAAAAGGTCCCTGTGACTATTATGGTTTGGATATGAGGTGTCCCCCCAAAATGCCTGTCTTAATGCAGAAATGTCCACAGATGAAATGATTGCATGGAGTAACTGGGCGGTAACCTAGGCTGGTGGAGTGTCCACTGGCAGCATGCCCTGGAGGACTTAACCTTTCCTGCAGCCCCTTCCCCTTCTCTCTCTTTGCTTCCAGGCCACCAGAAGATCAGTGGCTCTCCTTTGGCACAGTCTTTTGCTATGACGTGATGTTCTGCCTTACCTAAGGACTAGAGCAATGGACTTGGCCCACCACAGACTGAATCTCTGAATCCATGATCCAAAATAAACTTTTCCTCCTCTAGGTTGTTCTTATCAGGTATTTTTTTTCACAGCAAAACAAAGCTGACTAACAGTGATTTTTATCAGTAGGCACCTAGGATCCACTGAATTTAATATTGAGAACTAGTGCTTAGAAATATTCTTAGGTTCAGTCTGTTTGTGAGAGTTCTCATGGGCATCCCCAATCACAAATCACTTTGAGATGCTCTGTAACACGTGCTTCTCTTTGAAATCAATGTCTTTGTTCCCAGTGCTGTGTGGTTCTTTGGGTCAACAGCAGGGTTTTCACTAGGGGGCCACTTACTGGGCAATTACTGTGAACTAGGTTACCAATTTTTTCTTACATTCCCTTGCTGAGAGAACACTGCATTCTATTCTACTTGGAGCTTTCGAACAGTTTGTCAAAATCGCTTTGATATTGAACACTTGCATCCATGTATAGAACCACTAAAAAATAGTCATAAAATCATTGCCTGAAAGGAGTCAATGAGAATCCAGTGAGCGTGTATGGATTGCCTTGTTGAATCGACCAAAATATGTAGATTGGTAATGAACAATTATTGAGTTCCTTGTATATATCAAACACTGTGGTAAGGACTTTCACAAATGTTATTTTATTTAAATCTCATGATATCCCTAAAAGATACTTACTATTTTCTTTCTTTTTTTTTTAATTGACGAGAGAACTAAAGAAAATTAAGTATCTCATCCAATTTTCATACAACTTGCAAATTGTGTAATGCAATAATACCAGTGGAATGAGGCTAGTTCTTTTGCAAATAATTACATGTATTATTTCAATTTACATTTATTATTTCAATTTACATGTATTATTTCAATCAATTCTCCTGAAAACTCCATGCTATGGACACTTTTTTTTTTTTTTAATAAAGAAACTGAAGCTTAGCCAGGTTGCATAACTTGTCCAGGATCACCCAGCAAAGTAAAACAAAACAAAGCTGGAATTCAAACTCCAGATATGTCCATGCACTTCATAATATTAAGCTCTGTGTAGCATAATCTGTGCTGAATACCAAGAAGTGCGAAAAGTAATCAAGTTAAAGTGTTTCAGAATTTGGAGTCAGAATTCCAGGTTCAAGTTTGGGTTCTCTCCTTTTCATTCCTGTAATCTTGAATCAGATCGAGTCAATTCCCAAAGTGAAGATTGAAATATTGTTTCTCTCCTAGAATGGTTTTGAGGGTAAAATTACCTAAGAAAGATAAATTTCTTGCAACCTCAGGGAGCTCAGGTGGGGCTTCTCAGAGGGATTGGAATACTGCAATCATGAAACAGAATAAAGCCAGGTTAACCCACATCATGGCATTTCCCACTGAAGCTGAGATTCTGTAATCATTTTCATTGTTTCTAGAAAGGTCTTATGTCTGAATGCATCCCAGAGAGCAATGCTATATCAATATTTCAAGATTATGCAAAGATTGTGTTTGTGTGGTGGAGGTCGGGGAGGAGGTGGTTATTACTTTGCAAAAACATTTTCTGCCTAAGGGTTAGTCGTCAGAGTTAATGAAAATACAGAAGTCTTCCCTAAGAAGACCTGTTTTGCTTGGCACTGTATCAATCTATTTTTAATAACAGCAGAAATGATACCAAATATAGTGTAACTACTCTCTGTTATGTGTCTGAATCCCTTGAATCAGATATTTTGTTTATATAGTATTAAAAACTCTATTCTAGAAGAGAAGTGAACTTTAATTCGATATGGACTTACTTTTAACTTAGTCCCAACGGAAGATCTATAGACATTTGCATGTCTTATGGATGCACACATACAAGCACAGAAAGACAGGGAGAATGAGAGGTGGAGGGAGAGAGAGAAATAAACTTGCAAGAGTGTAAGACTGGGAATTTCTCAGACAGGTTGCCTCACAAAGGGGGATTATGGGAAGTTTCAGAGCTTCAAGTAAGTACTGGCCACTGACTAGAGTAGTAGAAGGATAAAATGGAGATTCAAATATTTCTGAAATGGACAAAAGATAATAGGACAACAGTTTTCACTTTAGAGTCAGGAGACCTGGATTTTGGTGCAGCCTCCACCGTGTTGGTATGACTCTGGAGGCCTACCATCTTTGGCTTCAGTTTCCAAGGTTATAAATGGAAATAATTGTTCATTCATTCATATTTCAAGTAATCACTTTGAAGCTCAAATGTGATCACGTCTGTGCAAATATGTGCTAACCAGAAAGGACTATGGAAATATTTATATAGTGGTTGATTGTTTCTTTCATTTAATAATAGTTTTTATGTTACTTAACATGTGGGGCTTCACTCTGGTAACGCCAATAGCTATCAGCAATGAGTCCTAACATTAGGGAGCATAAAGTCTACAGAACACCTTAAATGATACAGATGAAATACTACATGATTTTATTTAAGATAAACATTACTTAACTACAGTTGAGGAGGCTTGGTGGATGGAGCCAAGGTGGTTTTGGAAGAGATCACTTTGGAGTTTGTGTTGCGGCCGAAATTTTGAATTCTCAAAATGCATAAGTTGATGTCCTGAGCCCCAGTATCTCAGAACATGACCTTTTTCGGAGAGTAATTGCAGATATAATTATATTAAGGAGGTCCCACTGGAATAGGGCCCCTGACACAATATGAGCAATGTCCACATAGAAAGGGGACATTCATTTGTTAATACATACACTGTAGTTCCATTGCTCTAAATCAAGGAACTAACAGAAACTGAGAGCAGTCAGAAGCAGATCCTTTCCTAGTGCCTTGAAGGGCATGTGGTCCTGCTGATACTGCCAGTTATCTGTGTCCTGCTTCCCCACATGTTGAAGTTTGAACATTAGAGAAGCATGAAGAGGAAAGCATAAAAGCAGGGTTTATTTAAAAAGGGGTAACATAGACTTCTCCTGCAAGGAAGAAGGGGGCCATAGCTGGTATCCTGGTATCCCAAGAAGGGAGGTGTTCTGACCTTTTTATATGTCCAAGGCTTTCTTTGTTCTCCTGCCCTCTTCCCCTTATCTTTCTACTTCCCGAGTAGGTGACCAGGCCCAGGAATGCTGATGGGAGGGCCAAAAGGTGGGAAACAGGTGGGTTGAAGGGGGAAGGGCAGGATGGAGCAGCCAAAGCCACATAACATCCTTATAGCTCCCTGTAGGGAGGGGCAATTCCTGGGACAGGTTACCTTGGCAACAGGTTGGAGCTGGGGCAGGTTCTTGATAAGGGCAGAGAAAGGGCTCTGAAGGAATTAACGTTTCAATCCCTCAGGGGACAGTCTCCTACTTGCCAGACTCACTCAAAATTGGTCTCCTTGATCCCACCTGACTGGAATATACTGACTGCCTGTCTAATTCTGGCTTCACTGCTGAGGCCTGATGACGGACTTCTACCTCCACAACCAAGACACAATGAATTTCTGTTGTTCAAGCCATTGACTTTGTGGTACATGATTGTGACAGCCCTTGTAAATGAATTTTGTTGGTTATATGGAAATACAAGAAAAACAGTTGATGGGTAGAAATGTGTGGCGCTAATGCGTATCACTATTATTAAACTTACATCAAATATTAATATACACAATTATTTTAATACAATGATATAATATTAAGGACCTAGAACAGTGTGTGGCACATAGTAGGCACCAAATAAATATTGATTGAATGAATGCTTTAAAAAACAAAAAGGAGTTCACAGAATAAGGAATGAATTGGCATCAAATATAGTTTTAAAATCTATTTCTTACTTGTTTCATACTCTTAATTTTTCTTTTTTCTGGGTCAATCCACTACTTCCTAAAAACAGGGAGAAAAAAATCAGAAAAGTCCACACTTCTGTGAAAAATGCTGCCACTTCACCTTTGTTTACTCTAAGAAATTCTGTGTAGGAAAGCAGAGAAATAAAGAGGAAAAGGTAATAAAAAGGAATTCAAAACTTATAAAACTCAAAGTTCTGAAACAAACGGCACTTTAAAAGATTGAAAACCGTGGTCCCAAGAGAGAACACACCACGATAAATATTTCTCACAGAACATAGTGCTCCTAACATGGCGCTTCTGATTAAATGCCCTGAAACTAAGGGCCTCCATTTCTCCACAGCAGGAGGAGCGATTGTCAAATTAATACCGGAATACATTCCTAAATCAAGTTGCTGTGCGTGTTCTCCCAGAGAAAGCATCTTACAAAATGCAGATGGAGCTTTTGCAATCATTGCCTAGGCCCAAATGCTGTCAGAGAAAATGAATCTCAATTTGCTTAACACGTTTTGGTTTTGTAATTTTCAAAATTAACTCTCGCCACTGTCGGAAGAAATAAGAGATTCTTTAAGGGCAAGCTTTAAAAAGGCACTCTTGAATTAGTTAGAGAGTTATGCATGTTCCAAGCAGATGATAGGAGCACTAATTATTGTGTTCATGTCCACTACAGATGCAGGAGGCGGGCAGTTAGCTCAGGAGAAGGGCTCATCTATATCCTGGGAAAATACAGTAGTGGCAATAGTAGGGCTTACAGCTTTACCAAGTGGGATACCAAATTTAGGGAAATGAGTCAAATTTTCAATTAAGGGGAAAATGATACAGATCTATGACAATAACCAGCTGTTTGACTCTGGTGAATGTGTTAGTTAGCTTTGCATCACTGTGACCAAAATACCAGATAAAAACAACTTAGAGCAGGAAATGTTTATTTTGGGCTCAGAGTTTCAGAGGTAAAGTTCATGGTTGGCCCACTCCATTGCTCGGGTTTGAGGTGAGGTAGAACATCATGGTGGAAGAGCAAGGCAGAGGGAGGCTGCTCAGCTCATGGCAGCCAGGAATCAGAGAAAGAGAAAGGAAGGGGCCAGGGACACGTATAGACCCAGACATGCCCTCAGTGACCTACTTCCTTCAGCTATGCTCTACCTGCCTACAGTTACTAACCAGTCGTCCTTTCAAATTATTGATCCTTCAAATAGATTAATTTATTGATGAGATTATACCTTTCATAATCTAATATTTTTACCCTGACATTGCTATATTGCTTAATACATGGACTTTGGGGGACATTAAATATTCACATCATAATAGTAAAGTTCCTTAACTTCTCTAGTATCAGAATTTTCATCTGTGAAATTAAAGGATTAAATCACAGGTCTTTAAATGTCCTTAGGGGGGAAAAAATGGGAGTAGACAGGAGGGAAGAGAATTGGGGAAATGGGCAAGGTTTGAATGTGGAATGGTATTAGAATACTAGTATTGAATCAATATGAAATAGTCTGAATTTAATTATTGCTCTGTGGTTACATAAAAGAATGTATTTATTCATAAGACATAAATGGTAAAATACTTAGAATAAGGATCATCATGCCTGCAACATTTGCAACCGGTTCAGCAATAATGATAACATATACTGTATAACGATGATAAATATACATGCACATTCATATGTGTTTTACACTATTTTGAAGCTCTCCTGTAACTCCAATTATCCTTTTCTTTATAAAATGTTAGGAATCGTTCTTTTCTAAACTATAAAGAAAACCTTCCCTCCTGTACTCCTTGAAATTCTGATTAGCCAGGAAAGTTCTGTAGTTGATAAATGTGAAGATTAGCAGAAAAGCAGCGCATGATGATACAACCTTTCCTTTCTCCCCCCTCCACCATTTTAGTGGTAAATCTAAAAACAAAACAAAACAAAACAGAACAGGTGGGTGGGGCAAATGAGGAAATTAAGAGGATACCTGAGGTATTTTGGCATCAGGAAAACAAATAGGGGTACCTAAATGTTGGTACTTTCAGAGACCTATCCGTACACAGTCATTAGGCAACATAGGTCAGGCTATTTCAGTGTTAAAAAAAAAAAAAAAAAAAAAACAGGTTCACTCAAGTAGCCAAGTAATGGGGACTTTTTGTATACTAGCCAAGTGTCATTAAAAAAAGAGAGTGAGAATGAAAGAAAGAGAGGTAGAAACAGAAAGTGAAAGTTCAGAGACAAAAAGTATTATAGCACAGCTGAGTTTGAAACCTTTTGGAACTGGGAGGTCATTCTGCAACCAAACCAGAGCTGGGGATTATTTTATGTCAGCAGCAGTCAGCTAAATTTTCATCTAAATGAAATTTGAGCAGTTCTTCAGCTGCTTCTTTTTGATTACTTACCCTCTGATCAATTTCTTTACCTCACCCTTACTGGTGGTTTCTGCTTCTTCCTCTTGTGTACTCACTTTTGCTTTGAGCCTCATGGTATTCTTTTGGTTTCCTCTCCCATGGTGGACCTATTCTTTGAATTACCCAATTTAGGGTTTGGACCAAGAATTTGAAAAGACACAGCTCATCGTGGTTGAGCAGAGCTATACTATAGACACACTATCTTAAAGTCCATGGTCAGCAACATTTGCCCTTGAATAAGGTATCTGTCCTTGATCTAATCATTGTAGATGGAAGAAATCACATAGGAAGAGGCCAGATACCTTTTTTTCAGCAATGGATGGGGAGGAAGCAGGAGTGAGGCAGTTTCATTCAGAATAGGGGTTTGGAGGAAACCAAGGTGATTCCTCTGGCATTTGTGAGAACTGTTGAAAAAAAGAAAGTTAAGAAAGACACTAGTGAGTATACTACACAGAATAACTTCCCATCCATACTTGAAAAGCCAGACACATAGGATAACAATAGAAGAAAATGTAATATTCAACAAGTCTGTGAATTGTTGATTTGATTTAGAAAGATGACTGCTCTTTCCCTGTGGTGGTATCAAATGACTGTGTTTATTTTCTCCAAGACCTTAGTAACACATGCTTGAAAGAACTTAGCACTTTTGCTTGGACTATAAATGTCAAACTGTCAAAATCATAAAAAACTCTCTAAAACAATTTTTGGAAAAAAGCTTAATAGAAAAGAGGAATGCATAAACATGATAAAGAGGTCAAATACAAATGCCAATCAAATGGCATAGATCAATGGTGAAACAGATCTGCATTCAGCCACTTCCCCCCCCCCCCCAGTTATCTTGATTCTATTTTTGAGTTTAATCTATGCAATTTTTGCTTTCTAAATTGCATTTAGAGCAAGGTTCTATTGACAATCTGCAGCTTTTAAAGCAATGTACCTAGATGAAAAGCCATCTTTTCTGAATGACTGTTTGCTCTTTAATTTGTCATGGTTACAAAAATTTCTCCCAAGCATCTTAATTATTTTATCATCAGTGAAACATCTCAGTACATTTATAAGGTAATCTTATTTAAAATAGTTCCAGGACATTTTCCTTATTCCCTTACTTTCTTCTTTTTACGAATCTTATAACTGAAAGGCACAGTATACACATTTATTTTTATGTTCTTGTGTGTATTTCTCATGGGATTCTTTGCCCTTTTCATTGGTATTAATTTTAGCAAGTGAAACCATCTATCTCAGGTATTCTTTAAAATATGTGAAGGTTCATCAATTTTTTTCCCTAGCATTCTCTTCCCTGATTATTCTTTTCTCTGTTGCTCTTCAAGGGGAAAAACAAACAAACAAAAATCTTCATTTAACACCTTCAATTATCTCTTAATCTCCTCTACAGACTTTCTGAACATAATATACATTTGATAGTAATGATTCTAGAGAAGCCTGATGGATCATTCCCTCAATATTTATGAAGTGCCTACTAACTTAAGCATGGTGCTGGATGCCTGGCCACATAATAAGCTGCCTTTTATTTTCTAGACTCTCAATGTTCTGTCTAGGTTTTAGGAAGAGGATAGAACTCTGTAACATTGTAATATCAATAGAATAATTTAGCAAATTATATTTACTAGTTTATCTTTCTTTAAGCCAATTTGCTGGTAAGCCTAATTTGGCTTCCATGGAGATATATGGGGGCTGAGGGAGAGTCCAAGTATACCAATGATATGCCAAACTTAAAAATAAAGGTCATTCTATATCAGAACCAAAATCACTGTAATGACTAACCTTATTGATGACATTACAATCACATTTTTCAAAGACAAATATTTCATGATTTAAAGTCTAAATTCAGAAACATTTATTAGTCAGTTCTAGATTGTTCTGCTTATTTCCTCTATAGCTATTCTCACAAACAGATCAAGATTCCCTCTTTGCAGTCTGTGATGGTTGTTTTTATTTTATTTTTTAATACCAGGGATTCAACCCAGGGGTGCTTAACCACTGAGCCACATCTCCAGCCCTTTTTATTTTGTATTTAGAGACAGGGTCTCACTGAGTTGCCTGGCACCTCACTTTTGCTGAAGCTGACTTTGAACCTGTGATCCTCCTGTCTCAGATTCCCAAGACGCTGGGATTACAGGCAATGATGATAAATTTTATGTGTCAACTTGACAAGGAAGCAGGGTACCCAGATAATTGGTCAAACATGATTCTGAGTGTTTCTATGAGAGTGTTTACATGAGATCAATATTTCAATCAGTAGATTGAGGAAAGAGGGTTGCATCCATAATGAGGGAGGACCTCATTAATCAGTTGAAGGTTTGAGTAGAACAAAAAGCTGACCCTCCCATGAGGAAGAGTGAATTCTTCCTTCCTGAAAGCTTTTGAACTGGAACACTGACTTTTTTCATGCCTTCAGACTAGAACTGCAACATTGGTTTTTCCTGGCTCTTACGGTCAATTGTCTTTGGATAAAAATTACACCACTGGGTCTCCTGATTCTTTGGCCTTTGTTCTTGGACTGAACTAACTCTGCATCTCCAGCTTGCCAGCTCACCCTGCAGACCTTCATACTTGTCAAATTCCATAACATGAACCAATTCCTTACAATAAATCTTATTTATATATAGGACATCCATATCCTATTAGTTCTGTTTCTCAGAATCCCCTGTCCATCTTCCCTCCCACTTCTACTGGAGACAGAATATAGTGGATTAGTCCATTGGTGGATTAAATGGACTAACTGGGCAGCTGTAAGCTGGTGGGATGTGACTACAGAAAGTAGTTAATTGGGGCATGCCTTTGCAGTTTATATCTTAAACTTGGCTCCTCATGCTCTCTCTCTGCTTCCCAGATGCCATGAATTGAGCAGCTTTCCTCCACCATGGCCTTCCACCAACATATTCTGCCTCACCTTGGGCCCAGAGCAATGGATTCTTCTTCTTATTGACTGAAACCAGGAGCTAACATGATTTTTCCTTGTCTAAATTGCTGTCAGGTATTTTGGTCAAGCGGTGAAGAACCAGTTAACAGAATGAACTTTAATATGGACTTATTCACCACTAATCTGGCTGGTACCTCCTGTGCTCTTTAAATCTTTCTCAATTCTTTGAGGACTAGTCTCCATTTGATCACATGATAATAATCTAACATTATCTATAATACACTTACTTTTATTGTTTTCAAGAGTACCACCTTTTCCCTATAATAATCCTTAATTCTTTAGTCCAGAAAGGCAGTATTAGAATGGTGCTATTTATAGACTAAACTATGTCCTAAATTCTGTCAAATTTGTACATGGAAGACCTAATCCTCAATATGATGGGTGGAGGTGGGGTTCTGAGGAGATAATTAGATTTAGAAGTCATGAGGATGGGGCCTTCATAATGCCATTAGTGCCCTTATTAGAAGGAGGATCAGAAAATGCTTTTTCACTTTGTATCCCAAATGCCTATGTATTAGTTTGGTTCTCAGGCTGGCACTATTTGGAGATGATAGAAACTAAGAGATGGGGCCTAGTGGTCTTCCAGTTATTAGAGGTGTGCCCTTAAAGAGAATAGTGGGATTGAATCTTTTCCTCTCTCTCTCTCTCTTGCTTCCTGGCATGAGGAGACCAGCTTTGCTCTGCTATGTACTCCTTTCATGATGAAGCACTACAGATACAGAGCAATAGGGTCAATTGGTCATAGATTAAACTCTGAAATCATGAGTCAAAATAAACATTTTATGTTTATAATTGATTTCTCAGTTATTTGTTATAGTACAGAAAAGCTTACTAATACTCTTTCTCTTGTTTCCATCATATGAAGACCCAGTAAGAAGGTGTCAGAGAGCCATCACCAGACTGCGGCAGTCTGGCTGGGCACAAAATCACGAGCCACAGCCTTGTAGATTCAAACAGCAATTCTTTATTCCCGAACTCTCACCGGCACTCTACACGCACGTACTGGGAAAATCCCCCTCTCCACCAGTCTCTGCATCCCAAAATACCCTCTGAATCACGTGAGAACTCAACAGGAAGTCAAGGAGTGGGCGCCTGAGGCAGCAGGATACTCCCTATTCCCAGCAGGATACACCCTAAACCTGGACCCACCCTAATCCAGCAGGATCCTCCCTAAACCCAGATCCACCCTAAACCATATCCACCCTGGTCCTTGAGCAGAGTCACCTTTCTCAAACATTCATGCAATGTCACTGCAAATGACCTGGGTCCAAGGCAAGCCCATTTCCACAATGGAGCGTCCTCCCTCTAAGCAACATTGGGTAGGCTGACAAGGAAATTGCCATGCATCATTCCTACTTGGCTATGGCTCTCAGCACTAGCCAACATGAAATGCTATTCAGAACTTCCTCAAAATGAATATTCGTGTCTCAAGCTAACCTTTATATTAACATCAAATACATCATGACTAGGGAAAAGAGTAATGCAACTCACATTGTTGTCCTTGGGAGAAAGGGACAGGAAGAAGTAAGAAGGCCAACAGCTTTCTGCTAAAACTTTCCTTCCAACAGCAAAGGGTTAGATTTATCTCTAAATTTCAGTCTCCTAGTACAGTTTTCAGGAATTTGGGATTTCTTTTTTATTAAATTATTTATTTATCCTAATTTGTTATATATGACAGCAGAATGCAATTCATTTCATATTACACATATAGAGCACAATTTTTCAAGTCACTGGTTGTACACAAAGTATTTTCACACCATTTATGTCATCATACATGTACTTAGGGTAATGATGTCTAACTAATTCCACCATTTTTTCTACCCCCATGTCCCCTCCTTTCCCCTCCCTCCACTTTGCCCTATCTAAAGTTCCTCCATTCCTCCCATACCCCCCTCCCCAACCCATCACCATTATGAGTTACCATCCTCATATCAAAGAAAACATTTGGCCTTTGGTTTCTTGGGATTGTTTTACTTAGCATTATATTCTCCAACTCCGTCCATTTACCTGCAAATGCCATCATTTTATTGTCTTTTATTATCTACTGAAGGGCATCTGGGTTGGTTCCACAATTTAGCTATTGTGAATTGTGCTGCTATAAATATTGATGTGGCTGTGTCCCTGTAGTATGCTGGTTTTAAGTCCTTTGGGTATAGACCGAGGAGAGGGATAGCTGTTTCAAATGGTGGTTCCATTCCACGTTTTCCAAGGAATTTCCATATTGCTTTCCAGATTGGTTGCACCAATTTGCAGTCCCACCAGCAATGTGTGAGTGTGCCTTTCCCCCCACATCCTCGCCAACACTTATTGTTGTTTGTATTCTTAATAGCTGCCATTCTGACTGGAGTGAGATTTGTTGATTGATTGTAAATCCTCTTCTGAGAAGTGTCTGTTCAGTTCCTAAGCCCATTTACAGACAAAAGAAATTAAAGGAATACAAATTGGAAAAGAAATCAAATAATCACTATTTGCCGATGATATGATTCTACACATAGAAGACCTGAAAAATTCCACCAGAAATATTCTAGAACTAATAAATGAATTCAGCAAAGTAGCAGGATATAAAATAAACACCCATAAATCAAAGTAATTTCTGTACATCAATGACAAATCCTCAGAAAGAGAAACTAGGAAAACCACCCCATTACAATAGCCTCAAGAAAAATAAAAATACAATTCTTGGGAATCAATTTAACGAAAGAGTTCATGAAAGACCTCTACAATGAAAACTACAGAATGCTAAAGAAAGAAATTAAAGAAGATAGAAGATGGAAAGATCTACCTTGTTCTTGGATAGGCAGAATTAATATTGTCAAAATGACCATACTATCAAAAGCACTATACAGATTCAATGCAATCCCAATCAAAATCCCAATGACATTCTTCATAAAAATAGAAAAAGCAATCATAAAATTTCATCTGGAAAAATAAGAGACTCAGAATATCCAAAGCAATCCTTAGCAAGAAGACTGAAGCTGGTGGCATTACTGTTCCAGAACTTTTAAACTATACTACAGAGCAATAATAACAAAAACAGCATGGTATTGGCATCAAAAATGGACCTGTAGACCAATGGTACAGAATAGGGAACAGAGAAAAATTCACATAATTACAGTAATCTCATATTAGACAAGGTTTCCAAAAACATATATTGGAGAAAAGATAGCCTTTTCAACAAATGGTGCTGGGAAAACTGGAAATCTACATGTAACAAAATGAAATTATACTTCTATCTCTCACTATGAACAAAACTCAACTCAAAGTGGATCAAGGACCTAGGAATTAAACCTGAGACCTTGTGCTTTAAGAAAAAGTAGACCCAAATCTCCATCATGTTGGATTAAGCCTTAACTTCATTAATAAGACTCCTATAGCACAAGAATTAAAACCAAGAATCAATAAATGGGATGAATTCAAACTAAAAAGCTTCTTCTCAGCAAAAGAAACAATCAGTGAAGTGAATAGAGAGCCTACAGAATGGGAGCAAATCTGATCTTTACCCCTCACACATCAGGTAGAGCACTAATCTCTAGGATATATAAAGCACTCAAAAACCTTAACACACACAAAAATAAATAAATAAATAAACAAACAAATAAATAAATAATCTAATCAATAAATGGGCCAAGGA
Organism: Marmota flaviventris; assembly: GCF_047511675.1. Taxonomy (NCBI): domain Eukaryota; kingdom Metazoa; phylum Chordata; class Mammalia; order Rodentia; family Sciuridae; genus Marmota; species Marmota flaviventris. The sequence continues at coordinate 98,759,796 of NC_092505.1, read as the reverse complement.
ATTTGGGATTTCATAGCACCATAAAATTATTTTAAAAATTGAAAAAGTAAGTTCCATGTTTGGAAAACTATGGTGGCTGATTCTGAATTCCCCTCACTTCCTCCTAAGTAAATTGGTAAATCAACATTCAGAGTAAATTAAACCTCAGATGACATATGCCTTCAGTATTAATAGGAGGCAGAGAGCATTGCCTATATATTTACCTACAACAAAGAAAACAATTCCAAGGGAGCTTCCACTGCTCCCTGGCTGTACAAACTTGTGAGTGCAAATGTATGTCAGGGGACATTTAAAAGTCTGTGGAAAGGAGTGCAAGGGAACAGAGGATATAGACAAAGCAAAAGTGAAGTTTTGTCCTAGAAAGAAGAAAGTGCAACATCAAAGACCAAAATTCTGAACATAGGTGTGTACTTGACAGATCATATTACTAATATAGAGAGGCAATTTTGGTGAAGCATTGCTTCTAGGGAAGAATGAAGCAGTCAAAGAAAAAGAAAAATATAAAGGGGAAACTCAGCACGTGGGGTATTAAAAAACAAACAAACAACAACAACAAAAACCCCAAGGTGATGCTGACCCTCCTCTCTCCCCAATATCATCAACACAATTCACTTCTGCTGATGATACCTTCCTTCATCCAAAACAAAAACAAGGAGCTAAAGAAAACTGCACCAGCACATTCCAACTAAATTAAATAGCTTCAAACAAGCAAATGGTGTATGAAAAACTAGACTGAGTCAGAAGTACAAGTATTGAGAAGAGAAAGGCTCAAGAATAGAAAGAAATGGGAGTTGATTGACTGCAGGAGAGAAATTAAAAAGTAAAATTAAATAATACTAGAAATATAGATATTTAACTTGTAAATTATAATTGTATAAGATACCCAATGGTAAGCAGATTTGGATCAAAATTTAATATGGAGTCCTGACAAATGGCAAGAAAACAATCAAGAGAATAAAAGTAAAAGCAAGAAGTAACAGAGTTCAGAGAAAAAGTAAGAGGGTCCAACATACATTTACATGATGCCCCAGAAGGGCAAAAAACAATGGAATAAAAAGTTAAGACAACTTTTCCAGAAATAAAATATCTCCATGTACACACAGAAAGTGTCTGCACTTTCTAAAAATAAGGAAAATTGAATGTTTCCTGAAATAGTCCATTATGACATTATATGCTTAAAGAAAAAGACTTGAGGGATTCCAAGCAAAGGGATGAAATAATTTAAAGGCAAGAAAATTAGATAAGAGACCTCAAAAACAACACACAAAGTGGGGCAACAGTGAAACTTCATTTTCAAGAAATTTGTTTTAGGAGAGTGAAATGTGAACTAAGGATATTATAACCAACCAGGGTATCAAATATCAAGACTCTAGGAAAATAATGTTAAATAGGCAAGAACTTGGAGAATACTGTTTTAGATGTGCTCTTCCTGAAGAATCTTCTAGAGGACCAACTTCATCCAACTGATAAATGACTGGGAAAATTTGACAAAGGTAATAATAGTAAGTATTCTGTGTATTTTATTGTAGAGATTAGACCAAAATAAAAATGGAAATACTAGTAAAAAATTATGTGTAAACAATCATGGAAGAATTTTATGTTTTGATAAGGCACAAAAAATGTAATTACAGTGAGAGAAGAGAGAGAAAAGAAAAAAGGAACAGTGACTGCCATAAATAATAGGTGAGAGCTAAAGGATATGTTTAAAACTGACATATAGGAGTAAAATTTTAATAACAAAAAGGGATTCAAATACCATAAAATACTAATACAAAGAAAACACAAGGATAAAAATATTAACCTACCTCAATAACAAAAGAAATATTTCTAAAAGCAAAATTAAAACACCAAATAGAGAAAGATGTATAGTAACTATAACATGATAGGCACAGCAATTATAGCAAATAACATAACAGAATTAAAGCTCAAACATAATGGTCACACCAATAAATATGAATATGGTTAACTCAAAGTCAAAAGACAAATTTCAGGAGTCATTAAACAAGGCAGAGAAAGATAATTTATAATACTAAAATCCACATTTCACTTTTGATGTAGAAAGAATTTGTATAACAAATAGCATCAACCACCTATATAAAACAAGAAGTAGAAACACACCACTAAAAGAACACCTTAACATTTAGTACAAGATGTCCCAAATGAACAATAACCAAAACAAAACAAAAAACCCAAAACAAGGACATCTACTAAACAATATAATAAGGTAGACTTTATTGAAGTCTATATGTTGAATCTTACACTCCACTAACAGTGAATGTACCATTTTCTCAAGTATTCATGAGACAGTCATATGTATATTAAAAAAAATGAGCATTTGTTAGGGAACAAAGAAAACATCACCAGGTCACATGAAGCAAAATTAATACAAGCAAGAAAAACAGAAATTAAGAAGGTCATACTGGATGGAAATTAAAGTTATTAAACCTAACTCTCGGACAAAATAGGAAATGCAAACAAAAATTTTAGAATTTCTGAAAAATAATGGTAACAAATATATAACTGGGATACATTCTAAAGCAGTAATCAGGGAAAATTTCACAGTACTAAATAACTGTACAATTTAAAAAATGAATTCCCACTGAAAGAGTCGGAACAATAATCAAGAACAATCAAATAAAGTTCACAGAAGAAAATAATAAACAGGATAGAAATGAAGAAGTACAGAATAGAAAAACAGCAGGCCAAATTAATAAGTAAAATCCTGGAAAACCCAAAAGACTGTAACAATTTACTCTGCTAGTTTATTATAGAAAAAAAGAAAGTGCAAATATACAGAATAATAAATAATAAGGGGAAAATGCTGTTGATAGAGAAAAAAAATTTAAGAAATGAAATTACTTTGGTGGAAATACATTTAAAAACGGAAAGGGGTAATTTCTTAAAACACACACATACAGACTCAGTGTAACCAACCTATAGAAACAACTTAAACCAATTTTCATAAAAGAAATAAAGTGCCTGTCATAAATAATAGGTGAGAGCTAAAGGTGCTTTTTTCCCAAGAAAGCACCAAACCCAGATGGTTTCATAAGACGGCTGATAAAAATAATAGCATGGGGAGCAAGACTCCCCATCATAAACCATCAAAATCACAAATATAAAAATATTCCTTCCTTAAAAGATGTTAACTTTACTTGTAGTAAGCAGAATGCAAATTAAAGCCATGAGATAACATTTCTTATTCATCAGATTGGTAAAAATTCAAAAGCTTGATGATCTATTAGTGATGCTATGGGGAATGACCTTATATATTGCTGGTAAATGTGAAATGCCATCTTTATGGAAAGGAAATCGGTAGTATCTAACAAAATTTTATGTATATACACCTTTTGTTTCAGTAGCATTATTTGTATTTGTATTTTTGCAAAGCATTTAAAACTACCTAAATGTCCATGTGTCAATGTGTATCAATCAGATAAACTATGGTACACCATGGAATTGTATAAGAGAATGAGAAAGATCTACAACTTAGTATGTGAACTAGTTTATAAACCCATGAGAAGCTCAATATTATTGTCATTAGAAAACTTAGAAAAACAATTTCACATTTAGTAGAATGTTGATAAGAAACAGCCTTTAACAAATGTAGAAAAATGAGGAACCTCCAATACATTGCTAGTGAGGATTTAAAATGGTACAGCCATTTGGAAAACAATGGTAGCTTCTTTAAAAGTTTAATATAAAGATACCCAGCAATTCCACTCCTAGATCTCTACCCCCAAATAAAAATCCATGTTCACAAAGACTTCCATGTGAAGTTCATAGTGACTTGAATGTGTATTATAGAAAAAAAATTAAAATGTTCACCAACTCTTAAATTAATAAAGATATGGCATATAATTATATTCAGCAATAAAAGAATCGAGAGGACTGCTAATATATGCTATGACATGGATAAACCTCAACAACAGACTATAAAGACAATTATTTCATTATTTATGATATCCCCAGAAAAGGAAGATCTATGGAGACAGAAAGTATCTAGTAGTGCCCAGAACTGGGAATATGAAGGAGTGATTATAATTGGGCATGAGGGAGTCTTACAGGTATGATGAAACTATTCCAAAACTGAATCATGGCTAGGTTGTACAACTCTGTCAATATTTTAAAAAAAATCTCTGAATGGTACAATTAAAATGGGTGAATTTTGTGGCACTAAGTTGTACTTCAGTATAGTTTCTTTTTTGAAGGTCAGGTATGTGAATAACATGGTTACAATATGCATCAATACAACATTTTTTGAAAGACATTGGGATAACTGGTATGGTTTGAATATGATTTTTCTCCAAATTTCACAGTGGAGTTTAATTTTCATTGTAAGATATTGAGAGACTGCACACTTAATAACCATGTTTCGAGGTGGCGCCTTTGGGAGGTGATAAGTGTAAGATGAGATCATCAGGATGAAGCCTCAGGATTGAATGCAAGAGGCTTTGTAAGAGGAAGATGCCAGAAGCTCTGCACGTGGGTCCATCTCTTGCCATATGATGCCCTGCACAGCCTCAGGACAGCCAGCAGGGCCATCAACCAGATACAGGTCCCCCAACCTTTGACCAGACCTGTGAACTAAAATAAATCTTTCTTCTAACTTATCCAATCTGCCATATTATAAGCACCAGGAAATGGACTAATACAGTAATACATCATCCAGGCTTGCCTGATTTTCCCAGTTTTAGCTCTAACGGTATTGTTTTCCAAGAAGTCCTTCGCTCCTAGGCAAACTGGGATGCTTGTCTTTCTATATGTATGCCAGGGAAGGGGTTGGAAAGGGGAAAAGGAAAACAGGTTTATTGTTCTTCAAAAAAGAAAACTACAGGGGAAAACAAAAAAAGTAAAGGTGGGTACCTCTGAGGGATATGAAAAGAAACTACACTTTTTACATGCTTTGGAATAATTCTGACTTCTACAAGCATGTTAAGTGCTATATATTTAAAAAATAAGAACAAATCAACAAGGATGGGTAGGGGTTGCAGAGAGGACCTTAAACCTTCAAGTAAACTGAAAAAATAATTGGATTATATTTCAACAAATAACAATTACAGTGGAGGGATAAAAGAACCAAAATTTATGAACAAACAGCATTATAACTATCCTTAATCTTGGATAGGATACACAAAGGGAGGGAACTGCAAACATACATTTTTTACAATGATATTGACAGAAGCAATTCTGTAACTATTTTAGTTGTTACAGGGGTGAGCAAGTGAATATTACTGGAACCAGGGTTTTGAGGAAAAAGATAGAAACACAGAATGGGGAAGGCAAGGAAGCACCCTGAGAGGATGCCTGGGATTTGGAAGTGTTGGTGTGAACCCATAATTTCTGAAATCATGTTTGTGGTACATAAGCACATCAAAATGTGTCCATGAATATTTGTACATACATCATTTCCTAGTTCCGTTTGTTGTATGGCCTAGAGCATATACTCATTAGCAATGAATACACCTCAGGTCTGGATCCAAGTATCTAATAACTTGCCCTAGGGTTCTATGGAGAAACTGCTGATATAGATCCCCAATATCTCTTATGTAAGTAGAGAAGGACTCTTGCCAAATCTAAGGCAATTTCAGCACCAAAGTAAGTGCATTAATGACTTATACACCACTGGGGGGAGGGGGAGTGAAAAAATACTAGAAAACTGAATCTATAGCTGTAACAGAGTTTAGGTAGATATAGATGGATGGATGGAAGCATGGATTGGGGACAGTGCTGCTTTCAGTAGAATGTTGAGTGCTAACTGCAACATGTGGAAGGAATGCTGGAGTTGGAAAATCATCACAGAAACTCCCAAAATATAATCTAAAGGATCATCAATGGATTTTAAATGCTGGGAGAAAATGTTAATGTAGACTTCTTGTTTCACAGAGACTGTTTATTAATTTCAGGGTAAAAACTAGTAACTATACATCGAAGAAACAGAACTGCACCATGACCAGGTGACCAAGATTCATATCACCAATGAGGAGATAAGATATTGTATGTTCCTAGATGTCATGTCCTGATGACACAGTCACCAAGAAAGTATTGTGACCAAAAATGCACACGGAAACCCCAAATAAAAAACATTATATTAAAAGAGAAGAACAAGGGGAAAGATAATTTTCTCTTCAAAAACCTGTCAATGCCTTTCAAGTCAAAGGCAGCCCAAATGAGGAAAAATTAAGGCAGGGGAAAAAAAAACAAACACGCAAATGATTAAAAAAAAAAGAAGGTAAAATTCTAACAGGCTAATTTGGGTTAAAGGTATATGGATGTTCTTTGTAATATTCTTCTTTCTGGAAATTTTCTGTCTGTAAATTGGAAATTATTTCCATAAATAGTTAAAAAAATTATAAAGGACTTACATTAGTTTGCCAGCCACATGTTCTGATTATTATTAATATATAATCTTAAAAAACTAAACAAAAAACCAAACTCATGTTGTTAAGTATTGGGAAGGAGTATTTTAAACATCCAAAACAGCAAAATCTCCAAATAAAGACGTTCTTAAAGTTAGCCCCCTTTTTGGGAGCATATTTCATGAAAACAGAAGGCCAGAGATGGTCGGCAATAAAAGAGAAAGAGTGCTTATAAAACAAGTGATTTGGGACATGCCTGGTAACTGCCAAGTTCTGTTAAGAAAATAAAACAGGAGGAATGACAGTATTTGGTTTATGTAAGAAAAGCATGTTCCAAATAAAACTCTTCTTTCTTCATATATTCACAAGTCTGTTCTGCAAATAATAATTTTTTTTTTTTCTAAGAGTGAATGATACTTTATGCCCAAAATAAATAGTAAAGTCACCAATTCTATTTGTCTTACTGGCTATGTATCCTTGAAGAAAAATCAAGTAAAATGTTTATAAATTATGATATCTCATCCAATATCTATTGAGGTTTTTGCTTCTTCCCACATATTTCTTGTTTCTATTTAACAAGATGATTTACTTTTATGTGGTCAATGATAATAAGTCTTTAAAAATCCATTTTGAAAAAATGGAGCAAAAAATAACAACTGCATTATAGCAAAAAATTATATTGTCAACAGGAATTTAGTTTAATATCTTTATAAAAGATAAACAAATTCTGATTTTTTCCTTTATTTTATAATTGAAAAATGAAATCACTTAACATGAATACTTAATACATAATTTCCTTAAAACTTCTCTATGGTGAAACAAAATTGTACATATTTAAAGAGTGTATATAATAGTAACACTCAAGACAATTTCAAACCAACTATTGGTATAACTTTAAATTACTACTAATTGTGGCTATTTTTGAAAAAGAGATGTGCAAAGCTTACTAGGGCCCAGCATACCAGAAATACTTAATCTCAGAGTAAAATCTACAATGTTACATGGTTCCAAAAGTGGCATTATAGTGTGAGGACACTATAAACTGCTCTCTCTTTCTCAGAAGTCTCTTAAAACAGACTGGAAATAATGGAAAAATATTCAGTACCCCCTATGTAATAACAAAAATATTTCTGTTGACTACTTTTTGCCCAAAGTGATTAAGGACAAAAAATAGGAATTCTTGTTGCTTTATTATTTGATAAACTGCTAGTAAGTTCCCATTAGAAGTTCTTTAGATATTATACCAAGTTGTCTTGGTCTTCTGATCATATATATACACACACATATATATATGCATCTTTTTTCAAGTAAAGAAATGTTTAACAGATGTAAACTATTTATTGAATATTTGCCACCAAATATTGTTAAATACATTATCTTGCAGCATATCGCTTTCAAGTTAAAATGTCAGAAACAAACACCAATATTTACAATTCTTTTAAGGAATGTTATATAATGACACATTAAGGCGTAAATTCTTTTGGCTTATAATTCTTAAAAGAATGATAATAGCAAAAGTGATGCAAAATCTTCAGTGTGAGATTATGATTAAGCTACATTTTACAAAAATATGGTGTAAGATGGCAATAATCCCATTCAACATCCTGGATTAGATCCCTTCAGGAGGGACTGATAATTTATACAGTCAAACTTTAAAATTTACAGATAAAGGCAGTTTAATACTGCCACTGAGAAGTACATCTCTTAACATATACAACTTTCAGGCCACAGTTTTGAAGGTCTGAAGTATCAAGTTGGTTTGATGAATTAGTCGGTTGGCACTTATGAACACATTTATTGCCCTGTTTAAAAAGAAAAAGAACATGCATTAATTTCACCCCCCAAATTCACCCTTTCAAAATAGTTATCCTTAATGACATGTATCAGTAGCAACAAAATCATTTGGGAAAATAAAAACGTTAGGAGTATTAAAAACTTTCATTCTAGTTTGGGATTTAATGGTGTTGTAGCATTTCAAACTATAGGGTCTAGGAATTACTGCCCCCTGGTGGTTCTGGCTGGCAAGAAGGTGTTGGAGGGTTGCTAATGATAGGAGTCAGTCCCTCAATAATCAAGAAAAGTTCATTCACAGGTCAAATAACAAGTCAAATAACTAGCCAAAGGAGGATTCAGATGTGATCTCTTGCTGTGGTTTCAGAGAAGTCAACAAAATCTGGAAAAGTATTATACTCACTCTCAAGGTCTGAAATTCAAAAAAGCCTGATAAATATTTAAGAAAAATTACTTCTAATCTGATTTATACCAACTTTCTCTTCTTTCAAATTACAATTAATACACTTTTGAAATAAAATAAGCATGTGGTTTCAACATCTAGGACCTGACAATGTACAATAATATACTCCTTAAAAATGTTTTATGCTCCACGATATTCTTTTTTTAATATTTATTTTTCAGTTGTATTTGGACACATACATTTTATTTATATACTTATTTAATGTGGTGCTGGGGATCAAACCCAGGACCTTGCAAGTGCTAGGTGAGTGCTCTACCACTGAGCCACAACCCCAGCCCCCCCACCATATTGTCTTAATGGTCCATCATTATGTGAACTGGAACACAAAACTGATGCCCTAGTCCTACAGTGCAGCTTTACTGATTTCTTAGCAAAGTCAAGATTTGTATTTTTATCCCAGACATTTCTCAAAAAAGAAGCAGAAATTGATTAGATCAATCAAAGCAAATTCACCCCTACTATTAAAAAATGACTTAAAAATAGTTTTCCATTTTCAGAAAACAGGTACAAAACTTATACATGTTATTCATACATAAAAAACTGGAATTTAAAGAAGCTGCTCAATTGAAAAAAAGTATCAGCAAGAAGCTGAATAATATATGACACAGTAAATAAATTCAGATTATTGAAAAGTAGGTTCTAGGGGGGCTGGGGATATGGCTCAAGCAGTAGCATGCTTGCCTGGCATGCGTGAGGCCCGGGTTCCATCCTCAGCACCACATGCAAATAAAGATGTTGTGTCCGCCGAGAACTAAAAAATAAAATACTAAAAATTCTCTCTCTCTTAAAAAAAAAAAAAAAAGAAAAGTAGGTTCTAAATTTCTACCCTTCAATGTGCTTATTCTGTAATTCTTATTAATTAATTAGAATAAGAAATAATGATGCCATTGTGAAAATTAATCTTTTAATGTTTTTGGTTATTTGAACTTTGCACAGGAGATGAAAGAAAAAGATAAGTTTATTTTCAGATTAAATCTAGTTTACAAAATGAAGTCATTAAGAAGCATTTCCTGGGGCTGGGGTTGTGGTTCAACAGTAGAGCGCTCGCCTAGCCATGTGGAGGCCCTAGGTTCGATCTTCAGCACCACATAAAAATAAAATAGAGGTATTGTGTCCAACTACAACTAAATAAAATATATATATATATTTTTAAAAAGGAGCATTTCTCAGAATTATGGAATAAAATCCTTATAAGTAAAATCACTAATATGATATACTGTATAAGATAAATGTAAATATTTCAACCTGTTTGAACTGTTAAAACTGACTGAAAATTAGAATTACAGTGCATTTCCTTATTTTAAAATATTACTACAACAATATCATAATGGTCTGGTATGTACATAGGGACTTAAAGCTCCAATGAATCAAAAAGAATAGGTGTTTGAGACCTTAAACACTGTTAGAAAATAGGCTTGTTCACAAAACTCCTAGCATTTTACTTCAAATACAAAGAACTATCCATATGAAAGAAAGCTACAGAAAACATGTCTTGCCCTCTGCACCAGTTTATACATTATATATAAATATGTGTATAAATGTAAAAACACAAAAACTTCTAGGTTCTCTATGGTTCTCTATGATCAATCCAATATAAACTTAAAAACCACTCCAAATTTACATATACATCTCACATAAAAGAATGATACCGTAAAATCCAATGTAAGCCTCCTTTCCAGAACTGGATCCTAACCCTTGCGGTGTTTTTTTTTTTTTTTAATTTCTTTTTTTAGCTACAGATGGACACAATACCTTTATTCTATTTATTTATATAAATATTTTTGTGGTGCTAGGGATCAAACCCAGTGCCTCAGACATGCTAGGCAAGCACTCTACCACTGAGCTACAACCCCAGCCCCCTTGAGGTGTTCTAAAATCACCTGGAATGCTCTCTCACCAAATATCTAGACCCTGGACCCACACTGGGATAAATGAATCAGAATTTCTGAAACTGGAGTTCAGGAAATGGGATTTTAAAAAAATGGACCCCAAGTGATTCTAAAATGCAAACAGGATAGCATACTGAATCTCCAGGAGCTTCATTATCACCTGAAAACTTCTAAGAAATGCAAATTCTAGTCCCCCACCCCCACACCAGATCTACAGAATCAGAACTACTAAAGTTTTGGAACCATTGCTTCAGGAGTTGGTAAAAATGCTTTTATATTTCTAAAGGGTTAAAGATAAAAACAAAAGAATTACATTATGTGATAGGTGAAAATTACACAAAATTAAATTTCAGTGTCTATAAACATTTATTAGAATACAGCTATATCCACTAGTTATATTACCTATGGCTGCTTTTGTGTCACAACAGCAGAGGTGAGATGGGCAGTTGCCACAGACTCAGAATCTAAAATATTCACTATATGACCCTTTCCTGAAAAATTCTAACAACTCCTGCTATGGGATACATTAATAGCTGGGTTAGCAGCCATTCATTTTCTAATAATCTCTGCCTTTGTCACTAACTGCTCTGAGCATTACCAATATTTTAATAAAAGGGCTTAATTTACATGGTTTTAATATCATATAAACAACATCATCTATTCAATTTTAAAAGAAAAGGAAAACAACATTACTTACTTGCCATCTTTAAAATATGTTTTCAGAGTATCACTGAAACTTTTCGAGTACTTTACAAATTCTTTCTTTTGGTGTTCAAGTGCCTACATTATGAATAGCAAGAAAAAATAATAAATAACAAAGTCAAAAATTAGAGTTTACGCAGAATATGGCATATATGTTTCAGAGCATCATTTTTAGCAATATCTATTTAAACACATGTAACAGCATATTTAAATTGAGTACAAACCTAATGGTTAATAACATAATTTTCAATAATCAAATCCTCTTACTATTTAATTCAATAATATAACCAAGTGTAAACAATATTTCGGGTGGCAAGGAGCAAGGTTTCTACTTACCCTGCGGTTCTGGTATTGATATTTCTTGAAGACATTATTCACTGTATCAAGAAGTTCTTTTATTGCACTAGCTATATCCCTGTTAAGAAAGGAAAGACTCTTCAAAATCAACTATATTTGAAAGCAAAATGTGCATGCACGTATAACTACTAACAGCAGACTCAGGATTATCATATGTACACTTTACCATGGGCCAATGTTTGATTAGCTGGTTAGAGTGGGAGTTTAGTCTCAAAAATTTTTCTAAGATTCTAATTGTCTTCCTAAATCAACATAATTTCATTATCACTTATCAATTTTAAAAGAAAGTATTCCTATCCCTATGTCTTTCTTTATCAATTTTTGATTTACTTTCCAAATGCCAATGTACTGAATTAATGAATTCACATATAATAAATTCAAGCTACCATACTCTACACTTCGGTTATTTTATAAAATTTTACATTTCATGTAACTAATTTCTGCATTAACCAACATTTCACTTTATATACTATTTTTTTTTTGTGTGGTGCTAGGGATTGAATGGCCTTGCACGCATGCAAGGGAAGCACTCCACCAACTGAGCTATATCCCCAGCCCACCAATCAGTTTTAATGTTAAAACACTTCTTCAATGGGCGCCTGTAATCCCAGTGGCTTTGGAGGCTGAGACAGGAGGATCACAAGTTCAAAGCCAGCTTCAGCAATTTAGTGAGGTCCTGAGCAACTCAGTGAGACCCTGTCTCTAAATAAAATACAAAATAGGGCTGGGGATGTGGCTCAGTGGTCAAGTGCCCCAGTGTTCAAGTCCCAGTACAAAACAAAACAAACAAAAAAGCACTTCCTCCTGAGAGGTGAGTAAACATTACCAGGCCTCTTCTCTCTTAATGACATTTTAACTTCCACCTACCAACTAAATATCTTTCAAACCTTGCTATTTCTTTTGGAAAATATACTTAAAGTAATGGGAGAGACAAGATCCAAATACCCTACCTTAACTTTTCCAGCAATCATCCTTTGACTATATATACATGAATCATCATATTCCTACTCTTTGTGAGAGAAAAGAGATCAATAACTCTCATTTGAATTGATTATCCTTCCTTCCTAACCATGTAACATTTTTCTGAACCATTCTTGTCTTTTATATCTATGCCCTTTTCAATTTCCACATTCTAACTTCATAGCAATTTTTTTTTTCTGTCAATCTGAACTCTACATAACTGCATTCTCAAAAAGTCTCACATTCTCTAAGGGTGGTCTTCTATTTTTTACATCCATTCTCTTAGCTGTTAAAGATTTTGCTGTTCAAATGTAACATGAACTTTAAGATATGAATTAAGACACAGAAGCATACCATCTAAAACAATAAATATTACTAATTTTTTAATCACATGTCATTTTTCAGTTATTCATACCTAAAAAAAAAAAAAAATCTCAGCTTCACTCTTTGGGGGAAGAAAATAATGGTCAGTGTCCAAGATTCTGTGACCATGTGCAAGTTTGTCAGCATAGTTTTCAGTAAATAAGCATGTGGAAATTCAAATAATTATAGGCATATAGAATGTGTATTTAATAAAAGCATTTTAAACTATTATAAAATAGTTAAATTTTTAAATAAATACTTATTCATCCTGTATGTCAAACATTGGTATTACGCAAAAACATTAAAACATTACATATTCAAATAGGACAATGAATATCACATAGAAATGCCATTTATTCACTTTTTTTTTTTGGTCTACAATTCAGTAACAGCACTTCACCAAGGGCCAATGTTTGACTATATATAACAGCTCTTTTCATTTTCAACCAAATTTGACTTTCTACATTGCTGTGATGTACAAAAATCCATCACTATTTAATAAAATGGTGCCATATGACCATCCTATTTTCCAAGAAAAACTACAATATCCAGAAATAATAAATGTTAAATCTACTCAGAGCAAGGTTCACCAAATTCACAATGCAGCTATCTAGGAATAAAATATATAGTGATAAGAATTTACATAAAATCCCATTGTGTATTATATTTAATGGTCTGCAAAAAAAAGGATCATAAAAATGTGCTTCCAGGGTCGATCAATAAGACGAACATATTCTTTCTCTATATAGGATACAGGTCAAAAGAGTGGTTCTGAAATAGGGTATTTAACATATGGGAGGAGAGGGAAAAGAAAAGGCAGGGAGAGAAGGGAGAGATTTGCTAGACCCCACCTCACATCTGCTTTTAAGAATTTGGAATCTGAAAAATAAAGAAAAAAAATGAAATAAAAACCAAAAATTTAAAAAGAAATTATTCATATATATGTGTTTTATACGGGAGAATCTGTCTCTACTTTTAAAACAGGGGAAGGAAAGTCACTTACCAAAAAATAAAACTTAAACAAAACAAAAAAACCCTGCTAGGTGACTGCTAGTAAGCCACATCTGAAAACTATTGTTTGGGACAAGGAGCTAACAAGATTTGATGCATTATTGGCACAGAACTTTCATAAAGGACTCTATTGGCAACCCAGGCAGTATACACCTATAATCTAAACTTGGGAGCTGAGGCAGGGAAACTGTGTTCAAAGTCAGAACAAAGCACTAAGCAATTCAGCAAGACTCTGTCTCAAAATAAAATGTAAAAAGGGGCTGGAGATATGATTTAGTGGTTAAGAATACCTGGATTCAATCCCTGGTATCGAAAAAAAGAAAAAAATTCTATTGACCAAGTCTGTTTATCTTTAAGCTTGGCCTTCAACTTGGATATTAGGCAAGACACTGCTAATGGCTTACCAAATTCTGAAAAATGTGCTCTATAAACAATCTAAAATAATTTATGTCAAATAATATGTTTCCTTATGTACACAGAAAATAATTTTTGTTTTAGGGAAGCAAATCATATTAGTAATTACCCGAGAGTTTGTTTCCTACATGAGAAAACACCAGCACAAAAAAATACTTAAGATGATACAGAACTGGAGTAAAATAAAACTATCCTATAATGATGTAGTTTGGAGCAGATGGATTCTGTGATGAGGGACAGATAAGATAGTATAAGTGAAACGAGAAGAAATTTAGCAATTTGCAGCTATTTAGTAGTAGGGCAACTTTTGGGAAACATATACACTTTCTGAAAGACAACAAGTATCAGATGAAATGTAACATATTTTATAAAAAACAGATGGAAGCCAGCATGGTTGCAAACGCCTGTAATCCCATCAGCTGGAGAGGCTGAGGCAGGAGGATCATGATTCAAAGACAGCCTCAGCAACTGACTCAGGCCCTAAATAACTCAGGGAGACCCTGTCTCTAATAAAATACAAAAAGAGGCTGAGGATGTAGCTCAGTGGTTAAATGCCCTGGGTTCAATTGCTAGCACAACCCTCCCCCCCCCCCCCAAAAAAAAAACATGGAAAAGTAAATCATGCCACCCCCAATCCAAATGATATATATTTATACCAATACCCTGAAGGAAGAAACCCCAGTACTAGACAACTCTAGAAAAACTACTCTGAAGCCATTGTGAAACTGACTGGAATATACACACATAGACCACAAAGAGTAAACAAATGAATGCATGTTTTTTTGATCTAGTAAATCATCAAGTTTCAACTAGTAAACTATTAATTGGAATGCATCAGACTTGAAATCTATAGCTGTGTACAGTGATGAATGTCAGTAATCCCAGTGGCTTAGGAAGGTGAGGCAGGAGGATGACAAGTTTAAAGCTAGCCTCAGCAACTTAAAGAGATCCTGTTTCAATGGGGGGAGGTGGGGAGGTCTAGGGATGTGGCTCAGTGGTTAAGTGCCCCTGAATTCAATTTCTGGTACCCCAAAACAAATCTACAAATTAATTCTATAAAATATCTGCATAAGTTCAAATGTAGTCAAACAGAGGCACTGATTAATCTAAAGAAGTTTGAAAATATTTGCCAGATCATTTTTTTTCCTCATCAACTTTGGGAATTTTTTTGTTTTGTTTTGTGTGTGGTGCTGGATATCACTCAGTTTGATCCACATGCTAGGCAAGCACTCTACCACTAAGTTTCAGATAAAATAAAACTATCCTTTTTTTTCACAATGCTAGCACATGCTGTGATTAGATACTAGAGTATATGCTATATATATACATATATATATATATATATATATATATATATATATATATATATATATAAAAGACTTTATGTACATGATTTCTTTCATTCTCACAAATACCACTCTCATTTTAAGAGGTGGAAATAAAAATGACAGAAGATAAGCAACTTATAAGAGCACAGAACCACGTGTTGGAGGAATGGAGACTTAAACCTAAGTCTGTTAATACATAAAAAAAAAAAAGTCAGCACACTTACTATTGTCAGGAATCATTTTACTATTTGAATACAACCTATAGCATCACCTTTAATACGTGGTACAGCAGTTCTCTGACACATGCTTAATGAAAAATGTTGCTAAGATAAATGGTTGAGTAGGATAAATACCTTGAATACGAAAATAAAATATTTTAAAGATAAAATAGTAATTGCACAATGTGTTGTGCTTGAATGATGCAACATTTTTTATTCTGGTGGAATTTTATCCACTATTAGTCTAACAATTAACAGTGGAAATGACATGTATCAAAATGTACCAGAATATATCACATTGATACAAATAATTAGATCTTAGCAATCTATGCTATTCATACATGGCTGAGTTTAACACTTAGAAATAACATACATATCCAAAAACATACCAGGGCAAACTATTCTTCCTAAAATGATTAGGAAATAAATTTACATTGCCATTACTCTTAATTCAGTTATGCTACCTACACTCTAGAAGATAGAACTATTACTATTTCCCCATAAATGAGACAAAGTCCCAATAAAACATCTATTAATAATAAATGGGACAAAGAGTGTTCTATGGAGAACACTCTTCAGTTCCTGAGTTCAACTTCCTCAAGACTAAAATGTAGCTATTATTAATGTGGTTTTCAAACTGTATCTCCCTAGTGTCAAAAGCTTTAGCAGAGCTGCCCCAGGGGTTCCCCGCTGGAAAAAGGAGGTGTCAAAGAAAAAAGGATGAGGGTTCTAGGCCTATTATTTCTATCAAAATACTGTTCTCTCTCTTACATACTGGCATTCTACATAAAACATTCTTTATTATACTTCTTTCAAATAATGAAAACCTTTGACAACTGCCAGATTAGATCAACATCGTGATTAGAAAGCAGCAGAGAAGACCTCGGTATCAGACCTTGGGAATAATACCTAATTCCTGTGCCTCAATTTCCCTTCTTTTACAGAAATTGTAATAAGTTAACTTAGGTAAAGTGTTTAAAATAGGGCTTGAAACAAAACGGTTTCTATATAGGTATTTACCGTTATTATTAAGATGGCATAGATCCTATAACCCCTATTTCAATGACCTGAAGCAAAATCTGATAAAACTGTTATTTTAAATGTCAAACCTTCATAGATATGTAGCATGGCTTATCACTAAAGATACAATTATTTAAAAAAAAGTGCCCAGGTCTGAGCGCGTTTGTGTTATAATTACCCTTCTTGCTGCTGTTCTGCAGCCAGCCTGCACTATAGTCCCCTGGTAGATTCTATTTTACTTAACTTGTATACTACCAGTAAGAATTTGGAGGTTTACACTTTGGTCAATATGATTCTATTTGTGTTCATGACATGCCACAAAACAATAAAAATCATTAACAAAATTGGTATCTATTCTTTCAATTTACTATTCATTTTAATCTGACATTTATACTTTTCCACTAGTTATACAGTTCAAATTACACTGTTGTGCACATTTTAGTCACTGTTGTTTTTAAATTAAACCTTCTGAAAATATTAAACTCTTAGGCCAGTTTTGAAATAAACAAAAACGCAACATTTACAATTTTCAAATTTTATTTTAAATTAATATTTCAACTTAATATCATGTTAAAATAAAAAAAAATCTAGAATATACAGTTCCTTTGAAATGCTATTAAGGGAAGAACCAAAACAAAAAATCACTTACTTGATTGTCTGCAGAAACCTCACTCTGTCATTGATCTCATCTGGGATCTTACTGAGAATCTGTTTAAGTGCTCGTGCCTTTTCATTTAGGTCCTGGAATTCTGGCTCTGGTCGTTCAATCATATACTCTGATAGGACAAGCACAAAATAAAAGACATCATGCAACTAATTCCCTGACAAATTCAGGTCAAAGAATTCTCAATTATGTTCAAAGAGAGTGGGGGAAGAGAAAGGTCAGATAGTTAGAAAAGACAAGGTTGCAAAGAAGATTTATTAGAGTTTAATTTAGTCCAGAAATAACAGTAGGGTTTCCACTTTGTAAAAAAATTAGAGGATGAAAAATTAAGCATTCCCAAGTTAGGGTAAATAGAAATACCATAAAGTGTTCAGAAAACAAAACAAAACAAAACAAATTAATGGGAAAGTTGAGTTTAATAATTTTAAACACCCATACTAAAAATAATTACAGTTCATTATGTCAAATCCCCAAAACCTACTAAAATTTTCAACATATTCTTGAAATCTCACTGAAAAACACAATACCACAAATCCAACACAAGGACTGGGGTCACAGAATAGCAATTTTGAAAAGAGGTTCAACCAGTCTTTGGCAGAGGGGAAATAAGCCTATCACCAGGTTCACGGTGGATCTGGAAGCAATGCAACTCTATCAATTCAATCTAATTTAGGCTGCAAATGCTTGTCTAAACAATGATGAAAGTTTTACTATTAATCACAGAATCAGTTAAAACATCTCCTGTTTGTTTTCTCTTAATGAACATGGAAAATTATACCTTTTTATTTTCTAAATTACTGAGAAAATGGCTACTAATATTAAATAAAACCCATTTCTAAATTGATTTTTTTTAATATTTACTTTTTAGTTGTAGTTGGACACAGCACCTTTTTTTATTTATTTTTATGTGGTGTTGAGGATTGAACCCAGGGCCACGCATGTGCTAGGTGAGCACTTACCGCTGAGCCACAACCCCAGCCCTCTAATTATTTTTTAAAAGCAAAAAACAAAACTACAAAAAAAAAAAAAAAAGAAAAAAGAAAGAGAAAAGAAGTCCCAAATATTTGCTTGAAAAAAGAAATGCCGAACTAAAAGTTTAAAATGACAAACAAAATGCTCATCACTTTCAAACTCAATACAAAATAAAGTAACCATCCCACAGAGCTTATAGTGAAACTGGAACTTGCTATATATTTTACTGATGGGGAAAAAATTAAAGCATGCATTATCAGCAAATACTGATTCATACCATTAAATTTTACAAATGTTAGATAAAAACAAAGAAGAGCTGCTTTTCTATTTTATATAGATTGCTTCTACTATCATTACAATAAGAAGAGTAAAGGGAGAGGAGGGAAGGAAGAACCTTTTGTCAAGTGACAATGATCTGGAGAAGTACTTTCAACAACTATAAAACTGAACAAGGCTCTTCTTTCTGATACCTTCTACATCATCAGCTGCCATTCGAAGAAGGGACTCCGTGAAATTAACTTCTACACTTTTTTTCTCTAAAATTTTCATAATGATGTCTTGTGTGAGACCTGGATTTTCTTTTTCAGCCTATAAGAAAAAAATGCCAGTTTTGAAACAGAGACATGGAAACAGCATTTTAAAGTTCACTGCTGAGAATTTGTTGGGAATGTCGTAGACAGATTACTTATAAAACCAGAAGTCTTTGTGAAGCAAGTATGCTTTGTTAGAGCTTGTGTATTAGAAATTTTTACTATATCCAAAGTTCCCAGTTTCCATTTGAACATAAAGTATTTAATATTTAATTATCCATTATACCCTCTCACAATCAAACTAATAACAAAGAAACAACAATCATATATATTTTGGTAATCCATAAAATTACTCTTTTAAAATACACTGAGGATTTTTAGTTTAACATTGCAACTTGAGGATCAAACAGTAACTCATTTCACTGGTACTGGGCAAATCCTTTGCATTTACATTTTTAAAAATGTCAGGAAAACCAAAAATAAAACAAAAACTAGAATTTCTTCTATAGTTTTTTTGAAGCTATATAATTTTCCATATAATAATTTTAATATCCTGTTTAATTTCTGTGGCATGAATATTCACTAGCTTTCAGAACACCATCTACTATCTTTTGCGTTTATTGCACTAGTGAATTTGCATTGGTTCTGTTACCTAGACTCCCTAAGAATTAATATCTTCTAGCCATATGAAGACTGAACATAGAGAGTTCTGAGTTTAATGGGGCTAATTTTCAAATTTTTGTTTTTCCTAGTAATCTGGGCACATTTATTTAAATTTTTTTAAAAAAAATCATATTCAAAGTTTGTTTCCTTTAGGATGCCTGCCAATTTAAATCCTTATTGTTGATGATTTTTTTACCCTAATATTGAACAGCAAATAGAAATACAATTTATGATCCTAATCAGATGGCAATCTTTTTGCTTCCTTATGTGTCAAGTACACTTAACCTCTGCCTCTTCAATTCCACTCTGATATCACTGCAGTTACAGCTTTCTTCTGTTTCTATTGCTCTTTCCATTACAACATCTTGTTTCTTATTAGATCTCAAATATCAAAAACTGAAAGGTCGTGGAATGAAATGGGAAAAGAGAATATATACATTTATCTCAATCCTACTATCATTTCAACTGCTGTGGAACACTATTCACTTTGATAGATTAATAACAATAAAGTGTGTCCAAATGAATTTCATTTCTTTTATAGCTTATGTTGGTTTTTCTGCCATGGATATATTTAAGATAGAAACAAACAAACAAAAAGTTGCCTTTAAAAGAAAAGTTATCCAAATATGGCTTAAGATATGTTATTACAGGATTAACTTGGTGAAGTGTGAAAAAATTACATTTAATGCAGTATTTGGTAGCAGTGCTTTACCTTCCCTCTCACAACATTATTAAATCTACCTCTATAATAATTAACTTGTGTGGTGAGGCAGGGGAACTTCTCAATGTGCTTCAGGAAATGTCAGCAGAAAAATTATATTAAGGAATAAAAGAATTAAATACGGTATGTCTGAACACAAAAGTTTTAAAGACTAAATTGATTTGCCTTCCCCCACTCAATGGCAAATCTGGAGCATTACAAGTCTTACAGAGGTCTTTAACTTTCTGAGTTTACAATGCCATTAATGTCAAAAGACATATCTGATTATGCTGTTTATTAAGTAGTTAGGTTCAAATAACATAATAAATACTATGTCCTAAGCACTTAGTAACCTTAGTAAATAATAGATACACAATGAAAAAAAAGTATTTACTTCATTCCTGAATACTTATTAACACTTATTAATAAGATGTTGCATGTATCAGGCACTAAGCAATTTCTCAGAAACTAGATTCAGATTGAACCTGCAACCTCCATTTCCTCTATTACACAGATTATTTTGTGGTGCTTACTTTTTATCTGAGCAGAGACCAACAGTCCACCGTCACAAAGATATTATACCATTTAAAGGAACATAAACCAATGTAATAATATGTTGAAATTGACAACTACTTTAGGACATAGTTCAGGCAGTATCAAAAAGATGCTGAATATCACATTTTGCTTTCAAAAAAATATTTCACGGCACCTTTCTGAATTTGCTGTGAGGCCCCAGGATGCCTGGGCACATAGTTTGGTAATAATAGTTATGTGTCTTCTTGCTAAAGTCCTATTTAAGCAAATTGCTTCTCAGTTTAAAAATTTAAATTTACAGAATGTCTCTGATTGACAAACAAGTAGATCTACTCTTAAATCAGAGATGATCTACCTGCACTTGCAAGTTTCTCCTCAGAATTCAATCTTGAACTCCAAGGGTATCCAATCTTTAATAAAGAAGCCAGTATGTGAGACAAATATACTAAAAGGAAAAATGTACACTCTTATGGCTCAGTGATTCTCAACCTGAGAGACAGGACAACCTATAAAGAGCCCAGAGGGTATGAGGGTAGGTGATAAAGTAAAATATATATCTTACAGCATCTGCTCTAGTCCACCCCGTGGATGCCTAAAAAGTTTTTCTCTAAAAGCAAATAAACTAACAACTATCAAATAGTATTTAGACTTACACATATTTAACATATATTTTAATCATGAATTATCTGTATCTTACCTTAATGAAAGCAGCTCTCAGCGTCTGAGCTGCAGACAAATTTACTCTTTCTAGCTGCAATAAAAATTTTAAATCATTATTAGTATCAATTTCTTGGGAAAAGCACATTTCTGATATTCCATTCTCTTATAATCATATCACTATATCCATTGTTCAATTAACAAAAGTACCCATTAATGATTATAAACCATTTTAATCCTTCAAATAGGTTATCTAAAATTTTCATCGAAAACCTTTGAAAAATTGTTTATAGTTATTTCTTTTTAAGTAAAAAATGCAAAGTAACAATAACAGTCAGTCCTTATAGAAAAAAATAAACAAATTTACTTGAATTACTGAAAACATGGAGGCTTAAGGGTGAACTCTTAATGCTGCATTGCCACAGCTATAGTCTTGCTAGGCAAATATATTCCAATGTGTCTATGTGTGATGAATGTAAAATGACCAATAAACGGAAAACATTCTATTTACCACCTTATTTCTTTTTAGTTATTTTTCAACCCCTCAACCAGAGATTAAATGGATATTCTCATTTTATTGATTAGCAAGTAGTGATGAGGAAAGATCTATTTGATACTCAGAAGACCGAATGGTTTGGATTTCAGAGAGTCTTACCACCTATATTCTACTGTACCAGTATTAAGAAATGATCATCTAAAATAGTGATTAAACTTTCCTATGAACATACCACAGTGAATATCACCTTTATATATTTCCATAATGCACTAATTTAAAAAGAAAAACTATAAACAAATAAAGATGAGTAGGGTAGAGGAAAGGGAATGGGGAGGGAGGCAGGCAGGGAAAGGGGAAGTAAAGGGAACTGAATTGGAGCAAATTATATTCTAGGATTGTGTAATTATGTCAAAATGAGCCCCAGTATTTTATTTATTTATATATATACATATACACACACACACAACTATATATAATGAACTAATAAAGTTCAATTCAAACAGCATTAATTTCATGTCAAATGTATAGTTTTATTAATTATGAAAGATAAATGTCCTTATTATATACATCACACTATATATTAAATAAGTTGATAATTATTAAATAATAGTATAATATTGATATTACTTCATTTTCCAGTGAACCAAAGAAGGCACAGAATTTCATAAAAATACTCTTCTGTTGAAGAGTTAATTGCCAAGCTTAAAAAAACTAACTTCAGTTAAATTCAGAATTTGTTAGTCCCTAAGATTGGGTTAATTAATATAACCCAACTGCATTTATTTTTATTTGGGACAATATTAAATGATGGAAAACAATTTAACCTTTATAGAACTTAATGCAGGTGAATATTTCTACAAAATCTTCAAGAATATGTCATATTATGTAATAAATAATTCTTCCAATCCCACAGGTCAATGAAAGTATGTTTTCTTTTATAAATGACATATCAAAATAAACAAATCACATCTATCTATATCCACATGTAGGGGATCAAGTACTTTATATCAATTTATTTTCTAAATAAAACAGAATGCCATGAATCCAATCTGCCTACAAATCATTTACCTTAAGTGTTAAGCAAAATCTCCCCAAATAAGTAATTTGTTTCTCAAAAAAAAAAAAAAAAAAAAAGAGCCATTTAGCTTAGTACTAACTTGGCTTCTACAAAGCTTATAAAATCTAATATTGTCATAAGTATGTAAAAGGGAAGATAGTAGGGACCTAGTAAGCAAATATAGAAAAAAAATTTATTATAAAAGTAGTTTATATAATTAGCAAAGTATGTTTCCAAAAATGAAATAGCTTTTCTACTTCCATACAATTCAGGTAATTATAATGAATACTACTTAAGTAATTAAAATAACAATACAGTTGAACAGACTATAAGTTGTTGTGCAAGGGAAGGTAGGGGCGGCAGACAGGATGAATGTTTCCCTCCTGATTAAAAACCCATTTCCTTATTTGGGTTTACACCACAGTGACCTCTTTCAGCAAGTCAAAGGTCTGAGTCAGACATGTGCCTTCAAGTATCAGCAACATTAACTCATTCTCTATTGCCCTAACTGGTATATGAAAGGATCAAGGAAATAAAAGGTCCAGAAAAGCTAGAGAAGACCTAGTTAAAATTATCCAAAATAGAAATCAACATCTCCAGATTTCTAGTTTACATATTTATCTTACAAAAAAAAAGGGAAGTCATAGGAAAGTCAGACATATTTTACTAGATCAACAGTCTGAGCTGTGAAGTAACTCAGCAGAACTCTCCTGGGAGTCATTCTGGGGTATACTATACACCTACATGCTTTGCAATAAATTCAACAGGCTTTTTGACTCCATGTCCAAGGGCAGTACCAGGCACAAACCTATCATTTGAACTGAAGTAATATTAATCCATAAATTTATCTAAACTGTTCTTAAATCTATAATTTCAGCCCATAAAACTTAGGTACCAAAATATGTTAACTCCTTTATTAAAAAGTGCTTTTCTTTCAACCATCTCACTTGTGATATGATTTAACCAAAATATTTCATTTCATCTTACCAGTGCCTTTCTTGATGGTAGTAAGTTTTGATAATATTCTAATAAGAGTTACCATTTATTAAATACCTATTTTGGATTTTTCTAGTTTATCTTCCTATAGAGTATCTCTATTTTCACAATAAATTAAGTTACAGATATTAGCATATTTATCCATCTTCTAGAGACAAAAATTCAGTTTGTATTAATTTTAAATGTTAAACATCTAATAGAGATGATATTCATACGAGATCTGTCTAGCACAAGTCACTACTGCTACCTGACTCCTCTTACTCACACTTTCCAGAATGAAGTTTATCCTATCATCAACTCTGTAACTCTGTTCTATAAGAACTAACACACACTTCAATTTCTATCATGTATAAGGAGTTGATGAGATATCAAGAAATATGCCACTGTCCTTTACCTCCAGAGAGCAATTTAGGTAAGTAGTTACATAAAAAGCTGTGGGATGATCAGCTGAAGTTGAAAGAAAAGTCTTTATAAAGATGGCATTTGAACTGATTAAAGTGGCCTGATCTCTTAAAATCATCTTTTTTAGAAGATCTCCCACTTAGGGATTTCTTCAGGTAACATATGAGGATGTGAAGATTTTTATTGAAGTCTAGAACAGCAAAAAATTTCCATTTTTTTCAATATTTCCACTGAGTCCAACATTTTGTAAGCTGTTGGAATAATCATCTTTGAATATTTACAGAACCCAAATTTATTTACAGAATCCTAACTTATTTGAAGAATGCTGGCACATATTTTTGGGTCCAATGGAGGAGGAACATTACAACTGCATCTTGCATTAATGGATATCTGAACAGAGA
Source organism: Marmota flaviventris (assembly GCF_047511675.1). NCBI lineage: Eukaryota > Metazoa > Chordata > Mammalia > Rodentia > Sciuridae > Marmota > Marmota flaviventris. Next base: position 98,734,849 of record NC_092505.1, on the reverse strand, counting down.
AAGGCACTCCTTGGGCCTCAGTCATATAGAACTTCCATACAAAAGAATGAGAAAAAAGAATACATAATACTCCATTTCACCTAAAAGAGAAGAAAAAGTGACTGCTAAAGCACATTTGGAAGAAATGGACAAGTTTGAGAGCTCAACATCAGGTCTTACCTCAATCCTACATTCTGCCTACTCAACCTTCTAAAGCTTAGTCTTGACAGCTTTTGAGAGCACTTAGTATCAACTGCAAACTTGTCAAATTTACACTCTTTGGTGCATTTACAAAAATATTTTAAAAGCTTACCTATAATTTTGATTCTACAGAAAGCTCATTTATTACACTGCTCCTTCTAAAAATATCAATTCACTTCTACACTTTTCCAAAATCAAGCTAGTTTCCTAAAGCCATAATTTAAAAAAAAAAAAAAAAAATCCAATTAGCCCTTTGGTGCTCAAGTGTTCAAAAGCCTTGCATAAAATCTTACGAAGCTATTTTTTTTAAAGGTCAAAATAATTAGGTTAATTGGTTCTGAACTGCCTACAAATCTACTTGCTTCCTCAAAATCAGGCAAGATATGATTTTCCCATGTTGACACTCCTTTCCCTACACGCCCGCCCCCCAAATTATTGATCCTATTTCTTAAAAGAATTTAAACTGGGCCAACTCGTAAGGTTAAAAACTCCAGGTATCCCTCTTATGATTCAAATTAGAATGAAGTGAGACAGGTCAAAAAATAAGGATGCCAGAAGAATAGAAACAAAATGCCACAAATATGCAATCAGCTATTTTTACTCATATTAAATTCTCCATATGTTTCTAGAAGAATCAGTTACTGGGGTTGCCAAACTATCTAGTAAAAAAGCAGAGCCATCAAATGAGTACAAAAATAATTCCATTAAAATTTTAATTGGCAAGTATACAAAATTGTGCCTGAACATAATATTGTCAGAAAACAAATGTGTAAGAATCCTAATACTTACTGTATGCCTGGTAGTATTCTAAGTATGTTATATTATACAACATCAGCACATTTATTTCAAGAGTTATGTCAACTAAGTGTACTACTATTTATGTGGCAGAGCAGTATTTAAAAAAAAAAGAAAGTTTACCTATGAGCAAATTTATAGGTAAAATCCAAACCTTCACTTTGAAAACATTATGTTTACTATGCTCAAAGTTTGAGGTCTGTGGCTGCCTCAAAAAAAAAAAAAAAAAAAAAGTCGGGGGTGGGGGGAGAAAAATAAAAAGTAGATAGGTCAAGTTGCAGAAGTATTCCCAGGATTCAGGATTCATCTGCTTACTAGAAAAAATTAGGAGTTCCATATCTGCCAAAAGTTGGCAGAAATAGCTGATTCAGAGGCTTCTGAATGGAATGATATTTATTTTATAAGTATACTTTTGTGTTTTATTAATAAACATTAAACCTTTGGTAATCTAACATTTTTTTTTTAAATGTGACATGTATTGCTTCAGATATTGCATTTCTTCTCAGAATAATAATTATAAAAGGTCATAGGAAAAGGAGACACATAGTTTATTGTTTCCTGGAATGAAGAAGTGAGTGGCATTTCTTTCCTCCTCCATATACAAAGAAATGGTACGGAATGAAACAGTTACATGAGAACCTGATCTAAAGACTTGGCATGAGATTTTTGGAAACCAACATTATGAAACCAATCATTATCAAACCTTTATGCTATAAGGAGACCTAATTCACTGTACATTTAGAACACATGCAATACACGTGACAGCAGCTAATCAAACAAGTGCAATCCTTTTCCGTTGTCTTAGAATAACTTCATTAACTTCTAAGATTCAAGTTCTCAGAATACCATCAATAACTTTGCCTTGTAAACAGAGTAATAGTACTAAAATTTCCCCCAGATTATTAGTATATCCCAGTATATAATCTTTTAAAAGATGATTTTCTTGACTACCACTGTAGCTATTATGTATCAAAATGTTAAGGTGAGAATGAATAAGCTTTTTCACTCATAATACACTGTGGATAAGATTTAGTGCACCATTTATCTGAGTAAAATATTTATGCTTACTGTGGTACTATTTTCCGGAAGGCTAATTTGAAACCATTTTTATCTTTAAAACTGCATAGTACAGAAAAATAGAGCCACGCTAAACTATAATTTCTCCATTAGCAGACTTATAGAAGAATTTATGGTTGAACTACAGTTAAATATTAATGTTTAATTCATTAGGTATCTTGTTTTGATATTACATTAACACACTGGAATGCCAGAGAATAATGCTAGTATTGGCTTATATATACTTTTTTTTTTTTTCCCCCCCTTGGTACTAGGGATTGAACTCAGGGGCACTCAACCACTAAGTCACATCCCCAGCCCTATTTTGTATTTTATTTAGAGACAGGGTCTCACTGCGTTGCTTAGTGCCTCACTTTTGCTGAGGCTGGCTTTGAACTTGAGATCCTCTTGTCTTAGCCTCCAGAGCTTTGCAATTACAGGTGTGCACCACTGTGCCTGGCTGGCTAAAATACTATTTAACCAAACACTTCACATCTGAAGGCACAATAATTATTTTATTCCATTCTGATAAAAGCCCAAGATTTCAACTCTGTCAAAGAGAAAACCTAGAAACTACCTTCACTATTCCTAAAACCCCTTAGAGTTTTAAACATGCTTTTTAAATACATTACAGAAATAACTTTTTTAGAAACATGATACTATTATGTTAGATAAGCATATTCAATTTGTGAATTAGACTATGACAATCTGCTGCGTACCTCTCAATCTGCCACATTTGACCATTTCATTTTCAAACTTTACTTGCAACAATTTGTTCATGGACCAACTATGAATAATTTGGCAATGTATTTTAAGCCCAGTAAACCCACGTTAGCCGATCTCATCTGGAGAAAAATCACTACCTTTTTTTATGGAAGAGATTTTACCAGTTCATTCATAGTCACTTCTTTCAAGTTAATTTCTTTTATAAATCAATAAGAAAAACTTAATATTAATCCCAATGGTTCATTTTATCAGAGCCCCACATTCTATATAACTTGACTTTTTAAGTCAGGATTCAAATAGCCATTTTCCATGTGTAGAAAAAAGACCACATAGCTAGAATAAAATCTTTTTTTCATTTCTCTCCCTTAACTAGATTATTAAACTAAAGCTCTATGATGTAAATTTTTCTCTCCTCAAGGAGAGACTTAAATAGATAAATACAACAATCCTATCAAGTTAGATAAACAGACATGAAAAAATGGGATATAAACCTCTGGAAAGGATTGTGACAATGGTTCTCAGATTATCCAAGAAGTTCAAATTATAATTGTTATCAACACATAGTTACTTATTAGCTTTCAGTGACTGTCTCCACACCTCATTCCTGATACAAGGATAATGAAGCAATTTATTTGCTTAAATATCTCTGTTCCTTAGTAGATTCTCGAGAACAGGTTATGTTGTGTTCTTTTTCATACAGAATGCTCGGAAAATAAATGGCTGGCATGGAGTATTTCCCAAACAGCACTTGTTTCTAAAAATTACTACTTACAATGAATGAATAAAGTATCACAACATCAAAACAGTACAGCTAGGTTTGGTCACGATATCAAGTTCTTACAAATGTGATGTACATGGAAGTCTTGAGCAGAACTTTCAAAAGGGCTACTTAAAGGAAGGAGACTCAGCTGGAAGCAGAATGTCACGTGATGACACTTGTGCCCCTTCCAGACAACTCTGGACATGATGGATGGAGCTTGGACAGCTAGCTATCCTGCATGCTGAGATCTTGCTAATGGATGGTGAAGCAAAAGATCAGAACTTGAGTTTCTAATCACAATGAGTCATGATAATACAAGACTTGGACCACTTGCCTCCAGAATCTTTTCTATAACAGGGAGATAAAAACTTTTCATAGTCCTCATTTTGAATTTTCTTTTATAGTCACAGAACCTGATACTATTTGGTAAATAATGTTTGGAATTCCAATATGTACATCTGATTTTGCAATTAAACCTGGAGTTTTCTTATTCAAAGTATTTATGTATTACCCTCTATTGCCTCCCCAAGACTTCAGATCATAAAAAATATCAACTAAACTCTAATCCAGTAATGTGGGAAAATACAGATTAAAACCCAGAATTTTACTCTAATAAAAATACTTTACAGAGCCAGGGCTACAGATCCATGTACATGTATGAGAGCCTACATTCATTCCCCAGTATCAAAGAAAACAGATGAAAAATCATGGAAATGGTGAAAATTTCCAGCTGAGCTAGCAACAAGGCTAATTTAGGTTTATGAAAGATAATTTGATTAATACCAAAAAAGTATTAAAAAAAAAAAAAAAAAAAAGCTGAGCCACTGAGTTTAGAGTCAGATCACCTAGATTTGATTTTAGTCCTAGGTAATTTTAGGAAAATAATTTCATATTTCAGGATTTCAGTTCACCAGAACAGGATTAATTCAATAATATAAAAACTTTCAGCTCTAAAATTCTCTTATGTATATTATTCTATTAATTTAAAAGAAAACCAAAAATGTATTGATATTAAATCCAAGAAAATTCCTCCAGTAAAAAACAAGCATGTATTTTCCAGATACAAATGCAGTGGGATCTTCCAAATATCAATTTTGAATAAGTACTTTATCATCAATGAATTATCAGGATCTCTTGTCCCTGTGCCTGCTATTCTGGCTACCTAAAATGTACTTATATTCAACTGTAATTCTTATTTATCTCTTTCAGACCCTAGCATGTATCTTTTTCAGTGAGCCCTGTCCCTAAAATAGGTCCCACATACCATTTTTTCCTTAATACATTTTTTTTCCTTACTTCATTGCACTTATTATGATTCTTTATTTACATAATTGTGTTCTTTATGCTCTCCCACTACAGCACAAGATCTAGAGGGAGGTGGCATATCTGTGTGGTTTTGTTTTTACTACTTTATGGGCCGACACATGCCTAACACATAGATGGAGTTCATCTACAGAAGTATTTGTTATATGAAAGAACAATCACGAATGCATAAAAGCAGTGATCACCAGAAAATGTTTACCTACTTACCTCATTGAACACAGGATACATAACTGCGTAGAGGGGCATAGAAACCATAGAAGTGGTCTCAGCTTCATTCTTCATCTCTTCCATTGTCATCCTCATTCAAAAACCAACTACAGTAGAAACAGCAATGCTAAAATGCAGAGGAATCTTCATTCACTGCAAATTTCTTCTCTTTTTGTGGGTTATAAAACAGCTGGGCACAAAACATACACAGACCTGGTAAAAGAGAAAAGGAGCAACACAAATTCATTCTGAAGGGGAACAACAAATACTAATAATTTTCTTTTCCAAATTATAGAGCTCACCTCCCACCCACTTTTGGTACTGGGGATTTAACCCAGGGGTGTTTAACAACTGAGACACATCCCGAGCCCTTTTTATTTTTGAGACAGGGTCTTGTTAAGTTACTAAGGCTGCTTTGAACTTTCAATCCTCCTGCCTCAACCTCCCAAGCCGCTGGGATAACAGGCATGCATCTGTATCCCATCTTATAAAAAGCTGATCTGTTACTTGTGAAAGCCATGGTCAGCAAGACATCTCTTTTTTTCTTGGCAGACTCAAGAACTACCTTTTCCTAAAGCTAACATCCTTAGCAAGGTACTAGTTTACAAAACAGTGATTCAAAAACTGGCTTCACTGGAATACAGTGATTGCTCCATGAAGAACCATGATAAAAATGACATATCTAATTGCATCATATACAGTCTGAGAAAAGATATCAGCAACATGCACAGTTACAGCATTTATAGGTAATATAAAATTAAGGATGCAAAATATAAAATATGTGATCATATGTAGAGACAACTGAAATAATTAAAAATTAATAAAGAATTAAGTTGTTGAATATCATCATTAAACTTTTTTTGCCAATGGTTAGTTGACTTAATCACCTTAAAATTACAGCAAAAATGTAGTAAACACCAGATTTAAGAAAAATCTTAAAATTGGGAATTTTAGCAAATGTGATCCACTTAAGAAAAATATATGTCACTTAGTTTTACCAGTGGTACTTTTTGGTATTTAGAACAACTCTAGGAATCTCTGACCAAATCTGAAACAAAACTGAGAAAGAAGAAAAACCCAGAAATGCTTGTAGTTTGGAATTAAAATAATGAATTCAACAATAAAAGAAATTTTGCCTTGAAGAGCTGGGAAGGTTATTACTTCTTAAAAGAAAACGATTATTTATTTCTTCTGCTAAACTAAAAAAATGATCCTAATTATAAGGTGAAAGAGTAATAGTAGTAATATACCGACATTAAATAAGAATAAACAAGAAATCATTTATTTTGAATAATTTCTACTATTTGTAAAGCGCTTGGCATTCTAAAACATTTTTGCCATGCATTTAATCCTCAGGATTACTTCACAGTAACTATCATTTTAATTTTACAGATGCAAAAGTACACTGAGAGATGACAAATAACTTGCTCCAAGGTCACTCAGGCAGAATCCCAAGATTTGAAACCAGCACTGTGAATTTGGATCTAATATTCTCACATCACAAAACCAAATCTGAGGCTGGGGATATAGTTCAGTGGCAGGGCACTTAACAAACCAAGTTTGAAGTAAAAATAAAGAACATTCTCTCCACTCAAATGTACTCAAAGTACCCAGGTATTACTCATTTACTTAACAAATATATGTTTAGCACATTCCAGAACATAGTTCTCGGTCATTAAAAATTTATCTGTGCTGGGCAGTTCTAAGACTTAAGCAGTCTGAAAGATGCAATCAAATGCCTAGAGTGCTGTTTCAAAAAGCTCCAACAACCTGTTAAATTTGAGAGCTTAGTGTTTTATCATGTTCCTACTAATGAAGAGGAACTTAGCACCTACTGACACCATTTAGTTCTTTTCTAATAGCTGTAAACATGGATAAAATGTTCATATTTTGGAGATGAAATTTGTTCCCTAGCTTTATAAAACAACAAAAAGCCAACTCTGGCGTATTGGCACAGGCCTGTAATCCCAGCTACTCAGGAGGCTGTGGCAGACTGATCACAAGTTCAAAGCCAACCTCAGCAACTCAGCAAGGACCTATGCAACTCAGGGAGACCTTGTCTTTCAGTGGTTAAAGCTCCCCTGGGTTAAATCCCCAGTACCAAAAAAGAAAGAAAGAAAGAAAGCCAACCAGCCAATTCTTATATTTTATTCTACAGGGCAAGAGAAAACCATTATCTAATCCTATAGTTGATTTAAGTAGATGGTTTTGGTCACAGCATGAAGGGGAGAATGGAGGAACAGAAGCTGAAGGCAATGAAAATTTAAGAGACCTAGTACATCAATGTAAGAAATGAATAAGACCAGGACACTAAGCAAGAGCAAGTAGGTAAATACCAATTTTGGTCTTAACGTTCCTATGTAATTACTTAATTAGTAATAATAGCAGTAACTCCAGCCCTCTCAATTTATTTCTAAGTGAAAAAATAAATATTTATTTTTTCACTTAGAAATAAATTGAGAGGGCTGGAGTTGTAGCTCAGTTGGCAGAGTGCTTGCCTAGCATGTGTGAGGCACTGGGTTCCATCCTCAGCACCACATAAAAATAAACAAACAAACGTATTGTGTCTGTCCGCAACTAAAAAAACGTTTTTTAAAAAAAGTAAATTGGGAATACTTCTTCATAATAAATAAACTGGGAATAAAGAAGGGAAGCTGAAATGTAGCAATGTTAGTGAAAATGAAAAAAAATGAAATGAACGCAGAGTACAAACAGCAGCAGAAGGAAGGTATGGTACCAATGAAAAAGCAAGAGAAATGGTGAAACAGGACCAACAACAGAACCTGAAGAGCTCCCTCAGTGACAGAAAAAAAAAAAAAAAATCAATTAAAGAAAAAACACCCATTTCTTGATTATGTGAAGGGGCAACCTTCAAAGAGTAGTGTACTTACATAACGGGAGTGGAAATTCTCTACAGGAGCAAAGAGACTGAGCTGGTGAGAGAGGAGTCTGAGTTTCCAAGACCTCAGTAAAAAGGAGATAAAATACTAGCAGAGAGAACAGATGTAATGGAACCACTTTTGTGTTTCACTCTTGTGAACACATGCATATCACTATAAACATAAAGGGTGATAGACGTCAAAGGATCAGATTCCATGGTTAGAACCACGGAATTCCTAACAATACATCTTTACTTATGTACCACAAAAAAACTGCTCAAATATTTAATTTTTACCTTTTGTAAATACTGGCATTGAATTTAAAAAAAAGTGTTCAACAGTCTTTAAAATTAATTTTATAGCACTATCAGCTCTCATTTGTCACCAAAAAGAACAATATTTCAGCACCATTATGTGCTCAACAGGTAGCTAGCCTCTATCATACGTCACCATGTTTTAATACTGTTCACATGGAAAATGCTCCAAAAAACAATTTACAACTAAACTTTTCAGAATACACATCCACAAACTGGAGCCACTTAGTTTTATTGGTATTTACATGAAATTAAAAATCAATAATTTGAGTAAGGATTTATAAAACCTGAATTATCCTCCAATTTTTAATTCAAATTAAAATACGCTTCTGTCACTCCTTCCACGTTTCTTCATTTGAAATGGTTCAACGGACAATCTGTAATTATTCCAAGTCAAGAGAGCCTGTTATGGGAAAAGCAAGATGTTGGCCCTTTCACAAGGTTCCTTGGTTTCAGTATGGGCGTTACCATGTCCTCCTAGTTGAGCAGCACATTAACAAAAGTTTCAACCCTCTAAGGAGTACTGGTTTCTGGGGTGAATGCTGATAGCACTCCTATAGAGAATTAAAGATGGCAGATTTTAAATCTCAGATTCTGGAAAGGCCTTAAAAGTGATCATACTGAGTAAAAACCTACAGCAGGAACAAAGTCTAAAAAGGGTATATTGACTAATCTATAGTCACAATAAGTATATAGAGAACTAAAGATGGCAGATTCTAAATCCCAGATTCTGGAAAGGCCTTAAAAGTGATCATACTGAGTAGAAACCTACTTTAGGAACAAAGTCTAAAAAGAGTATATTGACTAATCTATAGTAATAATTAGTAGTTAATAATAAAATAAATAATAAAAATGTAATATCAGTATGGTGGCAACAGAGCAAAACTACTTTGTTTCCCATTTCAAATGTGTTGCTTTGGAGGAAAATTGTTTAGCTTGCATCAAGTTTTGTGTCTGAACTATGAGCATCCACAGAATACAAAACAAAAACCAGAACCATAAAACCGTAAATGATGATAACCTAGACCAAAGGCATATTTCTTAACAATTTTTTTCTTGAAAAAAGAAAACCTCTTTATAAGAAGGTTGCAAACAGAATATAAGCAATCTTTTCCTTTATACTTCCCCTTATTTCCTTAAATATTCAAAAATACAACTAACATCTAACACAAGATGAATCAGCTCTAAATATCTTTCTGGCTTAAAACAATAATCACTTGTTTAGAATGAGGATGCAAAAAAAAAAAAAAAAAAAAAGATTCTTGGTCACTTCACTACCAAACTCTTAAGTCTTTAGGGTTTCTGTCCTGCCCAGCCAACACAGGCATGGTCACTTACAGAACTACACTTACTGTATCTCTAGGCTCAGAATCAGCGTTTCCTGAAACAGACTCCCTTTATTCCATCTGGGGTATGAGATAACTCTACAGCCAAAGTCCTCAGTACTGGTGTATGCAGTTCTTGAACAGAAAAATACTGCCTAAGTAAATTCTTCACATGATACATTCATGAAACATTTGTAGGCAGGTTCTGCCTTATTTTTTTAAGTTAAATTTAGTATTCAGCTTTTTCACCTGGTCCTGTAAACTGTTATTCCTATAATCCCTCCCCTGCAAAAAGGGAACAACTGATTAATGTTGAAGCTTCAACAAAATGTTCATGCCTATTTAGTTTAAAAAGTTGAATCATTCTAGCATTTAGCAGAATGTATGTGTTTATTTTCAGATTCGTGTTATTTCTATTTCCCACAGAGACATTACAGGCAGCACAGCAGACAATTAATGTTTGATGAAGGGGCAAATGAAACTTACATGAAAATAAAACTACATGTAAAACAGTCATATATTCTAATGTCTCTTTTTCATTAGGAAGAAGTGTACAAGTGCATTAGTTCCTAGGTGTCTGAAGACTTAAGCCATCACAATTACTTTGGTGCTTATTAAAAATACTATCCCCAAGACTACTTACTCAAAACCTCCAAGGAGTGAATGGTTCAGGAATCTATTTTTAGCGGATAACCCAGATGATTCTCAAGAAAAACACAGGCTGAGAGCCACTAGTCTAGAAAAAACAAGTCACTGGACAGTCAGAAAAGCTGGCTCTTAAGGCCAGCCTCAGGGATACAGGTAAAATTAAGTTTCACAAAGCACCTGGAGAGGAGTTTATGGTTCTGACTTTGTGGAAGTTTCATTTAATTACTGATCTCATTTTTCCATCATAAATAAAAAGGGGGTGAAATTATATCACCTGGAAGGCCTTGGTACTCTAAAATTCAGTGAATCTATTATTTTATTATTGGTATCTACTATAGGTTCAAAAGTAGTTTCCTGAGAAGTTAAAAAGATTAAACTCTTACGTCATAAAAACTATTAACAAATTCTAGTAAAGAGGTCCTTCTCAAGAGTTGGTTCCTTCCTCCTTGATATTTTCTCAAGAATCACCCGCCAGATCCTAGAGAAACTGGATTTTTTCCAAGACTGTATAGATTACAGTATAGCTATTTTATATAGCTGGAAAGGCTGTTATTTATCTTCATACCTTTTAGGGTTTTCTCATGCCAGAATATTATAGCCATTTCCAAATAAAAAATAAAATTTGGAAGAGAAAAGCTAGGAAAAATGGAGACAGAAGAATAGAGTTTAAGTAAATGATCCTATCTACTTAGATCCAAATAAGCTTGAAGTCTTCAGGATATATTAACATCACTATCTTTTTCTACAAACCATATTTTCTGTAATTCACAGTCTTCTTCCAGTTTTCTTTTTCAATAGGTTATGTGAAATTCAACCTCCCCAAAATATGCACTACTATGATTTCAGTGGTTGTAGAATTTTGCATCTGGGGATATCTAGAAATAATGTCTTGTTAATAGTTAATATAAAGCACTATGGTACTCTATTGTCTGTAATGTGTGTGTTCAATAATTTTTTCTAGGCTTTTTAAAAATATCAATGGACAATTTGTGCATAAAAATGTGGGAAAAAAGGCCTAAGAATTCAGGTTTGAGAACACAGGCTCAAATTCTGGTCCCATCATTTATGAACCACCTTGTCTCTAAGCAAGTAACTTTACCTCTCTCTGATTGAAATAAATGGAAGACAACTAAGCTACACACTTAAAAAAAGATGTAGTTAAAAAATGAGACAAGGCAATTTCTAAAGCAAACCATAAAGTCTCTATATTAAATTTTAAGTTACCAATCATTGGATTTGGGCTATTTTAAACTACAATTCAAAGAAAGTACAATGTTCAATAATGGATTCTCACTTCACTGGAAAGTTTAACCTACTTCATTAAACATGGAAAGACACTCCCCTTTGCCCAGTTACATTTTTCAGGTATCTGATAACCACTAACTGGTTCAAGCACTCTAACTATGCTTTTTCTTTTACAAATAAGAAAGATATTAACTTCAACATCTTTGTAAATATGAATGATAAAGCAAGTGTGTACTAAGTTATTAGGTAAGTTCTAAATAAAACATCATTTACTTAAATTGTCTTTGTAAATAAACATTAGCTAATTAAAGCCACAGTATCTCACGATGGAAGAATACCTAAATGTAAAAGTGTCAAGTACTTAACTCCATTTACTTTATCACTCATGGTTAGTTTCAGTATGTTTCAATACATTATGACAGACTTGCATCTGAGCATACTTATAAACAGTCATTTCAAACTTAAAATATTTTTTTCTAGAGGTGCTATAGTTTGAATTTTGAATGTTCCCTCAAAACCCTTTAATTAAAAGCCTTGATCCTCAGGGTGATGTATTGGAAAATGATGAAACTTAAAAGATGTGGAGCCTAACGGGCGATCCTTAGATCCCTGGTGGCATGCTCTTGAAGTGGACCGTGAGTTCCCTGGTCACTTGCTCTCTCCCTTTGCTTCCTGGATCATGCAAGCAGCTTTATTCCACCATGTACTCCTGCCATGATGTGCTACCCCATCACAGGTTTAAAGACGCAGATCCAATCATGGGCTAGAACCTCCCAAACTATGAGCCGAAATAAGCGTTTTCTTTTCTTTAGAAGTTGATTATCTCAACTATAACACAACATATAACACAACAGTAACAGAAAATTGGTACCAAAGTGAAGTTATTAATTATAGCTATACTGAAGGATGTGGAGGAGCCTTTGGAATTGGTTTGCAGTAGTCTGGAAAAGTTTTGAGGAGCAGGCTTCAGAAAGCCACGGATGCTGTAAATGGAGTTTAACAGGTGATGCAGATGGAGGCTCAAAACAATGCTGACAGGAACACCAATAGTAAAGGCCAGGTTAATGAGGTTTCAGATGGAAATGAGGACTGGCAATTGGACTAGAGGTTATCCTTGTTATACCACGGCAAAAAGATTTGGCCACATTTTGTTCATTCTCTGATACTTTATGGGAAGACCATAATAAAAGGTGATGAACTAGTTTATCTGGCAGAGTAAATTTCAAGATAGTAAAGAATACTGGCTGCTTTTAGCCAAACTTGACATGAGAATCTGGAACAATGAGGAGCAGAGAAGAAAGGTTAAAACTTCCCCCCCAAAAAAAGAAGAAGAAGAAGAAGAAGAAGAAGAAGAAGAAGAAGAACAACAACAACAACATGGGTAAAGGTGGAGATACTAACAAAGATAAAAAGTCAAAGTTTTGTACCAGGGCAATGTGAAGGATTGAGGACATCTCAGGAACTGCAAGACCATTCCACTCATCACAGGCTCAAACGCTTAGAAATATAAATTTGTAAACACTTTCTAGGGCAGATTCTTTTGAGCCTGGGATACACTGCCCAAGAGAACCACTTAGGTATATGTTTCCCTGGGATTCATTTCCTATATTCAGAGGCCACTGTAGCTGCAGTTCAAGTGGATCATCAGGCAGGTCCAGGTATAGGTCAAGTTAGTGGCCAACCATGGCATCATCCATGTGACACTGATTTTGCAGTCATGCAAAATGCAGAAATTATGGAGTCAACACGGTTTGCATGGAGATTTCAAAGGAAAGTCCTGGATGTCAGATAATGATAGATTGTGGGGTCTGAGTTCCTCCAAGCGTCCCCTGACAGGGGAATGAGAGGAACTCAGGCTGAAGCTGAAGCCACAATGGGAGATTCCAGGAAGACAGCAGTGTCATCAAGTTGCAACATTTGTTAGGGAAAGGTATAGCAGCTAGCAAGAATCAGCCCAAGAGAGTTGTGGGTTACAATCAACAAGGTCAAGGATTTAATGATCATCCTGCTCGATTTCACTGATATCTTGGACTGATTTCTCCTTTCTATTATCCTAGACTTCACTTTGGAATGGGAATATATACCAGTTTCTGACCCATCAGTGTATCTTGTAAGTATTTAACTTTCTTTTTGATTTTTTACAGGGTTCCTAGCTGAGTATGTCTTGAGTCTTGCAGGAAACTATATTTGGACTCCTGAGCAATGCTGAACAGTTAAGACTTTAGGACTCTTATTAGAGACAGACTGAATACATTTTGTTCTGTGACATAAGCATAAACCTTTAAAAGCCAGGAATCAAATACTGCAGTTTGGATCTTGAATGTCCCCAAAGACTTGATCCCCAGGTTGGCAACATTAGGAGGCAGTGGTAAATAAGAGATGGGCTCCTTAGGTCACTGGGGGCATGCCCTCAAATGAATGTGGTCATTCAATTTGAGGAATTCCCCTTTTTTCTCCCTGGCTTGTGAGGTTAGCAGTTTTGCCCTACCATGCACTCCTGCCATGATATGCTATGTCACCATGAGCCCAAGGAAACAGGGCAAACAGAACATGAACTGAAGCTTCCAAACTATGAGCTAAAATAATCTTTTCTTTTCAAAAGTTGGTTATCTCATATATTTTGTTTTAGTTATGGAAAGCCAACACAAGGACAGTGAGATCCCAAGAAACTTAAATCACAACATTATATAAAGGAAAATAGAAATAGGAGGATTTCAATTATATCAAATGACATTAAGAGCACTGTTACTACAAAGGTGAGTATAATTTTCTCATGCATGAGATGGTAATAACATCTATCTCTTAAGGTTGTTGTTAAGATTTAATATATTATTACAGACAAAACAGTGCATGGCACATAGTAATTATTTAATATTAGCTATTATGATTAAATAGAGAAAATACATATGCAATCTAATCTAGAATGACAAGTGAGATCTCTCTAGAAATCAGGCCTCCATAATCCCCCAGTCAGGGCTATCAGGCTTCTTCAAAGGCAGAAGAACTGATACATGATTTTAAACCTTTTTAAGAGTCTTTTCCCAAGCAAAATCTCTTCTCTCCACCACAAATTGAAATTTGCTCTGGAACAATCACTACTCAAGAATTATGAACAAAATATTATGAAAAACAAGGTGAGTGGCCCTCCTAGTTAGGGTCAGAACCTTACTGGAAGCTGGCAGAACCATTATATTTTTCCATACCTCAGTTCCAGATCTCAGTCTTTAACCAGTAAATTTATCCTTATCCTCACCACACATGATAAAAATAGTAATATCCTAAAATTTAGTGTAATGTCCAGCTTTCACAATTTGGAAATACAAGTGTTTTAGTCAGCTTTGTGTTATTGTAACCAAAATATCTGACATGAACAGCTAAGAGGAGAGAAAGTTTATTATGGTTTCAGAGGTCTCAGTCCATAGAGGGCAGAGTCTGTTGCTCTGGGCCCAAGATAAGGCATCCTGTCATGACCAAAGGGTGCTGTGTAAGAAAGCAGCTCACTTCAGGGGCTAGCAAGCAGAATTGAGAGGGAAAGGGCCTTGGGGCAGATATATATATTCCTTCAGGGCATGCACCCTTAGTAACCCATCTCCTACAGTCACACCACCTGCCTAGAGTTACCACTCACTCCTTTCAAACTAGGATGGACTGATTAAATTTCAGCTCTCACAATCAATTCACCTCTGAGCATTCCAGCATTAACAAAGAGGCGTGGGGGTGGGGGACAATACCTCATACCCAAACCATAACAAAAGACAACAGAAATTTCCTAATAAAAAACTAACCACAATGGTGACAGATAAATTTAACTAAATACATTACAGTGCTATGTAGCCTATTGTGTTGGGATTTGTGAAGTAGTCAGCCAAATTGAACTACTCTAAATGAACCAGCTCTTTATGCCAACCTTGGCTCAATTAACATATAGCCAAGACCCCAAACTTCATGACTAGAGACTAACTCAAGAATGTGGTTAATTCAACCATCACTCTCAGGTACTCAGCTGCAGAAGTTTGTGGATCTTTAACTTGCTACAGCTTAAATCTCTGATGCTCCCTAAAAATTAACTGCATCACCAGTCAGAACAGCAATTATCAAGAATACAAACAACAGTAAATGTTGGCAAGGATGTTAGGGAAAAGGTACACTCATACATTGCTGGTGGGAATGCAAACTGGTGCAACCATTATGGAAAGCAGTATGGACAGTCCTCAGAAAACTTGGAATGGAACCACCATTTGACCCAGCTATGCCACTTCTCGGTTTATACCCAAAGTACTTAAAATCAGCACATGACAGTCATACAGTCACATCAATGTTTACAGCAGCTCAATTCACAATAGCTAAGCTATGGAACTAACCTAGGTGCCCTTCAACAGATAAATGGATAAAAAAATATGTGGTGAAATACTACTCAGCCTTAAAGAATGAAACTATGGCATTTGCTGGTAAATGGATGGAGGTGGAGAATATCATGCCAAGGAAATGGGCCAATCCCCAAAAAACAAAAGCCAAATGTTTTCTCTGATATTCTAATGCTAATTCACAATGGTGAAGGTGGGGGGGGGGCGGGGGGGGGGGAAGCTAGGGAAGAATAGAGTTACTTTAGGTAAAGGGGAGTGGAGGGAGGAATATGCGGTAGGAAGGGTAGTAGAATGAATCAAACATTATTACCCTATATACATATATAACTATATGACCAGTGTGATTCTACATTATGTACAACCTGAAGAATGAAAGATTATACTCCATTATATATGATGTCTCAAAGTGCATTCTACTGTCAGGTATAACTAATTAAAACAAATAAAAAAATTTTTTTTTAAAGTTAACTGCATCATGTCAAGCGCACTTACATATTTTGAGAAGTACTGGTCCTTAATACATACAGTTATAGACTGGGCAAGAAGTAACTAAGCTTTTCTTTACATGGATAGCACAAAACAGGAGATAAGTGTTTAGATATAAAACAGAACGGCCTGAGTTTGAATTCTTGTGTGCTATCACTTATTTAGTAACTCTTTCTAAACACAGTGAGAAATTCAAAACTCTTTAGGACAACAGAACTTTTTTCAAGGAAAATCTTCTATCTCCCTATACACAAAACATACTAACCTGTTTACTCATCCAATAAATGTATTAAATACCTATTCTTTACTAGTCCCTCACTCTCACAGGAGCTCTTACCCACCTGTCCCTCCTCCATACATTAAAATTTGGAATATTGATACTAAGTATTCACTTTACAGGGTTGTTAAGAGTACTAAGTGTACTTAAAATACTAAATACAGTGGCTGACACCCAATAAACATTCAGTTCATGCTGGTACTGATATTATATCCAAAGTTCTACAAACCTGACATGGTATCAGGGCTGCAACTGGGGTGAGGTAAACCAGATGCCTAGAGTACAAACTCTGACTTGCATGATATAGAGTTAGGACCTCCTTTAATTTTGTAATCTAGATGCTTCTGTTGCCTCACCTTTAGTCTACCCCCCGCACAGCATACACAATGATACTCTAATATTGGTATCAAAATGTCATAGCACTTACACAGCATATTTTCAAAACCTTTTCTCCCCCATCTACCAAATTGGAGGAATAATAAATTTGGGCCCCCAGAAGAAATTTACATATCACTAAAAGCAAATTACTGAATTTTAGGATATTAAAAGAATCTGATCCTCTGATAAACTTTAAAACTATTTACCACAATGGTGTTAAAAATCATCCTTTATTCACTCAATGTACAGAAGTCAACTTCACAAAGGAAGCTGTGACCTAGAAGCAGGCTGGGTAGTTCAGTAAAAATCAAGATATGATCAAAGATCTTCTGCAGATAATTCTTTATAAGGGGGATAATCTCATTCAGGCTAATCAAAAGTTGACAAGAGAATCAAAGAGTTCATTAGTTTTGAACTGGCTGATGGAAAACAGAAACAAAAACAAAAATAGGAACAAACTGCTTCTTAGATACTTAGAAACAACTGGCTCAGGGAGAAAAATATAAATCTCCTTAGTTATGTCAATCTCACCCCCTGCCCCATTCTAGTGTCTAAACTTTTGTTAAATTCTGACTTGATCAAAATTTAAGTGAAAACACTTAACAAAAGCATTAAAAAAAATTTCTGCTTGAACATTTTCATCTTTGCCCATAAAATTCTTGACGTAGACAGGAATTGCTTAACTGAACAAGTATTTCACTGAGGCATGGTAGCTTTCTATTTTCCTTTTCATTAGTGTTTGTGATCTCTGAATCTCTCCATTATAATGTTAAGGATTTCCTTTAAAAGCATTTAAAAATTCAAATCACTTACCCTCTCAGGAGTATTCTTATGTTCTTACTGTATACTTAAAAGTGCATGTCCATTTAAGGATTCTGTGTCACCCTGGGTCTTGCTTACTTGCTCTGTTATCACTTATAATCTTAGATGCAATGGGCAAGGTAGTGCAAACCTGTGATCCCAGTGGCTCCAAAGGCTGAGGCAGAAGGATCAGGAGTTCAAAGCCAGCCTCCCCAACTTGATGAGGCCCTAAGCAACTCAGTGAGACCCTGTCTCTAAATAATATACAAAAACAGGTTGGGGATGTGGTTCAGTGATTGAGTACCCTTAGGTTCAATTCCTACTACAAAAAAACAAAAAAAACTTAGATGCCTCTTTCACTAATGACTCCTAATTGCTTAAGGTCTTCTAAAAGATACAATCTGCATTTTTTGTATCTTATAATATTTCTTTGCACCACATGTTAATAAAATCTTTACCCCCAAATAACTAATTATCCCTGGCTCAACTGATTAACACTAGGTACTAAGGAGGCCAAGGTTCTACGGAACATCAACTTCTGTTCCCAAACTCATCTAAAATACAAATGCTATTAGTCACAAGAACTTGAAGGCAACAGAATGGTAATTTCTAATACTGCACTGACAGTTCCTCCTGGAATTTTCACTTTGCAAAAGTATAATTCATTTTCTAAAAAAGAACACCAAAGTTAAGCAAGAACCTTGGAAATCGCTCAAGGTTTGATAAGTATTACCAAAATACCAAATTTAATATGGGTAAAGGCATCCATAAAGTATAAATAATTATGAAAACAAGAGTTTAACATTATCCAAAATCCTTTAGAATTAAATTCAGAAAGCTTTGCAACAATCTGAATTAGTATAGGGAGCAGTTGCTGCCTGGAGGCCAGGGCTGACTCATTTAATGTTCTCAAAAGGCTTTTGGTCATATACCTTGGTATAACCTTGCGTATAATCTCCTGTAAATATGAAAAGACAGCAGAGGTGTAACATCTTATGGTTTTGTCATTCCTTGACTCCAATCTTAGCAGGATTCCTGGTCATCCTGAGGAAAGACAGGGTGGCTGATATAACACTCTAGGGAGCACACCTGCATCATTATATACCTACCCCCCCAAAAGTTCAATGGACCCTCTTAACTTTTTTTTTTTAAGAAAAAACAAAAAAAAGAAAATTAGCTACTGAAATGTGTAGGTGATAAAAAATTCATTCCATGTGCGTAAGCCCCAGAATGAGAGAGGTAAGAGACATGGTCTGCTACTCCCTATGTCAGACTTATGGGTCACAATCACAAGGCCTCTCACAGTGAGTAACTTGCCACATGATTTTTATAATATAACATACATATTTATTTTCCAATAGTTTCTATATATAAAAAAATCAGATATTTCAGTAATCTATTCCAATGCTGCAGAAAAACTGAATGTATTGAAATTGTTAGTTTCTATGTTAAGTTCCTAATACATTTTTTAAAAGTAAGTATGAATATTAAGTAATTCTTGCCTGCCACACTGACCTTAGAAACTAAGATAACTTCTCTGCAACTGTAACTCCAATGTTAACTGGTTTTCCAATGGACTTTAATCATGAACATATTTACTGGAATGATTACAAACCTGGTCTACTGAATCAGCCAGCTAGGGAATTCAAATTCTAGTTCCAAGCAATTACAGGTCCTGTGACCATGGGCAAACTCTTCAACCTCCCTTAACTTTAGTTTCCTCACTTCTAAATTGAGGATAATAGTACCTTTACTTCTAGCACTGTTGTAAGGATTACATAGAGATCATTTAAAATGCTTACTATTAGGCCTGGCAATTAGTTAAGGCTCAATGAATGTTAGCTATTATATTAGATTCCAGCTCATTCCAAAGTAGATTTAAGGCAATTTCACATGTAATGTAAACTCAATAAAGATATATGTGTGAATGACCCAAAGGATCATTACTATGCAATTTAGACTTACCTTTGGCAAATTTCTTTTCAAGGGACTGGCCTAACAGAGTAAATGATAATAACTTAGTATCTTCAGTTGCTGTTACCCAATAATTCATAAACTTGCTAAGGACGATATCTCCTTTTTTTCCCCTTTTCTTTCTGTTTTAATCATTTACCCCATAGGAAACACCTGATTCTAGGCAACTGTAGACGACTGATTAAATTCATTCAAATCACTTTTGAGCAATTAAAAAACAAAACAAAAACAGGTCCCCATAACCAAAATTTAAGTGTGACCTTGAGAAACAGAATTGTGATATTAATGATATATCTAAGATACATTTAAATTTTGCAGCTTAAATGAAAAAAAAATCCATCTTCATACAAAGTGAACCATCAAACCACACTGTTTAACTTTCAGCAAATAAACTACTTCTAATTACTACAATAAAAGTGCTTTAATTTTTTACATTATGTGTACATGTGTGTATATCCATCCCATAAGTCTCTGAGACTGGCAACTTATTACATTTCAAAAATTACAAAATCACACTAACTTCTATATCACTTTTATACTTTACAGAAAAAAAAATCAATTTCTGGATTAAAATTCTTAATTACATGACTTATCATAATAACTTTAATAATACAAAAACATATAAGAAGCAGTACCTCAGTTTTATCTTCCACATTCTGGTTATGCTACGTAAATATGAAATTGTTATCCGTATTCAAATAACATTAGGTCTGACTTCAAAAAGTAAGTTTAGGACTTAGCAAAGCCTACATTTAATAAGGAAAACTAGCAGCACTATCAAATTTTAAAGCCAAGTATTAGCAGTCACTTTTTGACAATATCTTGTGGGAGACTGTATTGGTAAATTCATGAAAGCAATATCAGACTACAGCAACTCAGAGCTCTTGGGTATATTTTTTATTCCATTAGTGTGGTGCTGCAAAAGATTACAAAATTTGTTTCTAAGACCAAAACATAACACAATTTATCCATGAAATTTTATTTCCATGTTTTAAAATGATAATCGTTTTACTCTTGTAAGTCTCTAGGTTTAAAGCAAGTATTACTTTGAGACCCACTGAAGTATTATGAAAATTCTCAAGAAGCTCAAAATATAAGATTATCTGAGACAAGAATTACTCAATTTTCCAAAGTCACCCTGTCTGAAGCAAGTGATATTAAAGGTGAAATTCACAGGAAAATAGCACTGTTAAAAACAAAGAAAATGGAAAAAGCAGAGACAGATCAATTTAAACCATGGCTCTGGCATCTTCTGCTGGAAATTCCAGCAATTTAATTTTTCTGTGTTTAGTTAGTAAATTTACTTATATCTTTGGTGTCCTTAGCTATAAAGTGTCAATAGTACCTAAATAATTGTTTTGAGGACAAAAATGAGATAACATTAGGGAAGAAGAAAGTCCACTGAAAAGTCTGTTCTACACCTATAATTTATAAACAATGTTATCTGCAAAACAAATAACAACAATAAAAACCAGAACAGGAATAAAGTCTCCAAAATACTGTCATTAAACAGAAATTTTTCTGTAAATGAAAATGACTCTTTTGTCATTTCCACATAGAAAACTACCTATCTGGAGTTTTGAGATCTCCAAGAAAAAACAAACACCTTTCTACAATTTATATTCCAAATTTCAGGCAATAAATCCTTTCCATCTAACCTAAATTTCCTATGTTGTAGTTCATTTGAAAATTCTTATCTTTCAATTCTCCTTAAGTGGGAAGCATATCTGTTTTAGTCTTTTCTGTATTTCTGTCCCTAGCAGAGTTCTGGAGACACTTTGCATGAATATATTCATTCATTCATTCATTCAGCAAATATTTATTCAACAATTACTTTGTGCCAGGTACTGTAAGTAGTAGAGCAAGGCCCATAAATGAGAAGGCTTTGCTCAGGTAACTTATAGTTTAGTGAATAAGGTAAATATTTGTCAAATAGGTACAGAAGTAAATAAGTTTCTAATGTGGATGGCAAAAAGGTGCAGAGATGGTGAAGATCACAGTTTTGGGATGAAGACAATCAAAGGAGGTCAGGAATAGCTCCCCTGAGGTACAAGGTTTAAACTGAGACTTGAAAATTGACTGAAAGTTGGCCAGATTTTGTAAGGTAAGGGAATACAGACCAGGCAGGGAGATGAAACATATTAAAAAGTCCCCAAGTCAGGAAGGTAAATGAGAATGGTTGGGGATAAGAATGGAGTGCTACATAAAGGACAGAGGATAAATTGCCAGTATTAATGAAATTAAAAGGATTCATAGCATTAAATATTTAAGCCACGTTGTATTTTTCTCAAATAAAATAAATAATCTAAGGGAACTGAGTTTTTATTCCACAATATTAAAGTTCTATATTAGGTTATGACTTTGTCTCACCAATCACTGGACACATGACCTTGGACAAGACATTGACCAACTTGAGCCTCTTCTATTCTCTGTAAATCGGTATCCAATTATTCTACCTACTGAGATTACAATAATAAATAACATATAGCCCCGGTTCTTATAGACTTTACATCCCTGAGAGAGAGGTGTATATGAAAGACAACCTAAATCCTATAGAAGATGATGTCCCAAAAAAAAGACACAAAAGTCTCCTGAAAGGTATCCACAAATGTGGACACTGGTGGGCTGTAAACCACAATAAAAACACAAGTTACACATCTTTCTGTGAACTCTAGCATGAGACTGAGGATGATATATACAATAGAAACATTACTCTGCCATCCCAAAACAAGCGAAATATCAAAACTATAATGAACCTCAGAGATAAAGAGAACTCAGTGGTAGCACTGAATTAAAGATTAACATTAATGTACTCAGAACAAGTTATTTTATATCAAGTTTTCTTATTTCCAAATTTTCCTTGGTTCAAAAACTTGTTCCATCATTACATAACTACATGCCAAACTCATCTTATGCCTTTCCCAACAAAAGGCAATGTCCACATTGCCATCTAGAAAATACAATGACATTCTTGCTTTACCACCACTTACTCATGTCCAGTTTACAGTCAACCTAAACTACCACACCCTTTTTTCATCTAGCACAAAACTAGTTATCCCCACATTATTTTCCATTTGTTTAGCTGGCTCTTCCTTACTATGTACTACTTTACTTACGACGCTACATTTTTCCTGATTTTATTTCATTCTGTAGTATCATACCTCTCCTTGTATTTTAAGTCATATTAAAATCAAACCATATTCACAGCAGAATACCTGATCCTAGAAAATGTTTTGTTTTTCATTTTTAAGACAAATTGTTGATGATCTTAATAACTGAAGAGTACATTCAAAATACAACTTATAAAACAATACACCATGATTGATTTTCTGGTAACTATAATTTTATGCCTTTGTGTATATAAACTTATCACGAATAAGTCTTGAGGTCAATGAATACATGCCTACAATTCTATTTAAAAGCTATCCAATAACACATTCAAGAGCGATAAAAATTCTAGAGACTAAGTCTAGAAAAAGTGCACTGCTTTCTGCAATAAAAAAATATAAACATCATTGTTGTCTCTCTCACACATTCTGAAGTCAAGAAAATGAGGGAAAAATAGAATTCTGAAACAAAAAAATTTACCTCAATGTAATGCAACATATCTTTTCTAATAATGGCACTATAAATTCTTGATGTTGCATTGTTTGAAAACAAAATGTGTAAAATAACTTCTGTTAAGGAATTCCAACCCAACTGCTCTCGGTTTTACAAAATGAGTAAGGTAGGAAGAAAAAGGAGTATTATTTTAACTGCTAAACATTACCCACCCTTAAAAATGGTCTGTGGAAGTAGGCTCTCTAAGAAAAAAAGTCTCAATTCATTGATCCTTTCTTTTTATTTTTCTAAAAGGTTAGAATCCTTTAATGAGGAAGGAGTTTCACCTCACTTAAAAAAAAAAAAAAAAAAAAAAAAACTCTTCACCTTACAAATGGCTTCTTGGAAATACATAAAATACTATTACTTTGCAACTTCCCCCACTCCTTCCAAAGAACACACTTTTTTCTCAGACAGCAGTTCTGGTTCAGAACCTGCACTCTGACTAGATTCAGAAGATCTGTCTCTGTGTGTGTGACCTTGGACACGTCATTTATTCCCTCAGTTTCCTCATCAGCATCCCAAAGTGAAAGCGTGGTGAATACAGTTCAGGACTAAATATATCTTAGGTATTACACCTAAGAGGGTCAAGCTTTTCTGCTTAGGGGCAGATTACCTCCTGAAAGGGGCCACATCTTAAAACTGGAACTGAATCCGTAGATTTGTCAACATTTGATTCTTCCTTCTTCAGCGCTCTTCTCCCCTCAAAGGGCATAACCCTGATCACCCCAAGAGCAGACTCCCAAGCACCCTTTCCTTCCTCCAGTCTTCCCTAGCCTGCTTATAAAGCAAGGGGGGAAACAGCAGCCTCACCTCTCTTCCCCCAAGCCACACCTTTAGGGGACCCCACCCCGGGCACATCCGCCCTCTCCTCGCTCCCTGGGCCAGAGAGACCAACCTCGCCCTTCCCCTCCGCCCCCACCTAGAGGAGACTTCCTGGAGGCGTTCAGGCCCCAGCCCGGCAGGCGGCATTTACAAACCCGCTTTACGCCACTCGCGTAGGGTAACCTCACTTACGCCCATAGGGCCCCGCTCAGAGCCCCGTCCGCTCCGCCTTCCAGAGCCAAGCCTGAGTGTTTCAGCCACGGTCCCCGAGTGACCTGACCATTTTTACTCGGTGCGGAGCTACGGTGATTAGGACAGAACAGTCACACCTTACCGGCAACTGAGGCACTGACTTCACTTCCCACCTTTGGAGCCCTCTTCAACTCCCGGATCAATTCACTCCGGCGACGCCGGAAGGACCCGAGAGGAACCAGGCGTTGTCCGGAATCCTGCCCAGCCGGAGTCGCGCAGCGCTCTATGGGGACTCGTAGTCCCGTTCGCCGGCGTTACTAGCAATTCCTGCACTCCCAAGACTACACTTCCCGGCAAACCAAGCGGCGGAGCCCAAGGCGATGGGTGGGGACACTCCTAGCCAATAGTAAGAGAGTTCCCTGCCTTTGCGGGAGGAGGTGAGATGAAGAGAGGGGGTGCACAGAAAGGAGGGGAAGGGCGGGGCCAGCTCTCACCTGCGCCAATCAGGGCGCACTGTCAGCCCCGCAGGCGCCTCACCCATGGAGGGGCTGGGCTAGCGGAGCAGAGGAAGGAAGAGGGTGGGGGGCCCGACGCGGGGAAAGTGGGGTAGCTGGGTTGAGTGAGCAACGCAGGCGGAGAGGAAGCCTCAAGGAACTCGCTGGTGTGGAGGGAGGGTGTGGTGTGGGGACGCGCCCCAACCGAAAGAGGAGCTTCCTAAGAGCAGCAAAGCCCCAGGCATACCAAGCAACCAGACCCACGGACTGGGGAGGGATAGGCTGAACCTGGACTCCCTGCAGGGGCACCTAGGAGGGGCGGCCAACTCCAGGTGTGAGGGCACTGAGTGTGGGGAGAGGGAGCCCGCTGAGAAAGGGAAGAGGCAGAGCTACTGCACAAGTGCAGGGAGCGGGAAGCTACACCGGCCACCGGCTGCCGCTTCCCGCCGCCTCCAGCCTCGGCAGCAGCAGGAACAGCAGGGGGAGGAGCAACAGCTGCCAAATTCGCCAACTGGAAGAGGGGGAGGCGGAGCTTGAGTCCCAGTAGAAGCTGAAGCACAGCCTGGACTGTAGTTTCCCGGGAGAGACCAGAGCAGGAACAAGAGCCGAGTGGAGTGCAGTCTTCCGAGCATCAGCTCCCGCATCCCGCCAGGGGTTGAAGGTGTGTGGGAGGTAAGCGTGGGTGCTTCTTCCCGGCGTCTGCACACTGCCCGGGAGAAAGCACCTAATAGGAATTGTATCAAGGCACAGCTAAAAGAGTATGCGTTGGGTTAGAAAACCGGTACAGTCCCCTTCGGGTGAACGATGTACATTTTTGGACTTTGGGCGGCCGGGGGTGGGGTGTGCAAAAGGTATCTTGACCCTGAGTATAAAGGGCGTGGCTAGTGGTTTTTGGTTTGAGTTGCACCGTTAAAACTGGGAGATCTCAAGATTGAGGGAAATCCTGCTAATTGAGGACAAGGTGGATGATATCTGGATAGGTGCGTAGCTGTTAAAAAGCAAGAATTGTGTCTTTGATATGAAATTACTTAAGAACTATTTCAAAATAACTTTGCATTCTTCTTCGGTGTCTATTCTTCACATTGATTTTTAAGATTATTCTGCTTCCGACCTGTTATCCAGGGTGGTTGTATTGCAGGTTCCTAGAATTGCAAGAGATCAGGATTAAAGAAGCAAATGTAAGCAGGAATAGGATAGGACGGATTCTGACTGAACCTATCAGAAGTATAACTTTTGCCAGCAAAAACGTGAAAATATATTTTAATGGATAGATACTTAGCTTTCTTTCTAGTGGCTCTGGGATATTGAAACAAAGACCTGGACTCAGCCTACAGTGGGAACATATGGTGTACTTCATTGCTGCTCCTTATTCTCTCATTTCTGTCCGGTAACATTTGTACATTTTTAAAAACATGAGTATAAGGAAAGCTGTGTGAGGATCTTTCCTCTGTTTAGACAGTATATGTTAAATAATTACTCTTAGTATGTGTTATAATGGGCTCCAATTTTAAATAAAGATAGCGTCATAAAATAATACTCTCCGTATTAAACCATGTGTGTATTCCTTTGGATGTAATTATGGTACCTATCAATGGAAATGTTAGGTCAACACGAAAGTCTCACCAGCCTTTGTTTCACTATGTCAGGATTACAGCGTTTTCTTATTACAAACTTGATAAGAATCCATTTGTCTAGTTTATTTTAATTTTGTTTATTACAGAGTTCCCTAGATTATAGGGCTTTTAATCATAGCATATTGCTGCATATTTTGTTTTGAAATGCCTTCATTGTGACAGTTGAATATTTCAGAGTCTGAATACTTTAATTTTGTTTTTTTTTTTTTTTTTTTTACTAGATTCAATAAGATAGTCATTATCTTCTGTATTAATGCATTCCTGATTAGGATTTTGGATTTTACTTTTGTATATACACATAATTCCTTTTTGAAAAGAAATGGCTCAAAGGTATTCTCATAGCTTAAAGTTGAGTTCCACCGAGTTTAAGTAATATATCAGTGTACATTCCTCCTCTCGCATGTACTTAAACACCAGAGGAATACACAGATAGACAAATCTTAGAAAAACTGCTACTTTTAGATTGTCTTCAAGCAGATCAGGTAAGTATTAAAAGCTGCAAAGAGGTTAAAAGAAAGAAAAAGCAACAGTAGCCACTAAACTTAGCAGCCACAGCAAGGATCACATTGTATCTTTGCTACATCACTAGAGAATATATTAATCCAAATAGCTGATGTGACCTTGTGAAAATGATTTGGGAAGAAAAACCACTAGGGCTTTGGTGAAGCTTGGGAAGTTGTGTATGCTCTTATTTATGATGAAGTGTATTGTCCTGAATTAGAGTCTTAGATTCTCGGGCTTTAGAAATGGAATACTTGCTGTCACTAGGTTATATCCCTCCCCATGTAATAATAACAGTTAATTATAGTACTGGCAGTAAGTATTGTTGAGAATCAATAAACAAGCAAATGGGTAGAAGATGATTTGTAACAAAACAATTGAAATTCAGATATACTTTGAATCTGAGCTTTGTTTGTAGGTCTTCTGCTCTAAGGTATCATAAGACTAGAATCTCATTAGGAATGAATGAGTTTGTGGTATGAAAGTGCCAAGTTTTCTTGTTTTTAAGATTTAGATCCTTTTAAGTGTGTCAATGAAAGAGACTGGGTTTCTGTATCATTAAGGAGTGAGAAGACCCTGTTTTTTGTGGGAGAAAATCGTTGGCTGTTTGTTACCTGGACTCTTTTCACTCATTTAAATTGGTGTTCACATTCAGTCTCAGATAATCTGAAGACTTTTCTTGATTGGTGTTGAGAAAGCACATTAATTTTATGCATAATACTCCCTGTTTGAAAAGCGTATTATTTATTGGGCTCTTAAGTTTTACTACAGATGTAAGGCTGTCAGTGAATATATGATGAGAAAGAAGCAACACAGTGCAGAATATTTCTCTTGAATGGAAATTGCTCTGGAGATGATTGTTCTCTAATCAAAAGACTTGGTAATTTCAAATTACACTATATTTTGGACTTTTCTATAAATTTAAAATTCTACTTTAAAGCCTATTGAGTAAAAAATAATCGATAGCATGGATTTTTAACAGAATGATTCACTGAAGCATGTGACACAAAAGAGCAATTCTTAAAGGTTCAAGACCGAATGATTTTGGTACAGCTGAAAGACGGGGATAGATATGAAGAAAACTACCTTAAAAAAGTCTCCTTAACCAGAGAGGAAAAAGAGTTTGCTATTTTTTTGTTAAATACTTATAAGTGATAATATGATCTTTCCCTCTCTATCATTAATTTCTGTATCCATAGTGCAGATGTTACTTTTCTCCAGTTAAATACACTGAAGTCAAGACAGTAGTTTATTAGAATTTGAGGACACATGTATTATTAAAGTATAAAAGATTATGTACATTGACAACTATCCTTTGGACAAAATTTTAAAAAGAAGCAAAAACTTAAATGTTGTTTTATCCTTTAATAAAAGTTACTTGAACTAGCCAATAAAGATGAATAAGAATCTGTTTATT
The DNA here is from genome assembly GCF_047511675.1 of Marmota flaviventris. Classification (NCBI taxonomy): domain Eukaryota; kingdom Metazoa; phylum Chordata; class Mammalia; order Rodentia; family Sciuridae; genus Marmota; species Marmota flaviventris. The sequence continues at coordinate 98,706,448 of NC_092505.1, read as the reverse complement.
TACTTATTTATGCAAATTCCTAAGGTTAAATCCTGCTGAGCAGATTTCTATTGTTATATTCAAATAAGAGTTTTGCTTTGTTTTTTCAGTCTTACCTCTAAGGTTTCTAGAATTTAGTTCTTAAAGTTTGGTATTTGTGTTTTAGGTGACTTGATTATTAGTGCCTGAAGACCATGTACTTCTTTTCTGTCTCCCTTTGATCCTTAGCCTTATATCATGCTCAGCATTAAGAATTTGCTTTGTAAGAATAATGCTTAATGAATTAGCATTATTGGCCAATACTTTTTAATATGCACATTAAATACTTTGATACACAAGATTCAGTGTACCTCAAAGAATGATTATTGTATATTAACTCTTCTGAGAATGTCATTGTTCTAATTAGCTTTGCAGAAATGTTATTTAAGCCCAGTTTGATTTAGACTGTATGGGCTGCAAAGATTTATCTACAACTTTGAGTGTCAGGGTTTCTAAATTCATCCCAGAGGTAAGGAATGTGGGTGGGGAGAAAGGGCCTTGCTATCAGAGACCCCTAAGTTCTTCACTTTATAGCTAGGGAAGCCCATGGCTCACCTCTGTTTAACCTTACATCCCTGGAGACATACCTTTGTTGATGTTTATCTTTAAAAAATTATTTTATTATAAAAACTGAATTCTTGTTTTTCTGTTTTTCTAACCACTGCCCCCCCACCGATTAAAAAAAAGAAGAAGAAAAGAAGTCACGATAATTTTGTTTAAACATGCATAGAGTTGGGCATTTATTGGTTTTGATTTCACATTCCAGAAACAAATTAATCTGATTAGTGTTAAAATTAAAAATTCAGTATGAATTTTCTTTTATTAACACCTGGACAATTCTAGTTAGTTCTAAATAGTTGTTAGTAATAAAATTAATTATAGCAGGAATTTAACTGCCTTTTGCTTTGCTTTTTAATATTTTTACTAACATACTGATAGATGTGACTTATCTTAGATCTAATGATTACTCTTCTTTGTCTTCCTGTTCCTTTGGCATTATTCTTAATGGTTAGCACTATGCTTTGTGTCTTAGCTGAGTTCATAATTATCTTCCTGGTGTGTGTATATATATATATATTACTTACAAAAGTTTCCCTGACTTTATATGTTGAGAGCCTTATACAAAATCTGAACTTGGTAGATGGTAACTATTTGTTCAGCTATTTGGCAAGCTATAATGAAGAATCATTTTACAAACAAGTATAACCATAAAAAAATGAATTTTTCTTAGACAAATTGTTTTATTACCAGATTCAGCCCTCTGCCCACAACAGTTGCATATTGAATATATAAATATTGTTCTCTGTTGTTGGATTTCTGAGTGAGTAGAGCAAATATTGTCATTAACTATAACCTTGCATGTGTGTTTTAAATGTGAATTTATTCATTGACTACCTTTTGTATCATGTGTGGTTCATTTTCTCTCCTTGCTTGTAGAATTCTGCTATTTTAAAAATGTTCTTCTAAGTAACACTTCCCCCTCACAGACACTCTTTCTATGACTTTTTTTCCCTAACATATAGAAATAGAGGACTTCCAGAAAAATAGATAAATGTAACATGAGGCTTTATCTTAACTACTATTTAACTCGTCTTCAGTGTTCTAATTTTAGTGACATGCTTGCTTTTGGGGTTTTATTAAGGCTTATTAAACCTGAATTACATCGTACTTGTTATCTTTGAGCCCTGTCAGGGAAAGAATATGTTTTGAGGCTTGGAATTAACTGTGTCCAGTGCTGTGTTCTGTACTGTTTAACTACTGAAGCTTGCCTGGCTCCTAAGGCTGCAGCCTCTGCTTTGGGGCCCCCTTCTGGTTTAGCCTGGGAAAGGAGCTTCTGAGCATCTCAGAGCTCTTAATTTAGTGTGGCAAGGCAGGAGGTTGAAACTCACTTTCATTTAATAACCTTATTTTCCTAAGTGTATTATTTTCCCCAGGTAACATTTAGTTCCAGAGTTACCAGTAACAGGAGCTCAAATATCACAATATGATTTCTAAAGCACAGTCTGACAATTCAATGAGTAACTATCAGCTCCCCTAACATCTTGGGTTTGTTTGTTAATTAATTTACTTATTTTTTAAATGGAACTCAAAGAGCTCACTGGAAAACTTCTGATGTTTTACCCACTTGTTATTTCTTTTGTAATTTTCTTGATAATCTAAATTTTGTTATTCTATTTGAGGTTTTTTTTTTTTAACTCTGTGTAATTTGAAGAGCTAGTTAATTTTATTGTTTTTTTTTCACCTCTTGATAGAATGCTATAGATAGTATGTTATGAAATGTAATTTTTGCCATTCTCTTGAGTTAAGGCATTGGAGTATTTGCTTGTGTACTTGACAAAGCAATTTAAAATTATTGAAGCAATTAAGATGATTTGCTTAGCTATCTGACAGAGCAAAATTAGCCCTTGTTCTCTAGTGGTAAGCTCACTCTAAAAATTTGTCACCTAGTAAATGGTTTTGTTATCTATTTCTAAAATGTGGAAAATATTATCAACATGTATATAGTGATTACTACCTAAATTATGGCTCAATCCATACATTGTCACATCTTGGAAATACAGTTTTAATGAATTATGATTCCTTGAGAGAAGGAAGCTGGAAGAGAATGTCGAAGTGGAGAAAATAGCAACAAGTAATACTGATTTTCTTCCTTCATTAAAACCCAAACAAAAAACTCTCATTATGAAAGATGTTGACCAAAGAACTTTGGCTATATTACAGTTTTCTTTGCATTTCCATAACAACATCTTTCTTGCCCGATTTCTAGTTTTCTACCATATTTTCTTAATTGAGTGACTTTACTGGGAAGTTCTTCTACAGTCAATCTGCAGCATGGGGTTGGGTGCTGTAGGGAGACATAACAAAATATGTAAAGTCACTTACTGCTTGGCAAATCTTTTGTCAATATAGTTAAAAAAGATATTATAAAGAAATTTATGTAAGAATGAGACATGTGACTTATAACTATGATATTATAATAGTTACTTTGTTAGAAGCCCAGAAGCAGAAGAAATTGAACTTTGTGGTAATGAAGAACATCTGTGAGGAAGACTGGCATGGTTATGTTGGTTAATTGCAGGCAATGGCAAGCTATGGTTTGTGAGCACACAATCTTCTTTTTTGTAAATAAAGTTTCATTGAAACATGACTATGTCCATTCATTTATATATTGTTTGCTTTCTTATGACAACAGCAGAGTTGAGTCAAACAGCAACACAGTTCAGCTAATGGGATAGAGAATGGATGACCCACAACCCTAAAATATTTTCTGTCTATTTGTAAAAAATTGATCTGTCACTGGTTCAGAGTATCAGTTCCACAGTCAGACAAAACTGGGTTTGGATTTTTGTTCTGTCACTATTAGCTATATAATATTGGATATGTTTCTTAAGCTTTCTAAATCTTGGTTTTGTGATACATAACTTAACTCAAAGGCTGTATATGTTGATATAATTAGATTACACACAGCATACAATACCCAGTACCTGGCAGTAATTAATGCTCATTAAATGCTATTTTATTAGATGTTTGATTTCATTTTATTATGATTTATTATTTTAAGTGACCTATAACTTCTGGTCAAATGGAAATTTGAAGTTCTAAATTAAACTTCCCCTGTCTTCATTCCCCTGAAATAAATGTACAGGAAACTAGATCATGTATCATACAATTCTAAGAAATTTTCAAGTGTTGCATAAAATATTCTATGGGAATAAAGAGATTCATATAAGAGCCAAGCAACCTAAGTGTATGGAAAAGTAAACCTATACTTTAAAATATAGTTAATTAACACTGAACAATATATTGAGTATTATAGGAAATCATGCCAGTCAATTAAAACAATAAAGGTAAGTTACTTCTTAGAACTTAGAGGAAATTCACACTTAAAAATTGAATCATATTACTACTAATATTACAGAAATAAAAATGATTACTAGGGAATACTATGAATATATGGTAACAAATCACCTAGATGAAATGGACAAATTGATAGAATGCAAACTACTTGAAACAAATTTGAGAAATAGAAAATTTGAATACAAACCCAAAGAATGTTCAACAAAATACTGGTACACTAAATTTAGCAATAATATACCATGACTGAGGAGGATTTATTCCAGGAAAGTCATGTTGATTTAACATGAAGTTTAATCAGTGCACTGTACCATATCAATATAATAAAAGACATATTTTCGGGCTGGGGCTGTAGCTCAGTAATAGAGTGCTTGCCTCATATGCGTGAGGCCCTGGGTTCAATCCTCAGCACCACATAAAAATAAAAAAAATAAAGATAAAAAAAAAAGACACATGATCATGTCAATAGATTAAAAAATACCTGACAACATTCAACATGCTTTTTTTGATGAAAACGTTTATTTAGCAAACTAGGAATAAAAAGGAACTTCCTCCAACTATGAAAGGACATCTACCAAAAGCTCTGCTAATATCATATTTAAAGGGAAAGGCTAAATATTTCCCTTGCGGATCAAGAGTAACTGAAGGACATCTGTGCTCACAGTTCCACTTAATGTTTTACCAGAGGTTCTGGCCAAGGCAATTAGACAAGAAAAAGAAATTATCCAGATTGGAAATTATTAATAAATCTACATTCTATAAATTGTATATATAGAATAAATCTATATTCACAGATGAAATGATCTCATATATAGAAAATCCTAAGGAATACACACATGCCGCACGACCAGCTTGCTAGCTTCATACTAGAGGTTCGAAACAAAGAAGTTAATTAGTGAGATCAAAATAAAGACACATAAAACTCAATTTACCTTTTTCTTGCCCAGCTCAGAGAAGGCTTCTCCTGGAGCCACCTGGCGATAGGGAGGTTTACACAAGAGACCAGCAGGAGAGAGGAAGAAGCACGCCAGAGAGTGGGCTTTTATTGGGGAACAAAAAATTCAAGGGAAAATTCCATCCAATGAAGGTGGAGGGAGATAGCATTCCAAAGTCAGGGTCAGTGAGTAGTTTCCTGGTCAATGGCCAGCCACACCCCCACACAGACAAGCCCTGAACCTGGAAAGGGTGGGGAAAGCTCTGAGGCAGCTGGTTTGAGCGCCTTACACCCAGACAGGGAGTTATCTCAGTTACGTGTGAGAATGGCTTCACACACACACACACACACACACACACACACACACACACCAAAAAAAAAAAAACTATTAGAGCTAATAAACAAGTATAATAAAGTTGCAGAATACAACATGGATATAAAGAAATCTTATATATTTATATTAGCATTTTTATACACTAGCAGGGAACATTCAAAAATAAAAATTTTGTAATAACCATTTAAATATCACTAAAAGAACAAAATACTTAAGAACAAATTTAACTTGTATACTCAAATCATCAAATGATGTACAAAACTTCACTGAACAAAATAAGACCTAAAAATTTGAAGACATCTCCTGTTTAGAGATTGGAATACTTACTATTGTGAAGATGGCAGTATTCTTCAAATTAATCTATAGATTCGGTGTATCAAAATATCAGTTACCCTTTTTTCAGAAATTGACAAATCTTAAAAGTTATGTAGAAATGTAGGTAACTGTACTAGGGGAACAGAATTGAGAGTCCTAAGAAATTACCTTGGATTAGGCAATGGTTTCTAAGTTATCATACCAAAGCACAGGTGACAAAATATAAATTGTAAACTAGTACAACGACTTTGGAAAGCAGTATAGAGGTCCCTCAAAAGACAAGTGATGATCCAGCTACACCATTCCTTAGTACTTATTCTAAAGAATAAAGTCAGCATACTATTTAGAGATACATGCATTCCCAAGTTTATAGCAGCACAGTTCATAATAGCCAAGTTATGGAGTCAACCTAGGGTGTCTCTTAACAGATGAATTAATAAAGAAAATGTGTTATATATACATGATAGAGTTTTATTCAGCCATAAAGAAGAATGAAATTATATCAGTTGCAGGAAAATGCATGGTTCTTGAGAGCATTATGTTAAGCAAAATAAGTCAAGTTCAGAAAGTCAAGGGTTATAAGTTTTTTTTTTTTATATGTAGAATATATTAAAAAAAAAGATGGAATGGGATCTCATTGAAATACAAGGGAGACCATTAGAATAGAGGAAGGGTACCAGGGTGAAGGAAAGGGGAGGTACTAGGGGACAAAATTGACTAAATTATGTTTCTTGGAGCTGGGGATTTAGTGCAGTGGTAGAGTTCACGCTTAGCATGTGCAAGGCCCTGTGTTCAAACCCCTAGCACCACAAAAAATTAAAAAAATAAAATAAAGGCTTTAAAAAGTAAAAATTAAATTGTGTTTCTTACAAATAGCCAAAAATAAATAAATGGATTTTATGAAATTTAAAACTTTCCTGTTTCAAAGGACAAAATCAAGAAAAGGCAGAAAAGAGAAAAGTATTTGCAAATCAAATATTTGAGAAGAGACTTTATCCAAAATATATACATAACTCTCACAACTCAAGGAAACAAATAACCCAATTAAAAATAGGCAAAGAAATTGAACAGAATTTTTTCTCCAAACAAGATGTAAAAATAGCCCAATAAGTACATAAAAAGATTCACTGCATCATTAGTCACAAAACAACACTACACTGAGAAACTTCTTCACATCCACTAAGATGACTAAAGTAAAAATGTTAGCAAATATTGGCAAGAATTTGGAAACATTGAAATCCTCATAAATTCTTGGTGGGATTATAAAGTGATGCAGCCATCTTGGAAAATTTTGCCCATTCCTCAAAATGTTAACCACAGAGTTTGCATATGAGCCAGCAATTCCTCTACACACACATTTACATATATACACACACACAAGAGAAATTGAAAAAGAAAAAAAATCTATTTAAAAACTTGTACATGAATGTTCATAGCAGCATTACTCATAATAACCAAAAGGAAGAAGCAACCCAGTGTCCATCAGGTGATAAATGGAAAATCAAAATGTTATATATCCATACAATGAAATATTATTTGACCATTAAAAGGAATGAGATATTGATTAATACCACAAGAATTACCATTGACAACATGCTAAGCAAAAATATTCAATACAGCAGTCATACTTTATAGGAAATGTCCAGAATAGGCAAATCCTTAGACAAAGTAGTTTAGGGCTAAAGAATGGATGAGAGTGGGAAATGACTGCTACCATTTATGGGGTTTCTTTCCTGTATGATGAAATAGTCTAAAATTGGGGATGATTGCACAGCTTTATGAACATTTTTTTAAAAACGACTGGATTGCATACTTCTAAAGTATGCAATTTTATGGTGGGTGAATTATATTACAATAAAGCTGTTACTTTTTAAATGAACATAATAAAAAAGATAACAAAAGGACAAGTTATAGAAGATTTAGTTATAAAGAACCTTGACTAGACAACAAAAATAATACAGAAGAAACCCTTCATTTGACATCATTTGGCCTCATAAAACACTAGGCAAAATTAATGAAAAGAGAATGAAAGATCTAGCCACACATAATTTTTTTTTGTAGAATTTTAAAATGAAGAAGGAAGAGACCCCTAAACTCCAAGTGGATTAAAAACAAAGGGAATAGAAATATGACCTGTCCTAAGACTTTCCTTGTATAGCATTTACTGATAGAAGGTAATGGAACAATGTGTACAGAATTACAGTGGAGTAAGTTTATGATTCAAAGTTCTCTATCCAGCTTAACTATATTCAGCATGTGCAAGGACAAAAGAAAAATCTTCTCAGTCATAAAAGGGCAAACACCATTACCAACAAAAACAATAATGAATACATACTTTGCTGGCCAAATCAAGAATTTAAGATGGGATGATAAAGTGATAGAACCAGATTTAAATAATTGCTGCTATTTTGTATTAAGATGATTCAGATGTTAAAAATAATTCTTATAAGATGCCTTATGTCATGAAAAATTAATAATATTATCCTGGATCAAATATCCCGGATCATTTGAAAACCAGGAGGATGTATAAGAAAATGTTAAATTCCTTATTTTGCAAATGATGGAGTCAGTAGATGGTTTATTCTTCATATTCACAGAAAATATTTAAGAACAAAAGAAATGTCATCAAAGCAAAAAATAAAAATGAAAACTTTAAAATGACAACATGTTAAACAAAAAGATTGCAGTTATCAACGGTTTTATTTCCTTGTTGAAAAATAAAAACTGACATACTGTTGAAAAGAGATAAAAAAAATTGATCTGAACAATACCTGTGTAAAGAAAAAAGGATCACAAAGGAATAATTTCCAAAAATAAATTATGGTGGCTATATTTGTATAAGACAAGACAAACTTCAAGACAAAAATCTTTAATCTGATATAATGGTAAAGGTATAATCTATAGTGAAGATTTAATAGACCTGAGCCTATTTGTATGGCTCATGTAAAATAAAAACAATCTGAAAGAGAAGTATGAACATGATTCTTTGTGTCCCGGTATAGATTCAGGGGAAAAAAGTAAAGAAACATGAAATGTTAAGAATAATAAAGAATAAAAATGGACTTAAGAGGAAGTACAGGAGATGACAGTGGCCCTGAGGTAACAGCAATAATGAAGCAGGTTCAAGGGAAATTGCTGCAGGTCCAAAGTCAGTCCACAGATAAAAGCAATTGTGTGTGTGTGGAAGGGAACTTTTATTTGAATGCTGATTCCACACAGTCACCATCATTCTCTTTTGTGTTATATTTAGCTAGTTTGGTCCTTTGCCTCCCTGGCCTCCCTGCCTCTGTAAGCTTTTGAATTTGTTACCCCAGGATTAAGTAAAGGAAGGAGTGCTGAAGGAATGAGAAAGTTATGAGTCTGATCAATAAGAAAGAAAAAAATAATTTTAGTAATTTAAAAACTACCAATTGTATACACTTAAAGGTTAAAATGGCTAATTTTGTGTTGTATGATTTTACCAAAATACAAAAAAATGTTTTGAGACCTATAAAAATATTAATTGTAAATCAACTAAAAATATCAGGCATTGAGCATTGAAATGCTTTTGTCTTAAAAGGATTGTATTCATTCATCTGTATTTGGTCATTTAGTTTGCTTCAGATAATACAAAAATTTATTCTAAGACATTGATTGACCATTATTTTAAAATTCTCCCTTTGCTTTTAGATTAAGGAAGTCAATTTACATTAAAGTACAATCTTATTTTCTGTCTTTCCAGTCTTAATGTTTTATTTGTTTTTGTTTGTGTATTTGTTGCTCTAGTATGGTTATTTAGCACCTTCCTTTTGTGTTACCCTAACTAAAAGATTTTATATGTTGGTTTAACTCTTATGTCTTCTCTGCCACAAAACATATTAAGACATCTATGCATTTTACTATCATAAAAACACAGGATGCAGATAGCTCACTAGCATGAATTATCCATCACTGAGAACCATTAATCATATGTGACATGGTATAGTAATTGCTATCTTTAATAAGAGTCATGTGACTATAAAGGTTGATGAACACTGTTAACCTAGTTTCATTTTAAATATAATAGTGTACCAGTTGATATTTTAAATAATGTTTTCCTTTTCCTCTCCTTTAGAATGACTTATAACAGGAAGATCTCATTAATCAAATGGATCTGGAATTCCCAGTAACACTCCCTAGAACTCAGGAAGTAGGCTTCTAAATCCAGACAACTTTCTGCCTGAAAAATTCATTTTATTCATCAGTTAACCCCTTAAATTTTTATACAGAACATGGTTATTTTTAATAAACTTTAATTTTTCAGTTTAATGCTATTTAATTGGTACATTCAGACAAATTAACAATAATTCAGTGATAGAAAACACAGATGAAAAGAGGGAAGAAGAAATCTATGAAACTAAGAAAGCACAGTTACTAAAGGGGGCATGTTCTGGTAGAGAAGTCCAGAGAAACATGTACCATGGGACAATAGGTGGTGTTCACAATGTATTAGCTGGATGATTGAGGAACAGGGCTAGTAAGTTCAGAACAGTGAACTTCAGACCTGACAGAGAACGAATTGTTATATTTTCAGTTTTATGGGGAAAATAATGGGTCACACATTTTCTTAAAGTTTCCTGCCAATCATTCAAATATAAAGAAATCTTGGTGCTTAACAATTAAATTCATAGCTATTGGTAAAAACCCAGTGAGGATGACTTATTCAGAGAAATTAGGAAACTAAAGCTTTACTTTTCCTATGTGTAACTACATGTGTATTTTATCCAAATATCTAAAAACCAGTTAATGTTGAAATGTTTGTTTTCTTGTGAATATGAAATGATTCAGTACACATTACATAACGTTTCTCTTTTCCAAGTTGAATTCAGGCAGTTGAATGGGAAGTGTTATTTCAGCTATGCAGTTTGGCATGGGAAAATAAGAACAAGATGCCTGCACCAAAGATTAATGAAAGAGAAAAAACAGCCCTGAGCAATAGGGGTTTGCAATCATGTATTCCTGACACTTGTTTGTGAAGATAATTATTAGTATGTGATGAGATAAAAGGTTTTAAGAAGGTAGTGGGTGCTGTGGAGAGGGAAAATCTGAATAACTCACTGTTTTATTTCAAGACTGGATTTTTACTATGACCTACACACTGTGCTGGTTACCTTTACATGCATATATTTGTCTAACAACTCTATGAGGTAAGTACTCTTGTAAATCCCCAATACACCGATGATAAAAATGAGAAATTGAAATTTATATTGGTCACCCCATGTATTACTCCATAGTTCTAAGTTTACATTTATTTCTAGCAAAACATGGTTCTGTGATATAATTATACTTCAAAGCTAACCAAAATTCTTTATATATTTCTAAAAAATGGTTACAGTTACTATAAGGTGTTCATATATCACAGCTTTCATTCTGTTACGATGAATTCTCTTGCATTCTTAAAATTAGGATAGTTACAATGATAAATATGACCCCTTAAAAATAACAAAATCAATAAATAAAAATTCTAATTTTAGGTTAGGCATACTGGTAGGTGCCTGTAATCCCAATGACTCAGTAGGCTGAGGCAAAAAGATTGCAAATTCTAAGCCAGCCTAGGAAATTTAAGGAGACCCTATCTCTTAAAAAAAAAAAATGAAAAGAGTTAGGGATAAAGCTTAGTCACTGTAGAGTGCACCTCATTTCAACTGGTTTCAATCCCTTGTATGGGGGAAAAATAAATTTCTAATTTCAGATAAAACGAGAGAATGATGATGATACAAATGAAAAAAAAAATGCACTGTGAGTTTATTTTAAGTTAGATGTCTTAAACTGAAAACTTAGTAGCTCAAAATCCTTCTACCTCACCTTGTCACAACTGAATTGTGTTTGGCAAAGTTTATATTTAAAAAAATTATATTTTTAAAAAATATAGACTTTTACATAGAATGGCCATAGATTGGTACTCCTACTCTTGCCCAATTCACACATTTCATTTTATCTGCTAAGAGACTTCAAGAGTTCATCAGAAATTTAGATTGTAAGCCTCTTGGTAAATTTAATATATACTATTGAATTATTTACATAACTCTTGGAATATGGCTATTTGGTAAAATGAAATTGGCCAAATAATTATACAAAGTAACTCAAACTGTATTAGAAGAGTTTTTCAAAGCCTAGTTTTCACAAGTTTAGATTAAATGATGAAGCAGTTAGTTATCTCTATTAATTTCCTTTAAATATATGTATATATATTTTTCCCTGTAGAAAGAAGTAGGAAATTAAACATTTTTCTTAAGCCAGATGAAGAATTAGAGATGTGTAAAATTGCAAGTGCATACTGTGTCAAATATGTAGATTTATTTTCAGGGAATAATATTAAGGGTTCAGCAGTCAGAACATGGTGATGGAGTGTCAATGGCATTCTCAGGCTGTCAGCTCCATTGTCAGGGTAAGACTAATTGGCAAGTGGTAATGCAGCATCCTGTATGATTTGTTCTAATATCTTTTTCAGTACATAAGGCAGAAAGAAGTCTCTAATACCAGCAAAATGATTGCCCCTCATGTATTTAAGGACAACATTTTAAAACTGTATACTGTCCTATAATCGGAATAAATTTTATTCCAATTGTGTTATATAAGTTTGAACGTTATAAAATTGACAATATTTGACTGGTTTGGAACTACAAAGAAAAAAACAAAAGGCAGTTCATATGGTTCATGCTAGCCCCTTAACTATTCTAACCTGGATAGTATTGTTCCAAATTGGAAATGGAAGATCATTTTGTCTCTTCATCCTACTAAATCTTATTGGAATTTCCCGGAGTTTCACTATATGCCTTCTCTTTTCTTCATTCCCCAGAAAATCTCATCCATCTGATAGCTCAGTGTGCTCACACTTCCCCCAAAGTATCTATACCAAGATGTGTACTCTGGCCTCTAATCTCATTTATCCAATTACTTCCTTAGATATCTAAGTAGGTATTTCATAGGATCTTGGATTTATCTGTCTGAAACAAAATTTGTGATCCTTGTCTGCTCTCAAACTAACCTCCATCTTAATGTAAGTTCACCTCCACCCATTCATTTGCTCCGAGAGAAACCTGGGAGCTATATTGGCTCACCCTTCCTGTCTGTTATGTATGTCCCTTCCAGTCTATCTCTCAAGTAAATACAACCCAGAATTATCTCTATTGCAGCCTTGTTGGTCCCTATCTCAATTTATTATTGCAGAAACCACTCAATTTGTTTTTAAGCTTCTACTCTAGACTTTCTAGTTTCTGTCCTATATGTAAGTTTCTTATATTGCACTGCATTTAGAAGAAAAAAACAACATCCTTTCTGTGTAGAGTGCCTTATATGTCCTGGCCCCTGCATACTTCAACTGTTACTGTTTTGTTCACTAAATTCTGTCAATTTTTCATAGAAATCACAAGTTCTTTCCTACCCTTTGGCCTTCGTATTGTTACTTTTTTCTGTAATACTGCTTTTCTTATTAATTATTATTTAAACTTCAGCTCTCAGCTTCAATGACACTTTCTCAGAGAGGCCTTCCCTGATCCGCTTCTCAACCTAAAATAGGACTCTGTTATCCCTTCAAGTACACATTATTTTTTCTTCATTATACTTGACACAGTTTGCACTTACTCAGATGTGTATTCATTTATATACTTTGTGAGCTCCAAGCAAGGCCCTCGTCTGCACTGTCCACCACTGTGTCCAGTGCACAGTATATGCTGTCTGCTTGAATTGGATCTTGGTGCTTGAGGAAAACCTGATTGTTCACAAGAGGAAGTGATAAAGAGGGGTCTCTGGAAGTGTGATATGGTATGTTAACATAGGGTTGGATTCAAATCACATCTTCATTTTGGATGATTTAACTTTTTGAGCACCTAGTCTGTAAGCTTTTTGAAGGAAGATGCTTTGTCTATTTTGTTCACTTCTTTGTATCACTGAGGATTGAATTCAGGCCTTGCACGTGCTAGGCAAGCACTCTAAAACTTAGCTATATCCCTATTTCCTTTTACTTATCCCCTCACAGTGTCAAGAGAAAGTTACTTTGCATAAGAGAAAATAAATCAATTAATTCAACAAATATTTATTAAGTATGTGCTATTTTACCAAGCACTGGGGATACAGCAGTGAACAAAATAGACAAAAAATTTGAAGTGCCAGGTATATAGTAGATATTCAATGAATGTCAGAATCCCTTTTTAAAAACACAGTTCTCACATTTAAAAAAAAAATTTAAGTTGTTGATGGACCTTTACTTTATTTGCTTATTTATATGTGGTTTTACAACAGTGGTTTTCAAAAGCTCTGGGACCTCATGAAGATTAGAGATGGTATAGAGGGACAGAGAAATGGGTACATTAGAATAATCTTTGTGGCCTTTATATGATGACCTCATCTCCACTGCGTACTATAAACTGGATATTTTTGATGAGGAATATATCTTATTCTTCATTTGTACTGAGGCAGAGATTGAGAAACACATATCCAAATCTTACCTAGAACCAATGTTACTAGAATAATAGCTAATAAATGGACTGTGTATAAGAAGATGTCAATGATAGTAGGCTAAAGCATACGTATTTTACATATACTTTCTAAACATTTTAGAAAACTTGTGAATATATATACATATATATATACTTTAAAAAACATATAAAATATATATGATATGTGTGAGAAATATATGATATAAATATATATATGATAAAATAAATAAAATATAAAATATGTATGAGAAATCAATCTATGATATATAAATATAAATATATAAGAAATATAATGTGTGTATATGTATAAATGATAAACTGTGAAATAATTCCATGCTGATACCACTGTCTTCTGATAAGAAATAGCAGAATGAATGTTTGATTGAATGTACTTCCAGGTTTATTACTTTGTATTTAATTCTAAGGACATTCGCTAGCCTGTAACTTTTAAAAAGGCAAGAGAATAAATTTCTTACTCCCCAAAATTATACATTAATGTTAGTTCAATCTCCTTTTTCAAGGGAAATATTTATATTCTCATTGACTGCAGTTGGAAGAAACTGTTATGCCACATTTACCTTTGTTTCATCCAGTTTAAGAATTTGTGAGCTCTGCAATCATTTTTATATCAGTTAATTGGGCATGAAATCCAGGAGGGAGAAAGGAATGAGGATTGGAATCACCACAGGATGTCACAAGTCCCAGAAATGGGTGAAGTGAGAATTCATCAACCAATTGAACCACACGTTACAGCAAGACCTTGGGCTACAGAGACACAACTTCAGCCATTGGAAAAGATGATAGTGCCTTTTAAAGCCCCCTGGTCTATAATTGTAAAATGTTTACAAGCATTTTGATTGTTTTTGCAATTAAAATATTTAAGCAGGTGTTAGTATCCTAATTGCTTCTATGAGGCATATATTTTCTTAAGTTACAGATTCTAGCATAAAGCTATGCTTTCTAAAGTATATAGAGGCTGTTCAAATTTGAATATTTTAAATGTCAACATAGAATATCATTAAGATTTATGACTTAGCTTTAAAGAAATCCACAGTGCAAAGTCTGAATTTACACATCTTTGGAACATACCGAGTATCACTAACCAGATAAATCTATTAGAAGAAAGACAATTTCCTGTAGAGCTATATTCAAGAAGGAAAGTTCATTGAACACACCCTCATTTTTTGTTTAGTTACAGCATAACTCATTTTCAGGCTGCTACTCTCTGTAGGGCTCCCAGCTAAGTAAATCCTTTTGTTTCCTTCCACTTCATGATTTCTCATCTTGGCTGATCTGCATGCCTCCCATGGAGTTCAGGAATAAATTACTTGTTTGCCTTCTCCAACCCATAGTAGCTCTTTGCTTCCTAGATTCCTACCAGCACTTTTTCTGTTATCTTATCGTCTAGTTGGATTCTTCCTTCCCTACTGTTCACAAATATCTTTGATAACTCTTTCTTGCAGCCTGAGGCAGTTGAGACATTCTGTTGTCTGATCTGATACTTTCACAACATACTCATTCAACAAAGCCTATTTCTTCTTGACCTTTATTCTAGTCTCTCAACAGTCCTAATAGGTTACTGGGTCATATCTGTACTGTAAACATTAACCCATAACTTCATGTCTTTATTTCATGCATTTATCTGTATAGAAAAAAAATGCATTTTAATCCATTATGTCAGGATGATGGTTTGGGAGTATTTCCTAATTAAGAAAACATGAAAAAAAGCACATGTCATTGTGATGATTGCTCTAACTTAACCTCCTTTCAGAGTAATTTCATATATATATATATATATATATATATATATATATATATATATATATATATTCTGCAGCATATCTTTACCCCTGATTTGGAAGAGGCAAAATGATCAAAGATACTGGTAGGCTCAATATATTATAATTAATTTGCAAGTGAAAATTTGTGTTAAAAGAAAACAAGAATCCTGACTACTTCAAAAAGTCCATTTTGACAAAGCTATACTGGAAGGACAGCAGAATAAAATAGACTTTTTTATTGCTGTGGGTATATATGTGACTTCATGACCAATGTAATTCTGCAACCTGTATACTCAGAAAAATGAGAAATTATATCCCATCTGATTCAAATGCATTATATGTCAAGATCATTGTACTGTCATGTGTAACTAATTAAAACAAATAAAAAAAAAAAGAAAAAGATTGTTTTAGATTTAGAGACTGGGAGGTAGCAAATCAGGAGAAGTCTGTGTTTGGTAATGGAACCTTGTGCAGACTAATGTCACCGACTATTCACATTTGGATTACAGTATATGTAAGGTATGAATTTGATAAATAGCTTGTCATAGTCTTTCTAAAATAAAATATCTTGGCATAGTTTGTTGGTTTTTTAAATTTTGGTTTTCATTCTGTTTTTTACTTTCTTCACAGTCTCTGAGATTCTTATACTACTGAACTAGTTTGATGTTAGGTATAAAAACAGGTAGATACTGCTGATTTTCCAAAATTATTTTCTTAATTAAACTTCCAAATAAATATATGTGGTCATCAGTCCTGAGATGAGGCATCTTTTTTGTTTTGGAAGACATAGATAAGCATGTGCCATGAAAATACTTTCTAATCCACCATGATTATTTAGATTAGTTATTTCATTGCCATGAATGAAAAGAAGACCAAAAAGCTGAGTGGAAGCTACAGTATGTAACCAACTTTATTCCTCAGAATTTAAACATAATGTATTCTGAGTCTCAGCTGACTCTTGATTATGTTACAAGTCTAAGCCACAGTGTGAAAAATAGAGTTGGTAGCTTTATGTAAATGAGGTTTTCTATCCATAGAGAGTCAGCTCTGTGAGAGTCAGTAAGTATTCAAACAGCTACAAAAGATTTATTAAAGAAAGAAAAGTATATCTATTACTGACTAGAATATTTTGAGAGAAAGGCACATTGAACAGCAACCTTTATATAATCAGGTTAGTTAATCATAGTATCAAATGACTTAGTACTGGAAAGAATTTTAAAGATCAAAGACAAACCCTCTCATTTTTCACTGGTAAAACTCAAAGTTTTTTTCAAAGACCAGCCTTTTGATGGGACCTTAGTTCCACTGAACAGCAAGGTCACTGAAGAGTGTTTAATTGTTGTTTTTGTACATGATGTTTTCACAGGGTTTGGGACATATTGAACATTCAAAATATAAGTCAGTGTGATGAATTAATAAATGAATCAATGAACAAATGCATAGAGGAAAGAATGTGATCTGTCTTATGTATGGGGGTTATGTTGTAGAAATCAAACTGAAGGTTGACTTTTACCTATATTCCAAAAGTTCTGTCATTTTTTTTATATAGCCTGGGTTGGTGATATCTCTCTCTCTCTCTCTCTCTCTCTCTCTCTCTCTCAAAGATGGCCATTGAACTTGTAATCATACATTGTACTCTTCTCTGTACATTTAGATGAACAGGGACATAAGTGTCCCTAAATGCTCTTCTTGCTAAATGCCCGATGGCCACATATCCAGCCATATTATAAATGTCAGGGTTACTTAGCATTCCTAATTTTCTGTATCCCTGTGAGTCTTTAGTCTTCACTCTTGGATCTGCAGGTGTCTAGATCCAGTGCACCATGTCCCCTGGTATCCCACACATTTTCTTCAAGCGTACATTTTCAATTTTTTTTCTTTTATGCCACATCTTCAAACAGATGTTTCTTTGGATGGATTGATTTTTAGCAAGGCATTGATCTATAGGAGTTGAACCATCTGAAAAAAGACATAATAAGTTTCGGACAGTTTGAAAAATAATGAGAAAAATGTGTTACAGCCCATATAATGAAATAAATACCTATGAGTCCAGACTGACACACATAAATCATTTGAATACATAAATAAATGGGAAAAAAGGGACAGCTATTCCTTACAGTAGAATTATAATTGATGGGCAGAGGGAAAATGATGAAAGTAGAAAAATCACAGTTTGACAAATATTATGTTAATAATTGCTGCAGACAAGAATCATAAATGAATATTTTAAATTAGTGGCCAAAATTGTTATGAGAAAAAGGATATTTACATAATCCTAACTTTACCCCTTAAGATAGTTTTTCTCAGACTGGAGGAGACTAACAACACATTGACAACTAAATGCAATATGGGATCCTGGATAGAATCCAGGACCAAAAGAAGGGTATTAGTGTAATAACTAGCAAAACTTACATAAATGATATAGGTTAATTAATAGTAATCATTGTTGCTTTCTTGGTTTGAATAGTCATGCATTAGCTAAAATAAATGCTAGTATTTGGAGAAGCTGAGTGAAGGATATATGGGCACGCTACTTTTTTCAACATCTTTGTAAGTCAAGCGTTTTTAAATCAAAATTTTAAATGTTTCTAAATAAATTAGAAAAACTATAACATTTTCTTACATTTGAATGGCTTTTTATAAAAGAAATTTAAAGAGAGGGATGTGGGGCTGGGGTGGTGGTATGCTCCATGGTAGAGCACTTGCCTAGCAAGCCCAAGGTGCTAGGTTCAATCTTCAACACCAAGAAAAAAAAATTACAGAAGGATACTTTTATGATCTAGACTTGACACAGGAAGTAAATGCCAACATTTTAGTGACTTGCCTAAGGCTACCCATTAAATCCCATTTTCCTTGCTGTAGAAGTCTGGACTTCACTATTTCATTCTCATAACTATAAAGAAGATGGAGAAGATATTGTTAATCCCATTTTATGGCTTTTTTAAACTGAGTTATGGCAAAAGTAAAAGATTTGACATGAGTAACACAGGTTATTGAATGGTGGAGTTAGAGGTCAAGTCCAAGTGTTCTTACTTTTAATCCAGTTTTCTTATTCATAGTCAAAAACTGTAGCTGTTTCTCTTTTATTTGTTTAGAACTTATAAATCAAATTTTGTATAGAATCTACAAGTCAAAACACTCTCTAGCCAGGCAAGGTGGCACACGCCTGTAATCCCAGAGGTTTGGAGGCTGAGGCAGTAGGATTGCAAGTTCCAATCCAGCCTCAGCAAAAGTGAGGCACTAAACAACTCAATGAGAACCTGTCTCTAAATAAAATGCAAAATCGGGCAGGGGATGTGGCTCAGTGGTTGAGTGCCCCTGAGTTCAGTCCACATTACCCCCTCATCCCCCCCAAAAAAATGTACTGGTCACTGTTGGTATAAAAAAGAATATGACTAGTTTTGTGTCATCTTCAAAGAGGTGAGTTGTAAAAGAAAAAAGTAGAAATTGGTCGGGGATGGTGCTCACTGAGCCTCCAGAGAAGGCAGCAAAAGTACTCCAGAATTGGCCTTGAAGCACAGTGTCCTCGAAGTCTCTTTTATTACTTATCTGTAAACATTTAGTGTCCTTCCACCAGTGAAGGGCCACTTAGAGACTACTGATGGAAAGTAAACTTTATTTTCCTCACATTAACTTTGCTCTTGGGATTACTTTAGAATCTATTTAAAATTCTGCCTCACTCACAGCTGAAATGAGTTTCACTGCCCATGTGTCTCTGGTCCAGCTGGCTGACCTCATGAGTTTCTCTGTGTGATCGTACCAAAGTGGCACCGGTTTGGTAGTACAAGGGCCTACCACCAGTTGGATAGCTTATGTTAAGAGGAAATAAGCTTGTGAGGCTTTGAAAATCTGAGTATATCACACTACTATTCTGTCACCAGGGCAGAGGAAGGCAACTCACCAGAGGATATAGCCTCCAATCCTCTGATACTCTGACTCTGGGTTGAACATGCTGCCTCAGCTTAAATTCAAGAGTTTTCACAATTCTGGGAGAATGGCTCCAGCTCCAAAGTGTGTGTGTGTGTGTGTGTGCGCGCGCACGCACACCACATTTTAGTCAGCTTTTTCTCCACTGTGACTAAAAGAACCAACCAGAAAACGTAAAGGAAGAAAGATATATTAGAGGTCTTAGTCCATAGACAGCAGGCTCCATTCCTCAGGGCTCAAGGTGAGGCAAGACATCATGGTAGAAGAGTGTGGCAGAGGGAAGCAGTTAACATGTGACCAGGAAGCATTAAGAGAGGTCTCCACTGGCCAGATATAAATATGTATCCCCAAGCCACACCCTACCACTTCAGTTACCATTCAGTTAATCCTGTCAGGGTATTGATTCACTGATTGGGTTAAGACTCTCACAACTCAATCATTTCTTCTCTGAATCTTCTTGCATTGTCTCACATGTGAGTTTTTGGGGAACACCTCACATCCAAACCCATAACAGTACATGTGTGTCTCGATTACTTTCACAACATTTAACCTGTTGAAACTCTATGGATCATCTAAGTGGACCATCTCAAATTTATCTAATTAAACCCAAGATTGTCTTTTCTTCATTGGTTTCACGTGTGCGTTCGGAGTAGCCTGTGAGGAGGGTGAGGTCAACATCATGGAGATTTAAGGCATTAATATTTAAGATCCACTCATCACCACAATCCTGAAAATTATAGTATGGCCAAGGTCGGAAAGAGTAAAACCAGATGATTATTCTCTGCAGGGCAGGTGGTTTGGGATCAGCTTTGGAATGTCCTTGTTTTGTTGGCAGGCATATGGAAAAAAAATACACAGACATATTTGAATATGATTCAACATTGATAAAACAGCTTCTGCTGATGTGCAATTAGGGCAGGTAAGTTCTTTGTTAAAGAACCTTCTTCAAGCTAACCTGGAGGGGGAGTGCCTCATATCTCATTTACTCTGGTGTGATCTTTTGCTCTGAACCTCTTTTCAGATCTTTGAATGATAGACTTGATACATTTGAGATACCCATTTTTGTCTTGTCTCTCTGTGGCAAGACTAGCCACAAGTGTTGCAAAACTTTTGAGAATTGAAGAGTCCAAATAATAAGCAGAAAGTTTAATGATGCAATTTCAATTGGTTGAGGGGGTGTTCACTGGATTGGACGGGGTGGGGTTGGGTGGAGGATGGGGGGAGGGAAGGGGATGGGAATGGAAAAGATAGTAGAATGTATCAGACATAACTTTCTTATGTTCATATGTGAATATTCAACCAGTGTAACTCCATATCACGTACAACCACTAGAATGGGAAGTTATACTCCATGTACATATGATATGTCAAAGTACATCGTATTGTCATGTATAACTAAAAACAACAAACAAATATGTAGAGAAAAATTATAGGTTTATATTTAATAGCTGATGCCCTTGTATAGTTTCTCTGTTAATAAAACTAAATGCCCAGTTGTATCAGTTTCCAGTTGTATCACCAAACATATTAATGCAAAAACTTTAAACCATGTTAGACTTAAAGTATTGACTGATGACTGGTGAGTAGGACCTTTATTACTTTATAGTATGTTACCTTTCAACCATGATTACTCACTCTACATTAACCCTCTAATGCTTGTATACTCTACTGATGCGCTAATTTCATAAGACATTAGAGTGATTTCTGTTGCATAAATGATAGGTTTCATTGCTTATAAAATGTGCTTCAACACACTCAATAATGTCTTTTTCAAACTTCTATTGCATTGATTACATCTGGCAGTCCCATATGGTGAAACTTCGTTACGACCTTTCCAATTAAATTACGGTTGGAAACCCACTTCTGGGGTACAGCTCAGCAATCTACTAAATTTCTCAGTGACATTCAGAACATGAAATAATTTTGAGAGAATAAATTTGCAATACAAGTGGGAACAGAGGAGAAGGCTTTCAATCTGTATTAATTTATTTTTCAAAATCCATTACTTGTGCAATGTGTTTTCTAAGCTAATTCTAACCAAGGATGAGAAACACAGCCTTAGCAAGAGTCTGTGCTTAAGATATTTTCATATGTCTAAGCAGAATGGCATAATATGGTTCTTATATGTGAGTAGAAAAATATTCTAAATGCAGATTCTCCATACTTCCTCCCAGGATTGGCCTGGGCTAAGGACCTACATCCTATTTCACAGAGAAAAAGGGACCTCTCTGTCAATTTATATAGTTTCCCACGATACCATCTACCCACCTCAAAGCCTCAGGAGCCTTGTATTTTATCTTTTTTCCTGTTTCTGTAGATATATTGTCTGTGCTTCTGTCTAAGGCCAATCACTCATCTGGTATTCTCCATCTCCTCTCCTCTCTACTCATGATTCCTCTCCTGCAATGCCCCTCTCCTAAATAATCAGTTTCCCCTTTGCTAGAGCATTACTATGAGAAAAGAAATATGCTGTTTTTCCCCCCCGTTTTAAACTAACAAATAAAATCCTCTCTTGACTGCTCCCTTTTCATCAGGCTCCTGCCTTGTTTCTTTGTTCTTCAAAACAGCTGCCTTGGCTCAGTTTCTATGTCTCTCTCCCTCATTCTTTCTGAGTTTGCTCTAATCAGGCTTTCACTTGCTTTCTTCTGACCTTCTCCATTCCAGCTGTTCTGGCTTCTTGCTGCCCTCCCTTTGGAATGACCAGACACACTGCTTCTTTAGGATTTATACTTGCTAATCCTGGGCCTGGAATCCCAAGCATGTAGGGCTTGCTTCCTCATCTTACTCCTAGAAGCCTCCTTTCAGAACTCACCAATTCAATGTCTTTTTCCTGATTTTAGCATTTAAAAGTCCAGTGCTTCTTCTCACTCCCTCACTCTCTTATCTCCCTTGACTGAGTACCAGCCCTAGAATATTGACCAATTTCTACTATTCTATGTAAGTTTTTTTTTAATGAGTTTCATTATAAAAAGGTTTGGAAGTTTAACAGACAAAATAGAAGTCTCCCTTTACAAACCAATTGAATGTCCATGACAAGAAGGGGTTATTGAAGGGAAGGAGCCTGACCAGTCCTGATGGACTTTGTCCACTAGCTGTGCACTGTGTACTCCTAGCCAGTCTAACCAAAGTCTCTGAGTCTCAGCTGACTCAGGAGTTAAGATAGTAAATGATGCCTAAATCATTCACTCAGCAAATATTGAGCACAGACCAAGAAGTGGGTGAGGCCCAGATACTTCTGAATGAGGAAAATATGGTACCTGTCCTCATGGAGCTTCAGTCTAAAAAGAGAATAGATATTAAACAATAATTCTGGACACAGATGTAAAAGTCATAGCCGCTAGATTGTAAAGAAATAGAGGAGCTGGCTTATATAGCACCTCACTTGTAATGAATGCTCAGATATTTATTTCCTCCTTCCCTGTTCTCAGACCACCGCTACCTTGTTTCAACCAGTTTTACTAATAGGCATATTCTAGTTGATATCCTACCAACATGTTGGACAGTTACCTGGTATACCCCTTAAAAATGTAGCATAATGAGGTCAATATCTGGAATTTCTGATTTAAGAGTTTGTTGATGTTGCCCCTAAACTGTACTCTACCCATCTCCTCGGAAATTCTTATGCAGAATTCACCAGACCAAACACTGAAAAGTGCTGATTTAGAGAAATACTTTTATTATCTCCCTTTTTAATAACGGGTTATAAAAACATTTTAAAGCCATGTCATTCTGAATAAATTATGCCCTCCCAGAAGCCATTTAATCTAGGACTTTTGCCTCACATTAATGATATTAATGATCCATAGAGATCACATACTCACTATCTAATCATACTAGGTTCTAAATCTTAAAATAACTTGCCTCCCCCGAGGACCCCTTTTGTTGTCTGTAGCTTTATTGCAAAAAATACTTGAAGAGTTTTAAAATGTCATCAATTTTAATGGCTAAAAAGTAAGGAACAGCAAAGAAAGCCTTGACCAGAAAGGAAATTGACCTCAGACAGCCTTTCTGCCACAGGCACTGAGGACGGTGATCAACAGATGGTGCTGATGGCTGCAATTATTAAGCCATGCGGATTCAAATATGAACATAATTTCACTCTCTTAACATAATTATGTTAAGTCAAAGAATTTTAAAACTTGGCATGTGGCCATGTTCTGCAATAAGGTCATAAACCCACAAAGTATTCCTGTGTGAGTAGTCATAAGGTAAGTTAGATATTACTCAATCCAGAATTATCAAAGAATAGAAAATCTGACTTGAGGGGTGAAAAACAAAAGTACACCAATGGCAATGTGTAATTGCCTTTTTTTTTATTTTAAAGAGAGAGAGAGAGAAAAAATTTTTTAATATTTATTTTTTAATTATTGGTGGTCACAACATCTTTGTATGTGGTGCTGAGGATCAAACCCGGGCCACACGCATGCCAGGCGAGAGCGCTACCGCTTGAGCCACATCCCCAAACCCCCCTATAATTGCCTTTTAACTGCAGTAATATACTAGATAAATCCAAGAAGAATTTTGTTTGAACTTTCTAGACAACTGAATCATATCCCACTAAACATTCAGTATTTTGCTTCAGATGGCTCGCAGAATTTATCTGACAATATATTATGCACTCAGTCCACTGAGTAGAGTAAGTTAATATGTTTAAAATAGTTCAAGGGCATCATCATGAATATCCAGACCTGGTACTGCAATAAAACCATGATTATCAGAGGAAATTTTCTGTCAGGTCTACATGGTTTTTCTTTTGCTGCACACCAACATTTTTATGCCTTCTTCTTGAAGTCATTGTGCCTGTCTCCTGGAGCCCCGTCCTCTAACTTTTGTTTTTAATTGCTAAAAATAGGAATCCAAAAAAAAAAAAAAAAAGCATACTTACTGATTGTACATACAATAAAAGTATATATTCTGGGTTAGGAAATAAGACCTGCCCCTCCGAATTAACTGTACAAGGTTCAATACAAAATTTGTATCTTTATGAATTTTTATTTTTGACTGTTCAAATATCTTCAAGTTCTTGCTTATTCTGATTCTTCACTTGCGTTCTTGTTAAAAGGAGTCATCTTATATTTTGATCTTTGTATAACTGAGATACAACCATAACACACAGACTATAGAGATTCTAGGTATGTACTATAACTTTAGAGAAATGACTCCCTTTTTGCCACCATCTATTTTTCCCACAGGTCAAATACCCTTTGGTTATTCTCTAATATTAAGAGTTTAAGTCTTTTTTTAATATTTATTTTTTGGAGTTGTAGTTGGACACAATAACTTTATTTTATTTATTTATATGTGATGTTGAGGATCGAACCCAGGGCCTTGCACATGAGAGGCAAGTGCATTACTGCTGAGTCAAAACCCCAGCCCCAAGAGTTTAAGTCTTAATATTGTATTTACCAGTCTTATATGTGACTAATAATTATCAATCTGATAAATGACTAGAGTTACTTCAGTGGAGTTTTATTTTTCTAATAATTATAGATTTTCTATATTTAGCAATTAAAAACAAAACTTTTTTTATATGTTCAAGAGCCATTTATAATGCCTTTTTGGTGAAGTATCTGTTCATATTCTTTGCCCACTTCTCTATACTATTCTTGTTGGTTTTATTAATTTATACAGGTCCTTTGTTGACCTTTATCCTTTTGTAATAGAAGATTGATTTTGTCACTCGTATTTTGACTTATATGTTTTCTGCCATACATATTTTTTATATTAGGACAATTGTATTTATTAATGTTTCCTTTAATGGATGCTAGGACTTTGCCACCTTTAGGCCTCCTCCATTTCAACACTATAAGTAGATACGTTTGTATATATAAAATACACACATATATATCATATCTATATATGAAACATATATGTAATATGTATGTATATATATATTTATATAAATATATAATACTATATATTATTTATTGTAATAAATATGTTATTATCACATAATTATATATTATTATACATATATTATTATATTTCAAAATTCCCATGATTTCCCTCTAGAATTTTAAAATTTTATATTTTACTTTTAAAATCTATCCATCTGCAATTTATTTTGATTTGAGATATAAAGTATGCACCTTCTTAAATTTGTAAATACATGGATTTCCTGTTTTCTCAGTACCAGTTTTTACAAAATATGTGTCTTAACCCCTGGTTTGAAATGCTACATTCTATATACTTAATTGTATTTTGACCCATTCTATTTTAATTATCATAACTTTAATGCATTTTACCTTCATATCATTATTCTTTTCCCCAGAATTTTCTTTGCTCTTCTTTTAGCTTAATTTATACTATATGACATTTAGAGTTAGCTTGTATAATTTTAAAAATGTTACTATTTTTTTAAACAGTTTATTTTATTTATTTTTTTATGTGGTCCTGAGGATCGAACCCAGTGCCTCACGCATACGAGGCAAGCGCTCAACCACTGAGCTTCAACCCCAGCCCATAAAATGTTACTATTTTTTATTGAAATTGCATTAACTTTATAGAGTAGTATAGTGAGAACTGACATCTGTACAATATTGAATATTCCTGTGTAAGAATGAAACATCAATTTTCGTTTATCCTAAGTTTTCCCTCAATTGTCTCTTAATTGCTGTAAATTATCTTTTATGGTTTGTTTCAACCAGGATTCAAATAACGTTTAGGTATTTCAATTGATTGATGTCTCCCTAATCTCTTATAAGTCATATCTCCCTGCTTCCCCAACTATCACAGCTCTTTCTTACCAGATTTTGCTAAAATTGAATCAATTGTCTTGTGAATTTTCCTATTTTCTGCATCTTCCTGATGGTACCCTTATATCTAATATGTTCATTTGTCCTTATTTTAGCAAGAACACTACATAGGAGATGAAGTATGCTGATCTTTTTTGTGCCTATTCTTCAGAATCATTTTAATTTTTCTTTCAGATAACTCTTCCTTATTTGAGTGTATTCCTAGGGTTTTTAATGATCTTACTTCTGTGGAGGGCAATTTGGCAGTATTTACAAAAATTATAAGTACTTGTGTCTTTTGACCTAGTAATTTAACTTTTAGGAATTTATCCTGCAGAGATAATTGCACACCTGAGAAATGATGTATTTCTGAAGTTACTCATTGCAACATTATTTGTAATATTAAAAGACTGTCATTGTTTAAATCGTCATTGGTAGGAGGCTAATTACATAAATCATGGCACATCTATACAGCAAAATGCTATCAAGCTGATAGCAAATTGGTGCAACCACTATGGAAAGCAGTATGGAGAAAGCTATTTATAGGAAATAGTCTCAGCTTATATTGTTTACAAGACAAAAGAGCATGCATAGAATATACATTACATTATTTTTATTGTAAGAAAAGGGGTAATATAGATGCTGTATATACATACAATATCGCTAAAAGATAAAATTGATTGGTTTCACCTGGAGAAATTGACTGACAAGGGACAAGGGAGTCTGAGAAAGAGAACCTTTATTGTATGTACACTTTTGTTGTTATTGTTTTTGGTACTGGGGATTGGACTCAGGGAACTTGAACACCGAGCCACATCCCCAGCCCAGCTTTGTATTTTATTTAGAGACAGGGTCTCACTGAATTGCTTAGTGCCTTGCTTTTGTTGATGCTGGCTTTGAATGGGCAATCCTCCTGGCTTAGCCTCCCAAGCTGCTGGGATAACAGGCATGTACCACTGTGCCCGGCTACACTTTTTATACCCCTTGAATTTTGTACTCTGAATATTTTACCTATTTAATTGATTTTAATTTAAAAAATGTAAGTACTGTAATAAATCAAAAGGTAGACTAGATATTAATTAATATATTCTATATTTAAACTTGTAGCATTATTTGCCATAAGTAGGATCAGTGTTAAAGGAAGTGAGATTTCATCCCAATATTAGGAGTTACCTCGTCACTAAGTCAAAGCTGAGAGGAACAGCTGTGCATATGTCTGTGTGCACACACATGGAATTCCCCAGAGTCAGTCTGGCATAGAAAATTCCTGCACTAAATTAACAGAAGTGGAGGGATTATTTCTAAATCTCATATCCAATGGGACTAGCAGGGCATAGTGAAGTAGAATGGGATTTGAAGGCTTCAGACAAAAGTTCAGGTACCCTAATTGACTTGATTTTGATTTATTAATTTACAAAGCAGGGTTATGTCCATCTACCTGTAGGTGTGTTATAAGAATTAACAATGACTTGCATTTTATCTAGAGATGCCTGGTCCATTATATTATTTTTCCAGTTCTAGAATTCCTTAAAGTAATTTGTTCCTGAGGGAAAAACTGAAGTCAAAGAGTGTAATTTATGGGAAGAACTTCTCTTTGCAGTTTGAAACACATACCTTCCTAGAATTTTGTTAGTAGTTCTTTAGATAGTCTAGCTCCCAGCTACTCACATGTAGACTCCATAAATGAGAACATGACAGGGTACTCCCCGCCCCCGAATTGGAATTGGGGTAGCTTTTCTTGCACTTCAATTGAGCTTGACTTTCATTGTTTTTCTTAGTACGATGATAAAGCTGTGTTTAAATGTAGGTCTGATTCAGTGTAAAATCTATGATGCTCATGGCAGTCTGATAGCCATCATTCAGTTATTTTCTGCAGGACTAATTTTCATATTTTTAAAAAAGGTTAAGTCAAGAGAACTATTCGATTGTATTCCAATTAACTTTGAACTCGAATCTACATCTACTTGATAGTTTCTGACACATATGCTGGGGTCATTAAAATAGTCTCTAAAATTTCTCTGACACAGCTAGATTTAAATTCTGAGAATGCTTAAGATACATAAGAAGCAAACCAAAAATTTAAAAAAAGAAAAACCGGGGCTGGGGATGTGGCTCAAGCGGTAAAGTGCTCGCCTGGCATGCGAGGGGCGCTGGGTTGTGTCCATCGAAATCTGAAAAATAAGTATTAAAATTTTTTTCTCTTCTCTCTCTCTCTCATTCCCTCCCTCCCTACCTCCCTTTAAAAAAGAAAAAGAAAAATCTTTGCCTGCATTTCATTGTGACTCTTTTGATATCTTCCAGTGGTTAACTAAGAGGGAGAGCAGTGAATCCTAATAGTATGTCAAGGACCCTGGATGCTGGCTGCTTACAAAATAAGACCCATAAACTATGCCTTCCATTCCACCTGTCCAGTAATGGGGAAAGCTTTCTACTGGTGTATGAGCTCGGTAAGGGATAGTTTCCTGCCAATGAGGACTGTTAAACTTGAATTAGATTCAGAAGAAAATAATTAAATCCATTTCTCTCCTGATCTCTGAAAATAAAGGTGGTCAATTACCATTTTAAGTGCCTCATGGAGAAGTGCAATTCTTCCCCAACTTTTTTTTTCCCTCCTCCCCAGCATTAACACTGGCTGACTTCCTTGACACATCTTTCTACACACTTCCTAAAGCTGTTACTATATTGTAAAAATGCTGTTCTGAAAATTACAGGGAAATATAACCAGAATACTTCCTCAGAACCTTTTTATATCAACTTATATTCTACTTGTTTGCCCATACTCAGAAATAAAAATTACAAGTTGCCTTTTCACAGCAAGGAACAGGGTGAGGAAACCAGATTCTTTTAGAAATTCTCCTATTACAACATTTATAAATAGCATTACCAGGCAGGTATTTTCAGGTAGCATTAGCACAACACTACTCAATGTCAGGGAAATTTCTTATTTTAAATTTATGAGAGCTTTTAAAAAGCAAAGGAATCAAATTATTTCTGACATACTCTTACTTTCATTTTTGCCACAGTCTGTAATCCTAAAAAAAGAATATTTATAAAACAATGCATGTCACTTAATTTCCTCAGGGTAAAACAGTGTGAGCCATGAGTGTTTTTATGGTTAAGGAAGAGGCATTTCATTTAGATTGGTAGTCTCTATTAGAGAGTCCTTTCTGTTAATGGCTAACACTTCTAGTACAAGGTGAGAAAAAGAATTTTGGAGAAAATCATAATAAGGAATTTTTTTCTGGATTTCTAAGTTAGCATGCATTTAAAAAAAAAAAAAACATCAAAACAACTGTGTGGAATATAAAATAGTAAAAGAGCATCTGAAAGTTCTAGTCTTCAAAAACTAGGGACGGGACCGTCCTATGACTCAGCTATATTATTATATAATCATTTTATATCCAAAAGAATTAGAGTCAGCATGGGATGGGGATATGGGCAGCCCATGTTTATAACAGTGCAGTTAATAATAGCCAAGATACGGAACCAGCCTAGGTGTCCATCAACACATGAATGCATAGAGACAATGTGGCATATATTCACAATGGAGTTTTATTCATCCATAAAGAAGAATGAAATTATATCATTTGCAGGAAAAGGAACAGAACTTGAGAGCATTATAATAAGCAAAAATGAGCCAGACTCAGAAAGTCAAGGGTCATATTTTTCTTTCATATGTGAAAGCTGGAGAGCAAAAAGCAAAAAACAAAAAAACCAGGCAGGGGGAATCTCATGAAAATAAAAGGGAAACCAGTGAAGTAGAGAAAAGGGCAAGGGGGAAGGAGGAGGTGAGGGATGGGGAAGGTACAGGGGAATGAAATTGACCAAATTATATCATGTGAATGTAAGAATACATAACAGTGAATCCCACTATTATGTGTAATTACAATGCACCACAAAAACTACTTTTTTGAAAAAGTTCTACTCTTCAGCTTTGCATACAACAAATGCTCAGTAGGTAGCATGTGACATTGCTGATATTTGACTACTTTGACTTAAAAAAAAACAACTGTTTCACAAGATTCAAGCTGATCTTAACATCCTTCCATATTTAGTTGATGTCATGTTCCCGTTAATCTAAGCCATCATACTGAAAGAGTGCTCATTTTGGGAACATTATGGTCATTAGCCAAAATAAGAAAGTAGCTTTGCATGGCCTCCGTAGAAACTGAAGCCAACTGAACCTAAGCATTTCACCTCAGGAGAGTTAAGGAAATGTCCTGAAACCCTCACATGTGATTTTATAATGTAAGGTCACAGGTTACAGATAAGGGAGCAAAATAACAATAGCTGAGGCTAATATTGTGGTGGGGAGAGACAGAGAATTCAAAACAGGAGAAGGAAGAGGAAGAGGAGAAAGTAAAAGGGGGAAAGGAAGTAGGGGCAAAAAGCTAGGGGCAGGGGAGAAGTAGAAGAAGAAAGATCCTTTGTATGTGGCCCTGTATACTGCTTTCCTCTACTGGGATATTATTGTGTTAAAATAGCATATTTGTGGTTCTGAATGTACATTAACAAGACAAACTTAAAACTGACTTGGAAAGCTATGAAAGCCTTTGTGTAAAGATTTTTTTTCTTTTGCTTTGTGCATTAAAATAACCTCTCTGGAAATTTTACTTCATTCCCCAGTCCTCAGGACATACTGAAATGTCATATGAATACATGAATGACTGAAGGTAAGTCAGACGACAGCTTCCTCCATTGGCAATATAATTGAGAAGTAACCTTACATCTCAGGATGTATTTTTAGGTTTTCAGAAACAGGGCCAACTTTTTAAAATGTTATTATATAAGTAACATTTTAATAAAGAACATTTAGTAAATCTAATTTTTAAAAACTCGGACTGAAAATCTGAATATCTATTTGAAAAACATAGACCTAATACACAAAAGAAAATGCCACAAAGGTAGGATGCTTTTGTCATCCTAGGCACTGGGATGCCTAGTACCTAGCACAGGGACTGGCACATAGTTGGCAAGGATTAGTATTTACTGCATGAGTGAATGAAGTAAATGAAATCCTAGGTCTTATATTCACATTTGGGTATTTCTCTAATCCATTAAATATCCTTTGTGCGTGAGAAGCTGTTCTGCAAAAAATCACCCAGTTTCTTACCTACAAAATTAGGGGCTAGACAAGGTGTTTCCCGCATAAACATTCATATTCTTGTAAACAACCAAGCCAGACAGTGTCTGGGGAAGAGAGCAAAGGGTAGGGATCCCTTAAAACATTAATGGGTAAATTAAGACCATTAATGCCTGGCTTGGTTCCAAAATGGCCTTGGAGGACATGTGACTTTGATTGATGACCTTCACCCATCTTTCTGAAACTACTTCTCAAATTTGGCTTAGGGCTCCTATGTCACTTTTTTTTAGCTCTTCTGACACAAATCCAAAGGAAGTCATTCATTGGCAAGTACTTATTCTCTTCAATTGTGCCAAAGAGAATTATTCATTACCGTTTTATGGAAAGCCTAAATCACATTTCCAGGACAACTGGGAACCTGCCAGTTCACTGTGCTTTGTTGACATTGATTTTATTTTCCCCAGTAATCACCTGCTTTAACCAAAGATTCTGAAATTCCAAAGGAGGCACTTTATTATTTGTGATCTCCTGAGAAAAGGGAGTTTGTTTTTTTAAATGAAAATATCTTAGGTATAGAAACATGGTTTGTAGGGTTCATGCTACTTATTTTTTTTGTTTTTGTCTTAAATACTTGTACTATGGACTATTTGGTTAAGAAACAGTGTTATAAAACGTTGATCTGTTTAGCCTACTTCTAGTTCTGCCTTGTCTAATGCATTAGGTAACCATTAACCATTTATTTAAATTTAAACTAAATTTAAGTTTAAAAAATTTAGTTCCCTAGGAGCACTAGCTAGAATTCAAGTACCCGACAGCCACAAGTAGCTGGTGGCTACATCATTGGACAAACATGTACATGTAACATTTCTGTCTGCAGAAAGTTTTATTGGGCAGCAAAGATAAGGATTCCTTGACTAAATGTGAGTCATGCTCCTTTGAGCCCTGATTTTTGACCTCTGCCCTGGGTCTTCTTATTCAGTTTACAGTAAGAACACTGCAGGGTCATCTTAGCAAGGCTCTCCCACTCTTGATATCTGATTCCCCATCTTTTTTATCACCCTGGCCTTCCTCCAGCAAGATTCCCGTCAAGTCTGTGCAGAACTCTCCTTGCTGCTTAAGTCTCCTTTTAGTCATTTTCCATCCACTGATCTCCATCCTTTTCCTTGGCTGGAAATTCCCACTTGTTCTTGTATTTAAAGCTACACCTGACCTCTCCCCAATTGCATGAAACATCCACTGCAGTAGTCTCTCTTGAGTACACTCTTCCGGACCATCTTTAACAAGTGTCGTGAATACTTTTTCTTTAACAGTGTTAGTCTAATTTTTAAAGGACACAAAGTAATCAAGTATTTTTTTAAAATATGTTTTTAGTTGTGGATGGACACAATACCTTTATTTTGTTTATTTTTTGTCTGTGGTGCTGAGGATTGAACCCAGGGCTCCACATGTATTAGGCGAACACTCTACTGCTGACCCACAATCCCAGCCACAGTAATCAAGTGTTTTAGGCCTGAGGTTGTGGCTCAGTGGTAGAGCAATCACCTAGCACATGTGAGGTACTGGGTTTGATCCTCAGCAGCACATAAAGATAAACAAATAAAGATATTGTGTCCAACTATAACTAAAAAAAAATAAAGATTTTTTAAAAAGATAAATAAATAAAGGTATTGTGTCCATCTACAACTAAAATTTTTTTTTATTCTTTTTAAAGATGTATTTTAACTAACTTTTAATTTTAGAAATTACTTATGGCCTAAGGTGAGAAAAGGATTGACCAGATATTTACTAGTCAACCTCCACTTACTGAATTAAAACAATTTCCCACGAGATTATGATCATTATGAAATGTTTTTTGGAGGTTCAGAGCCCCTATCCCTAATGGAACGGTAATATTACCACCCAGGGAGACTTACCTGGAAACTCAAAGCTTTCTTGGAAGCCTCAGACACTGACAAAGAAAGGCAGACTTTTCTTCTAATTCACAGTTCATCTTCATTCCAATTACCTTTCTGTCAATGCTAAGGAATCCAGACTTAATATATTATTAAACTTCTAACAAAGCACTTTAGAAATTCTGGGGAATTTTGCCACAACAAAATTTTCCTTGGTTGTGCTCCAATATTTCCAGGACTAGATTTGTCAGTCCCTAAATGAGCAGGCCATCAGGTCCAACTTTCCCCTTGGATGCATGCAAAAATACTCAAGAGTATAGTCTATATCTATAGCATAGTCAGGTCAGTGCAAGTGGCCATATAATTAGTAATTCCCAGCTACAGTTTGCCCAAATGACTTTGGGTATCAGTGGTACACTAGTAATTCAACCAATAATCAAGGAGTATTTAGTGAATAAGAAAAAGCTAGTATTTGAGTTCTTTCTTATTCTGACCCTTGGATTATCATTAAAAATAATATTTTTCAAAGAAAAATGTCTAGCTTTAAGGATTTAAAAAATCAGATGAAGGATCATTATTTTTTAAAGGTTACAATCTTGACTTTCATACAAATATAAAATGACTACATGTTAAAATTTCATTTAGCTCATTAATTGAGCATTAATTAATGAGAGAACCTGCAAGATATTATGACCAATTTGGGAGATAATTCACAAAGCAGACCAATGTACATTAGGAATACTAAAATACATTTGCTGAGTAGATGCAAAACTGGTCAGTACCCAGAGGGAAATAATCAGTTACATGCCACTCCATCATGTATATATGCTGTGTATTTTTATGCTCAAGAGACACTTACATCACTGTCAGTCTTCTACAACTTAGAGTTGTCCAAAATTCCAAGAAACGTCCAAAACAACAGAGTCAGATAGCCTGGAAATGTATGTTTTAGATAATGTAACATTTTTCCTACAAGACTTCTATCTACTCATCATCTTGGACTCTTTCTTTATATTTTCTTTTTCTGGCAAATGAACTTTCTGTAAGTTCTGTAAGTTTGTCCATGGTTCTGTCCTTTTGATTTGTCTGGCGTTTTCCCAAGTTGACCTTGTTTGAGAGATACCTGAGGAGCTTTCCTCTTCTCCATTCAATAGTACAGGAAAAAGAGCATAGGCATGTATCTACTGAAAACTGCAAATCATGAAAAGGGTCACAGTGACCTTGCTGGGTGGGCAGAGAGAGACAAAAGAAAAGGAAGCAAGGTTTAAATTTTGTACCAGAGAGAGATTCAGACATTACCTCTGAGGGTTTGCTAATTGAGTCTGATAACAGACAAACAATAGATTAATAGGAGAAAGCCTTTAACAAAATTTGTTAATGTGAATAAGCATGATTGAGCTTAACCCTAACCCTAACCCTAATCCTAACTCTTTTTCTAAGGAAGAGAGATTTGGGGAATGTAGGCTGTTTAGAGTAGTCATACATGATCTTGGGAGAAATGAATTGACCTGAGAAATAGCAATTAGCTTGTCAGTGATTCCTTTTGGGATTTGAAAGAGACTGAGAGATAATATGTTATGATAAAGTCTGTCCAGGTATGGTTACATTCCTCAGCCTTCTTTCCTGGGACTCTGAAATTTCAGAGAGAAGATGGAGGATCCTATGTTTTCCTGGTAGTCCTGGTTAGGGCAGATGAGGGAACCTAAGAATAAAACCTGTTCCAGCACCAGCTGCCCTCCAAGGACATTTAAATTAAAATAAACAGCAGGGCTGGGACTGTGGGAGAGCGCTCCCCTGGCGAGACTCGGGTTTGATCCTCAGCACCATATAAAAAAAAAAATAATAATAAAGGCATTGTGTTGTGTCCATCTACACCTAAAAAATAAATATTAAAAAATAATAAATAAATAAAATAATAGCAGGGTACCATATTCTGGGTATTGTTTTCTAAGATGTTAACAATTAAGCCTTTTGTAATTCCTTATTTCCTTGGTTCTGGTTTTAACAGATATCTCTATTTAATAACAGCTTTTTGGGGAAGAAAGACAATTTTAAAGGGAAAAAAAATGTACATTTCTTTTAAAAAATAATAGTGGACTGTATTTATTCATACCA
This sequence comes from Marmota flaviventris, assembly GCF_047511675.1. Classification (NCBI taxonomy): domain Eukaryota; kingdom Metazoa; phylum Chordata; class Mammalia; order Rodentia; family Sciuridae; genus Marmota; species Marmota flaviventris. The sequence continues at coordinate 98,671,005 of NC_092505.1, read as the reverse complement.
TGGCATATTGCCCTTACAGTAAGTAAAGATTTAAATCTAAGCCTTCACATTCCTCTGAATCACTTCTGATCATCATTTATCATGCATATCACAGGATCATTTTACAATGAAGGTTTTGATTGAAACCTTTTTAGTGCTTTTTGATGGAAGGAATCATAATGCATTTCAAAGAATTTTGGAATTCTCTACATTTCCACTTGATTATTTGAGTAGTCTATCCCTGCATTCCTACCCTACACATACACTTCAGCTTAATTATATACCTAAAATTTTACAGGTAATTTTGAAAGTTAGGAAGTTTTCAACAATTTATCACCTACTGAAGTCTGTAGCATAGCATACACACATATCTTTCCTGCCTTTGAAAGCAACAGGATTTATTCTGAGAGATTTGGCAAATTCCTCTGCTTTTAGCTGTACTGCTTGGTATCCAACAAACAGTTCTTTTGTATATCCCAAGGACAAAAGATTTGTCTACTTGAACAGATTTATCTGTTTGCACATGTCTTCTATTCTTGGGTCTTTTGTAAAGCATTTGGTTGTTGTTTTGAAGAAAATTGGTTTGTTCATTCTTTGAGTGATGGATATTTTCTTCACTTACAGTGCATTTATATCCTCCAGTGCCCTTTCTGTTCTTGTCTACATACCCAGAATGCCCTATTGAGGACAATTCCAGATTCAAGTTTAAGGAAAAACTCAGCTATGAGAGGCAGCACCCGTGGTAGAAATAAGTCCACTGAGGGAACAAAAATTAATAAGTAACTTCAAGTTCACACTTGCCCCAGCTGTGACACCTGCATAAGAAATGACAGCTGTGTCACAGCTTGGCTCTCTGCCTGAGGACTGGCTGCTTTCTTTGGATAATGATTATAAGATTTATTCCAATTTCAAAATAGTTAAAATTGAGGTAGACAAAGAACACAATGCATGTTTCATGAAAAATTGCTAAATTACAGATTACTAAAATACAGATTCTTTTTTTTTTTTTCATAAGATAGTGCCTTTTCTGTTTTTGGACAATTTTTTTTTTCCTCAAATTTCCAGCTTTATTGCTGTTGATCTAATTTAAGTCTTTCTCTTAGAAAGTCAGGAAACAAAGGCCTAGAGATTTCAACTTATTGCAAATGTTCCTGTGAAGCTAGTACTAAGCAGAATTAGAACAGTGGTTCCCAAACACTCAGTTTCCCAAACACTCCATAAAATTTTTACCAATCTGTGGCAAAGTGGGGGGGGGGGGAAAGAATAGTGAAATTAATTAATTTAAATATATTAGTTTTAAAGGAATGTCATTTTCGTTTTGAAATGTTTATTCTTTCATGTGATTGTAAGAGACTTGTTGTTGTTGTTGTTGTTAGGGTTTTGCTGTGGCTATTGTTGGTTTGTTTTTGCCCCCACTCCAGTGTGTTCATAATCAATAGAAATTTAGCAACCCTGTGTTGCATTCCCTCAATATTTTTAAGATATTGAAAAAAAATTACTAATCCTCTGCATGCAAAAGTCTGAAAATTAACAGACGAAAGGACTTACTTCTAAGACAGGGTTCTCTGTGTTAAGCTCTCATTCTTGTATTTTCCCCCCAAAGGAAGGGACATTCTTCAGCCAGTTTTCTCAGCTGTTGGGAGCACCTCCACCTTTTCTTCAACTTACAACTATGAGAACATTTTTTAAAATTTGAAAGAATTGAATTATTAAAAAATCAATAAGATGCATTTATGAATAAATGGGTTTTTTTTTCTTTGCAGTACTGAGAATCAAACCTAGGACCTTGTGCATGCAAGGCAAGTGTTCTACCACAGGAGTTTCATCCCCAGCATCAATCTCCTTATAAATAAGATTAATTCCCAAAGATATTTTTTTGAAGTATCTTTTTTATTATGCTGGTTTTAGTCTTGTGATTTCTCGTACTTTGATATTACAAGAAGATTTAGTTCCCTGGTTTAATGAAGTGTTTTCTAAAATAATATACACTTACACACATGCACACAATCAACCCCTACCACTGGCATCAGGGAGGAAAAATGCAAGAATTAGTGGTAGTTTATTCATAGCTCAATTACTTTTTCCTTTTCTTCTACTGCAGCACGATCTACTCCTATTCTAGTGCTGCAGTCCCTTGTGATTTTTATAAAAAGGCATTTTATTCACTTGCTTGAAAATAATATATCTCCAGCGTAAGTCTCCATGTGAGAGAAGCTCATTTGAGAATGTATTGATTATTATGATTAATCGTGAGGCCCTGGCATTTTGTAGATTGATGTTAATACAGTAATGTTTGAGTGCCACTTTTGTGACTGCTCAAGGTGGTGTACCTGTTGTTAATGCATCACATGTTCAGCCATTGTTTTGTGCCAGTGCTGGTGACAATACCACTTTGTCCAGTGGGAAAGCTGGCCTCACATTCAATGAGGAAACACTTTATCAAAGGGGAAAAAAATGGAAATGAGCCACTACCTATGGCTTCAGATTAAATTAACCTCAAGAACTCAGAAGCTTCAGTGACTCCTATGCAGCATCTTGTGCTTTAATATCTGTGCTGTATTAATGCAAAAAATATTGATTTGGCACCTACTATGTATAATGCAGTATGTCCTTATTCTGATTAACCTAAGATATAAAAGATGAATACCTTCTATTTTTTGCCCTCAATAAACCTAGGAAAAGAGATGATGCATATATAGAATTATCTTTAACAGCAGGAAGCAGTGGTGTATGCTGTTGCAGACATAGAGATTAAAAAAAAATGTGGTGAGATATCAGAGGAAGGGGAAGTTGCAGTTTTACCTGAAGGGCCAGGAGAGTATTCATGAAGGAGGTAAAATTGGAATAGAATCTCGAGGAATGTTTAGGATTTGAACATATGGAACTGGGTTGGGGTAATTTTAGGGAGGAAAAAAAAAACTACATAAACCAGCAACAAGAGAGAGAAATACTGAGATATATTTCGCACAGAGGGGTCTCACTAGAGTTGCAGGATCCATGAACAAGAGTCTTGGGTAGAAAGTTATGGTTGTTCACAGTGCAAAGGAGGCTCAAGACTGAGAGAGATTGTGAGGTTTGGTAAATAAGGTAATAAGCTGGCCATAGGGCATCGAGACAGTTTGATCTGACGGCAATTGATACGTTGGAGTGAAGAGGGTAGTAAGCAAGGATTCAAAGAATGACTAGGAACCAGTAGCATAGTCTTTGAGAATGCATTGGGAGCAAGAATCACTGTCGTGGCCATGGGCTGAATAGGGAGAGACACCAGGGATGCAGTATGGAATAAATGTTCACAATCCATTGAACACGAGGGGGAAAGAGATGCAGAAGAGTCAAAGACTGATATTGTAAGGAAATAGGTGAGTTTGATTAATAAGATAAGGGGTCCTGTGTAAGCTATCTTGTATGCAAAGAATCCACAAGAGTTGAAGAATAAACAGCCCATGAACAATTAGCAATGTACATCCGAAATAAATATAAAAATAAAACCAGAAATGGAATTTTACTTTTTTTTTTTTGGGGGGGGGGGAAGATAATCTGAATGGATATCATAGTTGAAGTATCTTTGTTTTGAGTTTTCAGTGGTTTATTACTTTCCATGGCTTACTACTGAGGAGAGAAGAAATCAAGGCCAGGGTTAGAATCATGGGAACGTCTACACTAACAAGGGAGAGCATGGAAAGGAAACCCCACCCCTCACCAAAAAAGACCTCCAAGCAATCAGGAGTAATCAGAGGCAACTGAGGTGCAGAGAGCCAACAACCAGGTGTGGGTAGGTGGGCTCAGAAAGGCTGTGCCCGGCTAGCAGAGGTAATTTTGTTGAAATCTACAAATTTGGCTTTTAATGGAGGAAGGCTTACTTAACTATGGCCAAAAACATACATTTCCAAAGCAGAGTTCTTTCAGTATTTACCGAAATGTTCCCTGGCATGAACTGCTACTGCTATTTCACAGCCACAGGCTCCTAATATCCTAGCAGAACATGTTATCAGTGGACACTGCTGCTTACTGCCCTGGAAGAGCCCTCACTCACAAACATAATGGGTGCTTTTCCTAGGAGTTCTCTAAAAGCCCAAAGACACGTTAGGGGTTTTGGCTTCACTATCCCCCCGCCCCGCTAAAGGAAAAACTGCACGTCTGCAGGTCCAGCAAACACTGCTTCTTTTTGCATCCAGACCATCTGCTGTAGACCAAGGGTTCTTCATCTGAGGCCACTGAATATCCTGGCCAGATATAATTTTCAGTTATCCATGTGTATGTATTTTTCTGAAAGGTTGATTTACCCTTCTCCTAATTTTTAAAAGACTTATTTTCTTAAAAAGGTAAGAACCAGTATAATACATTTTATACTCCAGCACAATGATGTGAGTTTCCTGAGGACAAAAGCCTGTTTCTATGTATTTTCATATGTTGGTATTACCTCTGTGATCTTGGCTGAATTCATAGATAATGGTGCTATCTTAGATGGGCCAACAGCAATGATAAAATGCTCATCTTAGTTCTACAGCCTCTTTTTTGTCTTGGCAACTATGCCTACAAAATGTATTTTCTCATAATAATGTTCACCATTAATAAAACTTGTAGCTTAAAATCAGTAGCTCACACATTTTTTGTAAAATAGTTTTGTGAGGTAGGGACTTTCCAAGTTTTTAGAGAATGCACGTGACTTGTTGAAGGCTATACAGCATAATATCAGACCTGGGACTTAAATCCAAGTCTTGTTCTCCAAGTTGCATATCTTCCTGTTTATCCAAACACTGGAGAAGGAGTTTACTTTAGTGGTTGAGGCACTGTCAAGTGATTTAAGCTCTAGTCCTGGCTCTACAACTTCATATGACATTGCCAAGTTCCTAACATCTCTAAGATTGCATTTCCATTTATAAAATGGGGGCAGTAAGAGTTCCTTCTTAAAGAGCAATTACAAAGTTTAAATAAGATATATTCTGTAAGTATGTGTAAAATGTTAGCTATGATTATCTCATGATGTTTCATTTGTAAATAAAAATGCCTATAAACATATGATAGGCCTACCTTTGTGTTCTGGAATGTATTAATTGGTCATTGATCGGGATTTTTTTGGTTTTTATGAAGAAAATATTTTTGATAGCCTGAAACATGAGCTTGTCCTAAAGGCAGTAATTTCTAAATAGCTGTCTTATTGACTAACAGAAACAACTGTCATATAATGAATTTAGTTTCTTTGTTTTGTACTAGATAATAAGTAGTGTTAAATGAGTAATGAGGCCTAGGTTTGGCCCTTCAGCAAAGATGGTATAGTGCAGTGATTAAGATGATGGGCTTTTGAATCTGACTGGATTTGAATTCTACTAAGTAGCATTACAATCTATGCACTAAATACTAGATATGTCTTAAGTCCTTTTATAACTTACGGGAGGACTTGTTAAATTTCCTCCTGAACCTAGAGAGAGAAATTTCCATCTATTCTATTTCTATCTAGTCCTGGAATTTTCTGGAGCACAAAAAAAAAGTGAGAATGCTCCAGCAACTGCAGCCTTCCAATGATGGTAGGCTCTTAAGACCTGGCTTCTGTCCCAGGGCTGCATGAGGTACATAGCTTGCCCTGCCCCAGTAGCAGCCACTCCATTAGCAGCAGGGGTTGTAAGAGTCCATATTGACTCATGCCTTCATATACAAGCTAGAATTATTCAAATCTAAATACAAAAGCAGGAAGGTAAGGGTTAGGGGAGAGGACCTTGGGAAAAATAAATAAATAAGTAAATAAATAGATGCCTCAAACTCGAAAATGTGAAGAACTTATAAATTGACCAGGCAGTTCTCTGAAATTGGAATTTCAAACATTATAGGACTAATTAGGATCTTCTGACGCAAAACCCTGTTGGAAATAAACTGTTCTTCAGTTAAATGTGTATGGACTCTCTTATTTGATTAATGGAGGAGACTGTTAATGCCGAGTCCTAATTAAAATGCAGTTTTCCTAATGTGTTTATTCAATGGCAGTTTATGTATTATTTTAATGATGAGTTTCAAAACTGATCAAGAGTAAATAAGTTACTTAATTATTTGAATAAACAGTTCTGCTTTCCAGATGCCTGCAGTGACAGAGTGGGAGAATACAAGGAAAAGGGGGGATCCTGTCCCCAGTGTGTACTGGTCAGGCTATTAGTGGAGAGACAGGGCTGCTAGAATACTGGCATGTTGAGAGGCAAAAATGAAACTCAGAAGGATCGGGGAATAATGTTTTCTTTTCCCAAGGGAAAATGGGACTTTGATGCCCTTCTGTTTGGTTCTAGAATTGTCTAATCCTGATAGTTAGAAATGCTCATTTCAAAAACAACCACCAATTGGTTAGTATAAGCTGAAATGGTAACATAAGCCTGAGTATTAAAGGACCATTTTGTAGCAAGAATTCAACTTCATTCTCAACTTTGGCTAGAGGTTCCTCCCTGGCCAAAGATTGTCACTGAAAACAGTAACCTCATAGGGAACCAGCACGTGAGGAACAATTCACAGGCTTGTGTTGAGTCTGCGCCTTCTCTATTTGGTTATCACTTTCCATGAGTTCTGTAACCTGGGCAGAATAAACTGAGACTTGTGGCATGGGTGTGTCTGATCTCTTTTTATCAACTGATAACCTAGTTGTAAGGTGTATTTATTTAATAAATTGTAGTAAATGGGTAAAGCAACATTTTCAAATGCCTAATTTCACTAGTTCATCTCAAGCCCTGTAAACATTTTTGGAATTTCATTACCCTTGTCCTAGAACTATGTACCTTATTAGAAGCTAGGATAAGTTGGTTCAAAATCATGATCAAAATGTGTGGTGAGGCTATGAAGTTATTAAACTAGCCTCACCAAGCATGACTTTAGAATTACTTGTATATGTATTTTTACTTACTCTAAATTTCATGAAGGTGAGGATCATGGTTATCTTGTTCCTGAAAGAATCCTCAGAACTTAGCAATGTTATTTGTTTATTTGAATATTAATTGAATCATTAGAGGTAGGACTTTCGAGGTTGGGGGATTAACTTGGTGGTGGAGCGTGTTGCTTGGCATGCATAAGGTTCTGGGTTCAATTTCCAGCACCAAAAAACGAATAAAGAAAAAGAAGGACTTTCCAACACATCCTTTAATGAGGCTTTGTTTTATAGTTATTAATATTATGAATGTTTAGAAATGTTTGGCTCACTTCACAAATTTTCCAAGAAATAATCTCTTATATATTTACCTTATACTCTATAGCTTTGAGATAACTGGCAATAATATGCAAATTATTGTTTTTTAGGCTTGAACCTATTCCAGTATGGCTTTCCTTGGACTATTCTCTTTGCTGGTTCTATACAGTGTGGTGGTAGGGGCCACTTTCTCTGAAGATACCATTGCTGAGTTGTCAGTGAATATGTATAACCATCTTCGAGTCACCGCGGAAGATGAAAATATTCTCTTCTCTCCATTGAGTATTGCTCTTGCCATGGGAATGATGGAACTTGGCGCTCAGGGGTCCACTCTAAAGGAAATCCGCCATTCAATGGGATATGACAGCCTGAAAAATGGTAAGTGTGCTTGAGTTTGATTTCTCAAGATGGTTTGGCTTTATCTTTGAACTCAATTATGTTGTCCTATGTCAGAGATAGCAATGTTTTACTCAGGGCAAGAAATGATCTTATGAGATGACATGGCCAACTTGGAGGATTAAGAAGAAAGAAAGGTTAATTTGCTAATTCCTGACTCCATCTTGGCTGAGTGAATCTAGGGAAATTCTTTCTTTTCAAAATTATTATCATTTCAAAAAACCCCAAAGTGATATAAACAAAAGCAAAAATAATTCTGGAGTTTCCTATCTAGAAAGGCCTGTATTCATCAATTATGATACAAATGAATGCAAAATGACAACTGTAATAAGTGCGATGAAGGCAACTTGGTTTTCTGAGAATATCAGAAATTTTTGCTTAAAATCAACTTTATCCTTACTGTATAAATAACAATAATTGTTTTGAAATGCTCTATTATTATTAAACTTATATGTATTAGAGAAAATTTCTAGCCAAAAGATATTTTATAGTCATTTTGATATGATGTGTGATGTCTAGTGTAAGTTTTCTAGTGTATATATGAATTAATTCATTAAAAAGTTAAGAACGAGGGGCTGGGGTTGTAGCTCAGTGGTAGAGTGCTTGCCTAGCACTGGTGAGGCACTGTGTTCGATCCTCAGCACCACATAAAAATAAATAAAATAAAGGTGTTTTTTTTTTTTTAAAGAAAGTTAAGAACTAAAACAATTTCCAATGTATTTTCTAGTTACAAGATTTGAAAAGTCCTATGAGAGTAAAATTTAAAGGAATATCTTGAATTTTAAACTAGATAATTAAACTTAGTGCTTCTGATAATTTCAAAATAAAATAAGACTCATTTAATGAGAGTAACCTGAGTACTTTGAGACAGAACTTAAAAAAAAACACTCTTACTTTGTAAATTCTAGCAAGATAATGAAATATAAAATAATATTAGTTGAGAATATTAAGCTGCAAAAAGTTAATTTGAACATCTAGAACTGACATAAGCATTGGAAACACTTTACCATTGCCAATGTAGAGAGTGTTCTGCTGTTTTTTCCTTGGGTCCCTGTTCTCCTAATGTCCTTTGCTGGGTTGTAATGTTCTTTCACTATCCTTGATCTTTTGCCATGTTTGTTCCACTAACAAATTTGTCTTTGTCATCTTGCAGGAGATGAACTTTCTTTTTTAAAGGATTTTTCAAACATGGTAGCTGCTGAAGAGAGCCAATATGTGATGAAAATTGCCAATTCCCTCTTTGTGCAAAATGGATTTCATATCAATGATGAGTTTTTGCAAATGGTGAAAAAATACTTTAATGCAGAAGTAAATCATGTGGACTTCAGTCAAAATGTAGCTGTGGCCAACCACATCAATAAGTGGGTGGAAAATAACACAAATAGTATGTTCTTTCTTTCTCTAATAGCTTAGTTTTAAGCACCTTTTATTTCTGAAATTATCTGTCCCCTCACTCCTTTCACATTTTGAATGTTAGATAGCATTGAGTTGGGTATGCAATGACAATTTTGTGTAGGCTACAGTCCATTTTAGAGATATTGCTTATGAATGAACACTAAGGAAGAAGTCAGATCTTTAGGCATTGGAAAGGATTTGGGCACTAATCACTTGAAATCTGAGCTCTTACTGATGGGTTTCTGAATAGTAATGGTAAGTACTATATGGAATGTTGCTTGAGCTGACTAATAAATTATTATTAGATTAGAATGGCAGAGGTTACTCTTAGCAATATGATTAAAATAGAATTAGTTAAAATCAGAATTCAAAGATATTTACTGGCTTTTGAACCACAGAAATTGATTGATTATAAAACAATTTGAGTAGGATTTATTTTTTTAAAAGCAGCCCAATTTTAGCTGGAAATTAGAAAAAGATATATTTTATTTTAAACTTCATTTCTTATATGTATTTAAGATTTCCAGATGTTTCATATTTTAACCATTTTATTTTCTAGTTTTTTACCCACAAAAATAAATGAAATTAAAATCTAAAAAGACTAATTAAAGGTAATTAGCTGTTCATTACATCAATTCCCCAAATAATGGTAATCTAAAATTTAAGTTGGAAACAAACAAACAAACAAACAAAAACCCTAATCAGATACACTGAACACCATAATTCATAAAATGCCGAGACATCCTGTACCTTAAGAATTGCTATGACCAGGGGCTGGGGTTGTGGCTCAGAAGTAGAGCACTTGCTTAGCATGAATGAGACACAGGGTTCGATCTGCAGCACCACATAAAAAAATAAAATAAAGACATTAAAAAAAATAAGAATTGCTATGACCAAGAAAATGAGAGACTACAGAGCAAGTTTTGGTCCTGTTTTTCAATGATGAGATTAAAATGTAGAATAGAAGATATGAATTTTAGTGGTTTTCTTTTTCTTTGTCTTTTTTTTTTTTTTGGCATTCAGATAATAAAAGCAAGAATAATAACCTACCTGAAAAAGGTTAAATTATTAAAATCTGTCAGTTTTCAAACTCTTTTAGACACATTTAGCAAACAGCAAAGACTCAATATCTTTCAAAATCGATTTGAGCATTTCAAAAGATAGGAAACAATGCATCATGAGTTCCATTCGCTTTGGCTCATTTGATGTCACCTCGTCAGGTGCAGTTGTTGCATTGACAGGAAGATGTCCAGTATTCTCAGGGAGAAAGTTTGGATTGGATAGCATTTAATCAGCTGTTCACCCATACATTTAGAAACATTTGAGTGCTTACTTTGTGTCAGGAGTGTCATATGCACTATTGCAACTAGATAGCAATGAAGGCTGAGATTCTATCATATATGTCTCTGTAGTTTGGGTGTCAAAAAAAAAAAAGATGATGTTAAGTTGATGTTAGTATTATGTTAGGTAGCATTGTTGTTTTGATACCCTTAATTGTCAATTCTATAATCACATATATGTGTAACATTTTTCCTTTGAAAGATATTTTTTATTTTTTTATTTTAAATTTAGTGTATAATTTTTATGGACAACTCTGTTAGTGGATTGATAATCTTTTGATTTCCCCTTCAATTTCCAATTTAACTAAATTTTCATCTGTTTATGTTTCTCCAAATAGATCTGCTAAAAGATTTGGTGTCCCCAAGGGATTTTGATGCTGCCACTCATCTGGCCCTCATCAATGCTGTCTATTTCAAGGGGAACTGGAAGTCACAGTTTAGACCTGAAAATACTAGAACCTTTTCCTTCACTAAAGATGATGAAAGTGAAGTACAGATTCCAATGATGTATCAACAAGGAGAATTTTATTATGGTAAAACATTTTGTGTTTTTTCTTTCTTTCCTCTTGTAGCATATTGACAGATTTCTAAGAAAGAACATGAAATATTCACTACTCACACTCTTTGTTGATCTAATTTGGGCTACAATTCAGTTTCCTTGGCTGCATTTTCAAAGACTTGTAATTAGATATTGAGTGAATATCATATACATTGACAGTTTTCCAATATGTTTCTTAAATTTATAAAGCTGATCCCACCTGCTGAGTGGGCTTTATTCATCCAAAAAAAAATCTGGCATTGTGCAAGAATGTTCTGATTTATTCTATAAATCACTGACTTTGGGATGTTTTTAGTGTACTATGTGATTCATTAAAAGATTTGAGTTTCTTATCACCTTTTGATTTATAAGCATTCTTGTTACACAAGAACTTTTCCATATCTTTAAAATTTTGATAGATATCAAGTGTGTGTGTGTGTGTGTGTGTGTGTGTGTGTCCCCAGAAATCATTGTTCCTTCACAGTTTCAATTATTGATAGTCTACAGTTTGTGGTCAAATATATTATTTAATTTCTTTGGCATTATTTTCAAAGATGTTTTATGGCACCCTTTAAAGTTTCTTCCTAAATACAAAATTGAATTGTAATAATTTGTTAAGTCATAAGCAGAAATGTATTTTAAGCCAAATATATGTTAGAATATTCTATTTCAGAGTATGTTTAATGTTGAAAGACTATAATTCCTGTTAATCAAGTTAACAGTCAAATTATGAAAGAAAAATACCCACTTATATGAAAATCAAAATGTTTAGTTTGATGTCTAAAAAAACCTATGTCCACTATAGGAAAATATTCATAACAAAAGCATTACACTTATTTTTGAAAATGGAGAAAATTTAAAGCAGTGGGTCATAAGTTTTATTTTTGTTGCTGTTTTTAAAAAGACTTTTTAAAGCCCAAATAATTTGGCTAAGTTCATATAATACAAAGCCAATTTACCGTGTTTACCTAATTACCTAATTTGGAGATCTTATTCATCATAAATACACTAGACGACTCTTGAAGGAGGCTTAGATTTCATTTCAGCTGTGTACCCTTGGCCTTAAAATTTAAAGTTGTGGTGATATCAGAGTACCAAGTATTTCAAAGTCAGGTTTCCCATTCTTTGAAAATAGGCAGAGGCTGGCTCAGTGGCGCATGCCTGTAATCCTAGCAGCTCTGGAAGCAGAGGCAGGAGGATTGGGAGTTCAAAGCCAGCCTCAGCAATTTAACTAGGCACTAAGCAATTCAGTTGAGACCCTGTCTCTAAATAAAATACAAATAGGGCTAGGGATATGACTCAGTGGTCAAGTGCCCCTGAGTTCAATCCCCAGTACCCCCACCCCCACCAAAAAGGGCAGATAATGATAAATGTGCTTTGTGTCCAACTTGAAGCCAGGGCTTTGTTGTTCTAACCAGAGTTTTTCATTGTTGCTAATGATACTCTTTAAATATATTGAAAAATCTCATTTGAAAAAATAAGTTTAGAGAATAGGTTATAACTATGTGAAATAATTCTGAGGATTTTAAAATTAAATAAATTTTACAGGACTGAGGAATCATTTAAATTTCAGGGTGTATTTTCAAATGAACTGTTTTTTTCAGATGACAGAATTTCTTATTTCACACGAACTAGAACAAGAAAGTTATGATAAATTTAATTTTTTTTAAATGGGCCGTTTACAATATTTCTTTCCTTTTTTTAGGGGAATTTAGTGATGGATCCAATGAAGCTGGTGGTATCTACCAAGTCCTAGAAATACCATATGAGGGAGATGAGATAAGCATGATGCTGGTACTGTCCAGACAGGAAGTTCCACTGGCCACTCTGGAGCCATTGGTCAAAGCACAGCTGATTGAAGAATGGGCCAACTCTGTGAAGAAGCAAAAAGTGGAAGTATACCTGCCCAGGTGAGGGGTCCTATGTGATCCCTCCCACAGTATGAGGGGATGGGTTGACTCAGAAACATTCTTGCAATTGTTTTTGAATTTTTAAGTGTCCTCCTCTCTCTCCTTCCCCACCTCTTTCTTCTTTTCCTTTTTCTGCTCTTTCAGATTCTTTCATACTCAAATGGTCCTGCTCAGAGACATACATTCATTTATTGATTCATTCAGTACAATAAACAAGACCCATGTTCAGATATTATTCAATATCCTTAGCTTCATTCTATAAGATTTTTTTCAACCAAATGTCTCCAAATTTCATTTGCTTTGATAGTCTTTTGTAAATCGTTATGAAAGTTGATTACAGCTCAAGAGAAAACTATCTCTGTCATTAAGAACTGCAAGAAAGTCACTTTGCTAGGTGCTGAGATATAACCATAAATAAGCAAGAAGAAGCAACTGTGCTCACAATGAATAAGGTCCGTGCTACCAGAATGTCCTGACCACCATTCACTCCATCTGCCTCACCTCTGGCCACTCATCACATCAACATTTGGTAGCATGTTCTATCCATGTGCTTGTAGTATTGCCATATGCACCTGTTCTTTTCATGTCTGGGTCTCCATTTATTTGCATTAACCAAAATGTCCTCCTCACATTTTGTTGCCCCAAATTGTTTATTTAGGCTTTAGGATCACCTTGGACACAGTTCTTCTAGAAAGCCCTCCATGAAGTGCCTGTTGAAGTGGGTGATCCTCCCTCTTGCTTACTTTTGCACCTCCGTATTATTATCTGTTACCATCCCACAATAACGTTACCTTTTGTGAGTCTTGCTTTCCTTCTGTGATTTAAGAGTAGTGCCACTTTTCTGACCCATTAAAGGGACATGGTAAGTGAAAATATTTATTCTATCTTTGAATACCTTAAAACCTAGTAGGAAAGTTACATCAGTTACCACATATAATCTGTCTATTGACATAATGTGTATATTTCAACTAGAAAACAAGACATATCAGTATATAACAGATCATCTATGTGTATATGTGGCAGCACAGTTTTAACACTCATTAAGAAAATGTGTTCATATATGAATATTGAAAGTTGGTAAATAAGACAATAATATTGAAGCTGAATTATTAAAACTCATTCATATTTATTCTGATTTAGGAATTTTTATTTAAATGTTAGTTATGTCTTATGTAAATGCCTATTTTTCAAAAAAACTTAGTTGATTTTTTGGTGTATGTTAAGGAGATCTATTTGAAACTGCAGATATTTTTGGCTAGAAAGTTATGTTATATATTCATAATCTACCCCAACATAACATATAACCACACATACCATTGTCTGCTTATAAAAAAGGTAATAACAACCCAAATTGCTCAATTATTTTAGTTTTGGCTAGGACATTAATATGTATCATTTTCCTTGACAGTAGTTTTCTTTTTTTAATTAAAGCTTTATAGTTATACATAGTAGCAGAGTTCATCCTGACAAACATATATCAGGCAAATTGATTTCAGTTCATGATCCCCACCCTTTTCTCCTCCCATCTGCCTTCCCCTCCCATGTTATCTTTCCTCCACTCTCCTAGGCTTTCTTTCACTCATCTGTTTGTTTGTATTTGATTGCTTTTTTCTCCCTGTGCATAAAAGTGAAGTTCCTTGTGGTATATTTATATATGCACATATATGAGTTTTAAAGAATTCATTCTGCATTGCCTCCCCTTACCTATCCCTCTACTCTGTCTCTTGATTTCTTTCTTCTACATTACTGATCTTCCCTTTATGTTATCCTATCCTTCCCTCCTCTTTTTCTTTATTTTATTGTAGCTTCTGCATATGAGAGAGCATTTAACCTTTGAGTTTCTGAGTTTGCCTTCCTTTGCTTAACATTATAGTCTCCCTTTTCCATGTATTTACTGGTAAATGCCATAATTTTATTCTTTTATTATGGCTGATTAGAACTCCATTTTGAGTAGAATATATATATATATATATATATATATATATATATATATATATATATATATATAGAGAGAGAGAGAGAGAGAGAGAGAGAGAGAGAACTCCATATATATGGATTTATATATATGTGAATTGTGCTTCCATAAACATTAAGGTGGCTATATCACTGTATATAGCCACCTTAATGTTTATATACCAATCTTAGATCTTTTAGGAAAATACCAGAGAGTGAGATAGCAAGGTCATTTGGTGGTTCTATCCTTGGTTTTCTGAGTAATCTCCATACTACTTTGCAGAGTGGTTATACTAGTCTTCACTCTCACCAAGAATGTACAAGTGTACCTTGCCCCCCACAACCTCACCAGCATTTATTATTATTTGTATTCTTGATCATTGCCATTCTGACTCGTGTGAGATGAAATCTTAGTGTAATTTTGATTTGCATTTCCCTGATTGCTAAAGATGTTGAACAAACATGTTTTTTGGCCATTTGTGTTTTTTTCTTTTTAAGAAATTTCTGTTTAGTTCTTTGCCCGTTTATTGACTGGGTTATTTTGGGGTGTTTTTTAGTTTGTTTGTTTGTTCATTTTTTTGGTGTTAAGTTTTTTGAGTTGTTTGTAAATTAATCCCTTATTGGAGGAGTATCTGACCAAGAATTTCTCCTACTCTATGGCTCTCTCTTCATGTTCTTCCTCATTTCCTTTGCTGTGCAGAAGCTTTTTGGCTTGATAGCATCCCACTTATTGATTCTTGGTTTTATTTCTTGTGCTTTGGGGGTCTTGTTAAAGAAGTTGGTGCCAGCACCTATGTGATAGAATGTTGACCATTTTCTTCTAGAGGTTGTAAGGTTTCTGGTCTGATACGTAAGTCTTCAGTCTATTTCAATTTGAGGTTTTTTGCAGGGTGAAAGATAGGTTTCCAGTTTCATTTTTCTACATATCCAGTTTTCCCAGCATCATTTGTTTAAAAGGCTGTCTTTTCTCCACAATTTATTTTTGGCACCTTTGTCAAATATCAGTCCTCTGTAGGTATATGGATTTGTCTCTGCATATTGTATTCTGTTCCATTGATCTTCCTGTCTATTTTGATGCTAATACCATGCTGTTTTTGTTACTACAGCTCTGTAATATAATTTCAGATCAGGTATTGTGATGCCTCCTGCTTTGCTTTTCTTGCTTAGTATTTCTTTGGCTGTTCTGATTCTCTTATTCTTCCAAATGCATTTGAGAATTGTTTTTTCTAATTCTGTGAATAATGTCATTGGTATTTTGTTGGGAACTGCATTAAATCTGTATATTGCTATTGATAGTATGACCATTTAAATAATATTTATTCTGCCTATTCAAGAACATGGGATCTTTCCATCTTCTAAGGTTTTCTTTAATTTCTTTTTCAATTTTCTTTGATTTTCATCATAGAGCTCTTGTATTTCCTTGGTTAGATTAATTCCCAAGATTTTCTTTTCTTTTGAGATTATTGTGAATAGTGCGATTTTTCCAATTTCTTCCTTGGTTGAAACACTGTTGTAGTATAGGAAAGCTATTTATTTTGGGGAATTGATTTTGTATCTCCTACTTTGCTAAATTCATTTATAAGCTTTAGAAGTCTTCTGGCGAAGTTTTCTTTTTTGGGGAGTGGGGGTCTTCTAAATACAGGATCATGTCATCAACAAAGAGAGATAGTTTGACTTCTCTTATTTGTAGCCCTTTAATTTCCTATTCTTGTCTGATTGTTCTGGCTAATGGTTCAAGGATTGTATTGAATAGGAGTAGTAAGAGTGCATTGTCTTGTTCCTATTTTAGAGGAAATGCTTTTAGTATTTCTCTATTTAGTATGATATTGGCTTTGGGTTCCGTTGTAAGTGGCCTTTACAATGTTGAGGTAAATTCTAAATGGGTGCTGGATTTTATCAAAAGCCTTTTCTGCATCTATTGAGATGATAATTTGATTCTTGTCTATAATTCTAAGTGGTGAATTAAATTTATTGATTTGCCTATGTTGAACCAACATTGCCTCCCTGGAATGAAACCTAATTGATCATGGTATATCATTTTTTTGATGTTTCTGAATGCAGTTTGCTAATATTTTATTAAGGGTTTTTGCCCCTATATTCCCTGGGAATATTGGTCTGTAGTTTTCTTTCCCTGGTGCATCTTTCCTTTTTGGTATCAGGGTTATACTGGCTTCGTGGCATGTATTTGGGAATGTTCCTTCGCTTTCAATTTTATGGAAAATTTTGGAAAGACTGGTGTTAGTTCTTCTGTAAACGTCTGGAAGAACTCAGCTGAGAATTCATATGGCCTTGTGCTTTTATTTTGGAAGATTTTAATTGCTGTTTCAATTTTATTACTTGATATTGGTTTCTTTAGGTTTTCTATATCTTCCTGATTCAGTTTATGCAAGTCACATATGTCTAGAAATTTGTCAATATAACAATAGGTTTCTACAGAAAGATGTCACTGTGATTCTATTTTCAAGGAGAAGTAGTCAGTGAATACCTAACAAAACCAATTTTGAAAATATATAATTGACTTTAACATACTTAATATATAAACAATGTATCTTAACTCCAAAGAACAATATTCTTTTAAACAGTAATAATTCAATTTAAATTATTATCTAAGTTAGGTCTGAAAGGAAAATGAGGAACTAGGAGATGAGCAAGTGAGAAATGAAAGATGGAGACCAGGCAGAGATTCAAAGGAGATTTTATTTGTCAGAGCTGACAAATAAAAGCCCATCTCTCCATAGATGGAGAGAGGCAACACAGGCTTGAGTTCTGGGACTTTTGTGGGGCAGGCTCAGAGATTATTAGAGCTAGGCGGAGTGTTAAAGGTGGGGTTGGTATGAGGGAGTTGTGAGCCTTTCTCAGAAAGGCCCTGAAACTTTTTCTTAAAAATGACAGCTGTCACTTAAGATGGCTGTCTAGATGTTTAGCAAGGACCTTACAAGGTCTAACCTTGCAAACCGTTTAGTCCATGTTAACCATCATTTAGTGAAATTTTATTATTATTTTTGTATTTTCCCTTGAATTTTATAGAAAATTTCTTTTGATAATATGAGAAATTCAATGCAGTACTAATGCTTCCCTTATTAAATTCCATAAGTTAATTATACTCTCTGCAAAAGCTTCAATTCTGTGAAGATATAGTCATTTTGGAGTATTTTAACAGAATGCTAAATGAATACTTAATAAGTATTATATATTCTAATTCGACCACGTTCATAAGAAAATGTGGCCTTCGGGTGCTGTCCACTGAGAAATTGAATATGGCAGCAGAAGAAAATTAAATTTTCATTTTCTAAGAAATACTCTTCAATTATGAAATAGTTTAGCTCACTTGCTCATGTTAATGCCTGTTACTAAACCAGGCACAGCTAACACCATACTATCCATTTTTCCAGGAGTTCTACAAACTTTCCTTCTGCATGGCTAATGCACAGATGAGAAGGCTAACTAAATAGTTAAATAAGATAAAATTTGTTTCCCTTTTTAACAGATTGACAGTTGTAAAATACTTGCATGTTCTAGTAACCAATGGGAAACTGTCCATTCCCTCCATTTTATAGCATTAGGGTCCACTAAATGTTCAATGAAGGTAATGATTTGTGTGACCCAGTTTCAGCAAAGGTAAAAATATTTCTAATAGCTGTATTCTAGGTTTACTCTGTATCAAATTATTTGTATAGTTTTATTCATGTAGAGTTATTATTCTGAAAATGCAAACTTGCATTTCTGTAATTTGACCACGTTCTTGTCCTGCTTGAGAGGGCAAATTGCATTTCTGTAATTTGACCTGCTTGAAAGAACAAACTTGGGTTTCTATAATTTGACCAAATTCTTTTCCTGCTTGAAAGATACTTTTGCTTTCTACCAGACTGGATCTTATACAAACATATTCTAAACAATCTCCTTAACAAGTATAGGGTATTTGGCAGGTGAAGTGGAGAAGGAGCAATTACTTTTGTGCTCTTCTGATTTTTTTACCCCTGAACGATAGATTCCACAAGAACTAGATGCTGAATTGAAATTGAACTTTTATTCAAAATACAAAAATGTATGTAAGATGCTATACCTCCTTGTTATATTATCAAACCCAGTGAAATACCACAATGTTTATACACAGTTGTACATCTTTAAGATTTAAAGAAGATTGCCAGATCTTCTTCCAATTTTTTCACTACAGCAACAACAACAAAAAACAATTGTCTAATATATAAAATATATGTGTATATATCTAAAAAGCACTTTGGAATAATACCTAACAAAGAGTAAGCATCATATGGTTATTCTATCATTGTTTATTGGCTAAGTGTTCATTTTAAGTCCTAGTACTTATTTTGTGTTAATCTTATAGGCAGCTTTACATATACTTTTATCTGAACAGCTAAAAAAAAAAAAAGCACTGTCCTCTCTTGAATTTTGCTCTCTTCCTTGTCAGTCTTTACTTAGGTGTGAGAGTATCTTTCTAGAATCAACATCAAATATCATAATACTTATTATGGAAATGCACCTTGCTGTGCTCTCATTCCATCTGATTTTTGTAGTCTCAGATTTCTCATTTTTGATCAGAGTACTGGAAATCAAAAGATGTGAAGTACTGCTCCATTTTGTAACCACCAACCATCCTGTTGCTTTGAAACTCTTATCTATTAATAAAGCATTTTAGTTTCTTGTGTTTAAAAGACAAATATCATAAGCCATATGATTTTGTTCTTTAAAATGAATGCTCTCTTTTGGGTTTTTCTACAAAAAGTTTGATTATTTCTCGACTGCTTACAGATTTTATAATCTTCTACATGGGATATATATTTTTTTCTAACACTTGTTTCACATTTCTTCTCAGCTTTCATGCTTCTTCCCTTTACATGACTCTTGAACTTACTCAAATAGAAAGTTTCAAGTGTATGATGATATTATTTGTCTTTGTTAAAATAGGTATTCCTTTTGTCTTTAAAAATAGTGATGGGGCTGGGAAGTAGCTCAGTGATAGAGCTCAGTGATAGCATGCATGAGGACTGGGATTTGATCCCCATTACCTCAAAAAAGTAAATAAAAAATAAAAAGTAGTGTTGTGGCTTTTTATTTTAAAAAGTGAAAAGTACAATCTCCCTGTAGTGTTTTTTTGTTTGTTTGTTTTGTTTTTAAAAACCATTATAGTGATTGGTGAAAGACCTTAGTTCATATCCTCATATTCTACCACCTGTTACCTGTGTACTTAGGTCAAGTTGCACAACTTTTCTAAACTTCTATTTGTTCTACATCTTAGAGAAAAATAATACCTATCATTTTGCTTTTTGAGATCATGATGGGAGGGATTAAATGGGATACTACAAGTACAGTGATTTTCATAGTGCCTGGGACATAGGAAGCATTCAAGATAGGGAGATGACAAAGATTATTTATATTAATAATTAGTCTATATTAAGAGGAAAGATATAACAATTGAATTACAACAATTTTCAATGGGTTATCAAGGAAAATAGGTAAAACATGGATAAATGGAGATTATTTACATCTTTCTTTAACTTTGAACAAAACATCTTATGAACTCCAAGATTTTATTTCATTTTGATCTATATGGTTTGTCCTATGCAAGATATTATAAATACTGGAATGAATAAATACTAGATTTAACTAATTTATGATTAAAGTAGCAGGGACTAATCTAGTTATTTAACCAAATTATTCCAAATACTACTAGTACGCAAACATAGAGCACCTATGATTACATGACATATAATATGATACGCAGTGTTGATAGTTTCTGCCCTACACTGCATGTCCACCCATGCCATCCCCATCTGAAGATTAATAGAGACTTTGCTTATCTTTTTAACAATATTTTGAAGTACATATTATAATTGCCGTTTTCCACATGCAAAATTGAGGGTCAACAATTAAGCAACTCGCTCAAGTTCACCTGGATAAATTTCTCATCTTTGCCTGACCGGCCAGCCAGAGTATGAAACAAATCAAGTTGCTTTTAAGAAGTATAAAGAACCCACTACTGGTGTTTTCTTTTACTTTCCTATTTTAAATGAATCAGGATATTATATAATTCTACTTGAATCTAGATTCCACCTCTGCCACTTAATAGCTGAACGACCTTGGTCAAGTTATTTAACCTTCTGCCACTTAGTTTCTTTTTTTCTATTACCTGAGAATAATACTAATAATACCTGCCTAGTGGTGTGACATTTAAATTAATGTGGTGTTTAAACATTTGGGACAGTTCTTGATGTATAGGAAGCTCCTTATAAGTGCTCAAAAATAAACACACACACACACACCCTGAGCCATTGGGTGTGTTCTCTGAGACACTGGATTTTCTCACCTGTTCCTTTTGTGAGCTGTGCACCCTAGAACAATTCTATTTTCATGATCAGTGTTTACTTTTGGTATAAAACAAAATAAATAATATTAAATCCAAGTTAAAGTATAAAATGTGGTAGAATTCAATATTTACATCAATATGTTTGATATTGCATATGACCTGTCTGTTGAACTTATTTTTCCATAAGCATAAACCTGCTAAAACTGATTTTCCATGATCAATCCTCTTCATATCTGGGCTTGTTTATAAAAATTATTTCCTTCTAGTTCTTCTTAAGACATCAGAAATATTGCTGATATAATTTTAGTAACTGTCATAGATATAGCTCATTTAAAGGCATAATCTATTGCCTAAAAATTTATATTTATAAGCTGTATTTATCAAAAGGCAATATCTTATAAAAAGGAAAATGTTTATTCTGACCAGTATTTATGATTTCTTAAAAATTAATAAACATCTTTCCTTTTTAAAAGTGTATGTGTTAATGTAGGCATGTTGGTTCATAATTGTCACTAGAAAGATTGGTGATACAATTCATTGGTTTGGGGGAGATTCCATATTAACCAATATGGTTCTAGTGTGGAAACCATTTTTAAAGTTAATATTCTGTTTATTACCACTACATTTAATGTTGTTTTTCTTTTTACAAAATTGGTGCACATTTATGTATAACCCATTAAGTCCATAAAAATAAAAAAAATTAAAAGCCACTTTTATTTTGTTTAAAAAACTCTTCATTATAAATGCCTACAGTTTTTAGAATGTGATATTTTATTCAGTTTCACTGATCAGTGATGATATTTTGATAACACCCTTATTTATGTTCTCAAAGTTAGTTTAACTACGAAGACGCATATTTAATGTGATAGTTGTTGTGGAGTTGAAATGCTGAATGCATTAATTTTATAGCAGAACTTGTCTCTTATTTAACCCTGCCCATGGTAGAGTGTGGATGAGCAGCATAAATTGACCAAAATACTAAGTAAAAAATAAAATACATTGGATAAATTTATGATTATTACCAGCTTGAAAAATCAAACATAGTAGATACTAGGTCAAAAGATTTTGAAAGATACTTGTTTATAAGATTTACATAGTAATTAATGATTCTTGATCTCAAAATTCATTTATTCGACTATATCTTGCAGTTTTGTCTGTATCATATTTTTTCTAACTCATGAAATTAAATCTTATTCTGTTACATCATGTCTTTGATGCCCCCTGTTTTTAAAAGAACAATCAAATGCTTCTTGCAATCAAAAGCCAAGTTTAGCAGTGCATGGTGGTGCTGCATACACTTGTAATCCTAGCTGCTAGGAAGGCTCAGACAGGATGGTTGCAAGTTCAAAGCCAGCCCCAGCAATGGCAAGATGCTAAGCAATTCAGTGAGACCCTGTCTCTAAACAAAATACAAAATAGGGCTGGGGATGTGGCTCAGTGTTTAAGTGTCCCTGAGTTCAATCCCCAGTACCCACCCCTGAAAAAAACCAAGTTTTAACATAATTTACCCTCTACAAAATAGAGGTTTTGAATCAACATATTTAACGGTTAGTTCTTGTCCAAAGTAACAAGATTCTGTAACTAAATACTTTCCCCCTATGTTTTCCAGGTTCACAGTTGAACAGGAAATTGACTTAAAAGACATTTTGAAGGGTCTTGGAATAACTGAAATTTTCATCAAAGATGCAAATTTGACAGCCCTGTCTGGTAAGAAATGAATACCAATTTTTAAGAAACATTATTCTTTACAGAATAACATAATGCTTTTAAAAACAGGATTATTAAATTTTCTATTTACCATGGAATTCAGAAGTAAAGTTCAGCTACCACTTGCCAAGTAAATCTAGCAAGAAGTTTATTTAACTTCTTCAAGTAAAACTATGAATACAGTTATAACATTAAGTTTGTATTATGTGGTGTATGTCTTGTCTTTGATAGTAGATCATATTCTCCAGGAGATCATCCCTTCTGACACAATGCCTTGTAGAATCAATAAGTGTGTTGATTGAATATCTCAATATGTTCCAGTGTAATGAATCATAGTAAAGAGAAGAAGAGAAAAGATAAATGAGTGCCCCCTGCTGTAAGGACTAGACCAAAGATTCTTTTTAAAGAATAAAGAATACCCAGTGAGATGATGTAAACCTTTTTCTGAGTCTTCAATAAAAAGCAGTGTTTTTGAAGAAGTAACTTCAAAGTACATAGGCTCACTGAGGTGTTGAGTAATTTGTTCTAAATACCCCAAGGAAAAATCAAGTTGAATTACTGGATTCAGAACCTTAACTTGTTCCAAGTAAAAACTAATGAAATGTTGGTAACATTAAAGCATTTAGAATGTGTAATTAAAATAATTTTGGATGTGTTTTTAAGTGGCTAACCCCAAGGAGCTTATCATTGGAAAAAAAAAAAAGCAATAGTGAGCTTAAGGCTTATATTATTTTATATCATTTCTTTGGAAGGCAGGAAAAATAGAATCTGGTTTCTGATCGTATAAGGATAGTTATATAGTAAGATCAAGCAACTCAATTTGCATGTCCCCTTTATATGCAATTTAATTGAACCCTCTTCTTCATTTAGAGAGCATGCAGGTAATAGATGGTTTTTTTGTTGTTGTTGTTGTTGTTTTTTAGCAGTTCCCATGTTACAAGGAAGAATTTAGGCTATAAACAATTAAGTTCACCAAACTATAGCTTCTAAACCTCGACTGAATTCAATGAAAACAGATGCCCCCACTTCTGAAATTGCTTAGGGGGCACATACGTATGTGTGTGTGTGCACACGTTCGTGTGTGTGTGTGTGTGTGTGCGTGCGCGCATGTGGACACACTTTTGTTAGCATGCGTGCATATGAGAGAGAGACAGAGAAGGGGGTCATAGCTTTTAAAAAATGCTCAAGGAGTATGTGATCAGATAATCCCTTATCCTCCCGGATTTTGTATTGTGTAGATTGTTTTCTAAGCAGCATGCAGCTTCTGGCAGTGAGTTGATACTGATGTATTTGGTACCACAACTTCTATCTACCTTTCATTCAGAGAGCTTACAGCCCTAAGCACTAATGGAGCTTTTCTAAATGTCTATGATATAAATGTTCCTGTCTACAAAAGAGAAATGAGTTTTTCCTGAGTAAAGTTTTCATGACTCATATCCAAGTTCTTAGGGCTTGGAACTCCTCATTGGGGTTGCCAAGAAGGTAGGACTGTTGGAGATTCAAAAGATCATATGGTGTCTCTTAGCTGAGTCAGAAATACATTAATAGTTGAAGCACAGCACAACTTAAAGTTGGAATGCTCTCTTCCTCAGGAATGAAGAGAATCTGTCTTACAATACTGGCCAAATTCCAACTGGATAATTATATTCTCCTTTCTCAACATTCTCTCTATTCAGTTTGATTAGTGATTCCTCACTACCTCACCCAAACATTCAGGCAGTTATTTTACACAAATACAATATCTTCTGCCTCTCTGTCCTGAGGGAGTAGCACTGCAGCGGCAAATCAATTATTGTGGTCAGTGTACCTTATAATTTCCGACATATTTGGAAGGTTTATAAGGTAATATTTAATTGCCTTTACTATGTACAGAGACAATGGACCATAAATATGCAGTATGAATGCAGATGGTTTGGAGATTTGAAATGACACTAGAATCACTCAGAGAATTTATATATTCTCTATGCAAAAAAAAAAAAAAATCTGTTTATTTGATCAAATCTCCATGAGGATCAAATCCTGCCCAGTGTCCTGTTCACAGATCCTGTTCTGGTACCTGGCACAGGGCTGACACACACATGGCACACAGCAATGTTTACAGAAGGATAAAATGAATGGAGGGAAAAAGGGAAAAGTTTTCTTTGCACACATCTTAAACATTACATTTATTAGAATATTTGTCTTCTTATAATATCACTTAGAAATCTAGCATTTGATATTCTTAAGCACCATCCAGTTCAGATCTTCAGGATCACTTGAAAGAACAAAAGCCAATCTCTCAAAATTTCAGCAGGAATTATTTGATATGTATGTTATTAGCTTGATCAGAGTGTTGGTACCTCTAGCAGTGATGATCATTCCAATTAATACATGTAGCTTTTCTTTTCTGTCCCTTTCTTCCTCTCTTGCTCTTTCTTTCTAATTAATTTTTGAATAATTCACTCAAAAACTATCTACTGTCCCAAGTATAAAATTTCCCTCTCTACTTCCTCTAAATTTGATAGCATTTATCTCTGCATCATTTATTTGGACACCAAATGCTCTGCCTGTGCTAGTTAGTATCCTAACTAGTATATAGCTCGATTGTTGCCTCTCCAAATAGCATGAAAACTAAGTAACATGAAAACTTATAATTCTAACATAACCTACCAAACTACCCAGGAAAATGATTTGCATGCATTTGGTTATTATTTTTTTTAGAGAGGATTTGATGGTGATGAGGATATGTAACATTAATTGCCTTCCATGCCGTTTTTTCCTTTCATTAAACAACTGCTAGAGAGGCAGGTAGATGAGAAAAGTGCTATATAAGGAAAAAGAAAAAAGAAATGATTGTGATGTCATGCCTGACATAAAAGGTTTGAAGGACTTATGGTAGAAAGACATAACAGCTGGGTTTAATAAAATTAAGACTGATACACATGTTTTATTGAAACAGTGGTTCTCAACAAGGATGATTTCTTTTTCCCTGCCCCACACTCCCAGGGAACATTTGTCCTTTTTGGCTATTACAATTGGGGGATTTGTCTACCTACTGGACACATTGCTCTAAACTTTTGCAATGCTTGGGACAGGTTCCTTAAAACAAAAAATTACCAATACAAAATGTCAATAGTAAAGAGGTTAAGGAGCCTTCCATGAGAGCATGCATAATGGAAGCAGAAAAGAAGAAAATTAAGTGGCAAATGGGAGCTGTTGAATCAAAGGCAGAGGAGAGTATGTGTATGCATGTGTATTGGTTTTTGAATGAATAGGACATTTTCAAACTGCGTTTCAAAAAGTGATAACAGCAGTTGCCTCTAGAACAGGAGCTTGTTAGATGAGAGCATTTTCATTTCATACATCACTCTTCACTGGAATTTTGCCTTGTGTGCATATTACTTTTTCAATTAAAATTCTTAGCTAAAAATTAGAAAAGGTGTTTTAATATTATATTAATGGAATTAATATAATTGGTATACTTGAAAGCACCCAGTGAACAATTCAGTCCTACCATGACATTGATACATTCTTCAATTATATAATGAAAATTTTATCTTTCTTCCAAAGTAGCAAATGTGATTTAGAAAATAGAGAACAAAAACTGCTTCACCTTCTCTTGCTTCCTGAAAAATGGAATGACTTGAGTTCCTTTGCTAAGACTTCTGGGATCCACTCTATCATGAAATTGCATTCCACTGCATCCACTCTTATTTCAGACTCTTATTACCCCTGCCCTGGACTATTTCAATAGCCTTCTAATAGTTTCCAATCTCTCTCCAGTCTAATATGTCTCATCCACCACTATTAAGAAAATTCACCTTAAGACCCACCCACTCTCAGATCATTCCAAGTCTTGTTCAAAGCCTGCTTTGGTCTGCAGTGCCATCCACTGCTCCACAGGGCCTGAGACCTCAGCTCCCTCCAGCCTTTTTTTCTGGCTGATTCTTCACACACTACTTGTGCTCCAGCTGTGTGTCTCATCTCCCCAGCTCCCCACGGTTATGAAATCTCCCCTGTCTGAAATACTTTTTTTTTTCTTCCTTTCTTTGTACCAAGGGTTGAACCTAGGGGTACTCTACCATTGAGCTACATCCCCAGCCCTTTTTACTTTTCATTTTGACACAGGGTCTCACTAAGTTGCTGAGGCCGGCACAGAACTTGTGATCCTCTTGCCTCAGCCTCCTGAGTCATTGAGATGACTGATATATGCCACCCTGCCCAGCTCTGAAACACCATCTGAACTCAGTCTCAGCTGAAGTATCCCAACTTCAAAATCAAGCTACCACGATTATACCAACCAGAAGTAATCACTCTTTAAATTCCTGATATTTTGTACCTTTCTTTATGGTGCATATCACATCTTATCTCATATTATTGTTACTTTTGTGTTTAACATTCCCTGATAGAATTTAGACAACCCAAAGATAGATTCTTATGCATGTTTCCTCAGAGTCCCCCACAGTGCTTCCTGCTTAGTTCTCACTGAATGGAGAAAAGAATAAGATGAGATGCTTCATATTTTTTATGTTTATTTCTTCATTTCAATTTGATATACGTTGCTTTTGATGCTAAATTCCATTAACATAAAACACAGTAAATACTCATACAGTAAACAGAGAGAGTGCTGAGAATCATTTTCTTCTCAGGCTACATTTAAAATGCTCATCTAGTTGCGGTAAGGATCCTGCTATAGAGTGGGGCTATTTTTGTAATGGAAATGAATGACTGTCAGCATTTGGATTAATAGGTAATCCTCTTGGAAGGTGTAAGGGGAAAGAGAAAGTGAGTACTAAATCCTTCAGCATGAAGTATGAGCTTTAATAAAGAAGCCAATAAAATAAAGGAATTAAGAAGACAAAGAGAAAGCCACATTCAGGTCAGGCTCAAGTGCTGTGGATTTACGCTGGACCAGCTCCTACATCCTGCCCTTGTTTGTTCTCTTTCTCCTTGCACCTGAAGCCAGAGGGTTCGTTTCTCTTTCATTGCTACAATTCCAGTTCTGCTTCTGCCTTCTTGCCTGAGCTAGTGCAACAGCTAACTTGATCATGCCCTGAGCTATCTGCTCATTCAATTCACCTTTCACAGCTACTACCAAAGGTGTCTTCTAAAATTATAACAGGTGTGTCCCATTATTTCTGGACAAAACTCAGGCTCTAACCTTATAGTCAAAGCTCCTAAAATTATGCTTATCTCCTGCCCAATCCTCCACTTTCTCATAGCCCAGGTTCCAAATGGGACTTTCATGTCATCCCCTCTGTTCTTTTCACTTTGCAAATACAATCTTTTGCTTGTCTATGCCCCCTTCTCTGACTTTCACTTTTCTACTTCAAGTACCAGCCCAAATGTCACCCTCTCTGAGAAGATTCCCTCTGACACCTCTCCTCCTTCCTAGGTGGTTTACTGTTCTTCATCTGGAACCTGGTAGCACTTTGCTACCTACCTGTGTTATTGCTTATCTCGCCTTTTCCTTGGACAGTTTGTACACATTTTTGTCTTTAAACTCAGAGCTTTTCAAAAGCAGGGACTGAGCTTAGAGTTTGTCCTCTCCCCAGAGTCCAGCATGGTGTTGGAAGGGCAGGATTGATGCTGAATGGGAAAGTGAGTAATGGCACTGGTCACTGCCTGGCCACAAGTGAGAGCTTTTCTGTTCTGCCCTCCTTGCCACATGGGGCCCCCAGTGGGTCCTGGATCAGGGCTGACTTGTATCTACCTCTGCATTAATCTTCATCTTCACCTGAAATGCAACTCTGCCTTCAGGTCTTTCCACAGCTGGCTCCTTTTTATTCCTTTGGTCTCAGCTGACATTGACCTCCTCAGACACGATTTCCTTGTGTTCTTTGTCAAACACCAGCTCCTCAATGGCTCTAATCACTCACCTACACATCACTTTATCTTGTTTTCTTGGTTATTCTTACCATATCCTGAAATTGTGGTCACTTATTGATTTGCTTTCCTTTACTGTCCTTCTATTTATATCTATTTTCTTCTTATTATCAGTTCCTCATGGTAGATCCAGTGCAACAATAGTGTCTGACACATAGTAGGTGCACAGTACATAAATGAATGAACAAGTAAATAAATATTTGCTGTCTCTGAAACAAAAATCTGTCCAGAAGAACAAACAACAAATGCTATTCTCCCTTTGAAGAAATATTGTAGAAAATTTTCTGAATTTCATGGGTGGGGCAGAAGCTAAAAATATTTTAGTGACTAAAGCATAGAGACACTTTGGGTATCTAAGGTTCTATTATGATATTCTCTTCATTTTGCTATTTTAAGCATGCAGAAATTTGTTTAAATTGGCTGTGTTTAGTAACAGTGCCACAAAGGAAGTAGTGGCCTAGGCTTGCATGAAGGCCATCCTGCCAGCATTATATTAATCTCAAATATTTAGAGCATTGGCACCCTGCACAATATCTCATATGGAGGGGGTACTCAATAAATATTTGCTCAGTGACTGAATGAATGCCTTCATATTTTGCCCTGATTTCTTCATAAGAGTTTGAATTTTTGCCCAGCTCTTCTCTGGGAAACCTAGGGTTCATGGGCCCTGTTCCCATTTTATCCATTGTAAAGAGCCTGGTTCCACGCTGCCTGGAGGAAACTAGGACCAGTTTATTTGGCAGCAGAATTTGCCTTGGCCAGAAGAAAAGAGGAGGCTGTTTAAGGCCTGTGTACAGATTTTTTTTTTTCTTTTTTAGCTTATGGGGGCTGGGGATATAGCTTATGGTAGAGTACTTGCATAGCATGTGTGAGGCCCTGGGTTCAATCCCCAGTACCACTACCACCAAAAAAGAGTTTAAATGGATTTTCCTTTGATTTATTCATCGAGAAATTAGCTAACTTTTCTCTAACCAGTAAGATGAAGCCATCAGTGTAAGTTTTCTTAACAGTCCTCACATTCTGATTCAATCAAATACCTGAGTACATACCTAGTACGTGACATTATGCAGAATGTTATGGATGAGGTGTATAAAACAGGCTAGGTGCAGGCCCTGGAGGAGCACAAAGCCAGCCTAGCAGGACAGATGGTTTGGATTGACATTAATTACACAGAATGAGCAACATAGGAGGGCAGGTGTAAGGAACAATGACCTTGCCTAGATTCCTGCAGGACTTGATCTCTTTCTAAGATTGGGTGGCCCCAAACATATGCTTAATTAAACAACTTTTAGCTACAATTTATTGTAATTTAATGTGGCTGCTTGAAGTTTGTCTAAGGTAGCGGGGGAAGCTTTATTTTCTTTTATTCTTCAGTATCTGTGATATGATTTCTTACTTGTCACATTGTTTTCATATTTATCAAAGGATGGTGTTTTTCTGACAGTTAAGCTTCCTGAAGTCTTGTTTATATCTGTGTAGATTCACTCACCTTAATTTAGCAGTTAGTCGTGCTGTGGGAATTGAACATTAAGATTCAATTTTTGTTTCCCTGTCTGTGCAACAGACGGTAATACTGGTTGTTGGATCCTATTCCCTTTACACTTCTACTTGATCAGATATTTAAGTTTTTAGCCTGTGTGTGGGTTTTATACTTTTTTCCTCTGTTGCTGCTCTGAATTTTCAAGAACAAACTTTATAGCCACAATTGTGAACAGAATTGTGGTCGTGGTGCCCAAAGAACGAACTAAGGACGTTTTACAGTGTGAAATAGCTATTCCTTTCATTCTGAAATTGCTGAAATTCTCTTTCTCGTAGTGTTTTAAGTTAAATACAAGAAAACTGCACTTACCAGGAAACTCCCTCTACTTTGGTCAGCTCGTTTTTTAGGCCCACGTATAGCCAGAAACGAGGGATACTAAGACCTTGCTTAAGGAAGTTGACAGTCCAGGAAGAGAGAGTTATTAATGCAGATGTGATATATGATGAAGGCTTCAATAAAATTAGTTTTGGGCTTCAGTAGGAAAGAGTGGTCAGATCCACTTTAAAGATGTAGGGATCAGAGGAGAGCAGAAGAAAAGTCTGGGGCTAGAAGCTGGGCCTCAGAAGGTGACGGGTGTTTTACTGTACAGCAGGGGTTGAGGTAGGGTCTGCAGAAACAAAACACAGTAAAATTCGAGCTATTTCAGCTCAAATAATCTGAAGCACGGTGCATGGGGGTGACAGATGGTGAATGTGTAAAGCAGAGGCAGCCACTTAGCTTGCATGTCAAACAGGCCTGCATCAAGGTGGAGACCAGAGGAAGCAGGAGAGGGGACAAAGGGTGTTAAGATCATCCAAGGGAAGCGTCAGTGTGACCTGGAGGCAGTTGGTGGTACAGTTGTGCACTGCTGTGTCATGGTACATTCAAGCATCTGTTGAAACTCATTGTATATGTTTCTGAGCTTAATTTTCTGAATTTTTTTAAAATTTAATTTTTAGCCAACACAGAAAACTTATCTACATTACCTATATTCACCACACTATGCAATAGCACACCAGAACTTCTTGCTTCCATTGAAGTGTAGCTTAATACCCACTCACAACCTTTCCTTTTCTCTTCCTCTCTTCCCTCTTACTCTTCCTAGTCAATGATAACTTAATTTCTACTCTCAATTTCTGTAAGATCTACTTTTTTAGATTCCACATATAAGTAAGATCATGTATCTTTGTGTGCCTGGCTTATTTCACTTAACATAATGGTCTCGTTTCCATTCATGTTTTTATAAATGGCAGGATGTCACTCTTTTTTAAGGATGAATAGTATTACGCTGTGTATATTTACCACATTTTCTTGGTCTGTTCCTCAGTTGATAGATACTGAGGTTGTTTCCATTTCTTAGCTATTTTGAACGGTGCTACAATAAACATGCGCATGCAGATGTCTCTTTGATATACTGATATCATTTCCTTTGGATATGTACCCAGGAGTGGGATTGCTAGATTACATTGGTTGTTCTACTTAAATTTTTTTTTTTGAGGAAACTGCATATTATTTTCCATAATGGCTGTACTAATTTGCATTTCCAACAACAGTGTGCAAGAGTATCCTTTTCTCCACATCCTTGCCAGCATTTGTTATCTTTAGTATATTAGATAGAAGTCATTCTTACTAAAGTGAGGTGATAGCTCATTGTGGTTTGCATTTCCCTGATGATCAGTGATGTTGAACATTTTTTTTTCATCTACCTGCTGACCATTTTTATGTCTTCTTTGGAGAAATGTCTATTTAGGTTTATTTTCCACTTGTTAATCTGTTTCTTTGTTTATTTTGCCATTGAGGTTTTTTTTTTTTTAAGTTTTTCATGTATTCTAGATATCAACTCTTTTCAAATGAATAGTTTGCAAATATCCTCTCCCGCTCTATGGTATTTTCTTCCATTCTGTTGATTGTCTCCATTGCTGTTCAGAGACTTTTCAGTTTGATGTAGTTCAATTTGTATATTTTTGTTTTTGTTTCCTGTGCTTTTGGGGTCATGTGCAAAAAAACCTTTGCCCATTCCCCTATGAAGAGGAAACATTTCCCTGTGTTTTCTCCTAGTAGTTTCATAGTTTCGGGTCTTATTAAATCTTTACTTTTAGTTGATTTTTGTGTTTGATGAGAGATAGTGATCTAATTTCATTATTCTGCATGTGAATATCCAAATTTCCTATCATCATTTATTGAAAAGACTTCTTTCTCCAGTGCTTGTTCTTAGCACCTTTGTCAAACATCAGTTGACTGTAGATACATGAATTTACTTCTAGGCTCTGAACTTTGTCCCATTTAATTCTGTTTATTTTTATGCCAATACCATGAGGGGTTTGATTACTACTGCTTAGTAGTATGTTTTAAAGTAAAGTACTCTAATGCCTTCTGGTTTTGTTCTTTTTTGCTAACATAACTTTGGCTCTTCTTTGTACTTCCATAGAAATTTTAGAACTTCTTTGGTAAGTTTTGTAGAGAATGTCAATTGACATTTTTGGGGGGGATTATACTGAATCTTCAGGTTGTTTTGGGTAGTATAGACACTTTAATCCTATTGATTCTTCTAATTCATGAAAATAAAATAGCTTTCTACTTTTTGGTGAGCTCTTCAATTTTTCTCATTAGTATTTTATAATTTTTATTGTGGAGATCTTTCATCACTTCGGTTAACTTATTCTTAAGTACTTTTTCATAGCTATTGTAATTGGATTGCTTTTTTGATTTCTATTTCAGATAAACCACTATTGTCATATAGCACTGCTACTGATTTTTGTATGTTCATTTCTTTTATCTTGTAACACTGCCAAATCTGTTTATTAGTATTAATACTTTTTCATGGAGTTTTGTGAGTTTTCCATATGTAAGATCATGTCATCTACAACAGTAACAATTTAAAGTATTTTATTTATTTATTTGTTCTAATTAGTTATTCATGAGAGCAGAATGCGTTTTGATTCATTGTATACAAAGGGAGTACAGCATTTCATTTCTCTAGTAGTATACAATATAGAGTTACAATTTAAATTCTTTACCAATTTGTATAGCATTACGTTTTTCTCTTGCCTGATTACTCTAGCAGCTCCAGCCTATGTTGAATAAAAGTGGTAAAAGTAGGCACCCTTGTCTTGTTCCAGATGTTAGAACACTTTCAGCTTTTCTCTATTCACTGTAATATTGGCTGTTGTGGCCTTTTTTATATTGAGGTATTCTTTCTGTATGTAACTGTTTAGTGTTTTTATCATGAAGGGATGTTGAATTTTATCCAATGCTTGTTTTTGCATGTTTTGAGATAATTTTATGGTTTTCATTCTTTATTCCATTGATGTGATATATCCCATTTACTGATTTGCTTATATTGAATCATCCTTGCATTCCTGGCATAAACCCCACTTGATCATTGTGAATAATCTTCTTAAAGTGCTATTGAATTTGGTTTGCTAATATTCAGCTTGGAATTTTTGTATCTGTGTTAATAAAGGTATTTACCTATCGGGTTTTGTTTGCTTGTTTGATTTTTACTGGGGTTGTGTTCTTATCTGGTTTTGGAATCAGGATAATGCTGTTCTTGTAGAGTGTGTTGGAAAGATTTCCTTCCACTTCTATTTCCTGGAATAACTTAAGGGGAACTGTTGTTAATGCTTCCTTAGATGTTTTGTAGAACTTAGCAGTGAAGTCATCTGGTCCTGGGTTTTTGTTCAGTAGAAAAGTTTTGTTGTTGTTATTGTTTGCAGTGCCATTCAAGGCTATACACATGAGCTACACTCCAAACCCACATTCAGTATCGTTCTCACTACTTGTTATTGGTCTTTTCAGGTTTTTCATTTCTTCATAATTCAATTTGGTACAGTATATGTATCTAAGAGTATGCCCATTTCTTCTAGTTTATCAAGTTTTTTTGGCATATGGTTGTTTGTAATCATGTCTGATCATCCTTCATATTTCTGTGATGTTGGTTATAGTGACTTGCTGATTTTCTGTTTTTTTTATATTTTATTTTTTTTATATTCTGATTTTTTTTTAGAGAATTTTTATATTGATGTTGACAACTAAATTTAGTTTATGGTTTTCTTTTCTTATAGTGTCCTTGTTCAATGTTGGCAGCAATGTAAGAAAACCCACGGATGAGTTACATAGCTTTTATTTTCTTTCTAGAATCTAGAGTGGTTTTTATAACAGATAATCCTACCTGTTCTTTTAAGATTTGGACATGATTGCCTAGAAAACCATTTAGGCTTGTTGAATTTAATTTTAAGAATATTTTTTTTTGTCTACTGATTCAATAAATTTAATGGTTATTGGAGTATTCAGATCTTTTTTTTTCTTTTGATTTAATTTATAAAGTATCTGTTTCCACACAGAACCTGTTTCATAGAAAATCTGTTTGTTTTCAAAATTATCTGCATAAAGAAACATACAGAATCTTTTGGTGGGAACTAGAAATATTCTGTGTCTTATTTCTGAAGGTTGATTGACAGATATATGCATTTATTAAATTTATCAATTGTTTTATAAAGAAATTTTATATTAAAATTATATTTCATTATGTTTATAAACATCTGCAGAAAACTATACATATTAATTTTTATTTTTCTCAAAATACTCTTCTGTGTCTTTGTTAGGGGAGGCTATCTCTCTTTTTTTCTTCACAAATCTTGTTAAAAGACTTGTCCATTTTATTATCTTCTAAATAATTAGCTCTCAGAGAATTACCCTTTGCTTTTTTGATCCTTCTGCCACAAGTATTTCTTGCAGTATTTCTGTCACCAACACCACCATTTTACGTGGGTAAATGGGAACACACAAGAGGTTATTTGACTACAGAAGGTCACAACATTTGGAGCAGAGGCCAGAAATGAATGGTTTTTCCTATTTCAGTGAGTCCAGTGCACCTAGTATGTCAGGCCTAGTAGCTATTGGAGGCTTTCTTCTGTGCAAATTGATTAGTTGAAATATCATTCAGTGTCTTTGTGAACTCCTCTCCAAGTATTTGAGGAGGATTTTACTGGCAATGTGGGTGTTCATTACCCTTTAGGACTTGGACCTTGTCGTTTTGTAGTCAGAGCCATAGTGCTGGTTCTTGAGATATGAACTTTCCTTAACTGACAAACTGATGAAAATGGGCAGCAATATCCGAAAACAGAATGGCATCATTTACCTGCTAAATCTTTAGTATATTTTACTGTCTTGGATTCATATGCTAGTTTTCCCAACTACATACATTTGATTATTTAACACAATTTATACTTTTTCTTTTGTTAAATAAAACAAAACATAACTACTCTTGGATTTGAGAGAGCTAATTATACTTAATTGTTAAATGTAAAAAGCTTGACTACTTTTTATTTTTTTCTAATAATTGAATGTATTTCATAAGAAAGTATTATAATTATGAGATTGACTAATGATGCAGTGCTTTTATCTTAATATCAAATATAATCTGAGGAAATAATATTTCTATTAAAAGTATATTCAGGAATGCCCATTGTTAGTTGTCTTGGTGTTTATTCAGGATAATCAGGTACATGCAACAAGTGATTCAAAAATGTTGACAAACATCATCCCCTCTGCATGCAGAATAATTAGGTATTTTTGAAAACTTTAACGGAAAATGTATGTTGTGGGTAGAACTTGGTTTCTTACAAAGTCTTACTAAGGTGTCTAATGGGAAATCTGTTGTGTTTGTATGGAATAGTGCTAGACATCAGCAACAAATTTATTTAACTGGAGTTTGGCTTAAACCACTTGGAATTGAAAAAAAAATAGGGTGGCATAAACTAGAATAATCCTTACCCTGCTACTTGTGCATCTTTTAAAAAATGTATTTGGAGTATCTATTTTGCCATTGTTTTGTTGTAACAGTTGGAAACTAAAGACAAAAAATCATTTTGTGGTTTGCTAAGCCTGCCATAACAAAGTACCACAGATTTAGTGGTTTAAAAATCAGAAATATATTTTCTCACAGTTCTGGAGGCCAGAAGTCTGAGATAAAAGTGTCAACAGGGTTGAATCTTACAAGACCCTCCTTTTTGGCTTATAGAGGGCATCTTTTCCTTCAATCTAAAAATGGTTTATTAGTCAAGATTCTCCAGAATCAACAGAATGTGTGCATGTGGTGTTGGTCGTGGGGGGTATACATATATATGAGGAGGGAAGGAGAGAATGACAGGCAGACTTATTTTAATGATTGGTTCACAGGATTTAGAGGCTCTGAAAGTCCAAAATCTGTAGGATAGAGACTCCAGGAAGAATTGTAGCTGAGTCCAAAGGGAGGCTGCTGGTGGACTTTCTTCTTTGATAGGAGGAGGTGAGCCTTTGTTCAGGCCTTCAGCTGACTGCATGAGGCTTACTCACATTGTGAGGATGATCTACTTTACCCAAAGTCTACTGATTTTTTTTTAAAAAATTTTTTTAGTTGTCTACAGGCCTTTATTTTTTATTCATTTATATGTGGTACTGAGAATTGAACCCAGTGCCTCATACATGCTAGGCAAGCACTGTGCCAATGAGCCACAACCCCAGCCCAAGTCTACTGATTTAAATGTTGATTTTATCCAAAAACACCTTCAGGAAAACATCCAGAATAATATTTGACCAATTATCTGGGCATCAAAGCCTATGTAATTTGCTACATTAAATTAATTTTCACCTATCTGTACCTTTCCATGTCCAAATTCCCCCTTCTTATAAGAACACTAGTCATCTTGGGTTAGAATACTCCCTAATTGCCTCATTTTAATTTCAGATCATATTTCTAAATATAGTCACATTTTGAAGTACTGGGAGTTAGAACTTCAACAAATGAATTTGGGGGACAATTCTACCCATTATGACCATTAATGAGCATAAATAGAAGGCAATTTAAAGGAAAAAATAATCTTCCTATTATTGGATGTTAAACATATCTTTATGAATCCTCAGATAAACCAGTTAACTAGAATGGAAGCAAATTTTTTAAAACATCTATTCACATTTCTATAAACTTGAAGTCAATTTTATTTTTCTTTGCAAAGGATATCTACATTATCCTACTAATTAGAGATTAGGTTTAGAAAAGAACATTTTTTTTTTATTCTGGTTATTTCTGGATTTTTACCAGCTTTCAGTTTGTACTTTTTATTTCAAATTAGAGTGCACTATATACAATGTTTTTATCTTGAGTTATGAACTAATTTGAAGTTACTGCTAAAAACAGATTTTCTGCATTTTTTTACAACGTAAGAAATAAACAATGGAAAATTTCTAATGAAAATGAAGGGTAAAATTAACAAGAGAATAGACAATGAGGGCAAATTAGAAACTACATCATCATGGTTCTCTCCTATTATAAGTGAAATCTTGTAACTTTATCACTTGTCTTTTTTTTTTTTTTTTTTTTTAATCAGTATCTTTGTCTTACATCTCCAAAACCCATTTAACAAAAGGGTCAAATGTCTCTGTATCCCTGATACTGAATAAAACCCTTCTGCTTTATTCTTGTTTTGCAGATAACAAAGAGCTATTCCTTTCCAAAGCAATTCACAAGTCTTTCATAGAGGTTAATGAAGAAGGCTCAGAAGCTGCCGCTGCCTCAGGTACAAAGCTGTTTTCCAAAATCTTCTTGCCTTCCCTATACTCATATATTTAAAATAATCTTGGATGGGGGTGGGGATCATTTTCAGAACCTAGCCAAAAAACTGATTTTTGTCCTAAGTTAGGAGTCAAGCAAATGCTGAACCAGCCAGAATTTTCTAAATAGGATGTAAAGCAAGTTCTCAGTCCACTGGCCCTTTGCACTATAAATCCATCTTTGTTTTTTTCCTAATTAAAATCAGGACACCTGGCAGCTCTGGTAGAATGATTTTCCTACAGTTCTGCCTTTTAAAATATTTTAAATATTTTCCTGATGCCTATTTAAACATTTTTCTTCCTTCCTAATTACTTTTGAAACTTCACTATTAATTTTGTCAGTGAAAAGTTTGGATTTTTTAGAAGCACATTCATTTGCAAGAGTGTACCATAGATGTAATAAATAATTTTAAGTGCTATTAACTAATAATACTAATAACGCAATAGTTTCCAATACATAATTTTTTAATCAACATAAATAACATCCAAATTACAATGGTAAATGTCATTGATCATTTTGATGGTTCTAACTTTCCTAGTTAACTGAGAACTTTTCACTCCTGGTTGTATGTTTGTTTTGCAGCACATTATTTCTAACTTCACCAGTCATAACAGTGTTTTAAAGAGGATGTAGAAACACTAGTCTTGGGCATCAGAAATCTTGCATAATCTAATCTGGACTTTCTTTTTTTCTGCTAACTAACCACACTGCAGCAACCATCCTAGAAGGAAGGGGAATTTAGCATCCCACCTTAGAAAGCACCATTGCTTGTTTTGCTGCTGCACTTTCACCTTAATCTCTGACAGCCCTCCCTCCTACTAGGACTCTAGAGATTTGCTCTGGCAATAGACCCAATTCAAACAGAAGAAACTGACTGGAAAACATAAACTGTCTTTGTTTTTTTGTCACGAGGATTTTTCTTTCTTCTCCCCCTTCCCTTCACTGAAAGGATGTTTTGATAAAAGCACAAATATTTATCTTAGGCTGAAAATAGAACTTTTGTAACAGGCAGAATAACTAGTCCTATTATTTTTGATGGGGTGGAAGGAGGGAATGGTGTGATTTGTTTTGTTTTGTTTTAATCAAGTAGAAATGTTAATACTTTTATAATTTTTCTCTCTTAAAGTCTTTAAAATCTTGTTTTCTGTAAATTGTTGCCTTTGCATTAGATGGATAGATATAGGTGGTTTTGAGAAATTATTCATTAATCTCTGCACATCTATGGACATGTAATTAATTTCTTTCTGCACTGTAGGAATGATTGCAATTAGTAGGATGGCGGTGCTGTATCCTCAAGTTATTGTGGACCATCCATTTTTCTTTCTTATCAGAAACAGGAGAACTGGTAAGTCTGTTATGAGAAGACAACTTTATCCAATAGGGCACAAAGAAACTTTCTTTTTTAAATGGAAGGCTGCCCCTTCCATCCACAGTAGAATTTATTAGATAATGTCTAATGGTCAAATGATTTTTCAAAAAGTGAAAATAATTTGTATTTGTATTTCTTAAAACATTGATAATTGTAAGCAAGAAGGAAAATAGCACATTCTTCTATTCACCCTTTTTTGTTGTTGTTGTTCACTTCCTAACGAACACAGGTACAATCTTATTCATGGGACGAGTCCTGCATCCTGAAACAATGAACCCAAGTGCACATGATTTTGAGGAACTTTAAATGACTCCATTTGAGTAACAAGGAAAACTGCAACAAAGCACATTATGTTTGCAACTGATCTATATTTAGGATTTGTGTTTTACAGTGTATCTTAAGATAATGTTAAAAATAGCTCCAGATAGAAACAATATATGTGAATTACAGGTCAACCTGTCAAGGATATTATCAGTATTAAGGTAGTGGTCCTGTTATGTCATTGTGTTTGCTATGCTGTTGTTTAAAATAAAAGTACATATTGAACATGTAAACAGCTGTTTTTCATTTTAAAAGTAGCAGTAGTAGTATACATATACCTGTCAGTTAAATTTGGAAACAATGATATTTCAGTAGAAATTGGAGTATGCAGATACCAATATGAGAATTTGGAAATAGTAATGTTTTGGGGCTTCTTAAGTCTTTCATAATCATGCAGAATCAAAGCACCAAGGTAAATTAGCATTGCAGTATAGAGGGCAGGACAAGGAAATGTAAGCTGAATGTCTGTAAAGCTCCATAACAAAACCTGTTAGAAAAAAATAGGACTATGCAAACCCTTATAGACATTACTGGTTTGTCTATTTACAATGGTATGATGCTTTTTTATCATTATTTTAGAGTGTACTCCTTCCATTTATTAAAAATAAAAAAGGTTTACT
This sequence comes from Marmota flaviventris, assembly GCF_047511675.1. Classification (NCBI taxonomy): domain Eukaryota; kingdom Metazoa; phylum Chordata; class Mammalia; order Rodentia; family Sciuridae; genus Marmota; species Marmota flaviventris. The sequence goes on along the minus strand of NC_092505.1, from coordinate 98,631,021 downwards.
GTAAAACAATATGTCATGTGATGCCAGCAGTAATCTCATACATTTTGTGCTTACCCAATCTCTTAACTGCATCAAGAGGCTACATCAAGTGATTGACTGCAACATCTAGATTTGTGTAAGTACAATTTCTGATGTTCACATAAAGATGAAGTGCTTCAGGGCTCAGTTCTCAGAACATACCCCTGATGTTAAGTGACATGACTACACTAGTGATTTAGATATGGTTAACTTATAGAAAATTAACTCAGTCAGTGAAGTATATTGAATCAGCACCTCTCAAACATCAATGTGTAATGTAGTGAACTGGGGATCTTCTTACAAATGCAGATTCTCATTCAGTTATTGTCGGGTGGGGACTGATTGCATACTTCTAACAGATTCCCAAGTGAAGCCTTTACTGTTTGTCCATGGACTTTACTGTTTTTCACTTCCATAACAAAACTCTACTTAACATAAGTTTTGCATGTTTAATATTTTCATTCATGGAAACAGAAAGACTACAATTTCATAGAGCTTGGAAATATTCAGGGAGAGGTGGAGTGGTAATCTGCATTAATAATGTAATTCATTTGTCCAAGGAAAGGAAAAATGGTTTTTACTCTAAAGTGTCTTTTCTATTACATGCTATGAACAAAAGCAAAATTCCTCTGCATATTAGAACACTTGAAATATGTTCTTTAAAAATATGGAGACATTTATAGGTAATACCCATGAAAGAATTTATGAATACCCAAGGACATAACACTTAACACTGAATCTTTTACAGCTTATATTTTGAGAGGACTTATAGTTTATTCATAAATCTTCAGTTATTGTAGAATAGTTGCTCTTGTTTTCATTTATTATTTATAAAGCCTGGCCTAACTGATGTTGATTCAGTATTGGAATTCTGAGTTTGTAATATTCTTCACTACCATATTGCTACTTGTTAATCATTATGTACATTACTGTATCTGTTCATCAGTCAACTAAATGCATTACCTATAAAGGAAGAATAAACATCATTAGACACCATGTATTTCATAAAGCCCAAATGCGTTTTTTGTTAGCTGGTATAAGATTAAGTTCTCCCATTCAGAATGTTTGTTTTTAAATATTTTAATACAATTTAGGTGTCATTTAAATGAAAATAGATTGTCCCTTGTTTTGAGGTTGCTTATGGAATGCAATAATATCTGACAGTACAACGTTTTCCTTTGTCTTTATTTTTTTTAAATAATTTCAATATTGTCTTTTCCCTGGAAAAAGTAGCACTGTATAGTTCCATTTCCTTTAAAAAGAATAAATTATTACATAAACATACACACAGAACATGCACCAAAGCTTTTTGCTCTTTGAACAAATTTTTTGGAGGAAATCAACAATAATTATGTTTTTTACTTTTATTTGAAATCCTAATTTTACTTTTTTTTAATGTATGCATTAGTGTGGACTGAATAATTATATAGAGTGTAATCTATAAATCTTTATACCACCACCAGAAACAAATAATGGTTAGCGTCACTTTTACAGAAATATTTATTTAAGCATAAGAAAAACAAAATTGCTTCATAAAAATAAAGCAAATATGGTAAAGAACATATTTCACTCTCATTAAATATGTATATTTTACATAATTCACTGATATACTATATAATCAACTTCTTAAATGTGTAATGATATCTATTTTTGTTATTTGAGTAACTTTTTTTTTTTTTTAAGCTAGAATAGCCTAGGGTATTTTGCTTATTTGCCAAACATAACTTGAAATGTATCTTGGTGAAATGTGGGTCTTTATTGTAATCTTGAGAAAATAAGATGGATAACTATTTGTAATACACAAAATGGTTGATGAAAAATCTGTAACTTTGCCATCCACATTCTCACAGCCTCCCTACATCACTGTCCATTATGGGAGGAATCTGTTTAAAGACAGGGCAACATGGTTCTTCAGTTGAATGACTTCATTTTAAGACCACCGAAAGCATGGAATCAATAAAAAATATTCCAACAAGGTTCCAATGTTGCTGTTTCCTTCCAGGAAGCCTAGACTGCCTATTAGTATAATAGTTATAAGTCTACTGAAATTTTATTTCTTCTTGAGTTTGAGTAATTTGTGTTCTATCAGTAAATTAATTCATTTCATCTAAAATTGTTTGATTTAGACACGTAGAATTGCTCTGAATATTTCCTCATATCCTCCAATGCCACCAAGATCATCAATGATGTCCCCTTTATTCAGTCCTGACCCAATGTTGTAATGTGTGTCTACCTCTTTTCCTCCTTGGTCAGTCTGATTGGAGGTATATTGGTTTTATTGATCTTTACAACTATAAGCTTTAGATTTCATTATGTTCAACTCCATTCTGCATTCATCTTTTGTTTTTCTGAGTGTTTAGTTTGCTCTGGTTTTTCTGATACATTAAGATGGAAGTTTATATTAATAATTTGAGGCCTTTGCTTATTTTTAAATACAAGTTTGTAATCCTACAAAATTTCTCTCTCAAAGTACTTCACTTATATATACCTCAACCTTTGATGTGTTAGGTTTTCATTTTCATTCATTTAGAAATATTTTCTAATTTATTTCAGAATTCCTTTTTGACCTATGAATGTTTAAAGAAGTATATTGTTTAATTTTCAACTACCTGAGGATTTTCATCTATTGGATTTTTTTAAAGAGAGATTGAGTGAGTGAGAGAGAGAGAGAGAGAGAGAGAGAGAGAGAGAGAGAATTTTTTAATATTTATTTTTTAGTTTTTGGAGGACACAACATCTTTGTTTGTATGTGGTGCTGAGGATCGAACCCAGGCTGTACACATGCCAGGCGAGCGCGCTACCACTTGAGCCACATCCCCAGCCCTGATTTTTAGTTTAATTCAATTTTAGTCAGATAAAACAATTTGTATGGTATTAATTTATTAAATTAGATTTATTAAATTAGATTTATTAAATTAAATTTATTAAAACCCCAGACTATGGTGTATCTTTGTGAATGTTTCATGCATACTTGAAAAGAGTGTGTATTCTCCTACTGTTGGGGGTGTGGGGTATGTTCTATAAACGTTCATTAGGTAAATTGGTTGATTATATCATTCTGCCATATCTTTGCTGATTTTCTGTCTGCTTTATCAGTCACTGAGAAAGAAAGGAGTGTTAAGGGTCCAGCTGTAATTATATTATTTACTATTTTTCCTTTTAGTTCTGTTTTTTGTATTGTGTAATTTGAAGCTATGATAGGTATATATGCATTTAGAATTATTAGGTCTTCTTGGAAAATTAACTTTTATTGTTATATTTTTGTTGTTCTTATTCCTGAAATATTTTGCTTACTTCAAATCTAGTTTGATATCAATATAGCATCTTCAGCTTTCCTTTGATTGGCCGTTGCATGGTGTAACTTCTTCCAACCTTTTACTTTTAACCTATCTATGTTATTATATTTAAAGTATATTTCTGTAGATAACATTTAGTTTACTCTTGTTCTTTTTATCCAATCCAAGGATCTTTATCTTTAATTGGTACATTTAGATCATTTAATATAATTATTGATATGGTTGGATTCAGGTCTACCATTTTATTATTCATTTTCTGTGTGCCCAGTTTCTTTTTCATTCCTCTACTTTCTCGCTCCTGCCTTTTGGGGGAATATTTGGATTTTTTTCCTACTACTCTATTTCAACATACCTATTTTGACTTTTCTCTATTTTTTTTTCTATAGTTTTTAGTAGTTACTCCAGGAATTACAATTTTCATTTTCATTTATTCTAATTAAAATTTCCACCTAGAATTAATATTTTAATACTACATACAGAATGTAGAACCCTTAAAATAATGTTGATTCCCTAATATCCCCACTTGTGCTTTAGTTGTTGTCTGTATTACATGTACGTGAATTGGAGAAATCCCATCATCAGACAATAGTTATAATTCTTGCTTTCAGTTGTCCTACACATTTCAAAATATTTAGGAGGAGAGACAGTTTGTTACATTTACCCAAATGTTAACCCTTTGGGTTGCTTTTCCTTTCTTTGTGAAGTTTTCAGTTTCCATCTGGTATCATTTCCCTTTACCCTGAAGAATTTTCTTTACTGTCTTTCTTGACCCAGAACTATTACTGAAAATATCCTTTACTCTATTTTTCATCTGAAAACTCTATTTCACTTTTATTCATTAATGATATTTTCAGTGAACACAGAATTCTGAATTGACCGTTCTTTGTCCTCAGAAATTTAAAACTGTTGTTATATTGTCCTGTATCTTCCAGGGTTCCTGGTGAGAATTCAACAGTTATTTAAATTAGTGTACTCTGTATATAAGGTGTCATTTGTGTCTAGTTGCTTTCAAGATTTTTTTTTCTCTCTCTTTGGTTTTCAGTACTTTGATTGTCTTGTAGCTACATGTGGTTTACTTTGAGTTTATCCTCAAAATTAAAGTTTCATAAATCTGTAAATTTGTGTCTGTCGAAAAGTTTAGGAAGTTTTTGCTACTCTTTTTTTTCCAAAACAGTTACTGTCTTGATATCTATCTCCTCTCCTGTATGACTGAAATGACATATAATTAGATCTTTTGGTATTGTCTTACAGGTCACTGAGGCTTGTTTATTTTTTAAAACATTTTTTTTGTTTCTGTTGTTCAGATTCCTTAATTACTATTAATTTATGTTCATTCACTGATTTCTTTCCTGTTATCCCCTTTGTACAATTGAGCCCATCTAGTGAATTATTTCAGTAGTATTTTTGAGTGATAAAACTTTCACCTGATTCTCTTTTAAAAAATATTTTTAGTTGTAGATGGACACATACCTTTATTTTGTTTATTTAGTTGTTTTATGTGGTGCTGGGGATTAAACCCATTGTCTCATACATGCTAGGCAAATGCTCTACAACCAAGCCACAACCCCAGCCCTTTTTACTTGATTCTTTTAAAATAACTTTTTCCCCCTCTGCTGAGTAGTTTCAGCTTCACTGTACTTTAATTTCAAAGTGTTTGCCCTTACTTCACTGAGCACCGTTATAACTATTTTAAAGGGTTTGATAAATTCTAATATTTTGATTATTTTGTGTTTTACTTCTATTATCTTTTTCCCTTGTGAGTTATTAAGAGTTTTCTGAGTTTCTGTATGCTAAATAATACTGGGTTGTATTGTAGATATATTGAGTCCCCTATTTAAATTTGTTGGTGAACGTTTATTTTTGTTGTTGTTTGCTTTAGTAGATAATTGACCCAGTTGGGTTCAGGATGCTTACCCTGACCCTTTACTTTCCAATGGCAGTCCAGTTCTTAAAGACTTTGCTATGTCATTTGGTAGCCAGCATGGTACCTAGACCCTGTTCTACAGCATTGTTGAAATGTCAAAGTATTTAGTATCCTAATTAAATTCAGTTCCTCATGAAGCAGTTTAGGGATTGTCCAATACTTTATACTCTGTAGATTCCATTTCTTAATTTATTTTTAAAAATTCTCTAAATCACTGCTTCTAAAACTTTAGATTTCATAAGAACAATATGGAAATCTTGGTAAAATTCAAATTCTGATTCAATAGGTCTGAAGGCCAATACTAGAATTTTGTATTTCTAATAACTTCTCAGATGATGATGATTCTACAGGTCCAGGTCCACCCTTTGAGGAAAAAGAATCTAAGTTACTGATATAAACCTGAATAAATATATCTCACCCTTTTATCTTAACATGTTTAAAGAAAACACAAGTTCAGCAATTCTTGATGGAAATCATAATCCATCACTAGGATTTCAAAGGTAAATTTTACAAGTTATAGTCCTTTTTAAAGCTTTAAATGCTTCACTTCAACCATTCTCTAAATTCTTGAAGTTGTTCTTACACATTTAAAATTTTTTTTCTGAACAGAACAGCCATTTCAGTAATTCCATGTTAACATTATGAGCATCTCTTATTGTACCTTCTGTCATGTTAAGGTACACACATAATTACTGAGATGTTTAATGCTATTTGTTCAGAATGGTGAAAGGTCAATGGTTTGTTACATTTTAAACCTGCTACATATGTCTATAGATGTATGCATGCATGTTTTTCCTTCTTTGGTTATATTTGCTTGTTTCTTTTCTCTTAATTATTCCTGCTTATTTATGAAATGTATCTCTCTGCATATTTGAATATTTTTTCTTTTTATTTGTTATTTTTAATTATACATGATGCTAACCCACAACAAAGGGAAGGGGGAGAATGGAAATTCAGTGGGTTAGTAAAAGGGGAAAGAGGGGCTGGGGTTGTGGCTCAGTGGTAGAGCACTTGCCTAGCATGCATGAGGCACTGGATTCAATCCCCAGCGCCACAATTAAATAAAAACAAATAAAATATATTGTGTCCATCTACAACTAACAAAATATATTTAAAAAGTGGGGGGGAGTGAAGGGAAGGGAAGAAGGATAGGAACAGAAATGATAGTGGAATGAATCTGGCATGTTTGAGTTTGCTTCTTCATATCCACAGCCAGAAACTCACACACTGTATTAGAATGCAAAGAAAAGGAAAAGCAATTAATTAAGCCAAAATGCTATGTATTTTTTTTTTTACAAAATGACATGACCTTTAATGCTCAGATTTTCTGATCTTTTATTTGTTTATTCAACTTTATTTTATACTTTTACGTTAATGTTCACATAGCTATAATTATTCTAGATACATTTTATCTTGTATATACTATGTCATAAAATTTGTTCTTAGGAAGAATTTAGAAAAATGTTAAATCTCTGTTCTTTGGTTTATAGTAATATTGGCACTGCAAAATATAAGAACAAAATGCAAAGATTTAAAGAGCTCCATTCTCAAAAATCTCCAATTTATGAATAATTATTTACTTACTTTCTCAACTATATAGACATTTGTACTATGAGAGGAAAAAGTTTTTGCAAGAAATTAATTTTTAAATTATTTGTAGCTATTTCAAGCTTCATACAAATTTTGAAAGTTTTACAGAACTATGAAAACTAAAACCATTTATTTCCTTTAAAGGAAAAAGTGCTTGATGGTTTACATTTTTTTCTTTCATTTATGAAAACATGAAGGATAGGAAGTTTATAACAGCCACTTCATTTCATGTCTGCCAACAAAGTTATTCTTGAGGGAATTTGGAAACCTAAGCACATAAAAATAGCTTGTAAAAAAAAAGGGGTCTGTCTTCTGAGGAGATTTCAACAGAAGAATTAGAGTATTTTTATTAATTGGTTCAAAGTAAAGAAAATAACTTAACATTAATAATCTAAAAGCTAGAGGTAGATCATGTTCATATTCACTTCTGGTTTTGGTGAGACAAAGATGTGTGAAAAGAATGCTAACTTAGAATAAAACTATACCAAATGAAACACAGACTATCCTTTGTCCAAATTCACACTATATTATACAGTAATTTTAGGTGCATTTTTCCTCTCTTTGAAATTTGCAGAATTTTGTGTTCCCTGAGGAAAAATAAAGTGGTTATTTGTGACACATGGCATTTCCGGAAGATGTTTCCTCTTCAGTCGTCACAGCTTCTAGCTGATGCAGAATTTTTTTCTCCTTCTCAAATAAGAGACAATGTTTCATATCTCTGTTCTTCTTATAGTTTTGTCCTAATTCGTGAATATATAAATCCAACATTTGTTCACACCATTGTTCTTTACTCTGTTATTCAAGGAAAGTTGCCCATGAAAGGACAATCATTTTCCATACAACCGAATGACCTCTTTTTCTGATATTTTTTGCCTAAATATTTATTACCAGCCGGGTGCCATAGCACATGCCTATAATCTCAGCTACTTGGGAGGTGGAGGTAAAAGGATCCCATATTTGAGGCCAGCCTCAACATTTAGCAAAGACCTAAACAATTTAGCAAAACTCCTGTCTCAAAATGAAAAATAAAAATGGCTGGGAATGTAGCTCAGTGGTAAAGCACACTTGGGTTCAATATCCAGAATAAATAAATAAACAGAGGCCTATGGGGAAAAATATGCATTTCAAAATGACAGAATAGATTTTAAACCTCAATTATTTCCACTTATCAAATGTCTGTCAGTGGAGCAGTTTGTTTAACTTCCATCTATTTACTCAAATAATAATGTTTACTTCATAGGGTTATACTAAAGATTAAAATCTATAATGTGTATGAAGAATATAAGCACTCGGTCCTTGGCATCAGGAAAGACTATCTATTAGCATTAACACAACCATATTCATCTATTCTCAAGGACATCATTTTTCACATTTTCACATTCATGAAAACGGAGTGAGGAATGGCGTTTTGCAGTCACCAGTGATCAGGTAGCAGCCACAATTTAAAGGCCACTGCCTGTGATCATGGTAATCTTGTTGCATGACTGTTGTCCCTTAGGGTCTCAGTCAGCAAACCACTTGAGAAAGAATGGTAATGACCATTTAGGGAAGCATCATAAATCTTGGTTATTGTGTAACACCTTTCATTGATTTTTCTGTAAGATAAACTGCCAATTTCAAAACCTGAAGAATAGGCATCAACATCTTGGAAGTGAGTCCTAGAGACAAAACTTGGAGCACTCAGTGGTGGCTGCTGACTCACCAGTGCTCTTGGCACAAGGAAAGCAATGGTGGAGGCAAATACAGATGGCAGTCACTGCACCGGTGGTGGTGATTTGGAGCCAGACCTTGTGGTTTAGAAACATTATATATTATATTTTTATTTTCATTTTAAAATATGGGTAAGTATGATATATAATAAAATCTATTTAAATGAGTCAAAAACACATTTAATGAGTTTTGAATGAGTCTAAAAATAAATATTCTAAACCAGGCACAGTGGCACAGCCTGTAATCCCAGCGGCTCAGGAGGCTGAGTCAGGAGAATCACGAGTTCAAAGCCAGTCTCAGCAATGGTGAGACGCTAAGCAACTCAGTGAGAGCCTGTCTCTAAATAAAATAGAAAATAGGTCTGGGATGTGGCTCAGTGGTTGAGTGCCCCTGAGTTCAATTCCCAGTACCTAAATAAATAAATAAATATTCTAGGCAATGTGTCATAGAATACCTGTCATTGATATTTTTTCTTATATTAGCACATTTTTAAAAAGTCTCTCGGGGCTGGGGATATAGCTCAAGTTGGTAGAGTGCTTGCCTCGCATGAACAAGGCCCTGGGTTCAATCCCCAGCACCAAAAAAAAAAAAAAAAGTGTCTTACAGTTGACATCTTGAATCACACAAAATAGCATATTATATATACCAAGACTTATAAGGAACTTGCTTATTAAGGTACATAAAGGGGGAAACCTTGTCACTTCTAATTCCTTGTAAGTGCAGTTCCAAAGGGATTGCTTTATAGGCTAACAGAAGGGTTATTTAGAAGTTCAAAATTAAAAGGAGAGGGAGTGAGAAGGGGAAGAAGACAACAAGAGAAAAGCAAATATCTACATTGCTATTTGCTGCCTACCTGCAAATAAATAGCAATGGTTTTCAGCAGAAGGACTTTACATTACCTGAAGTGGACTAAGCTTGCTCATTATTAATCTATGATGTGATGCGGGCAGAGTGGAAGGGTGGGGGTATTGATTCTAGTTCAGCTGTCTTTAAAAAAAAAAAAAGTCTATTCTCTTAATGTAGCTTAGTCGTGGTCTTACTTTACACACCACACTTGCTAATTAGTAGCCCTTCAGGAAGCTGGTAATTATCAGCTCTAAATAGCAAAGGTTTAACTTTGTTTGAAAAAATCCTTTCTTCTAATAAAAAAAAAGTCTTTCCTCTGATGAGATTATCTTAATTGCCTGGATTTAACAAGTCAGAGTTTTGATCACATGCTACTTTCTTTGCATCAGACTTCTAATTTTGAATTTGTCTTTATGTGAATCAAATTTTAACTAATAGGACTTTTCCTAAGTCATAAAGATGCTGATAAATGAAATTTTAAAGTAAACGGTAAATTGTAAAATATCTTTAAAAAACAATGTTTCTCATTTAAGTTATTCAGAAATATCTACTTGAACCAAATAAAGTGCAATGATTGTGTTCATTGGGTTACCACTTCAATTAATCATTTCTGAGTTTTTTAGTTAGCATATATTAATAAAGCTAAGGGGTAGTTTTTTAGTTTAGTTTTTTTTTTTTTTTTTTTTTTTTTTTTTTAACTGGGCAACAGTTTTTAAAGGAAGAATGATATGCCACAAGATGTCACTGTAATCCTAATACACTGATAAGGGTAGTATCTAATTTTTTTGAACATTTAAAGTTAGATGGACAAAAAAAAAAAAAAAAAAACCTCCTCACAACAGGCACAAAAGCACCTGGCAATGTTAGTCTAACTCTCCTGATCTACACAAAACTACAAAAAGAACACCCTAGAATGAGCCTCTAACATTCAATGGTAAGTTTCAGAGAATAGAATAAGAAGCTTTCACTCTTTTGAAGTAAAATAATCTTCATTTTCATGACACAGTTCTATCTTCCCTATTTCTGACTCGGATTTGAAGTGGAATAATACGTTTGACTCATTGGAAATGAAAAGTCAAGGTTAAAGAGCCAGCTCTTGATGCCCATTTTCTCATGTCTTTGATGCCCATGAAAGATTTCATTGTCAGCCAGAATGGAGATAAAATTGTAAGAAAAACATAGCTTGGGTTATCAAAAAGAAAGAACAAAAAATTCTCTCTTGGTAATGTACTCCAAGAGACATTCAGCAAATGAACTCACTGTTCTTGTTAACTTTCCAGGTGAAGTCTCCTTCTGATTCACATCCTGCAGTTAACACTAGCTGATTAAAGGAAAATCTAAAAACCTTTTTCAACTATAGTGACAAACTCATGGGGAAAGTGAATCTAACTGGTTCTTCCGTGGTGGCTTTTACCTTTTACTAAAAGAGATAACACATAATTTATTACAAAAAGTTCTTCTATTTCTTTGATTATGTAAAATAATATTATATTCACAGTGTCCTTAGGTTTTAATTTGAAGGGGCTGAGTGGTTTGCCATAAATGGATTTGGAGACTTTTTTTTTTAACATTGTCCCTAACTTTTTAAATAAGAGGGGTTTAGTAAACATTTTCAGAAGCATATCCTTTTAACTAAGTACATGAAAGCTTTTGCCACCAATAACTTCGGTGATCACTTTTCTTTTTACTGACATTTTCCCCATACTTATTCATTTAATGATTATGGATATTTCATGCACTAGTGATACATATATAAGTTAGCAAACAGTTTCCTTACTCTTTAGGCTAATGAACTGTAGTTGAAAGAGATGACTGTATAAGTAGATGACTTCAGGAAAGAAGCTGATATTTGGTGCAGCTGGTGCTGAGAAGAAATGGTGAGTTCTTTGGGAGGCTGGTTAGGCAGCTCCAGTGTCACAGAAATCCCAAATATATAACAAAGACCTTTAGGAGATTGATTTTCCCTTGTTATGCTGACTTATTTCTCTCTGCACTCGAAGAAAACCTGCCCACATGCATTATCCCAGTTTTCAGTTTGATAAATTGACTTAAATAAGAACAGTAATTTTTAATTTAGATGTTTAAAATAATTTTTTACTTTAATTTCTAATTTGCATGACATGAATTCCTAATTTACATGATAAAAGAGAGGTAAGAAACTATTTACTTGGAGAAAGAAAATCTTTCTAAAGAAATAGTCTCTAAAGTAATACTCATGTGGCTGCATAATTATATTGAAGTCTATATTTATTTGCTTCTGCACAAAACTTATTGCAAAACGATGCTTATCCATTGATCCGCCAGTATGCTAAACTGGAAAAGGTAAACAAAAAAATCACTTTAATGGACAATAAAGGTGCAGCAAAGACTACTGCTCATAATGCTAGTTCTTCCCACATTGTTAGAGCATTTTCAGATTCTCAAACCTAGTTCCCCAAACTAGGAAAACAGCTTCTCACCTATGGTAGGTCATATCTTGACTGCCTTGTGTAAAGCCTCATGGAGATTTCTGCAGTCTGGGAACAGAAGGAGTTTTAAGGCCAGAACATAATATTTCTCCACAGAGACAGCATTCCTGGGCAGTAGGTTTTTTGGAGAACTGGCTTGGCTGAGGTAGATGGGAACAAGCTCCCAGTCCTTATAATCCTCCAGCTTCAGGGAAATCTTTCTGTGAATGCTACCAGACCACCAACCCTTAAGCAAGCTCTAGGAGGAGCCACTGAAATGCTGTATCTACCCAGCCACACCTGATCTTTTTTCTATCCTTTGCACTTCTTCTTTGATGTTTGGGGAATACACCTAAATACTGGCACCCTAAGTTAGATCCAAGTCACATACATACTTGCCCTGCAATTCTGACCAGCTTCTTTGGTCTAGCATCAGGCCTGTCATGGTTTCCTCTTAATGTCAAAATTCCAGAAATTTTGTCTTCAAAGAATTAGATTTTTAAAATTTAAATATAATTATAAGAAAATAAGAAAGAACTTGACAGTTCATAGGAAAGGAAAAGGCAGGGAAAAAAAAAAACCGCTAACTTTTCACCATGTGTTCCTTTTCCTCCTGGTCATGCAGTGACTACATACTCCAGCTTGTCTTGCAGTTGGAGGCAGCCAGGTAACCCAATTCTAGCCAAAGGTGTGTGTGAATCCAAATATAAATGCACTTGATTATCCTCCAACTCCTTCTCTCCCCTTACCTGCTGGTGGGGTATAGCATGTCCAGGGAAAGCTGTTAGGAATCCGGTTCCCTGAGGTGTCCCTTATAGGAGAGACACCAACTAGAGCCATGGGACCTGAAAAGTCCACTTGGCCTGTGCATGAGCAAAAACTAAAGCTCATATAGTTAAACAGCTAAATTTGAGACTGTTTGTTTACCATAGCAGTTAGCCTTCTGTGATTTTTGTAGGCATCACCTTTCTTCCTATTTTTCTTTTCTTTGACATTTTATCAAAATAATACACTATGCAATATACTTACCCAAGGCAACAATGTAGTCTCCAATCAGAAAGACAAATCTATTTTAAATTAATCCTTGGTCTTTGTGAGGTTGCTCTCACTAAAAATTATTGAATAATGCAGATGAGTCGTCTGCTACCATTAGCTACCCCTTTGTACACACCCAGTGAGTCAACTGACATGTGTTGATTAGAATTTTATCTGCTCCTCTGGATCTGAGAACCAAATACTGTACTTGAAAATAGTCTTCTGTTTGCCCACAGAATTCTGTATCTTTTGCCTAATGGCCACTCTCTGAGCAGGTTGGAACTGTAGTTAAAAGGCCTAAGTGATTGCCCTCCAACAATTTCAGGCTGACACTGTTACAGGTGTGGACAACCTTTAACCTTATCATCAATTCCCTGGTCTGAACCACTAAGCACCCAGGTGGTATAATGGGATACCAAATAATGAATGTGTACTCATTTGTTAAGCTAGTCACCATTTATTGAGCAGCCACTAGTCGGTAAGAGCATAGACAGGCAAGGGAAACTGACTCATCCCCCACCCTCAGAGAGTTCACTCTAGTGGAAAAAAGTGGGAAGGAGAGACAGACATATATGTAGGCAGTTAGGATGTTATGCAAGGTGTGAGGCACAGGGATGCTCAGGGTGAATAATTGTCAAAATTAATTGAGCTGTGCAAGCTGAGGTTTTGTGCATTTTACAGTATGCAACAGAACATTTTTTTTTGAGTACTGTTAAAAAAAGAATCTGTTAAAGTCTGTTTTTAATTTTTTTTAATGGCATTCATTGTTAGCCTTCCCTTCTTCTCCTGCAGGGAACACCTTCTTTTTTTTCATAGAGCATTTATTAAAATACATTTCCCTGTCATTTTTGATTTTTAGTTTGGGCCTTTATTTTCTCTGGAAAGCCAAGATTTTACTGATCCTTTATAAACTAACCTACTTTGGGAATATTTACGGCATCCTCATTTCACAGGCACAACATAAATTAAAAAACAGTGCTAAAATACTTTGTAAATCTCCAGTACCATGGAAGTTTTAAATTATAGCAGGGCAGGTGAGGGAAGAATTGAAGACAATTTAGCAGTTTGGCATGTGTTTTTCCCCCTGGGAGACAAAGAGTTCAAGCCATTATTACAACAACTCAGCTCTGAGAATAAGGTTCAAAATTTGAAACAAAATGGATGAAACTCCCAAACCCAAAGTGTCAGAAACAAACAGCAAAAATGATGTTGAAAACCAAATAACCTGCTCTAAATATTATAATGGCAACAATGAAAATAAACAATTTTAATAAAAGTAAACACTACGGAAATAACCTGTGCACTTCTCAAGACCAGAATTGTTCTCTCTGTGTAGCTGCACTTTTGACTAGACCCTAATGACTTTCCAGCATGATTAATTTACTGTAAGGTAATACAGGTAACAAATGTTTTCTGCTAGAAGTCCTCATTGCTTCTAGGTAATCATGATTTTACATTTAAAGAGAACCTAGTTCAACCTTCCATTTTACAGTTGGGGGAAATGAAGACCCAGTGAGGGGCAACTCTAGCCCAGTATAACTGTTATCAACTTTGTCACAGTGACACTGCACTTTCTATGTGATGGCCAATTGCTTTGTACCACATCATCATCTTAACCTATGTGCTATTTTATCCCCATTTTTAATGAGGAAACTGAGGCTGAAAGCAGTTGTACACTGAGCTCAGAATCACAAAACTAAAATTTAAGTCCTGGTGGTCATTCTTCAGAACTAATATTCTTTTCTTTCTTTCTTCTTCTTCTTTTTTTAATCAGAACTCTATAGTTAACATAGTAGTTGGGTTGATCCCAACAAATACATACATGCACAGAATTTGATTTCAGTTTATTTATTCCCTCCCTTTTCCCTCCCATGCTCTCTCCCAAATTCTAACAAAATCATGCACATATACAGTTATATTATAGGGAATTTCACCTTTATATATAAGTAAAAGAAGAAATCAAATATAAATAAATGGATGAATGAAAGGAAGTCTATTGGAGGAAGAACTAATATTCTTAACCATTACACTAAACTGGACATTAGTTGTGCTGCCATAGTTAGAACACAGGGCTGACTATTACCAAGCAAAGCGAGCAACGGTATTACACGATTCATTTGTCACACAGGCACTTGCAAATTTTGTTAAGCAAATAAATGAATTAAAATTAAATGCACAGAAGGTAACGCTATATCCTCACCAATAGGTGTGCAACAAATTTTCACCTACACGTTTCAAATAGTAGTTATAACCATCTAGTTCATTAGATATCACTTTCATTTCCCTTCTAAATCATGGTGTCAGTTTCCCAGCACTGTGACGAAAATAACTGAGAAAACTATTTATAAAAAGGAAATTTTTATTTTGTCTCACAGTTTTGAAGGTTTCAGTCGATGATCAATTTGCCTCTTTTGGGCCTGTGGCAAGACACTATGTTATGGTGGGAATTGTGCCAGAAGAAATTGCTTACTTCATGACAGGCGGAAGGAGAGAGAGAGAGAGACAGGAAAGCCCTGTGGTCCTGATGCGCCATTCAGAAGCACACTCCCAGTGACTTACCTTCCTTTGACTAAGCTCTACCACCTAAAGGTTCTACTACCTCCCAAGAACACCGCAGGGAAGAGACCAGACCTTCCACATGTGGGTCTTTCAGGGACATTTATGCACACCATAGAAATTATAGTACTATTTGAATCACTACCTTAACAAAAAATAAAATGTAAAACAGTTTTGAGAAGGAAAACGTGCATTACCCACAGAGTCTGAGACCTGCAAACAAGCTGAGTATCTGCATGTATATTCAAGGAAATAATAAGCAACAATTGATAAAAGGGAAGCCACAACATTTCCAATGAATCAATGTCAACTTTTAGAAATTCTACTAAAAATATCTATGGTATGTAGTTATACACATACATCACTAAGTGGGGATTGTGATTTCTGTGCCAGTATATTGCTGATATTTCTTTATTGAAGATTTAATCCCATCAAACATGTATTGAATAAAGAGACCGATCAAGGCAGACAAAACTCTATTGTAATTTACCATAACCACATTTCAAATATCCTGGGATATTATCAATCTAAAGTATGTATTCTTTCCATAAGAAAATAAAAGACTCAGATGTTTCTAACATCTGCATATTTTGACACTAACATGCTTTCTCTCAGATTTTCTCTTAAAGCTACAAATCAATACACACATCAATTTGTTCAATAAATATTTACTGGACATCCATTATGTGTGGCGCCCCTGGGGTAGAGAAATGAGCCTTACTCCCACCTTTGGGTTCCAAAAAATAAGTAGCTCTATGTCAGCTTGATAGTGAATTGCACATTAAATTTCAGTTGACCTTTAAAGAAGGCTAAAGCTGTCTCTTTTTTTTTTGCCAGTTGTGGGATTACCTAGGAAACTTCCATTAGAAAGTGGTAAAAACAGGTTTTTGTTTTCTTTTTAAAATTCTTTTCAGTATTCCAGAAAGTAAAGGGTTTTTTAAAAAATTAAAGACAGAATAATTTAAAATTATTATGAATTGTTAATAGAGTTCATCTATGTGAGGAGAACTCCTATGGATATTTGCATTGTCATAGTAAAATCAGAAAATTCCTACAAGATATTGCAGCCAAATGTATTCTTTGAATCCCATCATCTAAATTTTTTACTACTGCTCAATAGTCTAATAACTTGAGATTTTGTAAAAGTAGTGTCTATTCCTTGTATAAAATATGAACTAAATGTCCATCAAAACAGGAATGGATGAATAATTTATCACAGATTCTACAGGAGAATATTATGTATTAAAAAGAATAAGAGTTGCAGTGATTAGTAGGAAAATTCTCAAAATCATATTGAATGAAAATACATGTAGTATGATACCACTTCTATAAAATTTTAAAGCCTACAAAACAATATAGTACTTTTATGGACCAAATACTTGTGTCCCTCCCAAATATATATGCTGAAATCTTAATCCCCAATGTGATGGTATTAGGATGTGGAGACACATTAGGTCAGGAATGGTGGTGTCCTCATGAATGGGATTAGTGCCCTATTCAAAGTGGCCCCAAGAACTTTCATTCCCTTGTTCCACCACATAAAAATGCAAGATGGCAGCAAACTGCAGTCTGGAAGGGGGCTTGTTTATCTTTCCCTTCTTTTTGCTTTTTCTCAGTCTCCACCCCTTGTCTTTATTTATTTCAAAAATATGTTTTTATGTTTAACTGACACAGAGTCATTGCGTATATTTACGGGGTGGAATGTGACACTTCAGTATACATGCAAAATGCTTAATGCTTGGATCAGGGTAGTTGGTATATCTTTCATCAGACATTTGTCACTTTCTTGTGTTGGGAATATTCAAAATTCTCTGTACTAGCAACCTCTTCTCTTTATTAGCTTCCTCTTGAGTTCAACTACTTACATGGATTTATTTACCATCTTTGACCAACATTTAAATTCATATTCTGCTCAGATTGTCACTGAGGAACATCAAACTCAATATATCTAAAACAAGAATATATTATCTTTCATACCCTCCCTCACCCCACTCTTCCTTCAGTTATCTCTAGAAATGATATACCCATCCAATTATTAATACCAGAAACAGCAATATGATCTTTGACAATTCTCTCTTCTACCAAAAAAATCAACAAATTGGTCAGTGTAGTGTTAGCCTCCTTAACCTCAAATCTGTGTCTACTTTCATCTCCATTTTCAAATTGAAGAGCAGCATTGTCTAATTAAACATAATTCTTATCATACATATAATTTTAAAATTTCCAGTAGCCACATTAAAATTGTTTTAAAATATGGGCAAAATGAAATATAAATATCTGATTTAACTTAATATACCCCAAATGTCATTTTAACAAGTAATCGATAGTAAAAATTAGTAACGAGATAACTTACTTTTTTCCTAAGTCTTTGGAATCTGATGTGTATTTCAAATTAAGGCCATCTTACTTTGGATAAGCAACATTTCAAAGGCTAATAGACACGTATGGCTACTGTCTACCATCTTGGACAGAGCACTTTTAGTCTAAGCTGTGACCACCTCTTGTTTTCGTGTATTAATGGGTTTCTCACATGCTTTCTTGGTTTGCTTCAAAGGCAACCAGAGTAATTTTTTTTTCAAGATAAATCTGCTCTAATGACTGCCAGCTAAAATCCTCAGTGACTTCTTACTTTTCTCTTTGGCTGAAGTATAAACTACCAACAGAATCTATGAAACATCCTGTTATCTGGCCCTATTTATTTCTCTAATTTCTATAATTGACAAAGCTCCTCCCATCTCACAGACTTAATACAAACTTAAAATAGGTTTGTTACTTTCCATCCTTAATTCTTACCTTGAGTACCACTTACTCATAGAAATCTTCCTTGATATCCATTTCCACTTTCCTCCCCCAGATCAGGTTAGGATTCCAAACATTGTTTACTGCACTCAGTTCTTTTTCTTCACAGTAGAAACCATTTGTGTTATTATTTATTCAATAGGTAATTCTCCCATTGGAGACTATCAGTTGTGCTTGCTCATCTTTATATCCCTGCACCAAGATTGATGCTTACTACTGAATAAATATTTGTTGAATATATGAATTTGATTTTCTTAACATTATTCATATGAGAAAAAGCTAGGGTTCATATGCCTGGGCTAAAGGAAGGACTCTTTTCCTTGAGCACAAAGCTTGAACAAAATAAATATTCTGTTATCAAGAAAGAAGAGGTATGTGGGGGGGCAGTCTCTGTTGAGACAATGCCACCAGCATTGTCTACCAGAATCTCCAATTTATCATTGTGAAACTGCTCACCTACTTTGGCATACATCATTCCCAAGAAAGCAAGGCAGAGTCATCTGGATATAAATGTGTGGAGATAGAGGAATTTTGTTTTATTTTTAACTGTGAAAGTAAAGTGGAAGAAATTTATAAACACTTTCAAATTTATAAACCAAAATTTATAAACACTTTCCTGCATCACCTCAAATGGCCCTCCCAACACTTCTGGACACCCTTATTAAGGTGGTGTTATTATCACACCTATTTTACAAAGAAGAAATCACAAATCAGAAAGGATAAGCTTCTTTGTCCAAAGGCGCTCAGCAATTGGATGACTAGACTTGAAGAGGGTCACAGGCGCTCTGATTCCCAAATCCGGACCTTTTTCTTTCCACCAGTGGATCTTAGAGCAACAGCATCACCAGGGAGCCAGGCCTTGCCAAGACCTACTGAATGAGTACTGGAAATGCAGCCCAGGAACCCATGTTCAAAAGTCCTCCAGATGATCCTGATTTCCTCTAAAGTTTGAGGACTGCTGCTCTACCCATAATTACCCACACTACTTTCTCCTAATGTCATTAATTTTTTTTTCTGGTTGCTACATGGTTTGGCAGAAATAGAAAAGCACTGCCTTTTCCTTTTCCTGGGGAGCTCCTTTTGTGCCATTCAGCTACATCATAAGAAGTCAGAATTGTCTCAGCCCTACTTCCAGATTCAAAGGGCTCTTGCATTTAAGGATCCACTGGCTGGACTCCATTTCCAATGTCACATTCTTGAATCAACCCTCTACACAGCTGAAGTTATATTTCATGTGAGCTCACAAAGCAAGTTAGGGAAAGTCTGCTTTTCACAGAATTAAATTTTTGTGCTTAATAATGAGGCACCCTGAACTCTCTCTTCTTCCAGAATGAAAGCCCTTTGCCCTCTCTTTCCCATATACTTTTATGATCCAAACTTTTGCAAAATTTTCTCCTCCCTGAAATGAAGAAATGGACAAAAATATTTCAGTGACTAATAATCATGCCTGATGAAAATACTCTAATTTTAGGACAAGATAAATTTGCCTTCTTCCAAATTCAATCCTTTTACTACATTATTGACACTACTGTAACTCTAACCCATTAATCATGGGCCTATTCCCTGTGTACTGTCTATTCTCCATATATCTGACACATTCGTGAGTATAAAAGGAATAATAGTCTTGCAGCCAACTTCAGGCCCTGTTAACATGGCAGTGTCTGTCTCTCCCAGTTTTGGAGCCCCAGTTTTCTCTATCAGTATTCACCTGGTTATCCACCAATTTTTGCCACTTCTTGGTTTTTCCCAGAGTCCCACACTGTCATCCTTTACCATATTGTCATCCTATAAGAGCACGTCTTATATCTAGCATATTGATTCCTATTAAAATCTGCCTCCACCCAGGGAGGAAGCTTCAAGCTAACTTTGAAGTGAGGCCCAACACTAGATAGCTGGTGACCTTGAGCAAGCTGCTCACTTCTTCTCATATCCTTGTCTACAAAACAGGGATGATGCAGTGGCTCTCCAATGCTTGGACTTAGAATTATATGGAGGATTTATAAAAAGAACACATAGCTGGATGCAGGGGCACAGGCCTATAGTCCCAGTGGCTCGGGAAGCTGAGGCAGGAGGATCACGAGTTCAAAGCCAGCCTCAGCAACTTAGCTAGACTCTGTCTCTAATAAAAAATATTTAAAAGGTCGGGGGATGCTAAGGATGTGGCTCAGTGGTTAAGTGCCCCTGGGTTCAATCTTTGCTACCAAATAATAATAGTAATAATAATTAATATTAATAATAATAATTAATGATATAATAATTATTATAAAAATAAACAAGGGGGAGAACACAAAGTACTGAGGCTTCCACTATTTTAGTAGTACCCACCAAATATGTTTCTTATTCAGTGGGTCTGGAGGGGGACTCAATCATTTACATTTCAGAGGTAATCACTCATGCTGCTTGTCCACACATAGACAATACTTAGAGAATCACTGGTGTGATGTTATTAAGACAAGAAATACATTTAAGTTACTATTTAATGACTGTTAGACCCATTGTTGTCTTCCTCTGTTCCACATTTCATCAAAGAAAAGGAAATAGATGATAAAAATGAGTTAATGACATTGAATATAAGTGGAATTGATATAAATCCAGTAATCTTTGAGCAAGAATTTCTGGAAGCAAACCAAGGAGATATTTCTATGGAAATCTAATAAAGGAGTTTTTGTTTGTTCATTCCAGGGGTTGAACCTGGGGGTGCTTAACTACTCACCCACATCCCCGCTTTTTATATTTTATTTTGAAACAGATTCTTACTAAGTTGCTTAGGATATTGCAAGTTGCTGATTCTGGCTTTGAACTTGCTGTCCTCCTGCCTCAGCCTCCCAAACTGCTGGGGTTATAGGTGCACTTTACCACTCCTGGCAAAGAAGATATTTCAAACAACTGAGCATTTAGAAGTTAATTATGTGATTTGGCAAAGACAGTCAGGCAAGGGGCATCACTATCAGTGGAAAAATATATATAATTTTAGAGGGCAATTTTGGTAGTACCCACCAAAAAGTGAAAGATACATGTACTTTGCTCCAGCAATTTCAATTTCATAAATACATTCTTTGGAAATGCATATAAATGCACAGGAATGAAGTGCAATATATTTGCATAGCAGCTCCTAAACTCAAGAAAATAAGAAGTGTCTTTTTTTCCCCATAAGTCAACTTGATTTATATGTCAAGCCCATTACACCAGGTGGTAAAAATAAATCTCATTAATTTCAGGATTCATTTCTTGACATTTTTGTGGAGTTGCACTTGAGAACCAGGAAGAACGTACAGAGTTGTTGGGAGTGTGTGGAATATGTGGCCTTGTGTCTAATCCATTGATGCTGTTATCTCCTGACGTGGCCATCCTTCTATTGGTACTTGAGAGATTTTAAATGCCGACTGCTGCTACCACGTTGCCTGATTTTCTTCCCATGATTCCATTCTTTATGCTTCACCTTGGGCTCCAGCTGCTTCTGTTGTCCCCATGCCTTGCTGGACTGCCAGATACTGAAGGAGACTGGGACCTTGACTCTCTTAATGCCACTTTAAATGCTTAGGATCATCCTAGCATTTCTGCATCCTGTAAATTCTGAACTTCCTAGGACTAACCAACTATGTACCTTTCTTAATCTAGTTCTGTTACTGTAACAAATCAATAAAGTTCAGCGGCTGGCTTGAAAGTGTCAAAGATTGCCATTTGAAATCTTGGGCTATTTTAGTGTTTATCAAATACTAAAGAAAATAAAATAATCATCCTGATGGGGGAAAAACTCTTGTTTTCAAGACAAGTCCCAGATGTAAGCTACTCCTTAATCAGTGACTCAGTGATTATAACTTAGCAACATGCAAGTCTGTGTTAACTATATATAGCTCTATTTTGTATGCATTAAAACAAGCCTCTGGTGGTCAAAATAGTTTTTTTTTTTCATTTTCAAAATGATAGCAGCTGTTTTATCCTTAATTTTGAGAATAATTTGGTGAGCTTTGTACTTTACTTTCTGCCCCCAAAACAGAAATGACTTCATTGTTGAGATACAGAGAGAAATATGTGAAGTCATTCAACCAATGCTGCTTAGAATAGACCTCTTTAAAGCATATTTTGATTGTGTAACTGTTCTGAACTAAACTTGGCTTGCCAAGTCTCTAGATGTTATGTAACTTCATAGAAAATACAAAAATAAGAAATAAAGGCAGAATTAAATAAGGACAATAGGGTTTAGGCAATTCAGCATGCGTTTTTAGGCACCCATAATGTGCCAAATGTTGTAGACACAAAGATAGGACACTTTTACTGTCATTGAAATATCAGATTAGGTGGGGGAGATAATCAAATAATAGACACAAAGTTCAACCAAACAATAAGTAGAAACTACAGAACCAGATAGCATTGATCCTATCTGAAGAAGGTTTCATAGTAGAAGTAGTGATTAAGCTGTGGATAAGAGAAAGAAATTTGCTAAGAGAAAGAAATGTTATGCATATTAAGTGTGAGTTCTGTTTTGGAAGAAACACTATTTGATTAAGTTTCTTTAATGCCTTAGGAGAGTGTCTGATGCATATGAGGAGATCAATGTATATTGGTTGAATGAGTGCAAACATGATTTTAGGTAAAGGTGAGTGATTCCTAATTATGCAATCTGACTATTGTGCAGAAAGACTGGGGTTAGCAGAAGGGAGAGGCTAGAAAGGTAGGGAAAGACCAAGTGCCACACCCCTATGATCCTCCAAGGAATTAAGATTTGTCTTGCCAACAGTGGGCAGCCATACACAGCATTCAAGTAGGACAGTAACAGAGGCCAGTGAGAAGTAGGATGTTATGGTTCTTTCCAGGCTCACGGAATGAGGGCTTACAGGTGAAACCAAAGCTAAGCACATCATGTGATAAAGAGAACAGTCAATTATTCAAGCAATAGACTTTACGTTGACCTCTCTGGAATATACGTGCATGTAAGCATACATACAAGCAGCAGCACTGTAGAAGAGGAAGTGAGAGAGTATAGCATTCTTGCTAAGAGGGAATGACCCCTCCCTTGGCCAACATGGCCAGACAACCCTCTAGCCTCATCACTTGGTTTGACGATAGATTGAACATGAACACAGAGAGATAAGAGGAAAGTCAGTCTCTCTCTCTCTCTCTCTCTCTCTCTCTCTCTCTCTCTCTCTCTCTGTCTCTCTCTGTCTCTCTCTCCTGACAGACTGTATTCTTACCAAGAAATACATACTGGAATTACACATCACCCATTACAATTACCATATTAACAATGTTAACATGAGGAATCCTACTTTCTGAACATAAACTCCTATTGCTCCAAATGACTCAATTTTTATCTAGTGGATTCTTTTTTTTTTAAATTTTAACTTGTTATATATGGAAAGTCTCTCTTCATAAACACTGACCTGGGGAGTGTATTGTCTGGTTGAAGTTGGGATATTAGGAGGAGTAGTTCCCCATCACTTCATTTAAGAGGGAGCATAGTCCAATGGCTATAGTTACTTTCTTTAGAATGTGGGGTTAATAACCACTTCTTGTTCACATCTGTACATCCCAGAAGCCAATTTCAAGGCAACAGGGGAAACTACACCTGACATTCAACATTCAGCATTGATGTCTAATAAAAAATAGAATGTGAGCCACACAGGCAGTTGTCAACTTTCTAGTAGTCATATTTTTTTAAAAAAGCAGTAAAATGAAACAGGTGGAATTAATTTCAAACATCAGTCTGATATTGCTACATATATTTTAAGAAGTGAGTGATATAAACATTATCAGTGAGATAATCTGCATTTCCAAGTCTTCAAAATCTAATGTGTTTTATACACGTAACACATATCACTTTGGACTAGCCTCATTTCAAGTGCTCAGTAGCTGTATTGGATTATGCAATTGCAGATTAACCTGTGACCAAAGCTGGCAATGGTTCTTTACTGCTTATAGGGGAGGTCCAAAATCCTATTATAAGCGTAGCTGTGTTTTACAAGGTTGTCTTCAAGGATGCTCGAGAGGGTACCTGATGCAGTTCTCTCTCCCCATCACAGGTTTGGGAAGACCAACCTGTCAATGCATCCTTGCTTTCTAATTGATGATTTAGAAACTCAGTTATTTTTAAAACTCTAGAAGGAATATTTTTTCCTGACTCGGGTTACTGCCTTCATTAAAGAGAGGTGAGTTTCTCAAATAACTTTTCTTTGAACTTTGTATCACAGCTTTTTAAAACTGATGAAATTTATTATCTCCTAACCACAAATCAAACTTTCCTTCCACAAAGGCAGTTCAATAGAGCACTTCACAGATGGATGGGTCTACTTTCAAAGGCCTGGTAACTGAACACAGGCTGGATATGCCCCATCTGCTCTGTCTCAGATTTATTCCTTCAGACTGAGCAAGAAGGAATCAAGATAGAAAAAATAGAGCAAAATAGCAGTCATTACTTTTTAATTTATTTTTTATTTTTCTGGTTTGGCAAGTTCACCTCATTCTGCACAGGCTTTATGAGGTGCTTATGTCTTATTTTTTGAAGGTGAAAACTGTGATCTCATCTGTATTCCATGGGTTACTTACCACTCTGAGGATGCCTAATAAATATTAAACAGAAGACTTTATCCAACTATGAGATACCACACACTTCCTGGTTCATCCATCCTGCCAAATTCCAGGGAACAACTATTATGAACAGATGAGTGGCTGGAGAGATTAATGAGTGAATTTGCTTAGCAGTTTGCTGCCAAAATTTGCTGCCTATAATTAAATCATATTCCTTGGTCTTCCCTATGAAACACAAAGAAAATTGTCTTATATTAGTAAAAGCACAAGGAAAAACAGTAGTTTTTTTTCCCCACACAATTTGGTAACATAGTATTTCTTTATATCTGGTTTTTTTTTTTTTACCTACTTTCATATTTTTATTCATGTAAAACATACAGAGAGGGTGTACCGATCTGAAATGAATACCTCAATGACTTTTTTTTTAATCTGGAAATTTTTAAGTAGATGCTAAAGCCCAATAAATTCCATTATCACATTCTATACAGGCAGAACGCCTAAAATAATCTTATGGCACTTTAATAACCTATACCATTATCAGTAACATTAATGTAACTTTAATTACTTGAAGTTGAATCACATTCAGATCATTTTAGCTCTAAATGCCTTATTTCTTCAAAGCTATGCACTCATTAGAGCCTATCATTTTAAAGCATTTACAGAGAACCTTCTATGTTGCAGGCATTGTGCATGGCTCTAAAAAATAGATAAAAATTAATGGAGTGTACCTTCTATTGGAATATTTATTTCAATAGGTATATAATCAAAACACCTAAAACATTTAATTTAGCCCAATATTTCAATTTAGTTCAGGCATCAACTGCTTTCAACTCAATTTCTATTTTTTAAAAAATGCACAAACTAGGTGTTAGAACTAAGATGCCAACCCAGGTCTTTTGATTATAAAATTTATTTTCTTTTCAGAGCATTGTGACAAGTACTTGACTTTCTATTCAACTTGTTCAAGATTAGTCTAAGAAAGCTACAAGATGCCTTCCAACTGTCAGACACTCTTTTTCTTGTTCTGTAATAAAAAGTTCTAATCTAAAGATAATCTCCAGAAAATTGAGTTTCAATTTGAAAATGGAGGTAAGAAGGTGAAAGATAATACTGACAAAGTAACCCATTCCTAAAAAATTTTACAAGGAAGTCTTATAAAAAAAATTGAGAATAAAAATGCATGTAATCTTATCTTTATAGATTTGATTAAAATGACAAAAATCACACGGTGAGCTGAAAATGTTCCATTTTGCATTCAAATATATTAACTTCTTTATTTTATAAATGTTCTAAAATGTTGGTATAAAGGATAGTAGAGAGGGCAGGTCATGTGGGAGACAAGAAAGAGGCTGTGTGAGACAGTTACAAATAATTGGGGTCCATCCAGTTATTTAGAAAATCACTTGTTTTAAGGGAAAAAATATTTCTGCTGAATTGCTCTTTTTAAAATAAAGGCTAATTTATTTAATGTTAATTTTCTTTGAATTTTATGTCACAACTTCTAAAAAATTAAGTAAATCTATTAGCTCTTAATCATCCAAGTGTGGCTGTCTGCTGTGGCAGGGCATGACCCCTGCTCCCCATTCAGAGTCCAAGACCTTCTCTCTTCAGGTTCACTTCACCTTTGTAACTGCTTTGTAAATCTTGGCTTCTTAAAGAAGCTGCTATTATTACTGAATCGAAATTCTTTTCATGTTTCTTCCAGAACTCCGTCTCAGTTTCATCAACAAACTTCATTAAATAATTTTTGTGCCAAGTGCTATTTCTCCAGGATGCAAAAATGAGTATCATTCTACCTGTTCTCATTTTACTCCCCGAATAGGAAAGAAGAGTCATGAAAGAAAAAAACTACAGTTAATTATTGATATAGAGACATGCGGAGTCTAACAGAAGCATTAAAAATGTGTCTCCATCCTGGATGGAAACTCCAGGGTTTCCTGGTGAACATGATGCCCAAGAGAATCTGAAGGAGGTTGGGGATTCCTCGGGGAAGGTGTGATATGAAAACAGATCACCTCTGTTCCTGTGTGGAATTTATATACCTCATGAAGCTCATCATATCTCCCATTCTAGAGAGGAAATTCTCTAAGTCAAAGCCCATGTTTGGCACACATTTTTACACACTTAACACTTAACTGGAAACTCTCAGTCAAGCAGTCCTATTTTGTGATATACAGGTGATTTAAGATTAAGAGATGTATAAGGGACCAAAATGAAACAGAAACACATTTTTTACCTTATGTCAGAAATACAACTTTGAAAAGCCCAAAGTTTTCTCATATTGAAGTAGATATAGACATTTGAAATCATTTAAGGAATAGCTGAGTAACTCTGTTTTCATTTACTTACTAAAATCAAGGCTGTGGAACAGCACAAGGAGAATTATTTCCATTTTGTTCAGTGCATGCAGTGCAGATCAATACTGAATGGTATTCACAAGGAATGGAAAACTTTTCACACCATACATCAAAATGATAGCATTGAAAAAATGAAACTAGACAAGTAATTTCAACCTAAAGAGGCTGATTAAATTGTAGCTTCCTGGGCTGGGGCTGGGACTCAGTGATAGAGCACTTGTCCGGCTTGTGTGAGGCACTTGGTTTGATTCTCAGCACCACATAAAAATAAATAAATAAAATAAAGCTATTGTGTCCATCTTCAACTAAAAAAAAATTTAAAGGAATAAATAAATAATTTGTAGCTTCCTTTATTTCTCACCCCCTGCCTCCACACTCAGTCTCCCAAGAGCTTTCACAGTAGGAATTTTGAAACATGGATAATACCAGAAACTGGTTAAGTGTGTAAAAATACAGCTTTAGTGGTGTACATTGTTGCATATTTGAGGACAATATGAATGCTCTGTGTAACCCTAAAAGTATACACTTTTAACCCAGCAATACTACTTTTAAAAATTCATACAAATATTAAAATTTAGCATGCATATTTCAAGAACTGTTGTGACAAGCCCAGAGTAAATGCTAATTTAAAAAAATTTTAAATGTTATTTATTTATTGGTATGTGGTGCTGAGGATCAAACCCAGTGCCTCACACATGCCCTGCAAGTGCTCTGCCACTGAGCCATGATCCCAGCCCTAAATGAGAATTTTTTAACGCTAAATTACACAGAGGATATAGAATGTGATTCTGTTTTTGGTAATTAATAAAATGTAACAGCACGCATTTATATTTGAGTATAAAGGCATGCATAAAATATAGTCCTAATTGGGGGCTGGGGCTGGGGCTCAGTGGTAGAGTACTCGCGTAGCACGTGAGAGGCACTGGGTTCGATCCTCAGCACCACATAAAAATAAATAAAATAAAGATATTGTGTCCAACTACAACTAAAAAATATATTTAAAAAATTATAGTCCTAAATGTTTACGAGAATCATCTCCAATTGGTCATATAAGAATAAGCACTGGGCTACGGTTGGGGCTCAGTGGTAGAGGGCTTGCCCAGCATGTGTGAGGCACTGGATTCAATTCTCAGCATCACATTAAAAAAATAAACAAAATAAAGATATTGTGTCCATCTATAGCCATATATATATTTCTTATATAAACGTATATATATTTCTTCATTTTCTGAATTTTTTGGAGTAAATATACATGACATACATAATCAGAAGACCAGAAGACCGGGCAATCCCAGGTTTTCTCATTCTCTGTGTACATGATGTGAGTCTTGGTATGCCCTGCACATTTCTGTCCATCCTCATAACCCATGATTTGGATCCTGGTCTCTAAATTGTGTTATTATGAGCAGGACATTCTGATGACAAATTTAAAACTAGAAGTAGAGGGAGGATATTTGAATTTTCAAACCTGGAAAAGGCATTTTGTAGTTTACTTGCATGCAAGTGCTGGATGGCACCTAATTGTTTTCTTATCACGCTCCCATTCCCTGTAATACCTGACTTTCTTTACAGGGAATGTCCTAATCACATCTTTATCATGTTGGTTTCTCAGATACCCACAGCAAGCTAGGATTTCCTTCTTCTTTGACCTTCAAGTTCAGCAGTACAACCATAATATAATATTCAATATTGTTCTGCCTTGAGGATGTTGATCTAGACTGTAAACTCTTTCAGAGAGGCCAGGTTTTTCATTTTTGTGTCCCCACTGGGATTATACTACATCCAGTTAAACAAGTCACTGTATTCACTCTCTCAGTTGCATTGTGAGACAGAAAGATGGGTGTGCTGAGGAATTTGAAAATACCATATTAAAAAAATACTTTTGTATTTTTTAAAGCATGTGTATATAATAGTGTTTGAAAAATCTTCATAATAATGAATGAAATATTCATCAACCTATATTTAATTGTAAACAAAAATGGTGATTAAAATGTTTGTAATTAAGTTGAAACCATGCCATACAAACGTAGTGGACTGTGTCTACATCAAGCAGGAACATATAAAAATAAAAGCAAAAATGCCCCTTCCTGAGCAGTTAATTTCAGCATTTTTGGTAAATCTTGGCTAACTTACAAGGGATCATTACCTTTAGAAGGAGGTAGGTAAATCCATGGTATATATCAGGATAGATTATTGCCTTGCAGGAACTAGAACTACTGAGTGTAAAGTGGTGCTTCCTAATAAATTTAAAATATGGGACCCACTCAGCTCACCACCTCACCCCAGCTCCCTGCACCCATTGCTTTGCTACCAGTCCTGTTGCTTGATGTTCTCACTGGGCTCAGGGATTCACCCTGGGAGGCCAGAATAGGCAAATCCGAGAACAACAGAAGCAGTGGAGGATGAGCTCCCCTGTCACCTGAGTGGAACCCTGGGGAGAATCCTGGAGTACAGTCTCCCAATGTAGGTCAGCATCTATGGGGCTCTAGAGGTACATTGATTCAATACTGCACGACAACTCAATACACAACAAGGCACCTGAAACCTCACTAAACCTAAGCTCCAGACCCCAAAACTCCACCTGTGGGAACTCCTCTCACAGAACCCAATGGCAAACACCCCGGGAGTGGAGGCGACAGCTGTTCCCATCCCCACCCACTCTGCCAAGATGGGAGGTTGAAAGTCTTAAACCCCAACTAGCAACCTGGTGAGCAGCACAATAAAAAGTAACTCAACAGCCCATGACCCATACTCCCATGCTCAGTGCATACCTCAAGAAGAAGTGAAAAGAAAATCAGGTGGGCACAGACAGCAAACATGTATTTTCATTGATTAATTGGTCCACAGTAATGAAAACTACTCCTTAATGTTTCACCAATATCTTTCTTTTTTTAATTTAAAGGTGTACTAGTTGATTCAAGGACATTTATACATATACGTATTTGTTTCTGTCATCTCATTTCTATCCCCCCTCTCTCTTTTTAAATAGTTTTCCTTGCTCTGGTTTTGAGGGTTAAGGTTTTTGATTAGTATATTTCAATTTTATTTTTATTGTCTTTCCCACTAGTCTATTTCCCTTGTTTGCCTCTCTCTTTTTTCTTACAATAACAGCCAAATTCTTCTTTCAATCTTCCACTCTTTCATTAAATTTTTACTTCTATTATTTTCTCCTCCCTCTTTATAACCAACACATCCTACGTCACCACTCCATTTGTCCTATTCACCCTTGTATTATGGTTTGGATGTCAGGAGTCCCCTAAAAGCTCATGTGTGAGACAATGTAAAAAAGTTCAGAGGAGAAATAACTGGATTGTAAGAGTCTTAATCCAATCAGTTATTTAATCCCCTGATAGGATTTAATTGAGTGGTAACTGAAGAGGTAGAGTCTGGATGGAGGAGGTGGGAATTTGGTGGAAATCTGACTTTAGGTATACATTTGTATCTGGTGAGTGGAGTTTGCTATTTGATCACCCTGATATGAGCTGCTTCCTCTGCCACACACTCTGCCATGATGTTCAGCCTCATCTCAAGCTCTGAGGAATGGAGCCGACCTTCTATGAACTAAGACCTCAAAAACAATAATCCCTCCAATAAATTTCCTCCTCTCTAGTTGTGCTCATCGGGTCCTTTAGCTACAGCAGCAAAAAAAGTTAAATAAAACTCCTTTTATCTCTTCTTTCCTCTTAACCAACTCTACCCTTAACACCTCTTAACACTACTTGGTTTATATAATGCCAGGCTCCACCACCAATGCTACAGCAATAATTAATATGATGGAAGTCATAGTCAACACCTATTGTTTGATTTTATACCAGACATAACTTTTCACTATTTATTTACTGTTTTTATTGATAGAAATTGCTGATTATACTATTTCTGCTCTTTGTGTCAATTAACGTTCTAGACATCATAATAAGAATGAAGTACCTTGTCTTTTGCTATATATTGTTTGCATAGGTTATTCTGTTATTGGGTTCCCCCCTAATCTGCGATGTACTAGAATCATACAGGGACACTATAAGCTCACAGGGTAGAAATGCTGCAGCTTCAGATCCATCCAGATAGACAGGTAGACAAAGAGTATGAAAAGGGAATAATCCCCAACAACACCGAACACCTCAACAACAGATTCCATGGACACCACAGTGGAGGAAATGTCAGAGAAAAATTTAGAAAGTTCATGATTAATATGATTTTTGAGGTAAAAGATGACATATGGAGTAAAATCAGAGAGAAAATACAAGAAGTAAAAAAATCACTTAAATAAAGAGATAGACATTTTGGCACAAGAATCAACTGGAAATCTTCAAAATGAAGAAATCAATAAAACCAATTAAAAACTAAATGGAAAGCATCACCAACGGACTAAGCCACTTGAAAGAGTTTCAATCAATAAAGATAAAATATGTAATCTTGAAAATAAAATTGACCATGGAGAAAAGATATTAAGAGACCATGAACAGAATGTTCAAGAAATGTGAGACAACATGAAAAGCCTAACTTAAGACTCACTGGGCTCTAAATTACAAACTAAAGGAATGCCATCTTCAATGAATAAAATCAGAAAATTTCCCAAACCTTAAGAATTAAATGGAAAATCAAATATGGAGGCATACAGGACTCCAAATATACAAAATTACAACAGACCCACTCCAAGATACATTATTATGAAGATGTCTAACATACAAAGAAGGATAGAATTTTTAAAATGACTAGAGAAAAGTGATTGATTACATTTAGAGGTAAATCAATTCAGATCTCAGATGATTTTTCAGCCCAGACCCTAAAAGCTAGGAGGTTGAAGAATAAT
Source organism: Marmota flaviventris (assembly GCF_047511675.1). NCBI lineage: Eukaryota > Metazoa > Chordata > Mammalia > Rodentia > Sciuridae > Marmota > Marmota flaviventris. Next base: position 98,599,108 of record NC_092505.1, on the reverse strand, counting down.
ATATACCAAGCTCTGAAAGAAAATGGGTGCCAACCAAGAATACAAAATCCAGCAAAATTAAGCTTCAGATTTGAAGATGAAATAAAAACATTTCATGATAGACAGAAGTTAAAAGAATTCACAATTAGAAAGCAGGCACTAAAAACATACTTATCCAAAATATCAGGAAATAAAAAGCATCTCTCAATAATAACCTTGATAGTAAATTGCCTAAACTCATCAATAAAAAGATATAGACTTGCCAATTGAATTAAAAACAAAACCTGCCTCAGCAAAAGTGAGGTGCTAAGCAACTCAGTAAGACCCTTTCTCCAAATAAAATACAAAATAGGGCTGAGGGTGTGGCTCAGTGGCCAAGTGCCCTGGGGTTCAATCTCCAGTGCCAAAAAAAAAAAAAAAAAAAAAAAAAAAAAAATCTAACAATATGCTGTCTACAGAGCTCCAGAGATTCATTTCAACAGTAAAGACATCTACACTCTGAAGGTGAAGTGAATGGAAAAAGCAGGTCATTCACATGACTTTTACAAACAAGCAGGGCTTTCTATTCTCATATCAGATGAAATGGACTTCAAACCAAAGTTAATCAAAAGAGTCAAAGAAGTCCATTTCATAATGCTTAATGGAATCATAACAACAAGAAATAATAGTCATAAATATTTATTTATGATGTACACAGATGCTCCCAAATAATGGAGCATCTGTGTACATCAAACCCTTCTTAATATCAAGAATCAAGTAAACCACAACACATTAATACTGAATGACTTTAACATGATTCTCTCAACACTACATAAGATCATCCAAAGAAAATTAAATTCAAAAAGCTATAGAATGAAAAAACACAATTAATATTCTAGACTAAATAGACATATATAGAATATTTCATCTATCAATACCTAAATACACTTTCTTCTCAGCAGCACATGAAACATTTTCTAAAATAGATCATATTGTAGACCACAAAGCAACACTTAGCAAAGACAAAACAATAGAGATAATATCTTGCAGTCTATCAGACCATAATGGATTGAATTAGAAATAAAGGATAAGACAAAAAGCACAAATTAACAGATAGAGACTAAATAATTCATTACTGAATGATAAATGGAGAGCAGAAGAAATAAACACAATAATTTTAAGTAAATGAGAATAGCAATACAACATATCAAAATCTCTGAGACACTATGAAGGCAATTCTAAGAGGAAAGTTCATAGCACTGAGCTCGTTCATTAAAAGAATAGAAAGGTACAAAAAAAAATATCTAGCATTACATCTCAAGAGCCTAGGGAAAAAAAGAGCAAATTAATACCACAATTAATAGAAGATATAAAATAATTGAAATCAAAGCCAAACTCAATGAAGTTGAGATTAAAAGAAATTGATGAAACAAAAAGTTGGTTTTGTGAAAGAATAAACAAAATTGATCAACCCTTAGCCAAGCTAACTTTAGTTTTTTTCTCTCTTTTAAGAAAGAAAAAATTCAAACTGTTAAAAATCTATGATGAAAAAGGAAATATCATGATGGACACTACTGAAATACAGATAATAATCAGAAACTATTTTGAACATATATACTCTAATAAAATAGAAAATTCTGATGGCACTGACAGATTTCTAGAGGCACATGACCTACCCAAACCGAATGAGAAGACATAAAATATTTAAACAGACCAATTTCAAGCAATGAAATTGAAAATGCTATCAAAAGCCTACAAGAAAAAAGAAAAGTCCAGGACCAGACAGATTCTCAAACCTTCAAAGAAGAACTAGCACCAATCCTCCCCATATTATCCTATAAAATAGAAAAGGCAGGAACCCTTTTCAAGCTCATTCTATTAAGTTACTATCACCCTGATACAAAAACTAGGCAAAGACACATCAAGGAAAGAAAAGTTCAAACCAATATTCTTGATAAACATAAATGCAATCTTTAGAAAAATACTGGTCAATCACACATAAAAACATATTAAAAAGGCAGTAAAGCATAAGGAAGTGGGTTTCATTGCAGGAATTCAAGATTGGTTCAACATATGGAAATCAATAAATATAATTCATCACATTAATAGAATTAAAGATAAAAAATAAATGGTTATCTCAATAGACACAGAAAAAGCATTTGAAAAAATTCAGCACCCATTCACGTTCAAAGCACTAGAAAAAACTAGGGATAGAAGGAACCTACCTCAACATTGTAAAAGCTATATATATGCTAAAGCCAAGGCCAACAGGATTTTAAATGGAGAAAAATTAAAAACATTCCCTCTAAAAGCTTAAACAAGGATGCCCACTTTCACCACTTCTATTCACCATAGTCCTTGAAATTCTAGCAAGAGCAATTAGACAGAAGAAAGCAATTAAAGGAATAAGACAAAAATAGGGGGAAAAAAAGAACTCAAACTATTCTTATTTGCTGATGACTTGATCCTACATTTAGAAGACTAAAAAATTGCCACCAGAAAACTTCTAGAACTCATTAAAAAATCTCAAAAACCTAAGTACCAAAAAACCAAATAACCCAATCAACAAATGGGCCAAGGACCTGAACAGACACTTCTCAGAAGAGGATGTACAATCAATCAACAAATATATGAAAACATGTTCATTTTCTCTAGCCATTAAAGAAATGCAAATCAAAACTACTCTAAGATACCATCTCACTCCAGTCAGAATGGCAGCTATTATGAAGACAAACAAACAACTTTTTTCCCACATCCTCGCCAACCAGGATGTGGAAAAAAAAGGTACACTTATACATTGCTGCTGGGACTGCAAATTGGTGCAGCCAATATGGAAAGCAGTATGGAGATTCCTTGGAAATCTGGGAATGGAACCACCATTTGACCCAGCTAGTCCTCTCCTCAGTCTATATCAAAAGGACTTAAAACATCATACTACAGGGACACAGCCACATCAATGTTTCTAGCAGCACAGTTCACAATAGCTAAAATATGGAGCCAACCCAGATGCCCTTCAGTGGATGAATGGATAAAAAAAAATATGACATATATACACAATGGAATTTTACTCAGCAATAAAAGAGAATAAAATCATGGCATTTGCAGGTAAATGGGTGGCGTTGGAGAAGATAATGCTAAGTGAAGTTAGCCATCCCCCCCCCTCAAAACAAACACTGAATGTTTTCTCTGATATAAGGAGGCTGATTCATAGTGGGGTAGGGAGGGGGAACATGGGAGGAATAGACAAATTCTAGATATGGAAGAGGGGTAGGAGGGAAAGGGAGGGGGCAGGGGATTAGCAAGGATGGTGAAAATGTGATAGGCATCATTATGCAAAGTACATGTATAAAGACACGAATTGGTGTCAACATGCTTTATATACAACCAGAGATATGAAAAATTGTGCTGCATATATGTAATAAGAATTGTAATGTAGTCCACTATCATTTATTTTTAAAAAATCAATAAAAAACTCATAAATGAATTCAGCAAAGCAGCTGGGTATAAAATTAATACCCATAAATGAATTGTGTTTCTATACATGAGTGATGAATTAACTAAAAAAGAAATTAGGAAAAATGTCCCATTAATGATAGCCTCAAAAAAAAAATTGAGAATCAATCTAACAAAAGAGGGAAAAGACCTCTACAATGAAAACTACAGGACACTAAAGAAAGAAATTGAAGAAGACCTTAGAGATTGAAAGATTGCTTTGTGCTTGGATGGGCCAAATAAATATTATCAAAATGAGCATACCACTAAAAATACTATTCAGACTGAATACAAATCCTATTAAAATTTCAATGATTCTCTTTACAGACACAGAAAAAACAATCATGAAATTTATTTGAAAAAGCAAGAGGCCCAGAATAGTCAAAGAAATTCTCGGTGAAAAAAGTGAAGCAAAAGGCATCACAATACCAGACTTTAAATTTCATACTACACAAAGGCATCATAAACATGCCTTAGAAAAAAGGTAGCCTATTTAACAAATGGTGCTAGGAAAACTGAAAGTCCATATGTAACAAAATAAACTCAAAACCTTATCTCTCAACCTGCATGAAACTCAATTCAAAATGGATCAAGGACCTAGGCATTAGGCCAGAGACCCTGTGCCTTCTAGAAGAAAAAGTAAGCCCAAATCTCCATATTAGGGTGACTTAGGAACTGAATTCCTCAACCAGCCTCCTAAATTGCAAGAAGTAAAACCAAGAATCCATAAATGGGAAGGTATCAATCTAAGAAGCTTCTTCACAGAAAAGGGAAAAAAATCAAGAATGTGAAAAGAGCCTACAGAATGGGAAAAAAAAATCTTTGGCACCTAACACCTCAGAGCATTCATCTCCAAGATATAAAAAGAATTTAAAAAAATATCACCCGCCCCCCCCAAAAAAAACCTCAAATAACTCACTCATTATTAAATGGGCTAAGGAAATGAACAGACACTTGACAGAAGAAAAAATACAATTGGTCAACAAATATATGAAAAAATGTTCAATATCCCTAGCAATTAGAGAAATGCAAATTAAAACTACACTGAGATTTTGCCTTACTCCAGTCAGAATGGCAATTATCAAGAATGCATGCAACAATAAATGTTGGTGAGGATGTGGGGAAAGTACACTCATAGATTGCTGCTGGGACTGCCCCTCCAGTCAGTCTTGCATCTTCCCCTTTCCTTTGCTTCCTTCCCTAGGTGCTTATCCTGAAATCATTCCCTGTAAACATCCTGCATTTTGATCTCTAGAGTTTGTGGAGGTTTGGTTTCCTTAATCTATTGAAAAAAAATATATATATATATGAAATTCAAATAAAAGGAGTTTTCAAATAAAAGGAGCTTTTTGCATCCTTGGTTGTTATCATCTGTGTCTATAGGGTTACTAGAAAACACCATACAAGGACTGGTGGTGTAGGTCAGCGGTAAGGTTCTTGCCTAGCTCACATGAGGCAATGCCCTGGGTTGGATCCCTAGTACATTACACACAAACACACACACACTATGACACAAAATATTCACCAATGACTCACCTAAGAGTCTCCACTCAAACATCTTTTATTTAAAATTGGCATCTTGAGCCAGGCATGGTGGCTAGCCTATAATCCCAGTTACTAGAGGAATCACAAGTTCGAAGCCAGCCTGGACAGCATAGTGAAATCCCATCTCAAAAAAAAAAAAAAAAAAAAAAAAAGAAAGAAAAGAAAAGAAAAAGAAAGCAAAAAAGCAAAGAGTTGGAATTGTAACTCAGTTGTAGAGCACTTGCCTGGCAGGTGTGAGGCACTGGGTTTGAATCTCAGCACCACATAAAATAAATAGATAAATAAATAAATAGATGTATTGTGTTCATCTACAACTAAAAATATATATTTAAAAAAATTTAAGGAAATGAAACAAAAGTAAAATAAGCCAATCCCATAAAGCCAAAGACCAAATGTTCTCTTATATGCAGAGGTTAAAAAGAAATAAGGCAGGGAGGAAAGAATAGAAATTCATTGGATTAGAAAAATGCAAATGAAGGGAAGGGAGGTGTGATGGGAATAGAAAAGACATGGAAACGATTCAGACATAACTTTCCTATGTTCATATATGAGCACACCACCAGTGAAACTCTACAAGAATGGGAAGTTATCTCCATGTATGTATAATATATCAAAATACACTCTACTGTCATGTATATCTAAAAAAAATAAATAAAAATAATAACAACAAAAAACAAAGCAAAAAAAATAACACACTAGAATCTTCCTTTCCTATCAATCTCAGCTGCAATGTAAACATTTTTATAATGACAACTTATTACAAAGTGAAATTAAAATCCTTGCAAGAGGAAGTATTTCATGATGTCAATAGAACTGACACTAGAATTCCACTTAAATCACTTAAAAGCCAACAACTAATAAGAATCTATCTAAAATAGCTAAAAATTGAAAAGGGGAAAATCATCAAGGTTGACAACTTAGTTGACTCTGCTAAAGACGACTATGCGTTCACTAGCAAATTCTACCAAATCTTTAAAGAATAAACACCACTCCTTGTACCAATAAACACCACAAACTATACCAAAAAGTAGAAGAGGAAGGAACAAATCCCAACCTGATACCAAGGTCAGACAAAGATATCCCAAGAAAAACTAAGACTAATACCCTTTATGAGTATACATGCAACTTAGTGGGTCAGTGGTGGAATCAGTAGCAGTGCTCAATCAGTGGTGGCTGTGATTCCCTTTGTACTGGGGCCCCTTTGTGCCCCTCAACAGCAACACGAAGGTACACATTAGTGTTCAATTATGCCACTGGCAGCTCCCCTCCAGGAGAACCACAACCCACTTCAGCTGACAGATGAAGAATAACCCGCTTGAGGGCGGGAAGATGGTGGAATAGAGGAAGTCCTGTTTCTGGCTGCTCTGTGACATGAGACGAAGAAAGCAGATAGGCAGCTTCTCTACAAGGTCTCACCCTAGATGCAATACAACATCTCAGAGAGTGTGAGAGGATCCCTATCCAGTGGATATTCACAGAAATAACCAGCACTGCAACCACTTGTGCATAAATCAGAGCCTCTGGGCTCGAGTAAGTCTCCGGACTCTGGACCCAAAGCCTGCAGAGTTCTAGCTCACGCACTGCTCACAAGCAGCTTAGTAGAAACACCTATCAGCACCTCTGCAGAACTCCAGACTGTGCTCATTCCACGCAGGTCATTTGGCTGCTACCTACCACAGCACAAGGCCAACACCCAGCTCCCCCCCCACATCACCAGACATCCCGGCACTGGAAGCAGACCAATTACATCTTAGAAAACCTTCCTCACCATTTTGTGGTGGGTGTGGATATCAGATCAGAGCGCCATTTGAACAGGTACCTGATTTCCAATTCCTCTCTCTTCTCCAACAGCATTAACTCGGCACAGTGGGCACCCAAAACAAGAACAGCCCTCAGTTGGACAGGAGTACAGTGCGCTGCCCACCTGGTGTTGAGCCTATGGGTGAGAGGTTCCACAGTTGGGACCTGATAAGTAAGAGAGGAGAGGGGACTAAAGTCTAGAGCATAACAGCGAGACTAGGATCTGGGAAATTTCCAGGCAAGAGAGGGAGACGATACCGGGGCTCAAGTCAGACAAGTGGTCACAAAAAAAAAAAGACCCGTGAGGCACTATTTCCCTGCTGGGACTGGTGGGCAGTACTCCCCACTTCGAGACACTACACACCAGGTCCAGTCTTCACACCCTGGTTACCTAGACACCTACTGGATGAGACAACCCCACCTACTGGATGAGAAGAGAAAGAAACGGATCTCAATGAGTAAATTTTTTCTCTCCTTTCTCTTCTACCCTTCTATCCTCTGGTCCTCACATCCCCAACATATGTAAAACCAAGAACTTTACTTGAAATAGGACTTTGAGGACTGAGTCACCTGAATAATATAATATAGAGGAATTGCATAAGCCCTTCCTTTTTTTTCTTTTTTTCCTTTTTCTTCTCTTTTTTCTTTCTTTCCCTTTTTTCTCTTTCTTCTTTCTTCACCCTCCAAATTATACTATTTTAACATCCTGTATTTTTCTAATAACATATATGTGTTTGTTTTATGTACTCTACTGTCTTCCCACAAAATTGTTTATTTCAAATTACTTCCGATCTATTCTTCTGCTACTAACTCTGCCCACTAGATTTCTCCTTCTCATTTCCTAAGATATATTAACTCTATACCCTCACATCTTCTCCCCTCAACATATCATCCTATGCCTGACCCCCAATTCATTGTCCACCATCAGAACTGTAAACTTTTTATAAAATTACTGATTATATTTTAAATAATAATTGAATCCAACATTTATGGACACTGAGACTAAACTATAAATGTCTTAATAACAACAATTTGTTCATAGGTGATGTATTATTGATTTTGGGATCTGTTAACATTTTCCTTCCCCACAAAGGAGAGATCTTGGAACCCTACAGGCAGCTTCTCCACAAGGTCTCGCATAGATGGAATACAACATCTCAGAGAGTGTGAGAAGACCCCTATACAGTGGATTTTCACAGAAATCACCAGCTCTGTGACCACCTGTGCAAAAATCAGAGCCTCTGGGCTCAAGTAAGTCTCTGGACTCCAGACCCAAAGCTACAATTCTAGAGGACCATGTTTCCAAACATGAAGAATTAATTGGAAATCTAAATTCAAGAAGCCTACAGGATGCCGAATGTACAAAATCACAACAGACCCACACAAAGGCACATTATAATGAAAATGCCCAACAGAATAAGGAGAGAATTTTAAAAGTCACAAGAAAAAGGAATCAGATTACATATAAGGGAAAACCAATTAGGATAATGGCAGATTTTTCAACACAGACCCTGAAAGCTAGAAGATCCTGGAACAACATATATCAAGCTCTAAAAGATAATGGGTGCCAACCAAGAATTTTGTATCCAGTAAAATTAAACTTTACATTTGAAGATTAAATGAAAACCTTCCACAATAAACAAAAGTTAAAAGAATTTATAGCTAGAAAACCAGCACTACAAAACATCGTTGGCAAAATATTTTATGAAGAGAAAATTAAGAAATCAGCAATAAAAATCAGCAGAGGGAGGTAGTACACTAAAGGAAAAACTAACCAAAGAGGAAAAACAATTCAAATAAAATAACAAAAATAAACAAATATGGCTGGAAATACAAACCATGTCTCAATAATAACCCTAAATGTTAATGGCTAAACTCACCAATCAAAAGACATAGGCTAGCAGATTGGATTAAAAAAGGCCTAACAACATGCTGCCTCCAGGAGACTCATCTGATAGGAAAGACATACACAGACCGAAGGTGAAAGGTTGGGAAAAAGCATACCACTCACATGGACTGTGGAAGCAAGCAGGGGTTTCCATCCTTGTATCAAATAAAGTAGACTTCAAGCCAAGGTTAATCAAAAGGGATAACAATGGAACCATTATAATCTTGGGTGACTTTAACACACCTCTCTCACCACTGGATATATCTTCCAAACAAAAGTTGAATAAAGAAACTATAGAACTCAATAACACAATCAATAACTTAGACTTAACTGACATATATAGAATATTTCAACCTGCAACAAGTGGATACACTTTCTTCTCAGCAGCACATGGATACTTCTCTAAAATAGATTATATACTATATGCCACAAAGCAACTCTTAGCAAATAAAAAAAAGTAAAGATACTACCATGTATTTTATCAGATCATAATGGAATGCAATTGGAAATCAATGACAAAATAAAAAATAAAAATTTCTCCATCACCTGGAGACTAAACAATATGCTACTGAATGAACAATGGGTCACAAAAGACAACAAGGAGGAGATTAAAAAATTATTAGAGGTATAATGAGAACATAGACACAACATATCACAATCTCTGGGACACTATGAAAGCAGTACTAAGAGAAAAATTCATTGCATGGAGTTCATTCCTTAAAAAAAGAAAAAGTCAACAAATAAATGACCTCACACGACATCTCAAAGCCCTAGAAAAAGAAGAACAAACCACAGCAAAAGCAGTAGAAGGCAAGAAATAATTAAAATTAGAGCTGAAATCAATGAAATCAAAACAAAAGATACAATTGAAAAAATTGACAAAACAAAAAGTTGGTTCTTTGAAAAAATAAATAAAATTAATGGACCCTTAGCCACACTAATGAAGAGAAAGAGAGTGAGAATTCAAATTACCAGCATACATAATGAAAAAGGTAGTATCACAACAGACACTACAGAAATATAGAGGATAATTAGAAATTATTTTGAAATCTTATACTCTGATAAAATAGTAGACATTGAAGGCATCAACAAATTTCTTAAGTTATACAATTTGCCCAGATTGAGTCAGGAAGATATACACAATTTAAACAGACCAATATTAAGTGAGGAAATAGAAGAAGCCATCAAAAGTTTACGAACCAAGAAAAGCCCAGGACTAGATGGATACACAGCTGAGTTCTACAACACCTTTAAAGAAGAACTAATACCAATACTCTTCAATTTATTTCAGGAAATAGAAAAAGAGGCAGTAATTCCAAACTCATTCTATGAGGCCAATATCACCCTGATCTCAAAACCAGGCAAAGACACATCAAAGAAAGAAAACTTCAGACCAATATCTCTAATGAACATAGATGCAAAAATTCTCAATAAAATTCTGGAAAATCAAATACAAAAAACATATCAAATAGATTGTGCACCATGATCAAGTGGGATTCATCCCAGGGATGCAAGGATAGTTCAACATACGGAAATCAATAAATGTAATTCATCACATCAATAGACTTAAAGATAAGAATCATATGTTCATCTCAATAGATGCAGAAAAAGCATTTGACAAAATACAGCATCTCTTTATGTTCAAAACACTAGAAAAACTGGGGATAATAGGAACATATTTCAACATCATAAAGGCTATCTACACTAAGCCTGAGGCCAACATCATTTTAAACGGAGAAAAATTGAAGGCATTCCCTCTAAAAACTGGAATAAGACAGGGATGCCCTCTTTTACCACTTCTATTCAACATAGTTTTTGAAATACTGGCCAGAGCAATTAGACAGACGAAAGAAATCAAAGGGAAATGTATAGGAAAAGAAGAACTTAAATTAGCACTATTTGCTGATGATATGATTCTATACCCAGAAGACCCAAAAAAACTCCACCAGAAAACTTCTAGAACTAGTAAATGAACTCAGTAAAGTAGCAGGATATAAAATCAACACCCATAAATCAGAGACATTTCTGTATATCAGTGGCAAAGCCTCTGAGAAGGAAATGAGGAAAACTACCTCATTCACAATATCCTCAAAAAAAAAAAAATTAGATACTTGGGAATCAACTTAACGACAAAAGTGAAAGATCTATACAATGGAAACTACAGAACCCTAAAGAGAGAAATCAAAGAAGACCTTAGAAGATGGAAAAATCTACCTTGCTCTTGAATAGGCAGAATTAATATTATCAAAATGACCATACTACCAAAAGCACTAAACAGATTTAATGCAATTCCAATCAAAATCCCAATGGCATTCCTCATAGAAATAGAAAAAGCAATCAGGAAATTCATCTGGAAAAATAAGAGACCCAGAATAGCTAAAGAAATCCTTAGCAAGAAGAGCAAAGCAGGTGGCATCGCTATACCAGACCTTAAACTAGACCAATGGTACAGGATAGAGGACACAGAGACTAACCCACAAAATTACAATTATATTGGACAAAGGTGCCAAAAACATGCACTGGAGAAAAGATAGCATCTTCAACAAATGGTGCTGGGAAAACTGGAAATCCATATGCAATAAAATGAAATTAAACCTCTGTCTCTCACCATGCACAAAATTTAACTCAAAATGGATGAAGGACCCAGGAATTAAACCAGAGAATCTATATCTAAAAGAAGAAAAAGTAGGCCCTAGGGCTGGGGTTGTGGCTGAGAGGTAGAGTGCTTGCCTACCATGCGTGAGGCACTGGGTTCGATCCTCAGCACCACATAAAAATAAAATATTGTGTCCACCTATAACTAAAAAAGAAATATTAAAAAAAGAAAAGAAAGAAAAAGTAGGCACTAATCTTCATCATGTGGGATTAAGCCCCAACTTCCTTAATAATACTCCTGTAGCACAATAATTAAAACCAAGAATCAATAAATGGAATGGAATCAAACTAAAAAGAGTTTTTTTCTCAGCAAAAGAAACAATCTGTGAGGTGAACGGAGAGCCTACAACCTGGGAACAAATATTTATCCCTCACACATCAGATAGAGCACTAATCTCTAGGGTATATAAAGAATTCAAAAAGCTAAACACCAAAAAAAAAAAAAAAAAACCCAAATAACCCAATCAACAAATGGGCCAAGGACCTGAACAGACACTTCTCAGAAGAGGATATACAATCAATAAAGAAATAAATGAAAAAAAATGCTAAGATATCATCTCACTCCAGTCAGAATGGCAGCTATATGAAGACAAATGACAATAAGTGTTGGTGAGGATGTGGGGAGAAAGGCACACTCATACACTGCTGGTGGGACTGCAAATTGGTGCAGCCAATATGGAAAGCAGTATGGAGATTCCTTGGAAATATGGGAATGGAACCACCATTTGACCCAGCTATCCCTCTCCTTAGACTATACCCAAAGGTCTTAAGAACAGCATACTACAGGGACACAGCCACATCAATGTTTATAGCAGCACAATTCATAATAGCTAAACTGTGGAGAAAGATGCCCTTCAGTGGATGAATGGATTAAAAAAAAGTGGCATATATACACAATGGAATTTTACTCAGCAGTAAAAGAGAATAAAATCATGGCACTTGCAGGTAAATGGATGGCGTTGGAGAAGATAATGCTAAGTGAAGTTAGTCAATCCCCAAAAAACAAATGTCAAATGTTTTCTCTGATATAAGGTGACTGACTCATAGTGGGGTAGGGAGGGGGAGCATGGGAGGAATAGATGAATTCTAGATAGGAAAGAAGGGAGGGAGGAAAGGGAAGGAGGCAGGGGATTAGCAAGGATGGTGGAATGTGATATACATCATTATCCAAAGTACTTGTATGAAGACACAAATTGGGTGTCTACCTACTTTATATACAAACAGAGATATGAAAAATTGTGGTATATGTGTGTAATAAGAATTGTAATGCCAAAAAAACACAAAGTACATGTATAAAGACATAAATTGGAGTGAACATATTTTATATACAAAAATATGAAAAATTGTGCTCTATATGTGTTAGAAGAATTGTAATGCATTTCACTGTCATATATTTTAAAAATAAAATCAATAAAAAGAGTATACATGCAAATATCCTTAAAAAAAGAAAGAAAAAACCCTAGCAACTCAAATTAAGCAGCATATTAAAAAGATTATATATCAGTGCCACTGGAATTAAATCCAGGAATGCAAGAATGATTCATATAAAATGATTCATATAAAAATGAAGTATAGCTGGGCATGGAAATGCATGCCTATAATTCTAGCAACTCTGGAGGCTGAGACAGGAGGATTGTAAGTTGGAGGCAGCCTCAACAACTTAGGTCCTCAGCATCTTAATGAGACCACGATTCAGTTAAAAATAAAAGGACTGGGAATGATACTCAGTGGTAAAGCATCCTTGGGTTAAATCCCCAGTCTCCCCTCACCCCCTTCCAAAAAAAAAAAATGTCATATAGTAGATAGTCTGAGACTTACCATCAAACTGGTAACTGGCGAGATGGCCAAGACTGACTTCAACATCATGGAGGATCTCACCTTGGTGGACACATGCTCCTGCAGTGAATGCAAGATACATGTCAGACCACATCTCATCAGATCATTGCAAGAACTGACAATATTGGTAATCACACTTGTGCTTGGAAAAGAATACTCCAGACCTCATAACTCAGGCCAGAGTGGAAGAGTTTGAAAACAGAAATAAGATATTCCCACACAAAAGAGTTGACGGTTGCTAGAAGTTTACACTGAAATCTGGAACACCACTTTCCTAAGCTAAGAATGGTTTTTGGCAATTAACTACTATGTGTAGAAAGGTTTTATATTATCATACACATTCTTATCACATACTATATAGTTAGTATTTAGAATGAGTTTTCCCATAGATTCTTTTTTTTAAAGAGAGAGAGAGAGAGAGAGAGAGAGAGAGAGAGAGAGAGAGAGAATTTTTTTTTAATATTTATTTTTTAGTTTTTGGCGGACATAACATCTTTGTTTGTATGTGGTGCTGAGGATCGAACCCAGGCCACACGCATGCCAGGCGAGCGCGCCACTGCTTGAGCCACATCCCCAGTCCTTCCCATAGATTCTTGAACATAGTATCTTCATGTCTTGGACATGGTCAGTCATGCTATTAAATTATTAAACACTGAATCTTGGAATAATGTTAATTATGTAGTCCACCACATTAATAGTTAAAGAAAAAATCAACATTATAATTTGATGCAGAATAAGCATTTTACAAAATCTAATACCTTTCCATATTTAGAAAACACACACACACACACACACAAAGATTAAAAAAAACTTCCTCAACACCTGATAAAGGATATTCATAAAAATTCTAACATCATATTTATTAAGAGTTACACACACAGAAATTAACCAAGACAAAAGAATTTTTAAAGTATCCTTTTGAGAAAGAAAGAAAAAAAAATTTGCGTATGGCAAGAATTTGCATATAGAAAATCCTAAGCCAATTATGGCACTGAATTCCTGTAACACTTTGAGAAGTTATGAGAGAGGCTCCCAAGTTGGAGGCCAGCCTGGTCAATTTAGTGAGATCATGTTTGAAAATAAAAATGGGCTGGGGATGTAGCTCAGTGGTAAATTAGCTTGCCTATCATGCATATGGGCTCTGGATTTCATTTTATATGCAGTATCACACACAGTCTCTCTCTCTCTCTTTCTCCCTCTCTCTCTCCCTCTCTTTCTCCCTCCCTCTCTCTCTCTCTCTCTCTCTCACACACACACACACACACACACACACACACAAACATACACACACTCCCCCTTTCTCTTTCTCTCTATTAATGAATACACATATGTGCACACACAACTAGAACTAATAAAAAATAAGTACCATTTCTATTTTGTGGAATAGTTTGAGGGGCAAACTATTATCCTAGCTGGTCAGTTTTCTCTCCTCTCATCTCCAGCCCTTGCCAGGAAGCCAGCCAGGTCAGGTGCTGTGATTATTACTCTTGCCACATTTTAAGGATGAGAGAAATGCTGAGTGTCTTGCCCAAGGTCAAGGATCCAGACAGTGTTGGTTCCTGAGCTTGGGTCTCCAGAGAGCAATGCTCTTCCCTCACAGGAGGCATTTGTCCCAGCCCCTCAGAGCGTCCCCACACCCCAGGAAACACACTTATCTGAACCTAGAACCAACAGGCAGGGCAGCCATAAAAAACCAACAAAAAATATTTTTAAAGATTAAACAGTTATGGGGGCAGGGCACTCCCCACAGGGGAGTAAGTGAGGGCTCAGGCCTAAGAGGCCTCCATGTGCTCACGTCCTGACATCACTGGATGGGATGGGGCCTCCTGCTGAAACACTGGGCTGATGGGAAGATAAATACATGGATGCTCTTCCTAAACTCCACCCCACAGCTCATAGTCAAGTCCCTGGGCCCCTGGAAGCAGAAAAAAAGAAGAGGGCCAGCACAATAAGTCACTAAAAATGCCCTTGGGTGACAGTGTGGGTTACCGACTCCACTGAACACTTCATGAGTCACTCTGTTGGTTTCACATGGGACTTCAAATAAAAATTTCCAATAAATAAAAATAATTTTCTTTAAGACATTATAGACTACTGGACTAATCTCAATCCTCATAAATAGCTGAAGGAACTGTGGCCCAGGAAGATAAGGGACTGGCCCAAGGCCAACCAGCTAGTTAGTAATGCAGTATTATTGTCTATTCAGGGACACCTGGGTGTGCTCTGAAGCCCTGTGACCTGGACCCTGCACCTTCCAGGTCCATAATCCTGCTTCTTAAGCTCCAAGTGCATCAGTTTCAGGGCCAGTCCCACCTTAGGGGCCTCCCCAACACATGTGCAACCCACAGACACCCCTTTCCCAATGCACACCTGCCACTCCTCACCTCCTGAAGAGAGCTTCATCCTTTCCACTCCCTGGGGGGCCCTTCCCACCTGATTCAAAAGTAAGAGTTTCAGAGTTGGGCCCAGGGAGGTCTGTGGGATGGCAGGGTAGGGAGTACCTGGGCAGGAGCAGGGCTGCCATGGGTACCCGCTCAGTCCCCTCCTCCCTTTGGAGCCACACAGCTTCCTTCAAACCTGGGGAGTGACAGGCCAAATGCAAGGGTCAATACCCACCTTGGCCTGGACTCCCTGACCACCTTCCTGCCTCAGCTTGGAAAGTACAGAGCCCAGAGCTCCTAG
Source organism: Marmota flaviventris (assembly GCF_047511675.1). NCBI lineage: Eukaryota > Metazoa > Chordata > Mammalia > Rodentia > Sciuridae > Marmota > Marmota flaviventris. The sequence continues at coordinate 98,583,252 of NC_092505.1, read as the reverse complement.
CCAAGAGCCTCATCCAGGCTGCAGTTCCCCTCTACCTCATTTCTTGAGGCAAGAACCTAGAAAGGCAAGAAGAGGGAACTTCTCAGAGGCTCCCAGTGTACCCTGGAGAAAACCCCAAAGGAAAGGAACAGTGAGTGTCAGGGGCTAGGAGCTGGGGTAAGGAACCAGGGAAGAAGATCCAGCTTCACCCCACTCCACTACCCCAGCGTCCACCACTTAATCCTCTGGTTTACCAATTCACTTGGGTCCCAGGGGTGCCGTGGTTGAAGGGGTTTGTCCCCTGAAGGAATTGTCCCTGGAGGGAGATGGGCATAGGTAGAGGAGTTCAGAACCAGCAGGGTTGGACAAAGCCATCTCCCAGTGACCCTCCCCTAAGTTGGTCAGCTAAGATATGGCTCAACACAGGCCTGGAGCAAGACTCCAAGGCCAGGGAAGCCCAAGAGCGACCCAGAGCATCCTGCCTTCCTGGGATTCTAGGAAGTGTGTCCTCCCCCAACATATTTGAGAGCAGCTCTCCCCAGACACTGCTGACTCTGCACCTACCCCTCCTGCCTTCTCAGGGCTCCTGCCGCAGTCTGGCTGGGCACAATTCAGGAGCCACTTGTCAAAAGAAACTAACTTTATTTTTAGAACCACACACGCCAAACAAAACCGCTCCTCAGGAAAAACCCTCAGAGCCCAACTGCCACCATCGGCTTCCCACAAGCCTCTCTCTCTCCCACAATCCTCCTGCTCTTGAGGCCGATTGGCTGGGTCGCGTGGGCAGAGCCAAAAAAGTCCCCCAATGAGCAGCTCTGTGGTCTGAAAGGGCAGGGAAACAGCCCAATGAGCATCACCACAGAGGAGCCAGGCAGCTAGATGTTGCTGGGGCGCTGTGAGCCAATCCTCAGCTGGCAGTCTGAAAGTTTGCTGGGGCCCCTTCGGCTGTGGCTCTCAACATCTCCCCCTCTCTGTTTAAACAACAAGCATGTGGCATAGGGACCGTGCCTGCCTTAGGTTGTCCAATAGTACATATGGTCCTTACCCGTTACCCATTATCGGATGAGCTGACCTCAAGGCGTCAGCCTCCTGTCTTAGGTTGGTACCATTGTAATTGGAACTTACCCATCACTGACTACCGGTCCAGTATACATCCACACCTGTGGAGAGGTCTTTGTACCAGCGGGGGGGGGGGTGAGGTTCTTTGCCTCACCTCTGTTGGCCCCCAAATTTTAGCTGAACGATCATGACAAGCAGAAGGGAGGAAGATACACTAAGTCAATTGACGGCTCCTTTTGGAAAAATTGTACCACTGATGACATCATCAGCAAAAATACCCCAACACTACCACAAGTTGCTGCACCAACAGATAGTTCACAATGCATACAGGTGAGTTCACAATGCATACAAGTGATACATAGTCCAGGCAAGTTCTGCAAGCAGTTCAGTGATGGCTATTGCAGAAGCTGTAGATATCTTTGTCTTCACCGGCACTGGGATGAAGATAGGAATTCTGGCAATAATGGCTAAATAAAAAATTATGTAACATTCCAGAAGGCACTAAAAGAAAACAATTTTCTTAACAATTTACTTTATCTTGAAGAGAATTATTAAATATAATGAAAAGGAAAGGTGAAAGTAAACAAACAGATCTGTTAGCCTCCTTTTTTGTTCACATATTGAAACAATCCTCAACAGTTGTTTACCCAATTTAAATTAAACCATTTAAATCACGTGAATAAAAAAAAAATTGTATCCATTTTTTCATGAGCGCTCATTATATATGATATATGGACATATGTACATTCAAACATATGACACAAAACACAAGTGTTCACACATAATACATACAACACATAACATAATAGTAAAGGCCTTATAACTTTTTACAGGTGAAATCTCCATTGCAATGTTTAAAAACTCTATAGTCAAAAAATAGAACTGATCAGCAAAACATTAACCTAGGTCTGTATGAGCTCAAAAAACAAAATAGAACTTCACGATATGGGAAAGGGCAATAATAAAATAGATATTGAAAAAAGCATCCTGGTTCTGTCGCAGATGTAAGAATAGCCAAACTAGAGTTCTGGATATCAGCTGTTATGGATTTGAGCCAAATCATCTTCTTTTTGGTCTGTAGAAATTGCTTTAGTTAATCTCTCTGGAATCCAAATCGGCTGCTGTTCTCCCTGTGGAAACACACAAACAGACCCCCGACTCCAGACAATTACTGGGTCAGGACCTTTCCATTGTCCTGTTAGAATATCCTTCCAAAGTACCTTAGGCTTATGCACATTTTTTTGGACACATATGCCTTTCCACAGCACTAAGTCCTGATGAATCCAAATTTTAAAAGTTTAGAGTAAAAAGGGTTATTTTAAGTTTATCTTTGGGGAATATATACCCCTTCCCAATTCCTTCTTTTTGCTTTAATAAGTACATTTTAATAGTTTGATGAGCTCTTTCAACTATGCCTTGTCCCTGTGGATTGTATGGGATTCCTGTTATATGAGTAATGCCAAATGATGAGCAAAATTGTTTAAAAGAGGTAGAAGTATAACCAGGGGCATTATCTGTTTTTAACTGTTTTGGAACGCCCACAGTGGCAAAATTTTGTAAGCAATGAGCTATAACATCTTTAGTTTTTTCTCCGGCATGAAGGGAGCCCATCAAAAATCCAGAAGAAGTATCAACTGTAACATGCAAATATTTTAATTTTCCAAATTCTGGCAAGTGTGTGACGTCCATCTGCCAAATATGGTTAGGTATCAATCCTCTAGGATTGACTCCAAGATTAATTTGTGGTAAAAAGGTCACACAATTTTGACATTGTTTTATTATTTGTCTCGCTTGTTCCTTAGTTATTTTAAAATGCTTTTGTAAAGTATTAGTATTGACATGGAACTTTTTATGAAAATTTGTAGCTTCTTCTAGTGTAGAGAAAATATGTATGTCATGTGTAGTTTTATCTGCTAAATCATTGCCCAAACTAAGGGCTCCAGGCAATCCTGTATATGCCCTGATATGTCCTATAAAGAACGGATCTTTTCTGTCCCAGATTAGACTTTGTATAGTGGAAAGCAAAGAGAAAACAGTAGAGGAAGGGGAAATCCTACCAGCATCTTCAAGGGATACTATAGCATTAACTATATACTGACTATCGGAAAATAAATTAAATACAGAATCTTTAAACATCACAAAAGCTTGTAATAATGCATTAAGCTCTACCTTTTGAGCTGATTGTTTGGGTACTAAAAATGTAAAAGTTTGATCAGGTGTAACTATTGCTGCTGTACCATTATTTGATCCATCAGTGAATATATTTGGAGCATTCATGATAGGTGTTTTTCTTGTCATTTTTGGAAAAATTACAGGATGCGATGACCAAAAAGACAATCAAGGATTAGATGGTAAGTGGTTATCAAATGAAACATTAGATTTGCACATGATTATTGCCCAGATATTTAACTCATTAGCTAACTCATCAATTTGATTCATAGTATATGGAGTAATAATTTTATTGGGAGAAATTCCAAACACTCCCTTTGCTGCTTTTATTCCTTTGAGTATTAATTGTCCTACAGCCTCAGGATACCTAATAAGAATAGTGTTAGGAGAATAAGATAAATGTATCCATAATAATGGACCTTCTTGCCAAAATACTCCTGTAGGAATATTTTTTGTTGGTAGTACAATAAATAATAAAGGCAAATTTATATCAATTCTATCCAAATGCATATTTTCCATATATGTTTCAATGATTTTTAATGCCTTTCTTGCTTCAGGCGTTAACATTCGGGGTGAATTTGGATCTGATGGACCTTTTAGGATATCAAATAAAGGTCCCAACTCTCCTGTTGGTATACCTAGATAAGGCCTTATCCAATTTATGTCTCCTAATAACTTTTGAAAGTCGTAAGTGATTTGAGTTGATCTACTCGTATTTGAATTTTTTATGGACGGACCATGGTTGAGGATAGTGGCTGTATCCTGGACCGGTAGTCAGTGATGGGTAAGATCCAATTACAGTGGTACCAACCTAAAACAGGAGGCTGACGCCTTGAGGTCAGCTCATCCGATAATGGGTAAGGACCATATGTACTATTGGACAACCTAAGGCAGGCATGGTCCCTAAGCCACAGGCTCCTCATCCCCTTGTGCCTCCCTGTGTAGCATCCTTGCCCTGTCTCCATTGCCCACACCTGTCCTCCCACCACATCCTTCCAGATGCCTTATAAGCTCCTCCTTGTGCTGCTTCACAACTACTCCAAAGACAGTGTCACCACCCTGCTCCCACCTCACTTTCCACCTCTCATTATTCCTAAACATTTGCCTTAATTGAATTTCACTATCTGGGAGAGAAGTGGCTGTGGAAATGCCCGTAATATTTCCCTAGTAAAAACAACAACAACAACAACAAAATAACAACAAAACATGACCTAGGAAATGGGGGCTGAAGGCTATCAGTACACAAAGCTTTAAAGGTCAAGATCAAAGATCAAGTCCTCCCCTGAACACTGAATGGCTTCCTCTCTCCCTTATTCTGCTTTCCCTTTCCCCCAACTCCTTCCATCAGCCTCACCCATTACCCCCCTCCCCAGACAAGATTGAGTCTCACCACAGCCTCTAGAGCTTTAGCGAGTGAATATCTGTCAAAATGGGAAGTGGCCCAGCAGCACCTCTCTGCACCCTAAACTCTCCCATAGCCCAAGCATGAAGACTTTGATCTTCAACACTACTCTCCACTAGAAGGATTCCACACCAGGACACCTCTGGAATATTCCACCATATCCAAAAAGCAACATGAACCATTGTGCTTTAAGAGACTCTGCCTCCTTTAATGTGTTCACAGCGCTTAAGAAACTAGTATCCTGCCAGGTGCAGTGGTGCACGCCTGTAGTCCCAGTGACTTGGGAGTCTGAGGCAGGAGGATTGCAAGTTCAAGGCCAGCCTCAGGAACTTAGCAAGGCCCTCAGCAACTTAGTGAGACCCTATATTAAAACAAAATATAACAAGGCTTGGGGACATAGCTTCAGTGGTAAATCAGCCTTTTGTTCAATCCATACTACCAGAAAAATATATTTACTTAATAGCAGAGTATATATATATATAAAAAACTTGCAGAATTTTTAAATTTGGAGAAAGAATTTTTGCTTAGATGCTTATAAAATATAGAAAATGATTGTACATAATGTATAGAAAATCCTTAAAGGAATGATAGTTAATATTTTTTTAAGGACTGAGCAATAAATTTGAATACCTTCCTCTGCCCACATGGACTCCTATCAGTTCATGTTGCTCTGAAGCATCCAGATCAGCTTCTCTCACAGGCTCCACTCCTGGGGCTCCTGCTCCAATTCTGTGTCTCAAATGCCTGCACACTCCACAGGACCTAAATCAAGTGGCATCTTTCTCTTGCTGCATCTTCTGCCCAACTTCCTGCTGACTCTCCTTCTTCCCCTTTTCCCAGAGAGTTCAGGTCAACAGGCTTCTCTCTGTTTCTTTCTCTCTTATCTTCTAACCCCAAACGTTGAATCTTTTGTTGTTTCGTTTATTTATTCATATTCCTTTTCTTTATGTGCAGGGGATTGAAGAGCCCAGGGCTTTGCGCATGCTAAGCACATTCTCTACCACTCAGATACACCTGCAGCCAGAAATATTTCAGGGCATTAAAGATGCCTCAGTCAAATCAGGCATGGTGGTGCAAGCCTGAGATCCCAGCAACTTGGGAGATTGAGGCAGCAGGATGGCAAGTTCAAAACCAGTCTCTATAACTTAGTGAGAGCATGTTTCAAAATACAAAATAGTAGGAACTGGGGATTAGCTCAGTGCTAAAGTGCCCCTGTGTTCAATACCCAGTAGCAAAAAAAATAAAGTCCAGTCCCTGTACTGGGGGCTAAAAGCACACTGCAAACAGCATGGCCAGCGTACTTCCAGGGTGGCAAGGGCAGCAGCAACACAAGGCCCTGATCTCTGTGGGGAGTGGCCAGAGTAGAGCAGAGAGGGGGTATCATGGGAGAAGAGTAAGCAACCCAGCCCACAGCACCCAGGTATTTGCAGAGTAGAAGCCCGGAGAATTACACAAAAAGACACAAAACAGGGCTATTTCAGGAACTTCCATTTTCAGAGGCTGTGCCCTCTCCAGGGAGAGTAGTCTGAAGACTGTCTGCTGGCTTTAGCCATTGATAAGAGCATCATGGTGACAGCAAGAGCTGGGGCTGGGCTGATGTGGGCCAGGAAGTGAAGGGTGGAGCTAGTGAGCAGGGTCATCTCTTTCATGGAATAAGGCACAGAGGGTACAACAGGGGAATGGAGGCCTTTGACATTAAGGGTGGGGCTTGCTTGGCTTTTAAGATGAAGCACAAACATTTGTAGATGACCATGAGAACCAATGGTAATAATACTAATAGCAGCACATAGGGCACTTTCTGGTCCAAGCCACTGTTCTATGTGTTGCTTGTGAATTAACCCACTTTTCCCTCTTTTACAGATAGGAAAACTGAGTGAGCAGGTGGCTAAGTAGCACACCCCAGGTCTCCCTGCTGGTATGTTGCAGTGCTGTGATTTGGTATGTTGTAGACTTCTGTGGTCTGGCTCCAGAGTCCTTGCTACCAAGCAACAAACAAGTGGCTCCAGGAGAAGTTGCAGTCAGGGAACGGAGTGAGGAGGGAATGAAAGTTGGAGCATGTAATCAGTGCCTGAAGTGGGTGCTGCAAGTAAGGGAAAGAAGCCCTGTCTGGTGAATCCCAGAGGGCAGACCACATTTAGGTCCCTTGAGACTAGGGATCCTGGATTTGGAGGGCCTAGTTCTGAGCAGAGGAGGAAGGACAATGGCCTATGGCCTGACCTGGGGCTGAAAGAACCATAGGTTGGAGGAAGGAAAAAGGCTCCCAGGCAAACTCAATGATGGAGTGAAGCTGGAGAGAGGAGAAGACAGGCAGACCACAGGGCTGATGGATAAGGGCCAAGCACAGGAGTCACAGGTGGGAGGGGGACCAGATATGGCAGTGGTGGGGTGGTGACTAAAAGGATGGGAGGTGATGAGCAGAGAGGCTCCTCTGTCTGTTCAGCTGTCTCAGGGTCTACAGCTTCCCCCTCCCCAATTGATGCTGTCCACCAGTCTTCCTGAAAGAGCCTTTAGTCAAGTAATTGTCATACTAAAGGAATCCCAGGGCAAAGATGCCCACTCCTATCATTCCTATTCAACACTGAAAAGAAAAAAAATAATAAAGACACACAGACTGGAAAGAAGGTAATGAAATAGTTCTTCACAAAGGACATGATGTTCCTTGTAGAATGAACAACAGCACTTGGTGGTAGAGCACTTCTGATTCAATCACCATTGTTGGCAAACCAACACACTAAGAACTTCAGCTTTTTGGAAGATGCTAAGAAGAAAATGAAGTGACAAGCAACAGATTGCAAGAAAAATTTGAAAAATGTAGATCTGAATCCAGTACAGAGAACTTTGGAAACAACCCATTTTTGTAGGGCAAAAGATTGGAGCAAACACTTTACCAAAGACATACCAATGTCCAAGAAGATGTGCAAATATGCTCAATATCATTACTCATTAGGAAAACACAACCTGGACCCTTTATGAGATGCCACTACTCATGTATTAGACAGGCTACAATGAAAAGACAAAATGAAATAACAACAAATGACAGTGTCAAATCCTGGTGAGGATGTGGAGCAACTGGAATTCTCATGCATTATTGGTAGAAATTAGGCATGATCCAGTGGTTTGGAAAACAAATTTGGTAATTTCCTATGAAGTTCCACACTTGGTTAGTTTATGGCTTAGTAATGCCAATCCCAACAGAAATGGAAACTTATGCTCACATGCCTGTACACCAATGTTTGTAGCACCTTTATTTATAACTGTGAAAAATTAGTAGACACAGTGGCTCACACCTGAATCCCAGTGGCTTGGGAGGTGGAGACTGTAGGACTTCAAATTCAAAGCCAGCCTCAGCAGCTTAGCAAGGCCCTCAGCAACTTAGTGAGATCCTGACTGAAAAAGAAAAAAAAAATTTAAAAAAATATATTTTTAGTTGTTAATGGACCTTTACTTTATTTATTTATATACAGTGCTGAGAATCGAACCTAGTGCCTCACACATGCTAGACACAACAACCCCAGCCCGCAAGAAAAATAATTTTTTAAAGAAAAATAAATGGAGCAAGAGGGTGGGAGAGGTAGTTAAGCACCCTGAGAGTTCAATTCCTGGTACAAACAAAACAGAAACACTGAGGAAAAATGAGATACAATGTAAAAATCCTTTAATTGGTGAATGAGTAAATAATGTGTAGGGCATTCATACAATACTACATAGCAATAAAAGGAAATAAAGAACTGATCCAAGCAACACATGAATGGATTTCAGACACATTGTACTAAATGAATGAAGCCAGACTAAACAGGCAAAGACTCCATTTATACATGATTCTGGACAAACCAGAAGGAGCAGGCGATGGCACATCCTGAGTCACTGTAATCCCAGTGACTCAGGAGGCTGAAGATAGGAGGATCACAGTTGAAAGCCAGCCTCAGAAAAAACTAGGTGCTAAGTAACTCAGTGAGACCCTGTCTCTAAATAATATACAAAATAGGACTGGGGATGTGGCTCAGTGGTGGAGTACCCTGGAGTCAAATCCCAAGTACCTGCCCCCCCCCCCCCCCCCGCCCACCGCCCAAAATAAAAGGAGGATATAGGGAAAGAAACTGACAACAGAAGATGATAAAAGAATTTTCTAGGGTAATGAAATTGGGCTAACCTTGATCATGGTGGAGAGTGTAGGACGGTATCCATTTGTCTAAATTCTTGACCATAGACCCAAAAGGGTGTTTTTTACTGTGTGTAATTATTCCTCAATAAATGACTTTTTAAAAAAAATCCCACCATGACTCCCAGGTTTTTACTTCATCCAAACTAAATTCCATGCTTGACTTTCTGGGCCTTGTTAATCTTGAGCCCCACAGGGTCAACTTCATTGCCCATGCCACATTCTGCTTGAATTAAGAGCCTTATCCTCAAAGATCTCTTAAAATCCTACTTTCAGGTTTCCGTGCCTTTTTGCACAGGCGTGCTCCTCACAGGCAATGCCCTCCTGCCCTCTGCCTCTTCACAATCTCACCTAGGACCCATAGAGTGGCATGTCCTATTCTAGAGTGCAGGCCTCGCCAAACTCAGTTTCACTTCTTAGGACCAACAACTTCACATAGTGTTCCTGGGTGTCTGCTGGTGTTATTCTGATCACAGGCTGCACAAGGGCAGGATGTACTTACTCATCTCTATACCCATCCTTCACATAACACGCAGCCCAGCACACACTAGGCTCTGGAAGCAATGCATCCAAGCGAAAAAATGACCAGCGAGCTCCAGGGGGAGAAGAGATCTGAGCTGCATCTTAAGGTGGGTCTAGAAGGACTAATGAGGCACCATCAGGGCCAAGGGCAGTGGAGAAGGCACAGAAAGTGCCAGGTGGCAGAGGTGCAAGATGCCTCTGCATAGCCGGGTATCCCAGCACAGGCACTGGGCCCCACTGACCCTCATAAGGGCGCGTGGTGGTGCTCACAGCTACAGCCTGGCTCAGCAGCCCCAAGATGAGTGGCAATAGGGTGCCAGTGGCAGTGGCAGGGACCGCCACTATAAAGCTGTGAGTTGGCTAAGAAGTCAAGCCTGGGGACAGTTCCTCACCGGCCCCGCCCCTTGACCAGACTCCACTCTCACTAGACCTGCCCCCATATGGGCTCTCCCACCTACTCTTCCTCCCTGTACTGGACTGTTGGTCCAGTACACCCAAGGGAAACCTCACTCTACCACACTGTCTCCTCCTCTCTTTTCTACCTTCATTTCCCCTCTCTGTGGCCCGGCTAGATACTCCACAGTGCATCCTACCCTTCCTATCTCCCTGAACACACTCACTTTGCAGAACGTGTCCTTGACAGGTCCTTCCAAGGGGCTTTTACCTCTATCACTGCCCACAGCAACCCCAGCCTGGGGATACCCTGCCCCTTGGCTCTCTGCCCCTTCCTCCCCACATCCCCTGCTATTTCCATGTGGGCCCTTGGAACTGTGTGGATATGCCATGGCTTTGTCCAAGAAGAATGGCATCTCTCTGGTGCACGCAAGGAAGATGACGCACTCCCCAGAACTGCACGCAGATATAGGTAAAGGAATCCGAGCAGCAGCAGGAACAATCGAATGTTATGGTGCCCCACACAGTTGTTCACCCACCTACAGTGATGGTCTCCTAGGGGAGAGGAGGCAGGCCTTGAAGGTCTATCTGATCTGGGCTCCATCACCCCCAAATGCTCAGGCCTCCCACAAGTGGCCCTCTAGGCCTCCTGTTCTTGGCTCTGCACAGAGGCTCCCACCTCAGGGTGAAGCTGGCATTTCCACTGTTAGAGCAAAATTAGGATTCCATGGCTCATCAGGTCACCTCACATGAACAAGGTCTTTAGGGACTAGACCCTCCTGGTGTCACTCAGAGCAGGATATAGAATCACTCTGGGCCTCTCTTTTCTCAGATACTGGATGAGGATGGAAAGATCTCCCTGGCCCAGCCAGCCTTCTGCACTTGGAAACCCGTGCAGGGTGTGCACATGAGAGAAGAGCACTCATAACCCAGAATACCCTCCAACTTGGACACCCAGATTAAGGCAGGTGAAGATCCCCAGAACAGGGCAGCAGCTGGCCTAAGGGTCTGGGTACCTAGAACCAGCAAACCAGGGGTTGGGACAGGTGCTCCTTTTCCTCCCCCTGACTCCACCAGGCTCAGCACAGTTGTGATGCCCTTTGTATTTCAGCACCTGTGGAAACAGGGCCAGCCTCTCAGGCCAGGTACAGACAAAGAGGTGATAAGAGACTTAAGTGACCAAGAGAGCTGGGAGCCACTTTCAGCTGTCTGGAAAGATGGTCTCTTACCCACCCCTGGCCCACTTATGCTGTGGGATTGCTGGTCCTGCCAGGTGCCCAGTGATGGGTTGGTGAGTGGACAGGGAGGAGGAGTACTCACCTCTACACGGATGTTACAGTATTCACAGTGGATGGTCCTGGGTAGATAGTGGAAAAAACAATGGGGATACCAGGGCATCTGAAATGCCCTTCTATACATACAAGAGATATATGCTGCCTCAGGGTCCTGGTTGAAGAAGCCTGGCATGGGAACAGGTTGAGGCAGTAGCCATCATGTGGCTATTCAGGAAAGCCCCATAGCATCATTAGGAAACAAAAAGGGTGAGTAGGAGGTGGGCAGGGGAATCTCAGCACCTGTTGAGCAAGCTAACCACGCTGAGGGGCTGGTAGTCAAAGAGAAGGGGTTTCCAGCCACAGGAGCTCTCTATAGAGCTCCGCTCTTTGGAATACTGATCAGTGCTTGAAGTCATGTGTGACAGGGGAAGGAGGAAGAGTGAGCTGTAGTGCCACCTGGGACCCTTAAGGCAACAAGTTATGCTACCTAAATGTGACTTGTGACATTGTTGAGATCCTGTTCTATCCCTCAACCTCCTTCTCCTGAGCTGCACACTAGGAGAAAATAACTGGGCTTCACTTACACTGATATATGTCATTGTATTGGCCACTGAGCACCTGAGACCCTCTGTGTTCAGCAGATTCTTCCCACCATAGTCTTGGTGAGTGGCAGAAACTATTTTCCCATCCCAATGGGAGATAAAAATGGCCAAATTCCTCATTAGTTCCTGTGAGAGTGGTTGTTATAAAAAGGGACAATACAGTCACAGCATGTGGAAGAGCCTGCTGGCCTCTCTTGCCAGCCTGCCCAGTCCTTCCTTCCAAAGCAACTGGAAACCCTCCAGGATTCTGTTTCTTTACACCTCCATGGCTTGGAAAAAGAAGTACCAGGGCCTAAGTGATGATGACATGGAGAGAAGAGATCCTGAGCCATAGGTGGGGTCAGCACTTCAGAAATCACCCCTGTAGGCCTCAGCCCTTGAGTGCTACCTCCTTCTCCCAGGGGTCTAAGGCCTTACCTCAGTGTAAGATGCCCAGGTCTGAGAAGCTCAGGGACACCAGGCTGCCAAAGGTGACCAGAAAGAGGAGGCCAGTAACCAGGGCAAAGCCCCATTCCCCATTCAGGACAAGCCACCTGCATCTGAAACCAGAGGCAGACTCAGTTTTAGTCAGGGGCAACCCAGAGCTCCCCACGAGGACTGGCTCACTGAGGTCAGACTCACAGACATTAAGGATGGATCTAAATATCCAGGCTAGAGACAGACCCTGGAGACTCCACCAAATGTCACCAGCATTACCAGCCTCCTGCAGTTCCCTAAATGCAGCAGGCACTCTAGACCTCTGTGCCTCCTATCTATATATCCTTCTTCCCCTCCAGACCCTCTGTCTCTCCACTTCCCTGCCTCTGCACTACCATTGTCTATTTTCCCTTCTTTCTCTTTGTAAGAAACCTGACAACTTGTATGGAGACTCACGGAAAGGCAAAGAACACAGCACTGACATTCAGCAGCCACAGCATGTTGTGGCAAAAATACTGGGGATAATTCAAGCATGTCTAACTGGACGTTGGGTGGGGGGCTTCAAGTCATTGGAGAATGCCATGACCGGGCCTCCTCTTATCAGCGAAATGAAACCACTAGTGACCTCTTCTGAGTTACCCCTCGGAGTGCCATGACAACAGCAGGAAAGGAAAGAAGTATCAAATGTGACATCACAGAGATTCCAGAATGGGGGCTCTGGCTGCTTCCAATGACTTCTGAGAGCAACCTTCCTCACCCCCACATACACATGTTGTGGACAGGGATATCCTGCTCTTATGATGTTGGCTTTGTTGGAGCTTGTGATGGTGTGATGTGGTTTGTCCCCCAGAGGTTCATAGGCTGGAGGCTTGGTCCTCGGTGTGGCAGTGTTGAGGTGGTAGAACCTAAGAGGTGGGGCCTAGTGTGAGATAATTTGGTCACTGGGGATGATGCACTCAGAAGGGACTTATGTACTCCTCATGATCCCTCAATTAGTTCCTATGAGAGCAGTTGTTATAAAAAAGACAATACTCATCCCTCCCCAGATTTCTGTCCATATAATCTGTATCTTTTTCATGTCCTCCCACCACAATGCCATTCACCAGGTTGTGACAACCCTCACCAAAGTTCAGTCTCAGGGGCTGTCAAATCCTGGCCTCTGAGCTAAAAAACACCATCTCTTTATAAAGTACCCATTTTTGTGTATTTTGTTAGAGCAACAGGCAGCAGGCTAATACAGAGTCTCTGGGGAGATGGCATTGGGGAGGAGCTGGCTGATTCTCATCACCATTTTCAGGCCCAGTGCTAATTGAAGCAGACAGTGCTCATTGCTCATCCTATCTCCACTTCTTCTTTTTGTTTAACAGAATTCCAGTTTCTGGGAGGATGTAGCAATCTACCCAAGTATGTAGCTTCCCAGTTTCCATCATTTCCAGGGTGAGCTTTATGACACAATTCCAGTTAAAGAGACATGTGAAAATGTCTATCAAGGTTTTCTGGAAAATCTTTTCCTTTTCACACAAAGGTGCAGTTGGCAGAGCTCTGCACACTTTTTTCTGACTTGAAGCTAGACCTGTTGTCTGTGGTGCCACCTGGGACCCTTAAGGCAACAAGTTATGCTACCCAGATGTGACTTGTGACATTGTTGAGATCCTGTTCTATCCCTCAACCTCCTCCTCCTGAGCTGCATATTAGGAGAAAATAACTTTGTTTCTCTTACACTAACATATGTCATTGTATTGGCCATCGAGCACCTGAGACCCTTTGTATTCAGCATATTCTTCTCACCATAGTCTTGGTGAGTGGCAGAAACCATTTTCCCATCCCAATGGGAGATAAAAATGGCCAAATACTTGTGGCTTCTCTTGCAGTGATTGTAGAGGCCTGTGATCCAGATGACATCAATTTCACTCTAGAATTTCCACCACGACTGATTGAGAAGTCTGTGCTGAGATGCAGCAACTGCACCGATATCCAAAGCACATATGTACTCCCCCCACCCCCATACTTTAGACTAGGGATTGAATCCAAGGGCACTGGGCTACATCTTCAGCCTTTTTATTTGGGTCAGAATCTCACTAAGGGTCTGAGGGTGGCTTTGAATTTGTGATCCTCCTGCTTCAGCCTCTCAAGCCTGGGATTACAGGTATATGCCTCCATGCCTGGCCAAGGAAATTAAATTGATTAAAAATAGATCAAGGCTGGTGGCATTGAGACTGGGGCAGAAGAACAGTCAGTGTAGACAATGCATGATTGGGTCAGAAAGATGGGGGCTGATTCAAAAGGAAATAAAATGCTAATACCTCCAGAGCACTTCCACCTCCTCCAACATTTTGCCAAGGTCACCTGCTTTCAGGGAATTGTTTCTTCCAGCAGGGAGTCGTTAATGAGTACCCCCCCTGGGTGGCTCCCTTCCTGCCTTTCTGGGCAAATATGGAACATAGGAGAGGTAATGGGATAGCTCCCTTTCCCCCTTGGGTCACATAGGCAGGATCAAAGGAGGGGAACCTGAGAAGAAAGGAATCCTAAAATCTATAACAGGTGCTTGACATCACCACTCTCTTGGGCACCAACTCTTGATACATCCCCGCTAACGATTGCCCACCCCTGTCCTCTAGAGGACTCTCTCTTTTTCTGTTCTATCCTTCAAATAAAACTATGTGCTCTTGCCTTGGCATTTCTTGGGTATTTAATCTTCAATACGTGGGGGGTGGAGAAGAGACCCCATGCTGATTTTCAAGGCAGGTTTCAGATGGTGGCTCTGCAGGGATCATCACCAGGGCAAGCTCCTCCGTATCACACATCTTTCTGACATGAGCCTTTCTGTCTGCCTTTTGGAAGCACAATAATGGGCACTTGTCAGCTAATTAAATGCAGTTAGTGCAAGCTGCCTCTACAATACTTGGGTGCCAGGATTCATGGCCTATGTGGCTCCTGTGCTACAGGTTAGGCATGTTGGCTTCTGCCAAAGTCATCTGACACAATCCTATCCATGTTTGGACCTTGTCTGGCATGAGTACCCAGGGTCTCCAATCCCAGTCTGCCTTTCAATGCATGGAGATGGACAAAAGGTTGAAACAACTGTGAGATTCTTGTCAGGGGCCACTCCCCAGTGGATCTCATAGGTTTCTCCCATGACTCCTCTCCTGACCTTCTTTATGGGGTATCCTGTAGTGACCGTTCCACCAAAAGGTGCTTTGTGAAAACTCCAGTGACACACACCTTCAGATGAGTGGAACTGCACTCTCCCACACTCATTCCTCCTAAGCAGTCCCCTCCCATAGCTGATCAGCCTCTAGCCACTGAAAGAGGGTTATTTTACTTGGAGTGGTTCATAAAGAAATGCCTGAGTTCCCTTAGTTTGCATATGAAGCTTTTGCAAACCTGTCAGGTTTCTCCCCATTGTTGTTTCTGTCCACAAATTTCTTTGGCTGAAAATGGGAGGCATTTTCAATTGACCCCTTTCATAAACTCCTCCAGAAAGGTTTAAGCATCTAAAGACATTAGATATCCCATCCTCCTTACCTTCCAAAGATTCCTTTGGCCCATGGAGTAGAGAAATATTCCCCAGGTAGGTCATTTTTTTTTTCCTGTGGGTTATCACATTTGGAAGTTTATTATGGCAGGAGAGGTCAGTCATACCTCTAAGTCTGAACTCTCCAGAGTCTTTGGCCTGAGGCAAAAACAAAGACCCTTATTCATTCTGCCAGTGATGCCAGGAATAGATTTGGCAGAACCATGTGGTGAGAGGAGTTTGCTGGCATCAGAAGCTCAGAGGAAGACATCCCTAAAGAACAAAAACTGGAGTTTTCTCTGATGCAGGTGCCTGAGTTCTGTTTTCTCCTACTCAGATGGAAGCTTTGTACTCAACAGTTATGCCAGGTTCACCACTAGCCTGCATACTGAAAAAAAATTGAGATTTTCATGTTGTTCAGAGGGAAACCTCATCCTCAAAAAAGAGGGGTGGAAAGTGCTGGTCTCTAGAGGCTCTGGGAGCTAGATGCTCAAAAAATGCCTCATTTTCTTTTGCTGCCAGGCCTGGGAAACAACCTAATTACAGTTGGACAAAGGAGAGGTCTCATAATTTTCTGCATCCAACCTGGCCTGATTACCAACTGGTGGAGTAAAAATTGGTCTCTGGAGGAAACATAAACTCTAGGACCACACCTAAGAGATTGATTTTTACCGAGCTGGAGATGTGGCTCAAGTGGTAACGCGCTTGCCTGGCATGCACGGGGCCCTGGGTTCGATCCTCAGCACCACATAAAATAAAATAAAGATGTTGTGTCCAACAAAAACTGAAAAATAAATATTAAAAATATTCTCTCTCTCCTCCTCTCTCTCTTAAAAAAAAAAAAAAGATTGATTTTACCAAAGAAAAAAGTGTTAAAATGCCCTGTGTATGAGGTTTTACTTCTCAAGTTCAGAACAGTAGCTTTCCTTACTTCTTAGCTTCTTCCAGATCTCTCTCTCTCTCTCCAAGGCTCACAGAGTGTGCAGAGCTTGCAAGACTTAACAAGGCTTGCAGAGGACCAGTTTGAGACCCAAGAAAATAAAGGGTAACACTTTTAAATTCACTTAGCATAATAACATTTTCAAGTTTATCCATATTAAATGTGTTAGAATTCATTTAAGGCTGAATAGTAGTCCATCTCTCTCTCTTTCTTTCTCTCTCTCTCTCTCTCTCTCACACACACACACACACACACACCATAATACAAAATTCACCAATGAACTCACCTAAGAGTCTCTACACAAACATCTTCTTTCATTTAAAACTGGTATCTTGAGCCAGGCATGGTGGCTAGCCTGTAATCCCAGCTACTGGATGGCTAAGGCAGGAAGATCACAAGTTCAAGGCCAGCACAGGGAGCATAGTGAAATTCCATCTCAAAAAACAAAGCAAGGGGCTGAAATTATAGCTCAGTGGTAAAATGCTTGCCTGGCATGTGTGAAGCACTGGGTTTGATCCTCAGCACCACTAAATAAATAAGTAAATAAATAAAGCCACTGTGTCCATCTACAACTAAATATATATATATATATATATATATATATATATATATATATATTTATATATATATAAATATATATATATATATATATTTTTTTTATATATATATAAATTTTAAAAAACAACAAAGCAAAAGTGAAATAAGCCAATCCCATAAAACCAAAGGTTGAATGTTCTCTCTGATACGCAAATGCTAATACAAAATAAGTGTGGGGGGAGGAGGAGGGCTGGGGACATAGCTCATTTGGTAGAGTGTTGCCTTGCATGAACAAGGCCCTGGGTTCAATCCCCAGTAACACACACACACACAAACACACACACACACACACAAAAGCAGGTGAAGGAAAGAATAGAAGTTCATTGGATAAGACAAAGGGGAATGAAGAAAGGGAAGGAGGCTGGGAATAGGAAAGACAATAGAATGAATCTGACATAACTTTCCTATGTTCATATACAGATACATGACCAGTGTCAGTCCACAACGTGTATGACCACATATACATGGGAAGTTATACTCCATGTATGTATGATAGGCCAAACTTATATTCTATTTCAGGTGTAGCTATAAAGAACAAGTAAAATGTTGAAAAAAAAAAGAATATGGAAATATCACCACCTACATTACTGAAATACAGAAGACAATCAGAAACTATTTTGAAAATTTATACTTCAATCAGCTAGAATATCTTCAAGATATTGGCAAATTCCTGGAGACATATGATCTAGTCAAATTGAACCAGGAGGATATAGAAAATTTAGACAGCTCAGAAATGCCCTCTTTCACCACTTCCATTCAACACAGTCCTTGAAAGTCTAGTCAGAGCACTTAGAAGAAAGAAATTGAAGGGATACAAATAGGAAAAGAAAAGCTCAAGCTATTTTTATTTGCCAATGATATGATCCTGGAGAAGACTCAAAAAACAAAAACAAAAAAACTCCATGAGAAAATTTCTCAGAAGAATAAATACAAATTGTCAACAAATACATATAAAAAAGTTCAACATCTCTAGTAATTAGAGAAATGTAAATTAAAACTACACTGAGATTTCATCTCACTCCAATCAGATTGGCAATTATCAAGAATACAAGTAACAATAAATATTGCTGAGGATGTGGGGGAAAGGGCACACTCATACATTGTTGATAGGACTGCAAATTGATTTAATCACACTGGAAAACACTTTGGGAAGCAGTATGGAAATTCCTCAAAAAACTAGGAATGGATCCAATTTTTGACCAGGTTATCCCACTCCTCTGAATACATCCAAAGGATTTAAAAATCAATATATTATAGTGATACAGCCACATCAATGTTTATAGCAGCACAATTCACAGCAGTTAAGCTATGGAGCCAAACTTAGTGCCCTTCAACAGATGAATGGAAAAAGAAATTGTGTTGTATATACACAGTGGAATATTACTCAGCCATAAAAAGAATGACTTTATGACATTGGCCAGAAAATGGATGGACCTCAACACTATCATTCAAAGAGAAATAAGCCAATTCCAAAAAAAACGAATTCAACTGTTTTTGATAATATGTGGAAGCTAAACTACAATAATGGCAGAGGAGGAGAATAGAAATTCAGTGGATTAGAGAAAGGAGAACAAAGGGGAAGGGAGGAGAATAGGAATATGAAAAAACAATAAAATGAATCTAACATATATTTCCTATGTACATATGTAAAAATACCTAAGTGTATTCCACCATCGTGTACATCCACAAGAATGGGGTCCTAATTAGAATAAGATATATATTCCATGCTCATATAATTATATCATAATGGATTCTACTGTCATGTATAACTAAAAAGAACCAATAAAAAAGCAAATATGGTAAAACATGAACAACCTGTTGATCTCAATAAATGATACAGGAGAATTCTTTGTACTACTATTTTAATTTTTCTAGAGTTGTAAACAATGTGTGAAAATTTTCAAAAAATTTTAGAAAATTATGATGGCACGACATATTTTAAGATGACAGCTAACTAGTTAGCTGGTCTGAAAGGATGAATTCATCAGGAGCAATTCATTTATTATCCAGTTGATTAGCTTTGGCATTGCATTCTTCAAAGAGCTGAGCCTCTTGAGAACCTTGAGAATACAGGAAGTTAGAATCAGCTTGTAGGTTCTGGGTAAAAATGAAAGAAGCCAAAAATTCCAGTTACAATTCTCAGGCAAGTGTACAGACACCATGTTAAAGACTCTTTGGAAACTTTAATCTGAGAGAAAGGCAAGTAACATGGCAAAAGCATATGCCACTCAAAGATTTGAGCTTAACATGTTCTTACCCTTTCTTAATCTTATTCTGAATTAGTGTTTTAGTCAGCTTTTTCTCACTGTGACCAAAAGACCCAACAAGGACAATTTTAGAGGAGAAAAAAATGTTTTGGGGTGGGCTCACGGTTTCTACAGGTCTCAGTCCATAGAGAGCCAGCTCCATTGCTCTGTGTCTGAGGTGAGGCAGAACATCATGGTGGAAGGGTGTGGCAGAGGAAAGCAGTTTAGGACATTGTACCAGGAAGCAGGCAGAGACTAAGCTCAGCTCACAAAATACACACCGCAAAAGCACACCCTGATGACTCTGATGACTCACTCATACCCTACCTGCCTATAGTTACCACCAAGGTAATCCCTATGGGGACTAATGCACTGGCGAGCTTAAAACTCTCCTAATGCAACCATTTCACCTCTAAACTTTCTTGCATTGTCTCACACATGAGCTTTTGGGAGGATACCTAATATCTAAATTATAGCACTTGAACAAAAAATAAATGATCTGATAGGGCAATGCTTCTTAATTCTTATTGTGCACACCAATTGCCTTGGGGGTTTTTCTCCCAGAAAACGCTGCTGCTGGATTTAGAACTAAAAGCAAGATAGTCAGCATCACAGAGGACCATATTGTAAATTGAATACATGTGGCTCTCTAAATCTGGGTGTCTTCAAAGATTACTGTTTAAACCAGTGAAGGGTGGCATATAGTCAAGTGAGAAAAGCCCCTGAGGAGGACTAAAGCTCTATCCTGTTAGTGGGTATTTGGAACATGCTTGGGCCATATTCAGCACAAATGACAATCAAGCAGGTGGTGACCCATTCCATCCATGCCTAGAGGTCAAGGGCTTCCTGGAGCACAGCTCAGATAGTGGAGCTCAAATTCATACCTTCCTGTCTTTGTTTCAGGGAAAGCCAAGGGGAACACAGAAGGAACATTAACAAAACTTTGGTCTTGTGGCCTGCCGTCTCTGTTCTCCAGAAGATACTGGGATCCTTCCATCTCTTCCTTCCTGAAGAAAGTCAGGTCACCCCCCAGTCACCTGAGTTGATCATTGCATCATCGGCACAGCTCCACGAAGCTCCCACCTGTGCTCAGAAAAGTGGCAGCCTCTGACCTGCAGTCTCTGACTCTTACCACCCTCTGCCAATCCCAGACCCGCCATACCTTTTTGTAAACTGAAAAGGTGACCCTTCTTGTGAAGATGGAGGAGTGGGATAAACTAAGGCATGATTTAGCCAAGTAGGTGGGTGTTCCTGCTGGTACCCCCTGGGCATTGGGCAAGTTACAATCTGCACCATTACTACTCCACAGAACCAGAACCATCATTCTCTTGACAACACTGAAGCTGGGCCTCCACCCTTCAGGGAGGCTGCTCCTCCTAGATCCCTGCCTACCCACCAGCATGGTTTGTGGGAAGACTTGCAGAGAACTGTAAGGCAGCTGAAGCTACTGATTGTCTTGGGGAGCCACATTGAGTTACCATGCCTTCCAGTCCCGAGGCACCTCAGGGATCTGAAATATCACTGTAGTCTGGAGCGGTAGTGCCGTGAATCATGACTTGGTCTTTTCCTCCGGCTTGGATAGCAAGGCCAGTCTTCTGCATAGGCATACCCCTGGGGTTGAACTACACTCACCTATTCCTTTGCAATCCTACCACTTTGCCCTGTTTGGGATAGAATGTTCCATGGAAACTTCCTTTGTGTGTCCCCTTCTCTTGCTCTGCCTTTGGGTATGGCCTTCCTAGATGTCAGTCAATTTGCTGACAGCAGATATCATGAAGCTAGGACTCAACCCCCTGAAACCTGACCCCTTGCCTCATTTGAATGGCTTCTCCCCAATAAAGGGGTTCAGCACATGCTCTCTCCCTCTTTTTCCATGGACCCCTAAGGTCAGAGGAGCCATCACAGGATCCAAAGAAAAAGGCATTTCTCTGTCTCTGTGTGGTTATTTCGTTGCAGCCCAGTTCACCTGGAGTGACCTTGAGTGCTTAGTCATGGAACAGGACAATTGTCTACAAGCTGTCAATGTGGGCAGATGCCCTAATTGCTTCTACACTTGGGTCAGACTCCTCTTCTTCATTACTGCTTGGGAATCTGTGCTGTGGACCACAGAGGGCCAGAGCAATCTGACTAGTTCTACTGCGTGAGAGGTGGAAATTGTCAAAAGTAGCCCTGGATCCTTTCCAGGCCTCTCTATGATCTCTCTGTAGTATGACCTTAAATATACTAGAAAAGTCAGCAACCTAAAATTGCTTAGCCCTGGGAATAATAGGTTTTGGTTCTCTTCTCCTTCCTTAAGTTGAATTCTTGATTGTTAAGTTTCAGGCTTTCTTTATCTATATAAAAAAGATTTAGGGCCACAATTCCATGGATTTTAAAGTAAAGTGCTCATAAAATTAGCTGTGAGGTAATTTGCCATTTATGGCTCCCTGATTTATGCTCTGATTGTTCAGGGGAGTGGTGTGTTTGTTTTATTTGTGATTATTTTGTTGCTTCTAGTCTTTATGACTTAACTGGAGAATGTGGCCTCTGTGGCTCTCTTTGAAGTGTAGTACATGATTCACAATTATACATGCTCTGGAAATGTAAGGAAATGATGCATAGTCTCTGGTATTAGAATACAAATATTTAAAAATAGATATGTTTGTAAATATTTGAAGAGGAGTTTGCTGATCCTATTTTCAAGGGATTGCATCCTTGCTTTCTTAAATTTTCTTTTTATTTCTGGAGCCTTATGTTTATGCACTCTTGATGCTATGTGCCTGGAGAAACAAGATGCCAGTTTTTCTTTGGACTACAGCTTTTGCCATGGTCTTGTGTAATCTTTGTCTCATCTTTTTGCTTTATCTGAAATATTGATATTTTCAGTCCTCCATCCTATTTTGTTTGCATTTACGATTCTGTGAGTCTTTTTCAACCTATTTCTTCATTTTATTTCAGATCTGTTTCCTATAGGCAGCACATACCTTTTTGTTGTTGTTGTTGTTGATACCAGGGATTGAACTCAAGGGCATTTGACCACTGAGCCATATCCCCAGCCCTATTTTGTATTTTATTTAGCAACAGGGTCTCACTGAGTTGCTTAGTGCCTTGCTAAATTGTTCAGTCTGGCTTTGAACTCACAATCCTCCTGACCTCCAGGGCAGCTGGGATTACAGGCGTGCACCACCACGCCCAACTCTATCTTTATTTATTTATTTATTTAATATTTTTTAGTTGTACATGGACACAATATCTTCATTTATTTATTTATTTTTATGTGGTGCTGAGGATTGAACCCAGGGCCTCATCATGTGAAGCATGTGCTCTACAATCCCCAGCCCTATCTCTTTATTTTTTAAAGACTAAGATTAATAGTCCATTTGGTTTGTTAGAAGTTAGTGCAAATTAATAATTGTAAAATTATTATCATATTTACTTATCTTATTTACTATTGACTATTTTTCTGTTTTCACCCCTCCTTCTATTCTTGCCAGTCATATTAAGACCTCTGCTAGTCCTGTTAAATTTCTATCCCTACTTTCATTTTTAAATTAGTATTATTTTATAATTGCTTATAATATGGGCCTAAAATATAACTTACTACTGTAAGAATTGTATATAATCTGTGTCTTTATTTACACATAAAATCAATGAGTAACTATAATTATCAAAACATTTTATTTGCCCTTTCCCTCCCACCTCCTTAAAGGGAGACTTTCCTGGACCCCTGCTTCTCCTACCTGTGCAAACTCTCCTTTCTCCCCAGTAGCCAATACTTGTCTTTTATAGCCACAGTTTCACATTTTCAGTGTTTTATATACTAACTCCCTTTGCTTGAGACAGTATTTTTTTTCTGTTTAGGAATAAGCACTTTAAATTTATTCTAGTCATATCTTTTCATCCATTTATTTTATCTCTATATGTAAAACCCATGGCATCTCATGGATCAACATTAGGAAATCCATCATCATGATTCATTAAGTAAACAAATTAAAGGTTGAACATCATATTGTTTTTTCATGCTTTTGGTTTTAGCACTATCCTTTTATATTCATAATCCAGGTAGTGACATAAACAAGATTTTATCCACTAAGGTCCCACTTCATCGCCTTTCCAAACTGAAAGGCATTACTGCCATTTTAGTTAACAGTTAAACTTTACCATAAAATATTTTGATACTCTTCTTTCCTGCTAGACATGTAATTCACATGGTGATGCTCAAGTCCCTTTGGGGAGTGTGACAATCTGGCAAATTGGAATCCTGAGAGATTTGGGCTTGTGGATATGTCTAAGTTTTCCATGGGAACTGATATTAAATACTTCACAAATACCATCCCTTTCAGGAATTCGCTTTTTTAAGTGTAGAAATTTGAAATCTTTAGAAAATAGCAGAATCATTATTTCTTGACTATCTTCTGCCTGTTAAAACAGGAACTATAAAAGAGCTCAAGGAGAGTGCTGATGAACTGGTTTCCATTATATGTAATAGCCTGTATCCATCTAAATCATATCTGAGAAAATGTGGACAAATACAAATTAAAATTGAATTTTGTAGAAGAGATAAAGACCTTCCCCAGGATATATTAACCATACAAACTAGAGGTTGATGCAAATCAAGAGTCCTGAATAGACCTGAGAGTCACTCACAATGTTTTTGCAGGCATTTCTCCTTTCTTCTCCTCCTAATTCCCCAGATTTCCACAGAGATATTTTCTAGGGAAAGTAAAAAGATGATACATTTTAGTGATGCTTGAGGTATGTAAAAACAAATTATCTTCATTAATAGTAAGGGTGTAAATTCATACAAACTTTCTGGAAGAAAATTTGAGTATATACATTTGACTTTTTGAAAAGTACCTCTACTTTTAAAATCACAATTTCTTAAAAATTTATCTTAAGGAAATAATTAGGAAATTGTGTAAAGATGAATGAAAATTAGATTCATTCCTTGTCCCTCAGTATAAGAAAAATAAGTAAATTCCATAACATCTATTAAGGAAATCCTGGTTAAGCAATTTACTGTACACATATGCATTTAGTCTTTAAAATGATTACTTAGATCTATATGTATTGATATTGAATGATACTCACAATAGATTAATTTGAAAAGTATAAAGACATGCGGAGAATGGTGAAGATTTTTTCTTGTGTTTCTCTTTTTTACTTTGTTTTTAAGTTGCATTTGGCTCAAAATAATTCTTATGCTAGAGTGGCATACCTGGGGGCCATATCCTCCAAACATCATCCATCACAAAATCAGTCTCCCACTTCTTGCTTCATAACAAAAGGCTGCTTTCCCCTCCTGGGTACCACAACTCCTGCCAGAGCCTTAAACACCCTCCTCTTCCCTGAAGACCATGAGATACTATTAGTCTTCGAGATGCTCCAAGTAATTGAGGTGTGGTAGTGGCCACACTTGGGATAGTGAGGTTCCAACTTTCATTTTGTCCCTAAGAGCAGATATTTAATAAATGACAAAGCTGAACTTCAAACTGTAATTCCATGGTGAGAACACAGTACAGAATTACTCACATTTATTATTTCCGACAAGTAGATTTGATGTAGGATCCCCTGTCACTAGAAGCCAGACGTTTTTCTCATGTTGCTCAGGACTAAATATTTATCAACTCATATTAAACTTTAACAAGTCTTCTGAATAATACTTTCCCAAATTATCTTGAATAATGTCCATGTAAAGCATAGGATGCTCAATTTTGACAAAGTTTTAAAATTCTAGACTTCAGGAAATTTCAAATTAATAAAAACAAAGCTTTTAATAAAAGCAAACAAATAGCTGATTACTTACTCAAGGTTAAAAAGATTGGTTGAAACTTCTCAAGTATTTTTCCTTTTAAAATATTTTCTTTGGAAAGTTGCTCCAGTCAATGGCTCAAGTTTTCCCATCTTTCTGACATGGATTCTGGTATCTGTCTCTATTTCAGTAAGGAGAGATACAATGGGCCCTGGAGGAAATGCAGCAACTCTAACAGTTCAATTCCTATGGTAAATAAAGAAGGGACTGAGACTGGGTTCAAAACAAATACATTTTTAAGCTCCATAACTGTGTTTTTTGTCTTAGTCTCATTGTTGGTCCTCTCAGCTGGTGATTTCGCACCTGCCAGTCAGAGCTGAGGAGCCCCTTCCTTGTCAGCTCAGACAGGGAATATAATACATCATCTGTCTTTGAAGAGGAACAAACACTTTTTTTTTAGTAGCACAACCAATCCAAAATGAAAAATAATATATTATAGCAGACCATGGTGGTTGCCAATAGAGATGCTTTCATAGCAACTATTCCTTCAAAACACAATGAACATCGGCAGTATTCTTGTATCCAAATGACAAATACCTTTATTCCTGAATCATGTCTTTACAAGAAGGAGGCCCCATTATAGACTTTGAATTACTTAAAATTGAAGATGGTCTAATTACAAGGAAACCTCTTATTCACACAATTATTCACTTTGCATTTTCCTCAAGTCTTACACTTTTAGAAATATACACAATGATGGACATAATGATTTAAATGTTGTTGAAGTCTCTCCATGCCTCCGTTTAGGCGTCCTAAAAACCGATATGATGATAATATGACTTAATTTATAGAACATAAAATAACAAAGCTAATATGCTGATGGCAAAATAAATTCTAGGTACACTTTAGAATCATATTTAAAGGTATGATTTGTGTTACTTTAATATCAAGCATGGATAAATTTTTTTTTGCTGTGAAACTAATCTTGAGTATTCAGATTTTTGCACAAATAGCAAAGAACTTAGTATTGCCTTTTGAAATGCATGGTCCCCGTGTTGCAATCTCACAGACAATGATCTATGTAAAAAAAGAAAAAGTACAAAAAAATAAGCCAAAAACTTGAAGAAATGCTCCTTGTTGAAAGTTCAGCTTACTTTGAAGAGGAAATTGTACTAATCTATCCTCTTAAGAAGGCTTGCCCAGGAAGACCAAATTCCTGAATATTCTCTCTGTTGGCCCCATGCCCCAATTTTGCAGACATTAAAATAGATCTAGATTAGCCCAGTCTTTACAAGTTGCCATTAATTCTAGAAAAAATAGTTTAAAATTATTTTACCAGGCAGCTCTTATGTGCTGTATGCATAATATTATTGCAATACCAGGGACTTCTCTTCCAGGAGCAGATATTTTCTACTCCAAATGCAGTATAAATGATCTAACAAAGAGTAATTTTTCCAATTGTAGGCATTATCATTCAATCTGTTGAACCCACTTTATCTTAGCAACTACACTATATTTTATTTGCTGCCTACATAATAGTGGACCTGAAAGAGTTAAGCAGCAAACCGTCCAAGCTGTGCCAGGCAAGGAGAGCCTAATGGCCTTACATATGAAGCATCAGGGCATTCTCATTTCTGCTCAATGAGGGAAATCTGCTTTCAATTCAAACCCCAATAAGAAAGCTACTGTTCTGGACAAAGTAAGCTAAATAACCCATCGTGACAGCAGAGAAGACAATGGGCAAAACCCCAGTGGAAGCTGGTGAGAGAGGCAGGATGGCCACACAGAGAGACCTAAGACTCCTGCCTCCTGCCACACTGGGAAAAGATGTTCCCTGTTAATAAAACCCTCAATTCTAGGACTTTCACAAGAACATATTGGGGAGGAAGCAAAGCTTCCTTAGCAATAATTTTGATATTTTCTCAGCACTTCAGTGGATGCAATGCAGAGTGAGGGCAAGAGGGTAAGAAGTTACAGCCCTGGAGATAGATGTTCCCAAGAGGGGACGCGCAGTAGGACATGGAGAGTACAGGACAGAGGAGAAGAAGCAGTGCTGAACAGACACCAGTGAATTCATTGGGCATTCTTTTCACTAATTTTTTAGTGAGAAGGCACCAAAAGCCAAGCATAAATCCTATGTAACCGTGCATATGCACGCTGGTATTGCTGGTATTGAAAAAATACCATTCACAATCTACACTGTGAGTTCAGCCTCTGTCTTTAGCACTTAGTTGTAATCTTCAGTTTTCTTATTCAGACTGTATTCTTACAGGTTCTTTCTCTCCTGTACTACAAGTTAATTACAGATGAGGGCAGAGGACTTGTCTGTGTTTTTATTTCCACCTTATTAGGACATAGAACAGTGTCTGAAACAGAGCAGGTGCTCAGTAAATGTTCTTGCTACCATACCTGCCAGATGCCATTTTGAGTTCTTTGATCTCCACACCAGCTATATGATTTAGTGTCTGTTATCATCTCCATTTTACAGATGAGGACATTGAGGAATAGACCCACAACATCAAACTTTAGGGTGCCTTCTGAAATGGTTCAGTAGAAAGCTGAAGACCTAAGTCACTTATTCGGCTGGTATGCTAAGAAGTAGCCAAGTCACGACTGGGGTCCAGTCGTGCATGCATATTTGTTATATAAATAATTGCAAATTTATTTCTGCCTGGTTGTGTGATACATTAAAATATAACTAAACTCTTTTGAGTCTAATTCAAATTTCTTCTGATCATAGGTAAAGTAATGGCCCATAATGGATGTAATGATTAGCCCATCATACACCTTGTACAGCATTCGTTTTCTTTGCAACCTCAATTACACTTGCTTTTTTATTATCGTGGTTTTACAAAACTTTATGACCGGAAAGCATCACATTCATAAAGAGTTGTTCCCATCTTTGCTAGACATTCATGCATTTTTATGAGTAATTATAATTTTTATGTAGCCAGATAGCCCCAGGTTTGAGATTATATCTCTTTTGTGTTGCCTCATCTTTTATAACTAGTTCACATTGTGATGTTTACTGACTGTAAGCTAGAATTTAGGGGACACTCCAATGGATAATGAAAAAAAAGGACTGAATATTGGAAATTGAGGGTGTCTGAGAAGATTTATGGAGTTTGTACATTTTGGACGTAAATCTCATGGAGACATATTTTCTCTCCTTGTCAAATTATACAACCAATGCCACGCTGCTGCCAGAACTGGTTGAAAGTTTAAACATTGAGACAATGGGTTTGGTGTATGTTTTACTAAATTGATTCAACTACCAGTTACTTACCAACCAGTGACAACAGTCAACAGTTTGAATGAAATACACATTGGACTAAGTGGGGTACCAAGTAATTACACAGCCAGTCAACTTTACCTCTTCTTCTAAGAAATCCCTGAGGAAGTAGACTGCCTAGGAGTGTTGTTAAAAAAAAAAAAAAGAAGTGAAGTACACAGATTCTTAATTCCTTTTTTTAGTTCTAAAATGCACTATTGGTCCCAAAAGTCCATAAACTAGGAACAGCTGGCAACATAGATTATGCTTAAAGAGTAACATACTTTCAATTGTTTGATAAACTCCACTTACTCATTTAATGCAAACAGGATTTAGAGCCAAATCCATGCTCTGTGAATGGGCTTTGACACACATTGGATATGTCTAATTTGATGGTTACATTTCTATTTGATGAGAAAAGCATAGAATTTATTAGGCATAAGAGTTTCATTAGCATATACTTGACTCCATCACTCACTAACTCAGGTCTTGGTCCAATTAGTAACCACTCAAAAGCACAGTTTGCTCATCTGTAAAGTGGGAATAAAAATAATAACTGGAGAGTGTTGTTGTGGAGATCAAATAAATTATGTGTGTGCCTTGCCTGGGCAATTA
Organism: Marmota flaviventris; assembly: GCF_047511675.1. Classification (NCBI taxonomy): domain Eukaryota; kingdom Metazoa; phylum Chordata; class Mammalia; order Rodentia; family Sciuridae; genus Marmota; species Marmota flaviventris. The sequence continues at coordinate 98,554,362 of NC_092505.1, read as the reverse complement.
AATATTTATTAGAAGTGTCAGGATTGGTAGCTATCATGTTTGAAAACCTGTCACTTCTGTTTTCCAAGAATTCTGTTAGTGAGAATCATACTGCTTGATTTTCTTTCCAGTTGCATTGTTATATACAAAAATGAGATGTCTGTCTCTAAAACTATTCAAATATTGAACTGGGAGAAAAATAAATACAAGCCAAAAAGAGTTTGACAGAACTGGATAAGAAACTCTAAACTGGATAAAGCTGGATGCATTTTCTTTGTTTAAATAGATTTTGGTCATGAGAAAGAAATGAAGAGTTTCCTCTTTATTTAAAAAAAAATGCCTAGTTTGACAGGCAGCAAACTTTGAGGGTGGCTTAGGACGACATCAGCAATTAACTTCCTCACTGTGCATAAGAAACACTAGAAGGCCATCCAGAGTTGGGTTGAGTGTGGCTGGGGAGAGAACAAAGCAGACACAAGGAGAAGCTGTCACCCTTTTTCATGTCCACCCTGAATACCCTTTAATTGCAAAATGGTGTTGTAGGAACAAGAATAAAGAGAAAAGCCACCACTGTGTTCCCCCTAGAGATTCAATTAGAAGGAAACATGCTGACTACAATAATCCCAAGGTTAGAGTCATAGGGTGGCAAGGGTCACTTGGTTCCATGGCTATAATTAGAATCAGAGGTGAGGTTTTAGGCACTAGAACTCAAACATGAGAAGCAAGAACAACACAAACCCTGGAGACCCCCACAACAGTTAACTCCAGGCTGTCCCCAGAAGTTAAGTGTAGAGTCTCTGATCTAAAGAATTCACACTTGACCAAATATTAAAAAAAAGAATAAACTGGGTCAGGCACCCCTTGTTTCTAGATTTCGTGTTTGTCTAGGCTTCAAATGAAGTTTTCTTTCTTACAAATACAAGAACAATGCGTGTAATCTATTTCGCACATCTTCTATGTTCAAGTCACAGCACTCACCTTTTAATTACATTTTATCTTACTTAATGGCAGCAACCTTATTGGGTAGGTAGAATTATTAGCTCCTTTTCACAAGCTGAAAAAGAAAAAAGCGCTGAGAGATTCATTAACCTGTCCCTGTTCATGTAGCTGGTGACTGGCACAAATGTGATCTGAATCTATTTGATGCCAGGTGAGATGTATCCTTTTATATTTTATGATAATTCTTCACTTCATTTTATTATTATCCTTGAAATATATGTTCATTGTAAGAAAAAGGGTGAGAAATACAGATTAAAAAAAAAGTGTGTCTTTTCAGCAAAGGACTGAAATTGCTTAAGAAAAGTTACTTCTTAGTAACTGTTTTGCATATTTCTTTTCCAATGGAGGTCTGACTCCTTGAGGGCTTTTTCTCATTTGTCCTCTTTTTCTAGGCCAATTGTTTCTTTTATCGATACCCTAATTTATTTACTATTTTAAAAATTAAACCAACACATAAAAATTCTACACATTCATGGGATACCATGTGATGCTTCAGTATGTGTGTATATCATGTAATGTTCAAATCAGGGTAAACATAATTGATATAGTTTTACCATTTTGCACATAATGGGTGCTCAAAAGTATGTGGACCAAAAGAAGAGAGAAAGAGTATATGGATCAAATAAATCTAAGCAATAGCTGCCTGTTGGGGCTACTAAGCCAGCATGGTGACTAGCACCTCACCATCACTGTTCCTAACTATAGTCACACTGCTCCCAGAGTTGGTTGGTAATACTTGCCAGCCAGCCCACTTTTCTGAACATAGTGCTATAACAGCTTCATATGTGTGATCAGGAAGTTTGGCTAAGACTGAACATTATGGAAATACTTGGTCCATTTTTTTTTCACTCTCAAAAATATCCTTGAGCAGTAATTTATTTACAGAGAAGAAAACCTTTCTCTTCAGTTTTTTTTTTTTTAATGCGATATTTGGTTTGGGGGGAAATATGCTATGCAAAAGAATGAGTGGAGGGAATACATGTGGTAGAAAAAGCGCACAGTTTGTCAAACTATGAAAGTTTAGTTTGGGTAGATGCTTATTTAAACAATAATTAGATAGAGGAGTGAAAGAAAAGACAAGGGTGTCCAAATACAATTCCTTATCAATTGTTTCTCTTATTGATACACTTATTTACTATTTTAAAAATTAAATCAACACATAAAAAACTCTACATATTCATGGAGTACCATGTGATGCTTCAATATGTGTATATAAATGTAATGTTCAAATAGGGTAAGCATAAATGATATAATTTTAACATGCCTTTGAACTACAACATTTATATATCAGAAATGAGAAAAAAATTTATTTTCTAATGTGTTTTTATTTGTTCTAATTAGTTATATATGACAGTAGAATGCATTTTGACACATCGTACATAAATGGAATATAACTTCTCATCCTTCTGGTTGTACATGATGTAGAATTACACCAATTATGTAATTATATTTGTACATAAGACAATAATATCTGATTCATTCTACTATCATTCCTACCCCCATATCTCCTCCCTTCCCTTCACTCTCATCTAATACATAGTACCTCTATTTTCCCCTCTACCTTATTGTGAATTAGTATCCACATATCAGAGGAAACATTTGGCCTTTGATTCTTTGGGATTGGCTTATTTTGCTTAGCATAATATTCTTCAGTTCCATCTATGTACTGGCAAATTCCATAATTTCATTCTTCTTTAAGGCTCAGTAATATTCCATTTTGTGTGTATGTATATCTGTGTGTGTGTGTATGTGTGTGTGTATATATATATATATGCCACAATTTCTTTATCCATTCATCTAGGGTATCTAGGTTGGTTCCATAGTTTGGTTATGGTGAATTGAGCTGCTATGAACATTAATGTGGCTGTGTCACTGTAGTATGCTGATTTTAAGTCTGTTGGGTATATGACAAGGAGTGGGATAACTGGGTCAAATGATGGTTCCATTCCACATTTTTTGAGTGCTTTCCTGAGTGGTTGCATCAATTTGCAGTCCCTCCAGCAATGTATGAGTGTACCATTTTCCCTACATTCTTGCCAACATTTATTGTTGCTTGTATTCTTGGTAATTGCCATTCTGACTGGGGTGAGATGGAATCTCAGTGTAGTTTTGATTTGCATTTCTCTAATTGCTAGAAATGCTGAACATTTTTTCACATATTTGTTGATTGATTGTATTTCTTTTTCTGTGAAGTGTCTGTTCGGTTCCTTAGCTCATTTATTGATTGGGTTAAGAAATAAGAAAACTTTAAGAACAAAACCAACAAACATTCCTACCAACATCCTTCTTATCTTCACATCTATGGTAGAGAGTTCCCTCTCTGTGTGGCAGGAAGTTATTTTTGTTCCATTAGGGAATGCTTTCTCATGTACTCCAAAATATGACTCTGCTAGGTTGTGTCAATCACATTATCCCATTACCAGGATGGAAATGGGTTTTACACATACCCTACCTTCCTATCATAGGAATTAACCTAGGGAGATGTGTGTGACTCAGGCCAATTGAAGTCTTTTCATGGAGTTGTTGGGGCTGTTTTTAATAAGAGCTGGCAGTAAATAACTCTCTCCTTTGCTAGTTGCAAGAATATGTGAGCCCAGAGGTATTTGCTACTAGTTGTTGCCTCATGGAGACTGTAAGTTTAAGGAGACAAAGGCAGCAATCAGGAGAGAGAGAGAGAGAGAGAGAGAGAGAGAGAGAGAGAGAGAGAGAGAGAGAGAGAGAGATACACCGAGGACAAACTCCTTACCAATATTTGCTTTTAAAAGCAAGTAAATCGCCCATTCACAGAGAGCAAGTAAATCGCTCATTCACAGAGCTGATTCAAACTGTGTCTTCATCATTTAACCAAAAGAGTACTGAATAGTAGCCAAGACTCAGAGTGGTACGTAAACAAAATGTGTAAGAATCTATTTTCGAGCTTTTCCATTCCCTTTGACATTTTTCCCCGAAAGCAAATTTGAATAGGAAATACTGAAACCTCTGGCAAATGCCCAATAATAACAGTATTCAACACATTTAGTAAGCTTCTTTGGGGGTGGACCTTGGGTTAAGCACTGGGAAAGTTAAGAGACTGGAACAAGAAAGTGCTTCCTTTCTATGGTGGAGGCAAACATGAAAGTCAATGGCCAGCACCATCTCTTGAAGAGGCTCTTTTCTCCAACATATATTTATGGCACCTTTGTCTAGAATGAGTTGACTGTATTATGTGGATTTTTCTCTGTGTCTTCTATTCTGTACCATTGGACTACATGTCTGTTTTGGTGTCAATACCATGTCTTTTTTGTTACTATACCTCTATAGTATAAGTTAAGGTCTGGTATTGTGATGCCTTCTGCTTCACTTTTCTTCCTGAGGATTGCTTTGGCTATGCTGGAATTCTTGTTTTCCCAAATGAATTCCATGAGTGCCTTTTCTATTTCTGTGTGAGAATGTCATTGCAATCTAAATAGGAATTGCATTAAATCTGTGTAGTGCTTTGGGTAGTCTGGCCATTTTGACAATATTAATCTGCCTATCCAAGAACATGGGTGATTTTCCCATAGTCTAAGGTTTTCTTCAATTTCCTTCTTTAGTGGTCTTTAGTTTTCGTTGTAAGGCTCTTTCACCTCTTTTTTAGATTGATTCCCAAATATTTTATTTTATTAGAGGCTGTTGTGAATGGGACAGTTTTCCTAACTTATCTTTCAGTTGATTCATCACTGATGAATAGGAATGCAATTGATTTATAGGTGTTCATTTTATATCCTGCTACTTTGCTGAATTGATTATGAATTCTAGAAGTATTCTGGTGGAATATTTAGGGTCTTCTAAATATAGAATCATGTCATCAGCAAATTGGGATTGTTTGCTGGGAAAATAGGAAGTCCATATGTTACAAAAATGAAATCAAAACCTTATCTCTCACCTTGCACAAAACTCATCTGAAAAGTGGATCAAAGACCTAGGCATTATGTCAGAGACCCTGTGCCTACTAGAAGAAAAAGTAGGCCCAAATCTTCATTAAGGTGGCTTAAAAACTGAATTGTTCAACAAGACTCCTAGAGTGCAAGAAGTAAAATCAAGACTCCATAATGGGAAAGTATCAAACTAAAAAAGCTTCTTCACAGAAAGAAAGCAATCAAGAATGTGAAAAGAGAGCCTAGAGAATGGGAAATAATCTTTGCCATCTACATCTCAGATAGAGCACTAATCTCCAATATCTATAAAGAAATAAAAAACTTAACATTGAAAAAAAAAAAAAACCCAAATAACTTGGGCTGGGGTTGTGGCTCAGTGGTAGAGCACTTGCTATGCATGTGTGAGATAATGGGTTAGATCCTCAGCACCACATATAAATAAAGGTATTGTGTCCATCTACAACTAAAAATAATAATAAAAAAACCAAAATCAATAAATGGGCTAACGAACTGAACAAACATTTCACAGAAGAAGAAATATGAATAGTCAACAAATATATAAAAAAAGTTCAACATCTCTAGCAATTAGAGAAATGAAAATTAAAAACTACACTGAGATTTCATCTTACTCCAGTCAGAATGGCAATTATCAAGAATACAAGGAACCTTAAATGTTGGTGAGGATGTGGGGAAAAAGTACACTCACACATTGCTGGTGGGACTGCATTGGTGCAACCACTCAGGAAAGTAGTATGGAGATTTCTCAGAAAACATGGAATGAAACCACCATTTGACCCAGTTATCCCACTCCTTGGCATATATCAAAAGGGCTTAAAATCAGCATAGTATAGTACCATGACCTGAATAGCTGAACCTGAGAAACCTGTGATGGGTGATGGGGGATTAAGAAACACACACACACACACACACACACACACACACACACATACACACACAGAGATATTGAGGAAAAGTTGGGATCAGGTGGAACACTATATTCTGATGGAGAAACAGTGACTGAAGAGCTGGCTCAGCATGTTGACTCATGTAAGGTCTCATCATCAAGAAATAAAGAACTAGAGAAGCATTGTTCTTTGTGCACTAGAAAGTTACAGGGCTAGAAACATTCCTGTAGCTATATCACTGTTGCAATGCTTGGAGCTTCCTGCAGCACTTGGGAATACCATTGTTCAAAGTTACTGTTAAGCAGTCAGGCTCAGAAGTAGCAATGCTGGTGAAACATTGTAGTTGTCTGGTCCTGCATAGAATTCCTCTATATATGGAGGTTATTTGCCTTAGATCAAGCTATAAACTGATAAGACTCTTGCACAGAGGCTCTTTGGGAGAGGGGTCACCATAGCAACAGGGCATCCTGTACCCCTGCACAGAAACATTCCAAGGCAATAGATGCATCACAGCCATGAAGCAATCAGGGATCCCCAATCTCAGTCACTGAACTTCACATCTAATGGGTGTGAAGAGGTAGCTCATTGTAGTTTTGATGTTAACTCTTGGGTTTTCTTTCTTTCTTCCTTCCTTCCTTCCTTCCTTCCTTTCTCTTTCTCTGCAGGATTACTCTTTTAGCAAAGATGGTTAAATGATGGCATTTGCTGGTAATTGGATGAATATCATGCTAAGTGAAAAAAAAACAATCTCAGAAACTCAAAGGTTGAATGTTTTCTCTCAAATGCAGAAGCTAGAGAAAAACAAAGGAAAGGGGAGAGGTAAGGATAGGAGAACGTAAAGAACCAAACAATTATATATTAATAGACGTAAATGTTTTTGGTGTGTTTATTGCAAATGTGTTCTCGGTTTTGTTGTTTGCTTTTTAATTTTGTGTGAAATTATGAATGCAAAATATTTGTTTTATGTAATGAAATCTATTATTTTATTAGCATCATCTATTGTGTTGCCCTCTCCTTCAAGCTCATGAATATTAGGTACATTGTTTCCTTTTTCTTTCAATTCTTTAACACCTGAAATCAATGTCAGGTAAGATGAGCTAACAGTCTAATCCATGTGTGTTCCCCATGGTTATAAACCATGGTTCCTGCATCACTTATCAAGTTGAGATTTCATTTCCCTGATTTGTGACCATCACTTACATTGGACACCGAGTTCTTCATATATGCTAAGATGTGTAGACTCGACCCTGAGAGGTGTCTCTAAGATTCTGCTCCAGGAACGAAAAACTTATGTGTCCAGTTGGTGGAGTGTGGGTGGGAGATAGCCCCCAATTTGGGGACTGCCTTTCCTCTGTCCTGGGACAGATTGCATGCAAGGAGTGATCACTACAGTATGTAAAGGCCCAGCCACTTTGCCTCAAAGCAGGGTAATTTTGAAGGGCCATGTGACCTTGGGGCTTGCTGAGAGTTTGTTGGGCCCCTACCTCAGTCTCATATCTTCCCCTTTCCTTCCCTTCCTTCCATGGTTGTTTATCCTGAAATCATTCCCTGTAAACATCCTGCATGTTGATCTCTAGAGTTTGTGTATGGAAGTTTTGTCTCATTAATCTATTGATTTTAGCATCATGTATTTTATTGTTATTGTTCTTTTTGTAGTTTTCAAATAAAAAGAAGCTCTTTGTATTCTTAATTGTTATCATTTGAATCTATAGAGTTATTACAAAACACCATACAAGGCCTGGTGGTGTAAGACAGTGGTAAAGTTCTTGCCTAGCACATGTGAGGCAATGCCCTGGGTTGGATTCCCAGTACCACATTAAACACACACACACACACACACACACACACACATGCACACACACACTATAACACAAAATATTCACCAATGAACTCACCTAAGATTCTCCACACAAACATCTTCTTTCATTTAAACTGGCATCTTGAGCCAGGCATGGTGGCTAGGCCTATAATACCAGCTACTCAGTGGTTAAGGCAAGAAGATCACAAGTTTGAGGCCAGCCTTGGCAACATAGTAAAATCCCATCTCAAAAAACAAAGCAAGGGGCTGAAGTTGTAGCTCAGTGGTAGAGTGCTTGTCTGGCATATGTGAGGCACTAGGTTCTATTCTCAGCACCATATATAAATAAATAAAATAAAACCTTATCAACAACTAGAAAAATATTTTTTAATATAAAAATAAAAATGAATAAACTAAATATATTGTGTCCATCTACAATTTAAAAAAAATTAAAAAATATAAGCAAAAGTAAAATAAGCTGATCCCATAAAACTAAAGGCTATTAAGTGTTCTATCTTATATGCAAATGTTAATACAAAATAAGGAAGGGGAGGAAAGAACAGAAGTTCATTGGATTAGACAAAAGGGAAGTAAGGGAAGGAAGGTGTGATGGGAATAGGAAAGACATAGGAATGATTCAGACATAGCTTTCCTATGTTCATGTCTGAGCACACAACGTATGAGTGAAATTCCACATTGTGCAGAACCACAAGAATGGGACGTTTTACCTCAGGTATGTATAATGTGTCAAAATGCGCTCTACTATCTTGTATATCTAAAAACAAATAAAAATATTAACAACAAAAAACAAAATAAAACAATAACATACTAACATCTTCCTTTCCCATCAACCTCAGCTGCAATGTAAAACATTTTTATAATGACGACTTATTACAAAGCAAAATTAAAATTCTTACAAGAGGCAGTATTTCATGATGTAAATAGAACTCATACTAGAATTCCCCTTAAATTACTTAAAAGCCAACAACTAGTAAGAATCTATCTAAAACAATTACAAATTGAAAAACGGGAAAATCACCAAGGTTGGCAACTTAGTTGGCTCTGCTAAAGAAGACTATGGGTTCACTGGCAAATTCTACCAAACCTTTAAAAAATAAACACCACTCCATCTCAAACTCTACCAAGAAGTAAAAGAGGAAGGAACAATCTCAACTCATTTTAGAGGACCACTATTACCCTGATACCAAAGTCAGACAAAGATATCACAAGAAAAACTAAGACTAATAGCCTTTTTTTTTTTTTAGTATAAATGCAAATATCCTTTAAAAACAAAACCTAGCAACCCAAATTCAGCAACATATTAAAAAAATTACATATCATTGCCACTGGGATTAATCCCAGGAATGCAAGAATTATTCAAATAAAAAATGAGTGTAACTGAGCATGGAGGTGCATGTCTATAGTTCCAGCAACTCTGGAGGCTTGAAAGTTCAAGGTCAAGTTCAAGGCCAGCCTTATCAACTTAGTCAGGTCCTTAATAACTTAATGAGAACCTGACTCAATTAACAATAAAAGGCCCCAACTTTCTTAATAAGACTCCTATAGCGTAAGAATTAAAACCAAGAATCACTAAATGGGATGGATTCAAACTAAAAAGTTTCTTCTCAGCAAAAGAAACAATCTATGAGATGAACAGTGAGCCTACATCATGGAATCACATTTGTACCCCTCACACAGCAGATAGATCACTAATCTCTAGGGTATATAAAGAACTCAAAAAGCTAAGCACCAAAAAAACAAATAACCCAATCAACAAATGGGTCAAGGACCTGAACAAACACTTAGGATATACAATCAATCAATAAGTATATGAAAACATGTTCATCATCTCTAGCAATTAGAGGAATGCAAATCAAAACCACTCTAAGCTTTCATCTCACTCCAGTCAGAATGGCAGCAATTATGAATACAAACAACAGTAAGTGTTGGTGAGGATGTGGGGGAAAATGTATACTCATACATTGCTTCTGGGTCTGCAAATTGGTGCAGCCAATATGGAAAGCTGTATGGAGATTCCTTGGCAATTTGGAAATGGAACCACCATTTGACCCAGCTATCCCTTTCCTTGGTCTATACCAAAAGACTTAAAAACAGCATACTACAGGGACACAGCCACATCAATGTTTATACCAGCACAATTCACAATAGCTAAACTGTGGAGCCAACTTAGATGCCCTTCAGTGGATAAATTCTACCATGGTTCCCAGGTTTTTACTTCATCCAAACTAAATTCCATGCTTGATTTTTCTGGGCCTTATTAATCTCGACACCCCATGGAGTCAACTTCATTGCCCATGCCACCCTGTGATTGAATTAGAGCCATATCCTCATAGTTCCCTTAACATCCTACTTTCGGGTTTCTGTGCCTTTTTGCACAGGTGTACCTCTCACAGGCAATGCCCTCTTTTCCTCTGCATCTCCACAATCACACCTAGGTTCCAGTCTCTCCAAACTCTCAGTTTCTTCCAGTTGGCTACACTACTCAGGACTGAACCCTTCTCACAGTGCTCCTGGGTGTCTGCTGGTGTTAATCTGATCTGGCGTCCATTGACCCCCAAATGCTCAGGCCTCCTCCAAAAGTGGCCCTCTAGGCTGCTTACTCTTAGCCCTAAACATGGGCTCCCATGTCAGAGAGAATCTGGCATTTCCACTGTTAGAGCACAGTTAGGACTTCATGGCTCATCAGGTCACCTCTCATGAATGAGGTCTTTAGGGACTAGACCTTCCTGGTGTTGCTTAGAGCAGGATATAGAATAACTCTGGGCCTCTATTTTCTCAGATACTGGATGAGGATGGAAAGACCTCCCTGGCCCAGCCAGCCTTCTGCACTTGAAACTCGTGCAGAGTGTGCACATGAGAGAAGAGCACTCAGAACCCAGGACACCCTCCAACTTGGACACCCAGATGAAGACAGGCAAAGATCCCCAGAACAGGGCAGCAGCTGGCCTAAGCATCTGGGTACCTAGTACCAGCAAACCAAGGGATGGGACAGGCACTGCTTTTCCTCCCCTTGATTCTGCCTTTTCCGTGTCAGCACCTGTGCAAACAGGGCCAGCCTCTCAGGACAGGTACAAACACAGAGGCAATAACAGATTTAAGTGACCAAGAGGGCTGGGAGTCTTTTTCAGCAGACTGGCCCACTTGTGCTGTGGGATTGCTAGTCCTGGCCAGGTGCACCATGATGGGTTAGTGAGTGGACATGGAGGAGTATCACCTCCACACAGATGTTAGAATATTCACAGTGGTCCTGGGTGGGTGGTGGAAGGAACAATGGGGGTACCAGGGCATCTGAAATGCTCTTTGGTATATTTAGGCAATGTATGATGCCTGGGGGTCCTGCTCAAAGGAGCCTGGCATGGGAACAGGTTGGGGCAGTGGAAAGAGGCTCTTCCATCATGTGGCTATTCAGGGAAGCCCCACAGCATCACTGGGCAATAAGAAGGGATAAGAAGAGATGGGCAGGGGAACCTCAGTACCTATTGAGCAAGCTGACCACTCCAATGGGCTGGCAGTCAAAGACAAGGGGGTTTCTAGCCATAAGAGCTCTCTATAGAGCTCCCCACTTCAAAATAGTGATCTGTGCTTGAAGTCGTGTGTGAAATGGGAAGGAGGAAGAGGGAGCTGTATGGTTTAGAAGAGCCTGCTGGCCTCTCTGCCAGCCTGCTCAGTCCTCCCTTCTAGAGCAACTGGAAACCCTCCAGGATTCTGTTTCTTCAAACCTCAGTGGATTGAGAAATGAAGTGCCAGGGCCTAAGTAATGATGACATGGGGAAAAGGGATCCTGATCCATAGGTGGGGTCAGCACTTTAGAAATCACCAGTGTAGTCATCAGTCCTTGGGGTGTCACCTCCTTCTTCCAGGGGTCTGAGGCCTTACCTCAATGCAAAATGCCCAGGTCATAGAAGTTCAGGGACACCAGATTGCCAAAGGTGACCAGAAAGAAGAGGCCAATAACCAGGGCAAAGTACCACTCCCTATTTTGGACAAGCCACCTGCATCTGAAACCAGAGGAAGACTCAGTTCTAGTCTGGGGCAACCCAGAGCTCCCCACAAGGGCTGGATCACCTGAGTTTGGACTCACAGACCTCAAGGATGGATCTAAATATCCAGGCTAGAGACAGACCCTGGAGACTCCACCAAATGTCACCAGCATTACCAGCCTCCCACAGTTCCCTAAATGCAGCAGGCACTCTAGACCTCTGTGCTTCGTATCTATATATCCTTCTTCCCCTCCTGACCCTCTCTCTCCACTTCCCTGCCTCTGCACTATATCATTGTCTATTTTCCCTTCTTTCTCTTTGTAAGAAACCTGACAACTTGTATGGAGACTCATGGAAAGGCAAAGAACACAGAACTGACATTCAGCAGCCACAGCATGTTGAAAGTGGCAAAAATACTGGGGATAATTCAAGCATGTCCAACTGGACATTGGCTGGGGGCTTCAAGTCATTGGAGAATACCATGAATAGGCCTCCTCTTCTGAGCAAAATGAAGCCACCAGTGACTTCTTCTGAGTTGACACCCAGAGTGCCATGGCAACAGCAGGGAAGGAAAGAAGTATCAAGTATGACATCACAGAGATTCCAGAATGGGGGCTCTGTCTGCTTCCAGTGACTTCTGAGAGCAACCTTCCTCACCCCCACATACACATGTTGTAGACTGGGATATCCTGCTCTTATGATGTTGGCTTTGTTGGAGCTTGTGATGGTGTGATGTGGTTTGTCCCCCAGAGGTTCATAGGCTGGAGGCTTGGTCCTCGGTGTGGCAGTGTGGAGGTGGTAGAACCTAAGATGTGGGACCTACTGTGAGGTAGTTTGGTCACTGAGGATGATGCCCTCAGGAGGGACTTATCTACTTATCATGGTCCCTCACTTAGTTCATGTGAGAGTGATTGTTATAAAAAGGACAAGACTCATCCCTCCTCAGGTTTCTTTCCATGAAATCTGTACCCCTTTGCATGTCCTCCCACCATGATGCCATTCACCATGTTGTGACATGGTGGGGAAGAATGTAGCAATCTACCCAACTAAATAGTTTCCCAGTTTCCCTCATTTCCAGGGTGGGCTTTATGACACAATTCCTGTTAAAGAGACATGTGCAAATGTCTGTTGAATTTTTTTGGAAAAGCTTTTGCCTTTTCAATAAAAGGGAAGATGATGCAGTTGGCAGAGCTCTGTCCACTTCTTTCTTTCTTGAAGCTAGACCTGGTGCCTGGGGTGCCACCTTGGCCCTTGAAGAACAAGTCATGCTACCCAGATGTGACTTGTGACGTTGCCAAGTCCCTGTTGTATCCCTCAACCTCCTCCTCCTGAACTGCATATTAGGGGAAAATAATTTTGTTTCTTTTACACTGACATATGTCATTGTATTGGCCACTGAGCACTTTAGAGCATCTGTGTTCAGCAGATTCTTCCCACCATAGTCTTGGCAAGGGACAGAAACCATTTTCCCATCCTAATTGGAGCTAAAAATGGCCAAATTCTTGTGGCTTCTCTTGCAGTGATTGTAGAAGCCTGTGATCCAGATGATATCAATTTCACTACAGAACTGCCACCACTGACCAAGCAATCTGTGTTGAGATGTGGCAACTGCACAGATGTCCAAAGCCCAAATATACTTCCCCTGTCCCCTTTGAACTGGGAATTGAACCCCAGGGCACTGAGCTACATCCCCATCCCTTTTATTTTGGGACAGGGTCTCAGTAAGTTTCTGAGGCTGGCTTTGAACTTGTGATCCTCCTGCCTTAGTCTCCTAAGCCTCTGGGATTACAGGTATATACCACCATGCCTGGCCAAGGAAATGAAATTGATTAAAAATAGATCAGGGCTAGCAGCCTTGAGACCACAGCAGAAACACAGTCAGTTTATATAATGAATGATTGTGTCAGGAAGATGGGGGCTGATTCAAAAGGAAATAAAATGCTAATGCCTCCAAACTACTTCCCCCTCCTCCAATATTTTGACAGGGTTATTTGCCTCAAGGTAATTGATCCTCCTAGGAAAGAGTTTTAAAATTTTTCTGGTGGAAATTTTGGTGAGGATATGAGGAAAAAGGTCCACTTATCCATTGTTGTTAGGACTGCAATTTGTGGCAACCTCTCTGGAAAACAGTATGGAGATTCCTCAGAAAACTTGGAATGGAACTTCTATTTGACCAGCTATCCCACTCCTCTGTTTTTACCCAAAGGACTTAAAATCAGCACATTAGATTGACATAGCAACATCAATGTTTATTGCAGCTCAATTCACAATAGCTAAACTATGGAACCAACCTAGATGCCCTTTAGTAGAAGAGAGGATAAAGAAAATATGCTACATATACACAATATGCTCAGCCTTAAAGAAGAATGAAACGGCTTTTGCTGTAAATAGATGGAACTGGTGACTATCATGCTCAGTGAAATAAATCAATCCCCCCCCCCCAAAAAAAAAGGTCAAATATTCTCTCTGATACGCAGATGCTGACTCACAATTGGGGTGTGGGGAGTGGAGGTTCACCAGATTGGGACATGGAGTAATGGAGGGAAGGTATGGGGGATGGGAATGGAAATGATAGTAGAACTTGGGCATACCTTTCCTATGTTCATATGAATACAAGACCAATACATTCATGTACAACCACAAGCATGGGAAGTTATACTCTATGTATGTATAATGTCAAAATACATTCTACTGTCATGTATAACTAAAAAGAATAAATAAAACAAAAGTCAATGGCCACAAAACTCTGTAAAAGGTGCTTTAATGGATGCCTGTAGAATCTCATGGGAACTCTAAGGGCAAGCAAATTTTTCCAAGGGAAATTTAACATTTGAGCCTTAAAGAATCATAGGACTTTATCAAGCAAAGAAGATAGGAAAGGTCATTATAGACAGGAGAATAAGTAAAGACATGTATGTATTTTAAAAAGTATGTGAAATGACATAACTTTTGATGTGATCATAACATGAAGTTGGATAATAGTGAAAGGTTAGGCTAAGCAATTATCCAGAACCCTGATTTTGAAGTCTTACAATGCTTTTAGGACTTTATTCCTTATGTTCTGGAAAGCCATCTGACACTCTCCACCAAATGAAGGACATAATCAGATTTATGTATGAATGTACATGATGGGACTAATTAATAATTTTTGCCTCATAGGTGAGGCTGGACAACTTTTTAGATGGTTAAATGTAATTTCTATTTATTTTCTATGAATTTTAATGGAAATCAATCCATCTTGCTATAAGGTCCTTACTCTTTTTCTTCTTTATTTTAGAAGCTCTTTATGCATTACAGATATTGTTGTACTGTGTTTGAGTGGACCTTTGATGGTATACTTTGCATATATTTGTTCCCAGCCTGTCAATTGTATGGTTTTAAACTTTCTTATGGTATATTTTTGCTGTAAAAATTGTTTTATATTTATGTAATAAAATTTACCAATCTTTTCTCTTGTTTCTAAATTTTGAGTCATATTGAGGAATATTTTTCTACTCTCAGATTATAGATAATTCACAAGTGCTTTTTTTTTGATACATGCATGTTTCCTTTTTTAACCCTTGATTTAAATATCTGATCCATTTGGGAATGTATCCTGGCTTACGGTGTAAGAAATGGATCCAATTTTATCTTTTTCCATATGGCTATACTGTTATCACAACATTTATTTTAAAAGTCCATCTTCTACTCAGTGATTTGAAGTTCCACTTATGTTCAATTTCAATATGCAGTTGCATCTATTTTTGGATATTCTGCTTTTTCTGCTTAATCGTTTGCTAATATCAACTGTTTTGAATTATGGAGACCTTATGGTATTTTTTTCTCATGGGCTCCTGTCCTTGATATTCCTTTTCTTCTTCAGAGTTTATGTATTTGTTCTTTTTTTGCTTTTTGATTCCTAAAATTAACTTGCTTAGATATGGAGGGAAGAAAAATTCTTACAGGTATTTAATTAGAATCAAGTTAAATTTAAATGAAGCGAGAAATGACATCTTCCTAACATTGCTCTCTTTTTGCTCCCAGATTATGGTCTGTTTTTTTCATTCATTTAGGTATAGTTCTTTTTTTTGAAGTAATTTATAGAATGGCTTATATGAATATTAGAAATTTCTTCTCAAGTTATTTGTCAAAGTACTTTTTTCTCTTTTTCATATTTTCTATCATAAACAGGATTAATTCTTCAATTACACATTCTTACTTACACACATGACATTGATTTTTTGAAAAATATATATTTCTTTTTAGTTGTAGTTGGACATAATTTATTTATTTATTTATTTATTTATATGTGGTGCTGAGGATCGAACCCAGTGCCTCGCGTGTGCTAGGCGAGTGCTCTACCATTGAGCTACAACCCCAGCCCATGACACTGATTTTTATACTGTTGTTTTGGTTGGGATCTGGAATGACCTCAAAAGCTCATGTGTTGAAAGCATGGTCCCCATTGTAATGATACAAAGGTGGTGCATTCAATAATGATTGCATCACGAGGGTTCTGATGTCATCAGTGGATTAGTGCAGCAAACCGATTAATCCACTGATAGTTGTATAGCTTACTGGGAGGTGGGGTCTAGTTGGAGGAATTAAGTCTCTTCAGCATGCCCTAGAAGGGTTTATCTTCCTGCCTGGCCCTTCCCAACACCCCCTTTCTTTCTGTTTTCTGGTTGCTATGCACTGAACAGCTTTCCTCCACCATGCTCTTACAACATGATATTCATCTTTACCATAAGTGCATATCAATAGAGTGGACCAATCTTGCATTCAAACTCTAAAAGAATGAGCCAAAATTAATCTTTCCTCCTCTAAGTTGTTCTTGCAGGTACTTTACCACAGAGATGAAAAGTTAACAATCCTCATTTAAAAATATTATTTTACCAAATTCTCTTATTGTTTATTACATTTTTCCATGGATCATTTTGAAATTTCTGCACATTACATCTTCTCACATGAGGTTTTACCTCTTTGCTTCCTATTCTTATGATTGTACAGTAATTGCTTTATCATGCCCAATAATTGCATGGGTTGGTATTATGGACTGTATGTCTTTGTGCTCCAAAATTCATATATTGAAGCCCTAACTCCCTGTGTAGCTCTCTATGGAGTGATTTAGGGATAAATGAGCATAAAGCCCTGATTTGATAAGATTAGTGTCCCTTTGGTGGCTCTTTCTGTCTCCTCCCCCCATCCCACATACCACATGCATACAAGGAAGAAGAAGCACGCAACAAGATGGTAGCCATCCACAATTCCACAGTGGAGCCCTCAGTGGTCACTAGCCTGTTGGCACCTAGGTTTTGAACTTTCAGTCTCCAGAATCGTAAGAAAATAAATTGTCACTGTTTAAGACATCTAGCCCAAAATATTTTGCTATGGAAGCCCTTCAGAGTAATATAGTTATTATCTGCAGCATAATGTTTAAAGTTAGGGATATAGTAGGCATCTTTGCTTTGTTCCTGACCTTAAAGGAAAAATATTAAGATGTTAAATATTAAACATTGAAACTTCCCCAGATTTTGGGATAAGTTGAATAGCTAAAAGAAGTTTACAGAGTATTTTTAATAAGAATGGGTGTTTCATTTTGTCTAGCACATATACTACACGAGTAGAAATAATCATATATGTTTTTTCTTCTTAGTTCATTAATTTAATGAATGACAATAGTAGATTTCCCAACATTGGACAACCCTTGCAATTTCAGAATAAAACTAACTCCACCATATCCATTGTTTAAAATGGTGCTGGCCTGGTCAGTATTTTAAGATTTGGATTTGAGGGTTTGTTTTGTTTTTTGGTACTACAGATTGAACTCAGGGGTACTTGACCACTGAACCACATCCCCAGCCCTATTTTGTATTTTATTTAGAAACAGGGTCACTGAATTGTAGAGTACCTTGATTTTGCTGAGGCTGGCTTTGAACTCATGATCCTCCTGCCTCGGCCTCCTGAGCCACTGGGATTACAGGCATGCACCACCATGCCTGGCTGGATTTGGATTTTAAGGAGAAAATTTTGATAAATTTTAACAGACATGGTAGAAGGAGGAAATAATGAGAGATAATTGTAAAGTTCTAGGTGAGGAGTTGCTAAGGAGAGAGATTGAGGATTTGAAACTTCTCTGATTTATGTCAGGCTTCATCTGTAGTGTAAATATCCAAGAGAGGAGGGCCTAGTTGTCTTCTTCATTTCCATGTCTCCAGATCCCAACTGTAGGGTTGATGGCATATTCAATGATGGAATTAATTTTAAAAATATGAATGAATAAATAGAGTCAGCTGTAGGAAATAAACCCAGATGATATTTACCAGGTAGTCAAGAGGATATAGGGGCAGAATATATGTGAATGATTAGAGAAAAAATTAGGTGACACTGTTGCCATTAAAGTATACAGAGAACTAATTGGGGGCTGGTAAGATATTGATTTGTAGGATCTGGATATATCATCTTGAGATTTTTGTAAGACATCTACATCTGAATGGATACATACAATAAGCATGGCTTTATTTTCCAAGAAAGTGTCCCCCCAAAGAATATTTTATTAGGTTTTTACTTATTGCCAGATACTATGGACAATGTACTCTAAGAATTGCTTTATTGTAACCTACAATAACATACAGTATAGAAATGAAACAATGAAGTTAAGGAATTTGTCAAGATTACCTAATCACTAAGTGATGGGACCAATACTCAAACCCAGGTGGCTAATGCTGAGCCTAAGTATAACTTCTATGCCATACAGCCTCCTAAGATTTAGAGCGCAACCTGTGAATTCATCATCATGATGGAAACATTGGGAATGAATTAAATTATCCCTCAAGAGTAGATAGAGCAGTAGTGAAGAGTGATGAGAACAAAAAACTGAGAGCCAGAGAATTTAAGAAACAGGCAGAAGAGGAAGCCAGGAAAGAGACTGACAAGAGGCAGCAGAGAGAAGAGGAAGACAAGGATAGAGCCTGACGTGAAACGTGGGAGGACACACTCTCAGAAGGATGGAGACATCATGTAAGGAATTTAACTTACTTTCTGACCATGGTTCTTTATTATCTAGTTCCAAAATTTCTCCATGCCAATCAATTCTCAGTCTTCGAATTTTTGCCCTCTTTCCCTTCCAAAACAAGATGTCCGGCATGAAATATTACAAGATATCTACAGCTACAGTATGGAAGTGAATTTTCAAAATATTATTAAACAACAAGAATAAGGACAGATCAATATTTTCACTTGGAAAATTTATAAATGAAAAAGGTTCACATTTTATAAGCCTACGCTACTTAAATATATTTCAAGTCGTTGATCAGATGTAAGTAATATGCAACTTTGTGAGGGGACTGGTCCATTAGAATAATCTCTGGCAAGTTCTGAAATTCAATTTTCATAATTGAGTGAGAAAATTCTACCAGCTCAGGTTTCTTCTTCCTTACTGTATTTTAAATTTAAATTTCCATATAAGGAATAAGAAACCAACATACCAATCAAATGAACAAATAATATGTCAAAAATTTTAAATGTTGGCCTGGGGTTGTGGCTCAGTGGTAAAGCGCTTGCCTCACACGCATGAGGCCCTGGGTTCGATCCTCAGCACCACATTAATAAATAAAAATAAAGATATTGTGTCCATCTACAACTAAATTTTTTTTTAAAATTTAAATACCATATAACTAGTTCAATATAGCAATAAATATAATATTAGCTTTGCTTTTCCTTTGGGGTATGCTGAAAGATGAAAGATCACAAGGTTATCCATTCAGACTTGGTTGAAAACATTCATCTTTATAGTCTTTTAAACACAATTGGTTACCTAGTTTTGTGATTCCACTTTATATTTCACAGAGTTGATAAGATTCCAAAATTGCTTTCAAAATCATCCATCTTGAATATAGAGGAAAGCTTTAATTTTTTCATCTTTTTTCAATATTTATTTTTTTAGTTGTAGTTGGACACAATACCTTTGCTTATTTATTTATTTATTTTTATGTAGTGCTGAGGATCAAACCCAGGGCCCTGCACATGGTAGGCGAGCACTCTACTGCTGAGCCAAAACACCCCAGCCCCTAATCTTTCCATCTTTATTTTTTTAAACTATCCTAGAAATCATTCCACAAAATGAATTTTTTAAATTTGAAGCATTTTCTTATCTTTATTTCTATATTATAATTAAACATAATAGTGGAAATTGATGTTACATATTCATACATACACACAATGGAAAAATATAACCTGATCAATTTCCTTCTCTAGCCAAAATAAATTCTTTAAAAGCCAAAAGAATGAAGAGAATGAATTAATAAAATTTTATTTTTGCAACTTGTCATTCTAAATGGTCTTGTAACCAGTTTAATTTCAGGAAGGATTTTTGGAATATGGTAACATCTGCCATCTAGTGGCTAACTTAAGCTACTGTATGATGAACTAGAAATTTTTATTTTTATAAGTTAACAGCAAGGAGAGAGCAAATTTTTGATCATTGTACTTCGTCTACGTTTTTCCCCCTTATTTTTCAACAAAGGAAAATACAGATACTTATTTAACAAAGTTATTTTAGTGCCAAATTTGATCTAGTAATTCACTCCCGTTAGCACAGGCATCTGTAAGTAAAGGTGAAAACAAAAAGAAATGAAAAAGATCCTTTCTTAGGTGATCTCATCTAGTTCCTAACCTCTAAACATATCTTGTGTGAGAATTATGCCTCCAAACCTAATCTTCCCTCTGAACCCCAGTCACACATAACTGGATTGCCTTTTCCATTTGTTGCATAATGGAATTAATCCTCAATTTTCCCCACAAATTTCTGCCTCCCTTAGCCAATTTATTTATTCCCCTTCAACCCTCCTAGATCTAATCCAAACACACATCTCGCCAGTTTTACCTTTACAATATATTTCCAATTCAACCATTTCTCTCTACCTACATGAAGCAAAATCTCAGCATGTATTGCTTGCTGATCACTTGAACTTCTATGATGGCCTCCTGACCAGTCCCCCTTGTATAATGATGGATCTTTCTCCACATAGCAGCCAGAGTGGTCTTTCTAAGATGAAAATAATTTCAGACTTTCTTTGCTTAAACCTTTTTAATGGCTTCTGAGCTCATGTTGAATAAAATTCAGACTTGTCACTGTGTTCTCAAAATGGTAAGGCTCTCAAACAAATTGTCCATGCCTATCCTCCTGACCTATGTTCCTATCACTCTCCAACTGTAGTGGCACCCCCTCCTCCACAAAAAAAAATCTTAACTGGGCTTCTCCAGGAATCTTCACCATGGCTGATTTTAGGCATGTCAGCAAAAGATTCTCTACAAAAGAGTTCAATGTAGATAAACTTCCTATTTTCATGTTGCCCTACTTTACTTGGCCGCTAGCCTGGAATAAATCTGCACTCCAAGTATAGTTTTTCACAAACATTTATCCAGTATAGTAGTTTGTAGAAATGTGAAAACAAGGCTTCTGGCCTTGAACTGGGGCTTCACAGAGATGTCTACATTTCTAAGATAAGTTACAATTGGGCTCCATGGTAACAGCTGGCAGGAGGAGAAAAAAGAGGGGAGAGAAGCTCTCCCCTTCTCAGGTGTTGTCCTTGAAGGGTTAACTTACCAAAACAGTGAAAGAAAAAGTTGCTTTTATGTGAACTTCTACGGACTGTGAACTTCTGAGCCCATCCCCTTACATGCTGGGTATAAAATTCTGAAACTACCTGAACTCGGGGTTCAGGGTATTGATTGATTACAGCAAAAGTTGAGCCTGGCTGCAGCCAAATAAAACTGTTTCCTGCTATCTTCGGTGCCTTGCCTGTCTGTCCCTAAAACACACCTGGTCTCCTAAGCTCCAACTGGCTTTGCTGCTTCTTTGCTGCAAACATCCTAAACTCAACCTCATCTTCAAGCCTTCTGTCCTTCCCTCTCTCTGCCTGGGATAATTTTATCCCACTCCCAGTCTCCAAATTGCTCACTCTTTTAGGTCATTCAGTTTTCTATTCAATATCATCTTCTCAGAAAAGACTTTTCTGGCCACTTTAGCTTAAAAAAATATCATCCTTGCTCTGTTCTCCCACAAGCACAAGATTTTAAACTGTTTATCTGCTCAATAAATATTATAAAAGGAAGGCAGAAAGGAAGAAAGGTGGTTGAATAGGAGAATCTCTATTTCTCAGAAATTAGTTTATTTACTTTCGTGTGATCAGGATTAAATTATTATTTTAAGTTAGATGAATTCTGCCAACATACTAAAATTTAATTTTTTAAAAAATAAATCTTTATTATTTTACCAGTCTGTCCTTGTATTTTTACCTTCAGCTCCAAGTTACCCTACTAATACTAAAGCTGTAGACAAATATAAAATTCTTTCTTTAGTTTTCATAATATCCCAGGAAAAAGTCAAAATGAAATTTGAATTGTGCTTTCTTGATGGATGACTGATTGCTTTGTGAATATCTAAAGAAAATTTCATTGCAATTGTTGTAACTATAACATCATACTTTTATCTGTCATGCATGAAAATTGGTAAAATCTAATTACTATAACTTTGGGAAAACAAGCTTTAGAAGATCTTTTTACACACAACAAAACAACATTATATCTCGGTAAGATTAGCTTTGTTCTGTTAAAGGTGCAATATATATATATATATATATATATATATATATATATATATATATATATATATAAAATGAATGAATCTGCAAGCTTTTTATTTGCATTCAGAATATGCACATGAATGAAATAACTTTTATTTGAATAAACCTAGATACATGGAAAATGGATATAAAAACAAAATATATATGGGGAAGTTGGTAGATATATAGCTAAATGGGTGCAATTGTAATAAAATTTATTTTTTACTTATTTGTTTATATTGTTGAAGTCTCTCTACAAACTAACACCTTACAATGAAGTAAACACCTTAAGAATTGTTACCTTCGTTGGGGTTAATTTCAAAAAAAGATACACTACTTGGAGCTGGATTTGTGGCTCAGTGGTAGAGCACTTGCCTAGCACATTCGAGGCCTTGGATTCAATCCTCAGTACCACATAAAAATAAATAAATAAAATAAAGTTAAAAAAAAAGATACATTTCCAGTAAGGCACATTTCATGCCTCCTGAAGCTTAGGAACCTAATGGGAAAACTAACAAATTATTATTCAACAAAATTGCAATACAAGAACACAGCAAAAGATATGCACATATGAACACACAGAAAGTAGAAGAGCAAAGAGGCTAAATTACCTCAGACAAATGGGACTGAGTTTGGGTGAAGGAGAACGTGTGGGGGGAGGGTTATAGAAACAGGAAACAAAATGAGACAAAAGACACGTGTTCAAATTAGAAAGCTGCGATATTGCTGGGGATAGAAGAGAAATAGGAATAGTGGCAAGAAACTATCCACTTTTTTTAAAAAAATTATTTGTTTTAATTAGTTGTACATGACAGTAGAATGCATGTATGCACTTTGATATATCATACATAGATGGAATATAATTTCTCATTTTTCTGAGTGTACATGTTGTAGAATCACAGTGGTCATGCAGTCATATATATGCATAAAGTAATAATATCTGTTTCATTCTAATATCCTTCCTATCCCCAGGTCTCCTCCCCTCCCCTTCCTTCACTTCTCTCTATCTAATCTAAGGTAATTATTCTTCTCTAGTGCCCCCCCCCCCCCCCATTATGAATTAGCATTCTCATATTAGAGAAAACATTGGGCCTTTGGTTTTGGGGAATTGGCTTATTTTGTTTGGAATGATATTCTCCATTTCCATTCATTTACTGGTAAATCCCATAATTTCATTCTTCTTTAAACTGACTAATATTCCATTGAATATATATACCACATTTTCTTTAGCCATTCATCTATTGAAGGACACCTAGGTTGGTTCCATAGTTTAGCTATTGTGAATTGAGTTGCTATAAACATTGACGTGGTTGATTCACTGTAGTATGCTGATTTTAAGTCCTTTGGGTATAAACCCAGGATTTGGTTAGCTGGGTCAAATAGTGGTTCCATTCCAAGTTTTCTGAGGAATCTCCATACTGCTTTCCCTAATGGTTGTACCAATTTGCAGTCCCACCAGAAATGCATGAGTGTACCTTTTTCCCTACATCCTCAACAACATTTATTGTTGCCTGTGTTCTTGATGCTTGCCATTCTGACTAGAGTAGATGAAATCTAAGGGTAGTTTTGATTTACATTTTTCTAATTGCTAGAGATGTTGAACATTTATTCATATATTTGTTGATTGATTGTATTTCTTCTGTAAAGTGTCTGTTAAGTTCCTTAGTCCATTTATTGATTGGGTTGTTTGTTTTTTTAGTGTTAAATTCTTTATATATCCTAGAGATTAATGCTTTATTGAGGTGCATGTGGTAAAGATTTTCTCCCAATCTGTGGGCTCTCTTCTAACATTATTTGATTTTTCAAATTAAAAAGCTAGCCACTTTTTAATTTTTTTTCCAGTACTGGGGATTAAATCCAGAGCCTCACCACACTATGTAAACACTCTACCTACACTCTGAGCTACATCCCCAGCTCTTTCTATTTTTAATTTTTATACAAGATTTTTCTTATCTGTCCAGGCTGGCCTCAAGCTTGTAATCCTCCTGCCTCAGTCTTCAGAAAGCTGGGATTACAGGCATGTGATACAACTAAACTAGAGATGATTTTTTTTTTTTTTTTTTTTTTTTTGGTACTAGGGATTGAACCCAGGGAGCTTAGCCACTGAGCCACATCACCAGCACGTTTTATATTTAAAGACAGGGTCTTGATAAATTGCTTAGAGCCTTGCTAAATTGCTGAGACTGGCTTTGATCCTTCTGCCTATGCCACTCGAGTCTCTGGGATTATAGGTGTGTGCCACTGTACCCGGCAGAGATGAGACTCTTGATGCAGAGATTAGCCAAACTTTAATTAAGCTCATTAAGCATTGTTCTTAAACACCACCTGTGAGCAACAGGAAACCATCCAAGGGTTTAAAGCAAGGGAGTGATGCAGGGTAGAGATATCAAATAGAGATGTGTTTCTCAAACCTAACTTCATACAATTGACTAGGGACCTTTAACTGCACATTCTGATTCAGTACACCTGGTGGGGCCTGAATTTCTAGCAATATCCCAGGTGACACTTGCTGCCTGTGGGGCTGTGAACACATCAAGCAGCAACAGTTAAGGTAGATTTCCTTTGGGAGTATCCCATAGGGACAAACATGACTCCTGGAATACCAAGGAGACTATTGCAGTAGTTTAGGTGAGAGATGAGAATTCAGGCCAAAACAGTGACAGCAACTGAAGATATTTTTGGAGCAAATTGGAAAAAAAACAAAAATTAAAAAAAAAGAAACATTTTGCTTTTTTTTTTAATGGATGACTGATTACTCATTGTATATCTAAATGGTATTCCATTGCATTTATTGATAAATATACCATTATACTTTCATCTGTCATTCATGAAAATTGGTAAAATCTAATTATTAGAACTTTCAGAAAAAAATCAATTAAAACCTTTTCACATAACAAAACAGTATTTTAATGAAAAAAGATCGGAAGAATTCAAAAAATATAAATACTTTTACAGTGAACACCAATATACTGTAGTGGTTATTTTCCTGTTGCTGTGTTTTACTTGGCCACTGGTCTGGAAGAAATCAGCCCTCTAGGTGTTAAACTCCCCTTTACTGGTTTTACACAAACATTTATTCAGTAAAGCAGTTTGTAGAAGAAGTGTGTTTGCAAATGCAAAATGTGATTAAAAAAAAAAAGACAAGTCCTTTAACAAGGCTTCTAGTCTTAAGTTGGAGCTTCACAGAGATGTCTACATTTCTAAGATAAGAGAAATTACCAATTGGGCTCCAAGGTAACGGCTGGCAGGGGGAGGAAAAAAAGGAGAGGAGAAGCTCTCCCCTTCTCAGGTGTTGTCCTTGAAGGGCTAACTTTGCCAAAACAGTGAAAGAAAAAGCTGCTTTTATGTGACCTTCTGCAAACTGTGAACTTCTGAGCCCCTTCCCTTACATGCTGGATATAAATTTCTGAAACTACCTAACTTGGGGTTCATGGGATTAATTGATTGCAGCAAAAACTGTACCCTCTGAACCTGGCTGCAACCAAATAAAACTGTTTCCTGCTACCTTTGGTGCTTTGCCTTATTTGTCCCCTACAACAATACCACCACCTAAATGCTACAATCAATATTTTTATTATTTTTAATTTTAATATACTTGCTTTATCACACTTCTATCCATCTGTTCACTCCTTTATCAATGCCTACATTTATCTTATTTTTTTGGATACATTTCAATCTAAATTGTAAACATTAGTATTCTTCTCAATGAAAATAATGAAGATTGATTGAAAATGTTGTAAAGGAAAGTGGATCATTCTTTGTGATTAGTGAAGAAGTATATGGAAAGAAAAGTTTATGGGATGGCCTTGGTGATACTGTGTTGAGTTCAACCCAATAATACTGGATTGGAGATGCCAACTGAATGCCTGAGTTATACGTAGACACAGGTGCCATCTACAGCTCTCGTCAGATTGCACAGTTGGAGATGCAGACTGGGAATCACCCACTGGTAGTGAAAACTAAAAGAGAAGATGACATCGCTCAGAGACTAGGAAAGGAAGAAGCCCGGGGTAGTATCCTGATGAAAATCACATTCAAGTCATGTACAGCATGAACAGAAAAGAAAAGAGAACAGTAAGGAATTAAAGAGGCAAAAGGGAATTGGCAGAGGAAGGTGATAAAAATATTTTCTTATAAATCATTTTACAGTTTGGGACAACTGTGGTTTTTAAAATGCTGACATTGCACTTTATGTTTATGACACAATATACAATGACTCACATTGTTTTTGTAAATTATATTTAAGAATGCAGATGTTGTGCCTTCAGTAGTCAATCCCAACTGTATACTGCTTTAACTACACAGCAGTGGAAGAGAAGAGCCATTCAGAGAAGACGGTAGGAAGTCACCATCTAAGTTTCCTTAGTGAAATATAGACAACGTCCCTTGTTTTACCTGGAGTGGGGATGAGGACTGAGGCCTTCCATCCTCTCCTCACAGGTGAGGAGCTCTTTTCCTGTTAAGGGTACAAACCCACAGGTACATACATGCTTGCCATGGAGTGAAAGTAACTTCTGATTAACTTTAGAAAATTGAGATGAGAATTAAAAATATAATTTTTATTTTAAATTTAAGGATGAATCTAAAAATTAAGCCTTTAAATCATTTTAAAATATCTTTAGTCCATATTATAACTATTTGAAGTAGAAAGAAAGAATTACAGGGGGGAAATATCAGAAAGAATCATGGATGACAGGAAGGAAAGAACAGGAAAATTGAGAGAAAGAACCAGGGGGAAAACAGAAACTAACGGGGAAAAAATACAGATGTACACAGGAGGAATAAATGCATATTTTATTTTATTTTAAATATTTTTTTTGGTTGAAGGTGGACACAATGCCTATATTTTTATTCATTTATTTTTATGTGGTGCTTAGGATCAAACCCAGTGCCTCGCCCATGGTAGTCAAGCGCTCTGCCACTGAGCCACAACCCAATAAATGTGTACTTTATTGGAGACTATGCATTGGAGGAGGTTTAGCCAAACTTCTCCTATCAAAGGCTAGAATAGTATTTTTTGCTTTTCTCTGTTGGGAGGACTCAGTTTTGCTACAATAGCATAAAAACAACCATAGGCAATATGTAAATAAATACACATGGCTGTATTCCAATGAGAACTTGCTTAAAAATTTCAAAAAGGAACTGAGGGTGTGCTCATTGGTACAGTGCTGGCATAGGATGTTCAGGGCTCTGGGTTTGATTGACTGGAAGCTGTCTGGATTGGCCCATTGGCATACCTTTTCTGGCCCCTGGATTAGAGCAGGGGTCAATAAATTAGTCAGCAACAATTTTTCTGAGATGGCTAGGTAGCAAATATCAGAGGTTGTGGAGGCCACACATGTCTGTGCCACGTATTCTTCTTTGTTTTGCTTTTATAACTCCTTTAAAATATAAGAGCTATTCTCAACTCACAGATCCTACAGAAGTGACTGTGAGTCAGACTTGGAGTTCTTTTATACCCAGAACACTTTTTACACCAAAGGAATGGGTTTTCCACACCAAGTCTTTCCTGACTCCAAACTCTACCAACACCAAATGTTATCTTATAATTCAATTCAGTCTTGACTTTATCTACTGAGGTTAACATCAGAAACACAGGCTAAGGGGACAGTCTCATGGCCACCCTACTTAAGATGCCAACTGCAAGTCCTGGGCCTGACCAACCTGGCTACACACTGGAGTTCCCTATGACTTCCTTCTGGAGTTCAGTAATTTGTTACAATGGCTGACAGAACTCATGCGAACACTATATTTATGTTTACCAATTTGTAATAAAGGGTCCGAATGGACCATCAAATGATGAGGTTCATGGGACAAGGTCTGGGAGAAGGTGTGTGGAGCTCCTTCAGGCATCCCTTCCTAGCACTTCCATGTCTTTACCTACTTGGATGCTCTCCAAACCTCATCTTTTAGGGTTTTTTTTTTTTTTTTTCTTTTTTAAATGGGAGTGTCATTAAGTAGGCTGGATTGATGAGATCATTGGTGATTCAGTTAAAACTCTAGCCCTTCTTCCCTCTGTGGATGGTGGTCAGGGTTAGAGTGGAACTGAAAGTTCTCAACATCTAGTCATACTGTTCTAGTGAGTTTTTCGTTTTTGTTGTTGATGTAACAACCGAAAAGTATATTATGAGCAAAGAAAGCAGCTCAGGACATGGTGACCAAGAGAGCTCCACCCACAGGATACAGACAAACTACAAAACCCAAGACACATCTCCAGTGACCTACTTCTTCCAGCCATACCCTACCTGCCTCTAGTTACCACCCAGTTAATTATCAGTGGCTTAATCCACCAATTAGTTCACACATCTGGTAATCTAATCGTTTTCACCTCTGAAAATTCTTGCATTGTCTCATACATGAGCTTTTGGAGGAAACCTCATATCTAAAATACAACACATGCCTTGGTCTTTCTGGTAACCATCCTAAAGCTATCTGGGGACCCCAGCTACCAGTTATTTCATTTGTGCACAAAAAGATATTCTAATTACTCTGAAGATTCCAGGGGTTTTAGAAGCTCTGGTGTCAGAAATTAGAAATTAAGACCCCATATCATAACAAATGATGTACCTATCACCTTTGTCACTCAGGAAATTATAAGTGTCTTAAGATCTTTTGTGTGAGGTACTGGGGACAGAGATCAAATACATATCTCATATTTCCTATTATATCATAATCTCGTATTCTTGTTTTGTTTCCTATTTGCTGTGTTTTTACAAACCTTTCAAAACTACAAGTACATTGATGAAAGAGAGCAGAGTAGAGGGAAGGAAATGGGGGAGAAAAAAGAGGGAAAGGGGAAGGACTGGGACTGACTTAGAGCAAATTATATTCCATGTTTTTATAATTATGTCCAAATGAATCCTAACATTAGGTATAAATATAAAGAATTAATAAAAAGGGAAAAAAAAGGTCAAAGCCATTCTTGGACCACAGCTCCTACAAAAAGCAATCATGATCCTGTAGACAGTAGTTTTCCTGGACACTTGTCTAGAACATACCTTTCTTTGTTGTCTGATTAGAGTTTGATGATAGGAATTCTGCAACTCTATATCTTATATATAACTTATACATTGCAGAATAATTTTCCTCTGTAGATATTACATGCAAATTCTTTTTATAAAAGTTCAATTGTGTTCCCTCACTCGCTGTGGAAAATGTCGGTTTTGCCTATATTTCCACATTCATTTTCCAACTCATAAACTTACCTGTTCTATACAGTCCCCCTTGACCTAATTGTAACATCTTAGCAGTTTCCTCATAGAGCTAAAGAATTCTCATAAATGCTCATTTTAAATCTATATGAGAATCAGTATTTTAATTTTAAATTTAAATTATTCTTGTGGGGCTTGGTGTACATGCCTATAATCCCCTGTACTTGGGAGGCTAAGGCAAGAGGATCATGAGTTCCAGTCCAGCTTGGGCAAGACCTTGTCTCAAAATAGAAAGGACTAGGGATGTAGCTCAGTGGTAGTGAACCCTTAGGTTCAATCCCCAGTATGTAAAAACAAAAACAAAACAAAACAAAAAATCATTGTTTGCTAGGAAAATGTTCTCTCTACTCACACCCTCTCTCCCACTCAACTGAAAGCCTCACCTCTTCCCCAAGAAAAGTGAAGCCTTAGGGAGGTGAGCGCTCCCAATTTCTCTGTCACATCTATAAATGTGCCTGTACTCACACATTTTCTTTTATTTCTCTTTTCTTGTTATAATGGATGAATTGTCCATCTGGGATATCTAAGAAAAATCATTAAATCTTAACTCTGGATCCTTAGTCTCTAATCTCCCTAGTTTACCTTCCATCAATTACTCACCTTCCTTCATTTTTTCCTGTGTCTGGCTCCTTCCTAGCAGTAGCTGAAGTGGTGAGAAGTGTGCATCATTCCCCCTTTACAGCTCAAGATCTTGAGAACTCTGCTTTATCTTTACTGCCTATCATCTACTCCTTCCCTCTGGCATTCTGAGTTCTGTATTAATGTCATTACATTTGCTCTTAACAAGATCTCCAGAGGATCTTACCCTTATCTTAATGCCTTTTTCAGTTCTGATGTCTCCCTGTAACACACTCAGTGTTGAAAGCATCCCACCTACTCTCTTACTTTTTGGTCTCCATTTCTATAATCATTACTAGTCTTGTTTAAGGGTTCTCTTTTTTCCTCTCCTCATCTGTTAAAGGTTAGTATTTCTCAAGGGTTGGTCTTCTTATGTTCTCTATGCAATCAGATTCAGTTCCATGCTTCCCATTCTTAAAAAAAAAAAAAAAAAAAAAACTATTGACACCTCTCAAACCTGTATCTCTAATTTGCATTTGTCACTCTCTTGAGATGCATCTGCCAGAGGTTCTGTTGATGTCTTTGAGGGTTCTCAAACCCAACACATTCTAAAAGTGGATTCATTTTATCCTCTATAATTTTAGTGCATGATACTACTATTCTTCTAGTTGTTAATGTCAGAAATCTTAAAGGTCATCTTTGTTTTTTCCTCTCTCTGTCTGGTAGGTCTTGTCAATGAATACTTCTAAATTCCTCTGGGCTTATCCTCTCAGTACAATCACTGAACTTCTGCAACTTTCCTACACTGCCTCTGCCCTCTAATGTTGCTCTTTTCAATCCATTTCTCTGATGTGCTCATCTGACCTTGTTAACATCCATACCATATCATAGTACTCTCTTTATTAAAACTCCTTAATGGTTCTCACTTATGTCAAGATCAAGCTAAATTCCCTGGGGGTAAGAATATATCCCCTTTTGTCTGAATCATATTGAGCCTATTAGCTATAGGGTCCTGTCAGTTAGTGCCCCTTTTAATTCAAAAGTGTCTCAGAAAGGTCCTGATTTCGATGATGATTTATACTGTCTATAAACTCTTCATAGATTTTTGGTTTGTGTCCTCAGCCTCATCCCTCACTTGTTATTTTCTTTTTCCTTCAAAACCCTAGGCACACTAACTGCCAAGACCCTTAAACACAATGTTCTTTCCAGCTTTTGGCTAGTTCTGCCCTTTCTTGGCCTCCCCGACTCCTGAATTAATCTCCAGGTATCAGTTCCTGAGAAAGTTTCTTCCAGAAAGCCTGCTCTAGCCCTGGTCCACCCCAATAGATTAAGTGTTCCTTCTAAGTGATTCTATCCTGTTCTGTAGGGTTTTTTTTTTTTTTTTTGTAGACTTTTTATGCTAATTAATAATTTCCTACCATTTATTTTGCCTTTACAATATGTTGGAAGAAATATGACTTGTTCTCTACTGTATTTCTATTACCTAGTATAGTGCTTAGAATACACAGCAGAAGTTGAAATGCCTTCTAATGAACCATGATTGAATTTTTAATCAATTTGAACATAATTTTATCTAAATTCAGATGAGATCTCTTTATAAAAATTGATTTATCCTATGATTTAATAAGCAGTGAGCCATTTGCATTTTGGCCTCATCGACCATATCTATGTAGACAAATTTTGCCACTTGGAAATAGTCAACAATGAACCATGTAATCCATTGAAGAAAAGATTATGAATTTTTTAAAATATAATTTTATATTTTCCTTTACTACTTATTGTCACAATCCTTTTTAATTACTTATCTCAGAACTACCAGGCTACCCAGTATCTTCAGGTAATTAAAAATTATTTCAGAAACAGTAAAAGTACTGGGCACCTTTTACTTCTACCAGTTTAGACAGCTCAAATTAAAACACAAGGCGGGGGTGAGGTGTGGTGGCGACTTGCACAATACCCAAGTGTTCAAGATGGAGTCGCATCCCTGGCTGTGCACCTGGACCTGCAGCTGCCCCTGAGTTGGAAGGCCCGATTTGCATTCCTAGAGCCCAAAGAGTGATGACATCTAAGGACCAAGTCCAAGGAGAGACAAAAATTCTGAAACTGAAAACAAAAATGAGGGGGACAGGAAGGGCAGCAGAATAAAATAGACGCTAGTATTGCAGTATGTATATACGTGTCTGTATAACCAATGTGATTCTGCAACCTGTACAGTTGGAAAAATGAGAAATTATACCTCATTTCATTCAAATGTATGATATGTCAAGATCATTGTATTGTCGTGCGCAACTAATAAAAAAAAAAAAAAAGAAAACAAAAGAAAAATGAGCTTGTCTGAGTGAGTAGAAAATTGGCAAAGGAAAAGTACTAAAAAGGCCCCTGGGCTCAGTAGTTACCCAGCCCATGACTAAAGGACAAAAATTAAAAACCATTTGGGTCCTTTTGGACTACCATGGCAGAAGAAGATGAACAAAGGTTATTTACTGAGCAAGTAAATAAGACAATTTCTGAATGCCTGAACCTGATTAATAAGGGAAGCCCAAAAGAAGAAATATTGGTTACACTGAATGTCCTAATTAAAAATATTCCAGATGCCAAAAACACTTGTAAAATATTAGATAAGTCTTGTTTGTATTGAACCAATTGCAAGTTCTACTGAAAATATTATCTCAATCTAAGAGAAGGCCATTCTGGCAGGGGCTCAGTCTATTGAAGAGATGTGACATGGCCTTGTGGATATTCTAAAAATGAAGAGTCAAGAAAAAGTTAATTGGGAGAAAATATTGTGTCTTATGCATTCAAAGAACAAGTTCAAGAAATTAACACTGAAGACATAGGTGTTAATCTAGAACCAGAAAAACCAGAAATGGAGAATAAACATCATAGAAATGTGGTATTTAAAGAATATGAAAAGGAGCAAGATGACAAAATGAAATATCTAACCAATGATGTTAAAACCCATGATACAGAAACTATAACAAGTTGATTAATTAAATATAATGTGTCTAGACAACTTCCCTGGCCCCTTTCTCTGGAACGGTGGTGAACCTTCTACAGGAGCACCTCCCAACACCCCCCCCCCCATCTTCCAATAAAAACTCATTTTGGTGTCTTAAATATATATATATATATATATATATATATATATATATATATATATATATATATATATATATATAACTTGCAAAGTATAAAAAAGAAGATGCAACCTGAGGAAACAAATTCTGCATTTAAGGAGCTGAAGTTTCTAACACCAATGAGACATTCTCGATGTCTTCAAGAGTAGATTTCTAAATTATCAGATATGTTAAAAGACCATTATCCTTATGTGTCTTCACTGGAACAGTTACCAGAGCTGGAAGGTAAAACCAAGGTTTTCATATGCGGCCCTAATGCAGCGCTGTGCCCTATGTACTCTGAGATTGATACAGAAGAGAAATAAAGCTCCAATGAGGAATGAGGCTTTTTATTATTCCTTGGTTTCCTTTGTTTTGTGTGGCTTTCTATTTCCTTTAGGTCTATAGTTGGCAAAGATTCTAAGTATTCATGGCAGTGAGCTTCTTTACTAGTGTTCATGTTATATAGGAGTTTTCCTTCTATGCATCAGGAAACTAATCCTGCCTTGTCAATCTCAATAGACTGAGTTTTTCTTTAACGTATGTGAATTTTGTGCTCCTTAAATATAAATAGGTTTTGTCACAATGGTAGCTTGTTCACTTTACTAAATATAAGTACAGTAATGATGCATCATCGGGAAATGAGGTGTTCTAGATAAAAGTATATGTTTAATGTTGACATGTTTTCAAACTTTATGATGTACCTCCCTGCCTTTAAACAGAACATTGACAATATTTTTGCCTTTATTTAATTATTATGAAAGTAAAAAACTGGGACTGGAATAGAGCTCAGTGGTATAGTGTGTGCTGAGCATGCCTGAGGCCACTGAGTTCAATCCCTAGTATATAAAAAAAAAGTTCAAATTTATAATGTGTAGTGTGACTCCTTTCAAATATAAACACATATAAGATTTAGATTGCTTTTCCACCAAATTTATGTTACCCAGATTGTAGAATATTGTACTATGTTGTGTCCCTTGAACTGCCTATAGCTCTTCGCTGTTTATTTTTATCTATAATAGAGAATATGCATGTGTAGTCTGTTGGCCTCTGTATTTCATTGTAGCTGAGGTTATAAAAAAGGAAGTTTAATTAAATACCCCATTTCTAAGAGAAAGTACTTTGTGTATGAAAAAAGTGCCAAATTTAGTGAATATTAGAAACTTTAAATCTAGTCTGAGTTCCTTTTATAGCTGGATTATATTAAAATTTCAGCTCCCATATCTTCACTTGAGAGTTTATAAATTAGATTAGAATGGAGTTCAGGAAGGAGTGTGTGTGTGTGTGTGTGTGTGTGTATACTGGGAATTGAACTAATTGAATAACAATCACTGAGCCACATCCCCAGCCCCATTTTGTATTTTATTTAGAGACAGGATCTCACTGAGTTGCTTAGTGCCTTGCTAAGTTGCTGAGGTTGGCTTTGAACTCATGATCCTTATGTCTCAGCCTCCCAAGCAGCTGGGATTACAGGCATACACTACCATGCTCAGTAGGAATGTATATTTAAAATGTCATTTCAATGTAGGCAATATTTCTGAAATAATTAAGTCTTACACTTGCTTTCTTTTCTTAAATCATGAGCCCTTAGACATGATAGTTACATACAGTGAACAGTTTTCTTTTCCCCATACATAAACGTCACCAACAAACTTGTTTTCTAAGGCCCTGAACTAATATTTATGTGGCATATAGGCTATATAACTCTACAGTTTCAAATAAATGAACTATAAAATAACAATTGAACTAATTATGTAATATGGATGTGAAGATCACATATTTGGTCTAAGATTCATTCCATTTATATACTATCTTTGTTTTATTTATTGTCTTATATTTTTGAGAGTAGGATTTTCATTCTTTTTAAATGGTACACCTAATATGTATACAATACAATCTATATAATAAAAATAAATAAATAAGTCCCCAAAGACAAAAGGCTGGTTACTAGTCTGAAGGATATTCAACACAGTAGAGTCAGAAATGGGGTCTCATTGTTAGGCCTTGTCAATAAGCACTGGGGTTTTACTGGTAATGAGAGGTGAATCAACTTTAAAATGGAAAGTAACAAAAATAAGTTTCTAGGCCTAAGCTGTTTCTTGAAAGGTGATGTGACATAGGCCAACTAAATTTGGAAATTCAAGCTAGAGTGTAATAAAAGAAGTATTGAGCACATGGTGACCTCATTACAAATCAGACACTTAGTAATTAATCTCTCTTTCCCTTAAGAAGCAACTCAGGGTAGATCTACACTTGAGCTCAGGTCCCAGCCCAGGGCTGCCTCTGTCACCACCACCCACTGCCCCATAGGAGCCCAGGCCCAGGTTAGGCCCAGCACCACCCCCTGGGCCCACCTGGAAGCCCAGGACTAGCTCACCTCCATCTTGGGACACACCCATTGCCATAGCCCTCCCCATGCAGTAGCCTCCACCTTGCAACAACAGACAGCTGCATCTCAGAACAGGCAGCCCAAAGCCATTGTAAGGCCCACTCTTTCAGTCCCATCTCTGAAAGTGGTTGCATTCATCTTGGGACACCCCCACTGCTATCTTGAGTTACTTCTGCTATTGCTGCCACTACCTTTAGTTGCAGTAGCATTCATCACAGGACACTGGCATGGTCTGGAAGCCCAACACCAAGGTGATGTACAGATAATCTGCACAGATACTATAAAACTATAGGGTAGAAACCATAATACTTCAGATCCACACTGCAAGAAAGGAAGACACATAGACAACATGAAAAAACAAGGGAAGAAAGTGCCCCCAGACAAACCAGGATACTACAGTAATAGAATCCATGGATGGCACAGTTGATTAAATGTCAAAGAAGGAATTAAGAATGTACATAATTAAAATGATCTGTGAATTAAAGAATGACCTAAATGAACAAATATAGGCAAAAATTAATCACTCTAACAAGGAGATAAGAGAGCAAATACAGGCAACCATTGATCACACCAACAGAGATAAGGGAGTAAATACAGGTAGCAAAAGATTACTTCAAGAAAGAGATACAGATTCTCAGGGAAAAAAATCAGAAATCCTTGAAATAAAGGAAACAATAGCTAAATAAAAAACTCAATAGAAAGCATTACCAATAGGCTAGATCACTTGGAAGATAGAATGGCAAAAAATGAAGACAAAGTATACAATCTTGAAAATAAAGTTGACCACACAGTGAAGATGGTAAGAAACCACAAGCAGAACACATCCAAGAATTATGGGATAGCATAAAAAGACAAAATATAAGAATTATTGGGATAGAGGAAGGCACAGAGATTCAAACCAATGGAATGCACAATCTTTTCAATGAGATTATATCAGAAAATTTTCCAAATATGAAGAATGAATTGGAAAATCAAATACAAGAGGCTTACAGGAAACCAAATGTACAAAATCACAACAGATCTATACCAAGGCCCATTATAATGAAAATGTCTACCATACAGAATAAGGATAGAACCTTAAAGGCCACAAGAGAGAGAAATCAGATCACCTATTAAAGGAGATGACTTTGTATCTCAGCAGATTTTTCAACCCAGATTCTCAAATCCAGAAGATCCTGAAACAACATATACCAAGCTCTGAAAGAAAATGGTTGCCAAACAAGAATCTTATATCCAGCAAAATTAAGCTTCAGATTTGATGAAAAAATAAAAAAACCTTTCATGATAAGCAAAATTTAAAAGAATTTACAGGAAGAAAGCCTCTACTACAGAGCATCCTCAGCTAAATATTCCAGGAGGAGGAAATGAAAACAACAATGAAAATCAGCAAAGGGAGGAACTACACTAAAGGGAAGGCCAAGAAGAAACCAAGTCAAGTTAAAAACCCAAAATAAATCAAAATGTCCAAGAATACAAATTATATTTCAATAATAACCCTGAATGTGGATGGCCTAAACTCAGCAATTAAAGGACACAGACTGACAGATTGGATTAAACAACAACAACAATATGTTGCCTTCCAGAGACTCATCTTACGGAAAAGACATCCACAAACTTAAGGTGAAAGATTGGAAAAAAATGTATCACTCACATGGACCACCTAAACAAGCAGGGCTTTCCATCCTCATATCAGATAGAGTGGGCTTCAAACCAAAGCTAGTGAAAATGGATAAAGAAGGACATTTCATACTGCTTAAGGAATTCATACATCAACAAGACATAGCAAGCATAAATATCTATGCCCCAAACAATGGGGCATCTATGTATGTCAAACAAATCCTTCTCATATACAAGAACCAAAGAGACCTCAACACAATAATACTGGGTGACTTTAATACACCTCTCTCACCACTGGATAGATCTTCCAAACAAAAACTAAACAAAGAAACTGTAGAACTCAATAATACAATCAATAAATTGGACTTAACAGACACATATAGAATATTCCATCCATCAATGAGCAAATATACTTTCTTCTCAGCAGCACATTGGTACTTCTCCAAAATAGACCATATGTTATGCCACAAAGCAACTCTTAGCAAATATTTTATAAAAATAGAGATACTACCCTACATTCTATCAGATTATAATGGAATGAAATTAGAAATCAATGATAAAAGTAAAAAGAGAAGCTACTCCAACACCTGGAGACTAAATAATATGCTATTGAACATGCATAACAGAAGACATCAGGAAGGAGATAAAAACATTCTTAGAGGTAAATGAAAACTCCAATACAACTTCTCCAAATCTCTGGAACACTATGAAGGCAGTGCTAAGAGGAAAGTTCATTGCATTAAGCTCATTTTTCATTACACAAAGAAGAAGTCAACAAATAAATGACCTGATATTACATCTCAAAGCCATAAAAAAGAAGAACAAACCAATTCCAAAAGTAGAAGACAGGAAATAATTAAAATTAGGGGGAAATCAATGAAATTGAAACAAAGGAATGATTCAAAATATTGATAAAATAAAAAGCTGGTTCTTTGAGAAATAAATAAAATTGATAAACCCTTAGCCACCCTAACATAAAGAAGGAGGGAGAAAACTCAAATTACTAAAATTTGTGATGAAAAAGAAAATATCACAACAGAGACTATTGAAATACAGAAGATAATTAGAAGCTATTTTGAAAATTTATACACCAGTAAAATAGAAAACCTTGAAGACACCAACAAATTTCTAAAGGCATATGATCAATCCAAACTGAGTCAAAGAGGACATACACAACTTAAACAGATCAATTTCATGCAATGAATTAGAAGAAGCCATCAAAAGCCTACCAACCAAGAAAAGTCTGGAACCAGATAGATTCATAGCTGAGTTCTACAAGACCTACAAAGAAGAATTAATACCAGCACTCTTCAAATTATTCCAAGAAATAGAAAAGGAAGAAATCCTTCCAAACTCATTCTATGAAACCAGTATCATTCTGATACCAAAACAAGGCAGAGACACATCAACAAAAGAAAATTTCAGACCAATATCCCTGATGAAAATTGATGCAAAAATTCTCAATAAAATTCTGGCAAATTACATACAAAACATACTTAAAAAATAGTGCACCATGATCTAGTGGGGTTCATTCCAGGGATGCAAGGTTAGTTCAACATTGGAAATCAATAAATATAATTCAGCACATCAATAGACTGAAAGATAAGAATCATATAATTATTTCAACTGATGCAGAGAAAGCATTTGACAAACTGCATCACCCTTTCATTTCAAAACACTAGAAAGACTAGGGATAGGAAGAACATACCTCAACATTGTAAAAGCTATCTACACTCAATGCCAACATTATTCTAAATGGAGAAAAATTGGGAGCTTTCCCTCTATAAAGTGGAACAAGACATGGATACCCTCTTTCACCACTTCTATTCAGCATAGTCCTTGAAACTCTAGCCAGAGCAATTAGACAGGCAAAGAAATTAAAGGGATACAAATAGGAAAAGAAGAACTCAAACTATCATTATTTTCTGATGATGTGATTCTATACTTAAAGGATCTGAAAAATTCCAACAGAAAACTTCTATTTAATTAATGAATTTAGCAAGTAGCAGGATATAAAATCAATAATCATACATCAAATGCATTTCTATACATCAATGATGAGTCCTCCAAAAGATAAATTAGGAAAATGACCCCATTCACAATAGCCTCAACCCCCACCCCCACCAAAAAAAAAAAAAAAAAAAAAAAACCTTGGGAATCAACAAAAGAGGTGAAAGATCTCTACAATGAAAACTAAAGAAATAAATTGAAGAAGACTTTAGAAGATGGAAAGATCTCCCATGATCTTGGATAGGAAAATTAATATTGTCAAAATGGCCACACTACCCAAAATGCTATATGGATTCAATGTGATTCCAATTGAAATCTCATTGTCATTTCTTATAGAAGTAGAAAAAGCAATCATGAAATTCATTTGGAAAAATCCTTAGCAAGAAGAGTGAAGCAGGAGGCATCACAATACTAGAACTTAAACCATACTACAAAGATATAGTAACAAAAATGGCATGGTATTGGCACCAAAATAGACATGTAGAGCAATGGTACAGAATAGAAGACAAAGAGACAAACCCACATAAATACAATTATCTCATACTAGACAAAGGCACCAAAACAGACATTGGAGAAAAGTTAGCCTGTTTAACAAATGGTACTGGGAAAACTGGAAATCCATATGCAGCAAAATGAAAATAAACCCCTATCTTTCACCATGCAAAAACTAAACTAAAAGTGGATCAAGGACCTAGGAATTAGACCAGAGACCTGCACCTAACAGAGGAAAAAGTGGGCTCAAATCTTCATCATGTAGGATTAGGCCCTGACTTCTCTTTATCTCCCTGTTGGGGTGATCTTTTGCTTTTTGGATTTATTTATTTAGCTCATTGTTGAAGTGATCTTTCACTGCCTGTATTTGTACTATTATGTCTTCTTTGAGATCCAAAAATATTTTAACCATGTATATCCTGAAATCTTTCTCTGTAATTTTTTCTGCTATAGCTGCCAATGCTTCTAATGATGTGTTGTCTTGATTTGTTTGTGGTACTTTCTTCCCTTGTCTTTTCATGTTGCTCGTGTTTCTTTCTTTCCAGCTCTGTGGATGCAGTGTGTTATTGTTTTTACCCTATAGATTTGTAGTGCTCTTGTAGGGTTCCAAGATCTCTCCTTTGTGGGGAAAGACAATGTTAACAGATCACAATATCAACAATTCATCATCTATGAACAAATTGTTGTTATTAAGACATTTGCAGTTTAGTCTCAATGTCCAGAAATGTTGGATTCAATTATTATTTAAAATATAATCAGTAGTTTCATAAAAAGGTTTACAGTTTCTGGTGGTGAACAACGAACTGGGGGTCAGGTGTAGGGCGATAGGTTGAGGGGAGAAAATGTGAGGGTATATGGTTAACATATGTTAGGAAATGAGAGGGAGAAATCTAGTGAAGAGGGTTAGTAGCAGGAGAATAGATAGGAGGTAATTTGAGGTAGACAATTATGTGGGAAGACAGTAGAGTACATAAAATAAACACACATGTATTTAGAAAAATACAGGATGTAAAATAGTAAAATTTGGAGGGTGAAGGAAGAAGAAAGAAAAAATGGAAAGAAAGAAAGAAAAGAGAGAAGAAAAAGAAAAAAGGGCTATGCAACTCCTCTATATTATATTATTCAGGTAACTCAGTCCTCAGAGTCCTATTTCATGTAAAATTCTTGGTTTTACATATGTTGGGGATGTGAGGGCCAGAGGATAGAAGGGTAGAAGAGAAAGAAGAAGAAGAAGAAAAAAAAAATACTCTCAGAGATCTGTTTCTTTCTCTTCTCATCCAGTAGGTGTCTAGGTAACCAGGGTGTGAAGAAGACTGGACTTGGTGTGGAGCGTCTGGAAGCGTGGAGTGTTGCCCACCAGTTCAAGCAGGAAAATTGCACCTCATGGGTCTTTTTTGTGACCACTTGTCTGACTTGAGCTCCTGGTATCATCTCCCTCTCTTGCCTGGATGTTTCCCAGATCCTGGTCTCTCTGTTATGCTCTAGACTTTAGTCTTCTCCCCTCTATTACTTATCAGGTCCCAACTGCAGGACCTCTCACCCCTAGGCTCACACCAGGTGGGCGGCGCCCTGTTGGCACTGCACTCCTGTCCAACTGAGAGCTGTTTTTGTGTTGGGTGGTCACTGTGCTGAGTTACCGCTGATTGGGGGGGGGAATTGGAAATCAGGTACCTGCTCAGATGGCAATCCAATCTGATAGCCACACCTACCAAAAAATGGTGAGGAAGGTTTTCCAAGATGAAGTTGGTCTGCTTCCAGCCCCAGGTGTCTGGTGAGGTGGGGGGAGCTGGGCAAAGGCCTTGTGCTGTGGATAGGTAGCAGCTGAGTGACCTGTGTGGGAGTGGAGTGCAGTCTGGAGTTCTGCAGAGGTGCTTATAGGTGATTCTGCTAAGCTGCTTGTGAGCCGTGTGTGAGCTAGAACTGTGGGCTTTGGATCTGGAGTCTGGAGACTTACTTGAGCCCAGAGGCTCTGATTTCTGTACAGGTGGTTGCTGGTGATTTTTGTGAAAATACACTGCATAGGGGTCCTCTCACACTCTCTGAGATGTTGTATTCCATCTAGGTGAGACCTTGTGGAGAAGCTGCCTATCTGCTTTCTTGGTTTCATGTCACAGAGCAGCCAGTAACAGGACTTCCTCTATTCTGCCATCTTGGATCTCCTGTAGGCCCTGACTTTCTTAACAACACTCCTAAAGCACAAGAAATAACATCAAAAATTAATAAATGGCATGAACTCAAACTAAAAAGCTTCTCAGCAAAAGAAACAGTCGATGAGGTAAAGAGAGAGTCTACATTTGGGGAGCAAATTTTTATCACACACACACATATCAGATACAGCACTAATCTCTAGGATATATAAAGAACTCAAAAAACTTAACACCAAAAAAATAAATAAAATAACCCAATCAATAAATGGGCTAAGGAGCTGAACAGACACTTCTCAGAAGAAGATATACATTCAATTAACAAATGTATGAAAAAATGTTCAATATCTCCAGTAATTAGAGGAATACAAATCAGAACTACTCTAAGTTTTCATCTCACGTCAGTTAGAATAACAGTTATCAAGAATACAGACAACAATAAATGTTGGCGAGGATGTGGGGGAAAAGGCACATTCATACATTGTTGGTGGGACTGCAAATTGGTGCAGCCAATCTGGAAAGCAGAATGGAGATTCCTTAGAAAGCTTGGAATGGAACTACCATTTGACCCCACTCTCCTGCTCCTCAGTCTATACCCAAAGGACTTAAAATCAGCATACTATAGTATGTAGTCACATCCATGTTTATAGGAGCTCAATTCACAATAGCTATACTGTGGAAGCAACCTAGAAGTCCTTTAATAGATGAAGTGATAAAGAAACTGTAGTATATATATACACAATATACACAATGAAATATTACTCAGCATTAAAAGAGAATAAAATCATGGCAGTTTCAGGTAAATGGATGGAGTTGGAGAATATCATGCTAAGTCAAGTAAGCCAATCCCAAAAAACCAAAGGCTAAATGTTCTCTCTGATAAGTAGATGCTGATCCATAATGGGAGTGATATGGGAAAATGGAGGAACTTTGATGGGGCAAAAGGGAGGGAATGGTAGGGATGGGGAATGGAGGTAGGAAAAATGGTGGAATGAGATGGACATCATTACCCTAGTTACATGTACGACTGCACATACGGTGCCATGCTACATCATGTACAACCATAGAAATGTAAAGTTGTGCTACAATTGTGTACAAATCGTGTGCAATGAATCAAAATGCATTCTGCTGTCATATATACCTAATTAAGATAAATTTTTAAAAATAAGCAATTAATTAGGATTGGAAAACATAAATATTTTAATAGGCTTTCACAAAACAACGTGGAATCCTTAGCACATATCATATCCTATGTTTTTAAATTTATATTTTTCATTTGCAAGTGAGTTACATTGGCATTTAGCTAGCTAAAGGAAAATATTTAGAACTGATCAGCTACTTTGTGGGAGGCTAAATGATACCTGTAAGAGAAAAAATAATTAATATTCTAAATATCAGCAATGCTATAAAATCAGAATTGGGACAATTCTAAAAAATCATTTCATATTCCCTCAGATTTTTTTTCAACCAAATACTCTCTGCTTATATTGTAGGTCTCTAGAGAAGAGCTGTTGTTAACATCCCATTATTTATTTGACAGCAAGAAAACCTTTCTTCATGCACACGTGATGTTATCATACAGCAATATGTGATTATATTAGTATGATGTGCCCTATGGCCCTTTGTGGGTTTCAGGGAGATAAACCCAGCAGCCTGTTCCTTCTCCTGAATGGACTCCAGAGCTCTCACTCCCAAACACCCAAAGCCTGGTCCCCAAGTTAGTGACAGCAAAGCTAAGGGCAAATAAGGAAAATAAAGGAAACATAGTCAACTCTTATAAAGAGTTTGTTCATTTTTCATTTTAAGGTAGTATTTTTCCTATTAGAGTACTTGGTATTTTTTGATTTTTTGTTTATTTGTTTTAGAAGTGACAATGAATGTATGCAGTTCTCCTGTGTTTTTGTTTTCTGGGGTGCTGGGGATTGAACCCAGGGCTTGTGTGCGTGTGTGGGAAGCACTCTACCAACTGAATTCCCAGCCCCTCCTGTTGTTTTTATTTCCCTTATTTGGAAGAAAAAAATTGCTAATCTGTTAGTAATTAATAAATTTGTAAAGTTTTGCATGTTTATAAAATCTTCAAATCAGAAACCACTACTACTCTACAATATGAATTTATAATAAGCAAATAAATTAAATTTTAAAAAAATCACTGACTATATTTTGTACATACATATTATACACACACACATATATATACTTTTGATAGAAGATGCCTATGAAGCATTGATATTAACATAAATCTAAAATAACAGAAACCTAACCCATCTCAGACTTTCTATTAATTTTATTACTTGAAAACAATTTCTTCCAGTTTGTATTTCTAGCTCTCTTAGCCTACTTTATTTTAATTGGTATGGCTGCAGACCTTGGAGAAAAGATTTTTGTTCTCTCCTAATTAGGAAAGTCAATCTCTCCAAACACTTCTAGTTCACTGGTTTTACTCTGCCACAGAGTGCCTAATGTATGCCCTGGGCCAGATCCTCAGAACTCTGGTAGACTGAGCACATCACTGTTCACATCACAGGAAAAAGAGAAGAGCAAAACCCAGCTTCCTTTCATGACTATTGTCACTCCCAAAGAATGGAAACTGAAAAAGTGGAAAATGGCATCCATCTATGCCTCGAATATGCCATGGGATTTTTCTCACTTTTGGCCTTGTTTTCTGACCTATTTTTTATACTTGTATAAGTATAAAAAAATACTTTTTTATACTTACACAAGTATAAAAAAAGAAACAAACCTTTCTTTTTTTCTGAAGCTTCCAGGTCAGATTATAGGGGAACTAAAAATGAATTTGTGTTTAAATAGCCTCTTGAAATGTTTTCCATAAGCAACACATCTGTGGACACATAAACATTTCCCAGTCATTATCCTGTGAAGAGTTCTCCAGCTTTAATGGCCACCTGTCAACCAGCTGTGAGCTATTTTCATCTTTTATATCAGCAGGATGACTTT
Source organism: Marmota flaviventris (assembly GCF_047511675.1). Classification (NCBI taxonomy): domain Eukaryota; kingdom Metazoa; phylum Chordata; class Mammalia; order Rodentia; family Sciuridae; genus Marmota; species Marmota flaviventris. The sequence goes on along the minus strand of NC_092505.1, from coordinate 98,509,688 downwards.
GGACACTTAAACTTTCAGTCACTCATTTAATCAATACTTACTTCATGCTGATGATACAGCAGTCCCTGTGTTCAGCATGATAGAAAAGATAAAATGTGGTAAAAAATATAGACAGGGAACCTACTGTAGCTGTCAGTTACTAGCAGTAGGTAATGACCAACATGGGGAAAGAAGAGAGGAAGATTGCTTAGCTAGTCAGTTGTTTATAGAAGCCATTACTTGAACTTCTAGATGAGATTAGTCCCCTTACTCTGCAATAATCTCTTAAATCATCACCCAATGTAACTATATCATATAGAGATTGTTGTAATTAATGAGGGTCAGCATTTGATGCTGATATTAGGTTTTAGTCACTAAGACCAAAAAACCTGCCAAGAATAACTTAGAGGAACAAAAATTTATTTTGGCCCATGGTTTCAGAAATTTAGTCCATGTGGACCCAGGGTGAGGCAGAACATCATGGCAGAAAGGCACGGTAGAGGACTGCTACTCCATTCATGGTGGCCAGAAAGCATAGAGAGAAAGAGAAAAAGATCACAGGGAAAGTGAACACTTTTAGGGCACACCACCAGTGACTTACCTCCTCCAGCCACTCCCCACCTGTCCATAGTTACTACCAAGTTAGTCCATTCAAATTAGGATGGATTGATTAGTTTATAGCTCTCGCAATCTAATTATTCATCTCTGAATATTCCTGCATTAACCCACGAGTTTTTAAAGGATGCCTCATATCTACACCACGGAAATTCCTGATCTCTACATGGTTCCATGAAAGTAGAGGTTGTTTTTGTATGTTCTCCACTCTGTTTTCAGAACCCAAAGCAACCCCCAGCATATCACAGTCACTCAATAAATACATATTGGGTTAATGGTTAAATCTTAACTCCAGGAGCAAGAATACTCAGTTTCTTCTCAAGTGTATTCACTTATTCTGCTTTGTCATGGCAGGTAAGAATCACCTTACTAGTTTGATGGTTTCAAAACAGATTGGGACTTAGAATTTGGAGAAAACAGGATTGATTGTTTCAGAGTGTCTGATATCCCCTCAATACATCCCAAATTCACAAAGCTAGAAATGCCACTGCTCTATAAAATTGCCTCATTTAAAATAGATTATAAAAGCAACAGGTAATGATCACAAAAAGCTTGCAAAGCTTAGAAAATTATACATTGTATGTTTTAAAGATTTGAGCAGAGATCGGTATGGCCCTCCCAAGTAACCTTGCTTGGTAGGTACCCATAGGTACTTTCATTATTTCCTCTTCATTTCATGCTTCACTTTCTGATGCTCCTTTACTTCCACCACTGGAGTTCTACAAATTAAGTCTGACCTTTCCTGGTGCCATATTCTCAATCTTTCCTGCCACCCCCCCCCCATCCCTTGGTTTCCTTTTCTAAGGAAATTTCTAAGGGAATTTCCAGTGACGAACAAGCTTTTTGTCAATCTAAATCTTATACAGAAACTGATTTGTAAAATATTCAAAAAGTACAACTCTGCCTGCAGTTTTGGGAGGTGTGGGGGCTCAGATGAATCAACCTACCTGCAGAGCACTCTAAAGAGGATGCCACTCCATGGTGAAATTTTAAATCTGTTAAAATGCATCGACCTGACCTCTAGTAAACATGCACATCTATTTAGCAGGATTTCTGAGAGTCAAGTACTCAGGGGCTTTTCAAAATGTGAGCAAAAACATCCCTCAAACAACAATAACAGCAACAACAACAGCTGGAGATGTCAATCAGTGGCAGAGCCCTTCTTGCCTAGCATGCGTGAAGCCCTGGGCTGAATCCCCAGTCCTGCTAAGGCAGGAGGACTTCTGGAGCCCCTGGGGGTGGATACCAGCCTGCACCACATAGTAAACCTATCTCAAAAAGAAAAGCAACATAAAACAAGACCAAAAAAAAAAAAAAAAAAAAACCCTTTATCTGAACACCCATGTATAAAACAGCTCAAAGCAGTAGTCTATTTATGTATTTATGTAAGCCCAATTTAAAGTTTAAACCTACATAACTCATAAAAACAATCAGTGAGAAAAAGGTTATTTCCATGAGCACAAAATATTTGGGATTAAAACATGTGCGTGGCTATTAGGCCTCTGCATTTATTTTACTGTTCTTTTCCTTCTGCTTTTGCTTTCTTGCTTTTTCCTCCTCCTCCTCTTCCCTATCTTCTCCTTAACCTTTTTCTTGTCCTCCTCTGTGTATTACTGTCTTCCTCCTCTTCCTGCTTTATGAGCTCCTCGCCCTTCTCCTTCTTTTCTTCTTTCTCCTTCTCCTTTCTTTCTTTCTGCATATCTATATCTACACACACAAATGTATAATGACATATAATAAATTTTGCACAGTTAAAATAATTTGATGTTTTGACCTCTGTATACACCTGTGAAAACTTTGCCACTATCAAGATAATACACATATCTAACACCCACAGTTCTTCTAGTGCACCTCTGTAATCCCACTGTCCTTCCCTCCCACAGTCCCCCCATGTACAGGCAAAAACTGATTTGATTTCTGTCACAATGAATTAAATTTCATTTATATCAAGAGTTAGTCCCTGTTGATTGGTAACATTTCACTGTATGGATATGCCACAATTTCAATTCATTCACATTTTCATTGACATTTGTTTCCAGTTTTTGGTTATTACAAATAAAGCTGATGGGACATACATCTCTGTCTTTGTATGGGCATACACTTTTCCCTGCTCTCTGGTGAATATGTAGGAGTGGAATGAGTGGGGCATATGGTGGCTACATGTGAACTACCAAACTGTTTCCCAAAGTGACTGTATGATGTTTACATTCCCACCTGAAGTAAAAGAGGGAGCAGAGTATGTTGATATTCAGTTGTTACAGCAATATTGGCTAAAAAGTTTAACCCCTTTGCAATTGATGTATTGTGCCTTTATAGGAAACTAATTGATCATAAGTGTATAGACCTATCTTCTAAAATTTTCATTATGTTCCACACTGAAACAATATTAGGCTTATCAAAAAGTGACAAAAAATAGGGGCTGGGGCTGTAGCTCAGTGGTAGAGCACTTGCCTAGCACAGGTGAGGCACTGGGTTCTATCCTCAACACCACATAAAAAAATAAATAAAATAAAGTTATAAAAAAGGTTTTTAAAAAGTGCCAAAAAAATAGTACAAAGTGTTCCTATATGCCTGTCATCCAGCTTCCCTAATGCCAGTATCTCCCATAACCATAGCACATTGCCCCAAATCAGGAAATAGACATTGGTACAATATTATAAAATAAACCATAGACTTATAAGAATTAGTACAGTTTTCTAATAATGCTCTTTTTTGTTCCAGGATCCAGTCTGGGAGCCCACTTTTCATAAGTTGTCTTCCAATCTGTGATGGTTTTGCAGATGCCTTTGACAGATGCCTTCTTCTGTCAATTACTTTAGCAATCTGTTGTTCACTCATTAGATTGATATCATGTAGTTTTGACAAGAACACAATGCAAGTGATGTTGTGCCTCTCTCAGTGTGACACATCAGTCATTAATGTTAATCTGTCTTAATACTGATATTAATCTTGATCACATAGTTAAGATGGCATGTCAGAAACTGGAATTTTATTAATCTTAATAATACTCTTTACTATTCTTTTTTTTCTTTTCTCTTTTTTTTCTTCTTTTTTCTCTTTCTTTACTATTCTTCACAGTAAATTTATTATTTTTCATTTAGTACTTGTTGCTTGAGTCTATTATCCCTTCAGTACTTTATAATTTTTCTTCTTTTGTGAGATGATTTTGTATCTTTATTTAATCATTTCAATCTGTTTTTTTTTACATTTCTCCATTTCTTTGTCCATTTTTCTTCTCAGTTTTTTAAATTGCTAATTCAAGGATGGTATTATAGATTGTCTTAGTTTTGTTGTTGTTGTTGTTGTTATAGCACAATGCCTGAGCCTGGGTAATTTATTAGGAAAAGAGGTTTATTTTGGCTCATGCCTTTGGAAGCTGTAGAGTTCAAGATCAGATGGCTGCATCTGGTGAGGGCCTTATGCTGCTTCATAGCATGGCAGAGGTTAGAAGGGCAAATGGGTATGTATAAAAGAGAAAAACATGAGAGGTTTCATAACAATCTGCTCTTGAGGAAATTAATCCAGTCCGGGGAGAGGAAAAACTCACTCTCAGGGAATTCCAATGAGAAAGACTTTGAGCCTTCTCGACAATCTAATGACTTCCTAAAAGCCCCACCATCTTTCAATAACATTATATTGAGAGTCAAGTGTCAATGAGTTTGGCAGGCACAAACCACATCCAAATCATAGCATATATTTTCAAACACTTCAAATACTTTCTTGAATATAGTTATAATACTTTTTTTGATTACATACTAACATTTTTGTTAATGATGGATTGCTTACATGTTAGTGGTCCCAAGAGATTCTATCACATAGTGAGGTAAAAACCATTTCAGTTTGTAGAAATACACTTGGGGTCACACAATGATAAAATTGCTTAGTGACACAGTTCTTAGAACATATCCTATTATTAAGTGATGCATGACTTTATATTAAATTCTAGTTGAAGGGCTCAAATACAGTTTTTTTTTTCTTTTCTATACTTGTTTTCTGGGAATAAGAAATTTTCTTAGCAGTTATGTGTGACATTTCATTTTCTGATTATTTTATTTTATTTTTTTTTGGTAGTTCTATACAGACTTGTATACCTTATTTTTATTCATTTTTATAGAAGCCTAATATTGTTTCAATGTGGAACATAATGAAAAGTTTAGAAGATAGGCCTCTACACTTATGATCAATTAGTTTTCTATAAAGGTACAATGCATTCTATTGCAAAGGGGTAAATTAAGCCAATATTGCTGTAACAACTGAATATCAACATACTCTGCTCTCTCTTTTACTTCAGGTGGGAATGTAAAAATCATACAATCACTTTGGAAAACAGTTTGGCAGTTCCCATGTAGCCACCATATGCCCCTCTCATTCCACTCCTACATATTTACCAGAGAGCAGGGAAAAGCATATGTCTATACAAAGACAGAGATGTATGTTCCATCAGCTTTATTTGTAACAACCATTTTATAGAATCCTAATCTAATGATGTCTTCTTCTGTCAAATACTTTAGCAGAGCTTTTTGTTTTTAACTGGTTCAATAAGAAATTGTGTGGGGAGATGCATTAGTTTCCTATGGCTGCTTGAAACAAATGATCACTATGTTAGCTCCTTAAAACATTATTATCTTACAATTCTGGAGGTCAAAACTCAGAATTGGGTTTTGCTTGGCCAAAATCAAGTAGATGACAAGTCTATCTTCCAGAGTTTCTAGAAGAGAATCAATTTCCTTTTGCCTTTGCAGTTCCTAGCTACATTCCTTGGCTCATGGTCTCCTACCATCACAAAGCCAGCAGTGGCCAATTGAGTCTTTTCCCCATTGCATCACTCTGACACTGACTCTTATTTCTCTTCTTTTATTTATATATATATATATGGACACTTTGATTGCTTTGGATTTATCTAGAAAACTCAGAGAAATCTTCCAATCTTAAACTGTTGCTAAACTGTGTTGGTCAATATCTGTTATATAACAAAATACTTGTGACAATTAATTTATAAAGAGGAAAGGTTTATTTTGGCTCACAGTTTTAGGGGGTTTTATCCATGGTCATAGGTTCCACTGCTTTGGGGCCTGTGGTGAGTCAGCACAGCATGGCAGGAGCACATCATTGAGGAAGCCCATTTAGATCCTGGTGGAAAAGTGAAAGAGAGAGAGAGAGAGAGGGGAAGTAGTCAGGGATCCAAGAGTTCCTTTAAATGGCACCCCCACTATGGCTGAAAGACCTCCCACTAGGCCTCAGTGTTAAAGTTTCCCCATCCCATAATGCCATGGGCTGGACATCAAATATTTAAAACATGAACTTTTCAGAGGCATTTTAAGATTCAAACTATATCAGCAACCCTAATTCCATCCATCTGCAACTTTGCTTCATCTTTGCTGGGTAAGGTGATGTTTCCTTCTCACCATTTTCTTTCTTTTTTCTTTCCATAAGCTCTGTGTTGCAGACATCGCCCCTTTACAGGACACCTGTGATTTTGCATCCTGCATACTTTGCAGTCTTTTCCCTGTAGTCCTTTGGTTTCCTTGACAACTTTTAAGGTTTAGAGTGAATTTATTCTTTCTGTTGATAGTTTTAGGTCATCCTTAACTGATATTAGTCAACTTGGAAGCTGTTAAAGAACTTCAGTCATTTTTAACTGAATAAATTGATTGTTTTATGGACAATGAAAAAGGTAATATAATTTTGAGATATTGCTTTTTAAAATCAGATAAATAAATGGTTGCCTTGCAATCCATTATAAGGATGCTATTCTTTGAGAGATGGGTAATCATGGGAGTGTTTTGATCAGATGAGTGACTGTATTTTAACAGAATCATTATGAGTGCTGTGTTTGAGAACAGAGTACAGGGAGGGATGGCCTGAAGTTTGAGCACAGTACAACAGCTGTTGCCATGGTTGCAATGACATTCAAAAGTGTGGGGTTGCATCTCAGGCTGGTAGCCAGGGAGGGGTGAGTGGGTCCCATTCTGAACATACTGTGAAGGGACACCTTATAGGATTTCATGAGGAATGCAGTAGGCTTTGGGACAAAGAAAATGTTGTGGAGGATTCTGTGATTTTTGTTTTGAATAGGTGGAAAAAATGAAAGCAGCTGATGTGGACAGGAATTTTAGAAATTGACTTCTGAAATGTTAGGTTGAGATACATATATGACATCCCAGAGGAATTTCAAGTGGGCAGGTGAATATATGAATCTGGGATGAGTGAGAGAGAAGATAAAGAGAGAGAGGTCTAGGCTGGAGTTATAAATTTTGGAGTCATGTCATTAGCATATAGATGGTTTTTAAAGCTGTGAGACTGGATAAGATCATCAATGGAGTGAGTTAAGAGAGAAAGAAGTTAAAAGATAGAGCTCTAGGCATACAGGTGTTAAGAGACTGTGGTTTGGAGTAGGCCACTGCAAAAGAGGCTATAAAGTCAAAAGAAAACTGGTGGAGTATGGAGTCCTGGAAGTCAAATAAAAAGCATGCTGGGAGGAGAGAGTAACTGTGTGCTTCAGATGCAACAGGTAGGTCAAGAAAATAAGGACTAGGAATTGACCATTGGATTTAGTCTCTCAGAAGTTATTTATGATCCAGCCAAAAGTACCTTCAATGGAGTAGTAGAGTGAAAACATTTGAGTTAGTTCAAGAGAGATCAAGAAGAGAACTGGAGGCAGCAGCCATAGACCACAATTTTAATGCTTTTCCTACATACTGTAATAAGTGTAAAGTAATCCAATGGGATGGAAACTTCAGCTGTCTTCAGGGAGAAGAGCTAAAGAGAGTTTTTGCTTTAAATGGGAAAAATACATCACATCTATATCCTTGTGGGAATGATCCAATAGAAAGTAGAAATTGATAATATAGAGACAGAAAATTTCTGGAATGATAGTTTGAGTTAGAGATGAAGGGGTAGGATCTAGTCACAAAGATAAAGTAATGATTAGACATACTTGTTAAAGAGGGGAAACAGTAAGTGGTCAGGTAGATGAGAATAGGTGGATAAATGGATGGCAAAATACTTTATGGAAATTCTTTTTGTTAACTAGGTGAGAATAGGATAGGGATAAAAATTAAGGAAGACGAAGAAAAGGGAATAGGTATGAAAGTCATCTGGAAGACTGAGGACACTGAGAATGGATCTGGACTCCAGTGTGGTTGCCAGACAAGACCTCAAGGTGAGGAGTTATATATTGTAGAGTGAGACCAGCCATCATGGAGGTGCATTTTCCTTGAACCACGTAGAGATGAAGGTGCAGGTGAGTGGGGGAGATGACGGTAGACAATGGCTGGACTCTCCTTACTTCTGACAGTTTTATTTATTTGGTTGAGAAAAGACCTAGTAATTGGATTTTTTAAAATGCATCCAACATGATTCTAAGTAAAGTCAGAGTTGAGCCACTATGAGGTCACACAGCTTCCACCTGAAGCAAGTGGGGATTTGTAGCAGTTGCTGTGGGCTACAGAGTGAAAATGATAAGACAAGGCCACTTGAGATTTGTGTATCTTATTCATTTTTGTATAATCTTGGCCTAGAATTTTTGAACTTGAGGAAGTTCCTAGGACACTGAGAAAAGATAAAATTAAGGAAATGTCTGACATTTGTCATCTCTGCCTGTAGCATAGGGAACATATACAGAAAATTTAGACTTACTATTTTAAATTTTTGGCAGTTTTAAAAAATAATACTAACTTGGATAGGAACAAATCAATTTGTGGATCTTTGGAAAATAAGTTAAATTATATATATTTTTTTAGCATAGGAGATTTTTATGCTAAATTTTAGCCTGGAGCATTAGTATATAAAATTGATGTTCTGACAGAAACTTAATATGAAGAGAAACTTCTTTTTTTTTTTTTTCAATTTCTCTATGAAACACACTCATAAGATAACTGAGTCATTTGTGTCCATAGATGGATACTATTGCATAGGAAAAAAAAAGAATGAAAAGAAAAACATGATATTTTTCTGAGAAATGACAAATGTTTTGGTTAAAGACTACATTTTGAGTAAAATGGTTTCTCAAGATTTTGTTCTCTGAAACAAGAAAAGTCTGAAAGAGTTCACTGTGGTTTTGGCCAATAGCAATTTCTCAGTCCACAAAAGCACACTAAAACTTTGTATTTGAGGAGAAGGACATTGAAAGTTGCAAATTTACAGAACTTCCATTTTATCAGTTCATGAAGTTAAAAAAAAATTCAGTCTGCTTTGTAGACACTCTGAGCATACTTGGACCAATAAAGGATTATAAAATATAATATTATATTTGCTCTGGAACAAAAAAATGTATTATTTCTTTTTTGTTGTGAACAAGGCAGAATTTCCTACCTTTACTTCAAAGGGGTTTTATCTGAGCAAAGTTCAAGCAAGAATCAGATGCTTCCTTTTTGCTCATTCTTCTGGTTCTGAAAAGTATAGAAGAGGAGCAAGAAACCTAATACTGAGGGACACATTGCACAAACACCACTTCAGCAAAACACAGTCTAGATACAAACAATTCAGGATATAATGGGACTGAAAACAGTGCACATTTCAGGGATGCTGTGGAGGTTTATTCTCATCATTTATATTGCTGTAGGGAAGACTCAGTTAAATGACAGTTTAGCTAACTCCCTGTAAACAGTGTTCACTTTTAACACTGCTGTAGAAGCACAGGAATCCCTCTGATGAACTCTAAGAGACTGGTAACAATACCTCTAAAAGGCCACGTTGCTAGGTAACAGCTTGTCTCCTTGGTCACAGTGAATCCATGGAAGACCCCCAAAGGTGGCTGCAGATTCTTGGTGGACAGCTCTTGTATCTCCTCCTGGGAACATGATGAAAAATGTCTTCAGAAAAATAACTTTGCAAAGACAAGAGGAATTTTTATCACCTGCAAGACATGTCCCAAAGGTAGGAAAATGAAATGAAAAGTAACCTTAGTCATTACTCTGAGAAAAGCGAAACAAACCTAGATAGTGTTACCAGATGAAAGTTTATTTAAAATGTAAAATCATGCAACCTGTGTTACTGCTGATGCCCGGCAGCTAGTTAAAAATGCAATGCAATTCCTGTGATTAATGTTGTAACACAGAGACATGGGCTTACTCTTTTAGTGATGGCTTGTCCATAGATACACAGGATTCTTTTAAGAAAGTGTGTGTGAATTTCAAGGGAAAAAGTAGAGGAAACAACTTAAAGGCAATCTGAGTGTCAACTAGCCAGAATGAAATGAAACTACTACTACCAACAACCCAAGACTAGTACTAGCTCATTAAAGCCACAAATCAGATTATCAGACCAAAATCCAATCCTTGTTTCCTCATTCCTACTTTTCACTTATGAGTCTCATTAAGTGTTTTGCAAAGTATGCATATAATTAATCCACAATTGAGGGGTTTGAAATTTTCTTGAATGTTTTCATGTTGGTGTATAACCCAACTCTCATCTTTCAGTTTTCAAAATTGAGTAAATTGTGGCTTCAGAAATCTGTATGGAATTTATTCAGAGCTTCCATTTACTGTTCCAGTTAAGAGAAGAATTATGCTTGGGGAGAGAATTAGAAACCAAGAGTGAGAAAATTTCAATTTTTGTTAGCCTAGTGTATACATCTCAAGCAGTGTCAAGATATTATATAGCTTTCAATATTAAAATCTAAATGTGTTCATTATTTGGAGAAATGGGCATGTAAAGTGATACTTTTTAAATGCATAGAAATTCTGTGCAGAATTATGAACTTCATTTTCCTCCCACGTTAAAAGCATACATACACTATACCAAGAGGGTTATTTGAGAGTCTCCATAAAATGATCTCTACTACTACTATTACTTTTTTTCAATTAGTAAAATAATGTTAATAATTATAATATCTGTTAAATAATATTCTCTATAAAATAATTAGAGACAGCTTTAATATTAGTCTTCAAATTTTGACAGGGAAAGGAAGGGAAGGGGAGAGGGAGCTAGGGTGGGGAGGGAAAGAGAGATGGAGAAAAGGAAACAAAAAGAAGAAAGAATGTTTTCTGAACACTAGTATCTTGCTGATCACATTGCTGCACATCAAGAAACAAGAATCTTATTCACATCAACTTCCTAAACTATAGTCAATTTCATTTGGGATTGTGTACTTTATTTTTGCGTGCAAGATCTACCTCAATCACATATCCTTTAGTGTCTCTATTCATCTTCTCTCTTGTGTTATGGTATGTGGTCAAGCTTTCAATGTCCTGACAACATAGGGAGCAGTAGAAAAAGTGATCTGTTGCTACAATGTAGTTCTATGAGTTTTCTTTCTTTCTTTTTCTTTTGTAGATGGACACATATCTTTATTTTTATTTATTTATTTTTTTTGTGGTGCTGAGGATAGAACCCAAGGCCTCACATGTGCGAGGCAAGTGCTCTACCACTGAGCTACAACCCCAGCCCAATTCTATGAGTTTCTAAGCATAATTTGTAGAGGGAGCATAGAGGTGTTTCAATCCCTCTATCTTTGTTATTTCTGATATTTGCATATTTCTTCTGCTTTCATGAATGTCAGTGAATCCATGACTAGCTACTGAAGTTTACAACTTTTCTTTCTAGAGATATTTTGTAATTGTTCTTCTACTTTTGTTTTTACCTTAAAATGGGAACCATTTGACGTTTTTAAGACTGAGCATGAGGCTGGAGCAATGAACACATAAAATTTATAAAAATAAAAATGGGTCATATAAAATTAAAATTTGACTCATTCAGATTGTAAAAAAAATTGTAGTTATATATTTTTCAAAATTTAAAGACACTGTTTTATGGTAACAAACAAAATAATATAAGATGGGTCTATTGAAATCTTAGGCTTTGGGGTACCTGAAATATTTTTGGAATAACTATAAGACACAGTTGTACAGAAAAGCTGATGAATTATTATTTATTCAGTTTATGGTTTTAGTTCTAGAAACATTATCTAGAGCTATCAGAAAGTAGTAAAAATCTCCAAATTCAAACCTGGCATATTTCATTTGGCATTTCAGAAATGAACAACTTAAACTAGCAATTTTTTTCTGATTTTATAAGAACTCCATTGACAGTACTTTCTATTATTTTATTGCCATCTCTAGCATATAGGTAGCACAGTCGTTATCCATTTACAAGTGAAGAAAATATAGTCATAGGAAGGACAGAAATTCTAGGTTTAAAAGAAAATGAAGAAGAGTGGTCTATGCAATCAAAGAGGCTGAATTTGTGTCTCCTTTCACCCAGTAATTGCTTCTAGCTCATATCTTGAAAGTGCCCAGTTTTAGCCAGATCTCACTGGATTTGAGAACCTCTTGAAAGTGCCCAGTTTTAGTCAGATCTCACTAGATTTGAGAACCTTGAGTAATGGTTGTTTGTTTGTTTGTTTGGGGAGAAGATGTTTCAGGATTGGAAAGAATGCCCTTTGCTAATGGAAAATTAAAACTGAACCTACTCCCTTCCTTCCCAAATACAATGCTCTCATGATGAAGCTATGAATACAAATGGAACCTTTAGAAACTGAGTCATATTCAATGCTGTTTTGATAATGCTGTGGGTCTTCAAGGAGGCCCCTGGCCTTCTGTTTGACAGGTGCCCAAGGTCATTTCATTCAGTTCAACTGTACAGGTTCACCTCAGGAACTAGGCCATCTGCCACTTCCTCCTTCACTTGCCTTACAAAGTTACATAATCACCAACTTGACATTTTAATTAAACAGATAGCACCCATTGCTGCTGACAATTTATGAGGCTTATAAATCCCTGATTGTAAAGGACGTTGCAATCTTCTGCAGAAAGGGGCTCGTGAATGGATAAGTTATATTGTTGTTTTTCATCCAGGAGTCTCAGCTCACCTGATTCCTTATTGTTAGTCATTCTATACTTTAAAACCCAAGAATAGATGGCCAATTCAGATAATGCCACCTATTTTAAAGATATATAAATCATGGCTGACAAATGCTGTACAGTTTTAGCCCTGGCACCTTCTCCATGGCAGCTTTATATTAGAACATTAATAAAATTAATTTCTCTTTCATAAAGGTTTAGATTTGTAATTTATGATAACTGTTTGTTCACTGCAGGCAGAGAGATTAAAAATGAGTAAACCAATATACCAACTAAACTGCATGTGTCTGGTTTTATTCAGGGGCAGGCGAGTTAGGAGAGGGTTTTAAAAACGGTGTGATGTTATCTGAAATGGTATTCTCAGAAGTTCTATTATAGAAGGCCTTTGTTCTCAGTAAATAAGAACTGCTTAGATTTACAGGTTCTGTTCATTGGGAAATTATTTATACATGGTTAAGTGGAGTAATCAGAATAAGAAAAATCAATAGTAATGATTTTCCCTTAATAACAATTGCATCCTGATAATGATAGAGCTTTACAGCTATTTAAGCAGCACATCAGCTTATCTTATTCTTATTTGAATCCTAGTCATTAGCACATAGTCATTTATTTGGGTGACTTGGACAAGATACCCCACCTCTTTATGCCTCAGTTTCCTTGTCTACAAAGTGAAAATAATGCTGCCCATTTCATTAGGTGATTAGATCAACTAAATGAATTAATACATGTAATGCCATTAGTATGGTGCCTAGCCTACAGCAAGTATTCAACAAAACTGCATAAATATGTTACTAACGGAAGGAAGGAAGAAAGTTACAACAACACAAAACAAAACGCTCTCATGATGAAGCCATGAATACAAATGGAACCTATCACTCACACTGAATCTGCATCATCTCTGAATCTGAAAGATCCACAACTGACAATTAGAGGTACTAAGTCAAGGGTCACAGCCCTAGGGTTCCTGAGACTCTCAGGTCTTGTAAGTTTTTGGGTGGGGTGCAGGGGTTGTGGTCATGTTGCTGGGGACTGAACCCAGGGCCTTGTGCATGTGAGGCAGGAAATCTACCCACTGAGCTATATCCCCAGCCCAGGCTTTACAATTTTGACTTCAGTGAAACACAGCAGGAGTTTGGGTTAGTTACATTAGCTGGAAGACTCCTTAGTTTTATTTTCATTTTTTTAATCCAAAGAATTAGAAATCATTTTGTCATGCCGAGATTTCTAAAACAAATAAGAAGAATGAAGAAAAATCCCAAATGGGCTTTTTGATAGAAGTAGCATAACACAGAAGATTTTGAGAATGTTCCAGAGGTTTTTACCAAAAGCCACCACCCCTTATCACTGGAGAGGGCAGGAATCCAGAGAAATAGGAGAATAGAAATTTAGGGATTTGGGGTCTGGGGTTGTGGCTCAGCGGTAGAGTGCTTGCCTAGCATGTGCATGGCCCTAGGTTTGATCCTTAGCACCACATAAAAATAAAGAAATAAAATAAAGGTATTCTGTCCAACTACAATTTAAAAATAAATAAAAAAAGAAATTCAGGGATTTTATAATTAAATGTCATCTAAGGTCTAACTAGGCATTAACTGGTTAGAATCTTCTCAACTGAGACTCTTGACCATTAGTCAACTTATTCTTAAAAAAAAAAAAAAGCTGGAAGAGAAGGGAAGGAGTGATAGTACTAGCTACAGACTTACTTGTATTATCCTGTAGCTCAAGAATTAAAACCAAAAATCAATAAATGGGATGGGTTCGAACTACAAAGCTTCTTCTTGGCAAAAGAAATGATCAGAGAGGTGAACAGAGAGCCTACAGAATGGAAACAAATCTTTACCACAAGCACATCAGATAGAGCACTAATCTCTAGGATATATAAAACACTCAAAAACCTTAACACCAAAAAATCAAATAACCCAATCCATAAATGGGCCAAAGAAATGAACAGACACTTTTGAGAAGAGAGGATATACAATCAATCAACAAGCATATGAAAAAATGTTCAATATCTCTAGCAATTAGATACATGCAAATCAAAACTACTCTAAGATTTCATCTCACTCCAGTCAGAATAGCAGCTATCAAGAATACAAACAACAATATGTATTGGCAAAAATGTGGAGGAAAAGGCACACTCATACATTGCTGGTGGGACTGCAAATTGGTGCAGCCAATCTGGAAAGCAGTATGAAGATTCCTTGGAAAAGTTGGAATGGGGCTGGGATTGTGGCTCAGTGGTAGAGCACTCCCCTAGCACATGCAAGGCCCTAGGTTCGATCCTCAGCACCACATAAAAATAAACAAATAAAATAAAGGTATTGTGTCCAACTACAACTAAAAAATAAATATTTTTTTAAAAAAGAAAAGAAAACTTGAAATGGAAGGACCATTTAACCCAGCTATCCCATTCCTTGATGTATACCCAAAGGACTTAAAAACAGCAAACTACAGGGATGCAGCCACATCTATGTTTACAGCAGCACAATTCATAATAGCTAAACTGTGGAACCAACATAGATGCCCTTCAGTAGATGAATGGATAAAGAATGTGGTATACACACACACATATACATACACACACACAATGGAATATTACTCAGCATTAAAAGAGAATAAAATCATGGCATTTACAGATAAATGGATGGAGTTGGAGAATATAATGCTGAGTGAAGTAAACCAATCCCCCCAAACCAAAGGCCAAATGTTTTCTTTGATATGAGGATGTTGACTCATAATGGCAATGGGTGGGAGCATGAGAGGAATAGAGGGACTTCAGATAGGGCAAAGGGAAGGGATAGAAAGGGAGGGGGCAAGGGGAGAGGAATGGTGATGGAATGAGTTAGACATCATTACCCTCAGTACATTAATGAAGACACAAATGGAGTGGAAATACTTTGTGTACAATCAATGACTTGAAAAATTATGCTCTATATGTGTAATATGAAATGAATTTCATTCTGACATCATGCATTATAAATTAGGATAAATAAATAATTTAATAAAAAATTTTTAGTTACCTTCTAGTAAGTGCCTAGCTGTTATGAGAATAATGTCACAAAGAGTTCTTCTAGTGTAAACCAGAAAAAAAAATAGGACTGGGGATGTGGCTAAGGGGTAAAGCACATGCTTAGCAAGGACAAGGCCCTGGGTTTGATTCCCAATACCACACATAAATAAATAAATAAGCTAAATAAGCCAGAAAAAGATCTAATGTAAGCTAAGCTGAGATGACGAGATAACGCTTACTTACTTTTAAATTTAGTCCCAGCGTGCAGCTGTTGAACTTGATATGTGGCTCTCCAGATCAAAATCCTCATCTAAACTGAATCTTTCTTATCAGATATTTTAATGAAGTGAACTTTTTCCCCTCATACTTTAGGGAGATTATATAAGCAAAATAAGACTAGGTCTCATACTTTACATTAAAAAAAAAAGAGTGGGAGACTTCCAAGTTGTTTTGTTAGCTCAGCCCCTCATTGAACACTCGTCATTGTAGTTAGAATTACAAGACACCATTTGCCTATGATCATTATTCTTATTTTTCTGATTTAATTTTGGAAGAAAATAGCTAGTATACTTCAATAAAAACAAATGAACTAAAAAAGTCAATTAAACTTTTATACCCTGTCTATTCTCAAGTATATTATTCTATTTCCATTCAATTTTTTTCTCATAATTGGTGGTTAAAATTCCAGTTATAGACATCAGGATATATTTGCTCTAGGAGTAATATTCAGAGAATTTAATGTTGTTTTTCTAATGTTTGTTAATTTGTTTTTATGAGAAGATGCTCATTGGTAATTTCAAGAAACAATACCAAAAACTATTAAAGTGGGAAAGATATGAGCGGCATATATTTTCTGACTTCTTCACATGTTTAAAAACAAATTTTTGATTTTTTAGTTTAATGGCAGATGGAGAAATCATTTTCTCCTTGATAATAGAGATTGTTGTTGTATATTTTTAATGGCATGATTTTGTAGTTTTTAGATGATGATGTTATTTTTAGAATATAATGTCTATAAAAGTGTTCTTACTGTATCAGCTCAGTCATTAAGTAAAAAAATGAAAAAATTCTCTATAGTGTATTTAATGAAGGCAACCTCACTATATAAGACAAATATTTTTTGTTAAGCAAAAATGGTATAGAAGTCTAGTAACTGTGCTATAAAACATGGAATGCTCTGTCTTAAGATTCTTGAAGCCTGGAAAATAATCTATCAAGAGAGAAAAAGAGAGAGATATAATTTCTAGTTTTACTTAATACAAATCATCTTTAGATATTGTTTTTAAAGCTGGCTTAAAGTCATGTAAAGCACCAGTTACAGAAAAAAAAAAAAAAAAAAAAAAAAAAACAAACTTACAACTACTGCTCAGGAGCAAGAGAAAAGTATAAGAGGAATAGTAAGCCAAAGAATTAGTACCAGACAGCAGAAAAGATATTTTCTATCTTAGCAGTATGAAAATGGGAAATGGAAATACAGGGATAACTGGGCAGTTGTTAAGTGATTGGGGATGCTCACATATGCCCAATCTGCAGCTTCAGTAAGAATGATATTCCAACATGAGGGCTGACTTCTTAGTACCTTGTGTGTGTGAGTGTGTGCGAGTGTGTATCTGTATGTGTATTTGTGTCTACTTTTAGGTTTCATTTTCTAAGACACACAGTTCATATAGATACCCTTACCACTGGGGAGAATTTGTCTAAAGTGACTATTAGCCAAAAAAAATTATGCTTACAACTAGGACAGATGAAAAATCCTTTTAAGGTCTAGGTAAAATCCTGAGTATCATTTATCTCTTCTCCAAATGGAAAAGCTTATGCTATAATTTGTTTTTATTATAAACATAGGTATTTACTTTTAATAAGAGAGATGCATAAACACTTAAAACATTTTCTTTCCCTCAGCTCCTCAGGGCAAAACACAAGTGGTCAAGATATGTGTCCATCTAATTCATCTTATTACTGTGGTCCAAGTGAGACTCACCCTCCATTGGCTCTGTCAAGGAACAGAACATTCCATTCACGTTCGGATTCTGGAATATCATCCTTGGTAAATATTTCTCAGTTGGCTTTTAGACTTTAGGTATAATGATAAGTTTATAAACACCCACTATATTATATTGAATATATTTTTTCAATCATATATTCTGTTTGCCTTAGAAATTACAGAAAATTGTTTTTTCAAGCCCAGTTATCAACTTTGTAACACCAATGGCTGACAGAGTTTCCATCACATAAATGAGTTACAATATATATTTTTAAATAAATGAATGAAATGCAATGAAGTGTACCATTAGGCAGTGCTATATCCATACACTAGCAAACTCAGAATACTTACATTAATGAAATCTAGAGTTCATGATGCTCTAAATTAATCAATTGATTCGTCAAAGTTAAAAAGGGAAAACAAACAAGGCAAGACACAATTATTCACTGTTAAACAGTGGTAATACACTACATCTCACTGACAGCCTTCTTTGGAAATAAATAAAGATGCAATAGCTCATTTTCCTACAATGTCAGAAGCTCCAAATTAAACATGAGGCTCCCTTAAAAAAATAGGTTTTTGTACAAAATTAGGTAGCAGGTAAAATTTGTAAGCTTTCTTCTCAAACACAGCTTCAGCTTAGATTCTTTTCTTTTTCCAGTAGGAGCCTCATAAAGCAGCACAAAGAGGCAATGGACTGTGGCAGCCCCAGGGAATTTCACTTGCAAGAAATTTTTATTCTATAATAGAAGCAAGAAAAAGGAAAATTTTAAGAACAGATAGCATGTTAAGTAGCTTTTATAAACATGTAAACTAACAGTCAACATAATAATTTGATCACTGTACTCCTTACTAATCTAAAATTCATTGTTTATTGGTTGTTTAAAAAAAAACAGTTCAAAAGGAGAATTTAATTCCTTGAAAGCTCATTAGCAAATCCTCAGACAATCTCAAAGTATTAATTAACTTCTTAGAGTTACTGTTAATAAGGTAGAGAGCTTTTGCTATTAGTTCTGTATTTACTGGAACAAAGTCATTTATCGAGTAAGTAATGAAGCTAAAACATCAATGTTAAATTATTATTTTAAAAAAATTCACCTCTTCCCAGTTTAATTTGAGGCAAACATTTCTCAGTTTTGCTTTGTAGGATTCACTGGTCCCATGTGTTGCACCAAGAATAATAGATTTTATGATTTAAGTCTAGGGAAATACTTCATAGCATAGACTAGCATCATTAACATATACACTGAGAAGTCTTGTAAGAAAGGGAAACACTTAATTTGGTTTAATCTAGAGTTTATCTGAAGGTGGAAAAAGTTTTGTATTTGCATTGGTTACACAAATTTGCAGATGAATCAAAGCATAATCTATGAGAAATGCTGCTCAGTGAACTATCTTAATGACATTTTAAACCAATTATTCTGGGCTTGTTTGTTTGCCTATGTGTATAATGCTGACTAACAGAAGAATGAATCTATGGTGCATGTATGTGTTTAACATAATATTCTTTTCTAGTTTTGTTTTGTTTTTGTTAAACTTGAAACTATCATGAACTATATATGTGTGTATGTGTGTATAAAAATATGGAATTTGGGGCTGGCGTTGTGGCTCATGCTTCTCACATGTGAGGCACTGGGTTTGATCCTCAGCACCACATAAATATGAATAAATAAATTAAGGGTATTGTGTCCATCTACAACTAAAAAATATTTTTAAAAATATGGAATTTTGATTGAATACAACCGTAGTATTAGAATAATATAAAATTGCCCCAAATGTGCTTTTGGAACATGTTCTGGTCAGTAATATACTGGCCAGAACAAGGAAGATGACCAAACCTGAACTATTTTATTCAGTGGTAGCTACACATTTTAAAAACAATGTTAGTGAACTGAAACTCTTCCTAAGAAGACCCATCAGGATGTTTGGTTATAACTTATAAACCAAGATCTGTAACAACTGGATGACTTAAGAAGATGTTATGAGGGCTGGGGATTTGGCTCAAGTGGTAGCGCGCTCGCCTGGCATACGTGCGGCCCGGGTTCGATCCTCAGTACCACATACAAACAAAGATGTTGTGTCCACCGAAAACTAAAAAATAAATATTAAAAAATTCTCTCTCTCTCTCTCTCTCTCTCTCTCTCTCTCTCTAAAAGAAGAAGATGTTATGAAATATTTGAAGTGGCAATTGCATGTGCACCTCACACGGGCACATCTTGCACAGTTGAAGCAAGTTAGAGGAATTCTGTAATAAAGAGGGTACATATAGTGAAGGCTTCCTATCAGTTAGAACTGTTCTAAAATGAAATAATATTCTTCATGAATGTTCAGTAAGTATTAAAGGATGATATATCAGAGTTGGTGTAGAGGGGATTCATGATAGGTACATATATTTATTCATTTGGTGATTTATTTTCAAACATAAATCAGTCAGAGGTATTGGGGTGGCAAAGTTGAACAGGAATACATAATTTCAAATGGACTAGGATGACATCTATAGGCACATCACTGGACATTTTTTGGAGTTCAATTTGGCTGAATATTTGGTATGGATTTGCATTGCTTTTATACACAAAAGTCAATGAATTGCATGTTTCCACATGATATTTCTCTTCTCTCTTATTTTAAAGCTTCCATCAGATTCTTGTAAGTACCTCACTTGGCACAAGGTAGAAGAACATGAAATTCAAGGAAGTCAACTGCGTTGCCCAAGAGTAAGAAAAGGTAGAAGAACCAATGTGCATATTCTTTGTGTACCTGCTTTGAGTACATTTTTTTTAAAAAAATTAAAATTCATTATTTAAGGTAAAAAAGACATTATATGGAAGTAGGAAAATTTCCTTTTCTTATACCATTAAATTGTTGATACAGTGAAGTCACCTATAAGAATATACTCATAACTGACTATATAAATAGTTCTCAGTACTAATTATTTGAAAAAATTTAAAGATAAAGGATAAATTGTAGACAAGCTATCTAGAAAATAATCACTATGACTTTTGGTTCCATTTAGTGTTGCAGTGTGAAATATATACAGACATAAAATTTTGTTTTTTTATTTTTTACCATAACATGATATTGTGAATATTCCTGCCATGACATTAAATATTACCAAAACATGCTTCTAAAGGTTGCATGGATTTATATCATCTAGATACTGGATATCAATGTATTTATTTTAATCAGCAATCCTTGCTAGAAATTTAGTTTATCTACTATTTTTCAGAATCATGAATCACACTGCCATTTCAATTGATGACTTCAAGCTAATTTAATTGTTAACAAAATAATCAGAAGAGAATCATAAATGTATTAGGGTTCTTCAGAGAGACAAAACAAATAAAACATCTCCCTCCTACAAATGAATATGAGATTAATTATGAAAATCGATTCATAAGATTACATGAGACTGGGAAGTCCTACAACATGTGGTCCACAAGCTGAAGGACCTGGAAATCTGGTGATGTCATTCAAGTTGAGTCTGAACCAGGCAAGCTAATGGTATAACACTCAGTCTGAGTCCAGAGGCCTGAGAACCTGAGAGCCTACCAGTGAAAGTTCTGGAGTCTGAAGACCAGGGAACCTGCAGTTCTGTGTTCAAGGTCAGGAGGAGATGCTTGTGCCAGCTCCAAAAGAGATATGAATTCACCCTCCCCCCACCTTTTTGTTCTCGTGGTCTCTTAGCAGATCATGTGATGCCAGCCCACATGGGTGAGTGCTAATCTTCTGTATCCAACATGTTGATTCAAACACTAATTTCTCCCAGTAACACCCTGAGGACTGTGATGGTTAATTTAAAATGTCACCTTGACTGAATTAAAAGATACTTAGATAGCTGGCAAAGCATTATTTCTAGGTATGTCTTTGAGGGTATTTCTGGAAGCAATTTGCTTTGCAATGAGTGGACTGAGTCAGGAAATCTGCCCTCACCAAACGTAGTTGGGCACCATTCCATGAACTGAGGACACAGATAGAACAAAAATGCAGGTTAAAGGTAAATTGGCTTTCTCTTAGAAACTGGGACACCCATCTTCTCCTGCCCTTGGGTATCAGAACTCCAGTTTCTCAGGACTATGACCTTGGATTTTGCATAGGTTATAAATTCTGTAAGACAAAAAACATGCATTTCTCATATTTTTAATATCTCTATAAGCCAATAAAATAATAAGATGTAATGCCTGCTTCAGTGAGTATTAGTCTTTATAAAACATCACTCATCTCGACACTCTTATCTATATTTGAAGAGTTGCAGTAATACTTTATAGTGTCCATTTATACTATTGATATTGAAAAATGACTTTAGATGTATTCATCTTCTCGTTTCCCTCTCAGTGGCATTACTTTGCCCACATGATACCTGTCTTCTTTCACTCAAACTCAGTTAACAAAGGAAGAATGAAATAGCATTGGTTTTTTTTTTTTGGAAGTAAAGTGTATTCTTATGCTTTAACTCTGTCAACTATATTTGCAGCTAAACACTGTCTTATATTTTCAAGTGTTAGTAAATATTATTACTAGAGATATGTTAGAGTTGGCCTTCAAAACCTTAAAGAGGATATTTTTTTTCCAAAGAGGGAGAATTTTTAGGATATTAAGAAGGAAGGAGATCATAGGAAGTAGAAGTCAAATGTCTAATGAGTATAAGGAGTTTTCCAGAAAAAGAGAGGGCAATTTCATGAGGTAAAGTGAGCAGGATGAAAGTTGCTTGTTTTTTATTACTGTTATTTTTGGTTATCAATGGACCTTTATTTTATTTACTTAAATGCAGTGCTGAGAATAGAACCGAGTGCCTCACACATGCTAGGCAAGCACTCTACCACTGAGCAACCAACCCAGCCCCACAAGTTGTTTTTTTAAAACATAGCATGGGAAAAGTTCAGATTCCCTTTTCCTGCACCCAAAAGAATGGAGGTAGGTAGTATGGTATGGAGTTCCAGAATGTGTATTTATGAAAAATTGTTGCAGAAAATTCTGTTTCAGATAATCTGAGGGCCATACGTATGAGAAAAACTAATGTAGAGACTTGAAGAGAGAATATATTTTAAAGGAAAAATGAAAAAGTTGGTAAAGATGGGGGGCTTCATGACATTGGTGGCAGTCAGAGGGGCAAAAAGAAATTGCATTCTGAGTACAAGTGGAGGGTCAAGGTTAGAGAGAACTGTAGAATTGTAGAATCTGGAGCATCTGACAGGGGAATAAAATGTGACAGAAAGCTGAAAATGAGCATGCGCACAGAGGGTCCACAGGTCTCCCTCCCTTCCTGATTTAAGTGGCCAGGTCAGGGGTTGGGATCATCATTCTGCAAAACCAATCCCACATAATGGCGATGGTGGCCATTCATGCAGAGGATGTCATTGCTCTGCACAGACAAAGGCACATTTCCCTTCCATAGATCATTAACGACACCCGATCTCTCCTAAGTGACTAGTCATAAAAGGTACAGAGCATGATCTAGGGGATGGAAAATACTGGAAAAATCCCATCACCTCAAACCATAGAGGAAATAGATGTCCCTTCTTCATTGCCCTTACGTCAGTTTACGTTTGTTTTATGAGATGAGACAAATGCTTTGAAAAGCATTATGGTAAGAATTATCCTCCTTTTAGATTAAATCCTGAACCACCAACAAAACTCTTGGTTGCTCTCAGTTGCCCCAGTTGTACATCCAGGAAGAGTTTGCAAGAAAAGAAAGGTTATCCGGTGTATGGGATAAACAGCTATTTCCCAAGGCTTTGATTGCTGGATCAAGACTGACTTCACTTCTCCCAATTAAATGAAGCAAAAGAGCAAACTGTTGGCAGAGTTCTTTTAAAGGAGAGATTCCTTCTGTTTGAAAATCTCCCAGCAAGTTAATTCAGTGACTGCTGTTACAAGTTACAAATCCAGTGAGGGGACAAAGAGCAAGCTCAGAGGTAGCAGGTAAAAGCCAGCATCCCTGTGATGTCAGATATTCTAGCTTGTAGTTCTTAGCCGCTAAGATATCTCTTCAATGAACCAACCAAGTCCGAGTAAAAAAAAAAAATAATAATCCAATTTAATACAACTGCTCACAGTGGAAGTGACCTTTGGCCTACAATGTCAAAGAAGTCTTTGAAAGCTACTGTAAAGAGAAATAATTAAAAGAGCAGAAAATCAATAGCACTCAAACAAACA
Organism: Marmota flaviventris; assembly: GCF_047511675.1. Taxonomy (NCBI): domain Eukaryota; kingdom Metazoa; phylum Chordata; class Mammalia; order Rodentia; family Sciuridae; genus Marmota; species Marmota flaviventris. The sequence continues at coordinate 98,486,149 of NC_092505.1, read as the reverse complement.
ATACAGGGTAGACTTTAATAACACTGGGGGATTTAGTACACAGAGAAATCTTCCAGATTTGGGCGAGGCTTGAGTTACAGGCAACGGAGTCAAAGTTACCCCTAATCAATTAAGTAAATACTCCAGTTTTCCACGGTTTGATACTTAACAACAATCATATTCATCAATGAAGAAGCACATCACCTAACTGAGGTTATCTGACTTGTAAATTGGTTGACCCTTCCACACTCAGGGTCATAAGATGTTCTGGGTACCTTAAAGGCCAGACAACTCCTTGGCCTTCACTTCCCTCAGTGAAAAATTGATGTTTGCATCAAAATAATAAAATATTGGGTTGTTCTCTTATTGCCTTCTATAAGACCGTGGAAATGGATTCTTTCTTTCCCATCATAATTCGAAAAAACATGCCAGAAAAGCAAAACTTGTTTTTGATGCCTTCAGTGTTGCTTTTCTTCTTCATCATCTTTAAAATAAGGGGAGTTGTGCATTTTAGAAAAAAAAAAAAAGAGTGGGGAAAATGCTACTAGGTGTGACATGTAGAAACACAATATGTTAGAGTTGGAGGCAACTGAAATAATTTATTGCAGGATTGCTTTTAGGGGCCTGGATGACATCATGAAAGAGAAAAATTTGCCTGGGGTAACACAACCAAGGGGGCCTGTAGCAATAAGAAAGCATATGTTGGTCTAAAATATTAGAAATAACTGTTTTTAAAAATCACTGTGAATGCCAAACAAACATGGTTTCTCCCCAAACTCAGCTTGTGTTGGGCTCTGGCTTCAAGCCCTTTTTGTGTTTTTGCAGGTGTGGAAAAATAAAACTCTGAAAATTAAAATCAGTCATCTGGAGTCACATGATTATCTTCCACCTAACTCCAAACTAGAAGCAGGACAGCCTTTGCTAGCCCTGAGAGTTTTGAACAAAACTTATTTGGAAGATAGAGTTGGAAAATAGTGGGAAATGAGTTTCAAAATGGAAATTGGGGTAAGATGGAGGTCAGCCATGATGACAAGCAAAGATTTATAAGCAGTAAGAATTCCTACCGTATTTTGAGCATGTGAATCCTATATTAAAGCTCAAAGGAAGGATGGATGGCAACTGTGTCATTTATATTGGAGGAGAGAAGCAAGGAGAGAGATCCCAGAGAAAGCAGGGGCAGTCCAGGTTGGAAGATGTGATGATATGGACATTGAACAGGAGAAGCCAGATTCTCATAGTGAAAAATGATAGGATGAGGGAGCTCATTTTGAATGGATGACAGAGAGAATCAGGAGTGACTTCACAATCTCCCAAAGGGATTACATGAAGACTTCAGGTACTAGTGACTTTTCTCACTTCTCTTGGCTCTATATAACTTATACAGGGTTAAAAGTTAATTCTACATGCTGATTTTTTTCTTCTGTTAATAGAACTAACTCCTGTGTCTTTTCAATAGTTCTACAAAAGTAATAAAATTATCTCTGTACTTCAAAAGATATGTTCAGAATTTAAGGTAGTCTAATAAAAATGACAGGTATTATGCATTTTACTATCACATTTTTTCTAATGATGTTGTTAAATTGGATTTAGAAAGGAATCCACAGCTGCATTTTGTTGTTGTTTTCTGTGGTTCCAGAGATGGAACCCTGGGCCTGGCACAAATGTAGACAAATGCTCTGCCACTGAGCTACATCCTAAGCCCATAAAAATAAAAAATTTAAGCCAAAGATGTGTGTCAATCATCTATAGAAACTTGGATCCTAGGTATCACAAATATGAACTCTTTAAATTAAGATGAGTTAGAGCCCTAATTGTTTTTTTTTCTGATTACGATATTCACTTTCCTGATAACGTTCTTCAAAAATAATGTGAAAAAAAAATTAAGCTGCTGATTTGGTATTTCCTCTCTCTCCTGTAACTCCTTCTGTGATGAAAGGGTCCAGGCAGTGAGCCCATCAAGACAGGCTTCTTCAGTGGGGTGGGGGAAACAAAAGAGCTGTGAGGTTTAAATTTTAAATTATTGTCAAACCTATGAATCTGATGTTTCCAAATCAGAGCTCTCACTCCCAGTTGGTTCTTAGCCGCCAACTCTGCATCCAGTATTTAACCAATCAGGGGTGCAGAAACTGCAGATAGAGAGGGCCAAAGTGTATATTGTTTATAAAAGATGAGAGGAAGATTATTTGGCAATTTTCAAGAAAAATTATTTTCAGCACACAGAAAGTGGGGAATGTGGTAAAGTTGGGGACACTTCCTTGCTTCCTCTGACAACAGGATTAGGCAGAGAATAGTGGATTAAGTCACATTTTGTGACTGCTCACAGTATTTGGATATGATGTGAGTGAAACCATGTTTTCCTTAATCCTGATATTGGGTGGAACTTTCAAACAACTGACCAGATACCAAGTGAAGATGCCAGTCCTGTTCCTCTAAGTCTTTCTTACCAGATCTTACCTTCTGATTTTTGCTGAGGACCCTCTGAAGAAGAGTTACTTTTTCAACAGGCAAGGCGTAACTTGCCTCCAAAGAAAAGAGTCCTTGAAAAAAACAAATGGGAAACATGGCTACAAGAAAATTGGGAGGACTGCACGGTAAGAAACCTCTATTCCCCATTGATTCAACTATGACACCATGTTTTTAAGGGACAGTTACCAGCATAAATACTAAAACTTTTAGCATCTCTTCAGAACTTGCTCTCAAATTTATGGTGTTTGGGCTTTGTTTCATTTTTCTACCTTCTCTTCATTCTGACGTTACATATGTGTTTTATATTATTCTGATATTGCTGAACTTTAGGGAAAAAAGTATACAGTAGTTGAAAATGAAATTGTTCCTTTTGGTTAACAAATGTCAAATGTAGGACAATAATCCACATCTACAAATTTGTGGTGCAATCTGGGATCCCTTGAATAACACATCAGGGTAACAGTTTTGATCAGCTAGAACAACCTATCTGGTTGGGAACAAACCAAGTTTGTCACCAGTGAAGGTCATGAGCTGTGATTTTTGTGTGTGTGCTGGAAACCATCCAGCTGACCGAGCCATGGTGGTGAAACAGCCCTGCAGCTGGTCAGCCTAACCATTATAAGGCTATCAGGCTGTAACCCTTTGGCTTCTAGTTCCAGCTGCATCAAATCACATTTGGGCAAAAGACTGGAGGTTTAACTGAGAAAGACAAGCACTGGTAACTATAAAGGAGTGCTATCCACCTCTTCAAAATGGAGTGGAAATGATCAAATTATAATGGATGCTTTTAAGTCTTTTATAAATGAAAGTGAGTTTGAAAGCTCCTCATTGGGAATCCTGCTGCCTCCTTTGCTTCACAGGCTGATATGATATCATAAAATTATAAAATTAGGGGGTGGGAAGGGGCTTCAAAGAGGGTCTGATCTAAATTCTTTCCCTTCAAAAAAGAAAAGGAAATCCAGAAAGAAATAATTTGCCCTCAATGACACAACGTAATATAAAAAATAGAATTCTGTGTCCTAGTGTGGAGCTTTTTTGTAGTACTTTAAAATATTCATATATAATAAAGGCATACTACTCTCAGAAAGCTTAATAATATTCCCACTTATTTATTATAAAAATGTAAACAACATATCCCAGGTTTTGATCTCTTCCAGGACTCTCCTTAGAGGTAATGGTTCTGGTGTATATATGAATTCACTCTTTATAGCTGCAATTTAAAGCATGGGAATACCATCAAGAGACTAGGGGCTTGCTAATAAATTATCAAAGAAAATGTAATTGACCTTTCAGTAAGTGTAAGAGAGTAGCTATACAAACTCCGAACTATCATAGAATGATTAATTGGGAAAAAACAGTAAATAAGAAAACTTCTCTCAGGAGGTGACATTTAATGAGTAGAGATGTTAGATATAATCTTTTATGATTTCTTAAGTTTTCCTTTAAGATGAAGACCTTTTCGACTTTTGTAAAATAAAACTTCAAGTATCAAATTTCATAATGTTAAATGTGTAAAATTATCAATATAACAATATCTAGATTTCCTTAAGTAACAAATTATTTTGCTTCAGATTTATAATGGGGGACTGTCATTCTATTCAAAATTTTTGACAGAAACTGGTGGTAAAATATGAATAAAAAAGTTAAGCTGACTCTTAGGAATAGTTTCCAAGACCATTGCCAACACCAAGAAGGGGATTAATTTCCTTTGCAACAAGGTTGACTAATGTTAAGTGTAAAACTTAAAAACAACTATCTTTGAAATATGCAGTCATTTTTAGGTATGCATTCCTAATTGCTTTAAAACAAAATCATAGTTTTAATCTTTGAGGATGTTCTCTTACTCTGAAGTTCTTAAAAATGTGATTTCTGAGTATTTTCAAATACAACTAATGATATTGTGAATTGTGCTGCTATAAACATTGACGTGGCTGTGTCCCTGTAGTATGCTGATTTTATGTCCTTTGGGTATAGTCCGAGAAGAAGAATAGCTGGGTCTAATGGTGGTTCCATTCCCAGCTTTCCAAGGAATCTCCATACTGCTTTCCAAATTGGCTTCACCAATTTGTAGTCCCACCAGCCATGTATGAGTGTACCTTTTTCCCCGCATTTGGTGTCAACATATCTTATATACAGAGATATGATAAATTGTGGTATAAAGGTGTATTAAGAATTGTAATGCAAAAAACAACAATAATAATAAGAGAGCTCATGTAAAAAAAAAAAAAGACTAATGATAGCTGATCATTCAATTCTCAAACAGAAGTTTACCCACTCCACTCTGAACCCTTAGAGAATTTCAGTCTGTTTGAGGTTTCTGTTCTTTTCCCTCTTCCCCTGAGAACCTTGTTTATCAGTCAGTAATTCTGATCAAAAGCTTCACCTTCTCCTACCTTGAAAATCCTTACAATATAATTGTGTTTGGATAGATGAGTATTATATTGTGTTTGGATAGATGAGTATTATAAAGAATGAGAGAGAAAGAGAGAGACAGATATGAAAACTAATAGTTCAAATAATTATCAACTTACATTTTAAAATTTGTTTTTCCCTTAGATTTTGAATATTTCATTTCAGGATCTGGGGGACCCTTATCAAGTTGAAAATTTTAACAGGATTCTCAGAAGATTAATTCGAGTTGAAACCCTCTGGTTAATGGATAATTCACTGCTGGATTTAAGTGCCATAAGGTTGCCAAGGTACCAAGTTACCACATTAAAGTTAAATCTTGAGTATTTGAATATGTATTCCCACTGTCTACACATGCTGTGTTTCACTTTATGTGGTCATATCTTAAAAGTGATACTTTATTCTAAAGTGACTTATAATGGCAAGACCAAAAAGAAAAATTTTATAATAAAATATCAAACTTTAGAGGGGAAAGTCTATTCTTTTTAAAATTAACAGATTTACTGTGAATTGTTAGACAAGTAATTTGTAGTCACAGAACCTGTGAGCAGAAAATCTTTCCATTTTCCTCATGTCATAAACTGGAAATGCAATTCCATTACATATACATTACAGCTATGAACAGTGATTTTTAGTTAACTATATTGAACTGCTTGTGAGAAAAGAATCTATCAAGGTAGTTGATGAGTGTTAGCTTTAAGGTTAAATTCTACTGTAGGGGCAAAGGTTGGTGATCAGATTAGTGACAGAAACAGATTAAAAATTAAAAGAAAATATTGTGGACCCCTTGGTTACCCAAAGATCCCAAACTCCTATTGTTAAAGATACTCTGTTTCTCTGATTGTAGGAGCTGCTCTCTGTTTGACTAGGCAGAATGGGTAGATGGATTGAGCTTTGAGAGGCAATCTGAGATCCTCAAGGTGAATTAGGAGATGAGGAAAATCAAGTCACAGAAAGGAAGAGTAAATTCTAGATCAATTAAGATATATTTCTGATCCTGGACTGAAGAGGGAAACAGCTGGGCAGAAAGGTGTGCCATTATTAGCAATGAATCTAAGCTGTGTACCACCCCACCACCTTCAAAGTCCCTTTGAATCTTTAGATGACTTGCACAGCATTTCAATTTACTTCTGCTCTTTTTCGATAACTAATTTAAAAATATACCCATAAAAATAATTCAAAAGAAACTTTATATTACTACCATAAATTTTAAAAAATAAATATCACTTGATATCAACTTATTTAGTAAATTAGGGGGCAGACTCTCTTCTCACTATTGGGGCTATAATGATAATGCATTATATTTTTCTAATATGCATCGAAATAAAAAGCAACAAAAACATTTTAATGGTCATATATATCCATTTTATACTTTAGAAAAATTGAACTAGAAGATCATTTACCTGACTTGATTCAGATTAATACTTTTGAAATCTTTACTATTTTATGTAAACAAACAAACAAACCCAAGTAAATACCACAATCATTAAAAGAAAAGAGCCATTTTCAGATGCATCCTCTGGGCCTTCATTTTCTTTAGAAATAGGACTTAAAAACTTAAAATTTACAAATGTAATTCAAACTTTGCAACTTCCAAGTTGACATATCAAAGAAGAAAAATATTGATGTCTCCCTATCATAGCCTCCTACCCACTCCTTGCCAGAAGGTTTGTGTCAGTGCCCACTAGATTTGTGTCAACCCCTCATCATATCCTACTGCTTAGGCCATCTGTGATGGGGAGATGCTGAGAGACGGAAATAAGAGGTTGAACACTGAAAAGTAAGAGCCTGACTGGTAATTAAAAAGAGAGCAGCTGAGTGTGGGTGGCCCATGCCTGTAATCCCAGCAAATCAGGAGGCCAAGACAGGAGGATCACAAGTTCAAAGCCAGTCTTAACAATTTAGTGAGGCCCTAAGCAATTTAGCAGGACACTGACTCAAAATTAAAAAATAAATAAATAACAAGGTCCAGGGATGTGGCTCAGTGGTAAAGTGTCCCTGAGTTCAATCCCTGGTACCAAAAAATAAAAAAATAAAAACAAAATCAAACAAACAAATAAAAACCGGAGATTTCAGCAGGAACTGCTTGAGCTAGGTTTCAGTTAGAAATTGTCCAGTGCTAAAGCACTCCTAAGGACTGTCATCTGGAAAGGGCACAGGTCAAAAAGTAATCAGATAATTAGAAATGTACAAAATCTTATGGAGAGAAACTGGAAGAAAATAAGGAAAAGGAAAATAATAGATTTGAAAAAATGACAAAATCTGGGTGAGTTCAAACTGAATTAACTTTTTAATACTCTCTGGATATAGCCCCATTTTTTACCATTAGCAATTATTCTTTACCAAATGTCATGTGGAGTCCAGGGACCATAAATAAGTACTCTGTGTTTCTCTCATGGTATTACATCTCAATGTATACATAAAGAAACTTCTCCTTAAGGCAAGGTGCCAGTGATAGATTTTGAATTATTTTCTCCATTTGCACAGACTTGTACAATTATGGTTGTAAGGCAAAAATATTGTGAAACATTATCTATCAGGAAAATGTATTGAATTTAAATGCCTAACACACTTTTCTTCCCCTAAGGGTACTTTTTAGTTTTCTTTTATATAAAAAGCCTCTTTTTTCTGATTTAAAATGCATTTTCTCAATATTGGAATTTTTAAGTACAGAAAAAGTAGAAAGAAAAAATAATAATTTCATTACTTTGGGGCAGTATCCTTCACAAGTTATTTCTTTAGGTACATTTTTGCATTGAGGAGAGTATATGGAATTATTCATTAATTCCAGACAAATGGAGAATCTACCATGGGCCAAATACTGTGCTAAACACTCAGTATGTACATTGGAAAAGAAAACAGGTTTCTGGGCTCAGCAAGCTGATGGTCTCCAGTATCCTGCTTATTTTCTTGTAATATTTATTATGGACATTTCTGATTATTTTTAGCCACGTTTGTAGGAATCGTCACTGTCTCTCTCTTATGGGGTCATGGTCTAGGCAAAGCAGGCTAATCCTGTGTAAGATTTGGTGGTTAGCCATCTTGTAAGAGATAAGTAACAAGACATTTATATTTTGTATCCAGCTGCAGAACTTTAAATCTGAACAGAAACTATCTCACGTCTTTCAAACAACTGCCAAAGATACCTCAGATACAGCATTTATCCCTGGCTGAAAACCACATTGAGACCCTAGCTGGACTCCCCAGTTTACGGTGCACTCCATTAGAATCCCTTATACTCAAGAGGAACCCTTGTGAGTTTCACCAAAATTACAGGAAACGGTAATGCCTTAAAGTCACATTTTGCATTTCATTAAATATTATACTTTTAGTCATATTTTATATGATTACCTTTTTGCATAAATTCACTTAGCAATATTTATCATATTTACTATATGTTGAACACTTCATGCTTCTAATACCACCTAAAGAACTTTGAACTGATATTTTTCTGTTTTGAATCTTTAATACATTTCTCTTTTTGTTAATTTATGATGATTGTGCAGATTTTAGGCTCCTCTTGTAATGCAACTACATACACAAAAGATGTTTCATTTTAGGTTTCCAATTTTTATACATTTTCTCTCATATATATATGGGTTTCACTGAGTTGCTTAGTGCTATTTTTGAACTTGTAATCCTCTTGTCTCAACCTCCTGAGCCACTGGAATTATAGGCGTGCACCATACTATGCAGGGCTCATATCTTTAATGGCTATTATGTCTTTAAAATTTTTTTCTAAAAATAGATTCCTATCAAGTCCTATGTGACAATCTTATAAATTCTTTATCCTCTGATTTAATTTTCACTCATTCGGTCCACAAGGGCACATTATGAAAATACAAAGAAATAATGTTTCAATCTACTGCAGTGGTTAAAAAAACTAAAAAACCTGCCAAGAAGAAACTATTTTTATTACCTTGTCAGTATTGGGAACATTCTTAATAGGAGAGAAATAACCTCAGGTTGTGCACCAAGTAAAATGTTCACTTATTTATCTTCAGCTAATTCTTAGCACCACTATCAGTGTACTTATGAGAATTAAAAGACTAAAACAAGCAACTGAATTCTATATCTGAAACTACTCCAATATGACTGCAGGTCATGTGGCCTCTCAGGGGAATGTCCTGCAAAGGGTTCTATCATCTCTTGGATCTGTCTATTCCATTCCTAGAACCTAGTCCTTCATCTATATCCGGTTTCAACAGAAGATATAGTTCTTACTATCCTCCTTTCTCATGCTGCTATTTGTCCATGACAGCATCTATATTCCAGAAGCTTATATAATGTTAGACTCTTCAGCTCCTGATGTAAAATGAAAAATTGTCAAAATAAAACTTCTAATCTCTGTTGCTGCTATATAAATCTCATTACTGCAGTGGTCTCCCTTATGACTGTAGTCTGAAAGCAAAATTTCTTGTCTGTGATCATAAATTCTCAAATTGTTTTTACATAACAGTGAAAACTGGCAGCTTAGTTGCTTTAATATTGAACTAATATTTAACCATAATAATATTTTGAAGTTTAAAATTATGTTTCCTGCAGTTAGAGGAGGTTTAGCAGGACATGTCAACATCATTCAAAAGAAAGCACATTCCTGGTCATAAGGATAATTTAGGAGTATTGTATTTCAGTTTTGTTAATTTATTTGTGGAATTTTACAAAGCATTCTGGTCCCAACACAGTCACTTGCCTCCCTTCAAAAAATGCCTTACAATAATAGTATTAAGATTGTCTGAAATCTGATATGCCCTGAGGTCTCACTATAATTCTGTCTTCAGAATTCATGATGTGGTAAAAAGTTATTGGAAAAGGAGGAATAAAATGAGGTTTTCCTATTTCCCCAGTATTAACTCCATTGGATTGGGTCCAAGATGGATGTATACTGACTTCTAGACTGTGAAAAGACAGGTTGTGTTGACTTAGGTAGTACTGCTTTGAACAGAAAAAATATGGTCATTGTGAAGTCTCTTGAGTAAAGAACTCCAGCATCCACTCATGATGAGAAGCTATACTGAAATTTGAAGTTCATTCCAAATTTGGGTTCAGCACCAAGCCAATAGCCCATATTAAGAAGATCATGACAGAATTCATTCTGTCACTGGGTGTCAGTGCTAAGGATCTGGGTCACACCTTCAATGATCCTTTTACACCACACTCAGGATCATTTAAAATATAGCTTTTCTTGATCGTTTTCTCCTAGAATTGTGATTGTCTTTCCCTTCCTCTTTCTTTTTAGATCCTCCAGTAAGAAGATAGCACAATTCAAAAGAGAAAAGACTTAATGTAGAGCTTATAGTCTCAGTAGGTAAAGGCTAGCCCCATTTCCTGGAACATCCAGGAGTCCGTGTAATATTATTTCATCAGAGCATGAGTTTTAAAAATAAGAATCATTAGGAGTTCCTGCCAGTGAATCTGACCACTGGAATCTGCAGATATAGACATTAATGTTTGCTGTGTCACCATCAGGTTTCATGATCTTATATATATGTTAATTAAAATGGGGAATAAAAATCAACCTTGTAGGATTGCTGTGAGAATTAAATGAGATAAAGTGTAGAAAAGAGTTAGCATACTGTCTTTATTTTATTTTTTATGTGGTGTTGAGAATCAAACCCAGTGCCTCACACATGCTAGGCAAGCACTCTACCACTGAGCCACACCCCAGCCCCAGTGGGGGTTTTTAAGAAGTTCAGCACCATCATTGGCCAGACTTCTGATGAAAGGTTTCTGTATCTTCAGTCCAGCAAACCAAATGCCAAAGAGTCCTCTGGCCTGAGCCCTCAGAAATCCCAGTTCTAGGAAAACCATCCACATGAAAGAAAATGCTGCTTTGTAACATGCTATGTATGTGACCACTGTTTGAACAAGGGTCCAAAGGATCTCTTCCTTAACTTGGATGTGACTCTCTAAATTTGAAATATAAACTTCAAGGGTGCTCTCCACCAAGAGAAAATAACTCAGCACAATATAATTACTGACCCCCACTTTTATACCTCTCAGCCGTCACTAAAACAACATGGGTTTATTTCTTTCTCCCTCAAAACTTTTAACTCTATAATGGGCACATTTATCATGATTTCATTTTTTTTTCTTTTATGGTTAGTGGGCTAAATATACTCATTGATTTTTTTTCTTTATAGGACTTTATAAAAACTAGGATGACATTCTCTTATAAAAACAGATTGTATGCAGTCCATTTTCTGATCAATACTTACCATCTGCTGAAAGATCTATTAGATCTATGAAAGGGCAAACTATGGCAGGCTCATCAGCTCAATGTACATGAATAATACTTTCATTCAACTCCATTGCAAAGATAAGGAAAACAGAACAAAATGATAGTCACCTTTTTTATAACAACAGGCAAAGTCCATTCATTTATAAAGAATAAGTGAAATAGAATGCTTTTGTTCAATATAGTTACTTTTTTCCCCCTAACTTTTACTTTAGAGTATTCTCCTGTTTGCCAAACTTAAAAATGCTGGATGGGATCTCGAAGCTACCAGAAGATTGTTCACCACCAGAACATCATATTTTTTCAAAATTATGTATTGTATCCTAATGCAATGTCTGTAGAAGAAAGCAATCACTATTGTTGCTAAAAGCTAATGAACACAGGATTAACTATTGAAGTTATGTATATATAACACATATACACATATGTAACTTCTCAAAAATGCAGTGGGAAAATTTTTTCTGTGAAGGACTTGATAGTAAATGTTTTAGCCTTTGTTGACCCATGTGGCCTCGATCACAATTCACCTCAATCTCTGTAGTCAAAAGCAGCCATAGGCAATATGTAAATGTATAGATGTAGCTATGTCCCAATAAAACTTTATTTACAAAAAAAGTGGAAAAGTATAGTTTACTATCTCTGCTATAAATTTTAAGGTCCTGTGGTTGGTTTCCCTACTGTTTTCCAATATCCACTTGTCTTCCCTGGAAGAGGTGTATATTTCACCTATTCCTTGAAGTTTGAGATGTCAATCAACTTGTTCTGACCATTGAAATATAAGTGGATGTGATATATTTGCATGCAAAAACTCTGAGAATCAGTTTTTTGCTTATCACACTTTCTTTCCTTCTGCTATGCCAGTGGGCAAATTACCAGATAAAGGCTCCTCCATCCCCATAGGACTTGCAGTGATGAAGAGAAGAGCCACAGTCAACCTATGGAAGATGTGTATAGCAAGAGAGACGGATCTGTATTATCCACCTCTAGGATTTCATGATTTTGCAGCACAGCATCTTCTTTCCTAACACAGTTCCATAAATTTAGGGACTGCATGTTCCATACCTGGTTCCATGATGCAACACCTTCCTCAGTAGCATAATAAGCATTCAAAATGTTGAGAGAATGGATAAATAACTATTGTAGGAAACTATTAATAGTGGGCAGAATTACTAACTAGGCTACAACTGTAAGAGTTTAGGTGAGATGTATTTAAAACCTTAATGAAGTCAACAGTATTAGAAATAGTTTTATGAGGGCATGAAAAATTGGGAGAATTGTGACAGCCAACAATTTACTGCTCAAGCTAGTTAGAACTGGGTTTTCTGTTATTTGTGAGTAAAAACATTCTGACAAGATAAACCCTGGGTTTCATATATGGAAGATAAGAGGTGCTGAATGGCTATATTTAGCTCTAAGGAAGAAGAGCTAGGCTCACTGGTAAGGTTTTCAGGATGTATATCATAGCCTATGTTGAGGTTGCCATCTCTTGTTCTAATCTTCAGAGATACAGGTTCTGTGGGCACTGTGGCCAGAGGGGAATGGGGAGAGAAAGGCCTAAGAATTTAAACATCAGACCTAAAATTTATTTTCTCTGCTCACTGTAGTTGTGGCAGCTCCAGAAATCACCAGTGGTAACATGTCCAATAATGGCATTTCAAATATATTTGCTCACTAGACCTTCATAATACTTTTTTGCGTCATCTGAAATGCCAAGAGATCTGAGCTACTCTTTACTATGGCCTTAGCAGGCATTCAGTCATGCAGTGTGGGAAAATATACATTGATTTTTATCAGCCATAAAGCTATATTCATGGAAATTTTGTGGATAGGTAACAAAGATGGCAGACTTCAGCCACATGTAAAAGTAAACAAAACTACACCAAGCTCCATTTCTAAAACTTAGTTACCTCCAGTTACATCTGAAATATTCAGTTCTTCTTCAATACACTGGGGGTAAAAAAAATAGGCATAAAAGAAATGTCCTCATGTCACTTAGAATTTCATGTCAAATTTTCTGTTGTAATCTCATTCTTTTCCTGAAAGGCACGTGTGCATGTACTTGATTATCCAGACGGCTCAGTTCAAAACAGTTTCAGGGATTAAATAATGTAGGCAGTACAATTTTCTGAGAGAAGCCGAATGCATATAACTCCTTTGTTAGAAAATAATTTCAGTGACAGCTCATTCAGTGCATAAAGAAAACTTACATATCATCTAGTTTTAGCTTTTCTCTGGTATGAGATATAAGCATACATATCCAGTGCATGCTTAAATCGACTCCACAACATTCAGTGAGGCATTTGCCAGTTCATGTTTGAACAAATTGAGTTATTAGACACACCCAACAAAATTATTTTTGATCCATCTTAGCTTAGGAAATTCTTACTATGCCATGCTTATATCTTGCCCTTTGCAACTTCCAAAAAAATGATTCAAATTTATCAAATTATTATAATCAATTCTATCTTGTACAGAATTTTCTTAGCTTCTAGATTCTTAAAAGTACCCTGATATTTTTGTCTTTTATTACAGTGGATATGCAAAGAGACAAACTAGGATTCTGTGGGGTGAGGAGAATGAAGAAGGCTAGAGAGATAATAACTAGAAAGAATCAAAGCAAGAAAAAAAATTATTTTCTTCTAGTCCTTTATGCATCCAAAGTGGAAGATTCCTGAAAATGAATCTCCTGCATCAAGCTTTTAAAATTAAGTTAGCAAGCTTCTTTTTCAATTCTTTTAGAAGTCATCTACTTTCAATTATTATTTCTTTCCAGAATAGAACAATTATAACTAAATGCTTATCATTACACTACCAAAATGTGTTAATGGATGCCCATCTTTTTACAAGCTAATTGCAATCATGAAACAAAATTTCTAATTAGTTTTAGTGCTTTGGAGCAGATGCACCGATATTTGAATGATGCAGGTGTATATTTGCTTATCTGTTTTTCTTTCCTCTCTCATCAAAAGAAATATTCTATGAGTTCCACTTAGAATTTCTAAAAGGTCATACCCAAACCTACAATACTATATCAAAATCACAGTGAAATCTCTTTATAAAAAAATCTTTGTTTTCTCAAACTGTCAGTGTCTTTGAGCTATGCATATTTAATGATGTTTTTCACTTTATTATTATTTTATAGTTATTTTTGGCAATGTCTACTCAAATGCAAGTTCCTTCAAGGGAAGAATCATCTTAATTTCTCCTCTACCATTCAAAGAACTAAGTGTTCTCAGTGAATATTGAGTGGATAAGTAAATTTTGAGTATATCTTCCTTGAGATCAGATTTCTAGAGCTGGAAACAAAATTTAAATTTATCTCATAAACCTAAATAAATAAAAGTTATAGGGTTGAAAAAATATTTTTTTGAAAACCAAAAATTTCACTGAGTTATGAACTCTGTGGGGCAGAAGTTACTACAGCTTTGAGATTGCTCTGAACTTCTTTTCTACCTCCTTCCCATGACCAAATTAGACTAGTTCTGCTCTTTCCCCAGCACCCAAGGAGAGAAGGCACAACTGCTTGGATACTGATGAAAGAAAGACAGGCAGAGTTTCCATGGGTGGGTTTTTCCTGATTCTTTTCTTCCATACTTGGAAAATGTTAAGGGCATCAGCTTTCTTGATGCCTTTCTGTCTCTGTCTGGCTCTCTCTCTCTCTCTCTCTCTCTCTCTCTCTCTCTCTCTCTCTCTCTCTCTCTTTCTCTCTCTCCTTCTCTCATTCACATACATTTTGTATCAGTCTCCTACACAGAAGAAATCTTCATACTCTTCTTAGAATGTTTGTGACAGGTGATCTAGGCTGACTTCTTGCTGAGTAAATGGAGTAAGATTGTTAAATTTCTTCTCTGCTTGTTCGATTCCGTGTTTTCTCAAGCTGGCTGATGTAGCTTTTGCTTTATAGGAGTGGTCATTTCTAAATGTCAGGTCTGAGCTGAGTGGAATGGCAGACACTCATATGTATGAGTTCTATTAAATTTACTCAGAATAATTTACCAGACTTTGTTGATGGTTTGGGAGGCCGATATCTAATTTTTAATAAAATGTTATTTTGTGTAACTGTTATTTTCATTTTCATTTATCTCTTTCCAAAAAACCATGGGAGGTATTTTTTTTCTGTAAAAATATTCTGCTATTCCTAAAAACTGTAGCCCAAATTTATCTTAATAGTATGCTAATATCATCATCCTCTCAATATAAGAGTGAGGCATGTGCTTGCACACAACACAGAAATATGCTCAGAGTTCCATATTAAACATCAACATGAACTTGACCTATGTCATAATCTCTGTAAACAATAAAACAATATCTTGAGTAAATCTTATGAATAGCAATCATACAAATTCTCAAGCTATTGACAATATGGTTATGCTTAGGTAAGAGACATTGCCTATACATATTGCATAATGCGAAAATCTAATGCCAACAAACGCTTATGCTCAAATGAAGGATAAAAATAAGGAACTGCTATGGGTGTCCTATTGAGGAATTTGGAGCCCGACCCTACCGTATGTAGATCGTAGCCAACTTTTTCTTCTATCAGACGGCGTGTCTCTGATTTGATATCAAGCTCCTTGATCCATTTTGAATTAACTTTTGTGCATGGCGAGAGAAAGGGATTCAGTTTCATTTTGTTGCATATGGATTTCCAGTTTTCCCAGCACCATTTGTTGAAGATGCTATCCTTCCTCCATTGCATGCTTTTAGACCCTTTATCAAATATAAGATAGTTGTAGTTTTGTGGATTGGTTTCTGTGTCCTCTATTCTGTACCATTGGTCCACCCGCCTGTTTTGGTACCAGTACCATGCTGTTTTTGTTACTATTGCTCTGTAATATAGTTTGAAGTCTGGTATCGCTATACCGCCTGATTACATACAAGAGGAAGTGAGGAGAAAGGGAAAAATAATACAAGGGGGGAGAAATGAATGACAGTAGAGGGGGTAGAGAGAGAAGAGGGGAGGGGAGGGGAGGGGAGGGGGGATAGTAGAGGATAGGAAAGGCAGCAGAACACAACAGACACTAGTATGGCAATATGTAAATCAATGGATGTGTAACTGATGTGATTCTGCAATCTGTATATGGGGTAAAAATGGGAGTTCATAACCCACTTGAATCAAAGTGTGAAATATGATATGTCAAGAACTATGTAATGTTTTTAACAACCAACAATAAAAAATTTAAAAAAAGTTAAAAAAAAAAATAAGGAACTAATATGGATTTATACTTATTCTCAAACAGAACTATCAAATTTAAGCAAATAGTTGTGTATTAGTCTGAATTATTCAAAGGAATTATTCTCCCCCACTCCCCAGTGTCTTAAAATGAAAACAAATTCCAAAGCAACTGATCACTAGGTAAAATTATTTAAGCTACCTTTCAAGTGAATTTATATCAGGTATTCATAGGTATATTGCCCATTATTTTTTAGAAGTAAAACTCATTTTGATGAAAAATTGTTTTTAAATGTTCATTTAACTTCTTTTTTTCCAGCACACACCTGTTCAATGATTAAATGAATTTTCTCTGCTTTTAAAACCATTATCTATCCAAAACACATTTTTAAAAAGCATTGTGCCTTTTTCTCTTAGTAAATTATCATGGATAAACATAGAAAATGTCCTGCTGGTGAGAGGAAATAAATTTGTAAAGAGAAAATTAATCTTACTCTGCATAATTGTTCACACAGTCTTAACATTTGAGAAGGCACATGCACATCCCTACCTGCTTTGACTTAACTCTTGCCATACTTTACTCTCCCCAGCTTTTTCTTCAACACAAAAAGAGACCATGTAATCTAGACCTGGTTTACTGGGTGTAAATCTTCAATCAGAGCTAGACTACATGGTGATATCCCTGGGGTAACTAACCTTTTTGTAGCAGATACAATATTCAAGACCCTGCATTAGCATTTTTAGATACTGGATTGTCATATATGTAACTTCTCTCCCACACCCTATTTTAAAAAATCCTAGCAGTAAATAAAACGTGTGAGGATGTTTATACCATCCCTCCTGTGGCTGTCTCCAGGGATTTCTTTGCATTTTGACCTTCCTGTCACCTGGGAGCAGATAGTTTTTCTTGAGTTTTGACTAGGACAGAGTGGAAAGAAGAGTGGAAAGGAGGTAGGTTTGCTATTAGCACCATCAGGTATACTACCAGATTTGATGTTAATTTTATGTATAAATTAGGCTGGGCCACAGTGCCCAAAGATTTGGTCAAATACTACTCTAAATATTTCTGTGAAATTTTTTTTATGAGATTAACATTTAAATCAGTGGACTAGGAGTAAAATAGACAGTCAGTCCTTCATTATGTGGTCAATCCTCATCCCATAGGATGAAGACCTGAACAGAATAGAACTACCCCTTCCCGCAACCAGCATACGGGAATTTTGCCCACAAACAAACTTCAAACTACAACTGTCACATCCACTCTTCCCCAGGTCTCTAACCTGCTCACCCACAGAAACCAGAAACTGGATTTATCAGCCCCTGTAATGGCACGAAGCAATTCATTTAAATAATTTTCCTCCTTCTCGTCCCTCCCCCTCTCCCCACCTTTTTTTTTTTGTTGTTGTTGTTTGTTTTTAGAATCCTAATTCATCAGGTAACCACGCCAAGATGTGCATATACTGTTTGCTTTTAGTTTTCTGAGTCATCTACCTTCCAGTACAGGAAAGTGGGCATCGTTGTTGTTGTTTTTATTCTTATGTCTGTGAGTTTGAAAATGACTCTTTTAACACATCCTTTAATCTTTTCTGTGATTCATTTATACTCCATGTCTGAATCCAGTGGTCTCTGGATTTTGGTACTTAAAAGAAAGATTTTGGAATTCAGAAAAACCTTTTCTTGGTGTCACACGCCTGTAGTCCCAGCAGCTTGGGAGGCTGAATCAGGAGGATCGAGAGTTCAAAGCCAACCTCAGCAATGGTGAGGAGCTAAGCGACTCAGTGAGACCCTGTTTCTAAGTAAAATACAAAATAGGTTTGGGGTGGCTCAGTGGTTGAGTGCCCCTGAGTTCAATCCCTAATACTTTCCCCCCTCCCAAAAAAAGGAAAGAAAAATCTTCTCTCCCAAGTGGCTACTCCTTGCCACTATAAACCTAGGAGTCAAATAGACAGTCAGTCCTTCATTATGTGTTCAATCCTCATCCCATAGGATGAAGACCTGAACAGAATAGAACTACCCCTTAGAAGAGCTTTTAAACTCTTCTATTTGCTATTGACTTTTAAAAGTCTGTTTTAAAAATTAAAGCTGAACAATGACTCTTTTGTCTTGGTTTTATCTACCATACCCCAAAGCAATGCATGTTTCTGCATCAATGTTTAGAGAGCAAAACCAAAAAGAATCATGAAAAATATTTTCAAAATTCATCAGCTAGTATTCGTAAATAGTTTTATTCTTCGTGAAATGGTATAAAATGGGATTTAAAATGGGATTTCCAGCCCTGCCTTCACGTTAAGATCTCCTGGGGAGATTTTAAAATGATCAATGGCTTAGCCCTACCCCCAAGATATTCTGAGTTGGTTGATCCAGGGTGAGATTCAGGTGTCACTGTTTTTGCTAAGCAAACTCAGGTGATTTTAACTTGCAACCAGGTATAAATTCCGTTGGTGTAGAGAAAAAGACACTGGCCTGGGCTCTGCTGCCTGGTTTCGCCATAAGGTAGTTGTGAGATCCAGAAGGATGCACTTCACCAATTTGGATTCAGTTTGCTTATATGAAAAAGGTGAAGCTGAGCTTCAAGGTCTTCAAAGAACTTTCCCAAACAAATATTCTGTAAACCAACCAGTGTGAGAACTAATAGGGCAACTGTTTCAGTGACTGATAATACACACATATGTATGTGTATGTATGTATGTATGTATGTATATGTGTTTTATATATATAATCTCATATATGGTAAATGAAAGGACCCAGTTGTCCTTTTGATGTGATGGTCTTTCCCTTTGCAGACTATAGAACTGTTTAGGCACCAATGTTAACTTAGGAGCTTGACCACATGTAGTTACACACTTCAGTTGCTGGCTAAGCTCAGCGAGATGAACCTCAAATATTTTCTATATGTGTCTCTGAAAGTGGAAAAACTAGCCATCTCTCACTAGTGCTGCATGCTTTGGTCTGAATGTTCTTCAACAATCAGGTTGAAACTTAATTGCTACAGCAATAATATTAAGAGGTGAAGTATTTTAAGAGGCAATTAATTTATGGATGGGATTAGGGCCTGTATAAGGAATTGGCAAATGGGCTGTCTGTGTCATGTAAGGACACGAAAGAAGGCCCTCACCAGACAGCAAATGCCAGCACCTTGATCTGAGATTTCCCACCTTCCAAAACTGTGAGAAATTTCTATTGTTTATAAATTACCCAGTCTCAGGCACTTTGTCATAATAGTACAAATGGACTAGAACATAGCAGTTTGCAAAATGTAAACTATGTAGAAAGAATTTCAAGTGGTTCATTAAATAGCACTGGATCACATGAGTATAAGTTCCTTTCTTTTTAATTGTCTTATTTCTTTTGGTTGGTCAAGAATAAAATCTCAGTTTAGTTCTGCAGCATCTTTATTGCATTGCTAATACTTGCTAATGTATTTTAAGAGCAAGTAAATATCAGATTTAAAAGCTCAAATAGGCAATGGCATTCAACTAATATTTAATGGCAATGTTATATTTTCACTGTTTTAAATAGAATGTAGGTTTCCGTTTAAACAGAGATATAGAGCCCCCATTTAAATAGTTTTATTTAAATAAAAAGACTGTCAAATTGACATTCAGATAAAATTATTGGAAAAACATTTATTTGGGAGAGGTGCATGAGACTCAGACTTTAATTGGACTGACTTCTCAAATAAACATTACAAGTATTAAAAGATTAAAAAAAAAAGATTAGCAAGGCTGTACTACTTGGGGGTTGAAATATTTTGTCATTGACCTATATGTAAAGTCAGGGACAATAGTGTCTATTCAGATGCATGAACAAGAGCTGTTGATATGTTGGATCTTATTATTCTACCATATTAGTGATTATATTGATTGTAAAGAAATTATATATCCCAATTGAAAGGCTAGACATTTTTAAAAAGGATCCCACTACATATATGGTTATAAAAACACATTTTAGATACAAACAGACAAGTAAGTAGAAAAATATATGATATCATTGAAATAACTGGGTGAAGATTTTTTCTGTTTAGGTTAATTGCTATAAGCACATACACCTGAATAGTGTAGGAATGTGAATGCAGGGTAAATGACTGACTAAATATCTTACCAACAAATGGAATAAAAGTAAACTATATCCAGTAAAAATGGACTGTATCACACACACACACACACACACACACACACACACACACATACACAAGAGGTTTACAAACAAGCAGTAAACTAAAAAGCAGGAATGGCTATACAAACATTGGGAAAACAGACTTCAAGTTAAAAATTGGTACTGAAGATAAAGAATGACCTTTTATAATGACAAGAGAATCAGTCCATCAGGACCTATTTTAGTAAATGATTTTTGTGTTGTTTTTAAAGAGTTACATTTTCTGATATTACCTATCTAGTCATATGTAATTGCTTATTTTCCAAGCCATTCAATTATTTTTACTTTGATTGTTATTATTGTTTGGGGTACTGGGGATTTAACCCAGGGGTGCTTAACCAGTGAGCCACATTCCCAGCCATTTTTATTTTTTTATTTTGAGACTAAGTCGCTTAGGGCCTTGCTAAGTTGCTGAAGCTGTCTTTCAATATGCAATCCTCCTGCCTCAGCCCCCTGAGCCACTGGGATTACAAGCGTGTGCTACTACGCCTGACTCACTTCAATTATTTATAGTAAATGTAGGTCTTAAGTGAATTTCTAGTATTTTGTCATGGCGATTTATTTGATTATACCCCAGCATCTAGGCACAATCCCTGATTTGTACACAGCCTGGAAGGCTCAGAAAAGACAATCTGAATCTCATTTGTTCCTTAGGACAAAAAGCAATAGACAGGAGAAAGCCCAAGCTGGGCCCCCAACAACAAGCTCTGTAAACAGGGCAAGAGGGCAGCATGATAAGCCAGATTCAGCAGTCTATGGCAGGAAACTGCATTAGGCCTGCAGCGGGTGGGTGGAGCATCAGGGTCTGTGTTCATCACAGATATGTCAATCTGTGAGCAATGAGCTCACAGCTGAGCAAATTCCTGACAGAGGTAAGAGAGATGCACTGGAAAATATTCAAACTAAACTTGAGATGAGTCTCCTTGAGGAACCCACAAAAGAGATCTTAAAGAAGGCTTTAGAAATGTCAAGAAAGGTCTAAAAACTTACACAAATTCCAAGAAAGGATATTTCCCACTGAGAACTATCGATGATTCTAGCAGTTTTAGAAGTAAAGTATAAGATAAACACATAAGAAAAATTTAGAGAGCCTATTACTATGAAGTTATACATTGCATATACTATTCAAAACATTATTTCTTAGCCAGGCATGGTGGTCCATGTCTGTAATCCTTTTGGTTCGGAAGGCTGAGGCCGGAGGATCTCAAGTTGAAAGCTAGCCTCAGCAACTTAGGGAGGCCCTAAGCAACTTAGTTTGACTCAAAACTTAGCTGTCTCAAAAAAAGCAAGGACTGGGAATATGGATTTGTGGTAAAACGCCTCTGGGTTCAGTTCCTGTTATTAAAAAAAAATAACTTCTTATATTTTGGTATGTCTTTACAACTTGTCCATAAAGAAACATATTATGTGGTTCAGGAAACTGAAACTCAGAGAGGTTGAAGTGTCTTCACTGAGATTGCTCTGCTAGTTATTGTTGGACGGAACTGGCCCAAACCAGGTCTATGTCTAATAATGATGTACCTATATCATCTCTAGTCCTCAAAGATTTCAGTGTGAGGCTGCCATGTCCCCATATACAGATATCTTCCAAGAACCTGAAGTACATTTTTATCAGTCAGGATGGAACTCAGGATAGGTCTCGTAGTCAATGGGTCACTTGCTGCTCTGTTGGCAAGATAAATGCCCCAATTGTTCTCTTTCACTCTATCTAGTACTTAGAACTGAAACTCAGTATCATCCTCCCCAGGTGTGTGAAGAGCCAACATGACTATACCCTCCCCCCTTTTTTTGTTTTATGTTTTTAGTTGTAGATGGACACAATAACTTTATTTTTTTTTAATGTGGTGCTGAGGATCAAACCTAGTGCCTCATACAGGCAAGGCAAGGGCTCTACCACTGAGCTACAACTGCAGCCCTGACTGCTCCCCATTGATGTCATCCCAATAACAGACATCTTTAAGCCCACAAAAGTATAAGTACCTGGAGAAGCGCATTTCATCCTGGGATGGGGACTAGAGGAAGGCAGGAGAGGGGAAATTTTTGTCTAGTGCTGACTCAAGATGATACATGGAGATAGAACTTGTTAATCTCTAATTGGGCGTGCCAAATAAAAATTTATAACTATAACTTCTTTCAAAATCTCTAAATATCAGTATTTCTGCTATGTCTAATACAGATTATTAAACTAAGCTCTGGCACCATATACCTGAACTAATCACCAGAATAAGTCACTCTTCCTTTTTGTCGGCAAGAGAGTAGGGATTAAAGAGAATTACATTTGTTGGTGGTATAATTCTTCATAGATACATAAGAGTTTGTTAAATTAATAAATTAATCCCCCCATGGCCCCCTGCAGGTCTCAGGTTAGAGAAGAAGAAAAGTAAAAAGTGAAAATCTGGGGCAATAATTTGGACATAACTATAGTTCTGGATAGCTAGAGCATCTTTCTCCACTAAAATGTCATTTTAAAAGCTTTTGTGGCATTATACCAAGACTTTCAAAAGATTAAATGCGTCACTTTCAGTGACAAAGAGTCAAATGGTGCCCTTGAATGTAAAATGTGCTTTTCCAGGAAGAGGACAAAAGAGACACCCACTTTAAAGTTTTAAGTAATAGTGATCTTATAGTGATCGAGTGCAAGAACATGAACAATCACCATCACCACTGCCACCATAACGGAGGATGACCAAGAATACTTTTTAGTAAGGAACAGCAGTTAATACTGAGCCATGTGTTCTTTCATATTCACCTCTAGTCTTCATAGAAATTTGTTCTGGGCAAAGGTGCGACTTAAGCAGTCAAGGGGGAAAATAAAGAATGTCCACACGCTTCAGCCCTTTTCAATGCTTTATTCACTCAAATCACTCATTACATTAATTCCACTCTATAGGTTCTTAATCAAGAAAATGATAATCCTTAGTGTCGGGCACTGCAATAGACATGATCAATTCAAAGCAAACAATTCTAAGTTTATTCTAAGCACTGCAAACACACTTAATCACAACAGACTCATTATAGACATTCCCTCTGCATGCTAAGCCCAAGTGCCAGATCTAAAGTCTCAAGTCTTAGGCCTGAAGTCCATCTAGCATATGCACATTCACTCAGACTGCAGCGATCAGGTCAGGAACTGATGGAGACTTCTCCTGGAGTGGAGCTGCTAGCTGGCTAAAGAGAGAGTCATAAGGAGAAATCACCATTCTCACCAGGGTCAAGATGTGGCTGTAGAGTTTGAGAGTGGTGAGGATGATACAGAGAATCAGGCAGATGATGAGAAGAGTTGGGATGTCAGTCCAGGTCCTTATCAGGCTCTCCGGCAGGTGGGCATCAGTGTCAGCTGGCTGAATGTCTGTTTATTTGCTCCTTCATTTATTCTAAACCTGGGGGCTTCTGTTGGCCCTATCAATCCCTATCAGCCACTACCAGGTTTCTCAGTGATGTCTTTCAGTCTGGGGTCAGGACATCTGATCTGGTGGTTTCCACACTGATCTCTCACCTCTGATTTTATCAGGATGAAAGCAAATGACAGTGACTTCACTCTGAGTTTTATCAGGGTTGTGGAAAGTGACTTATTTTATCAGGCTATGCCTTATGACAATATTGAAAGGCTCCATAGGCTTGCCTGCTGCAGACTGCAGTTTTATTTTAAAATGGTGACTTAGGCTAAGGCCCTTCTTAGGTTACGGCCATCCTTACAAAATTAAAGAGGGGAACCAGGTAAAGTGGCATGAAGAACCAAGAAGACAGACACATCATAATTGCTTATGTGACAGATCTACCATATATCCATCCACATCTTAAGGCAAACCTGCCCTCACTTCCCACCTCCGAAGGTAGCCTCTGGAGGTCTCATCTAGCTGACATTATCAATGTTATCATCTGCTTCATACATAACAGCTCAAGTTTGAGATATGCTATTACAGTCTACAGAAACTGTTCTCCCAAGTTTCTAGCTTCAATTTTTCCCTTTGATCTTCCCATCCATTGGAAAACCTGTTATATTTCTTCCTTGCGTGAAAAAAATGAAAGATCGTTAAAAATGGGGCAGATACCAGACAATTAAGCAGATCTAGCATCTTGTTATCTTTAAAAGTTGAGACTGAACTCTATACTAACATTGTAGAAACATGAAGAGTCTTCATAATTCAAACATTCTTGGCAAAACCTTCTCCCTTGGTAACAATGTATGTCAGCATGGTTAGTTATTAATGATCAGCTCCCTTATTATCATAAAATAAAGGGGATAATCTTGAATGTAATCTATTTGCCTTTGTGCAACTCACAATTTTTAGTATTTGTCTCACCATTCAGTCTGACTTTTGTTTCCCTACAAGGGAAGATTTTTATCAATGCTAGTAGTGGTGAGTTGATTTACATTCTGGCACAAACTCCTTAATCTGAGTAGCTACTCCAGATTATTTTTTTCTGTCATTACAACAATGACATCAAAATTTATTACCATACTAAACTTAAATCATGGGCCGTATTTTTGACAGAGTAATTGTCAATATGTTCAAATCATATCTATATAACAGAATTATCATGTTAAG
This sequence comes from Marmota flaviventris, assembly GCF_047511675.1. NCBI lineage: Eukaryota > Metazoa > Chordata > Mammalia > Rodentia > Sciuridae > Marmota > Marmota flaviventris. The sequence continues at coordinate 98,461,179 of NC_092505.1, read as the reverse complement.
AATATCTGTACACTTGTCAAGTTGTCATGAAAAATACTTTGCTAGCTTTATTTGTTCTGACTTGGTTTTCCCTGTTATTCACCTGTTCCTAAACCTGTCAAACCATAATGTCACTGGAAAGTACTTCAGCTACATTTTTGTCTCAGAGCCACCCAACATTTTCAAGCAAAAAATCTTTAATATAATCTTTTTTCCTAAGCCTCAGCAATTTTATGGAACATTACTTTATAAGTAATCCATAAAGCATTAATGTTCATATGTGAAATAGTACACATCTCCTTCTGTCAGCTTTTTATTTCATATGACTTTTTCTTTCAAAAACTTCTATCAGATTTTTAACATAATTTTTATTCGATGAATGCAAATCCTGCTTAAGTGTTAATGATTTCCTTACTCCATCAGCCAACACCTCTGCACAAATGTCACTCTGAAGTTGTGGTACTTCTCCATCATTGGCAGCCACAAAACTAAATTCCATATATACGGCAACAGATTTCCAGCCCAAACTAGAATGGATTAATTTGATCTTTCTTTCTTAGGAATCACTTATACTTAATATTGCCATGTTCAGAAAAATTCCATTTTTTCTTAACAAAAAAAAATCTAACTAGGCTTACAAAAGGGCCATCTGTAAACTAAGGTTAAATATGAATAATAAACATTTTCTTTATCAAACATAGCTATTGATGTTAAATCATAAATTTTAAAATTTTTAAATTATAAAGTAAAATAAAAAAAATAAGTTATAGTATTTGATGCTTACCTATTCTCAGATTTAATATATTTTAGGGTTATAGTCTACAGTCTGACTTAAAATATTGCATAGGCCTAGTGCACAGCTGAATCTCACACAAACCATAAGTGCAATTTTAATCGCACACATACTGATCTATATCCAATTATAAATGATGGTATTGAAGATAATGTGCTTTTGGAAGCTCTTATTGAAGATACAAAAAAAAATCTTTTGTTTTTTTGTTGTTTGTTTTTTAGTGTGTGTTTACAAGTAGTAAATTTATTTTCAGCTGTCTACTTAAAATCCATTGTGTAGAAGGATTTATTATTACCCCCTTCGTCCAAGCACGCAGTATAATAATAACTGGAAAAGCTCAAATCCTCCAAAAATGCACAGTTGACAGTTAACTTGACACTTTTATTGGTGCAGAATGGAACAGTCCAAGAATGTAGATATTGATTCATTCTACAAAAATGTTCATCTTATAGCTTATTCATCTAGAGTTATATTTTTTTGTTTGTTTTCTTTCAGATCTTGATAACTGTCATGGTATTTTGCTTTGATGTGTTTCTACACGTAGTTGCACATGGTTCAGTAAAAATAACGCTGCTATCAAGTATGCAAATATTGAAGTATGATGGTTTGACTATATGGCAGTGTTGTAGTGGCCTCTTGGTTTCTCCTTTTCCCTCTTTTTAAAAAAAAAAACTTATAAAGTCACTTTTTATTTTTTAGTCTTCAATGATGAGAGCAATATTAAGAAGACATTGCTATCTAATTTTTAATCTTTTTAAAGAAAAGATTCCTATGTTCAGTAGCATGATTGATGCTATTGTTTAGCCTTTCTCTCTAAACTGTATACATTGGTTTGGAATGTTCACAACTTGGCGTGTGTGATAGCAGAAGATAATTCCCATATTCTACATTGCTATTGTTTTGTATAAAATAAATTGGTCAAAATTGACACTTAAAAAATGATGGGTTCATTGATCATGAGCTTAATACCATGGTAGGCCCTTTGCTATAATGGTTTATGAATGCTTACTCCTACTTATTTTTTTGTAATAGTAAATGAGTAATCAACAGTTTGCATACTGGTACCAAACGCAAAATTCACTTTGACAAGCATTCCATCATTTCAAAGGTACCACACTTTAATAATAATGTTTATTATTCATATTTACTAATAGAACTTACAGCATCACTGTGACAAAATTCCTGAGATAATTAATTTAAAAAGGGGAAAGGTCCATTTTGGCTTCTGGTTTCATTGCATGTGCAGTTGCCTCCACTGCATTTAGGCCTGTGGCAAGGCAGCATGTCGCGGTAGTGAGGCAGGGAGCTCATGGTTGAGCAAAGCTGCTCACCTCTTCCTGGCCAGGAAGCAAAGGGAAAGGAAGTGGAAAAGACTGAAGTCCCATAATTTTCCTTGAGGCCACGCCCTCAATTATCTAACTTTCTTCCACTAAGCCCCACCTCTCAAAGCCTCCATCGCTTCCCAATAGCATCAGGCTGGGGATAAAGCCTTTAACACATGGCCCTTTGAGTAACATTTAAGATCCAAACTAGCAGAGTTAATCAGTATAGGTTTGCTAGAAAAACAGAAGCTATAGAATCTATCATCTATCTACCTATCCAGGGAAAAGTAAACAAAGATTTAAAATATTGGTTCATGTGTTTATTGTAGGGACTAGTAAGTCTGAAATCCACAGAGTAAGTCAGGAAGCTGGATATAAAGGTGAGATCCGATGCCTCAATTTTAAATCCAAAGGCTGGAAACAGAATTCTGTGTTGCAGTCTGGAGGCAGAATTGTTTCTTCTCTGGGAAACCCATCTTTCTTCTTAAGTCCTTCAACTGATTGGATGAGACTCATCAGCATTAAGAAGGATAAGCTGCATTGCTTCAAGTCAACCAATTGTAGATATTAATCACATCTTGATAGCAACATCCCGAATGGTATCTAGTCAATCAATTGGCCACTGGCATCTAACCAAGTTGATGTATGAAATTAAACAGTGCACAAAACAAGCATTTGGGAAGAAGTGTCTTTGTAAGGTATAAGGAAGGCACAAGGGTGATAGCCTATTAAATATAGGCTTAAATAGCCAGGAACCTTTGGAGGAAGACTGTGATGAATTCCATGTTGTGCTTCTTAGTGGTTATAGGATCTTGGAGATGCACCCTCATCAACAAATGCAACTTCTCACAAAGAATCTGGATGATTAAATGGGAAAATAATCATAGACCACTTAAATCAGTGGCTGCCACAGAGTAAGTGCTTCCTTAAGAAATACTGTTATTATCATTAGTCACTCAACACAGTCCAATGATAGCTGACAAGACTGACAATTTGTAATAAAATGAGAGACAGTTGAGTATACAGATATTCACACAAAAAGTCTACCTAAGACATCATCTTTCCACATTATATTTGGTATTTTATGAATATTTAAAAAAATACTTGTAGGAGGAGGGAGAAATGGGGAAAGGTTCATCATTGGGGACTAAGTTCCAGTTAGGTAGGAGTGAGAAGTTGTGGTGTGTCATTGCAGAGGAGGGTGACTATAGAGAACAATAATGAACAGTACATATTTAGAAGCTAGAGAACAGTAAAGTGACAGTTTTCATTATAAAGAAATCGTAAATGAGGAGCTGAATATGTTTAGCCCAATTTGAAAGTTATTCAATGTATACATGTATTGAAATATCCACTCCATCAATATGTATAAATTTTTATGTTTTGTGTATGCTAAAAAATATGTCAAAAGATATTTGGATATAATTTTTAAGAAATATTTTTCATTTGCACATGACAAGAAATTATTCACTTTAAAATACTTTGCTACTATTTTTCCCTTTATAATACATTTATTTACATGTTACAAATATCTGTTTTTCTGCTATGATTTAATATTTGTCCTTATTATTAGCTCTTATTCTATGTTTGTTCAAAAATCTTTATATGAATCAGATTTGATTAACCATTGCCATTATTCAAATTCTGATCTCTTTTATTTTAGAAAGTGTGTCCTGTTGTACTTTTCATTTTATCCTTAGCAAAGTCCCTGGCCTCCCCCTCCAAACTTTCCTGTAGTAGAAGTAAGAATGTCATTTATTATAAAATGTGCCTCTTTGAGAATCTCCTTCCCCACTGTTCATGAGAAGATCAATATTATTGTTTAAAAGCTTTTAAATAGAGATCATGAAGTGCTTTTCCAGAGGTTAAAGAAAAAAATGGTAGCAGCCCTTGGAAGAAACAGTCCCCTGGATTTTGAACAGGAGGTATTTGGGGGTTTAATGAGAATAGGGACCCATGTCCCTTTGCACTGAAGCAGACATTGAAGATAACAAGACAATAGGAGGCAAGGTGAACCTAGGGAACCTGGATCTAAGCCAATGAGTCTCCAATCCATAGCAAAGACTCTGCACTTAAACATTAGCAGAGATGCAGAAGGGCAGATTGCCTCCAGGACAACATGCAAGTACCTCAGTGATCACCCCAGGAGAAAGAATTCAGAGGGCCCTTGAGAAAATTTATAGCCATCATTAGATTCCCAGGACCTTTGCACAACCATGGCATAGGATAAATAGGCCCTGTGACAATTAATACTAGGTTTCCTATCATTTTTGACAAGATAGGGGCTCAGAGAAGAAATATAACTTAAGAAATATGAAGAGCTATTAGTATTTGCAAATTAACATTCACTACACATTACAATTTTTACTGAATAACAGAAACAAGGTTTCACATTCAGGAGATTTATAAATAATTTTTGATGCTACTGGCTTGTGACAAAACAGTTTTGACACATTCAACTTTTAGACAGATCTTCACAGTATGCGTTCAGTTATTCACTTATTCACCAAAAGTATACTGAGTTACTTTTATGAAAAGTCATATAGTTTGAAGGATAAAGAACCTGCAGTTCTGTCCAAGAGCAGGAAAATATGGGCATTTTCAGTTACAGAAGACGTAACACACACACACACACACACACACACACACACAGACACAGAGAGAGAGAGAAACAGAGAGAGAGAGAGAGAAACAGAGACAGAGACAGAGAAACAGAGAGAGAGACAGAGAGAGAGAGAAAGTGAATTTGCCTTTTCTCTCCTGAGTCCTCAACTGATTAGATAGTGCCTATCTATGCGGACTGGGTGAAGACAGATCTTCTTACTGGGTCCACTGATTCTAATGCCAATTTCCAGTCTCTTCTGGAAACATCCTCACAAATCTACTCAAAAATAATGTTTTACCAGCTAGCTGAGTAACTCTTAATCCACTCAAGTTGACACTTAAAATTAACTATCACAGTTCCACAAACTCATATAAAGGCCAAGAAAATGGAAGAAGTTTGAGAATATACATAACATATACTATGCTATATGCAAAATCACCTCATTAGATTCCCAGGGCCTATGTGAAATCTTGGTGTGGGATAAGCAGGCCCAATGATGATTAATATTGAAGTTCTACCATTTTGACAGGTTAGGAGCTCTGAGCAGAAATATAACAAGAGAAATGAAGAGCTATTAGTATTTGCAAATTAATATTCACTACAAATTAAAATTTATACAGGATCACAGGTGACTTAATCTTTGCCATTGGACCAATCCCATGCATCTGATTCTTCTTGCCGTTTATCTTCTAGGAGGTACTTCATTCCTACTATAAATAGATTTCTGCCATCTCACTTATCCTCCAGATATGCATCATGTTTTGTCTCCAACAGTGCACGCAGTTGCAGATCACACTGGCACCTCAACTACACACTTAATCAGTTCAAATATAACTACCACTTCTTTGAACAAATTAGCAATAGACTTGTCTTCTTTCCTTGTGATTTTAGGAAAAGTGTGTTCAGCATTTTATATCAGTACAAAATTAAATCTTCTAAGTCATGAAGGAGCTGATAAATTGGTTCCTTTTGAGGGCTTTTAATTTTAAGAAGTTCTTGATTTGAAAAAGTTCCTCTGAAAAAATCTACAAGATTTTACAATGCGACTGAAATTTTACATTTCTAGACTTTGCTTCATCTTCTTTTAATAAGTCATGTCCTAATAGTGTTGAAAGTCCAAAATGAAGAGAAAAGTTTCAAACTTGATCTCCTTTTCTGTTATACCATGCAAAAACTGACTGGCAAAGCTAACAGCATAAAATCTCTTAATAATGTAAAATGGTGTGGTGTACCAGCCTCCTGACTGGCTTAAGCAAACTGCTGGATTCTCTTTTACATTTCTGTTACAGGTGGTGCTCCATTTTTGATAAGTTTATTCAGCTCTTCCAGGTTTATAACAGACTTCTCAAATTCTTTACCTGCAAATGATTTAACTCATCCTAGATTTTGTGTGCCTTTATATATCAAGTTTTATTGTATTTTGTCTTTGTATTAAATAGATTCTTAAAAATTATCAGGCATAGTTCTAAGACATTTTCTCCATATTCATAACACCCTACAAGGCAGATATTATTCTTCACATAGAGCAAATGAATTAACTGTAATTAAAAAAATAACTTTACTCACTTGTCTAAGGTCATCCAACTACAAATTATAAATTGAGATTTTAAAAAAGTTTTTGGTAAATATCTCATGGTTCCCTGTGTTACTAATACTTGACACAATAATATGCAATGCTGTTACAACACAACTGTGGTTAAAAGGAAATATGAAATTCTGTGGTTTAGTTAATGCTCCAGAAATATGTTTTGAAAACCAACTCCACCCAGTTTCCTGTATTTATCTTGCTGATACTGATATTTCTGTTGGTTTACCTTCCAAGCTTGCAGCGGCAATTATTTCCTGGAACAAATAGTAAGTCAGGTTTGCCTGATCACAAAATTCTTTGCACTGGGATATGAAAGTATATTGGCTTCTGTCCTACCAACAGTTAGGTAGATGTGATCCTTTAACTCTGGTGTCATCACTGCCACCAAGCTGTGGTAGCACTCTGAGGGGATGTCCTCCCAGACCATGTTCTACCTACTCTGAGAACCAGCAGTATGAATGATCCCAGATTAACAGTAATGATGTATGCTCCTGATGTACCCTCTCCTCATTCTCCCATGCTGTCCAACTGAGAAGATTCCTGGCCTAAACCACCCTACCTCTAGCCAAAGTCTTTTGCTCAAGTATGTCCAGCAGTAATTTAAAGCACTCCCAAAATCCATTCTCTTTTCTTCATCTGAATACATGTAAATTCTGAAGTAGCTATGCTTTACCATGTAACTTGCTTATTAGTTTAAATTTAACTGCTATATAAGCCTAATATTTTAAAATAATTATCCCTTTATTGCTAGATAGTGACTCTCTTTAATGCATTTTGTTTAGGGTCATTAATCTCTTAGTTACATTTTTTATTTGTTATTTTTAGATATATGTGATAGTGGAGTATATTTTGACATTATACATAAAGTATAACTTACTCTGATTAGGATCCCAGTCTTGTGATTGTACATGATGTTGAGATTCACTGTGGAGTATTTACAGATGTACATAGGAGAGTTATGTCTGATCCATTTTATTGGTTTTCCTATTCCTATCTCCATTCCCTCCCCTTCATTCCCCTTTAGACAAAGGACTTCTATTGAAGTTCTATTCAATGAACTTCTATTCTCCCCCGACCCCTTGTTGTGTGTTAGCATCCACGTATCAGAGAGGACATTCAACCTTTGGTTTTATGGAATTGGCTTTTTTCACTTAGCATGATAGCATACAGATTTATCCATTTTCTAGCAAATGTCATAAAGTCATTCTTTTTTATGGCTGAGTAATATTACATTGTGTGTGTGTGTGTGTGTGTATATATATATATATATATATATATATATATATATATATCACATTTTCTTTATCCATTCATCTGTTGAAGGATACCTAGAGGCAACTATTGTGAATTGAGTTGCTATAAACAATGATGTGGCTTGTGTAACTGTAGTTCACTGATTTTTAAGTCCTTTGGTATATGCCTCGGAGTGGTATAACTGGGTCAAATGGTGGTTCTATTCCAAGGTTTTTGAGGAATCTCCATACTGTTTTCCAGAGTGGTTGTACCATTTTGCAGTTTCATGAGCCATGTATGAGTGTACATTTTTCCTCACATCTTGCCAAAAATCTCCACCAGAAAACTTACTGAACTCTGTTGAGGGCCACAGCCAAGTCGGGATGACACATGGCATTTTTGCCAGAAGTAGTGGTTGAGAGGTGACGATAGCGAGCCATTAAGATGATGACTTTTGAGTTCTGGTGGAGTTCCCGTTGAGTTCCGCTTGAGCTCTCATGGGGATTCCCAGAGAGTTCCCATTGGTTGGGGAAGTGCTGGAGGAGGGATTTTTTTCCCGGTTGCTGGTTCCTTGTGGAGCCACGTGGGTTCGGGAGAGTTCCTGGGAAGCGTGTGTGGAGTGTGCTGGTGGACTTCAGAAATAAAGTTTGTTCCTTTTGAGTGGCTCGTGATTTGTGCCCAGCCAGACTGCGGCAGAACTCATAAATTAATTTAGCAAAGTAGCAGGATATAAAATAAACAACCATAAATCAATTATGTTCCTATACATCATTTCCCCATCTTGGACAGGAGAAGTGCTAGTGGAGGCTGTGAATGATGGCCCAGGGTCAGAGGACTGTTCTTAACACACTTTGTTCAAATGAGTCCCATAAGAGAACAGTTCCCAAGTACTGGCTTAATTATAGGACATAGGATTTCTTCTTTCGTTTGTGGGTCTGGGAGTTCTGGCCTGGATCTGAGCTCCTCCTTGATACTTGTAAACTATCTACTCTGCAATGTCTTGCAGATGGGGTCCCAATAAGTGGCTCTCTAGGTTGCAAAACTGGAAAAATTAATCAGCGGTGTCTAGGCCCTACAAAGGACCCCATTAAAATGACTACTAGAAAATAACAACTAGAAAAACAATAATTAGAAAATTTGAAAAACATTTTTTTTTTTAAAAAAAGGAGCAGGACACAATAATAGGAAGCGAAATCAACAAATTTTCCATTAAACAATGTAATTTGATCTGAACTCTGAGACAAGCATGAATTGGAGAATCCATCTGATGAAAAGCATTCAGGTTGAGGCTAAAAACAGGTGGATGTGTTGGAAGTATTTGGATATGGCACATAAACAATCATGTTTACACCTACACCCTGCACAGCCAGGTATATACCGCCTTCTTTGTCAGATAATTCAAGGCTCATTCTTGCAGAGATAAGACAACAGATACAAGGACACCAGATACACCCAATGCAGTATATGAGGAATGAAAGCATAATATTAAAAACAGTTATCAAGAGAAATTCTGAGAAGACCCTCTGATTATTCTCCTCAGGCTACTATAACAAAGCACCACAGATGAGATGGTTTAAATAACAGAAATGTATTTTCTTGAAGTTTGGGAGGCTAAAAATCCAAGATCAAAGTACAACATGATCAGTTTCTAGTAAAGTCTCTCTTGCTGGCCTGCAGATGATCACCTTCATACTGTGTCTTTACACATTATATATGTATATATATATGGAATGAAATAGGAGATATGTGTGTGCATTCTATATTAGCACATGTGATTATGTATGCGTAAATACATTAGCACATGTGATTATGAGGCTGAGGATTCTCAAGATTTTCAGATGGTACGTGGGAGCAATGATGGCATAGTCCCAGTGCAAGCCTCAAATTCTAAGAAATAGGAGAGATAATTAAGTAGAAAAAGTGAATTCTCTTATTATTTCACCTTCTATTTTATTCAGGCTTCCCACAGATTGGATGAGATTTCATCCATATATTGGAGAGCATTCTGCTTTATTTAGCATACCAAATTCAATTGTTAGTCTTATCTAAAAACTTCTTTACAGCCCAACCAAGAAATAATGTTTAGCTACATATCTGTACATCACATGACCTGGTGAAGTTGACACATAAAATTAACCAAATGTGTGTATGTCTAAGAAAAAAAAAAGTTTAAATCTCAATGGAAGTTCTATAAGATAAAGTTGAGAAAACCTCACAAGATTGTTTTTTTCAGTGCTGAGGACTGAACCCAGGGCCTTATGCATGCTAGGCAAGCACTCTACCACAGAGCCACATTTCCAAACTAAAATATATTTAAAAGAAAAAAAAATAAGAAAATTATGAGAGAAAAATGAACATCGGGTATTGGTGTAAAAAATCTAACATCTACAATAACAGTTCTCAGAAATAGAAATTATATCAAATTTCCAGACAGAATGTATTTCTTTTTTTTTTTTTTAATTTTTTATTGTGGGTTGTTCAAAACATTACAAATTTCTTGACATATCATATTCCACACTTTGATTCAAGTGGGTTATGAACTCCCACCTTCACCCCATACACAGATTGCAGAATCACATCAGTTACACATCCATTGATTTACATATTGCCATACTAGTGTCTGTTGTGCTCCGCTGCCTTTCCCATCCTCCACCCTCCCCCCTCCCCACCTCTCCCCTCCCCTCCCCTCCTCTCTCTCTACCCCCTCCACTGTATAACCCTGAGGGTCTCCTTCCATTACCATGCAATTTCCCTTCTCTCTCCCTTTCCCTCCCACCTCTCATCCCTGTTAAATGTTAATCTTCTTCTCCTGCTCTTCGTCCCTACTCTGATCTTAGTTACTCTCCTTATATCAAAGAAGACATTTGGCATTTGTTTTTTAGGGATTGGCTAGCTTCACTTAGCATAATCTGCTCTAATGCCATCCATTTCCCTGTAAATTCTATGATTTTGTCATTTTTTAATGCAGAGTAATACTCCATTGTGTATAAATGCCACATTTTTTTTATCCATTCGTCTATTGAAGGGCATCTAGGTTGGTTCCACAGTCTTGCTATTGTGAACTGTGCTGCTATGAACATCGATGTAGCAGTGTCCCTGTAGCATGCTCTTTTTAGGTCTTTAGGGAATAGACCAAGAAGGGGAATAGCTGGGTCAAATGGTGGCTCCATTCCCAGCTTTCCAAGAAATCTCCATACTGCTTTCCAAATTGGCTGCACCAATCTGCAGTCCCACCAGCAATGTACAAGTGTACCCTTTTCCCCACATCCTCGCCAGCACTTGTTGTTGTTTGACTTCATAATGGCTGCCAATCTTACTGGAGTGAGATGGTATCTTAGGGTGGTTTTGATTTGCATTTCTCTGACAGCTAGAGATGTTGAGCATTTTTTCATGTACTTGTTGATTGACTGTATGTCCTCCTCTGAGAAGTGTCTGTTCAGGTCCTTGGCCCATTTGTTGATTGGGTTGTTTGTTCTCTTATTGTCTAATTTTTTGAGTTCTTTGTATACTCTGGATATTAGGGCTCTATCTGAAGTGTGAGGAGTAAAGATTTGTTCCCAGGGTGTAGGCTCCCTATTTACCTCTCTTATTGTTTCTTTAGCTGAGAAAAAACTTTTTAGTTTGAGTAAGTCCCATTTGTTGATTCTAGTTATTAACTTTTGTGCTATGGGTGTCCTATTGAGGAATTTGGAGCCCGACCCCAAGGTATGTAGATCGTAGCCAACTTTTTCTTCTATCAGACGGCGTGTCTCTGATTTGATATCAAGCTCCTTGATCCATTTTGAATTAACTTTTGTGCATGGCGAGAGAAAGGGATTCAGTTTCATTTTGTTGCATATGGATTTCCAGTTTTCCCAGCACCATTTGTTGAAGATGCTATCCTTCCTCTATTGCATGCTTTTAGCCCCTTTATCAAATATAAGATAGTTGTAGTTTTGTGGATTGGTTTCTGTGTCCTCTATTCTGTACCATTGGTCCACCCGCCTGTTTTGGTACCAGTACCATGCTGTTTTTGTTACTATTGCTCTGTAGTATAGTTTGAAGTCTGGTATCGCTATACCGCCTGATTCACACTTCCTGCTTAGCATTGTTTTTGCTATTCTGGGTCTTTTATTTTTCCATATGAATTTCATGATTGCTTTCTCTATTTCTACAAGAAATGCCGTTGGGATTTTGATTGGCATTGCATTAAACCTATAGAGAACTTTTGGTAATATCGCCATTTTGATGATGTTAGTTCTGCCTATCCATGAACAGGGTATATTTTTCCATCTTCTAAGATCTTCTTCTATTTCTCTCTTTAGGGTTCTGTAGTTTTCATTGTATAAGTCTTTCACCTCTTTTGTTAGGTTGATTCCCAAGTATTTTATTTTTTTTAAGATATTTTGAATGGAGTGGTTGTCCTCATTTCCATTTCAGAGGATTTGTCACTGATATACAGGAAGGCCTTTGATTTATGCGTGTTGATTTTATATCCTGCCACTTTGCTGAATTCATTTATTAGCTCTAATAGTTTCTTTGTAGAGCCTTTTGGGTCTGCTAGGTATAGAATCATATAATCTGCAAATAGTGATAATTTAAGTTCTTCTTTTCCTATTTTTATGCCTTTAATTTCTTTCGTCTGTCTAATTGCTCTGGCCAGTGTTTCGAGAACTATGTTGAACAGAAGTGGAGAGAGAGGGCATCCCTGTCTAGTTCCAGATTTTAGAGGGAATGCCTTCAGTTTTTCTCCATTCAGAATGATGCTAGCCTGAGGCTTAGCATAGATTGCTTTTACAATATTGAGGTATGTTCCTGTTATCCCTAGTTTTTCTAGAGTTTTGAACATAAAGGGATGCTGTACTTTGTCGAATGCTTTTTCCGCATCTATCGAGATGATCATATGGTTCTTATTTTTAAGTCTATTGATGTGGTGAATAACATTTATTGATTTCCGTATATTGAACCAGCCTTGCATCCCAGGGATGAATCCTACTTGATCATGGTGTACAATTTTTTTTTTATGTTTTTGTATCCGATTCGCCAGAATTTTATTGAGGATTTTTGCATCTAGGTTCATTAGAGATATTGGTCTGCAGTTTTCTTTCTTTGAAGTGTCTTTGTCTGGTTTAGGTATCAGGGTGATGTTGGCCTCATAGAATGAATTTGGAAGTTCTCCCTCCTTTTCTATTTCCTGAAGTAGCTTGAAAAGTATTGGTATTAGTTCTTCTTTAAAGGTTTTGTAAAATTCTGCTGTATACCCATCCGGTCCTGGGCTTTTCTTAGTTGGTAGTCTTTTGATGGTTTCTTCTATTTCCTCAATTGATATTGGTCTGTTTAGGTTTTCTATATCCTCCTGACTCAATCTGGGCAGATCATATGACTTAAGAAATTTATCTATGCCTTCACTATCTTCTAATTTATTGGAGTATAAGGATTCAAAATAGTTTTTGATTATCTTCTGTATTTCTGAAGTGTCTGTTGTGATATTGCCTTTTTCATCCCGTATGCTAGTAATTTGAGTTCTCTCTCTTCTTCTCTTTGCTAGCATCGCTAAGGGTCTGTCGATTTTGTTTATTTTTTCAAAGAACCAACTTTTAGTTTTGTCAATTTTTTCAATTGTTTCTTTTGCTTCGATTTCATTAATTTCAGCTCTGATTTTAATTATTTCTTGCCTTCTACTTCTTTTGCTGTTGTTTTGCTCTTCTTTTTCTAGGATTTTGAGATGAAGTATGAGATCATTTATTTGTTGGTTTTTTTTCTTTTTTTAAGGAATGAACTCCAAGCAATGAATTTTCCTCTTAGAACTGCTTTCAATGTGTCCCATAGATTCCGATATGTTGTGTCTGTGTTTTCATTTATCTCTAAGAATTTTTTAATTTCCTCCTTGATGTCTTCTATAACCCATTGATCATTCAGTAACCTATTGTTCATTCTCCAAGTGATGTATGCTTTTTCCTTCCTTCTTTTATCGTTGATTTTCAGTTTCATTCCATTATGATCAGATAAGATGCATGGTATTATCTCTACTCCTTTATATTGTCTAAGAGTTGCCCTGTGACATAATATATGATCTATTTTAGAGAAGGATCCATGTGCTGCTGAGAAAAAAGTGTAACTGCTTGATGTTGGGTGGTATACTATATATGTCAATTAGGTCTAGGTTATTAATAGTGTTATTGAGTTCTATAGTTTCCTTATTCAACTTTTGTTTGGAAGATCTGTCCAGTGGCGAGAGAGGTGTGTTGAAGTCTCCCATGATTATGGTATGGTGGTCTATTAGACTCTTGAACTTGAGAAGAGTTTGTTTGACGAACATAGCTGCACCATTGTTTGGGGCATAAATATTTATGATTGTTATGTCTTGTTGGTGTATGGTTCCCTTAAGCAGTATGTAGTGTCCCTCTTTATCCCTTTTGATTAACTTTGGCTTGAAATCTATTTTATTTGATATGAGTATGGACACTCCTGCTTGTTTCCAAAGTCCATATGAGTGATATGATTTTTCCCAACCTTTCACCTTCAGCCTATGTATGTCTTTTCCTATCAAATGCGTCTCCTGTAGGCAGCATATTGTTGGGTCTTGTTTTGTGATCCATTCTACTAGCCTGTGTCTCTTAATTGGTGAGTTTAAGCCATTAACATTTAGGGTTATTATTGAGATATGGGTTGTTCTTCCAGCCATATTTGTTTATTTCTGTTACTAAGCATGGTTTGTTTTCCTCTTTGATTATTCCCCCCCCCCTTTACTGTCCTACCTCCCACTGTTGGTTTTCATTGTTATTTTCCATTTCCTCTTCCTGTAATGCTTTGGCGAGGATGTTTTGAAGAGATGGTTTTCTAGCTGTGAATTCTTTAAACTTTTGTTTATCGTGGAAGGTTTTAATTTCATCTTCCATCCTGAAGCTTAATTTTGCTGGATACACAATTCTTGGTTGGAACCCATTTTCTTTCAGTGTTTGAAATATGTTATTCCAGGATCTTCTAGCTTTCAGAGTCTGTGTTGAAAGATCAGCTGTTATCCTGATTGGCTTACCCCTAAATGTAATCTGCTTCCTTTCTCTTGTAGCTTTTAAAATTCTCTCCTTATTCTGTATGTTGGGCATCTTCATTATAATGTGTCTAGGTGTGGATCTCGTATGATTTTGCACATTCGGCGTCCTGTAGGCTTCTAGGATTTGGGATTCTGTCTCATTCTTCAAGTCTGGGAAGTTTTCTCGTATTATTTCATTGAATAGACTGCTCATTCCTTTGGTTTGGAGCTCTGTACCTTCCTGTATCCCAATGACTCTTAAGTTTGGTCTCTTAATGTTATCCCATAATTCTTGGATGTTCTGCTCATGGTTTCTTAACAGTCTTGCTGAGCTGTCTATGTTCTTTTCCAGTTGAAATACTTTGTCTTCATTGTCTGATGTTCTATCTTCTAAGTGTTCTACTCTGCTGGTAGTATTCTCCATTGAGTTTTTAAGTTGGTTTATTGCTTCCTGCATTTCTAGGATTTCTGTTTGTTTGTTTTTTATAACCTCTATCTCCCTGTATAGTTGATCCTTTGCTTCCTGGATTTGTTTGCGTAATTCATTGTCG
This sequence comes from Marmota flaviventris, assembly GCF_047511675.1. Classification (NCBI taxonomy): domain Eukaryota; kingdom Metazoa; phylum Chordata; class Mammalia; order Rodentia; family Sciuridae; genus Marmota; species Marmota flaviventris. Next base: position 98,446,096 of record NC_092505.1, on the reverse strand, counting down.
AAGTGATCTTTCATTGTCTGATTTTGCTGTTTAATGTCTTCCTTGATACTCCAGATCATCTGAAGCATGTATATCCTGAATTCTTTATCTGACATTCCATCTGCTGCAGCTGTTACCTCTTCTAAAGTTGCGTTGGCCTGCATTGCTTGTGGTCCTTTCTTTCCTTGTCTTTTCATACTGCTTGTGTATCTTTCCTGCAGGCGCGGGCGGCGGCTCTGCTCTCTCCTTATTCCAATTGGGGTGTCGTGACTACCACGCTGGCAGTTCACTGGGCCTGTTCTGGGCGCTGGCGGCGGCTCTGTTCTGCCCCTACTCCAATTGGGGTGACGAGTGTACCACGCTGGCAGGCCACCGGGCCTGATCCGCCGGTCGGTTGCAGGTTTGCCTACCCTGCAGGCGCGGGCGGCGGCTCTACTCTGCCCCTACTCCAAATGGGGTGACGTGTCTGTCGTACCGGCAGGCCACTGGGCCTGTCCCGCTGGTCGGTCGCAGATCTGCCCACCTTTCGGGCACGGGTGGAGGCTCTGCTCTGCCCCTACTCCAATTGGGGTGTCGTGACTACCCCGCCTGCAGGACGCTGGGCCTGTTCCTGGCACGGGCGGCGACTCTGCTCTGCCCCTACTCCAATTAGGGTGGTGTGTGTACCACGCCGGCAGGCTCCTGGGCCTGATCCGCCGGTCTGTCGCAGGTCTGCCTACCTTGGAGGCGCGGGCGGCGGATCTGCCCTGCCCCTCCTATCACGCCTGCGCACCCCTGGGCCTGATCTGCAGGTTGGTCACAGGTCTGCTCACCCTGCGGACACAGGTGGCGGTTCCTCTCCGCCCCCACTCCAATTGGGGTCACGTGGCCACCACACCGGCAGGGCCTGATCCGGGCGTGGGAGAAGGATCTGCTCTGCCCCTACTCCAGTTGGGGTGACATGTGTACCACACTGGCAGGCCACTGGGCCTGACCCGCCAGGCTGTCACAGGTCTGTTTACCTTGCAAGCGCGAACGGCAGCTCTGCCCTGCCCCTCCTACCACGCCCATGTACCACTGGGTCGCGGGTCTGCCCACCTTGTGAGTGCGGGTGGCGGCTCCGCTCCGCCCCCTCTCCAATTGGAGTCACGCGGTCACCCCGCTGGCGAGCCGCTGGGCCTGCTCTGGGCGCTGGCGGTGGCCCGGCTCCTCCCCTCTGGCTCGACGACAAATTGAGGAGAGTCAGGTGTCTGTGCCTCACCCCCCCACCAGGAGACCAACTGTTTATGTCGCTGCTGGTATTGATGAAGTTCTCTCCTCCGCCGCTTTCTGATGACATCAGATCTCTGCCATGTTGTTATCCTATGCGAATGGCAGCATTTCGTTCCCCTTGCCGGGCAACCAAAGCAACGGGTGAGTCCTGACCGGCCCTCAGCAGGACCCGGACCGAGAAGCAGTTTCCGCGGGCTCCTCAGAATGTATTTCTTATATATCCATCATAGTGAAGGATAAAGATTCACACAAGGTAAACTTAAGAAATCCCATAACACTTGAAAATAAAGAGGTAAGCAAAAATGTTTCAAAGGAAGAAAGTATTTTATTGAAAAGATCTGAAATCAACCTAATGTTAGTCTTTTTACCACAACATAAAATGGTAGAAGAAATTTGAAAATATCTCTTCCAATTTTCAAGAGGAAAAATATATATTCAAACTGAAATTCTATTCTCAGTCAAATTTATCAGGTGAGAGGGTAAAATAAACTTTCAGACATGAGCTATCAAAATTCTTAACTGTCCACATACCCTTTCCCAATGTACCCTTTCCCAGAAAGGTGTTGGAGAATTTGATGATGAAAATGACGATGTAAACTGAGAAAAAGGGAGAGATGGCATATTCACCTGGGTCCTACCTCAAAGAGGTGTTACACTCAAACTGGGCCGTTGAGTTGAGTTTGATAGAGGATGGCAGGTTTGCAGCCTATGAGTAGCAACAATGGGGAGCTATTACTATTTTTATTTCCAAAAATATAAGGAGTAATTATTAGACACTCTCACTCCAGGAAAAGTCACCTAGAAGGAGGTGTGACCTATGGCCAATAACACAGCCAACCTGCAGCCACCTCTCAGGACACAGGGTAGAAGAATAAGTGCCTTAAATTTCCTCTTCTCTAGGCTGCCATCTGCCAGTACCCTCATTGACGGAACCCAAGCAGAAACCATCCTGGGCAGAGAGGAAAAGCTTGAAAATGGATCTCGAAGGACAAACAAAAATTATCACATATCTAATATGTGTATTAGCTTCACAACTATAATGAAATACCAGAAACAATTAACTTGTAAAGAGAAAAGGTTCATTTTGGCTCATGGCTCTGGAGGTTCTATTTCAAGACTAGGTGACCCCATCACTTTGGGCCTTTGGTGAGGGTGGCGCATCACAGCAGCAGTGCATGGTGGAACAAACCAGAATCCCATAAATAATGAAACAAAGTGAGATATAGAAGTGCCAAGGCCCCCCAATCCCCTTCAATGGCACTCACCAACAACCACAGAACTTCCCATTAGCCATCCTCCTCCAAGGTTCCACCACCTCCCCCATTGTGTCACACTGGGACAAATTTTTAACACATGGATGTTTGGAGAACACTTACTCATACCACAGCAACATGGTACTCAAACAAGTGACTCAAACAATAAAGAGCACTCTCAAAGGAATTCCCAGGAGGAAAGTCCAAGGCAGGTCCAATCTAACATTTGTGTGATCTGGGACAAGGAATGTACAAAGCCTCCTATCTAAACTCATCTTACATGTCCACTCTTCATACAATGCTGGATATCCTGCTTCACTTGCCCCCCAAACAGTGGTTACCCCTTGATTATCATTAAGTAGCTGTACATGGAACAGTCTGCCCTCACAAAGACAGACTTGGAAACAAATTACCAGGCCACATGCACAAATTTGCTACCCCTGATCAATGAATTGCAAAATACTGCATACCTGGAACATGGTCTATAGGGGGTTATACAGGATCTGGATAGAAATGCCCCACGTGTTGACCCCACAGATTCTTCTCTCTTTGGGGAGAACTCACATATAGAAATGTCAGAGGGTCTGCAAAATAGAGGGCAAGGTCCTGGCTTCCCTGGTCTGATACTGGTACTGCTCCCAAAGGAGCACTTGTGCAGAAAGCCTGGTGAGCACCAGAGCTTATCAAATAGGGAGGCAATGACTGCTCAGGCCTGTCACCATGAAAAAGGAACACAACCTTTAGTTTGAGTGACTGAGTGTACTGAAAGAAACATATGGTTCAATAAGGGAATTCGCCAATGAACTTGGTAATAGGTATACAGGAAGACAAAAAACAACAACAACAATAACAACAAAATGGAAGGCAATTATTAACTCCTAGGGAAACCAAATGGTTATAAATTTGGATATAATAATAATAATAATAATAATAATAATAATAATAATAATAATAATTTCTTTTATGGCTAGGGTAAAAGTTCACAATATTTTAACCAATATTTATTAGGTAATAAAAATTATTTAGTAGTGTTTTCAGAATGGGGAGGGAAAGCCTTGTGGTATAAAAAAGTGAAATGACCCCAAGTAGTTAGGCTGCAGATGATATCTGTTTATTTTTTAATTAAGAAAAAAGAGTGTTAGCATAGAAGCATATAGCAGCTAAAAGAAACAGCTAAAAGAGTTGAAAGTAATCATCTCTGGAAGAATTGTGGGTGGGAATAAAGTACATGGACTATAAATTTTTGTCAAATCCCTTATGGATTCCTCCTCCCCCTTTTCCCTTTTCTTTTCTCTTAAAAATATGTATTAATTATTTATTTTTCCTTTTTCTTGTAGAATCTTGGGCTAGCAAGTCCTATGGAAATATTCAAATATGGAAAGAACAAAAGCTTAAAATGAATAAATTCAATGCTAAACTGTAATTGGATGAATCAGTGTACACTCGTTTTTTGTTTTTTTTTAATGCAGAAATAGATGCAGGCGTATGTAAGTATTTGTGCCTATGAACTCACACATCTCTCCTCCCTGTCTTCTGAGAAGCCTAAAAATAAGGATGCCTCAGGAACAATGAGAACATCTAGTACTTCACTCTTTCTTTCTAAATAACATTAATAATAAAATGACTCAAGGAGAAGAAGCACAAGATAAGCCTTGTACATCTTTTTGTGTCAGAAGGTGCTCAAAAATGATTGAAGAAGTCATCAAAAAGGCACAGGAGCTAGCATTAAGAAACTCCTGATGTGAATGAGAAAAGAATTCATAATTCTACACCCAGATTTTTAAAAATGAGTGAATGAATGATTGTTTAAAGTAAAAATGGGAAATTTGTATATTTTAATCAAAGAACAATCAATATAAATAGAAAGAGTGATAGTGAAAAGAATCACCATTTAGGAATTGATCCTAAATTGATCCTAAAAATCGATTCAGGATTGACTCATCAACGAATGAAGTGGGTGGAATTTTGTTAAATATCAGTATAAGCATATATATATATACATTTTTATATATACATATATGTATACATACACACAAGTGCACACACACATATTTGTTTATAAATTTTAAAGTAGAGAAACTGAGTAACTATCATCCTACAAAAGATCAAAATTAACATTATAAGTAATGGCATAAAATAACTAAGGATACAGACCATTTTTATGGAATTCCAACCAAAAATCTAAGCTGGACTTAATCATGATATAACACCAGGCATGCACACATTGAAAGATATTCTATCAAATAATGAGCCTATACACTTCAAAAATATCAGCATCATAAAAGACAAGAAAACACTGAAGAAAATTACCAGATTAAAGTTGATTTAAAGAGTCATTTTAAATAAATGCAATACACACTTCTAAATTAAATCTTGGACCAGAAGAAAAAAAAATGTTTGCTTAAAAAAAAAAAAAAGCATTATTGGAAGACAGATCAATTGGTCATTTAGTTCAGGTCAATTAGCCTTTTCCAGATGAAAAGCTGATTTAAAAAGCTAAAATAATCTTTATTTATTGACTTACTTATTCATTCATATATTTATTTTTGCTATGCCAGGGATTGAACCCAGAACTTTATACATGCTAGGCAAATGCTCTACAACTGAGCTACATCCCCAGCCCTAGGACTTAAAAACAGCATACTACAGGGACACAGCCACATCAATGTTTACAGCCGCACAATTCACAATAGCTAAACTGTGGAACCAACCTAGATGCCCTTCAGTAGATGAATGTATAAAGAAAATGTGGTATATATACACAATGGAATATTACTCAGCAATAAAAGAGAATAAAATCATGGCATTTGCAGGTAAATGGATGGAGTTGGAGAATATAGTGCTAAGTGAAGTTAGCCAATCCCAAAAAATAAAATGTCAAATGTCTTCTCTGATTTAAGGATACTGATTTATAATGTGGTATGGGGAGATGGGGGGATTAGATGAACTCTAAATAGGGCAAAGGGGAGGGAGGGGAAAGGAGGGGGCATGGGGATAGGAAAGACAGTAGAATGAGATGGACATCATTACCCTAAGTACATGTATGAAGACACGAATGGTGTGACTCTACTTTCTGAACAACCAGAGATATGAAAAATTGTTCCCTATGTGTTCAATATGAGTTGTAATTCATTCTGCTGTCATATATAACAAATTAAAATTTTAAAAAAAGAAAAAAAATTATCTTTTATCTAAAAAATCCTAAGAAATCCAGCAAAAAGGTGTTAGAGCTAACATATGACTTTCAGCAAGGTTAAAATATGCCAGATAAACATCCAAAATATCGTTTGTATTTCTATATATAGTATCAACTAACAATCTGAAAATGGGAAATTAAGAAAACAATTTCAATTACAATAGTAGCGAAAGGAATAAATTTACTGAGGGGAAATAGTAACAAAAGAAGTGCAAGACTTGTACACCGAAAACTATAAAACATTATTGAAAGCAGTTAAAGAGCACCTAATAAATGAAAAGCATTTCCATGTCTACAAGACTTAAGATGGCAACACTCTCCAAATTGATCTACAGATTTGATAACTATCAAAATCACAGCTGGTTGCTCTTTTTGCAACAATTGACAAATTAATCTTAAAATTCCTTGGAAATAAAAGGAACTCAAAATGGTCAAAACAATCTTGGAAAAGAACAAAGAAGATTCACATGTCCTAATTTCAGAACTCACTATAAAACTGCAGTGATCAAGATTGTGTGGTTCTACCACAAAGATAAACATACTTTATAGATCAATAGAATAACAATTAGAGTCAAGAAATAAACCCTTACATTTGTGGGCAATTGATTTTCAACAAAGGTGTATGGCAAATTAACGAGTTAAAGAACAATCTTTTCAGCATGTTTCTTAGACAACTAAATATCCACATACTGTAAATTTGTATTTTTACTTCACATAATAAATAAGAATTAACTTACAATAGATCAGAGACCTAATGGTAACAGCTAAACTATAATATTCTTTGAAGGTATGAATCTTATGACTTTAGATAATGTTTTCTGATGCATGGCACCTAAAACCCAAGCAACCAAGAAAAAAAAAAGAGAAAGAAATTAAACTTAATCAAAATTTTAAACTGTGCTTCAAAGGACCCTATTGATACACAAGAAACAGTTGCATATATTAAGACCTTATAACTCAAGTACAAATGGCACAATTTTAAAATGTGCAAAGGCTGTGAATACACTTTTCTCCAAAGAAGATGTTCAAGTTGTCAATAAGAGCATGAACAGAGGCTGGGCATCACTACTCATTAGGGACATGCAACAGAGCATTCTCCATTGGGATACAAATTTACACACACTAGGAAAGCTACAATCAAAAAGAGAGGCAAAAACAAGTGTTGGTGATAATATGGAAAAACTGGAATCCTCATACATTGCTTAGTGGGGGTGAAAACAATACATCTGCTTTGGAAAACTGATTCACATTCTTAAACTTTTAAACATAGAATTATCACATGACCCAGAAATTCTACCTCTATATATCTACCTTCCCCCAAACAAAAATATATGTTCATACCAACGTGAATGGAATATTAATAATAGCCAAAAGGTAGGACAGCCCCAAATTTCCACTGGTGGACAAATAGACAAACAAAATCTAGTGTATCTACACAATGACATATGATCTGGATTTTAAAAGGACTGAAGAGAGCTGAGGTTGTGGCTCAGTGGTAGAGTACTTACCTAGCATGCGGGAGGCACTGAGTTCAATCCTCTGCACCAAATAAATAAATAAATAGTGTTCATAAAAAATAAAAATAAAAGGACTGAAGTATGGATAGGTACTACAGATGGATGAAATCCCAAACATCATGTTCAATGAAGGAAGCCAGTCACAAATTGCTGGATACTGTATGATTCAATCTATGTAAGATGCTCAGAATTAACAAATCTATAGAGACAGAAAGTTGAGGAGTAGATGACTAGGGTTATGTGGGGAAAAAGAAAAATAACTGATGATGGAAACGAAGATCCTTTCAGGTGGGTATGAAGTTCCTTTCAGGCATGATGAAAGTGATTTAAACTTGGATTAGGGTAATGGTTGTATAATTCAATAAATACACTGAGACTCACTGAATGGTAAATTCTTAATAGGTGAATTTTATAGCATGTAAATTATATTGCAATAAAACTGCTAATAAATAACATATGCATATACAGAGAAAATGATTAAGTATAGCGCAATGTTAATTGAGGAATGTGGATGATAGGCATATGGGCTGTGTAAGTTCTGCAACTTTTCTTTAAGTTAAATTTATTCCAAAATAAAAAGAAAAATAAGTTTCATGGTATCCTCTCACTTTTTAAACTAAATATATGTATCACAGTAATAAAATTTAAACTTTGAAACCTATGGGTTCAGAATGAGACAAGAAATTGTGTAGTCTAAAAAGGGTGGTTCCAGAACACTTGGGGAATCATTCAATAATAACATAGTGACCAGATGTTCTCTATTTATTCTGTACCTTTAAATTAATAAGCAGGGCCTTGGCATAGATGTCTTTAAGAAAGGATGAACTGACCTATCTACACAACTTTTTAAGTCTGGATGCAGAGATCAGAGACGCAGAAGATAGAGATGTGAGACAAGGCCCATTGTCTTGAGTAAAGATGGAGGGTTCCACATGGGAAAGGATGTGAACAGCTTCTAGGAACTAAGAGTGACTCCCCAGATGGAAAACTAGCAAGATAACTAATTCCATAGTCTCAAGGAACTAGATTCTACCAATATCCTGAATAAACTTGAAAGTGGATTCTTCTCCAGAGGCTCACCTAAGAAGGCAGTCTAACTGATACCGCCCCTTGGTTTTAGCTCTGTTAAGACTCTGAGCAGAGAACCAAACCACAGAATTCTGCCTGGGCTTCTTGTCTACAGAATAACTGTGAGCTAATAAATGGGACTTTTTTAATCTGCAAATTTGGTTGGTATTTATTCATGTCATTTGATGTTTTATAGCTGAATAAAGCAAAATGTTGTCAGTAAGTTATATATATACAATTTTGTGTTACTCTACCCACTGGAATTGGAATTTAAATGTATTTTTGGTGCTTTGATATAAACAGAAAAGTAACAACAGAGTGTCAATTTCCTCACATATAAAATAAAAATAACTGGCTCTTTAAGACATGGGCCATGCTGCTTTGATCTTACTGGTAGTCTTTTGAGCAGAGAAATCTTGGCTGAATGGGCCACCTATGGGTGTAAGCCTGTCTAAGAGAAAGTTGGTTTACTGTAACCCAATCTGACCTTTGAATGGTTATTCTGGATTAGTACGCTAGCTTGTAGTTGAAGTTGATCTTCAGAGGTAAAGTATATGAAAGAGATTCTACATGCATAGACATTTATGCAGTTGCATGATAAAGAGTCTGAATGGTCAGAAACTAATTTGAAGGTGTCAAAAGGAACTGCATCTGGTGTGCAAGGATAGCAGGACACCAGAAGAAAGAAATAAAAAAAAGACTCAATCTTTTAAACCCAGTGCTGGTGCTCCCAGCCCTCTTTCTCAGCCTGGCACCAAGCAGACACAGATCATCTCACTGTGGGTCAAGAACACCAGACCTAAACTGGTGGTGGTGGGGGGGGGAATCCCAGAAAAGCTGCCTGGGCTGTAGAAAAATGGCCAAAGAGAACCTGGTCCATACCCTACCTTATAGCCCCCTTTTGCCCCTGGGGGGGTGGAGGCTGCTGGCCACCAAGGATGTGACAGTAGGTTCTAGCACTGTCACTTTATGACCTGGGGAACAGGAAGAGTCTCCCCTTTTATGATCTGACAGGATACCCCATTTGGCCAGGGGATATTCATCAGTGGGGCAAAGCAATTCTTGATATAACTGCATCCCATCAAACTAAATACCTGGGAAGAATGGTAGAATAAATAACTGCAATCAGAAAAGAAAAAAGACAGAAACTAAAGCCAATCCATGTTTTATTGACAGTCTCTGCAAAGGGATCTTCAAGGAAGCCTGATGTAAAGTTCTGCAGTCTGGCTGGGCACAATTCAGGAGCCACTTGTCAAAAGAAACTAACTTTATTTTTAGAACACACACACCGCACCACACAGCTCCTCAGGAAAAACCCTCAGGGCCCAACTGCCACCACCAGCTTCCCACAAGCCTCTCAACCTCCCCGACTCCTCCTGCTCTTGAGGCCGATTGGCTGGGTCGCGTGGGCGGAGCCAAAAAAGTCCCCCAATGAGCAGTCTGAAAGGGCAGGGAAACAGCCCAATGAGCATCACCGCAGAGGAGCCAATCAGTTGGCAGCTAGAAGTTTGCTGGGGCCGCTGTGAGCCAATCATCAGCTGGCAGCTGGAAGTTTGCTGGGGCCCCTTTCAGCTGTGGCTCTCAACATAAAGGATGGAAAGGGCCTCCTCCATTGCATACCAATATGCCTAGTATAAGAAAAAGGCCCCAAAGAAGCCCTAGGATACAACTGACAGTGGAGAATTCAAAGTTGATAGCATTGTGATAATGATGATGGAGACAGGTCAGACTCAAAAATATCCTTAAATGCAACCTGGGAGAAAAAAGATTAAGGCACAGTTTTTGTAAATGGCAGATTGTTCAACCCTCCCTGGTATAAAATTTGTTGTGTAGATTCGATGCACAGATAGCATTCATAAGGATTGTTTAAGAATATGAATTTAAGAAAGGGTCCAAAACTAGAAAAGATAAAAGAAAGTTTTAAGTATGGAAATATATTTTAGTACAGAAAATTAAAAGGTAAAAGAAATGTTTCTGGATGAGAAAGAATTTTGTCTGGTAAAGTAATAGTCTTGTGCTAAAGTCCAAGATGAAAGAGGACAAAACTAAAGATGTAAAGAAGTTTTGAGTGTTTAAGTTACAGAAGGTTTGTGGAAGGTAAATCTCAAAAAGTTTGAGTTTGTGATTAAAATGGCTATATTTAGCACAAAGTTATTTGAAGTTTAATGTACTGATATGAAGCAAAGTCTGAAACATTGGTCTGCTTTTATCAAGAAAATTTTCTTGTATCTCTTGGATTTTATTACTTAGGGAAACTAAGTCTTAGGGTTTATACCAATTTTAAATAATTTTAAATTATTGCTTTGTAACTCGTTAGACAAAAAATATTATTTTAGGTTGCAACAATGCAGTTGAAACCATAAGTACATGTGACTAGATATAAGTATACATCTGAGAACTATATCTATCTGAGCTTTGTCTAAGTGTTATGCATGTTTATAAAATGAGTTTATATAGGTTAATTGGCAAGATAAATAGTAACTTCTCTCTTTTATGCATAGTATCTGACATAGAAGGGCCACACCGTCATTTAAAGACCTGTCATATATCTGTTTATTTTGACTAAGTCTATATCTGATCATTAATACTGTTTAATAAATATTTAAGAGATTTAAGGCTATCCTTTCATTTTTGCTGGTACTGCTAACCCATGCAGACCTGTGATTATTGTGACTATATCCTATGGGTTCTAAATTGTACTTTAAAAGATAAACAGTAAAATGTAAAGCATAGGGGAGAGCACTTTACCAATATTTAGTTCTCCAAACTAAAATTACCTGTAGCAATAGCCTCAGATTTGTATAGAAATAACAAATTTGGTTGGTATTTATTCATGTCATTTGATGTTTTATAGCTGAATAAAACAAAATGTTGTCAGTAAGTTATATATATACAATTTTGTGTTACTCTACCCACTGGAATTGGAATTTAAATGTATTTTTGGAAGGTAATATAGACAGCCTGATCTGTTTAAAGGTGACATCATAATACACAAAAACATTTTGCCACATTTTCCACAAAAGGAAAGCCTTTGTTAGATTCATGTTTCAGATGTAATGTATTGTTATGTCAAGAGTCCCGCATTACACCTTATTTCATGTTATAATGGCCCCAAAATAAGCTAGACTTGAGCTTATTTTAAGTTGTGTTCCAAAGATCGATTTTTGCTGTAAAGATCACTGTGATCTCAAAATAAACAGAGTATATAATACATAAAGTGAAGATTTGAGATTATAAAATAATTTTTCTTGGTTTATAGCCTTTATACAAACTGAATATGTTATTGCTGTGTTCATTTCATTTTGTATTTTCTTTGTAAACTTTATAACTGTTGTCTGTTGGAGTTTGCTGAGGTACTTCATCTACTAAAATAACTTGAGATAATAAGCCGTCACCTATGAGATGGACAGTATATAATGCTGACTTCTAGTACTAATACTAACCCCAATTAAATGGAAGGGATAACCATAAAATTATAGATATTAAAGTTATGACCTGTTACTCCTACTTCAAGACTAATGAAACTGGCTTGCCTGGTGTTTAAAACCAAAAACTTGGAGACTGCAGTCAAGGAAGTAAAGGGTCAAGGAAAAAGCAGTCAACATTTGGCCCTTGTCCTCCAAGTTTAGCCATCCAAAGAATGATGGGACCCTTCTCTGAACTCTGCATCTCCAGTGAAACTGATCTGCTGATCAGGGAGACTGAAAGGACCCTAGAGAACAGGAAGAAAATCAGTGCACATCCTGGGGTTGCTGATAACAGAAATGTCCCTGATGCTGCCAAGAGAAGCCACATATGGTAAGCAATACCATGACCCATCCTGACATATGGCACTACTACAAGAGGAAAGCTAAAGGAGCCAAGAGGCTTCATACACACAATCTCAGCTGATGTACACTTGTGTTAGACCTACCCAAAGTAAGTAAAGCTGGAGGATATAAGGGAAGGGACCTTGTGTGTGAGTGACTAATAATAACAATCACAAAGGAGACCTAGAGGGGCAAATATGTCATGAGTTAATCCGAGCTTGATCATTGCCACTGGGATTTATCCCAGGAATGCAAGAATAATTCAACACATAAAAATAGAGTACAGCTGGGCATGGAAGTGCACGCCTATAATTCCAAGAACTCTGGAGGAGGCCCAGACAGGAGGATTGCAAGTTCGAGGCCAGCCTCAGCAGTTTAGGTCCTCAGCAACTTAATGAGACCATAGCTCAATTAAAAATAAAAGGAATGGTGATGAAACTCAGTGGTAAAGCATGCTGGGTTAAACCCCCAGTAACATCTCCCTCCAAAAAAATGTCATATAGATGGTAGTCTAAGACATTATCAACAAACCTGGAAACTGGGGAGATGGCTAAGACTGACCCCAATATTATGTAGGATCTCACTTTGGTGGGCACATGCTCCTGCAATGAATGCAAGATACATGTCAGATCACGTCAGATCATTACAAGAATTGACAATATTGGTAATCACATCCATGATTGGAGAAAAATACTTTAGACTTTATAACTCAGGCTATGGTGGAAGTTTCAAAATAAATAAGATATTGCCACACAAAAGAGTTGAAGGTTACTAGTACTTTACAATGAAATCTGGGACACCATTTTCCTAAACTAAGAATGGTTTCTTTCAGCTAACTACTATATGTAGAAAGGTTTTATATTATAATGTGAATTCTTATCATATACTATTATAGTTAGTTTAGAGAATAATTTTTTCACCAGTTTCTTCAACAGAGTATCTTCCTCTTTTGGACCTGTTCAGTCATGCTATTAATTATCAAACACTGAAACTTGTTAAAATGTCAATTATGTAGCGCATCACATTAAGAGGAAGGAAAAAATCAACACAATCATTTGATGCAGAAAAAGCTTTTGGCAAATTAATACTTTACCATAACTGAAAAAGACACACAATCTCTCTCTCTCTCTCTCTCTCTCTCTCTCTCTCTCTCTCTCTCTCTCTCTCTCTCTCTCTCTCCCCTCCCTCCCCCCTCCTCTCTAACACACACACAAACCAAAAATTTTAAAAAAACTTCCTCATTTTGATAAGGGCATTTATGAAAAATCTAACATAATATTTATTAAAAGTTACAGCCACAGAAATTAGGCAAAAAAAAAATATATCCACCTCATAAAGAAACAAGAAAATCTTGCATACAGAAAAAAACTAAGCCAGATATGGCAGTGAACTCCTGTAACATTTTCGGAGGCTAAGAGGGAGGCTGAGGCGGAGGACCACTAGTTGGAGGCCAGCCTGGTCAATTTAGTGAGACCACAACTGATTATAAAAATCGGCTGTGGATGTAGCTAAGTAGTAGAGTGCTTGCCTATCATGCACAGGCCCTGGGTTTCATTTGATTCCCAGTATCACACCCAATCTCAATCTCTCTCTCTCTCTCTCTCTCTCTCTCTCTCTCTCTCTCTCTCTCTCTCACACACACACACACACACACACACACACAATTCTAAAGAATTCACACAATTCAAAATAATAAAAAATAAGTTCCCTTTCCTAGTTTCTCTTGTGGAATAGTTTGAGAGACACTTGGTATTATCCTGGATGGTCAGTTTTCTCTCCTCTCACCTCCAGCCCTTGCCAGGAAGCCAGCCAGGTCAGGTGCTGTGATTATTGGTCTTGCCACATTTTAAGGATGAGAGAAATGCTAAGTGTCTTGCCCAGGGTCAAAGAGCCAGATAGTGTTGGTTCCTGAGCTTGGGTCTCCAGAGAGCAAGGCTCTTCCCTCCCAGGAGGCATTGGTCCCAGCCCCTCAGAGCCTCCCCCACAACTGCAGAAATATGGTTCTCTGAACATGGAACAGGCTGGCAGGGCAGCCATAAAAACCAACAAAAAATGTTTCTAAGAATTAAATAGTCATGGGGGTCAAGGCACTCCCAACAGGGGAGTGAGTGAGTGAGTGAGGGCTCAAGTCCAAGAGGCCTTCATGTGGGGCTCACATCCTGGGTGGGATGGGGCCTCCTGCTGCAGCACTGGGTGGATGGGAAGATAAACACAGGGTCAGTACATGGGGCTCTCCCTAACCTCCACCCCAAAGCTCACAGTCAAGTCACTGGGCCTCTGGAGGCAGGACAAAGGAGAGGGCTGGCACAATAAGTCACTAAAAAGGCTCTTGGGTGGCAGTGTGGGTTGCCCATCCCACTGTACTCTTAATGCTCCACTCTATAGATTTCACATTGAACTTCAAGTAAATATTTAAAAAAATAAAAAATAAAACCATTATAAATTACTAGACTAGTCTCAGTCCTCATTACCAGCTGAGGAAACTAAGGAATAGAAAGGTAAGACTGGCCCAAGGTCAACCAGCTAGTTAGCGATACAGTCTTTTCTCTTTGTCTGTTCAGGGACAACTGGGTGTGTTCTGAAGCCCTGTGACCTGGACCCTACATCTTCCAGGTCTATAATCCTGCTTCTTAAGCTCCAAATGCTTCAGCTTCAAGGCTAATGCCACCTCAAGGGTTTCTTTAACACATGTGCAACCCACAGACACCTCTCTCCCAATGCACACTCACCACTCCTCACCTCCTAGAGAGCTTCATGCTCACCACTCCGTGGGGGGCCCTGCCCACCTGAATCAAAATCAATGGTTGGTCCCAGGGAGGTCTGTTGGATGGCATGGTGGGGAGAACCTGGGTGAGAGCAGGGCTGCCATGGGCTCCCACTCAGTCTCCTCCTTCCCTGGAGCTACACAGCTTCCAAAATGTACCTGGGGAGTGACAGGCCAAATGCATAAAAGGGATCAATATCCACCTTGGCCTGGTCTCCCTGACCACCCTCACCCTTCATCTTGGAAAACACAGAGCCCAGGGCTCCCAGCCAGGAGCCTCATCCAGGCTGCAGTTCCCCTCTACCTCATTTCTTGGGGCAAAAACCTACAAAGGAAAAAAGAGGGACATTCCCAGAGGCTCTCAGGGTGCTCTAGAGAATAACACCAAAGAAAAGGAACAGAGTGTCAGGGCCTGGGAGCTGGGGTAGGGGACCAGGGAAGAAGACCCAGCTTCACCCCACTCCACCTGCCCCAGGGTCCACCACTTGAGCCTCTGGTTTACCAACTCACTTGGGTCTCAGGGGTGCACACAGGGTGATGTAACAGTTCTGGGCACAGCCCTGGTTGAAGAGGTTGTCCTCATGAAGGAATTGTCCCTGGAGGGAGATGGGCATGGGAAGAGGAGCTCAGAACCAGCAGGACTGGACAAGGCCATCTCCAAGTGACCCTCCATAAGTTGGTCAGCTAAGCCAGGGCTCAAACCCAGGCCTAGAGCAAGACTCCAAGGCCAGGGAAGCCCAAGAGTGACCCAGAACATCCTGCCTTCCTGGGATTCTAGGAAGTGTGTCTTCCCCCAACATATTTGAGAGCAGCTCTCCCCAGACACTGCTGACTCTGCACCCACCCCCTCCTGCCTTCTCAGGGCTCTTCATCCCCTTGTGCCTCCCTGTGCAGCATCCTTGCCCTGTCTCCATTGGCCACACCTGTCCTCCCACCACGTCCTTCCAGATGCTTTATAAGCTCTTCCTTGTGCTGCTTCACAACTGCTCCAAAGACAGTGTCATCACACTGCTCCCACTTTACTTTCCCACCTCTCTTTTTTTCTTAAACATGTGCCTTCACTGAATTTCACTATCTGGAAGAGAAAGGGCAGCGAGAATGCCCAGTCATCTTTTCCTAGTCAAAAAACCTTGGTTCAGGAATCCTGAGCTAAAGGCCTGTAGTAATCAAAGCAGTAAGGGCAACTTTAAAGGTCAACTCCTCCATTGGACATTGGCCTCTTCTCTCCCTTATTCCACTTTCTCCTTTCCCCTACTCCATGCATTCACCCATTCCTCCCTGCCGCAGTCTGGCTGGGCACAAATGCCGCAGTCTGGCTGGGCACACAATCACGAGCCACCACACAGCTTGTAGATTCAAACAGCAACTCTTTATTCCCGAACTCACACCAGCCGTCTACAATCACGTTCTGGGGAAATCCACGTTCTCTGCCCAAATCCACGTTCTCTGCCCAAATCCACCTCCACTGGGCTTCTATCTCCAAAATATACTGTCTGAATCCCGTGAGAACTCAAGGGGAACTCAGGCAGCAGGATACGCCCTATTCCCGGGAGGAATAATCTTAAACCTTAAACCTGGAACCTAAACTGGGAACGCCCTAAACACGATTATCTTAAAACCGGGAACACCCTAATCTGCCTTGGTCCTTGAGCAAGGTCACCTACATTCAATGTCGCTGCAACATGTCAGCAACATGGGGTACGCTGGCAAGGAAATTGTCATACCTACTTGGCTAATGGCTCCCAGCATCTCCCCCCTTCTGATTAATTAAACAACAAGCAATGTGGCTTAAGGACCGTGCCTGGTAGGTTGTCCAATTCAACATATGGTTCTTACCCGTCATCGGAAAACTGACCTTTAGGCGTCAGCCTCCTGTCTTAGGTTGATACCACTGCAATTGAATCATACCCGTCACTGACTACCGGTCCAGCATACAGCCATACTTGTGGATAGGTCTATGCACCAGTGGGGGGGTGAGGTTCTTTGCCTCACCTCTGTTGGCCCCCAAATTTGGCCTTGGTGCCAGTGGGGGAGTGAGGTTAATGTGGCTTATGGACCGTGCCTGGTAGGTTGTCCAATTCAACATATGGTTCTTACCCGTCATCGGAAAACTGACCTTTAGGCGTCAGCCTCCTGTCTTAGGTTGATACCACTGCAATTGGATCATACCCGTCACTGACTACCGGTCCAGCATAAGCCATTGGCCCCCAAATTTTAGACCATCACTAGCAGAAGGGAGGAGGATACAGAAATGCCACGACACCAAGCCAATTGACGGCTCCTTGGGAAAAAATTGCATCACTGGTGACACCATCAGCAAAGATATGTCAGCACTACCACAATTAACATGGGGTGCGCTGGCAAGGAAATAAAAATTGCATCACTAGTGACACCATCAGCAAAGATATGCCAGCATTACCACAATTCGCTGCACCAAACGATAGTTACATAGTCCAGGCAAGTTCTGCAAGCAGTTCAAAGCGGAGGAATCTATCAATATGTCCATTTCCTCCCAAAGTAAGTTTCCTCCCAAAGTAAGTTGACTCTTTGATTGAGCATTACTTGTTGAGTTCTTCACCGGCACTGGGATGGAGATAGGAATTCTGGCAATGATGCTAAAGAGACATTATCCTGAAAAGAATTATTAAATATAATGAAAAGGAAAGGTGAAAGTAAACAAACAGATCTGTTAACCTACTTTAAAAACAATCCTTAACAGCCTTTTACCTAATTTAAACTAGTAAACAAACAGATCTGTTAACCACCTTTAAAAACAATCCTTAACAGCTGTTTACCTAATTTAAATTAAACCATTTAAATCACGTGAATAAAAAAAATAATAATAATTCGGATCCATTTTTTCATGAGCGCTCCTCATATAAGAAATATGGACATACGCACATACAGACATACAACACAAAACACAAGAGTGTACATAAACGTACAACACATAAGAAAATAGTAAAGGCCTTGTAGCTTTACCTAGGTGAAATCTCCATTGCAATGTTTAAAAACTCCACAGTCAAAATATAAAACTGATCAGAAAAACATTAACCTAGGTTTGTATGAGCTCAAAAAATAAAAATAGAACCTTATGATGTGGAAAAATGCAATAATAAAATAGCTATTGAAAAAAGCATCCTGGTTAATCACTGTCACAGATGTAAGAATGGCCAAGCTGGAGTTCTGGATATCAGCTGTTATGGATTTGAGTCAAATCATCTTCTTTTCAATCTGTAGAGACTGTTTTAGTTAATCTTTCTGGAATCCAAATGGGCTGCTGTTCTCCCTGTGGAAAAACACAAACAGACCCCCGACTCCAGACAATCACTGGGTCAGGACCTTTCCATTGTCCTGTTAGAATATCTTTCCAAAGTACTTTAGGCTTATGTACATTTTTTGGATACATATGTCTTTCTGCAGCACTAAGTCCTCATGAATCCAAATTTAAAAAGTTTAGAGTAAAAAGCGTTATTTTAAGTTTATCTTTGGGGGATATATACCCCTTTCCAATTCCCTCTTTTTGCTTAATAAGTATATGTCTGTATCTAATAGTTGTCTTAGCTTCTTACATTTTCTATCTGAAATACCTTTACTTGACATTTTCAACCATTTTTTCTTATTTCTATCTTCTAGTTTGTTTTTTTTTTAAGGTTTGTATATTTACCCTTAGTTGCTTATTTTCCTCCTAGTTTTTTTTTTTCTTCCTATTTTGTGGGTTTAAAATTTTTGTCTTCCTACATTTTTTTATCTTTCTACATCTTTTCTATCTTTTTTTGTTTTTAACTTTCTATACTTCTGTCTTTAAAGTTTTTCACTTTAAATTTTTAATCTTCTTTATCTAAATATCTTTTATCCTATTATCTTCCCATTTTTTTAAAGTAATGCCTTTAAGATTAACTAGGCTTCGAATGATGCAATAAAGCAATCTTTTTTCCGCCATGAAGGTATCTCGACCACCTTCAATTTAACCTTTTAAAGCCTTTTAATTATCATCTATACTGTACTTTTAAATGTACTTTTTCACCACCTACAACTTCACTCTTTTAAACGAGGCTTAGATTCTGTTTAAATCTCTTTAATGTTAGTTTACATGGCTGCCCTTCAACCAAGGGCTTTTTTTTTTTTAAACTCCATTGAGAAGCTTTGTCTCAATCTGCCATGTACAAATACCTTTTTCTTCTTTCTTCCTTTCTCAAGCTTTTAAAGTAAGTCTAGTTTCCTCAAAATCTTTTTAAATGGCATTTTACAACTTTTTACTTTACCACACAGATTATCTCATCTAGAAACATTTCTTTTTCCTTTAACCTTTTATATTAAAATATATTTCCACATCTTGAATCTTTTTATATCTCTTTTTTAACTGTTAACCCTTTTTATAAATTTACATTCTGAAACAACTCTTATAAAATTTCTGATTTAGACAAATTACTCCACTTTAATAAGATGAAAGACTTTCATGTTTTTTATGATACTATAATACTATAATTGAAACCCAACTGAAAATTTTTCTACTCTTTGTATATAAATTACACGATAGAATCTTAACTCTTAGTAACCTTGTTTTAGCAAAGACACAGACACAAAGCAATATTAAACCTTTTTCCATTTACCAATTTATGAAAACACACATAATGTTTAAATATATTACCTTATGGAACTTAATAAGTAAAGAGTATTTGATTTCATATTTAGTGGTTGATTTAACACTTTACCTTTGTAAATTAATCAGATGTCTGTAAAAACCAAGATCTTAGACAAATGTAGTAAACAGAACTAGTCATCTCTTTCTTGAAGAAAAATCCTTCTACAGGATACCATGATGGTCCCATTGATATACTTAATAACTTGTCTTTAAAAAGCCATGGGCTACATTTTTGTATTGTATCAACATATGTCCTAACTGTTCTTGGTCTTACTGGGGTGCCTCCTTCCTCTAACAATTTATCTTGCTCGGAGGCGAACAACTTCAAACCTTGAGTCAACCATTTTCCCCAGTTTGCCTGAGAAAGTTCTAGGAACAGGCAACTTGAAATAAAAACAAAATAAATCAAAACAATAACACATTGTTTTTTGAATTGGTCACCCATTCTTTCGCTCTTCCTCAGGGGTGAGAAATTTCACTTACCTTTAAGCTTCAGAAGTTCCCCGCACGGGACGCCAAATGCCGCAGTCTGGCTGGGCACAAATGCCGCAGTCTGGCTGGGCACACAATCACGAGCCACCACACAGCTTGTAGATTCAAACAGCAACTCTTTATTCCCGAACTCACACCAGCCGTCTACAATCACGTTCTGGGGAAATCCACGTTCTCTGCCCAAATCCACGTTCTCTGCCCAAATCCACCTCCACTGGGCTTCTATCTCCAAAATATACTGTCTGAATCCCGTGAGAACTCAAGGGGAACTCAGGCAGCAGGATACGCCCTATTCCCAGCAGGAATAATCTTAAACCTTAAACCTGGAACCTAAACTGGGAACGCCCTAAACAGGATTATCTTAAAACCGGGAACACCCTAATCTGCCTTGGTCCTTGAGCAAGGTCACCTACATTCAATGTCGCTGCAACATGTCAGCAACATGGGGTACGCTGGCAAGGAAATTGTCATACCTACTTGGCTAATGGCTCCCAGCACCTCCCCACCAGACCAGGTTGAGGCTGCCCACAGCTTCAACAGCTTTAGCTAGTGAATATTCTGTCACAATAGGAAGTGGCCCAGCAGCACCTCTCTCCACCCTAAACTCTCCCATGGCCCAAGCATGAAGACTTTGATCTTCACCACTATTCTCCACTAGAAAGAAAGTAGGATTCCTCATCAGGGCAGCTCTGGAATATCCCGCCATGTCCAAAAAGCAACATGAACCACTGTGCTCTATGAGTCTGCCTCCTTTCATGTGTTCACGGCACTTAAGAAACTAGTATCCAGCCAGGTGCAGTGGTGCACACGTGTAGTCCCAGTGACTTGGGAGGCTGAGGCAGGAGGAATGCAAGTTCAAGGCCGGTCTCAGCAACTTAGCAAGGCTCTTAGCAACTTAGTGAGACCCTATCTCAAAACAAAATATACCAAGGATTGGGGATGCAGCTTCAATGGTAAAGCACCCCTGGGTTCAATACATACTATCAGAAAAAAATCAGTTAACAGCAAAATATAGAAAACGTGGAATTTTTAAATTTGGAGAAAGAATTTTTGATTAGATGTTTACAAAATGTAGAAAACGTTGATTGTACATAAGGTATAGAAAAAACTTTAAAGGAATGATAATTAATAATTTTTTAGGAACTGAGCAGTAAATTTGAATACCTTCCTCTCCCCACATGAAACCCTATCAGACATGAATAGACAACAGCAGCTCTGAAGCACCCAGACCAGCTTCTTTCATTGGCTTCCTCCTGGGGCTCCTGCTCCAATTCTCTTCTCATAGGCTCTCACACTCCACAGGACCAAAATCAAGTGGCATCTTCCTCTTGCTCCACCTTCTGCCCAACTTCCTGCTGCCCCTCATTCTTCCCCTTATCCCAGGGAGATCAGGGCAACAGGCTTCTCTCTGTTTCTTTCTCTCTTCTGTCTGCAAATTGTTGAGAGCCACAGCCGAAGGGGCCCCAGCAAACTTCCAGCTGCCGGCTGATGATTGGCTCACAGCGGCCCCAGCAACATCTAGCTGATTGGCTCCTCTGCGGTGATGCTCATTGGGCTGTTTCCCTGCCCTTTCAGACCACGGAGCTGCTCATTGGGGGACTTTTTTGGCTCCGCCCACGTGACCCAGCCAATCGGCCTCAAGAGCAGGAGGATTGTGGGAGGTGGAGAGAAGCTTGTGGGAGAGAGAGGCTTGTGGAAAGCCGGTGGTGGCAGTTGAGGCTCTGAGGGTTTTTCCTGAGAGGCTGTTTTGTTTGGCGTGTGTGGTTCTAAAAATAAAGTTAGTTTCTTTTGACAAGTGGCTCCTGATTGTGCCCAGCCAGACTGCGGCATTTGGTGGGCCGCACAGGGAGCGACTGAGGGTAAGTGAAACTGCTCGCCCCTGAGGGCAGGGCAAGAGGATGGGTAGCCATTTTAAGATTCCTCTTTTGTTATTTTGTTTCACTTTTGTTTTAAGTTGCCTGTCCCTGGAGATGTGTAAGATGGAAGAAAAACTGCTCACATCTGAGGAACAGATAGGGAGAAAGGACGGATGGACATTTCAGGAGGCTATTATAATGATTTTGTGTTGTTCCAATTTTGTTTCACTCTGTTTCAGTTTTGTTAGGCGTTATCTTGTTGGGTTGTATTATAGTAGAAATACGGGATCAGAAATTAGTAAAAAACAAACTGAAAGAGTGTTAAGTAAATTGTTAGAGGAAGGAGGCATCTCAGTAAAATCAAGAACAATCAGGGCATACGTTGATACAATACAAAAATGTAGCCCATGGCTTTTTAAGGAGGAGTTGTTAAATATATCACAATGGAACCATCATGGTGAAGATTTAAAAAGAATAGAAAAGAAAAGCCCAGGGACTCTGCCAGTTGGCACATTGCCATTGTGGACGTTCATATCTTGTTTGCTTAGTCCAAAGCCTTCAGTTCAGACAATGGTAGAGGAAGGAGAAGACATAATGATTCAAGTAAAAGAGAAGGCCTCTCAAGCTAGTCAGACAGAGGAAAAGATTCAAGTAAAAGAGAAGGCCTCTCAAGCTAGTCAGACAGAGGAAAAGATTCAAGTAAAAGAGAAGGCCTCTCAAGTTAGTCAGACAGAGAAAGAAAGTGTAAAACAGAAAAAGCCATCAGGGGGAAAGTTACAACAGGAGACTGCTACTAACACCTTTCTATCACCAGAGGGTGTAAGTGTCCAACCAACAGCACCACCTCTACAGGAGACTGCTACTAACACCTTTCTATCACCAGAGGACGTAAGTGTCCAACTAACAAGGCCACCTCCATATGCTGGGAGGTCCCCAACCCCCGCAGTTGATAGTTGGGATCCTGAGACAAGATCTCAAATATTAACATGCCCTGTATTTGAGGCAGGAGGGCAGCGATTTTACCAAGTTTTAAATTTCAAAACAGTGAAGCAGCTAAAAGAAGCTGTAACAACCTATGGTCCTCAAGCACCCTTCACTGTAAGCATGGTCGAATCCATTAACAACTTGAACATGATGCCAGCAGATTGGGCTAATATGTGTAAAGCTGTGCTAAATGGAGGACAATACCTGTTATGGAAGGTTGCCAATGAGGAATTTTGCAAGGAGACGGCTAGGCAAAATGCAGCAGCTGGTTATCCTCAGAGAAATCTAGATATGTTGTTAGGAAAGGGACCTTATGAGGATCAGAAGCAACAAATTGCATATGATCCTGGTGTATATGCACAAATTGCTGTAGATGCAATTAAGGCATGGAAGACTTTACAAGGACATGGAGGTTTACAAGGTCAGTTATCTAAGGTAATACAAGGAGCTAATGAACCTTATGCTGAATTTGTAGATAGGCTTATTCAAACAGCTACCAGAGTTTTTGGGAATACAGAACAAGCAATGCCATTACTAAAACACCTGGCTTATGAGCAAGCGAATCGTTGGTGCAGAGATATCATTAGACCATGGAAACATGAAGATTTAAACACATATATTAAATTATGTAGAGACATTAATGAACAAGAGCAAGTCGTGGCAGCTGCAGTAAAACAGGCTTTAGATGCCAGAGACATTAATGAACAAGGGCAAATTGTGGCAGCTGCAGTAAAACAGGCTTTAGATGCCAGGCCAAGAACATGCTACAATTGTGAACAAACAGGACATTTTAAAAGGAATTGCCCCATTGGAGGAGGGTTTAACAAAACTAGGTATCAAAGGAGTAGAATACCAGGTATTTGCCCACGATGCCATAGAGGGAGACATTGGGCTAATGAATGCCGTTCTCAAACCACCATAGAGGGTACTCCATTATCAAAAAACGAACAAGGACCAGGTGTTTATCCACGATATCGTGGAGAAAGGCATCGGGCTCCATTGCCAAAAAATGGACAGGGGGGCCCAATGCTCCGGGGCCCAAAACCACAAATATACGGAGCACTGGAGGAACCCAGCAACCCCATCAGGGTAGTGCCCAGGACACATTGTCCATCAGATCCCTCATCAGACAAACCAGAGGGAGCGCAGGGTTGGACATCTGCGCCTCCGCCAGAGCAGTACTAACTCCAGAGATAGGAGTTCAAATCATTCCCACAGGGGTGAAAGGACCTCTTCCCAAAGGAACAGTAGGCTTATTATTGGGACGCAGATCTTCTACTCTAAAAGGACTTATGATAAGTCCTGGGGTAATTGATCCCGATTATGAAGGTGAAATAAAAATTATAGCCAGTTCTCCAAAGGGTATATCAGTAATTTCACCAGGAGATAGAATAGCACAGTTACTAATAATACCCAGCCTACATGATAAATTTTCCAGTTGTACTGTAGAAAGAGGTTCCAAGGGATTAGGCTCCACAGGTGTAGATTGGGCTATGCTTTCTTTAAATTTAGATTCTCGCCCCATGCTAAAACTAAATATTCAAGGACATGAATTTAATGGGCTACTGGATACAGGTGCAGACCTTAGCATCATCTCTCATCAAGAATGGCCAAAACATTGGCCATTACAACAAGCCACTCAAACGCTTCGAGGCCTAGGAGTGGCAACTAATCCCCATAGAAGTGCAATGGTATTAGATTGGAAGGATCCTGAAGGATGTGAAGGAACTATACAGCCATATGTATTGGATCATCTTCCTGTAAATTTATGGGGACGAGATGTCCTAGATCAATTAGGTTTGACATTAACAAATAACATCAACAAAAATGCACCCACTATTATGACTAGACAAGGTTTTAGGAAAGGAAAAAGATTAGAAAAATAAGAACAAGGTATAGCAGCACCAATACAAATAGATCAAGGAACAGACAGACATGGGTTGGATTTTCAGAAAGGGCCACTGAGACAATAAAAATTACTTGGAAATCAGAAAGACCAGTATGGGTTCCTCAGTGGCCCCTGACTAAAGAAAAGATACAAGCAGCCCATGACCTGGTCAAACAACAATTAGCAGAAGGACATATACAACCTTCTGTATCTCCCCATAATACTCCCATTTTTGTCATCAAAAAGAAATCTGGTAAATGGAGATTATTGCAAGATTTAAGAGCCATTAATAATGAGATGGTTATTATGGGACCTGCTCAATCAGGGATTCCTCAATTGTCTGCTTTGCCAAAAACCTGGTATGTTTTAGTTATAGATATTAAAGATTGTTTTTTTTTTCAATTCCAATTCATCCTGAGGATAGTCCACGTTTTGCATTTACTATCCCTGCACTAAATCATGAAGGTCCTGATCAGAGATATGAATGGAAAGTACTCCCTCAAGGGATGGCTAACAGCCCAACTATGTGTCAAATTTATGTTAACAAAGTAATCCAGCCACTTAGAAATCAAAATCCTGAACTACAAATATTTCACTATATGGATGATATATTATTAGCACACAAAGATAAAAACACATTGCTAGAATGTTATGCCACACTCACAAACTTATTAAAAAATTATAATCTAGAGATAGCAATAGATAAAGTACAATTAAATTTTCCAATTAATTATTTAGGAGTTCTATTATCCTCAACCATGGTCCGTCCACCAAAAATTCAAATACGAGTAGATCAACTCAAATCACTTAATGACTTCCAAAAGTTATTAGGAGACATAAATTGGATAAGGCCTTATTTAGGTATACCAACAGGAGAGTTGGGACCTTTATTTGATATCCTAAAAGGTCCATCAGATCCAAATTCACCCCGAATGTTAACGCCTGAAGCAAGAAAGGCATTAAAAATCATTGAAACATATATGGAAAATATGCATTTGGATAGAATTGATATAAGTTTGCCTTTATTATTTATTGTACTACCAACAAAAAATATTCCTACAGGAGTATTTTGGCAAGAAGGTCCATTATTATGGATACATTTATCTTATTCTCCTAACACTATTCTTACTAGGTATCCTGAGGCTGTAGGACAATTAATACTCAAAGGAATAAAAGCAGCAAAGGGAGTGTTTGGAATTTCTCCCAATAAAATTATTACTCCATATACTATGAATCAAATTGATGAGTTAGCTAATGAGTTAAATACTTGGGCAATAATCATGTGCAAATCTAATGTTTCATTTGATAACCACTTACCATCTAATCCTTTATTGTCTTTTTGGTCATTGCATCCTGTAATTTTTCCAAAAATGACAAGAAAAACACCTATCATGAATGCTCCAAATATATTCACTGATGGGTCAAATAATGGTACAGCAGCAGTAGTTACCCCTGATCAAATTTTTACATTTTTAGTACCCAAACAATCCGCTCAAAAGGTAGAGCTTAATACAGTTTTACAAGCTTTTGTGATGTTTAAAGATTCTGTATTTAATTTATTTTCTGATAGTCAGTATGTAGTTAATGCTATAGTATCTCTTGAAGATGCTGGTAGGATTTCCCCTTCTTCTACTGTTTTCTCTTTGCTTTCCACTATACAAAGTCTAATCTGGGACAGAAAAGATCCATTCTTTATAGGACATATCAGGGCACATACAGGATTGCCTGGAGCCCTTAGTTTGGGCAATGATTTAGCAGATAAAACTACACATGACATACATATTTTCTCTACACTAGAAGAAGCTATAAATCTTCATAAAAAGTTCCATGTCAATGCTGATACTTTACAAAAGCATTTTAAAATAACTAAGGAACAAGCTAGACAAATAATAAAACAATGTCAAAATTGTGTGACCTTTTTACCACAAGTTAATCTTGGAGTCAATCCTAGAGGATTGATACCTAACCATATTTGGCAGATGGACGTCACACACTTGCCACAATTTGGAAAATTAAAATATTTGCATGTTACAGTTGATACTTCTTCTGGATTTTTGATGGGCTCCCTTCATGCCGGAGAAAAAACTAAAGATGTTATAGCTCATTGCTTACAAAATTTTGCCACTGTGGGTGTTCCAAAACAGTTAAAAACAGATAATGCCCCTGGTTATACTTCTACCTCTTTTAAACAATTTTGCTCAACATTTGGCATTACTCATATAACAGGAATCCCATACAATCCACAGGGACAAGGCATAGTTGAAAGAGCTCATAAAACTATTAAAATGTACTTATTAAAGCAAAAAGAAGGAATTGGGAAGGGGTATATATTCCCCAAAGATAAACTTAAAATAACCCTTTTTACTCTAAACTTTTTAAATTTGGATTCATCAGGACTTAGTGCTGCGGAAAGGCATATGTGTTCAAAAAATGTACATAAGCCCAAGGTACTTTGGAAGGATATTCTAACAGGACAATGGAAAGGTCCTGACCCAGTAATTGTCTGGAGTCGGGGGTCTGTTTGTGTGTTTCCACAGGGAGAACAGCAGCCGATTTGGATTCCAGAGAGATTAACCAAGGTCCTGACCCAGTGATTGTCTGGAGTCGGGGGTCTGTTTATGTGTTTCCACAGGGAGAACAGCAGCCGATTTGGATTCCAGAAAGATTAACTAAAGCGATTTCTGCAGACCAAAAAGAAGATGATTTGGCTCAAATCCATAACAACTGATATCCAAAACTCCAGTTTGGCTATTCTTACATCTGCAACAGAACCAGGATGCTTTTTTCAATATCTATTTTATTATTGCCCCTTGCCATATCATGAAGTTCTATTTTGTTTTTTGAGCTCATACAGACCTAGGTTAATGTTTTGCTGATCAGTTCTATTTTTTGACTATAGAGTTTTTAAACATTGCAATGGAGATTTCACCTGTAAAAAGTTATAAGGCCTTTACTATAATGTTATGTGTTGTATGTATTATATTATGTGTGCACACTTGTGTTTTGTGTTATATGTTTGAATGTATGTATGTCCATATATATGATGAGCGCTCATGATAAAATGGATCCAAATATTTTTTTTTCACGTGATTTATATGGTTTAATTTAAATTGGGTAAACAACTGTTGAGGATTGTTTTAATATGTAAACAAAAAAGAAGGTTAACAGATCTGTTTGTTTACTTTCACCTTTCCTTTTCATTATATTTAATAATTCTCTTAAAGATAATGTAAATTGTTAAGAAAATTGTTTTCTTTTAGTGCCTTCTGGAATGTTACATAATTTTTTCTTTAGCTATTATTGCCAGAATTCCTATCTTCATCCCAGTGCTGGTGAAGTCAAAGATAAAACCAATCTACAGCTTCTGCAATAGCCATCACTGAACTGCTTGCAGAACTTGCCTGGATACATTGTGAACTCACCTGTATGCATTGTGAACTATCTGTTGGTGCAGCGACTTGTGGTAGTGTTGGGGTATTTTTGCTGATGATGTCATCGGTGGTACAATTTTTCCAAAAGGAGCCGTCAATTGGCTTGGTGTATCTTCCTCCCTTCTGCTTGTCATGATTGTCCAGCTAAAATTTGGGGGCCAACAGAGGTGAGGCAAAGAACCTCACCCCCCCGCTGGTACAAAGACCTCTCCACAGGTGTGGCTGTATATTGGACTGGTAGTCAATGACGGGTAAGATCCAATTGCAATGGTACCAACCTAACGGGTAAGGACCATATGTACTATTGGACAACCTAAGGCAGGCACGGTCCCTAAGCCACATGCTTTTTGTTTAAACAGAGAGGGGGAGATGTTGAGAGCCACAGCCGAAGGGGCCCCAGCAAACTTCCAGCTGCCGGCTGATGATTGGCTCACAGCGGCCCCAGCAACATCTAGCTGATTGGCTCCTCTGCGGTGATGCTCATTGGGCTGTTTCCCTGCCCTTTCAGACCACGGAGCTGCTCATTGGGGGACTTTTTTGGCTCCGCCCACGTGACCCAGCCAATCGGCCTCAAGAGCAGGAGGATTGTGGGAGGTGGAGAGAAGCTTGTGGGAGAGAGAGGCTTGTGGAAAGCCGGTGGTGGCAGTTGAGGCTCTGAGGGTTTTTCCTGAGAGGCTGTTTTGTTTGGCGTGTGTGGTTCTAAAAATAAAGTTAGTTTCTTTTGACAAGTGGCTCCTGATTGTGCCCAGCCAGACTGCGGCAGCAAATGTTGATTCTTTTGTTTGTTGTTTCACTCATTTATTCAGATTCATTTTCTTTGTGTGTTGGAGATTGAAGAACCCCGGGCCTTGTGCATGGTAAACACATGTTCTACCACTCAGATACACCCCCAGCCAGACAGGGCATCAAGGATGCCTCACTCCAGCCAAACAATGTGGTGCACTCCTGATATCTCAGAGACTAAGGAGACTGAGGCAGGAAGATGGCAAATTTGAAACCAGCCTCAGAAATTTAGTGAGGTGTGTTTCAAAATAAAAAATAGAAGGGACTGGGGATGAAGCATCTGTGCTAAAGTGCCCCTGGGCTCAAGAACCAGTAGCTAAATAAATAAATAAAGTCCCTGCACTGGGGTTTGAAAGCACACTGCAAACAGCACAGCCAGACTACTTTCAGGATGGTGATGTCACTGGTACAACAAAGCCCTGAGCTCCCTGGGGAGTGGCCAGGATAGTGTAGAGAGAGGGTATCACGGGAAAAGAGTAGGCAACCCAGCCCACAACAACTAGGTACATGGAGTAGAAACCCAGAGAATTAAACAATAAGACACAAAAGAGGGATATTTCAGCTACTTCTGGTTTGGGAGGCTATGTCCAGTCCAGAAAGAGTAGTCTGAAGAATGTCTGCTGGCTTGGGCCATTCATGACAGTATCACTGTGACAGTTAAGGACTGGGGCTGGGCTGATGTGGGCCAGGAAGTAAAGGATGGAACTAGTGAGCAGGGTCAACTTTTTCATGGAATAAGGCACAGAGGGTTCAACAGGGGAGTGGAGGCCTGAGACATTAAGGGTGGTGCTTGCTTGGCTTTTAACATGAGGCACAATATTTGTAAATGACCATGAGAACCAACGGTAATAATACTAACAGCAGCACATAGGGCACTTTCTGGTACAAGCCACTGTTTTATGAGTCTTTTGTGATCTGAAATCAGAGGTAGACTCAGTTCTACTCTGGGGCAACCCAGAGCTCCTCATGAGGACTGGATCTTCTGAGGTCAGACTCACAGACCTCAAGGACAGATCTAAATATCCAGACTAGAGCCAGACCGTGGAGACATCACCAAATGTCACCAGCATTACCAGCCTCCCACAGTTCCCTAAATGCAGCAGGCACTCTAGACCTCGGTGCTTCTAACTATATATCGTTCTTCCCCTCCAGACCCTCTCTTTCCACTTCCCTGCCTCTGCACTATATCACTGTCTATTTTCCCTTCTTTCTCTTTGTAAGAAACCTGACAGCTTGCAGGGAGACTCACGGAAAGGCAAAGAACACGCCACTGACATTCAGCAGCCACAGCATGTTGAAAGTGGCAAAAAGACTGGAGATAATCCAAGCATGTCCAACTGGATGTTGGTGGGGGGGCTTCAAGTCATTGGAGAATGCCATGACCAGGCCTCCTCTTCTGAGCAAAATGAAGCCACCAATGACTTCTTCTGAGTTGACACCCATAGTGTCATGACAACAGCAGGGAAGGAAAGAATACCAAGTGTGACATCACAGAGATTCCAGAATGGGGGCTCTGTCTGCTTCCAGTGACTTCTGAGAGCAACCTTCCTCACCCCCACATACCCACATGTTGTGAACAGGGACATCCTGCTCTTATGATGTTGGCTTTGTTGGAGCTTGTGATGATGTGATGTGGTTTGTCCCCCAGAGGTTTATAGGCCAGAGGCTTGGCCCTCGGTGTGGCAGTGTGGAGGTGATAGGACCTAAGAAGTGGGGCCTAGTGTGAGGTAATTTGGTCACTAGGGATATTGCCCTCCAAACAGAGTAATGTGCTTCTCAGGGGCCCTCACAGATGCTGGCTTAGAACTTGTGATCCTCCTGCCTTAGCCTTCTAAGCCACTGGGATTACAGGCATGTGCCACCATGCCTGGCCATGTAAATTAAATTGATTAAAAATAGATCAGGTCTGATGGCACTGAGATGGGGGCAAAAGGTCAGTGTAGATAATAAATGATGGTGTCAGGATGAAGGTGGCTGATTCAAAAGGAAATAGCACATCCTCCTCCTCCAACTTTTTGCCAGGGTTGCCTGCCTCCAAGGACTTGTTGTTAATGAGTACCCTCTGGGTACCTCCCTCCCTGACTTTCTGGGAAAATATGGAAAATAGGGAGAGATAGTAAGATGGCTCTCTTCCAGCCTTTTGGCAGGATGGGAGGAGGGGGACATGAGAAGAAAGGAAACCTGAAATCCATAAAAGGTGCAGGACATCCTCACTCTATCAGGCACTAGCTCTGGTCTCTAGCTCTGGACCCCCTCCAGAGTGTAACAGGCTGTGACTTTACGGTTTGAATATGTGTGCTCTGCCACTCTCCTACCTAATCTCTCCCTCTCCTTAATCTCAGGGGAAACAGGATTACCTTTCTCCCCCATTTTTGGCATATTTTTCTGTCTGTGTGTACTCATCCACCATAGGAAAGAAGTAATCCAGGCTTTGGGGATGGTACTAGAAGATCTCAGAAGTGATATCTTCCAAGTTAACAAGTGAATTACAACTCCCACAGAGAACATGTGGAATATGGCCTTTGTATGACTTCTTTTAAAGCCCCTGTTCCTGCTGATAGGCAGAATCTCAGCCTCAGGGACAGGAGTCCCCTGTGTTTCTCCTTCACTAGCACAGCAGTAAACCTTCTTTTTCCTTTTTCTCAAATAAATAAATAAATAAACAATAGCATTATCTACTTCAAAAGACAACGTATCTTTATCAAATAAAAGGACCTGATAAAACATTTGAGAGTATTTTGTGTAGTACATACTTAATTTAGCTTTCATATCACTATTAGTCATATTGTCATTGCAATCAGATCAAAATATATGAAAAGAAATCAGAATATTCTCCAGTAAATCCATAGTAGCACATTTTTCATTAATAATGCTAACCAGAATATTTTGGCATAACTGAGATAAGAATGGGATTTTTCATTGTTAAAGCTTTGGCTTTTGTTCAAAATCTGATTCATCTTGATGGTGGCATTTCTCAGTGAAAGATAAGGCTTTCAGTCCTTTAAAGTATTCATCACAAGCCTACCTGTCAAGTTTTGATGATGGGTGGGAAATGATATAGACAGTAGGGAGCACTCTTATTAATGTCCCCTGAATGTGGCATTTAAATTTTTATATATTAACTGTAAAACTGAAATACTTCTGTCAACTAACAGAGCCAAGGTGGTATTCATGAAGTATACAAATGAAGCCAATCAGAATAAAGTCACCCATCTAAAATGGGCCAAAGAGTTTAATGTTAGCTCATCTCAGCTACAGGCTGTCATTAAGCTGTGTGACTACTTTGAAGGGATTAAGACAAAATTTTGAGAAAATCATCAACGAAGAGGCATCAGACACCTGCCTCTGATAACTTTTGATACTGGCATTTCCAAAGAAAATAATTTTCAAATTTCCCTAAAGCCTTGCGTCTCCTCATCTTAGACAGAAGTCCTTTCTTACTTATTGCAGTAAGTAATTTCATTTTGCCTTTTACACTTTGAATACTAAGGAAATTCTTCCATATTACTAATTTTTGGAAGGAAGTTTTATGCATTATCAAACAAAGCATCTTAGCTTATTATCAAAAGAAATGCTGACATACATGGTTATTTTATTAATATATTGCTTTTATCTTAATAATTTATATGCACATCACATTTGAAATGCATTATTAGCCAAGCAAAACGGCATATCAGTAAATCAAACCCAGGCCAAATCCTGATATCAGAATGCTAATATAGAGCACATCTCCAGGTACCAAGAAAGAGAGAGCTAGAGACTGATTTACCACACGGATAGACATTTTTTAAATTATTATCTCCAAATATATATATATACACACACACACATATACGTACATACATATATATGACCATATACTTATTAAATGTAATTATTTAGATGGGCTCAATTAAACATAAATAGAAAAGCTGTGGAGTTAATTTGTCTGTCTTAAAAAACAATGTATTCTCCATAGCAGCATTTTCTAAACTAGATAGGCTTCAAATAATCAATTAATGCCCATAAATTTGGTGTGTGTAAGTTTCTTATTAGAATCTCCAGTGCTTTACTTCAATTCTCAATGAATTATGTCCTTCCAAAATATTAGATTCATGAGATTATTTCAATAAATAATTTCTGATATTTATTTAAATAATTTTTGAAAAAAAGGTCCATCAAAGTGTTATCTGAACAGTGTTACAATGATTTAATTTGAAAAATACTGAAAGTATACAAAGAAGCAGCCTACACATCCATCAGTATATAGATCACCGATGTTTGCTCTCTTCCCAACCCCATCTCATACAGGAAACTACGTCAACAGTTTGAGGCCTGTCTTTGTAGATGCTTTCCTAAGTCTACACAGGCATAGTTGTGGATGTGGATGAGTGTGTGTTGGGGGGTATATTTATATGTAAAGGGGGAACTGAGCTATTTGTATGAAACTTTTTAAATTTGTTTTGCTTAAAAATACATTGTGGACATATTTTGAGGCTCTTCTTAGTCCTTTTTCTAAGAAGCAGACTGGGTATGTTGTAAAGAAAAAAGGTTTATCTTGGCCAACAAGGCTAAAGGATCCCATTCTAGTGATGGCTTTCTTGCTGGCAGGTATCAGAATATCATACCCAAGGTAACACAGAGTGTGCCATGGCAAGAGACAGAGAGCTCTGAAGACCTAGCCAAATTGACTCTTATAGCAGACTCAATCCCAAGAAAACCCACCAATTCATTAATCCATTTACCTGTTACTCACATTAGTAGATTCAAGAAGGCAGAGACCTAGTCATCCATTAAAGGTCCCACATGGTCTCACCTGTTATTATTTTATTATAGGGTTAAGATTCAAAATAACTTTTGGAAGAGACAAACCATATCCAAACCATAGCACATGTGTTTCTACCTTATTCTTTTATTGGTGGTATAGCACTTCTCACCTTCTGCTATATAATTTCTTAATTTGTTGTGTTTATTATTCACTTTGATAAGAATATTTTTTGTTTTCTGCCAAATCTAAGTGCTCAGGAAAATTCCTACCTATAGAAGGTTCTTGATAAATATTTGTTGACTGCATTAAGTTCTGACTAATGTAGACCCTTAATTGATTTTGTTACATCTTTATTAGTGAGCATTGCTTGCTTTTGTTCTTTGCAATTAAGAGAAATGTTTCAAGATTCTCCTTATAGATATGTCATGACTTGCTGAGGCAGTTATTACTTAAATGTCTAGAAGGTATTTTCTAAATTATAATGATAGGCTCTTAAAATATTTATTTTAATAAAAAATTTAAATATATATGTATGTATGTGTATATGTATATATATATATATGTATATATATATATATATATATATATGTATATATATATGAATTACTCCACACAAAAAAATGTTATACAAAGAAGGTTAAGCTTGACTTAGATGACAAAAAAAGGAAGTCTCGGTCTTCACTCCAATTCCCCATAGAGAGTTTGACTAGTTCCTAGTTATCCACAGACAAGAAAATGTTTATGAAAAACTCCATACCTGGGAAGAAGCTTGAGACACCCACATGGTACGTAGAACTGAATGAAAGTTACCTTAGAAGGATAAAAGGAATGGTCCCACTTCTACTATTCCACCCCTTTACCTCCTTTCAAGCCAGTACACCAATAGAGGGGACCCTGAACCCATTTCTACAGAAGGACAAGAGAACTGGAGGCACATATCCAGACTTCCTAGCTTTCTGAGTTGCTGCTCAGGAAGGCTACTCTAGTCTTACCTCACAGGGTACCCAGGGAGAACAGCATGGCTAGCCTGCCCAGGATCAGGTTAAAACAAGAAGACAGTGTTCATAGTGACTTAGTAGGCAGATCCTGGTCATAGCTCTGGATTTCTGGCAGTTGTGGAACCCAATAGGAGAATAAGCTGCAGAGCCCATCCATAATGGTGAGCTCATCACTCTCAGAGATGGGACATTCAGTCTAGCTTTAGTCCTGAAGGCTAGCCTCCATCCCCCAGCTTCAGAGCCAACCCCCAGGCTCTGCGAAAGAAGAGAGATGCCTATACATTTTGGAGAAGTGTAGGGACTGTATTTATTTAATATGGGAGGATAGATAACAGCTCAACTCAGCAGAAGTTCAACCTGTAGTAGTTCCCAGGCAGGAAGATACCCACCTCTGTGCAAATCTGAAGAAATAGGGCTATTCTACTCAAGAGTCTAAAGAATAACTCAACAAAAATAACAAATAAAGACAGGAAGGGAGGCAGTCCTCAATTCTACATTTCAACAGAGCATAGTTTCTGGGTCTTGTATATTGCAAGCAGGGAGTAATATAATATCAGAGCTTATCCGACAGACTTGCCCAAATTCAGAGCCCAAATGGTGGAAATGCTGGTCACAGGGAATACATCCTGTGACAAGCTCACTCAAGGTCATCACAGTGACTAGCCAGTACACCTGACATTGAAGCAAAGGGAATAATGCACCCAACTGGAGAACCCACAACAATCTCAACCTGCTTAGGGTCATTACTAGCTGGACCTTCCAGAATCACAGGCTAGATTACATAGTGAAAGTCTGTCTTGTCAACAGCACAGACAATAATAAAAGGACTCAGGGATTACAAAGAATCAGACAATCATGACATCTCAAAAGTCAACTAGTAAAGCTCCACCAATGGACCCAAGAGAAATGGAGATCTCTGAAATAACTGACAAGGAATTCAGAATAATATTAAAGAAGTTCAGTGAACTACAAGAAAAACAAAAAGAAAACTGAATGAAATTTGGAAAATAACATGTTATTTATAACGGTTAGTCTGGCTGCAGCAAACTAACCGGGGGGTGATGAGCAACTTGTGAAGGTTGATACAGCAGGAGTGGGAGCCACTTTATTCTGGGACAGAGAGGTATATATACATAACTGAATACACAGCTTAACTTAATTAACATAAACTAGATACAGCAGTCAACCAATAAGGAATCCTCACCTTAATGGCTCGCTGGCGTTGGCTTCTCAAACCACTCCTTCTGGCAAAGTGCCAGGCGCCATCTTGACTTAGTTGTGGTCCTCATCAGAATGGGATAAAAAGTTTGACAACAAATAAAAAAAATAGAAATTCTAGAGATGAAGAATACATAACTGCACTGAAAATTCAATAGAAGGTTTCAATAGTAGACTTGAATAAGTAGAAGAAAGCCTCAGGAAACTCCATGACAGAATACTTGAAATTATCCAGAGGAGCAAAAACACAACAGAAAGAAAAAATGTGAGGAAAGTCTATGACAAGTAAGAAACATGATCAAAAACCCAACATTCAATAATAGGAGTTATGAGTTACAGAATAAAGGAATACAAAGGTCAGGAAATATTTTTGAAGATATAAAACTTGCAAAATTTGAAGATGCCAATATCCAGGTACGGAAATTGCAGAAGTCTCCAATAAAATTCAATCCAAAGAAGAGTTCACCAAGACATATAATAGTCAGAGTATCAAAAACAAAGACAAAGAAAAAAGTCCAAGAGTAGCAAAAATATAAGAGATATATCATAGACAGTTGGGTCCTGATACAATTATCAGCAGATTTCTCTGCAGGAAGAAAAGAGTAGGAAGATATATTAAAAATGCTGATAGAAAAATTAAAAAGAGAAACAAGAAATCTTTACCCAGAAAATCTACTTTTAAGAAGTATGAGGAAGGTGCAATGGTGCACATCTGGGAGACTGAGGCAGGAGGATCATGAATTCGAGGCCAACCTCAGCAACTTAGCAAGGCCCTAAGCAACTCAGTGAGACCCTGTCTCAAAATAAAGTTTAAAAAAGGGCTGGGGTGTGGCTCAGAGGTTAAGAGCCCCTGGGTTCAATCCCTGTATGTATGTGTGTGTGTGTGTGTATGTATGTGTGCATATATATATATATATATATATATATATATATATATAACCTGTTTTTCTAGGGTTACTAAAACTAAAACAACAGGCCACTAAATTATAACATAATGCATACTGAAGCTCAAAAAATCAATGGCATAAGTAATACAAAGCCATTTTTAGAATATTCTAATACTGTAACAGTAGTATATAAAACAATTATATCTCTAGAAAGAGGATAAAAGAAAAAAAATGTCCACAACTAAAATAAGTCATCAAGCAATACATATTACAAAATGATGTCAATTCTGACATTAAAAAAAATGAGATGAGGCAGTAAAAGTGTAGAGCTATTGTATATAGACAAAGCTAAGTTGTTTTCAGTTTGAAAAAGGCTGTCATAAGAATGAAATATTGTATGTAAGCCTCGTGTTAACCACAAATTAAACATCCATAGTGGACACATGAAATATAAATAAAAAGTATTAAAAGCACACCACTGTAGAAAACCATCAAATCAAAAAGGAAGAGAACAAGAAAGAAGAAAACCCCCAAAAGGAAGTGCTTACAAAATGTTCAGAAGATCAGAAAAACAATGAAGAAAACGTAAGTGATAAGTACTTATCTACCAATAATTATCTTGAATGTAAATGAATTAAATCTTCCAATGAAAATAGCATCGAGTGAGAAAGAGCATGGGTAAGAAAGCAAGATTCAATTCCATGTTGTTGACAAGTCACTCCATTTTTTAAGACATGTAGACAAAAAGTGAGGGATGGAAAAAAATATTCAATGCAAATGGAAACCAAAAGGGTAAGGTTAGCTATATTTATGCCAGACAATATGCACTTAAGGCAAAACTGTAAAAAACTACAAAGAATGGTGGTATTTAATGGTAAAGGGGTCTATTCAGCAAGATATAATAATTGTAAATATATATGTGTACAATATAGGACCACTGAAATATAGAAAACAAATATCAAACAATCAGGAGGAAGTGATAGGTTATAATACAATAATAGTATGACACTTAAATCCCCAAATTTTCACACTAGCCAGATCATCTAGACAGAAAATTAATAAGGAAATTTTGGACTAGAAGAACACTTTAGACCATATAACCCTAACAAATATAAAGAATATTCTCTCAAATAATAGAATGCATACCCTTCACAAACAAATAAACAAAAAAGATATTAAGGGGATCCCAATAGGATAAAAAGAAATAAAATCATTCCTGTTTATAGATGACATGATCCTACATGTAAAATCCTAAAGAATCCATTTTAAAAACATATTAAAATTAATAACTGAATTCAGAAAAGTAGCAGCATACATAACTAACATGCAAAAATCACTTTCATTTCTTTACACTAATAACAATCTAACCAAAAAAGAAATCAAGAAAACAATTCCATTTCTAATAGCTTCAGAAAAATAAAATACTTAGAAGTTAATTTACCAAGGAGCTGGGAGACCAATACGGTTTACACCAAATTGAATGGAAATGGAGGACATTGTTAAATAAAATAAATCAAGCTCAGAAAGACAAATGTCCCGTGTGCTCTTCTGTACGTGGTAATGTAAAAAAGTTGATTTGATTATAGAATAGTGACTATCAGAGGTTAGAAAGGGTGGTGGGCAGGGAGGCGAAAGAGAGGATGATTAACAGGTACTCAAAGCCAATTAGATAGAAGGAAGAAGTTCTAATATTATACTGTACAGTGGGTGGACAACAGTTCAATTTCCTACTGTATATTTTACAAGTAAATAGAAGTGGGGCTTGAAGACTCCAAATACAATGATAAGGAGATAGAAACATTAATTATCCTGATTTTATTAACATACATTGTATACATACTGAAATGTTATATTATAATATAATCATTATACTCCTATAATCTATCAAATTACCAAACTGCACCCCATAAATAAACACAATTATAATAACCATTGTTTTTAAAAAAATTAAAAGAGGGCTGGGGATATAGCTCACTTAGTAGAGGGCTTGCCTCACAGGCACAAGGCCCTGGATTCAATCCCCAGCACCACAAAAAAATAAAAATAAAAATAAATAAATAAAATAAAATGAAAGAAATTGAAGAAGACACAAATAAAAATAAAAATAACCAGTGTTCAAAAATAGGGAGGATTAACATTGTTAAAATACTCATATTATTCAAAGTGATCTATAGATTCAATGCAACAATCCCAAACAAAGTTCCAATGTCATTTTTCACAAAAATAGAAAAAACAATCTTAATATTCATGTGGAACCACAAAAAATTCTGAGTGTCTCAGTAAACCAAACAAAGATGGATGCATCAGATTACTTGATTTCAAACTATACCACATGGGTACAGCAATTAAAACAGCATAGTACTGGCATTAAAATAGACATAGTAATCAATGGAATAGACCCTGTTTCTCACCAGTTAACACACAAAAACAATTTAAAATGTATTAAAGACTAAAAATGTAAGAGAAGAAACTACCAGAATAAAACAGGGGCAGTGTGTCAGGATGTTGGAATGGTCAAAGATTTTTTGGAGAAGACTTCAAAAACCAAAAATAGACAAATGAAATTATAGCCATCTAAGAACCTTCTGCACAGCAAAGGAAATAACAGCACAGAGAAAACCTATAGAACAGGAGAAGATATCTTCAAACTAGGCTCTGACAAGCTATTTACAACTATACATCTAAAAAGCTGTTGATATCCACAATATACAGAGAACTCAAAAAACTAAAGAGCAATAAACAAATAACAATAAACCCAAATGACCCAATTTAAAAATACACTATAAAAACTATAAATTCTAAATAAACATTTCTTAAAGAAAGACATACAAATGGCCAACAGGTATATGAAAAAAAAAAAAGAAAGAAACATGTTAAACATCACCAGTCATCAGGGAAATGCAAATCCAACCACGATGAGATATCACCTCCCCTCAGTGAGAATGGTTACCATTAGAAAGAGTAATAATAACAAGAGCTGGTGAGGGTGTGTTGAAGAAGGAACACTTGCACACTGCTGATAAGAATGGAAATTAGTACAGTCACTATGGAAAACAGTGTGGAGGTTCCCCATAAAATTAAAAATAGAACTACCGTATGATCCAGCTGTCCCACTCCTGGATATGTATCCAAAAGAAATTAAATCAGTATGTTGAGGAGACATCCGCACTCCCATGTTTTGCAGCGCCCTTCAAAATAGCGAAGATATGGCTAAGTGTTAATCAACTGATTAATGGATAAAAAAATACTCATAAAAAGAAAGAAATTCTGTCATTTATAACAACATGGATGGAACTGGAAATCACTGTTCTAAGTGAAATAAGCCAGGAACATAAAGAAAAGTACTACTTACATATGGAATCTAAAGTTGATCTCATAGAGGTTGAAAGTAGAATGGTGGTCATCAGAAGCTGTGGGGAGGAGTGGGAAGGGGTGAGGTTGATAAGAGTTGATCAATGGGTACTAAGTTATAATTAGGAGAAATAAATCCTCCTGTGGTATTTCACAATAGAGAGACAGTAGATAATGACAACATACTGTACATTTCGAAAAAAAAAAAAAAAAACAGAAAACGATTTTGAATGTTTTTACAAAAATATATGACAAATGTTTGAGGAAATGTTTAAACTTATTTAGCCATTACTCAAAGTATATGTGTGTGTGTGTGTATGTACCCCATTAATATGTATAATTTTATGTTTTTATTTATTAGTTAAAACTAATTTTAGTTTAAAAAATAAAAAATAAAAAAGGCAGTGATCTGAGTAGGCATTGTGTCTGGAGTTGAATTTCATGATGCTTCTTCTCAGTATTATTTTAAGAACTATAATGACCCAGTAGCTTTGATAGCTGACAAACACAATAGGATAGTTAAGGGAGCTGTCAGATCTCACTGGGTCATCCAGATGAACTGAATCCCTTTGCCAAGCTGAATCTGAGCTGAATCCAAGACCTAGACCATCTTTCTGAATTCTGATTTTTAACTTTCTCCCCACAAATTAACATATCTAGATCTATTTAGATTCCTTCATACATCCCTCCCACCCCCACCACCATCTTTCCTCCATTAAAAAAGGTTACCTTTCCAACTTCCTAATGAAGGAAGGCCTGTGAGGGGCCTACTTAAGTATTTTCATAAATGGACTTCAAAAGTTCTATTTCTTTTGGAAAAAGACAATTCTTTGAGTTTAAGGTATGGTTTTAATTCTAACAAGAATAGGACAGTAATCAAGTCTTTTCTTGGTTAAAAAAAAATAATCTTTAAAAGTGTTTGCCTAAACCAGAGCAGAGAAGTGATGCACACCTGTAATATCAGTGGGGAGGCTGAGACAGGAAGATCTCAAGTTCAATGCCAGTCTCAGCAACTTAGCAAGGCACTTAGCAACTCAGCAAGACCCTGTCTCTAAATAAAATATATATTTCTTAAAAAGGGCTGGGGATTTGGTTAAGCACCCTTGGGTTCAATCCTTAAACCAAAAAATTTAAAAAAAACATAAAATGAAAGTGCAGAAAACCTCAAAAGATGTTAAATTATTGTGAAATTATTAAATGATGTGTTCTTATACTTATCCATTTTCTCTGTCCATTAATATCTCATGATTTTTTTTGCATTAATCTTTTTCCAGGCAACTTCCAATTTATTCCCTTGTTGGAAAGGCACCACCATATTTTTGAAACCTATAGGTAGTCAACTAAAGATTCACTTAATGACTTCATTATAAAGACATTGATTGAACATCTTCTGTGTGCAAAGCAAAATGGTGGCTATTGGGGTAAATACAAAGATGAGTTATCACAGACCCAATTCTCCTAAAGTTCACAATCTAGTAGAAGAGTTGGTAACACAACATACAATTTAGTGATAAGTAAGATGTTGAGAAAAAATAGAGGAGGAAAAAGAAATCTTTAGAATAGAGAAACTTTCTAATTTACCATTATGCCAGATTTACATAATTTCATGTGTTCCACTACAAAGCTGTAAGTTTTCTTGTTTAAGTTCTCGCTTCATCTCTTATTAATTAATATATTACACGTAATTATTGAGTACTTCCTGTGTGTACACTATGGCAAAGGGATATGTCAGAATACAGAACTGACATCATATATAAATAAAATATTAGTGACTTAATTTTTCATAGGGAAGCATATATAACTTTGAAGTTTAATAGAGAATTTTAGCTCGCTTTCATAGAAATACCTCTTAAGTTTTATCTAACACTTTTTATGTCATTTTTTCTCCATCCCAACATTTAGAACTGAATTTCCCTGCTTTTGGATTTTCATTTCAAAAGGTCTTTGGATTAATGGGAAAATCCAGGATTTCTGTCAGTGAACAGAAGCATAAAAGAAGTCATTACAACACCTGTGAATCTTGGTATTTATCTGGCAGATCTGTTAGAAATAATAATATTCAAAACTGTTCTAATCCTTGCAACTGGAAGTGAATATCCTATAGCTTACTAAATTTTCTTGGGCCTTAAAGTAGATGACTGAAAACCTATAAATTAACAAAAGTCACTGTTTGTAATGTATACAGGGTATTTCACAATTTTAACATTGTAAAATATTTAACTCCTTTAGTGATACCAAAATATATTTAGATGCAAAAATGCCCACCCAAAAATACAGATTGCAGTTATCCTTACTGTTTTAATAGCAATAAGTTCATAAAGTGAAATTTTTAAAAATTATTGAGAAATTTGGTTTTTCTTATGAAAAAGAGAATTGCTCCTGTTAGAAAAGTGCTGTGAGAAAAAAAAATTCTTAATTTTATACCCAAATGATGAAGTGGGGGGATTGAACAGAGAATTTGAAAAAGAATAGGAACTCAAAATTTCATATCTACATTTTCAGG
This sequence comes from Marmota flaviventris, assembly GCF_047511675.1. NCBI lineage: Eukaryota > Metazoa > Chordata > Mammalia > Rodentia > Sciuridae > Marmota > Marmota flaviventris. The sequence continues at coordinate 98,403,476 of NC_092505.1, read as the reverse complement.
AAGCTACTGTAAGATGTGTTCCATCAAAATGTGCTACTAAAATAAGAAAGAAATGGACGGTTGCCCAGATGATGGAGGAGCAAACACATGAAAGCTACCAAAGTGACAGTTCAGATGTAAGTGGGAAGAACAAAGGCTCTTAGTTCATGTGGGCTGCAAAATTACCATAGCCTATGTTGCTTATGAACAACAGAAATCTATTTCTCACTGTTTTGGAGGCTGGGAAGTTCACAGGCAAGGCACTGACTGATTCGGTGTCTGTGAGGGCCCACTTCCATTCACACTGACTAACCTTATATGGTGGAAAGGGTGAGGAAATTCTCTGGAATGTTTTATATAGGCATTAATCCCATGCAGGAAGAATTCCTCTGCCTCGTGATCCAATCATCTTTCAAAGGCCCCACCTCCAAATTACCCCACATTGGAATTAAGCTTCATTTTGGGAAGATACAAACATTCAGTTTACAGCAAAAAGTTAGTAAATCATCACATTTTTTGGAACATTTGAAAAATATTAGCAGTGGGTATATGAGTGATCTGAGAGAGAATTTGAAAAGATGTATTGAAAATCTAACAAGACTGGGAACAAGGCAATTATTAATTCAAGAAAAGTAAAAGACTGAATAAAAGTAAAATGTAATCATAATAATATATACTTGGCTTATTAATAAACAATATCTACATAGTAAACACTGACCAATGACTTAAGCAAATATTTTATAAAGATATTTGGAAGATAAAGGAAGGGAGGAGAACTGAGTTTGGTAAAGAGAAATGTATATCTTCAAGAAATATCTAAATGTGATAAGTCAAGAAAAAGTAACATACTCATAATTTATATTTGGAAAGAAGAATCAACTAAAGCTGTTGAAAACAAATGTCGCTGGTTGTAGACTTGAAGTGAAAAAAGAGAAGTTTCTCATGTTTATTATAACTTTTAAAAAACTGCACATATTATTTTGACAAAACATCAGAATATTTTCAATTAATTTTCAAACAGCAAGATACAGTCTGCCTAATCTAAGTAGAGAAAAAACTTGTTAAAGGATATTGAAGAACTCATAGTTTCACTAGGTGGGCTAATGAATATCAAGTGGTGAACATCCAAGAGAAGACAGAAAATTAACACAATAAAGAAATTCCTGTGGCTGAAAGTTGCACATCATGGATATGAACCATTCCAGAAAAAAATAAAATGGATGCTACATACTCATGTTGTTCACTTCTGGATCAATCTTTCACAGCATGAATGAACAAAGCTATTATATTCCATTCCCTTGGCTTAGGAGAAAAGAGGTCTAGAAAAGTGAATTTTCCTAATCCAATGAAGTTCATTAGATTAGACAAAGGGGAATGAAGAAATGGGTACGGTGATAAGACTTTCTGACAGTAGAATGAATCTGACATAACTTTCCTATGTTCGTATATGAATATATGACCAGCATAACTCATCATGTACAACCACAGGAATGAGATCCTAATTAGAATAAGTTATACTCCATGTATGTATAATATGTCAAAATACATTCTACTGTAATGTATACCTAAAAAGTACAAATAAAACATTTTTTAAAATAATATTTTTTTTCAAGTGAGTTTTCCAGATTTCCCTGTGGTCATCCACAGTAATAACTATACAGGACACACCAACATAACAGTTCCTTTCCTAGAATGCATGTTTTCCTTATTGATATATGAACATCACTGATAATTCTTTTAAAAGAGAGAAAATGTTATAATTCTGAATTGGCAACTTCTGAAAACATATTATACATCCTGGTGGACTAGAAATACCTAAGCAAGATCTATTCAAAGGAATATGAGTGTAGATTTGGAGCTGAAATATAAGTAAGCCCATTTGAACAAAAGCTGAGAAGGGATAGAAAACATTTTGTTATACTGAAATGTCAGAAGTTCAGATTTTTTTTTTAAGTAAACAACTCTGGAAAATATTTAAAGATTCTGGCATAAGAATGGCTTCCTACTGTTAACTTTATCTCTTCTACATGCTATGAACTAAAGATTATTTTTATTTTAGTTGGAAATTGGGGATCTTAAGTACAAATCTTGATGATTATATTTTTTTAGCTAGAATTACCATAAATGATGTTACTTATTAGCAGTGATTTTGTGACAGTCAACTAAATTGAGAGGTAAGCACATCAATTTGCCTCCAGGGTAATCATCTATGCATAATTAGAAATAGGGAAAGACATAAAGAACACAAGAAAAACAAGTTAAAATCCATTCTATAATACAGAACAAAAATTGGAATAGTTACAGGATGGTAGAAGGGTCCTGGTTTTATCTAATCTGAATCAACCTAACACCAATAAATAAGTCTAGCCCAACAATCCAAGTATTTATTTATATATCTATATAAGGACTTCCAGGAATATTTTCACTTCAAAATTCTTCAGACCCATCAATCCTTCAAGACAGAGTAATAGATCTTAAGATAGCAACTCAAGTTCTCAATATAGCAACTCATTAATTATGTTTTGCCTGAGAAAGACTGTAACAGTCATTGATTCCAAAAATGTACATGATGGTAATAAATTCAGAGGGGATTCAGGATATAACACCTTCATTTTATAGCTGATAAAACCAAAAATATTAAAATTTAAAAATGATCATATGTTCACTTTATATATGAAAAAAGAAAAAATTCAGGAAGTAAGAACAACCAGAAAATTTTTAAAACAGATTTTTGATAACAACTGATGAATGAATGAGATATCATGTCTCTTGATAAATAAGAAATATGTATGATTAATAAACATGAAAAGTCTTAGCTCAGTGATAATTAAGGATATCTAGCTCAATAAGAGGAGAACACTGTACACACAGTTGATTCTTGTTATTCAAGGTGGTAATGTTTTCCAAAGTTCCTAGATGATGGAACTAGCAAATACTGAGCCACTGTTTAAAGGAACATAGGATAAGTTTCTTATGAATTTGTTACTCACATTTTTATCAAATATTTGTATATGACTTTAATTATATGCATTATCTTTTAAAAATATTTTTAGTTGTAGATGAACGCAATACCTTTATTTATTTATTTTTATGTGATTCTGAGCATAGAACCCAGTGCCTCAGACATACTAAGTAAGCACTCTACCAATGAGCTACAATCCCAGCCCTGCATTTTCTATTTATAATAAAACACTAGCCAGGAAGGGTTTGTCATTTTCTTAACCCTGGGTAATATGCCATAAATTTTATTGGCTTTCAGCCTCACAACAGGCTTTCCACTTTTCTTTTTTTTTTTAATTTTTTATTGTTGGTTGTTCAAAACATTACATAGTTCTTGATATATCATATTTCACACTTTGATTCAAGTGGGTTATGAACTCCCATTTTTACCCCGTATACAGATTGCAGAATCATATCTCCACTTTTCATTATTTATTGGTCATCATCTCATGAATCCACAATTTTTCTGCTCTTTCATCTTTGCCAATAACATCATCATGGACTACAGATGTACTTCAGTGTCTTCAAGAACAGATCAGCAAATTTCCTCTTCCTGTTCTGGATTCACCATATTGTTGATTTATAACATTGAACCCATTTCCAGCAGCATTATAACTCGAGCCTGAATGAAGCTCATCTGACTCATGGCATTTTCTTCAGAAGACACATCACAGCTTTCTTACTCATGGGAATACCAGACAGACATCATTTCACTGCTATGCTTGGAGGCCATCATGAGCAGCAAAACCACCCACAAAAATACAAAAGTGCAAAAACTGTGGCACCAAGTTGACCATGAAAAAGATATTGGTTTGTAGAATAAGAGTTAAAATATGAAGGTGGAGTGCTGCCTTGTCTGACCTTGTTTGACCTTAGCTAGGAATGGAAAACTCAATTTTTTTTGCCACTCAGCTCATGTTCATGAATGACAGGAAAATGTCTGGAGTATTGATTTTGGAGTTAAAAGTACATTTTAATGAGTAGGCCAATTCATGAATAATGAATATTGATTCTATATTGATAAAAATTTCAAAAGAATGATAAGACTAGGATCAACAAGGATGGGGGACAGTAGACATCTTTCACTGGTAGAGTGTGACTTTCCTCTAAGTACAGAATATTAAGAGGCCAACCTAGGAAATATGAATCAGAAACCTTAAAAATGATCACAGGCTGTGATAGTTAATTTTATTGTCAATTTGGGTAATGGGGTTGCTGAGATTTTTAGATAGACATTGTTCTGGTTATTTCAATGAGGGTGTTTTGGGGGTGAGATTAACATTTAAATTGGTAGACTAAGCAGATTACTGTCCCTGGTGTGAATGAGCCTCTTCCAATTAGTTGAAGGCCTAAAGAGAACCAAAATGCTGACTGTCCACTGAGGGAGCATTCCTTCTGTCCTGGTGCCTGCAAATTGAGAAACTGGTTTTTTCCATCCTTTGGAACCAAACTGAAACATTCACTCTTCTTGGGTCTCAAGTCTGCGACATTTAGACTGAAACTTCACAGGCCTTCCTGGTTCTTAGGTTTTTGGACTTGAGCAGGAAGTTATAGCATTGTTTCCCCTGTGTTTCCAGCTTGTTGACTCACCAGCCAAATCTCCCTCTACTCTTTTTTTGACCTTGACCCCCCCCACACACACACATTATACATGTATATGCATCATATATACTATTATTGTAAATATCTTTATATACACACATAACACATGTATCACACCTTCACATCATGGGCATACACACATCATGTGTATGCATATATTATATGTATGTATCCTATTGGTTCTATTTCTCTAGGGAACCCTAATAAACATACTTCCCCCTAGAGATGTACTTCTAGGAATATAGTCTGAGAGATTAATCAAACTATATGCAAAAAGATTATATAGATATAGATACAAAATATAATTATGAGTTTGTGAAAATATTATCTATAATAGTAACAAATTAGGAAGACTAAAAATATCCACAACAAATCATTTTTTACATCACATTATACTATTACATCCATAATTATGATATGGATATGTTTGTTTACATGAAAAGGGGCTTAAAAATATTAACTAAAAGTATTAGTACCAACCAAACATAACTGAATCATGTTTTAAAAATGTATATGGTGTGTGTGCATAAAAAATGAGAAAAAATGAACACACACACACACACACACACACACACAGTAGAAGGAACTCCAGACTGGTATTAGAGACCAGAGTTCTGAACCTAGCTCTAATTTCAAATGGTGGCTTATGATTCTTTGGATTCTTTAGTGAAGTTTCTAAGTACCCTCCTGAGTTCAACACAGGAATCTAAGGAAGCACAACACGAATGTGTTCTCTGTACACTGCATGTTGGGACACTAAATTCTGACCTGGGGGCATGACCTTGACCCTAACTTAGCTTAGTCCTGGGACCATCATCCCAGAATGGAGGGATGCAGATCAGACATTGCTTTGCACTGTCTGACTGCCTTGTTCAAGTGTGCTAGCAGGGAGAAAGAGATGGTATATAGTAAACAGAACATGGATGGGACTGTTTGAATAGTAATTCTTAGGAACATTTTACTCAGAGACTGCTTTATCTAACTAATGGCATTCTTGTAAGTTCTACATTCTTTAAAGAAGGTAAAATGCATTGTAGAGTATAGAGATGTGAAAAAGAAATCGTAATTGTTTCCTTCTCTTCTTTCCTTCACAAATGATGTAATTTAAAATTAGGTTGATGATGAATAAACTGGTGAAAGGAAGATCTGTTTTCTTCATAATTGTCTTTGAGCTAGAAGTTGTCCTGGTCTACCTAATGATTATATAGGTTAGCTGATAAATTATAACTTACAATGAATATGTTGTCACAGCAGTAAAAAAAATATATAAAGCAAGTTAAGCAATAAGAAGCAAGAACAAGGATTTAATTTTGGGATCCAATTTGGAACACAATTAAGGTGATACAGGAGGCTAACGTTTCATTCATCTAATAAAATATCTCTAGGCTTGCTTGTGATTAGATGCAGAATCATTTTCCATCCCCTCTAATAGATAATAGCTCTGACACTGTGTCCTTTAACCAAGTGCCAAAGAAATAGCTCAATATACTCCACGAGGAAAACAAATCACACCTTGTCAGAATTACATGATTCCTGGATTCTGCCCATTGAAATAGTAACATAGTCTGACCTTTATTTTTTTTTTACTTAAGAATTCTGACAGGATTTTAGGATAAAAGGTTATTGCTTTATGTTGAAAACTTATTATATTCCTTAGAAAAAAAGTTATGTGAACTCAAACTGATGCATAACTGGGAATAAATTATAAAGTCTTCTATGAATTCCATGCATCTTAGTTTAGAGAGGAAACCAATTGGGCATCCAAAGAGATAATCTCCTAAATGTTTTCCTGGTCCCAGATCATAGTTTTATTTCTGATTTCCCTCAAATTCTCTAAAGCTTCATTCTACAACTATGTGCCAAGTTACCTCAAGGTGATATAGAATGTTCATAGGGGGCATGAGATATTTTATATTTTTAAGGGGAATATAGTCATACTTATCTGTGAGAGGTCCTGTGAATTAATTATAGTCTCAAGGTAATTCACAGCTTTTGTAACATTTCTTTTAATGCCATCACACCTCTTAGGAGCTGAGTTTTTTACAGTTGACATGACAAAAAGCAAGGAATATAGAAAAATAAATGTGGAACAGGAAGTATGGCTAGTGGTATCTAATTTGTTTCTGAGGTTTGAGAAATGCAGGGCCCAATGAGGGCACACATCCCATTAGGACATAATTGTGATTATTGAAGATTGATATAAAATATTTTTCAATGTATGGGTATTATTTTTTTCAAATGGCTACTAAATTTCTAGGACATGAATACTTGTTTGGACTTAACTACTTAATATAATGAATTGTTAGATATTTCTTTGGCCTAATGATGCTGTGAAAAACAACCTCACAGAAACACTAAAGTCCCCGTGATGAAAAAAGTTCTGTAAGCACTGTCCTACAGCTTCTTCCACCTTGTCAATAAAGCTCTGATGGATGTTTGTCTTCAAAGGCACAGACATCACAATCAACTGCCTGAAGGTGCTGGGGAGCTTGGTGCCCCCTTTCACTGAAGCAGAGAAAGTTAAAATAGATTTTAGGTCATTAAGATATTTCTAGCCTACTGAGGAATTCTTGCTATGGCTCATGTTAAATATTTGTCACCTGAGGACAGCCATCTGTTCTTTACAATTCTCATTTGGCTGCAAACTCCTCTCTGCCTGCCAAAAGTATTAGATGGTTGATGGCTTGATTTACAAAATCAGGATGCTTTTGGATTGCTTATTGTATGTGCTTATTTATAGCAATATTTATTCTATCTGATCTACTTTCTGCATTTTTCAAAATAAAAGATCTACATCTCATAAGTATACTATTTAATTTCTAGTTATGTTGCAAACTGTAAGCTCCATAAAATAATTATTTATCCTTTCTGTTTAAATTAGAAAGCTGGAAAATAAATATTCAGAACCGTCTCAGTTACTTACATTAGAAATAAGGCACAGAAATTCCAGTTCATAATTGCTTATGAAAGATCTACTAGAATCTGTTGGAAGACGTTCCTCTATATTCACCCTCTGGGGTCCCACCCCATTGCTACCAAAGGGGAATACCAATGTATATGACTCCCTTTCTTTTTTCTATCTTTCCTTTTATCCTCTCTTAATTATAGCCACTCTCTCCAGATTGCCTGGTTACCCTACAGACCCCCAAAACATCATGTGCCCCAAATTGTTCTCACCAACTTTCCTCTCATAGTGCAACTCCATCCACCTTCTTTTTTTCAACCAATATCTTAGTCGTCCTTTATTCCTTCTATCTCATTCCCATTAACCAATGGATTGTCAAGTCTTGGCAATTTATCTCTTCCAATCATTCTCTATTCCCACTGCCACTTGCCCAGTTTGGTCCTTTATTTCTTCTCTCTGCAGTTCATTCTTTACAAAGCTATATTTACAAAGTTATATTTACAAGATTCACATAGGCTCATGTCACTTCTATAACTTAGTTTTCCATGGTTTGGGTGTGTATGATTTGATCTGTTTGGATCTACAGGATTTATCTCATAATCTTAGTTCACTAAAGCTTTGACCTTCTTTTGGCTTCTCAGATATCCTAGCACATCCCTCCCCTGTATATAATGCTATTCCCGCTACCTGAGAAAGTTCCTACTTTGTAGTCTCTCTCCTTTCATATTTGAGATAGTTTTAGACTTCTGTTGCTTAACTCAGGGATTCTTAACCACTAAACCACATCCCTAACATTTTTTTTATTTTGAGGCAGGGTGTGAGGCTGGCTTTGAACTTGTGATCCTCCTGTCTCAATCTCCCGAGCTGCTAGGATTACAGGTGTGCGCCACCACATCCAGCTCTGAAGGAATTTTTAATGCAAGATGACATATATCTGCTGGCGCCAGCAACTATCCCACTCCACCTCCAGTGGGGGAAGAAGTGTCTTCGCCTCTACTTAAGTTTTGCTAAAGTTGGCTTCCAATATGAAGGAGAGAATAGTTTAAATATAAATATGTAGTGGTACAGTGGTGATCTGTATGATCCACAGTAATAAAAATTCAATTCTTAACTGATTGTTAGAAATCTTACAAACACTTGAAGAAGTCATGAACAAAGTTCTTTATAAGGTGGGAAGATCTCTGTTAACCATGTTTGCAACTTAGACACCAAAGAAGAAAATATTGACATATTGTCTTCATAAAACATTGACTATCTATACACTGCAACATATATCCAAGTATTTATCTATTTATTCAATTGTTTAACACATATTACTGAATCTCTACTATGCTTTAGGCTTTGTGCTAGCTCCAGAGTCAGTCCATCTTTGGATGGACTGGCAAGTTAAGGAGACTGGCAATCTTTATCCCAATCAGTTAGCAATTTGCTGTGGGTTGCTCCAGGTGTTTGAGGGTGCCTGGACAAGAGGCACCTGTGTTTCCAGGGTCACTATTTAAACAAGGCTGCAGTTGTGATCTCTTAAGAACCAACATTTATAACAGCTGTGGCATGGGTTTACTGACCTTTTAAAGGTTATCTGGGACACTTCAAGATATAGATTAATCTTGGAAGTGCAAATCTAGTACAACTCTAGGTTAAGCAAAGGTCTGATTAGCATAATTATTGTGTGAGTGGCCAAGGATATACTAAAACTAATTTCAACACTAGTTAACTTGTGGCAACAGAAGCTACAGCCCCAACTACAGCCAAATGGGTTGGTCACTTTCAAATGTTTTTTCTATTGAGCCTTCAGAAGCAAGAGTGGCTTCTTTGGATTGAGTGAGCTCTTGGGGTTCTGGATTGATTTGTGGAATAGAAAGGGATATTGAATCTGTTGGAAATCTATTATATGAGGCATGCAGAGGAATAAAACACTAATAAAACTGACAGACCTCACCATGCTTGTACCATTAAGCTAGCAAGGAGCCCCACCAAGTATAGGTTGAAGAGGAGGAAATCATGCTTGGAAAGACCCCCTAAATATGCTTTTTTCCCCTGTATGTGGGGCTGAGAATCAATAACTTTGGAAATGGTGAAAGTACATAGTTTTACTATGTAAAACTAGTAGTCAAGTTTTACATAGTGCCAATCTCCAGGCCTGAAAAAGGAAAGAAAAAACAGATGAAAGGATTCCTTATTGATTGACCTACTAAGATAATTTTCTGTATTTGTGCAGTGATTGTTTAAAATGTCAAACACTGGTGAAACCAGAATCCTCACAAACTTTCCAAAAGTATGATGATTTTATTTATTTATTTATTTTTGATATTTTTGGTAGCACTAGTAGTAATAGTTGATGTTGAGCAAAAATGATACTTATTTTTTCCTAGGTCTGTTTCTTGATTCCTACTAAGATACCTTGGTTTTGAACTTTAAATTCTCTGGTTATTAAATTGCAAATAGTTGAGCATGATCATATATTTTGTGTTTTACATATTTTTTAAATGACTAATACATTCACATAGCTCAAAATCCAACATCTGTGACATGGTAAATGAAGACAGAGAGAGTGTTTTGCTGGAGCTGGCTCGCACAGGCTCATAAGAGCCACTGTGCACAGCTTCTCCCAACTCTGCTTTCAGTGGCATCACACTGGTATCTTGAAAATAGACATTGTGGCATATTTACACGACAGAGATTGGCAGGTGCTACAAATCAAGTCTCCCCTCACTCCAGCTAGTTATTAAACATCTACCAGAACCCTATGGTTCTTATCCCCATTTCTTACCCCTGGCTTCCTAATTTTGCCCTCCACTAGCAACTACTATTATTTGGGATTACTGAGATACATTTACAAACATATTTTGAGCATAAATAAGCAATATATAAATATACACATACATTTATCCTTCTATGACACAAATACACAAATAGTAACTTTCTTTTTTTTCTTTTTTCTTTTTCTTTCTTTCTTTTTTTTTTTTTTTTTTTTTTTTTTTTGATACTGGAAATTGAACCCAGGGGCATTTAACCACTGAGCCACATGCCTAGAGTCTCACTAAGCTCCTTAGGACTTCACTAAGTTGCTGAGGATGGCTTTGAACTCCTGATCCTCCTGCCTCAATCTCCCAAGCTGCTAGCATTACAGGCATGTGCCACCATGCCCAGCAATAGTAACATTTTATACATTGCTGTTCTACTCCTCGGTTTTTCATTTAGATCACTTCATCATTGGTGCATACAGCATTTCCTCATCTAGTTTTAAGTGGCTGCAAGGACATCTGTTAAATGTGTACACCATATTTTTTTAAATTTAAACCAACATATGAACATGTAGATTGTTTTTCAACCTGATGGAGAGACAGCATTCAGCAATTACTTTGTTCATTGGTCATGTTGCACATGAAGCACATATATGCAGAGTAAATTTCTGAAAGTGGAATTGTTGCATATAAAACAAAAAAATTAAAATTTTAGTGAAGAATATCATATTATCCTCCAATTGAAAGTGTTCCAATTTGCACTCCATCAGTGGTATATAAAATAAACATTTATAATTAAGGGATAGCCATTTTATCATTCAGCTAATATAAAGTCTGTGTTACAGAGAGATTGTTTTTCTATTCTTCCTCAATAAACATAGGGTAGACACAGTATGGCATCAGATCATTAAGTGAAAGCCTTCTTCAACTACAAGTCTCTTGCGCAACTTAATTCTCACTTCTAGTGCTTTGTATAAAATGGTTTCTCTTGAAACTCTTAAGGAGAAAAATCATAAGACTTCACATGAGAAATATTTTTATATTCACTTTTCCAAATTTATATCTTATTATTGCCACAATCAGAAAAAAAGAGTATGAAATGATGTGGAGAACTTAAATTAGGCATTGATTTATCAGAAAGAGCAGGAGCATGCATTTAAAATGTTCATCTTTAAGGAAAAAGAAGGAACAAGTTTTTTTAAATTACTTTGCTGTAGTGCTAACAAAAGAATCGATATCTGGCTTTTGCAGGAGCAATCCTATAGAGAAAACAAAATCATTCACCCTTGTAGCTTTAAACAATAAGCTTCTGTGCCTAAGGAGAAAAGGGCATCTTCTAGCGAAGCTTTACAAAATAATGAGAAGCAGAAATTACTCATGGTCCATTCTTTTAAAAGACTTGTTTCATGAACATGAAATAATTAATGCACCAAACCTAGTGCCCAAAGCCTTAAAATAATTCCTCACAAAGTTTACCAAGTAGATTTTTAAAAGCACATTTTAGCCAAGAAAACTTAAAAAGCAGAGAGTGTGTGTCTTCCTTTCATAAACTATTATTTTACTTGAAGACTTTAACAGGCAAAATGCCAACAGAGTTGTCAGATAGAATAAGCTTTTCAAAAGCTACAGGAAAGAGATTAAAGAAAAGGTGCTCAGTTTACCTTAAAGGAAATAAAGTGAAATGCAAAGGGGACAAAGCATTTTACAACCACCAGTGGCCTTTAGGCTGTGTGCTCCAAGTCTCTGAACCCTCTTGGTATCTTGAAAGACTATAATATTTATTATAATTAAAAAGTCAAAGCTAACACAATGTTCTATGTTTATTCTTCATCTAAAACACTTCCATAACGCTTAAAGTCCTCTCTGTTGGTGTTTGCTGTTGTTGTTTGTAGTTGTGGGGATTGAACCCTGGGTGCTTTACCACCGAGCTATATCCCTGGTCCCTTTGAGACAGGGTGTCTCTAAGTTGAATGCACAATCCTCCTGCCTCAGCCTTCTGAGTTGCTGGGATTACAGGAGTGTACACCACCATGCCTGGCTGTTGGTTCTGAAAACCACATTTTTGGCACATTGAAAATCTGCTGTCCACCCCTCAGGACAGAGTTCTCTTTAACTCACATATCTTACGAGTTTCCTTTTACTGCAGGAAACTATAGAACAAGAAGTAAAGTTATATGACAAACCATGAAATGACTGATAGAATGAGACTATGAACAGGGAATTCTGGAAATGTGGTCAGATCTGGCGAGAACCATTGCTGGGAACGCTATCAAAACTTTCAGGTCAAATCACCTACGCAGAAACACCACAGCAATAAATAAATAAGTCTTTGTTTAGTGGGAAGTTTTTGAGTAAAATAAGTCAGATGCAGAGTGTGTTAGTCATATTTTCATCGTCTAGACCAAAATATTTGACAAGAACAACTTAAAAGAGCAAAAGTTTATTTTGGCTCATGATTTCAGAGGGTCATTCCATGGTCAGCCAGCTCTATTGCTCAAGGCCCAAGATGTGGCACAACATCGTGATGGGGGAAAGGCTCGGCAAAAGAAAGCTGTTAGTTCATGGCAACCAGATGCAGAGAGAGCAAGAGAGGAGCCAGGGACAAAAAATATAAGCCCCAAGGGCACACTCTCAATGACTGGTTTCCTCTAGTTACACCCCACCTGCCTACAATTATCACCTGTGGATTAATCCATTTGAATTATTAATCCATCAAGTGGATTAATCTACCAATCAGGTCACAGCTCTTATGATCTAATCATTTCATCTCTGAACATTCCTGCATTGTCTGACATGAACTTTTGGGTGAAGTCTCACATCTGAACTATGACACAGAGAAAAATTATCTTGTTTTCTTTCATATGTGGAAGCTAGATTGAAAACAGGGAAGAAGGAGAAGGAGAAGGAGACAGGGAAGGAGAAAAGAGCCATGAAATTGGAAGTGAGACCAATTGGGTATAGAATGAGGATTAGGGGAGGGAGAGGATATTGGGTAGTGAAATTGGTCAAATTACATTTTTATGTACATAGGGACATCCCACAATGAAACCCACCATTCTATATAAGTAGTATGCAGAAAAAAACTAAATGGTTAATTAATTATGTTTAGTGTGTTAGATCAGAATCAGAACATCTTATCTTTAAAAATAATTGTTTTTTAAAAACCCATTTCCAAATGAAACATGATAACCATGCTGCTGCCTCAGGAGACCTGTTCAAAACAAAAACTCAGACAACAAGGTGGTGAGAATATGTCCCAAGAGACCTTATCTAAAGATGCTAAATGTAGATGGCAAGGTTAGCTTTAAGATAAAGAATCACTTAAAAAAAAAAAGAATTGTATCACCTTAGATTGGGTAGAGAGAAGTGATAGGAGGGGAGGGAAGGGGAGGGGAAGGGAGGAAAGGAAGGACGGTAGAATGAAATAGACATTATTATTGCTGTGTGTATATAGGTGACTGCATGACCAATGTGATTCTGCAACCTGTACACTCAGAATAATGAGAAATTATATCCCATCTGATTCAAATGTATGATATGTCAAGGCCATTGTACTGTCATGTGTAACTAATTAAACAAATAAATTTTTTTTTAAATCCCCTTATTTTCACATCAGAAAGAAGTGTTGCTTCTGCACTGGGAACAAGTCTTTTTCTCAGCCAGGAAGTTGAAAATGCAGATCTGACATTCAAATGCATGTAAATATGAAACTCTTCAACATAAAGATCAGGGTTGAAAGATGGGGTGAGGTAGATGCAATCACTGGGTTCATGCAACACCCACTTCAACGCCTATTTGCTTGTCTTCTTGTATGGTGGCCCTGGAACTCTAACAAAACTTCCCTGGTGTGTGGCCCCGTTCCAACAAGATTTGGAGATTAAAGTGGGCAACAAGAGGCAGCTGCCAGTTATGGGAAGAAGTCACTTTCACACAGGCAGGTGGAGTCGCAGAGGTGCTTGGGTCTTCTAGAACAGCTGTCCGGAAGCTCCTAGCTTGCTTTCCCAGCATCAGGAACCCAGTGGTGATCAGTCCTAACTGGTCTCTTCTGAGCTTTTCTGCTGGCTGCATCCCTACTGGTTTTACATTTTAGCTTAGGGCTCAGGAAACTTGGAGTTCCTGTGAGTTTCCTTATACAGTTTTGTGAGTCTCTTTATGTTTACATTTGCTGAAGTAGATTTTGTGATGTGCAAATAGGAATACATTACCTAAGGAAGCCGTAAAGTAAGAGAGCCATGGTAAAGGTATTGGGCAAATTGAGAAAGAAATATCTGAGAAATATCTGTAGTACTCCTACATCAGTGTGATGGGAGTTTATGTACTATTCTGTCATAATGGATGTTAGGCCTTAGTTGGTCTCTGCCTAAGAATCTTCCCCTGCTACATCCTCTGTCTTCCTCGCCTGGCCCAGGAGAATGCTTTCTACACAGCCACCTTTCAGGTCCCATCAAGTCTTGTGGTGTCCCTGATATCTTCAGACCAGACTATCACTGCTGATTAAGGGTCTCTGTTCTCTATGGCCTTCCTGGTCCCAAACCCAGTCCTCTTCTCTTCCACTGTACCCTCAGTATTACCAAAGTTTAAGGGGGTTCCAGAAACCCTCATGGGCTTCTTTCTCCCTTCAAAGTTGCCCTCAGACCCATGGCCATAGAATCTTTCCCTGACCCTGCCACTAATGCCATGTAGAATGCTAAGCCACTTCAAGCTGGGTACTATGAAGCCTTGTCACCTCAGCAGGAAATGCTGGGCAAGGGAGCATCAGTCTTTAGACCTTATTTCAGTGATCATTCCACCCCACTCTTTCAAAATTTTCAGAGTTGGGAAAGCCCCCAAAATGATGTTTGCTGTAGATTTATTTTAAACATCTGTTGTGAAGAATTCTCATATATTTCCAGTTGGAGTTTAAATTAGTAACACCTCTATGGGGGGGTAATTTTGCAATATTTAATAAGTTTTAAATATACTTGAACTTGAGCAGCAATTCTACCTTTAGAAATTGATACTCTAGCAACAATCATGCTCTCACAGAATGCCCTTTTTAAGAGGTTATTCATTGTGGGATTGAAGTAGTAAAAGATTGAATACTACATTCATGCCCATTAATAAAAGACTAGCTAATAAAAATTATCCTAAATCCACATGATGGAATACTATAAAAGTATGAAAATAATGAAGTGGCTCGTTGTGCACTGATTTGTAAAATATATACCTGGAAGGTTAGACCAAAACCAGAAACATTAGTTGTCAGAGTGGAAAGCAGATAGGTAGGTATGGGTAGGAAATAGATGGATTTGGAAAAGAAGAGGCAGAGAGAATTTCCACCAAATATTCTTTAATACTTCTTGAATTTTGAGCCTTCTGACTGCAGAACCTATACATATCCATAAATGTACTTTTTATCTCGAAATACATTTGTTTTATGTTTTAAATCTACCCTGTCCCTTAAAATTATAAAAACAAAATTTTTTTATAATAATATAAATTTTTTTCTAAGCTGAGAAATTACTTCTTTGTTCACTGGATTTTCTTTCTTCTCCCTAAAAATACAATTGCTTCAGTTTTAATGAGAGAAGAGGCTTAAGGCAAAAAGGAAGCAATTCTTAGTTCTGTAGAAAAAGCAATTACTGATAACTAGAATTGAATGATATCAATTTAACATTTTCAAAATTATCATCTCTCTATACGTGGGTAATAACTGAAATTTGCATTGTTCCTCATTTTGATTGTTGTGGGTTCAGTGTTTATTTTCAGTTCATTCAGTATTTACAACAAAACTTATTCTAAACCTGACTTTGTAAGGTTTTATAGATTCCATAAAATTATATCACTTGGAAAGAAAATGATGAAACAACTTTTTGGTGGTTTCAGATAATTAAAAAGCAGGTACTTGTTTTAGAGTGCTTAGTACATATCAAGCATGTCCTAAGTTAATTATTTGTTTATTCATTTGCTTATTTAATAACTCTATTAAGCTGATATTTTTATTATCAGCATTATACACATGGGGTAACTGAGGCACAGAGAAGTTCACCAGAGTCACACAGATAAGGTGAAAGGAAAGGAAGATTCAAACCCTAGGTCCTGCCTCATTAAAAGATAATGGTTCTAGTATGTTCAGTCACTGTCCTAAACACTTACATTGATCAATCTTTCTTGGAGGGCTTAACCAATTAAATCCTTACAACAGTTCTATGAGTAGATACTATTACTTTCCTATGAGAAATAAGCACAGAACATTTAGGAATTTTAAAAAACTTCATCATGTTCTTAGCTACTATACTATAGTATTTTATCCCCCCAAAACACTCAAATAAACTTATCTCCATCTTTAAAGAGATGACTCCAACTCAGTGCAATTTCCTAGTTCATACTGGAATGAGTATAGAGACAGGGTTTGAACCTAGCCCTGCCTGCCTTCCACAGTCTGGGATCTTCCCAGTGTAATGCTCTACATCTCCCTCAAGAAAGATATCTGGACCACGTAGCAGGAGGAGCAGGGTCTGGGCTTAGCTTTGTTACTAACCCTCTATTGCTATGGATAAATTTGTCTAACCTCTCTGAACTTTAATTGGAACACATTTGGTTTGGGGTTTGGGGGTTTGTTTTTTGATTTTTGGTACTAGGGATTGAACCCAGGGGTGCCTAAACACTGAGCCACATCTCCAGCACTTCTTTGTATTTTATTTAGAAACAGGGTCTTGTTGAGTTGCTTAGGGCCTTGCCAAGTTGCTGAGGCTGGCTTTGAACCATAATACTCCTGCCTCAGCCTCCAGAGCCACTGGAATTATAGGCATGTACCACCACACCCAGCTAACTGACACACTTTAAAAAGAAGTCAGGGGTGGATGGGCTAGGGATATAGCTCAGTTGGTAGAGTGCTTGCCTTGCATGCACAAGGCCCTGGATTGAATCACCAGCACCGATAGATAGATAGATAGATAGATAGATAGATAGATAGATAGATAGATAAAAGGAAGTGGGGGGAACAGATGATTTCTAATACAGTTACATTCCTGAGAGGCTCTACCATGAACTTTCCCTCTCTATCTTTTCTATCCATTTAGAAATTCTATACAAAGAAATTTCTATTTATCCTTCATATTTTGACTCTAAAGGCCCAGGAAAACCATCTCGTAGCTCATGTATAGGCAGCTAAAGGCAAAGTTTGATGTTTTGAAATAGAAGAAATATTCCTCTAACAAAACTTAGGTTCAAATCCAGACCTGGGTTCAAATCTTCGCTCTCTTATGAATCAGTTGTTCCCGATTCAAACCTGTACCATTGCTCCTGCAGATCCTTCTTCCTCCAATGCCTTCTCTTTTCCCTTCTTCTCCTTTGAGATCGCAAACCCATAGTACTCTTCAAATCCCATTTTAATGCTCCTTCTCTATGAACCCTTCCTGTCCCCATGCTCCCCACATATGAAACAACTCCTCTAGCATCCAGTCCATTCCTTTTCCTAGACAATTTACAGGGTACTGTAAATGGGGTAGTTCTCCTCATTTCCCTTTCAGAGCACAAAGATATTTTGTTTATTTTGTTATATTTTAGCAATTTCTCTGTATCTTAGGTCAATTTTGCCTCTATACTGGAATCCTGTCTTTTACTTTCATTTATTTTTTTTACATGTGAAACCATAACACATGGTTATTTCTTCAAATAACAAAATAATCCAACCCTTTGATCTTTTCTAAAATAACATTCCCCTCTCTATTAAATATTTTCATTACTTTTCCCTGCCTTTCTGAACCCCCTTCTCTCTTTTTCCATTCTTCCTTTTTTAAAATTTATGCTAATTTGCTGTATCTGACAGAAGAATGCATTCCAATTCATATTACACACATATAGCACAATTTTTCGTATCTCTGGTTGTACACAACATAGAGTCACACCATTCATGTCTTCATATAGAGAGAGTGATGATGTCTATCTCATTCCACTGCCTTTCTTACTCCCATACCCCCTCCTTTCCCCTCCTCCCCTGTGCCCTATCTAGATTTCATCTATTCCTCCTATGCTCCCCCAATCCCCATTATAAATCAGCATCCATATATCAGAGAAACACTTGGCGTTTGGTTTTTTGAAATTGCCTTACTTCACTTAGCATCATACTCTCCAACTCCATCCATTTACCTGCAAATGCCATGATTCTATTCTCTTCTAATGCTGAGTAATATTCCATTGTGTGTGTGTGTGTGTGTGTATCTCACATTTTCTTTATCCATCCATCTACTGAAGGACATCTAGGTTGGTTCCACAGTTTAGCAATTGTGAATTGTGCTGCTATAAACATTGATGTGGCTGTGTCCCTGTAGTATACTGTTTTTAAGTCCTTTGGGTATACACCAAGGAGTAGGATAGCTGGGTCAAATGGTGGTTCCATTCCCAGTTTTCCAAGGAGTCTGCATACTGCTTTCCAGATTGGCTGCATCAATTTGCAGTCCCATCAGCAATGTATGAGTGTGACTTTTTTCTCCACATCCTTGCCAACACTTATTGTTGTTTGTATTCTTCATAACTTCCATTCTGATTGGAGTAAGATGAAATCTTAAGAGTGGTTTTGATTTGCATTTCTCTAATTGCTAGAGATGTTGAACATTTTTTCATATATTTGTTGATTGATTATATATCGCCTTCTGAAAAGTGTCTATTCTGTTCCTTGGCCCATTTATTGATTGGGTTATTTGGTTTTTTGGTGTTAAGGTTTTTGAGATCTTTATATATTCTAGAAATTAGTGCTTAATCTGATATGCATTTGCAAAAAAAATGCACTCATTCTGTAGGCTCTCTATTCACCTCGCTGATTGTGTCTTTTGCTGAGAACAAGCCTTTTTTTTTAATCCATCTCCTTTATTGATTCTTGATTTTAATTCTTGAACTATAGGAGTCTTATTAAGGAAGTCAGGGCCTAATCCAACATGATTGAGATTTGGGCCTATTTTTTCTTCTAGAAGCACAGAGTCTCTTATTTAATTCTTAGGTCCTTCATCCACTTTGAGTTGAGTTTTGTGTATGGTGAGAGATAGGGATTTAATTTTATTTTGTTGTATATGGATTTCCAGTTTTCCCAGTACCATTTGTTGAAAGGGCTATCTTTACTCCAATATATGTTTTTGGCACCTTTGTCTAATATAACTGTAATTATGTGGGTTTGTCTCTGTGTCCTCTATTCTGTATCATTGGTCTACAAGTCTATTTTGGTGCCAATACCATGCTGTTTTTGTTACTATTATTCTGTAGTATGATTTAAGTTCTGGTATTGTGATGCCACCTGCTTCACTCTTCTTGCTAAGGATTGCTTTAACTGTTCTGGGTCTCTTATTTTTCCCAGATGAATTTCATGACTACTTTTTCTGTTTCTATGAGGAATGTCATTTTGATTGGAATTGCATTAAATCTATATAGTGCTTTTGGTTGTATGACCTTTTTGATAATATTAATTCTGCCTATCCAAGAACAAGGGAGATCTTTCCATCTTCTAAGGTCTTCTTTAATTTCTTTCTTTAGTGTTCTGTAGATTTCATTGTAGAGGTCTTTCACCTTTTTTGTTGATTCCCAAGTATTTTATTTTATTTTATGATACTGTAAATGGGGTAGTGTTCCTCATTTCCCTTTCAGAGAATTTGTCACTGACATACAGAAATGCCTTTGATTTATGAGTATTGACTTTATATCCAGCTACTTTTCTGAATTCATTTACTAGTTCTAGAAGTTCTCTGATGGAATTTTTTGGGTTTTCTAGGTATAGAATCATATCATCAGCAAATAGTGCTAATTTGAGTTCTTCTTTTCCTATCTGTATCCCTTTAATTTCTTTCATCTGTCTAATTGCTGTAGCTAGTGTTCAAGAACACTAGAAGTGGTGAAAGAGGGCATCCTTGCTTGTTCCCACTTTTAGAGGGAATGCTTTCAATTTTTCTCCATTTAGAATGATGTTGACCCAGGACTTAGCATAGATAGCTTTCACAATGTTGAAATATATCGTTATCCCTAGTTTTTCTAGTGTTTTGAACATGAAGGAGTACTGTATTTTGTCAAATGCTTTCTCTGCATCTATTGAGATGATCATATAATTCTTATCTTTAAGTCTGTTGATGTAATGAATTACATTTTTTGATTTCCATATGTAGAAACAAACTTACCTCCCTTGGGTGAACCCCACTTGCTTGTGGTGTACTATCTTTTTGATATTTTTTGTATTCAATTTCCCAGAATTTTATTGAGAATTTTTGCATCTATGTTCATTAGAGATATTGAAGGGTTTTTGTCATTGATGTGTCTTTGCCTGGTTTTGGAATCAGAATGATATTTATCTCATAGAATGAGTTTGGAAGTGTTCCCTCTTTTTCTATTTCATGAAATAATTTTAAGAGTATTTGTATTAGTTCTTCTTTAAAGGTCTTGTAGAAATCAGCTGTGTATCCACCCAGTCCTGGGCTTTTATTGCTTGGTAGGCTTCTGATTCAGTCTTCTATTTCATTACTTGAAATTGATTTGTTTAAATTATGTAAATCACCCTGATTCAGTTTTGGCACATCATATGACTTTAGAAATTTGTCAATGCCTTCAATATTTTCTATTTTATTGGAGTACAAATTTTCAAAATATTTTCTAATAATCATCTGTATTTCTGCAGTGTCTGTTGTGATATTTCCTTTTTCATTACATATGATAGTAATTCGAGTTTTCTCTCTCTCTTTGTTAGCATGGCTAAGGATTTATCAATTTTATTTTTTCAACAAACCAACTTTTTCTTTTGTCAATTTCTTCAATTGTTTCGATTTCATCTCTGATTTTAATTATTTCCTGTCTCCTACTGTTTGGGGTGTTGATTTTTTCTCCTTTTTCTAGGGCTTTGAGATGTAATGTTATCATTTATTATTTATTTATTTGTTGACTTTTTCTTCTTTTAAGGAATGAACTCCATGCAATGAACTTACCTCTTAGTCCTGCCTTCATAGTGTCCCAGAAATTTTAATATGTTGTATCAGTGTTCTCATTTACCTCTAAGAATTTTTTAATCTATTATTTGCTGTCCTCTGCAACCTTTTGTTCATTCAATACTATATTATTTAGTCTCCAGATGTTGGAGTAGCTTTTATTTTTTATTTTATCATTAATTTCTAATTTCATTCCATTATGATCTGATAGAATGCAGGGTAGTAGCTCTACTTTTTTGTGTTTGCTAAGAGTTGCTTTTTGGTATAATATATGGTCTATTTTAGAGGATCCATGTGCTGCTGAGAAAAAGTGTATTTGCTCATTGAAGGATAAAATATTCTATATATGTTAGTTAAGTCTAAGTTATTGATTGTATTATTTAGTTCTATAATTTCTTTGTTCAGCTTTTGTTTGGAAACTCTATCCAGTGGTAAAAGTATTGTGTTAAAGTCATCCAGAATTATTGTGTTGTGGTCTATTTGACTATTAAACTTGAGAAGAGTTTGTTTGATGAATGTAGATGCTCCATTATTTGGAGCATATATAATTATAATTGTTATGTCTTGTTGGTGTATGGTTCCCTTGAACAGTATGTAGTGTCCTTCTGTATCCTTTTTGATTGACTTTAGTTTGAAGTCTATTTTATTTGATATGAGGATGGAAAACCATGCTTGCTTCCGCAGTTCATGTGAGTGGTATTATTTTTCCCATCCTTTCACCTTCAGTTTGTGAGTGTCTTTTCCTATGAGATAAGTCTTATTGTTGAGCCTTTTTTAAAAATCCAATCTGACAGTCTATGTCTTTTTATTGGTGAGTTTAGGCCATTAACTTTCAGGGTTATTACTGAGACATGATTTGTATTCCCAGGTAATTTTTGTTTATTTTTGGTATTTAATTTGACTTAGTTTCTAATTTGATTAGTTTTTTTGTTTGTTTGTTTGTTTGGTATTTAACTTGACTTGGTTTATAATTTGATTAGTTTTTTTGTTTGTTTTTTTAGGGTGATACCTCCCTCTGCTCATTTTTATTGTTGTTTTTCATTTCCTCCTCCTGGAATATTTCATTGAGAATGTTCTGTAGTGCAGGTTTTCTAGTTGTAAATTCTTTTAACATTTGTTTATCATGGAAGGTTTTTATTTCATCATCAAATTTAAAGCTTAATTTTGCTGGATATAAGATTTTTGATTGGCATCCATTTGCTTTTAGAGGTTGGTATATGTTGTTCCAGGATCTTCTAGCTTTCAGGGTCTGGGTTAAGAAATCTGCAGATATTCTAATTGGTTTCCCCATATATGTAATCTGATTCCTTTCTCTTGTGGCTTTTAAAATTCTCTCCTTATTTTGTATGCTAGGAATTTTCATTATAATGTGCCTTGGTGTGGATCTGTTGTGATTTCATACAATTGGTGTCCTGTAAGCCTCTTATAGTTGGTTTTCCAATTCATTCCTCATGTTGAAAATTTTTCTGATATTATTTCATTGAATAGATCATTCATTCCTTTGGTTTGGAATTCTGTACCTTCCTCTAACCCAATAACTCTAAATTTGGTGTGTGTGTGTGTGTGTGTGTGTGTGTGTGTGTGTTTCTATCCCATATTTCATGAATGTTCTGCTCAAGGTTTCATACCATCTTTACTACGAGGTCTACATTCTTTTCAAGAATATATATTTTGTCTTCATTGTCTGAGGTCATGTCTTCCAAGTAGTCTAATCTGTTGATAATGCTTTCAATTGAACTTTTGATTTATTGTTTCTTTCATTTCAAGGATTTGTTTGTTTTTTTCCCCAAATCTCTATCTCCTTTTTGAAGTAATCTTTTGCTTCCTGTATTTGCTTATGAATATCAAAATGATCTTTTGTTGCCTGTATTTACTCTCTTTTATCATCTTTTAATTCATAGAACATTTTAATTATGTACATCCTGAACTCCTTCTCTGTAATTTCTTCTGCTGTGCTGGCCATGGACTCTTTTTTTGGGGGGGGGGAGGGAAGGGGGGGCACTTTCTTTCCTTGTTTTTTCATGTTGGTTGTTTGTTTTCCCTTTTAGTACTGTGGATCTGAGGAATTACTATATTTACCCTATAGGCTTATAGTGTCCCTGCAGGATTCCAATACCTCTCCTTTGAGGGGAAGAACAATGTTAACAGATCCCAATACAAACAATATACAACCTTAAACCAAATAGTTGCTATTAAGACATTATAGTTTGGTCACAATATACAGAAATGGTGAGTTCAATTATTATCTACAATAATCAGTAGGTTTGCAAAAGAGTTTGCTGTTTCTGATGGTGGACAAAGAACCGGGGATGAAGTATAGGATGAGATGTTGAGGGGGTAGGAGCTGAGGATATAGAGTTAGTAGATCTTAGGAAGTGTGAAAGAGGAATCTAAAGAAGATGGTTAGTAGAAGGAGAAGAGAGAGAAAGTGATTTGGGTTAAACAAGTAAGTGGGAAGACAGCAGAGTTCATAAAAAAAACACATAAATAATGAGAAAAATTTTACAAATGTAAAAATATGAGAAGAGAGACTGCACAACTGTAATATACTATTCCGACATTCCAGTCCTCATATCCTAATTCATACAAAGTACTTAGTTTCATATATGTTGTGGATGTGAGGGTGGGAGAATACAGAGGGAGGAAAAAAAGAAGAAAACAAAACAAAACAAAAGCCTCAAATGAAGAAACAAGGACTGTTTTGGTTGGAGATCAGTATCTTTCCTGCTTCCTTTCTCATTCAATAGGTGGGGGCATCTGTTGTTAGCTGGTATCTCCACCCTCAGGATGGTGAAGGTAAGCAAGGTGGGAGGGTTGGTCTTGGGTGCAGGGCACTTGGAAGTTGGGTATGGCACTTGCCGGTCCCTGATGGGAGACTGCACCCCAAGGATCTCCTTTGGGGCCCACTAATGTGATACAGGCTCCTGGTCTGATTTCCTTATATCACTGTAAACCTCACAATTCCTGGTCTCTAAATTAGTCTCTAAACTGTATCTCACTCACCCTCTCCCTTTCTACTTCCAAATGGGAACCTTTCTCTCCAGAAGGCTTGTGGGTTGCGTTCTGGGGGAGGCACACCTGTCTTGAAGAGCAGTTTTCTATTGGGAAGTCTCTGTGTGGGGTTAGTGGCTGCAAGGAGAGGAGGGTGTTGGGGATTTTAGGTACCTGCCCAGCAGATGTTCCAAACTGGGAGTTGCCCCAAGTAAAGACAATGAGGATAGTGATCCAAGATGGAGGTGACTGCTTTCAGTAATGGGGAGTCGAATCCGGTGGGGAGGGGACCAGGCGATGGAGTTGGACAATGTGTTCAGAGATGCAGTGTATGCTCCTTCAGAGCCTGTGGGATGTCTCCAGGTGCAGGCAGGCTACAATGCATAGGGGACTATGGCAGTGGCTGCAGGGTCCCAAGATGGTGGCTATGGGGGAGCCCCACATTGGTAAATGGGAGTTCATATGGGAGTGGCATGAGTAGCGGCCAGGTGTCCTGTGTAGCAATGGCCTCTGGGAATATTGTGCAGGTGGACGGCCAGGAGTCCTATAGGGTGCTGATGTCAGTTGTCCCCCTTGGGCACCCGGGAACCTTGTGTGGATGCGTAGTTGGGGGTCCTTCAGGGACACTGAGGCCTGGAGCCCTGAGCGGGCACAGCGGCTGCGATTCCTATGTGGGAGTCTTCTATCACTCCCAGTGAAGCATTATTCCCACTACTTGAATCACATTATTCCCACTACTTGGAATTACACAGAATGCTGCTTCCCTCTAGCACATCATCATGGATCTCCTCTAGTCCTTTCTTTCTTTTTAAATGTGTAAATTTAATTAATTTAATGGGTGTTTTTTGAAGTCCAGCTTCAAAATGTTCAGAACTCTATCCCTGTAGGACAGAGGTTGAAATTCTCAGAAATAATCTCTCCCCTCAAGGAATTCATAATCTACTCAGAAAGAATATGCAACACAACACAGTTTAAGAAACATAATTGCAACACAATCACAGTTTAAGACATGCTTGGAGAATAGGAGATTAATCTTAATTTAAAACAAATAATGCGATACACACATACACAAAAGCTATCTTGAAAGCAAACTAGCAAAACTTATAACACATTTTCAAGACAGTGTTTTTAACTTTACTAAAAGAGAACCCAAGGTGCAAATTAATTATAATTTTGAAAGTTCTTCCAATTTTAATAAAACAGGAAACAAGGTATTTATTACTGTTAGTTTGATAACTAATCAGATAAACTTATATCTAAATATCAAGGGACTTTATTCAATATTTATTTAAGAAAAATTTTCATTATAGCATAAAACTTCTTTTTGTTTTGTTTTTAAGACAGGTTAAGCATTAAGCTGTTTTTAATGGACACCCAAGTCCATTATCTTATCTATAAGATAATGTTAACTTTATGTGGAAAATTTTCAAAGGAGTCCACTTCAGTTAAATGATCAGAAGCTATTTATCATCCTGAGCAATCAGTGGATACTTTAGACTCAAACAGATAAAAGACTGCTTTCACCTGGCTAGTATTCCTATGGTTTCAGAACAAGTGGCTTTAAAATCTTTGCCATCTAAACTCTGGTGAAGAATGAATGATCCAACTTGGCCAGAGCTACCTTTCTAGCCCACAAGAGGCCACAGCCTCTTTCCCTGGAAGAGCCAAAAAGCAATTTAATTAATTTCGTCATTAGTCTTAAATGAGCTGCTATATATTTTATAAGCACAACCATAAAAATAGTTGTTCATAGTCCCATTAACATATTAGGTTGAAGATATAATCAATGCATTAATTTACTTTTCTATTGAAGAAATAGAAATAGTGTAGAGGGCAATGCATAAGTAACATAGTGCAGTTCCAGCAGTTGGCATATATAACATTTTTTGTTAGTGAGATTAGAATAAATTAAATTAATTTAAACCTTGCACCAGTCACACACATACAAACAAACATGAATAACTATATACATACTGGAGTATAGAGAGAAGAATCAGAGAGGCTGTTGTTCCATGATCCTTTGCAGAATTTTACACATTAGCTGACATATTTTTCTTAACTTAACCAAAAGCCAACGTTTTAAAATATCTCACACATTGAAAAGTAACTTACTGCAAAGCTCAGTGAACAACTGCTCTACTGAAAACCATTTTAGGACTAAGTGTTGCTATACTAGAGTTATTTATCCATAAAGCCAGTCAGATGCATATTTATCATGTTCTAATTCATCAGCATTAAAAACTCAGACAGTATATAAGTGAAGCACACTAGAGCTTTCCCATTATTAACAACAACAAGGAAACATAAATACCACCTCCTGTTTCATCCAGGGTATGCTTAGCAAGATTTGCAATGCATTTTATTATTATATTCACATAAACTATGCAAAAGGAAATTTAAAGTAGAACATAAAGTTTTTATTTATTCCTATTCATTTTCAACATTTCTTCTGATATGGCTTTGAAATAATGATAACATTTTATTTTAGTCAATAAAACCAATATTCTATTTTTAAGAAAGGAATTATTTAAAAAATTAAAATAATAGAAAATGATGCATTGGCTGAGTTCTTTGTATTTTAAAAATTTTGTATCTACAGCACAAACATATTTTAAAACTATGACATAAAAAGAACTGTTTGGCCTTTGAATATATTGTAATCTCTATAAATCCTATTTTGAGGAATACTGAAAGAAAATTTACTTTAACCAGGAATGTCTTTTAAAAAGGAAACAAACAAAAAAAAAGTTTAGTTTTTTCTTTCTTTCTTCCTTCCTTCCTTCCTTCCTTCCTTCCTTCCTTCCTTTTTGTCTTTCTAATGTTAGCTGTAGGAATTTTGTGTAGTTATGTAGTATTAAAAAGTAGAAAGAAAACAGAGCAGCTATAATCCCACTATTAGTAATATATTAGTTAATTTCTTTTAGGTTTTAAAAAAAATAAATTTTTTAGTTGTAGTTTGAACAATACCTTAATTTAAGTTGTTTGTTTGTTTGTTTATACATGGTGCTGAGGATCCAACCCAGCACCCTGCACATGCTAGGTGAGCACTCTACCGGTGAGCCACAATCTCAGCCCCTTCTTTTAGGTTTTTTTAATGCACAATTTTTGGTTTGGTGCTGTTTTTCTCCCATGGTTATTTTGTTGTTGTTTTTATCCTGCTTTAAATTCAGGGAAAAGAATGTTAGAATGGTACCTAGATTTCCATCCTGGCTCTACCTCTAACTAGTTTTTGACACTTTTTTCTCTAAACTATAAGTTACTCATCTATAAAATGGAGATGATATTGATATTTCTCTGTTGCAATCTGACTTAAGCATATACGGTTCTCACAATTGTCACATTCTTTAGGTGGAAGATGGTACCTGCCATAATCAGGACTCTTTCTTAAACTCTCTCTTTGCTAGAGAACCTGCTGCCATGAAAGATAGCAAGGCTCAAGCTGATTTCTACCATCATACAAACATTCCATTGGTGTCAGGAATGCTAACTCAGTATCTTCAGATAACTTCACAGTAATATTCTTCAAAATTCTCACTCAGAAACAAAGATATTAGCAATATTTTAAGATCCTTCTAAGAGGATCCTTCTAGCTAGAATAGATGATGAAATCTTATGTACAAACTCAGAGCTATTAGGCCACAGGGTTTTCCAGATCCAAATATAACACTCAAGCAAGTTTGTAGGTATCTATGAAGTATTTCTAGCTGATCAACATATTTGGAACATCACTCATTTCGCCAATAAGAAATCACAACTAAATGTTTCTTATGCTAATATTTAGTGAAAAATCACATAGTGATATTTGAAACACTGATATAAACCCTCTGGCATATGGATTCCTGATTGATGACTTTCGAATTTCAACTAATCATCTCCAAAATGAATATTTCTTCATTAGAATACTTGAATTGTTGATGAAATGTCTTTGTGTTATAAATAAAAACTAGCATACAAATATCTATGATAAAATACTTTAAAGACAACTAGGGATAATTAAAAACTATCTCATATGCTGTTGCGAAAATTCAATGATTAATAATTTTTATTGAAATAAAAAACTGTGCAAGAATTATTCTAGGTTTGGGGAATATGGAAATGAACAAGAAAAATCCCTGCTCTCTTGGACACCATATCAACATTGTTAGCATCCAGGCACTGTGCTCTCAGTAAATTATCTATTAGAATGAATAGATGGTTGATATTTCTGCTATTATCATGAATAGATGATGATGCTGACGATTTGTTTTGTACCTATTGACATGCTCTCATACACACATGAACATTTTCTCTGAATACTGTCAGTTTGCAATAGTGTTCCAGAGTCTGAATATGCTGCAATTTGCTTAACTATTCTTTTCAATGGCATTTAAACTGCTTTAAAGTTGTTTTAAATTAGTTAAGATAATACTGTGAGAACCATCTAAGTGCAAGGAAGCTCTTTAAATCTTCTTCTTTTATTCTTCCCCCTGATCTTATTCTCCCTCCTAGCATTCTTTTTTATTTGTTTGTTTTTCCTTCTTCTTTTAAGAAGTTTTTCCCTAGAGAAGGTTCCCAGAAACTCATGCATTCTTTTTCCCCCGCCCCAATGATACTTACAGGATGCCAAAGAGGTTTCTGGGCCACGTCGCTCAAGCAGCAGAGCTCCTTGTACCACAGATTTATATTGCAGAAACCTTTTCTGTGCCACGTTTCACTCAATGCGGGCAACCTTTGGTGTCCCCTGATAAATGAGTGAGAATCATTTTCCAACTGTGGAAAGTACTTCCTCCAGAACACGAAGTGGCACCCCACCACCCCCTAACAAGAGACATGTTCTAGTCCGCTTTTTCCCTTCTGTGACTTAAAGACCCCACCAGAGCAACTATAGAGGAGGAAAAGCTTATTTGCAGACTCACAGTTTCAGAGGTCTTGTCCATAGAAGGCCGGCTCCATTCCTCCGGGCTTGAGGTGAGGCTGAACATCCTGATGGAAGAGGGAGGCAGAGAGAAGCAGCTCACTCCGCCATTCAGAAGCGCAGAGAGAGACTCCACCTGCTAGATGCAAATATATACCCCATAGCCACGCCCCCCAATGAACCACTTCCTCCAGCCACGCCCCACCAGCCTCCAGTCACCACTCAGTTAATCCCATCAGGGATTAGTTCACTGATAAGGTTAACCAGTGAATCCTGTTCCCTCCAAACCTTGCATTTTCTCACAGGTGAGCTCTTGGGGGACCCCATATCAAATCACAACGGGACATTATATTGCTACTTTAGATGTGCTTTGCGAAAGGACTGGTAATTGTTACTATGTCCTTCTTTGCCTTAAGGGAATTCAACTTTCCTTCATTAAGCGGATTCTAGGTTATAAAATTAGCTAATTTCTGGAAACTAGGGAAAGAATCATGAATTTTTGAGGGGAAGCTGACCCAAGTGTTTGGACTATCTTTGACTTATTTTAGCTGTTTATGTTGAAAATGTCTATGTTGACTTCCATCCATCTTAATTCTTAAAATACTGTATTCTAGTAATCATCTTTATAGATTGATGTATTCCTAAATTAGCAAAATTTTAAAAAGGTTATTTAAATGGAATATTGATTGACATGAACTGTAAAAGTTCTAAGATTTTAATTTATTCACAAGCTAACAAGTTAAACCACCAAAATTTCATGAATGCCTATAGATGACATAAGACTTATGGATCAGAGACACAGCATAGTTTATTATTCAGAGCAATAGCAGTACTAACCAGAGTATTGGTATATTTTGTGCTGGTTCCCCAAGCTCCAGTTCCCAAAAGCCAATGCAAAGATGAGATGATACCTGAACATGCAGCAGAATATATTCTAGGAAACCACAGGAGATACACTCTTGAGATTAGGGAATGAATCTTTCATAATGGCCAATAAGCATGCCTGCCCCTTGCTTTACAGGAAACATTATTTCCATCTTTCAAAACTGTTTGCTAAACAGACACCCTTATAAAGATAGCTGAAACAAAAGGCAGTCAGTTTGCCAATTCTCAAAATGTGGAGAAACATGAGAGATTCATGGAGAATTGTGTCCAAAATGTGTAACATCCATTTTAAAAATTCACAGTATTTGTTTAGCAAAATATGTGGGATCTACAGAAGGGCTACAATGTTGGTTTGGGAATGTACGACCTTCACAAAAGGATTATGGTGTTTAGCCTGGTAAATAATCCCTTAATGACTGCTTTGTTAGCTGAAATTTTTAAGTTTGTATTATGTGACTTGAAATTTTGTTGATTGTGGAAAGTTGATTTCCTTGACTTTATCTGAAATTATTTTATTGTGCTTCATTGAATCTACAATTTAGATTATAAGATGCACCATTATTTTGTTTACCATTAAGAAAAAACATAATAACTATGATCCAGTGTTTCTTATCACATCCACTGTAAAATGTATAATGATTTTAGAGATATTTAATCATGGAAAAAGTGTGTCTTAAGATCAATAAGATATAAAAGAAGAAATACGAATGGCAAATAGACATCTAAAAAAATACTCAGTCTCATTAGTCATCAGTGAAATGCAAATTAAAAACACAATGAGATATCATATGTATGTCTACTACCAGTATGTGCAGAAGAATGAACTCCTGTACACTGATGGTGGTAATGGAAATAAATATATTCATGATGGAAAATAATCTGGAAGTTCCTAAAAGATATAAAATAGAACCAGCAGGTAATCCATCAATTCCTCTTCTGGGTATATATCCAAAGGAAATGATACCGGTGTGTCAAAGACATATCTGAACACCACATTCTTTGCATTGCAATTCACAATAGCCAAGAAATGAAACAATGTGTCCATCAATGAATAAATGGATAAAGATTATATATATATATATATATATATATATATATATATATATATATATACACATACATACATACATACATATATATATAATGTTCAAGGTAATATATAAATAAATATATAATGATATATGTATAAATTTGTACATAATAGCATTACTAATATAAACTACACATTTAGTCAACCACAGAAAGTGAATTAAGCCCAACACAGAAAGACATGTTCTCACTTCTATAGGAAATCCAAAGAATTTAAACTCATATAAGCAGGGAATAGAATGGGTTTTGCCATTCAATGGTGAGATGTTGGTCAAAAGCTATATAAAGTTTTAGTCACATAAGAGCAATAAGTTCTGAAGATCTATTGTATAGCATGATGGTTAAGATAATGTGTTATATAGTTGAATATTGCTGTGCAGATCATAAACGTTCTTAGCCCAACAAAGAGTAAGTATGTGAGATGCTGACTCTGTTAATTCATTTAATCATTGCCCCGTGTGTGTGTGTGTGTGTGTGAACATATACAAAACATTCTGTTTTATATCATAAATAAATGTGATTTTTTATTTAAATTTTTAAAAAACTGAAAGTCAGTGAGATATGTATGTTTTTATTGTCTGCCTTTCTAAATAAATTACAAACTCAAAGAAGGTAGAGACTTTCTATATTGATCATAAATATGTGCCCAGTGCCCAGAACAGTGCCTGGCATATAATAGACATTTGGTAAATAATTGCTGAATTAATATAGAAAAAAATTTTGTGCTCTAGCTTCCTGTTTTCTTTTTTGCTTCTCCCCACACCCAACTTTGTCTTACAATAGCATTCAGTTCCACTTACATATAGAATCATCTGGGGAGCATTAAACACATACCAAATGCCTTGGCCTCATCCAGACTAATTAAATCAGAATTTCTTGGAGCAAGGCACAGACATGGATGTGTTATAAAAACTGCCCAGGTAAATCTAAAGCACATTGAGAAATTCTGAAACATTTATCCATGCTATGTATTAATTGCATATATACATGCAGCAGCCATGCATCTCTGCATTACAGCTTCTCTATCTATATATATTTGATGCAAAGGAAATCATTGATATTCCCTTAAAGAGTAATAATCCAGAATGCTTGCTTAATACGTTCATATCAGTTATATCATTTTATTCTTAAATAGTCAGTTGAGAAAGGTAAACCAAATATTTTATCAAATTGGAAAAAATTTGAATCTCAATTATTTACTCAAGTGAAAAGTGAAGGATAAGCACACTTTTTCCTCCTCTGTTTCATGATTTCAAAAGAATCAGAAACATGGTTCTAAATTATCCTTAAATCTCTATATTCAAATGACTTTTTAACCCAGGTATTAGCATTAACACTGAGAAAGACCTAATTTCTGTGAGCCATTCATTCATTTAACAAATATTCACTGAATGCTGATCTGTTTGTTGAGTGTACAATATTCCAGATGTTATTCTAAGGCAAGCTGAGCTTTCCCTGTTACTGTTACTCCTCACAAGCAACCAGTACATTTTCCCATCATACTGATTCTTAGCACTCTCTAGATCTTCCTTTACCTTCCTGGTTTAACCCAGTTCTTTAGGGTTAAACCAGGTTACCGAACAACACAAGTCCGTTCATACTGTTCATTTATTTGAAAGACTGTTAATTTTATTTTAAACTTCAGTGCCCTGCCTTCTTCACACTTCAAACAGTGATTCTTTCCTCTTTCCTTCCTCCAGTTAATTTTAATCACTTAGTTTGGGACCCCCTGAAAACAGATTGAAACATGCTAAGAAATAATATCCAATTAACCATTGGAGAATTGAAACTTGAGAACTAACTTCGTGTTTTTTTTTTGTTGTTTTGTTTTGTTTTTCAGGGAAAGTAAAGTCTATATCTCTAATGTGCTAGAAAATATTTTTCCTTGAGGGTAAAGATAATCATTAAACTCTCATTATCATTTTATAAAGTTGGAAACATTTTCTAGAATTATAAGAGAGAGAGAGTTTCAGCAACAAGGAATCTGCACTTAAATGATCTTATGTCCATAAACGAAAAGGACTTAAAATAAGGCATTTTCCCGAAACAACTGTTAAAGACTCTTAAAATCAAAAGTCACCATGATGAAAGTTTAAGCAAAGTAGATACACTGCTCTAAGGATCTTAGGGACAGACCAATTTCCTCCTGGGGTATTATTACATTATTAGAAAGCTAATAAGACATCAACCATCCTTAGAAATATTTAATCCCAAGGATTTATGTTACACAATTAAAGTCCTCATTAAGGAGTTTCATCCAGAGGCATTTAAACTGATATGAAAATGATAATGCCCTCTTTTTGTTTTATGTAGTTTCTTTTTGACTTTGAAGTGAGAGTGTGAAGAATCTATTGCTTCTAAATACAACCAACTACAACCAACATTCACAAACTGTTCATCCCAGATCTTAACATGTTTCAAACATAGTTTTGGGAAATGCTATATACTATTTCTTTCCTAAGCAATCATTTGCTAATCATCCTGAAGATTCTCAAATGACATGCAATAAATTGGGTAACTATATATTTGTATTTGCCCAATTTTTTATTTACTTAAACTTTGTTCCCGCAGAATTATAATAGTGTTCCCTTTCTCTCACACATGTATTCTACTTTTGACAGTAAGTTATATGGTCACTGTAACAATTTTAGTTTGCCATAGAGTAACCTAATGTTCCCAACCTTATTTTACCAAGGAAGCTGTTTATCCTGTAGCACTTATCAACCTCATTGGTAAATTCTATTTTATAGCTTTCCTAATTAATACTTAAGATAGTATCTGTCATTAGTTTAATTTTATGAGAATTTATTCCTGTCCTTCTCTTAGCAGTAACCATAAAATTCAGTTGCAGGAAACAGATGTGGTAGAAGAAATGAAGGCACATTGAAGCTTGTGAGAGAAGGTTGCAATCCACAGCTTCTTTTTCAGGTAGAACACTTGCTAAATTGTAGCTGGGGGACATCTGGTCTGTCCTCCTTCTTAGCAGGGTAGTACCAACTCAGCTGTACCACAGTAAGTGGATTATAGCTGGGATTTGTAGCAGCAGGTATTGCATGTCCCTCGTTAGTCCCCAAACTCTCTCCTTTCCACCACCTGTCACCTATTATCCCCCTTGAATATTGGTGATCAAAACAAATGAACCAACAAAAATACACTGCCCCAGTGGCCAGGGTGGAGTTGAACTGCTAGGAGCTTTGTGATCACTCAGTGTCCATTCAGTGTCCACACCAGCTTTGACTGAGTTTGGGGGAAGAAACAATCAATATCAGAGGAATCCAGCTGCTCTGGGGAGGTAGCCTTTTGTCTGGGACAGCAAATATTGAAAGAAATATGGCTGACCTGAGAGGTCCATAGCAGAAGAGGAATCCTCTTTAGAAACAGAAACCTGTAACTAAGGTGCATTCAAAGTGACTGTGTCATTTTGTTTGGACCAGTATTACTTTTTATGGAATATGAGAGGGAGTTCAGATTTTTATTATCACCATTGTTACAGGACTTCACAAAGGAGATCATTCAAATCTACGTATATTAAAAACACACCCATGCCTTTAATTTTCTTCAAATATATACTTTTTCCACTTGACTCCCTTTTAACAGCAAATTCACATAAAAAAATAAATCATTATACTATCCAGGCAAAAAATACTCATTACATTGAAATAGACACAGGATTCCTGCCAATAAGAAAATCAATTGCAATTTCAAAAAATTTGTTTCTAACTACAACATACCCAGTGTTCTATGGAAGCCATTTTCTGGGGACTATCTGGGTCCCCAAAAGACTTTGCAATACTCTCCCACACCATTTTTAAATATTCATATGCAGTATTTTTTTCTTATAAAAATAGCTAACATCTATACATATATTTCATGTGTTCAGGCGCCATTCTAAGCACTTTCCAAGGATCTGTTCACTTAATCCTTGTACAGTTTAGATATGAGGTGTTCCCTCAAAGTTCATTTGTGACACAATGCAAAAAAAAATGTTCAGAGGTAAAAATTATCAGATTATGAGAGCTGTAACCTACTGGTGAATTAATGGATTAACTGCATGACAGGAGAGTTAGGTCACTTTGGATGTGCCTCATTCTCCTTCTCACTCCTTCGCTCTTAGGGTCTCTCACTTTTCCCCTGGCTATTGTGAACTACTTTCCTCCACCACGCCCTTCCACCATGATGTTCTGTCTCATCTCAATCCCAGAGCTATGGAGTTGATTGACATAGACTGAACCTCTGATATCATGAGCCCAAATAAACTTTTCCTCTTCTATATTGTTCTTTTGGATATTTTGATCACAGTGAAAAAAAAGCTAATTAATAAAATCTGCACAATGATCTTCTGAGATAGATACAAATATTACCAAT
Organism: Marmota flaviventris; assembly: GCF_047511675.1. NCBI lineage: Eukaryota > Metazoa > Chordata > Mammalia > Rodentia > Sciuridae > Marmota > Marmota flaviventris. The sequence continues at coordinate 98,368,085 of NC_092505.1, read as the reverse complement.
CCCATTTACACATGAGGAAACAGACTCGGAGTTTACTAACCTACCCATGATTACCTCTCTGGTAAGTAGCAGCTAGTAATGTCCTCACCAACTACCTCTCTTTCTTTTTATAATATACTGTATCTTTATGTGAAAGCTTTTGAGGAGAAGTACTGTCTTTTACGTTTATTTCCAATATCTCATGGCTTTCTTTAGATGCTGCAAGAAGTGAAGGATATGATAAATATTTTAATCACTAGTAATTGTTTCAGATAAATGAAAGACCAATGTTCTATGCATATGTGTCAGACAGATTAAGGATTTACTAAATATTTGGTGAATTTGTTTCTGCTAAAGTATACAAAGACTATACCAACATTTCCTAAAAATAGTAAATACTGAGTTATTTTCTAATTCTGTAGTCTATAAAATTAAATAACAATTAAGCAACTGAAATTATATTCAATACATGTGTGGTTATGTCCAAATGAACTCCATTATCAATGTATAACTATAATGCACTAATAAAAACACTAAAAAAATAAACAATATTTCTTCCTAAATAAATATATATGAACACTAAAAAGTATATTTTGATATACTAAAAACAACATTAAACAACATTTCTTCCTAAATAAATATATATGAACACTAAAAGTATATTTTGAACAGCTATTTTTTTTGGGGGGGAGGGAGTACCAGGGATGGAACTCAGGGGTACTCAAACACTGAGCTACATCTCCAGCCCTATTTTGTATTTTATTAGAGACAGGGTCTCACTGAGTTGCTAAGGGCCTTGCTAAATTGCTGAGGCTTTCTTTGAACTCGTGATCCTCCTGTCTCAGCCTCCTGAGCCGCAGGGATTACAGGTGTGCGACACTGCACCCGGTTTGAGCAGCTTTTTTGAACTCTCAATTGTCTCCTTGCACAGGTTAAGACACTGTATTGGGTTAAATAGTTTTCCCTTAAAATTCACGTCTCACCAGACACCTAGAATATAACCTTACTTGGAAATAGGGTCTTTGCACAAGTAAATGATTAAGTTAAGATAAAGTCATATCGGGTTAAATTAAGCTCTATATCCAATGACTTCAGTCTTTTTTCCTTTTTCTTTTTCTTTTAAATTTTTTTTTATTGGTTGTTCAAAACATTACAAAGCTCATGACATATCATCTTCCATACATTTGATTCAAGTGGGTTTACCCCAAATACAAGTTGCAGAATCACATCGGTTACACATCCACATTTTTACATAATACCATATTAATGACTGTTGTATTCTGCTACCTTTCCTATCCCCTACTATCCCCCCTCCCCTTCCCTCTCATCGTCCCTCTCTACCCCATCTGCTGTTGTTTAATTCTCTCCCTTGTTTTTTTTTTCCCCTTTCCCCTCACAAACTCTTATATGTAATTTTGTGTAACAATGAGGGTCTCCTTCCATTTCCATAGTTTCCCTTCTCTCTCCCTTTCTCTCCCCCCACTCGTCTCTGTTTAATGTTAATCTTTTCCTCATGCTCTTCTTCCCTGTTCTGATCTTAGTTGCTCTCTTTATATCAAAGAAGACATTTGGCATTTGTTTTTTTAAGGATTGGCTAGCTTCACTTAGCATAATCTGCTCTAATGCCATCCATTTCCCTGCAAAATCCATGATTTTGTCATTTTTTAGTGCTGCGTAATACTCCATTGTGTATAAATGCCACAGTTTTTTAATCCATTCATCTATTGAAGGGCATCTAGGTTGATTCTAAAGTCTAGCTATTGTGAATTGTGCTGCCATGATCATTGATGTGGCAGTATCCCTATAGTATGCTCTTTTAAGGTCCTCAGGGAATAGACCGAGAAGGGCGATAGCTGGGTCAAATGGTGGTTCCATTCCCAGCTTTCCTAGGAATCTCCATACTGCTTTCCATATTGGCCGCACCAGTTTGCAGTTCCACCAGCAATGTACAAGTGTACCCTTTTCCCCACATCCTTGCCAGCACTTATTGTTGCTTGACTTCATAATGGCTGCCAATCTTACTGGAGTGAGATGGTATCTTAGGGTGGTTTTGATTTGCATTTCTCTGACTGCTAGAGATGGTGAGCATTTTTTCATGTACTTATTGATAGATTGTATGTCCTCCTCTGAGAAGTGTCTGTTCAGGTCCTTGGCCCATTTGTTGATAGGGTTGTTTGTTATCCTGTTGTTTAATTTTTTGAGTTCTTTGTATATTCTGGATATTAGGGCTCTATCTGAAGTGTGAGGAGTAAAAATTTGTTCCCAGGATGTAGGTTCCCTATTTACCTCTCTTATTGTTTCTCTTGCTGAGAAAAAACTTTTTAGTTTGAGTAAGTCCCATTTGTTGATTCTAGTTATTAACTTTTGTGCTATGGGCGTCCTATTGAGGAATTTGGAGCCCGACCCCACAATGTGTAGATCGGAGCCAACTTTTTCTTCTATCAGGTGCAGAGTCTCTGATTTGATATCTAGCTCCTTGATCCATTTTGAATTAACTTTTGTGCATGGCGAGAGAAAGGGGTTCAGCTTCATTTTGTTGCATATGGATTTCCAGTTTTCCCAGCACCATTTGTTGAAAATGCTATCCTTTCTCCATTGCATGCTTTTAGCGCCTTTATCAAATATAAGAAAGTTGTAATTTTGTGGATTGGTCTCTGTGTCCTCTATTCTGTACCATTGGTCCACCTGCCTGTTTTGGTACCAGTACCATGCTGTTTTTGTTACTATTGCTCTGTAGTACAGTTTGAAATCTGGTATCGCTATACCTCCCGATTCACACTTCCTGCTTAGAATTGCTTTTGCTATTCTGGGTCTTTTGTTTTTCCATATGAATTTCATGATAGCTTTATCTATTTCTACCAGAAATGCTGTTGGGATTTTGATTGGCATTACGTTGAACCTGTAGAGAACTTTGGGTAATATCGCCATTTTGATGATGTTGGTTCTGCCTATCCATGAACAGGGTACATTTTTTCCATCTTCTAAGATCTTCTATCTCTCTCTTTAGGGTTCTGTAGTTTTCATTGTATAAATCTTTCACCTCTTTTGTTAGGTTGATTCCCAAGTATTTTATTTTTTTTGAGGATATTGTGAATGGGGTGGTTTTCCTCATTTCCATTTCAGAAGTTTTGTTACTGATATACAGGAATACCTTTGATTTATGTGTGTTGATTTTATATCCTGCCACTTTGCTGAATTCATTTATTAGTTCTAGTAGTTTCTTTGTAGACCCTTTTGGGTCTTCTAAGTATAGGATCATATCTTCCGCAAATAGTGATATTTTAAGTTCTTCTTTTCCTATTTTTATGCCTTTAATTTCTTTTGTCTGTCTAATCGCTCTGGCTAGTATTTCAAGGACTAAATTAAATAGAAGTGGTGAGAGAGGGCATCCCTGTCTTGTTCCAGATTTTAGCGGGAATGCCTTCAGTTTTTCTCCATTTAGAATGATGCTAGCCTGAGGCTTAGCATATATAGCTTTTACAATGTTGAGGTAAGTTCCTGTTATCCCCAGTTTTTCTAGTGTTTTGAACATAAAAGGATGCTGTACTTTGTCGAATGCTTTTTCTGCATCTATCGAGACGATCATATGGTTCTTATCTTTAAGTCTATTGATGTGGTGAATAATATTTATTGATTTCCGTATATTGAACCAACCTTGCATTCCAGGGATGAATCCTACTTGATCATGGTGCACAATGTTTTTGATATGCTTTTGTATTTGATTCGCCAGGATTTTATTGAGAATTTTTGCATCTATGTTCATTAGAGATATTGGTCTGTAGTTTTCTTTCTTTGAAGTGTCTTTGTCTGGTTTCGGGATCAGGGTGATATTGGCCTCATAGAATGAATTTGGAAGAGCTCCTTCTTTTTCTATTTCTTGAAATAGCTTGAAAAGTATTGGTATTAATTCTTGTTTGAAGGTTTTGTAAAACTCCACTGTATACCCATCTGGTCCAGGGCTTTTCTTGGTTGGTAGTCTTTTGATGGCTTCTTCTATTTCTTCCTTTGTTATTGGTCTGTTTAAATTGTGTGTGTCTTCCTGACTCAATCTGGGCAGCTCATATGACTTAAGAAATTTATCGATGTCTTCACTGTCTTCTATTTTATTAGAATATAGGGTTTCAAAATACTTTCTAATTATCTTCTGTATTTCTGTAGTGTCTGTTGTGATATTGCCTTTTTCATCCCGTATGTTAGTGATTTGAGTTTTCTCTCTTCTTCTCTTCGTTAGCATGGCTAAGGGTCTGTCGATCTTATTTATTTTTTCAAAGAACCAACTTTTAGTTTTATCAATTTTTTCAATGGTTTTGTTTCAATTTCGTTGATTTCTGCTCTGATTTTAATTATTTCTTGTCTTCTGCTATATTTGCTGTTGTTTTGCTCTTCCTTTTCTAGGGTTTTGAGATGTAGTGTGAGTTCGTTTATTTGTTGGTTTTTTCTTTTTTTGAGGAATGAACTCCAGGAAATGAATTTCCCTCTTAAAACTGCTTTCATTGTGTCCCATAGATTCCGGTATGTTGTGTCTGAATTGTCATTTTTATCTCTAAGAATTTTTTGATTTCCTCCTTTATGTCTTCTGTAACCCATTGATCATTCAGTAACATATTGTTTATTTTCCATGTGATGCAGGATTTTTCCTTCCTTCTTTTTTCATTGATTTCCAGTTTCATTCCATTATGATCAGATATGGTGCATGGTATTATCTCCACTCCTTTATATTTACTAAGAGTTGCCCTATGGCATAATATATGGTCTATCTTTGAGTAAGATCCATGTGCTGCTGAGAAGAACGTGTATCCACTTGATGATGGTTGATATATTCTATATATGTCGGTTAAGTCTAGGTTATTGATTGTGTCATTGAGTTCTATAGTTTCTTTATTCAGCTTTTGTCTGGAGGATCTGTCTAATGGCGAGAGCGGTGTGTTGAAGTCACCCATAATTATTGTGTTGTGGTCAATTTGACTCTTGAACTTAAGGAGAGTTTGTTTTATGAACGTTGCTGCACCATTATTTGGTGCATATAAGTTGATAATTGTTATGTCTTGTTGGTGAATAGTTCCTTTTAACAGGATATAGTGTCCTTCTTTATCCCTTTTGATTAACTTAGGTTTGAAGTTGATTTTATTCGATGAGTATGGCCACTCCTGCTTGCTTCCGAGGGCCATGTGAGTGGTATGATTTTTCCCAACCTTTCACCTTCAGCCTGTGTATGTCTTTTCCTATCATATGAGTCTCCTGAAGGCAGCATATTGTTGGATTTGTTTTTTTGATCCAGGTTACCAGCCTGTGTCTCTTGATTGGTGAGTTTAGTCCATTAACATTTAAGGTTACAATTGAAATATGATTTGTACTTCCAGTCATGTTTATTTATTTATTTATTTTAGTTTGGCTAGTTTTTACTTTTTGGTTGTTTTCCTCCCCCTTTACTGAGATACCTCCCGCTGTTGGTTTTGGGCACTGTTTTTCCATTCCTCTTCTTGTAGAATTTTGCCCAAAATGCTTTGCAGTGCTGGTTTTCTGGCTGCGAAATCTTTTAGCTTTTGTTTATCCTGAAAGATTTTAATTTCATTGTCAAATCTGAAGCTTAATTTTGCTGGATACAGTATTCTTGGTTGGAATCCATTATTTTTCAGCATTTGAAATACATTGTTCCAGGATCTTCTCGCTTTCAAAGTCTGTGATGAAAAATCAGCCGTTAACCTAATTGGTTTACCCCCGAATGTAATCTGCCTCCTTTCCCTCGTAGCTTTTAATATTCTCTCCTTGTTCTGTATGTTGGCTATCTTCATAATTATATGTCTTGGAGTTGGCCTATTACAGTTTTGGATGTTTGGGGTCCTGTAGGCTTCCAGGATTTGGCAATCCATTCCCTCTTTCATCTCTGGGAAGTTTTCTAGGATTATTTCATTCAATAGGTTGTCCATTCCTTTGGCTTGAACCTCTGTGCCTTCTTCTATCCCGATGACTCTCAAATTTGGTTTTTTGATGAGATCCCATATCTCTTGGATAGATTGCTCGTGAGATTTAAGCATCTTTTCAGTATTGACTATATTCTTTTCAAGTTGATAAACTTTGTCTTCATTATCTGATGTTCTGACTTTTACTTGATCTAGTCTATTTGTAATATTCTCGTTAGCATTTTTAATCTGGTTTATGGTTTCTTGCATTTCTAAAATCACTGTTTGGTTTTTTTTTAAGATCTCTATCTCCTGGTAAAGCTCGTTCTTTGCAGTTTGAATTTGTTTGTTTAGTTGGTTTTCAAAATATACTTTCAATTCTTGGATTTGCTGTCTCATGTCTTCTCTAAAATTCCATTCCATCTGAGTTAGGTATGCCTTGATTTCTTTCCCTGTCCATGTTTCTGATGCTTCTAGGTCCTCCTGTAGATTTAAGTTGTCCTGCATTATCTGTACTCCTTTTTTCCCTGGTTTTTTCATGTTGTTCACGTTACTTTCCAGCTCTGTTTGACTGCTTTGTAACTGCTTTCTCCTATACATTTGTGTTGGCTTTGTTTATCCCTGTTGTCTCTCCTTTGTGGTGGGAGATTATGCCTATAGATGTTGGGCTTTATTGTACTTTAGAGCTGATTCATTCAATTTATAAAGGGCTTCCGGATTTTGTATGCATATAGTGATTTGTTTTTTGTTCTTAGGACTTTAGGTTAGGTGCTATGAAGGTATAAGGGTTAGTATGTCTTGGCTACTTTAGAAGATTGCTCTACTGAAGGGGGATGCTAACTGTCAATTGGATCAGGGTGTTGGTAGTAGCTAGGTATTTAGGAGCACTATAGATGGCCTCAAAACATTCACCTGTTTGCATTTAGACAGTTACACGAAATGGAGGATGTAATGCTTGGGATGAAAGTTGGGGGGAAGGGGAAGGAAGGTGCTCTTGAAAAGAAAGAAGGAGGGGGAGTTAGATAGCATAGAGGAGAATGGAAAGAACAATAAAACTTGGAAGGGGAGAGAAAGAGGGAAAAAGGGAGAGAAAAAATAAAATAAAATAAGAAATAAAATTAGGTCTTAGAGATCCATTTTCTTCTCTTCCCGTAGGCAAAGCTGTGCCCTCTGGGCTGAGATTTGCCCTCAATGTGTCAACAGCAATCCCTGTAAGGCGGCTCCTGGGAGCCTCTCAATCCTATTGGTCCAGAGCTGTTTCACTTCTACGGCCCCTCCTCCCCTTCCTCCTGCCAGCCAGCCAGGTCCTGTGCACCGGAGGAGGTTCTCCAAGGATTTGGTTACACTTTCAGCCCCTCTGAGTGCTCTATTTCCCTAACGACTGAGCACTCTCTCTGTCATTCATCTAAGCCCCAGTGCTGTGGAGCTGTGTTCTGGGAGTCAATAGTTTAATTTTTCCGAACCCCTTTGGTGGGCACACCTTCAGAATCTGGCGGCTAAGACCATTGGTGTCGCCACTGGTGGTAATGGGAGTTGGGGGTCGAGGATCCCCTCTGCTTCCCTCAGCCCCTACAATCACGACCACTCCGCTGGCGGTAGGAGGAGTTGGGGGTCTGGAGTGTCCTCTGTTTCCCTCCGCCCCTACTGTCACGCCCTCTCAGTTGGCGGTTGGGGGAGTTGGGGGTGGGGAGTCTTCTCTGCTTCCCTCCGCCCCTACAGTCATGCCCACGTCACTGGCAGTATTGGGAGTTGGGGGTCGAGAGTCCTTTGGCCCTTACGGTCACGCCCATGGAGAGATTTTGAAGTTTCCCGGTTGTTTGTATCTGATGCGGGTGGGAGTCACACACCTGCTAAAGTAGATTCCGCTGGGAAGGAATCTCTTTGGCCGAACTTTGGTGACTTCCCCTCTCTGCTATGGCGGGCCCCTGCCTCCTTGCTGGAGTGTCCGAAGGGAGGGGTGGAACTGGCTTGTCTCTGGTCTGACACAATCTCTGGTTTTAGTTCGCTATTTCATAAAGGCTTGGTTAGATTCCCTTCACGTCGTCTGGGGGGGAGCCGTTTGCCGGGTGGGCGGGGCCGTTCGCAGTGGGGGCGGGGCCGTTAGCAGAGCCGGGAGGGCATGGTCCGTCTGCCGGGCCAGGCGGGGACCCTTCTCGCTGCGCGGGGCCGCCGGGGGCCGCCTGCAGAGCCGGGCTGGCGCTGGCCGTGGGCGGGGCGCCAGCAGAGCCCAGAGGGCGGGGGGCCGTTTGCCGGGTGGGCGGGGCTGTTTGCAGAGCCAGGAGGGCGCAGGCCGTTTGCCAGGCCAGGTGGGGACCCTTCTCGCCCGCTGGCCGCTGGGGGCTGCTTGTAGAACCTGGTAGGCAGCGGCCTCGTGGCTAAGAGCTGGCGGGCGGGGTGGCCAGATCACAGAGCGAGCAGGGCCGCCAGGAGAGCCTGGATGGCGGGGGGCGTCTGCAGGGCCAGGCGGGGACCCTTCTCGCTGCCCCTGGCCGCCGGGGGCCGCTTGCAGAGCCGGTCAGGCGGTGGCTGCAGGATTGGACCTCTGCGCCTGCATGGCCGGCCAAGATTCACTTGTCTGGGGCAAACTGTCACCTCTAATAAACTTACTAATTCCTGGCAGGTCTCTTTTCAGTGGAATTTTGCTAGAAGTTCCTCAGTAGGTAGAATGTAGCTGTTTTAATGGGTATTTCTGATCCGGTTAATGTGGAGATACTGAAAGTATTGCTTCCTTGCCGGCCGCCATGTTGGATCCCCCTTCTTTTAAATTTTATTTATTTTTGTAAATATCAGTGTGATTTAGTTTTTAATGGCTTTTACATATATACAAGAGTGGAATGCATTACAATTCATATTACACATGTACAGCACATTTTTTTCATATCTCTGGTTGTAAATAAACTATATTCACATTAATTTGTGTCTTCATACGTGTACTTTGGATAATGATGGTCATCATATTCCACCGTCATTTCTATCCCTTGCCCCCTCCCTTCCCCTCCACTTTTCTACCCTATCTAGAGTTCCTCTATTCCTCTCATGCTCCCCCTCCTTACCCCACTATGAATCAGTCTCCTTATATCAGAGAAAACATTTTGGCATTTGTTTTTTGGGGATTGACTAACTTCAATTAGCATTATATTCTCCAACTTCATCCACTTACCTGCAAATGCCATGATTTTATTCTCTTTTACTGCTGAGAAATATTCCATTGTGTATATATACCACATTTTTTTATCCATTCATCTATTGAAGGGCATCTAGGTTGACTCCACAGTTTAGCTATTGTGAATTGTGCTGCTATAAACATTGATGTGGCTGTGTCCCTGTAGTATGCTGTTTTTAAGTCCTTTGGATATAGAGCAAGGAGAGGGATAGCTGGGTCAAATGGTGGTTCCATTCCCAGTTTTCCAAGGAATCTCCATACAGTAGACCATTGGTACAAAATAGAAGACACAGAGACTAACCCACAAAATTACAATTATCTTATAATAGACAAAGGTGCCAAAAACATACATTGGAGAAAAGATAGCCTTTTTACAAATGGTGCTGGAAAACTGGAAATTCATATGAAACAAAATGAAATTAAACTCCTAACTATGCACAAAACTCAAAGTGGATCAAGGACCTAGGAATTAAACGAGAGACCCTGTGTCTAATAGAAGAAAGTAGGCCCTAATCTTCATCATGTGGGATTAGGCCCCAACTTCTTTAATAAGACTCCTATAGCACAAGAATTAAAATCAAGAATCAATAAATAGGATGGTTTCAAACCAAAAGTTTTCTTCTCAGCAAAAGTAACAATCTGTGATGTGAACAGAAAGCATACATCTTGGGAGCAAATCTTTACCCCTCACACATCAGATAGAGCACTAATCTCTAGGGTTTATAAAGGACTCAAAAATCTAAGCACCAAAAAAACAAATAACCCAATCAATAAATGGGTCAAGGACCTGAACAGACACTTCTAAGAAGAAGATATACAATTAATTAACAAATTTATGAAAAAAATGTTCATCATCTCTAGCAATTAGAGAAATGCAAATTGAAACTACTCTAAGATTTCATCTCACTCCAGTCAGATTGGCAGCTATCAAGAATACAAACTGCGAAACTGATGTGACTCCATTTTTGAAAATAAATAAATAACACCAGCTCCTACCTCAAGGCCTGTCCTAAGGAATGGGGCTTGACCCTTGTCTTTGGAAAAACCCACAGAGCCTTTCTAGACACATACCCACCCTGCTGAGTTGTTTGTCTGCAAATAACAGGAGAGATCTGCAGCACCAGGTGTCCCTGACTCGGTTAGGTTAGGTGAAGACCCATAGCAATGCCCTAGCAACCGCCAATCAGCATTAGACAGGGAAAATACCTGGGTTGCCAGATGACCCCCCAGTAGTTTATGGTGGTTGATAACATGTTGGGAAACCATGTAGTTTAGCACGTACACCCCTCGTGGCTTAAAACAATCAATTCAAAGAAATCCCCTCTTATACTAGCCAATCACCCCTACCAACTTGTTCCCATCAGTGAATGTGCTAGTCAATGTTAAGAGTTGTTGTTTGATTTTCCCATGGTATGGAATGATTTGCTGTGTGATGTTGTGACGCATAGATATCCCCCCCAAACCTATAAAATCTCACTGAACAAAGGACCAAGACTCACTCCCTGGGACCGCTGCATCAGGAACGGTGTGAGTCCAGGCTCAAGCTTGCAATAAAGACTCTTATGTGATTGCGTCGGATTCAGCTCCTGGAGGTCTATTGGGGTCCCACGAATCTGGCATTATAAAACAACAATAAGTGTTGGCCAGGATGTGGGGGAAAAGGCACACTCATACATTGCTGGTAGGACTGCAAATGACTGCAGTTTTATTAAAAAAAAAAAAAAAAACTAGTCGGAAGTCATGGAGCATGCCTATAATCTCAGTGACTCAGGAGGCTGAGGCAGAAGGATGGTGAGTTCAAAGCCAGCCTCAGCAAAAGCTATGTGCTAAGCAGCTGAGTGAGACCCTGTCTCTAAATAAAACATAAAATAGGGCTGGGGATATGGCTCAGTAGTGGAGTGCCCTTGAGTTTAATCCCAGGACCCCCACACACCCCCCCAAAAAAAGACTATGTGCCACCAGAGAGACACAGAAACAGAGACTGAGGCAATGCAGCTACAAGCCAAGGAGCATCAGGTGCTGCCAGTAATCTCCAGGAGAGGTGTGCTGCAGATCTTCCCATCAAATCTCTGCAGGGAAGAAGCTTGCTGACACCTAGATTTCAGACCTCTATCCTGCATCACTGTTAGAAGATTGTTTCTATTTTCTAAGACCCCCAGTTTGCATTGTTGCATGGCAGCTCTAGGAAAGGAATATAGACACTAATGTTGATTTTTAAAATTTGTTCTTTCTTAGAAATTTTCTAATACATCAGTTGTTTGGACATTAGCAAGAAAAAAATGATAAACATCACTATTCCTATTTTAAACAAATATGGTCTTAATTTATCTAAAATGGCCACTTTTTGAAGCAATATTTAAATATTTCAGCCTTTGAGTAAGCTTAATCTCTGCAGTTATTTGTCACTATAAAGTGATGTGAAGCTAGTATTATATTTTCTCCAATAGCATCAGTATGAATTGTTTCATTCCTATCTGACATATAATGCTTCTCATATTGTACAATTAATTTCATAGGACTTTTGGTTAAGGGCAAGTCAGACCTATTACCATTGTCTTTTCAAAACAATGACCTTGCCTTCATAGAAGGTAAAGATCAGACAAGAGTTTTGAAAATAATTCCAAGTATCATAAACGGTTTTGGAAGTAATTTCTAATGTTATATTTAATCCATTAATTAAATTTGAAATTACTGAATAATAAATCTGGTAACTATTTTTTAAGTAGCCAAAATTTAAAAACCTGCTCAAGTCAGTTCTGATTCTATGAAGCTATTTTGTAATTCTACAAAAATGTTTTAACCCTTTGTTTTATTTCCTCATGTAAGTCCCTCCCTTTTTACAGTAGGATCTTCAGTTTGGAATAAAAGGAATGAGAAAAATTTCATGTTTATAATTTGCCTTTGGTGCCACTTGGCAACTATATTAAACTCTGAAAATATAACTCAATTAATTATACTTAAAATATAATGGTGATGTTAATTGGAACCTAGTGCTACCAAGTTTTTTCTTACTTTAACAGTTTCGTGATTTTCTAATAAGACTTAAGAGGCTAAGTGTATTTCCCAGCATCAGGAGGGAGAAATATGTGATTTTAATTTGTTATAAAAGTAATATTTACAGTTTGAACTTTTTTCAAATTTTACATTGGGGACTTAAGTACTTGAATCACTAGAAGAGTTTGGTTGCTACAGCCTTCAAGTAGCTCTGGAATTGTATCCCTGGAGAAACAACTGAGAAAGAAATGAGAGAAGAGTGTGAGGTGAAGGTGATGACTAGTTCTTTATTCTAGCCATGAAAATATAATTGACAGTTCATTAATTTTTCATATGCAAGATAAACATATGACTATAGTTTCTCAGTAGAGAAAAAGGCACTTGGAGAGGCAGTATAATAATCAAATGATTTCCCTTCAAACTTTAGGCTAGAGAATATATACAAATAGATGTTGCACTCCAACTTCATTCATCAAAGATACAAAGATGCTGAGTTACCTTTTCATTTAAACAGGTCCTGAGTTCATACGGGATCCTCAGCTACATGCCAAATCAATACAGTACTATTTAGTTCTCATGGAATATATTTATTAATGTCTATGGCAATCTTGAATGGTAATTGAAATTTCTATATAAGGTAATTCTCAATAACAAATATAAAAATTACTAGTGGCATCAAGCCATACAATGTTTGCTTTTCTAAGCTATCTAAAAACAGAAAAAGAAGTCAGTCCCCGGCTTAGTGTTAGACTTTTCTTTATTTGGTACTCTTATGATATCAATTTAAAAAGAAAAAAAAGTCAGGAAACCATAGGATGCTGACCCGTGGCCAGCTGGTCCTCCACCCTGAGACTTGGTTCACAATATCTTGAATCCAGCCTGGTAAACCGGTGTGATAGCGTTAAGAGAAGGGATGGTCAGGTGGGGAAGCAGGTGGCCAAAGCCAACCCTGACTATATGGAGGGAGAAGATGTCACTTTAAGAGCTGAGAATAAAAAACAGAGGAATACCAAAAAGGATTAAAACTCACATATGCACCTTGTATCATGTGCAGATACAAAGGTATTTATTAATTTAGGTCTTCTGTCCCCCCAAACCAGGGACATTTGTAGACATGGAGCTGAAGGAGGAAAATGGAGACAAAATCATTGGCATCACAGTCTCCATTCCATTACCCTCAATGTGCCTGGGTGCCGTCTTAAGCGATAAGGAAATGGAAGCCAAGAGGCTGTGAACTGAGAGAACAGAGAGGCTTAGGAACTGCTCTATCCACTCCAAAGTAGAGGTGCAGAATAAAACTACCTAATAAATCAGGATCAGCCTGGTGTGGTGGTACATGGGTGTAATCCCAGCAGCTTGAGAAACTGAGGCAGGAGGATTGCAGGTTCAAGACCTTGCAACATAGCAAGGTCCTAAGCAACTTAGTGAAACACTGTCTCAAAATAAAAAAACAAAGGGCTAAATAAATAAACAAATAAAGGGCTGGGGATGTGGCTCAGTGACTGAACACCCCTGGGCTCAATTCCTGGCGAAAAAAAAAAAAAAAAAAAGAAACAAAAAAAGAAAAGGGATCAGCAATCTGTTGGGATGAAAGCAACTATACTTTGCAAAGGACATAATCTTTGAACTTTAGTGCAAAATATTTTTATTACACTATTCAGATCTAAAGGCAAACAGGGTGGGTAGGCTTTAGACAAGTTGGTCTGCCTTTCTCCATTTTCATTCTGCCTCTTAGGGGCAATCAGAACCCTCTGGATTTTACCTAGTGATGCCCCAGCCCCAAATCACCAGGATTCATCAATAGTCATTTTAGCTACCCCAGACTTTGGAGGTGGGTAACCTACCTCATTCATACAGAAACCTGTTCCAATCTACTCATCTCCAATTGAGGACTTCAAGTCTTCAGGTCTTAGTTAAGGAAAATTTCAAATATTACTAAACTTGTTAGGGAAAAGGAAAAAAAATGAGTAGTCTGTTATTATAATTCATCGGTATTTATTACAACCTTGTGGATAGAGCATGCAGGGCCAGGAAAAGGTTCCCAGGGCATTCAGATATAGGGCTTCTGATCATGGCTATCCTATTGTTGTGTAACTAACTGGTGTTTCAAAAAAAAAAAAAAAGCACAAAGTAATGTGTGTGTGTGCGCATTAAATACAAATGTATTTTCTAGGTGAAAAACCCATATTTCATTTTGCAGTTCATTCCATTGTCCCCAGGTAGATTAAATGTATTGGTTTCAAAGCTGAGGTTGTGGCTCAGTGATAGAGCACTTGCCTAGCATGTGTGAGACACTGGGTTCCTCAGCAGCGCATAAAAATAAATAAACAAAATAAAGTCATTGTGTCTATCTACAACAACAAAAAATATTTTTTAAAAGTATTATTTTCAGGTTAGATACTGACATTTTTTCCTTTCTATGTTTATGCTATAGGTGATTTTTCTTCCAAACTAGTTTTGTTCTTATTAAATATGTATGAATGAGTGCTCTTTAGCCATCTCAACAAAGCAGCTTCTTCTGGTCTTCAATAGACACTTGGCTTAACAGCACATTTGTGATTTTGAACTGTATTGTCCACACTATGAGCAAATAGCAGACATGGCTGCTGTGGGACAACATCTTTTCCCTGACCCTGCCCAGGATAGCAGAAACAATAAATAATAACTAAATAAATACCAGAAACCAAAGCCTGAACTAAGTGGCTGCTTTTGCATTACCATGATACTTCTTGGTTTCATCTGCATTTTGCATGGTTTATATTTATGTAAGTAGAGCATAGTTTTTCCATGCCTCTATTAATTTTCATGAAGTGCCCTAGTGAAAAATCAATAATTGCTGAGTTGTTAGGTCCAGATTTGCCTGGGATACCTTGGATGTGAGTGAGAAGTCGAGAATTCAACCAGGGTTGTGCGGACATGTCCTTCTATAGAGAGTGTTTGCATGACACTTTATTTACCTTGGATGGTCATTTTATTTTCCCTAATATGCTATTTATTTTCTTTAAGTGGAATCTATGAAAGTGAAATCTGCTTGATTATTTAAAAGTAAGTGGTAGATGAGGCAGATCAACTTAGATTATTATTCTGTTTTCTTTGGCTAGACTAATTAATTTATTCTTCTGCCTCTAGTTGGTGTGTTTCAAATCAATGGAGATTAAAGAATTTATACTGCTCTGGAGATCTTTAAATATTTCGTTTATTTAAAGCTCTGATAAGGCCCTGCTACTACATAATATCATTCAAAGGAAGAAGATGGCTAGGTGTGGTAGCCCATGCCTATAACCCCAGCTAATCAAGAGGCTCAGACAGGAGGATTGCAATTTTGAGGCCAGCCTCAACAACATAATGAGATTCTGTCTCAAAATAAAAATTTAAAAAATTGATAAAAGTACTGGGAATGTAGCTCAGTGGTAAAATAACACTGGATTCAATCCTCAGTACTGCAAGAAGAAAAAAAAGGCGGTGGGCAGAGGGTGGGGGGGTGGGGAGATGATGACGAAACCAGGTTTTCTTCTGGCCTCTAAGCTAAGAAATAGTTTATGGCTTCTGTTCCACACCCATCCTCTTGCTCAATGAGACTTGATGTGGAAGGAGGGAAGAGAAACCTGAGAGTCGAATGAGTCAGATGAAGATTCAGGGACCCCAGCTCTAGCATGAACATTGCTTAGGTTATTCCCATTTTACTAGAGAACACAGAGGGGCATCTTCAGACTTAGACCTTTGGAAAGCTAGTGCATTGTGTTGCCAGGGATCCAAAGGTGTCTCCTTGCCACATCAGGAAGAAACACAGATACCTGATACTACTATTAGAGCACAACAACCATGATTTGTTTACCCTAGTGCATCGCCATATTCTGACCCATGACTGAGCATTGTTTCTTGAAATTTTAGTTCATTTATATAATATATACACATATTCTTATACACTGAGTCATGGTATATTTATTTCTTCCTGTAGTTCTAGTCACAATCGAAACTAATTAAACTGCCAAAATGCTCTCCTTTGGGGATTCTTTGTTATTCTATAAAAGCCACAGTGTATAGGTTCGAGAAACATTGTTTAGAGGCAAAGCAATCCCATTATGATTTTTTTTTTCTCAAAGAGCAAGAGATTAATAGAACTACTGACTCGTGCAATTCCCCACTGCAATATTCTGAAATCTCCAGTGAGAATGTGTGAAAGACAGCAATATCTCACTTTTACAGCATTTGTAATTTATTTTAAGATACTTTGCATAGACTGAAGTATTATATACAAGGATGTGGGTGTTGGTGTGGATAGAGGAGGTTAGTTCACTCAGGAAGTCGACATGGAAAGTACCCTAATTATGAATTCACCCCCTAGGAATGGTTGATCAATCCTTGATGGAGCAAATCAGTGACTCAACCCTGGCAGAACACTAAAATCATCTGAGGGCTTTTATAAAAAATTTAATGGTTATATTATTTTACTTTACAAATTATCATACAATAAAATGAACCCTTTATTCTCATTTACTGTGCAGTTTTGTGAGTCTTAATAGATGCATAGATTTATATAAGTACCCTCACAATCAGAAAGTAGCTCTCCCAAACTCCTTTGTGTGTTCTACCCTTTCCAAATCAAAATGTCCCCATAACCCCTTCCCTTGGCAAGCATGATTTGGGGGAAGCTTTTGAAAAATGTCCATGCCCAAATTCTGCCCTTATAGCTTCTTAGATAAACTGGAACGGAGGCTGGGATCTTTTGCAAAAGTTTTCCCAGTGATTCTGATATGCAAGCAGGATTGAGAAACTGGGGCTCTCACCAGAGTTCAGATTCAAGAAGCAGCTGCCACAGGCACTTCCCCACTCTCCATCTCAAATTAGCATTGTCTCACTGGACATTGTCTTATAGGCCTGGGACGGGGAGGATTGTGTTCAACATAGTGGGTGAGCTGGAGGGAGCATTGTACAGGTACCACCACCCTCTCACCAAGTGGGGTGAGGATCTAGTGTGTCCAGCACTCTTGCAGAAGGGCAGACAAAGACATAGGGTATGACCAGAAATCTTGCAGAACTTTGTTCCTGGAATATTATAGGATCTGTCCTGAGCAAATCCTTCATGACTAATGATTTCTAGAATGCCCCCCCAAAACAGGGTATTGTGACTTTCATAAGAGTTTAGATGTCTTTTTCCACTGGCCTGTGAATATTTTCTTTGCAGATTTGGTTTGAGATTTGGTTTTATTTAATGATCATCTGAAGGAGAGATGGTGAGGTGGGAACATTAGTCCTTTCAACTTCTTATAAAGCAGTAGCTCCCAGCCTTGGCCATATCTTAGAGTCATCTAAGGAAATTTAAAATTCCTAATGCCCAGACTGCACTCCCAAAGCAATTGATCCAGCAACTCTGGGATTGAGTCCTAGGCATCCCTATTTTAAACCTTTTCACATGAATAATCAAGGTGGAGAGTGTACTAATAATATCTTTTAAAAATCATCTAAAATCTTAACAAATATATTGGCTTATTCGTTTCATTAGGTTGAATTCTGTCTTCCATCACCAACACACCTAAGCCTGGCTTCCAGCAGAGCAGCTGGCCAGATGCCCAGGTACACCAGGCAGCTGCACATCATCTTTATAGCTGACATCTCCCTTTTAAGTCATAAGCACTGCTTAGAAGATGTTGTAGTTATCTATTGCTGCGTACCCAATTATTGCAACACTTAAAAAAGTAAACTTCATCGTCTGGTGTTCTGTGTGGGCCAGGAATCTGGGATGACTTATCTAAGTAGTTCTTGCTCAGAGTTTTTCATGAGGCTACAATCAGGTTGCAATCATCTGAAGGCTTGCTCCAAGCTCACTCCTACTAGCAGGAGGCCTCAGTTCCTCCCTGGTTGCTGGACAGAGTCCTCAATTCCTTGCCACATAGATGTTAGTATCATCATAAGGCTGTTGGGATATTCTCATGACATGGTCCCTGGCTTCTTCCAGAGTGAGTGATCCAAGAGACACAGCACAGAAGACACAATTTTATTATACAATCAAATCTCTGAGTCCCACAGTTACTTTGATTAAATTTATTTGTTGGAGGTGAGTGACTTAGTCCACATTCAAGGGAAGGGGAATAGTCTCAACCTCTTAAAGGGAAGACTATGAAAACCATCATAAATGATAAGTAGCAAGGGTAAGGGAACATAAAAGGTGTTTTGATCATCATTGTGGGAAAAAAGAGTAAATCTGCTGGGGTATATGAATTTAAAAGGAATCAGATACTTACAAAAAAAAAAAAAAAACAGCAAGAAAAAAAAACTAACAAAAAACCTCTTAAAGCTGAGACCACAGATTTGACTCTAATATATTAATGGTCACCCATTGTAATTGGATCTTAAAAGAAGAAAGAACACAGCAGATCAAAAGATGTCATCTCATCTTGTTCAAGCCCATGTTTTCCAATGAACCAGTTCTTTAGAAGACATGTATTTTATGGGGAATGCTATGTATGTGTTAATGGATAAACAGAAATGTGTTAACAGATAAACAGAAATGACATTTAATTTCAAGCTCCATTAGTAACATACAGGGAATGGAGAGAACAAGGTCAGACAAGATGGTAAAGGACAAAAGTATTTCATTTCCAATTACTTAAAATAGTGTACAAATGTAGAAGCTAAGATAATGTTGAGCGCTTGCCAAATGAAAATAGAAGGGATCAGAGCAAAGAACCAGAAAGCTTTAATACCTGAATGTCTCAAAATCCTCTATATTCTATGGAAATAATTGTTTTTACAGCAAGCATTTGGACCATATAGTCTGCAGGTCAAATCCAGTTTTTTTTTCTGTTTATGTAAATAAAGTTTTATTGGAACATAGCCACGCTCACTCCCTTGTGTGTTGTTTTGGGTAGTTTTCATTGTACAACAGTAGATCTGAGTTAAGTTCAAGAGAAGACCTATGGCCTGAACAGACTAACAGAGTTACTACCTGGTCCCCGCAAATTGTCAATCTTTGGTGTAGATTAGTGAATGGGGATACATGAGTATTCCTAACTTCATTAGGATAATCCCTAAGCTTTTATTACATAT
This sequence comes from Marmota flaviventris, assembly GCF_047511675.1. Classification (NCBI taxonomy): domain Eukaryota; kingdom Metazoa; phylum Chordata; class Mammalia; order Rodentia; family Sciuridae; genus Marmota; species Marmota flaviventris. The sequence goes on along the minus strand of NC_092505.1, from coordinate 98,349,002 downwards.
TCTCTGGGCTGCAAAGGCAGATCAAAGAGGAAAATCATGTTTGTTTGTTTTTAAGGCATGCAATCATTTACTTAAATTTGCTATGTTTGGGTTAATATGACTAAAAGTTAGTCAAAAGTATTTCCTTTGTCAGGCTAATATTATTCTTCCTCATAAAAAAAAATAGTGCTGAACTTAATTTTCTTTAGTCTGTTTAAGAATCTCAAACTAGCTTCAGAAAAAAAGGGGTGGGGTGGGGAGGGGGAGCTGGGAATTTATTGGCAAATAGTCAAATGAAGTCAGACCCTGGGAATCTGAACACGATTCGCTTTCTTGTGTCTCTTGGCTTTCTCATTTTCCTACCATGTTTTTCTCCTCCTCCTTTTCCACATTCCTGCTCCTTTTTCTGTTCTGGCCTAATGTTTTCCTACTGCAATTGGGTTTTCTCTATGAGAAGAAAAGTATGGACTCTTGACAGCTCCGGATGTGTTTGCTTCATGCCACAATCCAAGCAGCCGGAGGGTATTTCTCTCATCCAGGTTTATAAAGAAATCCCAAAGTGAGAGGCTGCAAGGCTATTTGGGGATTTATCCCTCCTTTCCTATGACCTCGTATAAGGGGTGCAAAAGTTTGGTCTAGCTCAGGTCTCAGGCTCACTCCTGTGGTACCAGGATCTGCTACAAATAAAGAACAGAAAAGCAGGTGGTGTGCAGACAAAAGCACAGAGCTCATTCCCCATATACAACGGCCTTTTCATAGCACAAGAGTCAAAGGGAGACTTGGAAAATCAAGGGTTAAATGTCTTCTCTCATATATGGAAGTTGAAGAGTACAAAGAAATAATAAAAAACAGAGACCTTGAGAAAATAGAACAGTAGATTAGGAGCAGAGGACGAAGGTGAAGGGTGGAGTGGAGACAACTGCGAAGAAATGGGCAATAAAGTGGACCAAATTATTCTATGTGCATGTATGAATATATCATAATGCACTCCAATTGTATATATATAACTGCAATGCATCAGTTAAAAGTAAATTAATAAAAAAATAAATTAATAAATAAAAAGTATGGACTTTTGACAGCTCGGGATGTGTTTGCTTCATGCCACAATCCAAGCAGCCAAAGGGTATTTCTCTCATCCAGATCAGTGGAGTAGAGGAAGGGAATCAGGTGGAGGGAGGAGTGGAAGGAAGGAGCTATTACTAGGAAATAGAGAAGATTGTTCTATGTGTATGAATGTCATAATGAACCCCACTGTTATGTGTAACCATAATGCACTAAAAAGAGTCAAAGGAATTTCAAAGAAGATGTTGCACCTCTTCTTCAACTTTCGCAGGCCTCTCCTGACACATAATTGATTATTAAATATATTCTGATTTGAAAACCTATCTTGATTTCATAGCTTCATCACCTGTTTCTCAAGGAATGATTTATTTTTCGTCCTTCAATTGAGCTTCAAGGACAGACATACAATGCTACAAATTGCTCTGATTCTCCCTTTCTCTGATCAACTTATTCCAGTTTCTTAGTTCCTCCTCAAGACTCTGCGGTTGAGATTTCCCTTATTTTTGACTCTCTAAAGATTTGTTACTGTAAAATTTAAAGCACACCTTCTTAACACATGAATCTCAGAATGTGACACAGAACAATAATCCAAATGACCCTGCATATATTTGGAATTAAAGGCAGAATCAGATTTACCTGGAAAGAATTCTTAGCTCTGCCACTAATTTGTTGTATGCTATTGAAGCATTCAAAATTGTACTTAGAGAAGAAGTATAAGACATTCAATTAAATAAACATTCATTGAAGATCTGCTGTACATCAGCAATGAACAGTATGTCTTGACCCTCTCAAATCATATATGGCTTGGAGAAAATAGACAAGTTTATAGGCTGCTTTCATACCCTGTGATATGAAATGGATGTGCAAATACTATAGGAAGACAGAGCAGGGATTCAACCTGGACATCCGAGTGAGTTGAATTCCCCTCTTCCCAGAGGAATCACTATATGAAACCAAAGCAATCAGCCAGGCAAAGCAGCAAAGAGTGAATAAAGGGATGAACAGTGTTTCTGGGGGACATTATTTTTCAGATGTACCATGATACAAATGAGCATGATTTGAAGGAGCTAAATATTATCTGGGTATCAGTCAGGAATCTTCAGGTAGCAAGTAACAGAAATTCATTTGTAACTGGTCAAAGTATGAAGTAAAGTGTTTTGCTCATCAACTGTTTTAGTTAGTTTTTTCATCACTGTGACCAAAATCCCTGAAAAGAACAACTTAGAAGAGGTGAGGTTTATTTGGGGCTCATGGTATTAGAGGTCTTAGTCCATAGATGGCCGACCCGACCCCATCTGGGCCCAAAGAGAGGCAGCACATCCCAGGGGAAGGGCTCGCAGAGGAAAGTCTCCCACCTCATGGCGGGGTTAGGAAGCAGAGAAAGAAATGGGGAAGGGGCTGCCAGGAAGATGAACCTTCCAGGGCAAACATCTAGTGACCCTCCTCTTCTAACTATGCCCCACCTGTCTACACTTATGACCCAATTCGTCCAGTCAAATGAGAATGGACTGATTAGTTTACAGGTGTCATAATCTAATAATTTTACCATCGAATTTCCTTCATGAACAGGAGCTTTGGTTGGGATACCTCATATCCAAACCATAACATAAAACAACCTATAAGTAGACTGCGATGGCATTAGTTATAGAGAGATCTGGGATTGGAAAAATGCTGCAACTCTTTTATCTCTGCTTCTACCTTTTGCTTCTTTTCATGGGTTAGGTTTTTTCCTCTACTTCACTTGTTGACTGTTTTCTCCATACAATTAAGTAAATGAGCACTGGAAGCTAGATTCATGAAACAATAGCTTTTCCATTGGAGAGGAAATATGAGGGGCTATTTTCTATTTGTTCTAGCCTGTAAGAATACAAAGCATTGTGAGGGTGATGTTTTACCCACCTAGCAATTGAATGAGTTAGCCTGTTAGTTTCCAAATGTTAGCAGAAGTCACTAGGCTGTTCAGGCAAACAGAGGATTTTTTGCTCATGATACCGCAGGTAGCATAGGCTTCGTGTTCACATCAGTTCCTTTGGTTTACAAGTGTCATGGGGATAAGAGGATGTTAAACACAATGGGCTTGTGTCGAAGCTGAGGATCCCAGATCTTAGGAAACCTTCACTTTCATAAAGTGAAATGCTAGCAAATCTATTCAGGTTTTGTACTGAAGGGAGACATCATCTTCTTTATCCAAATCAGAGAATCAATCTGCTCTTTGACACAGAGGGAAATGTCTTTAGCTTCCAATGAGGATTGCTATGCAAGGGTCTTTTAAGGTAGTCCAGGATAAGAATTGTCCTACAGTGTGTAGGAATACTACAGATTGCCTTCCAGCAATACCAGAGAAGGAAATCAAATTGATGTGTCTGGGATCAAGTGCCTAAACTGATCATGTACTTCTTTTCAGAGAGATGAAGTCCAATTATTGGCTTTGGTTAAGTCAATTTTTCCAACCAGAAGCTAGGGTCAAGGTTGTTTACCAAGATGTTAGAATGTGCTTGACAAAGGCAGTGAAACAGTGTATATTATCAGCCTGGTTTGCTAGCACTTCACACACTCCTTGTACTATGAAGACATTCAACGCATTCAAATAATTTTCCTTCATAAGAATGAGTCACTGGTATCCGTGGCTAAGATAATGGTTATTATGTTTGAACAGAGGTTGTTGTTGTTTTCCCCCCTTCTGCTGATTGTCACTGATACCAAATCCTTTGACTTTCAGTTGCACCAAAGTCACAGATTAATTGGCAGGATAAATACAAGTGGTATTTTACTTCTGTTCAGCTATTAATACAGGTCAGCTCAGGCTTAGTTCTCCTGTAAACATTGGTTACAAGGGCCCCCAACATGGCGCCATACGTTGATCAGAAAGGTTCTGACTGCTACTTTCTTGGGGGGATTTAATAGTTGTTTTTTTTTTTTTTTTAAATTGTGTATGTTCACATGACACAACCATATATTTTCTGTCCATTTCTTTTTTTTTTTTTTTCCTCCCAGAACTAACTTGATACAATAAAATTTGAGCTCTATTTTTAATGTAAGGGGGAAAAAATCCAACTGTCAATCCAAATAGAAAAAGATAAGGAAAATATAAATGGGGGGAAGAAGGCATTTTAGAACTCATTAATTCATATCAGTATCTCTAAATATATTTTTTATGAAAAAGAACTGAAAAATGTTAGATCAGAAACTAATAAGAAATCACACATTTTAAAAGATTTAGCACTTGCTTTTTAGAGCTTTATTGACTATTACCTGTTTCAATATGTTTCAAATAATTAAATACTGCAACTGGGACATTAAAAATACAAACTAATTTACCAAAATAATTGTATTCTGAATATTATGTACAATATTATACATTTTACATTACATAAAAGGGTTTCTATACATAAAGGTAAGATTTGATTCATCATCATTGGAAATCCAAAATACATTTGAACAAAACATTCCTATGCATACATACACAATTGCTCAGCTGGGATAATCAAAACCATACATGAGTGTGGTTATTAAAAATAAAATTACATTCATATAATAGTGGTAGAAAATGAAATTTGTTTTTATTACTTTGAAAGTATTATTTTAAAACCACACACATGAATTATATAACCTAGTTCTATACATTTAAAAAATATTTATGCTTGTAACTGAAATATGTTATTTCAGGGGAAGTTTTTGACTTTTAATTTCCTTATTTTATGGGATTTTTTATAATTCATAGTCATTAAACTAGCAAAAAGCATGCTGGTGCCCAGCAAGTAGAAAAGCCACAAGGGCCTATCTTATCACTGTGTATATATTTCACCACATAATTTTGAAAAATAATCCTATGAAGTTGTACAGTTTGGTATGCCTTCATATTCATAATTGGCATCAAAGTGATTGTATATTGAGGCACAGAGCTTAAGGGAGAAATACATACTGTGGTGAGGAACTAGATACTGAAAGACAGATATCATTAGGTGACTTCAGAAAAAAATATCGTGAACAGGTGCTTATGTATAAAACAACACACACACACATCAATTTTCTTTTTAGGCAAGTTTTGTCTTTCAAAATTGTGGATACAATGATGTGTCTGTTACACCTTGTTTGAACACTGAAATACCAAATTAAGTACATGATGCTGCCATACAAGTCTTAATAGCATCTCACTTTGAAGCTTGATTTCCCTCAAGCAGAACAGTTGTGATTTGAAGTAACACCAAACATTTTCTTAACTGATCTGAAATGCTTGAAAAATGGTACATTTACCCTGCAACAACAACAACAACAACAACAAATGGCTTTCCATTTTGAAATCTGTATGTCACTCTGTATAGAGCTCTCATTCCAGAGATACACAGTCTGGTGAAAACTCTACCAGAACTATACACAAGAGCCTCAGAAGAGCAGCAATCAGTAAAACTAGCCATTCACCTTAGAGTTTACACAGCACTTTTGCAATAGGTCTTGTTTTTTCAATTCTGTATTATATGAAAGAACACCTGGGAAACTAGAAGACAGGAAGGTAACAAGTTGAAACAAACACCAAAGCAGTGCTCTTTCCAACATCACAGATTTGAGAGAAATGAGAATCAGAGCCTAAGGTACGCTTTACTGTTTTTCTTCTTGGTCATGATTAGCCTGTATATAAAAGTTCTACCCTACGTTATCAAAATATATTCATATAAATGTATGAGCATTTCTAATACAAAAGTTAAAAAAAGTCTAAATTCTTTATTTTTTGTAATTAAATATCCTAGAGTTCAGTAGGCAGATTCCGAAGCAGCTTGAAAAAAATTTGTTGGCCGAGCACTGTCCGGAAGTTGGGCACAGCTACATTTCAGCTCTTCGATGGGATTTCTCAGCAACGGCAGCCCCATCTTCCTCCTCTTCCTCCTCTTCCTCATAGTGTTCCTCTCTACCTTTGGGGCGGTTGTCCTCTCTAACTTCTTGCTCTTCTCCATCGTTGTTCTTATCATCAGCCTTAACATTAAAAGAAAAAAGAAAAACTAAGAAATAGGGAATAGAGCAAGTGATCGACAATTTCTCTCTAAAACAAACAAGGTGCGAATTCATTCAGTTTGGGAGAAAGGGAGGAAAAATGATCCTATAGGCAACAGTGCTACAGCCTCTCCTGATCGGCATGTGATCAGTCTCCTAATTCTAGGCCGACCTCTTCAATTCAGGGGCACCTTACAGGTATCCTCCACTGGTGTCTGTCCCAACTACACCTACATACCTCCTACCTAGCGCATGCGTGTACATACACACACTCATATATACTCAGTAGAAATATATTTTCCTGAACATACGTTTTCATCATTTTCACCATAGGTCTCCTCAGCATTACGCTCCAGTTCCCTTTTTTTCTCTTCAGTCAAATCTTCCTGAACCTAAAGCAAACCACAAAGAATATGTGATGCTTTCATCATTTCAACACCTAAAGCAACATGTTTTGATTTCCAAAAAGTTCATTTGAAATAGCAGGAACATAATTACACTAGAAGTAAATTTGAAAAAAAAATAAGTCAAAAGTCTGAATTGTCTATTAAGGATGAGGAAATATTTAATATACCTATCACGAAGATCAATGTGATAGATTCTCAGTCTGACCTTTTGTTTGAGTTTCTGATTTCTCTAAATAAGAGTTAACTCTTCAAGGATAACACCTGAAGAAATTCCAGCTTATAAAAGTCTAGGTCCCTCTTTGCAAAATGAGAGAACTGTGGAACTCTGAAAGCTCTGACAGAAAGTAAGTTGTATGAAGGCAGGAACCTTCTAATAGAATGCATGGTCTTCAGTAATCTGATGCACAAAAGGCACATTGAAATGCTTAATAAATATCGTTGAGTGAGTTACTGAATAAACCAATGTAAAAACTATCCCCATAAAAGCACAAAAAAAGATACCACTGTCTATATTCAAAGTAATAGAAAATTGATGGGTCTGTTCTCTGGGCATATCAGTGACAGAACATGGGACATAGTGCCCTTGGTTCAGCTTTCTTTCTTTTTTTTTTTTTATATTTCAATGTATTCCAATTTGAAAATAAGTTCACCCTTTTGGCTAATGGGGATGACATATAGAAGTCAGGTTCTCTTGAGATGCTTGAGTTATTCATGGACAAAAATTCTGATTCTCTTCATGTAATTTGTCAAATACTAATAAAAATGGCAAATATACCAAAAAAAAAAAAAAAAAAAAAAGAACAAACCTCTCACGTTTAAATACCCAGAAAACAGAACACAATCATTTCAATTTCTGTATGAAGTAGTCTAATAAACTAGTTTAAATCCCTATCTCCATTTAGTGTTTTAACACAGCATCCGTTTTAAATAGTTTTCCTTTATGCATACCACTATTACTGTTTCATTGATCCTAACTGTTTATTCTCAAAATGCAAATCAAAGAAAGGATCTAAATTTTTACTGAATAATCTCTCTTTAATAACCATATCTCATAGAAATACAAGATAAAGTATTTTCTAACTTGCTAACTAGTTTGAAAACCACACATATACCAAAAGGTCTAGGTCATTCTAATTTTTTTTAAAAAAACTGCTGAATACAAGTTAGGCATAAAGTAGTGTCCTGGTACAGACCAGGATCATGGTATGGGTATAAAAGTCCTCTGGGGTTAAAAAAAAAAAAAATACATGTTTTTTGGGGAAGAGTTGAGTAGTGGTTGTTGAAAATCTGAGAAATGGGCAAGGGATGGAAAGTAAGCAGATACTATAATTAAGCAGGAGCAAATCAAGTGCTGCCTCAAGGTAGCTGGACTCCCAGCTCTTTGGATACAGTGTGGACTTTCGGAAGCCTACAAAGGTGACTCTTCAAAGATGCCCTAGACAGAGCCAACTCTTCGTGAATCTCTTCTAATCAGCCCCCGGTACTGATTAGAAGACATTTGGCTAATGGGGATGACATATAGAAGTCATCCCCTAAATGAAACTGGTTTCAAATAATACAGTTTGAAGAAAGAGGCACAGAGCATCTCTATATTCACATTTCCTGATGAAGTAAGCTAGGGATACCCTTGTCTCACCCTATGGCTCAATCAGTAGTCCAATGACATCTCTTCTGCCATTTGTCACAGAACCTCACAGCAATGTCCCACAGGACATTGAAATGAAGACAATGAAGCACCTATTTCAGACTTCATTAAGGTCTAATTGAAACGTTAAATTGCTTAAGCGTCCTTGTCTATTTTGATGAACAAAGATGTCTTCTATGTGGGTAATAATGAAAGTTCAATTTGTGAACACTAAACATGGTGTAGTTGAGAGTAGGAAAGAATTGCCTCAAAATTATGCTGTATGGTGGAAAGAGTACATAAATCTGGGGCAGCGAAGTCCAGACAGTAATTATTTAGTCTTTCTGGGCCATAAGTTCTGTCACAACTGCACAACTCCACCAGTATAGTACAAAAACAGCTATAAACAAGGTGTCAACAAAGAGGCAAGGCTGTGCTCCATAAAACTTTATTTACAAAATAGGCTGCAGCCTGCATTTGCTACCTCCTAACATACTCTGTGAAGACAGACAGACCTGCACCAAAGCCTCAGTGGTAGAGTGCTTGCCTAGCAAGGGTGAGGCACTGGGTTCGATCCTTAGCACCATATAAAAATAAATGAATAAAAAAAAAGGTATTGTGTCTATATACAACAATTTAAAAAAATAATAATTAAAAAAAACCCAGTAAGTTCAACTTTCTATTATGAAAATCTTCAAGCGCATGCAAATAATCATTCAATATAAGTTTTATAAATACTTCCAAGGCTCCAACTGTCTCAATATTGCCACACTTCCACAGTCTATCACTTTTCTATTTTTTCAATTATTAATTCTTAAGATTTCTAGATATCATGTAATTTTACCCTTACATGTCAAGGTATGCACCTTTAAAAGAAATGGACGCCTTTTTATACAAACATAATGCTAAAATCACATGATAAAGTCAATAATTCTGTGGCATCATCTGATGACACTCTTCTGATTGTCTCAATAATGCCTATTTACACTTGATTTGTTCTAATCATGATCCAAAGTCCACACATAACATGGGCTTCCCTCCATTATTTTTATCTTGATGCTATTGACTTGTTCTATAGAAGCACCCACATTTTGGATTCATTTGCTTCTGTATGGTTATCACTTCACTCATTCCTCTAGTCCCCATATTTTCTATAAATCAAACTTAACTTGAATATGAGTTAGTCAGAATTCAAGATGCTGAATATTTCACATTTTCATCACATCAGGAAACACATAATGTCTGTCCTACTTTTAGTAAGGCTGAGGTTGGTCAGTGAGCTCACATGGTGACTGTCTGATCTGTCCCTGATAAAGTACGTTGTTTATATAGTAACATCATTGATGATTAATGATTAAATCAATGGCTTTAAATAGGGGTTACAAAGATACCAAGTTTCTAGTTTCATCCTTCTTTCTGCATCTACCAATTTAATACAGAACTCTCCCACATTAACTATACACTTATCATGCCTGGTGCACTTAAAAATGACATCCCTTGAAGTTAGACCTGCGGGGGTGGGGGGGGTGCGGCTTCAAGTATGATTCTAACAACAAAATAACAAGCTGTGGGACCTTGAAAAATTCAACTAACTTCTCTGAAGGTCAAAATATCTTATGTATAAAATAAAAGGGTTGGGTATAGGGTTTGAGAATCATAGTGATATGGGCAATGACCAAACAGACTCCATTTTACCCTGAGACCCCATATCATGTAAGAAATGCTTTTCCTGTGAGAAAGCCCCACCTCTGTACCCATTAATAGTTACCTAGCATAACATACTTGGCAACACAAAATAATAATTTTTATGCAATGTAAAATTGTTCTCTTTGCTTTCCATTTTTCTTGGGCAATGTACCTAGATGTTAGTAACCATTCTCTAACTTGTACTGAATTAGGGTCATTTTGACCCACTTCCATTCTGCTTGCTTGCTGCTATGCCAACCTGGAAAGTCCAGTGGAAAATACCAATGTATCCATTGCATTGTCTTGCTACTTGCCCAATCCAGCTTCTGTATGTGTTTGCTTATAGCTACGTCAACCCAGATATAGTTTTTGCCTTTAAATATCCTAAAATGCTCAGGCTTGGGGCTGTTCCTTGCAGAGACAGTTATGGGTCCTGCGGGGAGCAGTCGCTGGCTGGCTGGCTATATAAAGACTCTTCAATTTGGACAAAATTGGGACTTGGTATGTTTTCTGAGTGACCTGCCCCACAACAATAGATGCTTTTAAGACTGAAACAAAAAATGCTTTAGCAAATGTGCTTAGACACAGCATTCTGCATAAATGTTCAGGGGGTTACACTTCCCCAATTCCTCCACCATTGTCTGCCTCTAAATAAGGTGTTCCTGAAACATGAGCATCATCTTGGGGGTGGGGAAGGGACTTCTGAAGAACTGATTCCAAGCCCCACAAGAGAGAAGATCCAAAATTTCCTAGAGCAGGGTTTAATCCAGGGATTTGTATTTTTCACAAACTCTTCACTATGATTCTTGGGTTAGGCACCATAGCATACACCTATAATCCCAGCAGCAGCTCAGGAGCCTGAGGCAGGAGGATGGTGAGTTCAAAGCCAGCCTCAGCAATTTAGCAAGGTCCTAAGCAACTTAGCAAGATCCTGTCTCAAAATAAAAAAGTTAAAAAGATGGGATGTGGCTCAATGGTAAAGCAATTCTGGGTTCAAACCTTGGTACCAAAAAAAAAAAAAAGGTGGTTCTTGGTCATAGTAGAAGACAGAGAACTATTTCCTTAAGATGCTGGGTTAAGAATGTCTCCAGCTTGGGGAATAATCTTCCTTCTCTGAAGCCTGTTTTCTCATTCTCGGCACCTATTATAAAACACTTAGCCTGTTTACCAGTTATTAGTATATTCTTGAGAACCACTGATTTAATTTACTCTTTAATTTAGGGAATCCATCCACAAATGAACACTGTAATTTTCCAGCCATATACAAGTATATAAAAACAGAGTCTTATATTCACATTATTTTAATAAGATATTCTAAATGTTTGGGGTAAAAGTAATTCAAACTCATCTTAAAGGCATCACTGAAAAGAATGGCGTGGCATTTCTAATTGACCTTTAAAATACCCTTTGACAAAACCAGAGGCACCCTGTGTTACTGTCTGATAGCGTAGATGCAGCAATGACGTCTGCTATACCGAACCCTCTTTAGAATCCTGATGAGGCTGAGGCAGCGACTCTGTTGAAGATTTCCCATAGGGGTCCTCATTACTCATGTTCCTCCACTGGAATCTAACGTTTTAGACATTTGAGAAATGAACCTTATGTGATAAGGAAAAGTTTAGTAAATGGCCAAAACAAAACAAACCAAATCACTACATCTAAAATGTGCTTTCACTAGTTACTGGGTCCCGGCCAAGTGTGCTGACACCTTTGTTTACATACAGAAGACACTGTGGGATGAGCCAGGCACTAGCTGGCTAAACTCTGAGCAGTCAAGAATGCTAGGATCCAATGAGGCAGGCAGCATGTGACAAGGAAGTCTTTGGCAAAGTCGGCTAGAATGAAGGACACCACTGCCTGAGAGGCCATGCTAAATGGAAGAGTTTCCACCCATCAGAAGCTTCTTAACTTAGGGAGTCCCAGGCCATGGTCTGGGTTGGTACGTATACATAGCTGGTCACTGAAGGTGAGCAAATAACTTTGGACTTGCTCTTTCCTGAGTGTTCAGAGTAATCTGTTTTCTGCTACGTTTGAGCAATGAAAGCATTCCAAGTTTTCAAGCATTCACTCTATCTATATATATATATGTATGTATTTTAGCATTCAGATAATTCTGAAGTATAACACAGCACTTTTTGCCTATGTGATAACTTGTCCTATTTGCTGAAAAGTAGATAAAATATACAGGATGTAAGCAGTATGAAGAGAACATTATGGTGGGTATGCCCTTTACCCTGACATCAAACAAATAAATCAGGATTGCTGGTCAATAATCATAATTTTTATGTCTTAGACAATGCTGCTGCACTAAGATTTAAATACCAACAACAACAACAACAAAAGAAACAAAAACAAACAAGGATAGTGCAAATTTCCTAAAAGCACACTTGTTTTGGGTGATCTACTCGTCATTCAGATTTGTGAGTCTGATGGCTCCTCCTCTGAACAGGTTCCCCACTGGCAAGATACAGTTCCTCCTGAGGAGCAAATGCTGGCAGCTAAAGTTTGGCTGCAGGCTGGGAGGGAAGGAAACTGAAGGCCGCTGCAGCCCTACAGCCCTGTGGCCAGGTTTACTGGAGATGAGAACCATGCAGTCACTCAGCATTAAATGGCTTTCAAAGTGCTTCCGAAAATATTGTCCCAGATTCACATACAATTATAAACAATACCATGGGTGCTTCTAATTCATTTTTCTCATTTTAACCACAGTTTGCTGAGTGCTTCAGCTATGAATTATCACTAGGGCTCAAATGGTATTTGGCAACCATCTTTCTCCCCCCTCTACAGAATATGACCTAGGAATGATGGAAAGATGCAAAAACTAATCATGTCAGGAAAGACCAGAAAAATACAACTCCTCCTGAACAAGGGATGTTCAGGGGACAGGAGGAAAGTGACACTGGGAAGTAGAAAGGTTCACAGGGCCTCCTTGGAACATTCACCTGGGAATAGTCTTGAATGAAGGGTGGCAACCTGCAGCCTATGCAAGAAGGCTTAGAAAGCTGGGACAAACACTATTATAAGAATTCTGGGCAAGGAATAAACAAAGCAAAAGAATTAGAACCTGGGCTGGTGCAACAAGAGGAAAACAGCCCTGTCAATTCGGCCGACCTGGCGGGAGGGGCTGCTGAACCTCCGGGTGCACAGCCTCCTTTGCCTTGTCACCCTCTCCTGCCCCTTGCCTTGGTGATTCCTGTTTTTCTGCCCTGCTCCCCATTTCTCTCTTCCACCTTACCTGATCATAATACAAAAGTGAAAAAGAATCAGTAAATACTGATTAAATTTTTATGTTTACCCTTCTGAATTTTTAAAAAGAAGTCAAGGTGAACCCTTTTCTCTCTTAATCCCTCAAAGATTCCTGGTATCTGACATAATGAAACAAAGTAATATTAGTCTAGACATCCTGTTACCAGAGAAGCCCAGATGAATATCTTCTTCTTGCTAAATGTCTTAATATTCAAGGCTGCGGCTTCTCTAATGCTCTCTTTCTGATAAGACAGCTCAGATTCTTGATTAAGATGAAAAGCAGGATGAAAAAAGATAGAGAATAGAAAGATCAAGCCTGTTAGACAGAACATAACTTGAGATGTTGCCACTGGCCATTAAAGGGCAACACTCTTTTCTGTTTTCCTGGCATCAGCACAGATTTTAGCATTAGTTCCGTGAAGCTGCAAATAGCAGTAAAAATAAGAACGCAGACCCAGGCCAGGGAACTGAGTGCATGCTGAGCACATGCTTCCTGAACAGGATGTCCAGTGGTGGGCGTGTTTCTTCAGTGGGTCATGGTCAACCTCCCCAGAGGTTCCCTTAGGGATAAAGCCATGCATTTGCAAGACACCTGGCTGATGAGTGGCTCTGAACCAGGCATTTCATCCAGGAATTACTTACTGGTCCTGAGTGAGACTAAACGTGGGGTCAAGGCCTGATTCATATCATGTTCCATCATATTCCCAAGTACTGCAAGTGTCCAGGTAGGAGAAAGCCATGGCAAAAAAGGCTGCAGCAAATAGCCTTCGCCAGTTGATTGAGCACAGGAATGTGGCATCACCATAGATGCTAACTAATGATAATATGCCAGATGCTTACAAGCTAAAATTAAGTTATTAAGAAATCCTACCTAAAAGCATTTTATTCAAAACAGTTCCAATACTTCCCCTTCTCTTCACTGTTTTTGTGGTGCTGGAAATTGAATCCAGGCCCCCATGTATACCAGGTAAGTATTCTGTCACGGAGAACAGTGACAAATGCTCCTCCATGTCTGCGCTCTCTGGCTTTCTATTGCTTTGTTTTGGCTCTCCTCTTTCATCTGGCAAATTTTCTTCTCTCACTTGTTCGGCTTCCTCAAGGTCTGGTTGCCTTCCCAGACCTTGTTTTGGTTGAACTTAATTAAGATGCTAAAGGTCTTATGAGGGAAGGGGTCAGAGGGAAAGATTATAAAACTAATAAAAATGTCTGGCAGGTGTTAACATGGATTCCAGCTGACATTGTGGGGTATCCCTGTGAGGCAGACTCAGGGGACATGTCCCCAGAGAAAGTGACAGGGTCAATCCATACTCCCTCAAAGGTGCAGAGCTTTGTGCTCTCATTTGTGATGGAAAGAGACATGAGAAAATGTTCTCATGAAGATCACATAAATCTGTCTGCCGTTCCTGGAAAGTCAGCTTTATTTGAAATTTCTGAATCAAAAGTCTCCACTGCCATGGTTCATTTCCTCTTAAGCCACCCTTTCGTACCCTGCCTAAGTCTCTCTGAACATTTCTCTGGAAGGAATGTCAGAGTCAATACTGCCAGGGTTTGTTTACGGTTGGTGTGACAGACCAAACAACTGGATCAGCCTCCTGCATTCAATCTAGGTCCTACCTCCTCCTCTCCCTCTTCCTGGTACTGTTCATCAACATTATCCTCCTGCTGGTCTGGATTTCCTGCCATCTGTTGAAACAAAAGGGGAGGCTCATGTTACTGTACATTGGAGATGCCTTGTATAATACTTGGGGACAAAGAAGAAGCATGCCACCATGAACAGTGCACTCACAATGCACTGGTGGCCAGGAAATGATGAATAATCATTGCTAACACAAAGCACAGGGTGTCTGTTACCCTGAGTGCAGGCATGTCTTTTCACATAATGACCTCGAAACCACTAGAGTGGCAAACCTTCTCTCAGTGCAGATTAGGACTAACCTTTCACATAAACCAGGCATTTACTAAAGTGCTCCGGTTAAATCCACCCTTGGTAGTGGCATCTGCTTACCACCAAATGCTCCTCCATGTCTGCGTTCTCTGGCTTTCGATCGCTTTGTTTTGGCTCTTCGTTTTCATCTGGCAAATTTTCTTCTCTCACTTGTTCGGCTTCCTCAAATTCATCTTCGCCTTGATTATTGGGGTCATCTGCTGGGTTTATATCCTCTACAGCTGCCCGCTGTAAAATTTTAATAAAAACCAACCGCCACTTCAAAACAGAGGATCAAGTTTAATTTCATTTGAAAGGCCACACACTGGCAGAAAATGAAATAACCCTTCACTGCATCGTTCATCCCTGTCCCTGCCAGCGCTCACAAGTACCAAGCACCCCACTGTCACAAGGTAGAACTCCTGCTTCACTTGTGAGAGGCTGAGGAATCAGAAGGAAGGATAAACGGTGCTTCCTTTCTGCCAAGTAATTCCAACAGTCTTCCAAACGCTAGCAAACCAAGAAATGTGAACAAAACTACACAGACAACCAGCAAAACAGCTAATAAGTTGGAAAACCAAGTGGGAGGAAAACAAATCAATGCTAATGTATACCGAAGACTTAGATAGGTGAAGTGGTAATTCTTTTCATGGTGATGTTGATTTTTATACAAATCTCCCTTTTATGCGATTTTAAACATGTAAGTAAGTGCAAAGCAGCTGATGGGAAGGAAGATCTCTACCTCTGAGAAGACCCAAGCCAAGAAAAGGACTAACTCTACAGAAAATGGTATATTTGTAGTGTGGACCATGTTCCTTCCTTCCTTCTTTCTCATTCATTCATTCATTCATTCATTTTTTATATTTTTGGTACTGGGGATCGAACCCTAGGGTGCTCTACTACTGAGCTATATATCCCCAGCCCTTTTCATCTTGTATTTTGAGACAGGTTCTCACCAAGTTGCCAAGGGTGACCTCAACCTTGTGATCCTCCTGCCTCAGCTCCCTAAATCATTGGGATTACAGGTGTGCTCCACAGCACCTGGCTGAACTATTTCTTCCTTAAGAAACACCACTATGAAACTGAGAGAGACTACACTAGCGAGGGATAGGAGAAAATCTTTGGCAACATATTACAAAAAAATATACCTCCAGACCCACCGTTGAGTGGTTCTCAGTTACTGTGGGATAACAAATGTCCTTCAAACAATCAACTTTAGAATTATTTCAATTTCCCACTTAAGTTCCCAAGGCACCTTCCAAATAACACACATCATAACAAAAATTCAGCTTTTAGGAACAGAGAAGGGCAGAAATGGTGATGTTTGCTGTGAGCGTCCCCAATCCCTCCCAGGTCATCTATGGGACACTTACTGAAGTGGCAATTGCTTTGGAGAGACACTGAAGCTACGCAGTAAGATTCAGTCTCTCCTGGTGTTCTCCAGACAAGATTGTACTTCACTTTGCTGAAGAACCCTGAACGTGTTCAAGAGCTCATTGCTCTCAGCTGATCTATTTTCTGTACACCCCTGGCCATAAACTTCATTCAAGTGCAAATAACACTCTTCTCAGGAATACAGTGACAAATCCTCACCTTTACACTAATTTCTAATTACTCCATAAGCTCCTGTCATACAGATTTCCTTCATTGTTGGCAATAATCTGTATGGGAACAGAGGAAAAGAGCAGCACCCTCTCTTCAGAAAAAAAAAAAAAAAAAAAAACCACTAAGTATGTCTTGCTATAGTTCTTAAAAATGTGCACAATGGTTCTAAGACTGACCAAGTAATAAGTGAGGGCTCACAGGCACAAACAGTTATATTCAAATAAAACAGCTAAGACAAAGAGGGACAAATGGGCTGACAACTTCTAATTAAAAGAAGGCATGACAGAAAGACCAGTGTTCCCCATATGTCTCCAAAATGTGGAGAGATAAGAAGAGTAAAGGGTCACTGGCAAGTAGTCAGCCTCCAGCCACTCCCAGCAAAGTGACTGTCCTTCACTCTCCATGCACACTTGCTTCCTTGCTCTCGTGGGACAGCCTCTCACTCTCTCATTCTCTAACCCTTGCTCTATCATGACAATATTTCAGGGCTGTGTCCCTGCTGCATGCTTTCCTATATACCAGTGAGGGTACAGCAGAAAAACCTGCTCTGTGAGTCAAGTGGAAAAGCCATTTCCATAAAAGGGCTGAAAGTGGCCAGCAGAAGGACTCTCTCCGTGATTATCAAGGAAGGACATGGATCTTCTTTTCAATTCCCTGGATCAATATAAACTGGATCCACATGGCAGTAGGGATTGAATATTATAAGCACAGGGGGTTGCTTTACTAGAACAAAAGATGATAGCAGCAAAAGGTAATAAGAAGCCAGGAGCAGTGGTGCATGCCTATAATTCCAGAAGCTCAGGACACTAAGGCAGAAGGATCACACAGTTCAAGGCCAACCTCAGCAACTTAGTGAGGACCTAAGCAACTTAGTGAGACTCTGTCTCAAAATCAAATACAAAAAGAGCTGGGGATGCGGCTCAGTGATCAAGAGCTTTTGGGTCCAATCCCTAACAACAACAACAACAAAAAAGGTGATAGGAAATTAAAATAAGTTGTGAACGTCATCTACACACAACACATGATCACTCACTGAATGTTGGCTTACCTCCCTTATGAGCAAGGTCAAAGCCCTAGACAACCCAAGTGAATCAGGGGTCTCATTCCTTTTTTGGAAAACACAGAATAATGCCAGTTATTAGATGTCTACTTAAATGTTCTCCTCCCTTGTGGTACTCGAGCACTTCTTTTCATGAGTGAAACCACATATTTCACCAACATATTTATTAAAATGGCCCCTGGACTATTGGGAGGTGACAGAGTCACATGCCACATACCCTGGCAAGCCACTGGACAGGCTCAGGAAAGGGTAACTTCTCTAACTTCCTTGTTGGCCTGCCCCGTCCCCTCCATCTTTCAGCGTTACCTCATATTTCAATGCCTCTAAATTTTACTTTTCTAGGTTTTAATTTTATTAAGTTAAAAAGTGTCAAAGGGAAAACCTTTCAACATTATTTTTTCCCAAAACAGCCTTTAACCCCGTCTCATCTCACACCCCCTACATCCTGGTTGAGGGTGAACTATGCTGCTTATAGGTAATTATTCAAAGCCCTCTGTGTGCTGATGAAATGACATGCACATCTGGGGCTGGACACACCAGAGTCAGACAAATGCTTAAGGTTTCTTTCTGCCTGTGCGTTTCCAAGTGGCAGATCCAGGGGTGAGGATACTTACATCTGCCTCTGATTCCGGGTCAGCTTCGGGGGGCCCTTGTCCGTGAGGCTCCTGTCCATTTCCTGGGTCTCCTTCTGCTTCATCTTGGTGCTGGTTGTCTCTTTCATAGGCTAGCAAATCAAAGGAACTACAATCAGCTGAAAGAATCAAGCAGGATTCCTCCCTTTCAACTCAAAGGAGAGCCTCCAGGAGGCCTCTGGAGACCGAGTCCAAGTCACCCACTCTTTCCCATGCCTCGGTTAACTCAACAGCTTTCTTGCGTAGTTTTGTCCTTTTCCCAGACTGTGTCTAAGAGGTTGGGTGGGGGTGCGGGGGGAAGTGTTGCTGTTCTAATTTCCCAAAGCTATTTTTTTTTTATTTGTTCTAATCAGTTACACACGACAGCAGAATGTTTCTAACAAGCTGCATTTCCCCCTTCGGCAGGAAAAGGACCACAAATCAAACTTCCTTCATAAAAGAAAAGTCCAGACCATTGGACATTGCTAAAATAATCAATTAATTTTTGGATAATATTAAAGGTAATGGCAAATTTCCAGTGAAGGTACACTGGGGGGTGTCATTAGGAAATGAAAGACAAAATAATCTCAATTGTGTAATTCAAAAACAAACAGAGCCTGTCATGGATGCTACTATGGCAACAAGGATACCACAACAATACAGGCCATCACACGGTTATGCTCACACATAAAACTGGAAAGTTTTTTAAAAAATACTTAGATGAAGAGAATTTTAAGAGCACACAGGAGAAGAGCGAATCACTTTTTTAAAGTCAGATACAAGAGGAAAGGTTTAAGAGTATGGAGAGCATTTAATTTAATATAAAGACAAAGAGTAGCTCACTATTAGGCTACAAGTTCATAAAGGGGTTAATTAAATAAAGAAGGGGAAAAACTGTTGCTCAACAGTTTTACTGATAACAGAAACAAAAAGCTCAAAGTCACCACAGGGGACAAAAGGGAATAGGCTCTTCACTCTCAGGGCAACCAACTGCACAACAAGCTGTTGAGGGAGGTGTTGTCATCTTACTTTAGACTCTCTCTAGAAAAGGAGAGTTGCCTTCCAATTCTATCATCACAGCAAGGAATGCATGACTAGGCGCTTATCATGAGAGAAAGCCATTGCTGATTTAATCTGAAAAAGTTTTAAGGCAATGATGTAAAGACTTCCAAGGTCAGGAGAAAATGTAGAATTTCTCAAAGCATAATAATCCTGTGATAATTTGTCAGAAATAACTATTTGATATGTAAGAAGCTTAAATGATGGGGAGAATAGTGGAGACAAGAGAGATTATCTTGACCAGTTCTCTTTTCTTTTTGTGGTACTGCAGATCAAACTCAGGACAACTATGGAGCACTATGGCAAGGATTAAGACTCAAGAAGTGACAACAGAGGCATGACTTCTTTGACCTCACTCAAGTATGCATTTGGCTTGTTGATGTTAGGGAACACTGGCTCACTGATATTGTTTGATATAACCAGGTAATGTTATTAAAACATTCATCATCTGAGAAGTCTTACCACCTCCTTCCTCTTCCTGGATTCCCTGGTCCTCTGCTCCCTGAACGATATCATTATCCATAGCATTATAATGAGCTTGCTGCCTGCCCGGGACACAAACATTATATATTCAGGGATACAAATTAAGTGGCACAGTTTGACACAAGTCATTTATCTTTTAAGGTAGTAATAAACAAGATTTCTCAACATCTTTTAAAAAGCCATAAATTCTTTTTTTTAACTTTTAGGTACATGATAAAGTATGATGAAAGTTCTAGATATGCTTCCAACAGATACATTAAAAAGGTAAAGCACCGTTCAATGATAAAAATAAAAAGTTAGCACAAAGTCTTCTAAGCTACTTTGAGACTTACTCTATCGCTTTAGAGAAGAAAAAAAGAAAACCTGATTATTTTTAAAATTAAAGATTTGCCCTTTAATTCTCAATTCTCAGCTCTTCCTGGACTACATGAGCAACATGAGCCCCTCCTGTTCCTGGATCACAAATACACAAAACTGCTTGCAGTGGGAGAGGGGCTTCTATGCCCATCGAGAAGGGGCAGGCTACCGTAGCTGCTCCTGGCGCCGCTGCTGGTCTTGCCTCTGCTGGGCCATCTCCTGGGCCAGAAGCTGCTGCTGCTGCTGCTGCTGCCGTAACAAGTGTCCCTGCAGCCTCTGCTGGTGCAAAGCTTCCTGGTGTTCTCGCAGCCGCTGGGCCTCCTCATCCCTCCTTGCCGCCAATCTCTGCTGTTCCAACTGCTCCTCATATGGGGACCGGGCCCTGGTGCCCGGCTTGGCTGAAGGGTATACCTGGGGCAAAGACAGTTGATGCTGAACAAGAGGGCTCGGCTCCCCAGGGGTTTCTCTCCCTTTGTTCCCATGACAAACTCAGGAGACAGGCTGGTTTATTAACCTATTTGTCATGTGAACTGTGATTATAAATAAAGCCCAGAAACTCCTATTTTCCTGCTATCTCTGAATTGCCCTTGGCTTTGTCTAGTGACTGTTCTTCCCAATTTGCTGGCACTAAGGCAGACTTTCAATATGCTCCCTGCTCAAATGGAGCACAGGGCACAACACAAGAAATCAGTTTTGGACCATAATTAAGTTTGTATTTACAAGGCTCTGACGCAAGCAGGCATGTGGTAACCTCACACTAATTGGGCAATATGTGAAGCTAAGGGTTTCTCCATGAAGAGTTAAAAGATCTAGGGATACTAACTTCAGCAATGTATATGCCCATCACAGGCTAAGCACAGCCAAAATAATAATGTCAAATTCCAGATTACTGTGAAAAAGCAGGAACTGAGTTCCTTCAAAGAAACTAAGAATAGGTGAAGAGACAGTATTGTCTGATTAAAGAAAAATCAGATCCAGCAATTTTTTTTTTCTTTTGGTACCAGGGATTAAACCCAGGGATGCTTAGCTACTGAGCCACATCTCCAGCCTTTTTAAATATTTTATTTAGAGACAGAGTCTTACTGAGTTGCTTAGGGACTCTCTAAGTTGCTAAGGCTGGCTTTAAACTCTTGATCCTCCTGCTTCAGCCTCCCCAGCTGGTTGGATTACAGGCACATGCAACTGCACCTGGCAGATTCAGCAATATTTAAAACTCCACTTCCATCAAGTTTTTCCTCATCTTCCCCTCCCCTCCTTGACTAACATAAACACAAAATCTCTGCTACAGAAAGAAAGCAAAGTATGGAGGGGAACTGAACCAAGTGGAGAACTCTTACGGAAGGGCATAAAGTGGCAGAGCTTCTCAGGCTAAGGTGGCACTTACAAAGGCTGCCACACCTACCCAGTCTGAAGCCTCAGGAAGCCTCAGGTTTCAGCCTGAAGCTTCAGGGTTATAAACAGGTGATCAGCTGGGTACAACGGTGACCACTATCACAGAGGCTTGGGAGGCTGAGGCAGGAGGATCACGAGTTCAAAGCCAGCCCAGCAACCTGGCAAGGCCCTGTTTCAAAATAAAAATAAAAAGGGCTTGGGACGTGGCTCAGTGGTTAAGAGCCCCAGCCTTCAATCCCTGGTACAAAACGAAAACAAAAGAATACACAGGTAATTACATCCAGGTAAAGGCCAGTGGCCCTGTGGCTGGATATCAGTGTAGAGCTAGCAGAAGAAAGGTACCTAGTTGCCCTCAGTGTGGATAGATTTCAAGTTCTTTTAAAGTTTTACTTACAATAATGGCTGTTTTATTAAGAAAGGGAAAAGTGTACTTATGTAGAAGAGTGTGGGCAGGAAGCAGGGTCTCAGCAAAAACTTGTTCAACACACTCACCTAGTGCACTGTCCCTAAGTGGTAAAGCAGCTTGTCACAGAGCTTTTTGATTCATCCTTGACAGAGAACAGGCAAAAGCCAACTCACCAACTGGCGAAACTAAACAGAAGGAGGGGGACTATGGATCACAGAAAAATGAAGCCTTTGTCTGCCTCAAGCTGCTCAAGACAGGACTTGACCCCATCTTGGGAAAGTGTCCACCAGGTGGTCCCGTATCCACCCTGTCGATAATGTGAGGATGAGTCTCTTACTTGCACCACTGACAACAAGGACACATCTACACACCAGCAGCAACTGCTCCTGTCACCAGCCATCTTTCTGAGCTAGGTAAGAGCTGTGCTATTAATATTACAAGACAACTTAAATATGTGCACATGATGGTTAGTGAAATCACCTATTTTTGTAGAGATTTTTCTTTTTTTATACATATATATTTTTAAAAAATTCTTTCTGTACTTGTAGATGGGCAGAATGCCTTTATTTTATTTATTTTTATGTGTTGCTGAGGATCATACCCAGTGCCTTAGGCATGCTAGGCAAGTGCTCTGCCACTGAGCTACAGCCCCAGTCTGGCCCTTTTTTTAAAAAAAAAAAAGCCTTAAGATCCACTTTATTTTTGTTCCCCATCCCAGTGGACGTGGGTGGGTGACCACACACCTCAGCCTGAGCGTGCCCCTCCAGGAGGTTGGCAGCCTGATTTCGTTCCTGCTGTTCTTTCCACTCTCGGTCCTGCTCCTCTGGTGAGGGATCATGTTCTTCCTCCAGACGTTCTGCCTGCCCAACCTGCTCCATCTCCTCCTCTTCCAGGGCTTTTCTGTGCTCCTCTTCCACCTGATGTGCCTCTGGCTCTGGGGGTACCACTTGTTGTTTAGGCTGGGCCACAGTCTGAAAATGTGCCTCTTTCTGGGTGGGAAAATAAGGTTTTGCGTCTTCTGTTCTTCTCGGCATTGCTTCATGTTTCTGCCATACATTGCTGTATCGAGACACCTAGGCAAGCAAACCATAGGAAATGTTGCTCGTCCTTTTCAAAAGCAGTGATATCATTCATTAGCATGTCCTTGGAGGTACAACATAAGAAAAATTCTGGAGTCTTGAAAAATATACATAGTCTCCTGACTTAAAAAGATAGGAGCAATGGAGCTACTTAAATTCCACTGTATAATTTCACCTATAAAATGGAGAGAATACGGGCAAACTTTCATCTCAAAAGAATATAGTCAATAACCAGGGCAGTGAATCCTCTAAGTAGCCACATCTCAGAAGTAAACCTTTCCCAAAAAAGCAACCTAACTCTCCTACTTTCCCTCGGAATAAAAAAGGAAAAAACCTTGAACTTGAAGTGATGAAATGTTTGCACAATTTTTTCAATGTAAATTTAATTTGCAATTAATTACTTGAAAAGAGAAGAATAAAGATGCAAATGAAGAGGAATTGGGTTTATTTTTTATTAGTTTGTTTTACTAGTAATTAAAAGAGATCACCATTACTAATGGATATCTCTGTTGTTTTAAAAATGCCTGTTAAACAAGATACAATAAAATATTCTTAATATTTTTAATGCATTTAAAAAAATTGTAACCACAAAGGGTCTTTTGTACATATTTTGTATTGTCAACATAGAAAACTCAGAATAGAAAGAAATAAAAATAAATGTCTTTTTTTTTGAAGAATACTTCTCACTGATTGGTTCAAATCAGTTTTTACTTTAACTTTCAGACATCTCTATGTGATCTGAGTTACAGGAAGCTGTGGGGAAAGTGATACAGCACTGATAGGAGAGTATGTCATGCCCTTTACCCTCAATCTTTTTCATCAGGAAATAAATAACTTCTTCAAGTGAGATTACTCTCTCAAATTGAAATAATTGTGAAAACACTATTCACAGACAAGCAGAGATATAATTACCAAGCTTGAAAAGCTGGGCTACATAAATAACACACAGGAGAGAAAAACCCTTTCTTAGGCAACTTTCATAGGTGTACATTTTACCAAGGCCCTCAACTATCTGGAAAGTTTGACATAACACTGCCCTGGCTTTATTGCAAATACTTCTCTCAAGGGCTCTAAGTTCTCTGAAATACCTGTCATTTATCTTTGCAATATCCCTGTGAAGGAGGTTAGAGCAAATAACTACCATCTCCAATGCACAGATGGACAAACTAAAACTCTGAAGCATCAGAAGATGAATCTAGTAAACTAGAACAGAATCACACTAGGAAAGAACAGAATCAAATGCCAGGCCAGTGATCTGGCCACACTCTCTTAAGTTAGCAGCTAACATAGGGTCTAGGGAGAGAGAACGAGAATCATGAGGACACTGAGCCTGCCTGTTAACCAGTCACATCAACTCCATTATTTCCACAAGCAGGAAGGTCTTCTCAAACATTTATTGTTGAAAATAACTTTGTCAGGGGGAAGATAACAATATTTCTCATTTTTCATTAAATACATGATTGAAAAACAACTATGTAAGAATTAATGATAAGGAGGACAATACTTTTGATGTCCCCCTTATGAAATAGTCTTAATCCAGGTTTAATTTTCATGAAAAATAAGAATAAAGTGCATTATGGGACTAGCACTCATACACCAGGCAGTGTTTTAATGCAAATTTTGACCGGCTTTGTATGGACCCAGTACTGCACTAAGGTCAAATATATTAACTTTAATACCTGGGTGGGCTGTCACATAATATCCTCATGATCATTTGACCTTCTCACACTATCTTAAAGAGGGAAAAATATCCACTGACCTTGAAAAACTCAGACACTACAATTCCTTTAAGACAAATCCACATGAAAAAGACAAAGCCAGGAAAATCTTTTCCAGAAAACACTACAATAACAGCTCTCAAACTTCTCTCCAGACCAGCTGAATCTGAATTAGAAATGCAAATCCTCAGGCCTCACCCCAAAATAACTCAATTTGTAAGTTAAGGAAACTGTGGGGCTGAGGCTCAGCAGTCTGAGCTTTAATAATCCCTATGGAGGATTCTGATATACACTAAAACTTCTCTGAACACTTCTCTGTAGTGGGCAATATTGAGAGTGGTTCACCCCGTGACAGCCTGACAAGGAAAGTGATCTAGTTATCACCAGTTTTGCCTCTCACCTCTTGTGGCTCTCTGGTTGGCTGCTCCCTTGCTGCATTGTAACCTCGTGGAGAACGTGCCACCTGGGTAAGGGTAGCATTCTGCGGCTCTGCTATGTCAGGATTTCGAAAGCTTGGGATCCTATTCAGAGTATCTTTCAGTTGCTTATATTCTGCAACTTGAGTCTGCATATAAATTGCACAATTGAATGTAAATTGCACAATTTGAGGAGGGAAAAAAATATCAATCATAGATGAGCATTTAGGTTCACTGGAGGACTAGACAAAAATATTATACCTAAATACAAATACGTGGATTATTTTCATGCATTACTATTCTTCCTTAGACATGCTTAACCATTTTTGAGCACATGCAAATTAGAGTTAAAGGAAACAGAAAAAGTATTCAAGACAAATGTTAGTTTTATGCTACATGAAACAAAGAGAGAACTTCTGTAAATAACTTTCCTCTATAATTATGAAAAGTAAGACAGCTATGCAATCCAAGTTTTATCACATTCAAACATCTATTAAAAATCGACAGTTATACAAATACAAGTGCAGATATCTTTTACCAATATGGTATGAGTAACATTTTTCAGTGAAAAGAAATATATGCATGTATATGTGTGTGTAACATAATTGTTCAAGCAAGCTTCTCTCACTACCCAAGTTGCTAGTTAGTTTGGGCTCAAACAGGGTTCCTGCCTTGCTAAAACACTTCTGATGCTGTGTTCTGTTTTTGTTTGTTTGTTTTGTTTTTGAAAGCAGAGAGAAATAGGCAAGAAATAAAGCTGGATTTTTGTTCCTCAATTCTGAATGTCCTTTTCTTTCAAAGTGACAAAGGTAGTGATGCAGCTATAGGATAGAACTGGAATACACTCATATAGGAGAATCTGTGTGATTTATGCTGTGGGAATTGTTGGGGGGATACATGTGCGTGTGTTTGTAATGTTTTTAATACTAGGAGCTGGAAAGGTAGAAAATAAATCAACAGACACTGTGTATATATAACTCATCATATATATCCACTTTGTTATCATGCAAGCAGAAATGCTGTGTGTGTAAACACGCACTGACATAAACACATACAAAGAACACAGAAATCTTAAACAAAATCCCCAGGCAAGGCTGCTTCCCTCATTGGAGAGTGCAGAGCAGATACATGGAGCCATGGCCAGCCAGGCCTCTGTGGCCACAACCCTGCACACACTGCCCACAGTTTTCTTCCCCTAGGAAGAGGTGTCTTTCTGCTTTTTTAAAAACTTAAAAGTAAAGAAGTTAGCTTGCTAAATCTATGTCAAAGGAGCACCATCATAAAATTTGTATAACAGTGCACCACTACCTGGCCGGTGGAAATCCCTGGGGTCTCACCCTAGAAATGATGATTTGAAGGGGCTGATGGGGGTTGGGGTCTCACTTCAATACCAGGAAGACCTGAGCTTCAAGTCTGACTCCTGGTCACTAATCTTGGGTCAGCCACTTGGCTTCCCTTTTGGCCTCAGTTTTTTAGTTATAAAATATTACATGCCTCACTAGATTATGAAGAATAAATAAAATTCTTTTTTTAATATTTTTTAGTTTTAGTTGAACACATATCTTTGTTTTCTTTTATGTGGTGCTGAGGATCGAACTTAGAACCTAGTGCCTCACGCATGCCAGGAGAGGCCACATCCGGAGCCCCTAAAATTCTTAACTATACTTTAAAATCAAGTTATCAAGACAGAATCTCCTAAGATGATTTACATGAGAAATGCACATGCCTGAAACAGTATATTTCTGCCCCCCTCTGAAGAGATTTGAGGAAAGTTCTAACATGGTTATGGACTGATTCTTTGTATCTTTCCAAAATGCACATACTGAAATCCTAACCCCACATGTGAGGGTATCAGAAGGTGGGGATTTTGGAAGTCAATTAGGTCATGAGGACAGAGCCCTCACCATTGGATCAGTGCCTATGATAGGGTTTCTGATAGCTTTTTCTGTCTCTTTCTGCTTTGTGAGGATGCACAGAGAAGTCAAGTGTCTACAACCTGGAAGATGACTTCATAAGAACTGATCATGCTGGCATCCTCACCTAGGACTTCCAGCCTCCAGAACTATGAGAAATAAATTTATGTTGTTTATAAGCCACAGTCTATGGTGTTTCATGGCAACAGCTCAAACTAAGACATATGGCTTTAATTTAACTATTGTACCTAGTTATATAACTATTTAAAAAAGAATAGGAAAAACTTGGAGCACCCTCCCAACAAAGGAAAATAGACAACTACACATAAAATATTGCTTCTCTTACAAAAAATACAAAGTTAATACGGACAGTGTATATATTATAGAATTTGTTTTTGGCTATTAAATCAACTGTTTCATTTATATTTGCATGGATTTTCAGATTGTGGCTTAGTCTAATATTTTACACACAGTGTTCAAATCTGTTTGCCACATTTTACAGTATAAAGAACTGCTTCACATAAAATAACACTTGATAAAAGTTTACAAAGAAGGCTTGGAAAGAAATAATCTCCTCTAAAGTCAATTTATATTTACATACATGTTAAAAATTACCACACAGCAACAGTTTAGTAGAGATAACCAGTTAATGACCATCTTTTAAAAAACAAAAGATAGAAGCTACAGCCTCTGAGCTGGGTCAGGGTCTAATATAGTATACTACTTAAAAATTTTATAAAGACAAAAATAATGCACAGCCTCTTGATAAGCCGAGATAGGTGGTTTCCTTTTGCCCTTTTCTTGTGACTCCTTCAATTGGAAGAAAAGTGAAGACCTGGCTGAACACAGTGACTAAACAAGCCATTCCTGTTTCTTTGCTTCTACCAGAAGCACTCCACACAGCAGCACTTTAATAAGCTCTGCAACAATTGTATTTGTTCTTGTTCATTTAGTAAATATATGCCGAGGGCCTGCCTGCCTGTACCAGGAGTTGTTCCAGGCTTTGAACAAATGGAGATTATGACTCTTGTTTTTCCTTCTCTATTGACCCTTCTGCTTTTCTGTACTTTGACCAATACCACATAAGCCTTGTCCCAAAAGGAGTGTGTGCAGGCTGGAATGAGGAAGGGATAGAAGAAAGTCTGACAATGATTTATTTAGGTGGCTAGCATCATAAAATCCTACAGATTCTATGCCAAGAGTTGACACAGATCAGATTAGTTGTGAAAGGCCATATGTACAGGACAAAAATCTGTGACTTAAATAAATATTAGATAATTGCATGTAGGATCTGGTAGAAGTAGAAATAGTCAGATGCACCATGTCACCAGTGCAAAAAAAAATCATCAAGAATTTATTTAATATTCTCTGGAGTGAATTTTAAAAGCATGCACTGTGCTCAGGATTAGGATAGCTCTGTCCTAAGTAACTCACTGGCTTGTCAGAGTCCACATGCATAAAGGAATTCAGAAATATTAAGCAGACTGTAAAAAGAACCCACAGAGGCTGCTACCCTTCTAACCTGTGCAGCAGCTAGTGCACTCTTGTGGTCTTCCAAAGTCACTACAAGTTGTTCATGCTCGGAGAGTAAATTCTTATGCTGTTGCTATACAAAAGAGAATTTTACACATTGAACTTTATATTATAAGACAAGTTCTTCTTTGGTATGACCACCCCAATGTTACCTGCTTGTTTTTTTGTTGTGGCAGCAATTGTTTCGTTTAAAAATTATTGGAGAGAGAAGACTATGATTTTTGTGGTATTCCAAAATCTCAAATGTGCTACCCAACTATAACCATTTACAATGAAATCAAAACCAAAGCAGCAAATATCTCTTTATTTTTAAGACTTTGCCAATAAAAATCTTGTTAATATGCAACCATCTGACAAAAGAATAATTTCAGTATTAATGAAAATATTTCAATTTTCGGACCACCTTTAGCTTACAATACTAAAGGGTGAACGTATCAGGTACATTCCAGTTATGCAAAGCCCACAGTCACAGTCTGGATTTGTAAAGCAGGTCAATTAGGGGATGACTTTTAAAGTCATTCTACACAGTATGGCAGGCAAACACCCAAAAGGCAAATGTCTGGTTAAATTTTACCTTGACATCTTGAAGCTGTGTATGTATGTCTTGGTGAGCTTTCCTTAGTTGTCTATTCTCTTCTCTCAAATGGTACACAGTTTCTATTTTAGAAAAAAGAAAAGAAAAACCACACACACATAAAGCCTTGAAATTCTCAGGTTTTTGATTTTATTAAATCTGAAGCCTCTATCTTCCCTCCACCCCCTATACACACACACACACACACACACACACACACACACACTGCCCCAGTACTGGAAACTGAACCCAGGGGTGATATACCACTAAGCTACATCTCCAGCCATTTATATTCTTTTTATTTTTGAGACAAAGTCCCACTAAAATTGTGGAGGCTAGCTTCAAAATTATGATTCTCCTGCTTCAGCCTCCCAAGTGGCTGAGATTACAGGCATATAACACCATGTCTGGCCTTATATAACTTATTTTTAGGATTTGCTTTGAACTTTGATAGGATAACAATCCAAATCAACAAAAACGACATGATATTGGGATACAACGGGGATTTCTCTGGACCTGGCTCAGTGGTTTACTTTTACACAAGCTATGTGTTGTAGATGAAAATTTAAAAATTTTTTAACTAAACATGAATTAAAAATGAAATATTTATGTTAATAAGCAAGCCCTTAGGAATAAAATGTAAAGGGCAGGAATGGTCTCAGATTTGAGTCTTTTCACAAATTAAAGTTATCAGCAAGTACAGACTCTATTTCTCACGGTGTAATTTGCATAGTCCTCTAAAGGTACTTCAATTACAAAGGCAGCTCACAAAATTACAGACAAACAAGGAGAAATCCTATTTATCTGTGAAAAAACTAGATGTTTTCTTTTTCTTACCCTTGAATTCTTAATTAATCCAGGCTCAACTTCTAATAGCTATATGACAGTTATTTTTGTTTGTTTGTTTGTTTTCAGAGCAACAATGTAAGACTGTAGCAGTCAGAATGAAGTCCTCTTCTCCCAAGCACTACTGTTCAGGGAAAACTTTCCACTTAAAGATTCTAGATCCATCTCTTTTATCACCTTGGTGGATTTTCATCACTTCCTGTATCTGGGCATTGCAGATTAAGAACTGACAGTTGCTGAGCCAAATTCAAGCCACAAATATCATCTGACCCCTGAAATGCTGGCCTTTATAGTATTTCTCACATCGCCACCATTTCAAAATAAAGAAACTGATTCTGACAAAATCCAGCAACACTGGACCAATTCTCATGTTCAAAACACTGTGCAGAAACTGAGTGTTAGTATAGTGGCTATATAATCATTTTCCAATGAGAGATGCTTTGGAGATGTAAAGTGGGTTCTGTGATCACCTAGTTGGGACAGCAGGTATGAATCTGGACTGTCCTGGGGCAAACTGTCCCTAAATAATAGCCATCTCCTTCAGCCAAGGCTCTAACTCACCATGTATGCTTAGTACAGAAGGAAAGTATTAATCACCAGCTCTCATAAAGCTCTTGCCATTTTTACTCCCTTATAGACCCTTCCTGATCCCTGGACATTGGATTTGTGATTGGGTTTGGGGGAGAGATCAGGAATCAGGTGGGAATTGTGGCTAGTAACTGGGTAGCACACCTACATGTAAAAATGGATTTTCTCAAGAGTAAAAACTGGATACCACTGGCAATCTAAGAGGACTCTATGGTGTGTGCCATCGGATGGTGGCCTTCAGTCTAACACAACACACATTTGAAATACCAAAACTGTGCTAGTGTTTGAAGAAATTTCAGGCTATAAACTTAATGGTGGTGGCCCCTGGGCCTTTGCTGGGCTCCCCTAAGCTAGCTGTTTAACTAGAGCAGGCCTCTACTTCTTCATTTGTTGAATGAGGCTGAGCAACAAACACACCTAAGTGGCTGTTATGTTAAATGAGATCATCCACATGAAGAGGTTCACTTGGTTCCGTGCTGGCGATCAGAATGATGATAATGAAGGGTGATTATCTTAGCTTTGTGCTATGGGCTCACCTTGCTAGGAGTCCCAAGTTCTCTCCTTGTATCACATTCAACTACCGGAGACTGCTTGGACTCCACAACTTAGTTGGCCACCACTGACCTGCACTGATCACAAGGTGCTTTAACTTACTGTCCTGTGGTTTTGTCAAGAGTCATAATCAAACAAAGGTGCTAGTGTGAACACTGTCTGTGAAAGTGTCAAAGTCACTGTCCACACTCGGTTGTTTCAGGTCTCCAGAAAAGTTTCTTTTAAAATTGGTATCAGAAGTATTGCTGTCTTTGTTCTCCTAACTCACCGGTATGTTCTCTTTCTGATGACTGAACCCCCAATACTTACTGTATTTCCCCTTTTGTCCTGGGTGCCAGGAAGTTCAGATCAGATTATGAGACTCAGTTCTCAGAACCCACCTACGTGTCCTACTATTTTCCTCGGTTCTGCTTTCTGCTCTGTGTAAGTGGTATGGTTTAGATGAAGTGTCCCCCAAAAGCTCATGTGTGAGACAATGCAAGAGAGTTGAGAGGTAAAATGACTGGGTTATGAAAGCCATAACCTAACCAGTGCATTAATCCACTGATAGGAACTAACTGGGTAGAGATGGTAGGAAGGCAGGGTGTGGGTAGAGGAGGTGGGTTACTGGGGATACATGCCTTTGGGGTTTATATTTTGTCCATGGTGAGGAAAGCTCTCTCAGTCTCTCCACTTCCTGGTGTCATGTCCTAAGCCACTATCCTCCACCACATTCTTCTGCCATGATGTCCTTCCTCCCCTCAGGCCCAGAGCAGTGGAGTCAGCTGTCTACATATTGAGACCTCTGAAATCATGACCCCAAATAGACTTTTTCTCTTCTAAAATTGTTCTTGACAGGTATTTTGGTCATAGTGACAAAAAGCACAACTAAAACAATAAAGTTAAGAAATTCAGTAGTTTAGACAAAGGGGAATGAAGGGAAGGGAGGGGTTGGGAATAGGAAAGGGTTAAGGTGGTTAAACAAGAAAGACTAAACACTGGAAGCATTCACAAAAGGTGGCAAAAAGGAAATGAATCTGACATGATTTTCCTATGAACATATATTACTATACCACAGTGAATCTCCACATCATGTACATCCACAAGACAGGGATCCTAATTAGAATAAGATATACTCCATGTTTGTATAAATATGTCAAAGTAGACTGTCAAGTATAACTAAAAAGAATTTTAAGAGTAAGGGGTAAAAAGACCTAAAAAAACCTGTCTTTCAGGGTTATTGCTGAAGTTGAATGTACCGAAGTATAAATCAGGCCTCTAGAAAATTTTATTTCTCATTTCTTATTGGATCTACGTATT
Source organism: Marmota flaviventris (assembly GCF_047511675.1). Classification (NCBI taxonomy): domain Eukaryota; kingdom Metazoa; phylum Chordata; class Mammalia; order Rodentia; family Sciuridae; genus Marmota; species Marmota flaviventris. The sequence goes on along the minus strand of NC_092505.1, from coordinate 98,316,597 downwards.
ATCCATATATTTTAATGAATTTACATAAGTTAGCAAACACTAAATAGTGTATCCACAAGCTAATATCTCTTGCCCCTCCACACAAAGCTGTGACTTTCCCAGACACTAGAATCCTCTGGTTTTCTCTTCCTTTATGCCACCTTTTGTGAATGCTTCCAGTGTTTAGTCTTTCTTGTTTTCCGTATCCAATAAATCCTCACCACCTGCCCACTACGATTGACATGCCAAGGACACATTCACTGTCTTGGGTACCACCTGCTAACACTGGCCCAACTAGCAAGACCACCTTAACCCTTCCTACGATTGCCTCAGTCATAGCTTACCTATTTCTACAGGGCTTTTGTTATAGCTTGTTCTTTTTTTTGGGGGGGGGGAGGGAGGGATATTTATAGACAAAATAAAAGTATAGAGAGGCCATATGTGCCCATCACCCAGCTTTCCTCCATGAATCTTAGTAAATGTGGCCTACTTCTCACACATGAGCTTTTGGGGGATACTTCATCTAAACCATACCACTTGTTTGCATAGTACAAAAGATTATAGCCTTATTCAGATTTCACAACTGGTTTTGCATGTACCAAGTATCTTTTAAAACCACTATTCACACTCCAAACTTACTTAGTGCTAATGCATTGGACTGCAGAATGCACTTGTTTCCTGAACTCATTCATACTCAAAGAAGTAATGCCTTTTGTTCCCTATTACTATGAAAACATCTGCCCCTGGTGTTAGTGAAGTGAATGCGCTGTCTGCTGATCACTATTCTACCTGCTCACACCATACCCTACCAGGTGTATACATTTATGGTCATCCTTATTTAACAGATAAGGGCAATGGAGTCTTTGGTGATAACACAACTTGCCCATTATCACATTAGTCTTTGAAAAAGCCCAGGTTCACAGCAGTCTGCAACTAGAGACTGAATTTTTTGTAGCTCCTCTCAGTTGTCAACCAGAGGTCTCCCTGCAAACCCTGGGGAGTTTTGGAACTGTATGGAACAATTTTTGATCATGACAGTAACTAAGGAACACAGAAGACATGTAGCAGGTAGGGAATCTAAGATGCTAAATGTTTCAAAACACACATTCAGAGAACTGTCTTGCCCAAATTGGCCATATGCCCCATTGAAATAGAATAGAATAGGCTGAGTCATTTATTTTGCTTCCCTATACAAATCCATTAAGATAAATACGAAAAGTTACAAAGAAGCAAGTAGCTGGTAAAGGCACACAAGATACATGGAAATCAATCACCACACAAAAACAAACAAGATGAAAATGTATTATTCTACAGAAACATTCACATGACTACTTATTTACATATCATCTGGCTAATTTGATTTTCAAAATACCTTTTAGCTTAGAAAGTTCTTGTTCCTTTTCTTCCTGAAGTTGCAAGTATTTCTGCTTGTGGTCATTGAATGTTCTACTGAAGTCTTCTCCTTGTTTACGATGTTCCTCTTCCAAGTCACTGTGCTGTTTCTTCAGCTCCTCATGTTGACTCTGCAAGACAAAAACTTGAGCAGAGATATACATTCTCTAAATCATATAACACCCTTTTTTCTTTTCTTTCTTTTTTTTATCGTGGTACTGGGGACTGAACCTGGGACACCTGAACACGATGGAGATACATCCCCTTCCCTTTTTAAGACAGGGTCTTGCTACATTGCCCAGGCTGGTCTTGAACTTGTGATCCTCCCCAGTCCCTGGAGTTACAGGCATGCACCACCACACCTAGCATAACAACCCATTGCCTGACTTTTTCTTGGATGAAGTAGGAAGAAATGCAGACATTGGCTTTGTTTTCCTCAGCTTGGTGTTCCTTTGTGCAGCAATCCCCCATTTCCCCCATATTTCAAATGAATAGTTTAGATCAAGGCCAAAAATAATTTTTCCCTTAATTTTTAGCATCATTGGGAACAACAAGAAGTTAGCATGAAAGATGGAAAAGAGAAGGATTTAGAGAAAGTCTGAGGGACTCAAATTACTGTGGAAATGAAATAAAGCTAATTACCCTCCACAAATATTATAACTTTCTTCTTTTCAATCTGTTAATTTCCCAGCAACACCCAATTCTCCCTCAGTATTCATGGAGGATTGGGTCCAGGACACCCCTTGGATGGCAAAAGCCACAGACACTCAAGTCTCTTAATAGCACAGTATTTGTGTATAACCTCTGCAGAGCTCCCCCAACCCATATTTTAAATCATCTCTAGATTGCTTATTATATACTTAATACAAGGTAAATGCTACTTAAATCACTATTATATTGCTAAGGGAATAATGCTAAGGCCAACAGTTGTATGTGTTCATTACAGATTCAATTTTCCCCAAATATTCCAGAAACATGCAGGCTGGTTAAATACATGGATGCAGAACCCATAGATACACAGGGCCAAATTTCTCTTCTTTGGTTTTCAGCCTTTCAAGTAAATCAGTTTAATAAAGAGAAAAAATAAACAAATCAGACTCTTTTCCTTTTTCAGGAGGTAATAAGTCAATAGAATTGATTTCTATTTACCTTATTTTTATTATAACCCAATATGAAATCATAGTTCAGTTAAATGCCACAGCCTCCAAATGATTATTGTGAAATGACAGTCAACTTTAAGTTGTGTACTACACTCATGACAATGGGAAAGGTTCTGGTTTCAATAAAAAGCCTGTGCCCTACTGATATGGGGAAAAGAAAACACAAAACAAAGAGCTGGCGGGACGGAGTGGATGGCAGGATTTGCCCACGCCCTGTGGAATGACGTGATGCTCATCTCTTCTAGCTTAACAGAAACAATGAGTTTTTTCCTTTGGTCTTCCTGATCCACAGTAATGAATTTTACCCGAGGACCAAGGAAGGAAAATGTTTAAATAGTAAACTATGTTCCTGTGGTAGGTAAAAGTACATTTATTAAATATTGGTAACACAAAGGAAGCATTTTAAGAGTTCTACAGTCTCCAGTCTGTCTTAGATAAAAGAAAATGCCTGAGGAAAATGACTGAGAAATTAAATAAACAATTTTAACAATAAAAACAGCAAAATAGGACTGGAGTTGTGGCTCAGTGGTACAGTGCTTACCTCGCATGCGTGAGGCACTGGGTTCGATCCTCAGCACCTCGTAAAAATAAATAAATAAAATAAAGGTTGTGTCCATCTACAACTAAAAAAATATTTTAAAAAACCCAGCAAAATAGGAAATGAGGGAACCAAAGAGCCTGTTGTAAAAGAAATCAGGTGATACATCAAACATGTTCTTCGTGAATAGTATGTTGGGATACTACAACTATATGTAATTTTTAACTAAATATGGCTTTAACATACTATAACACAACCAACCCTCTGTAAACTTTCTTTAATCACTTTTAAGATCATTGATCCAAATATTAACTAATCCTTTCATTTATTCATGAAGAACAACTTTAAATTACTCACTTTCAACATCTGATGTTGGACATTCAATGCACTGTATCTGCTATTGGAATCTTGCTGTAAATTGGAAAAAAAAAAAAGTCAACAAAAGGAAACTAATCTGGTTCTCTTGCTAAAGACAGCTTCAAGGTCCTAATAAAAGATTTTCATTTATTTCACATGTATAAGATAAAACGTATTCTATGCTTGAAACCGGATGTCTCTAGGGCTACCTCTCTATTTAATAGCAGAAATAAAATTTTTATATTCTCATAGGTTTGCTAGATTTTAGAGAAGAAAATGTGGGACACTGAATCATAAAATGAAAGGATGACAGGGCCCTTAAAGAGATAATTGAGCTCTGCCTCTCATAGTCTGAAGAACCAAGCAAGGCCCAGACACAGGGAGGAACTGGTGAGACACATGATGACTGCACATGGCTAATACCTTGCGCTGGGTGCTGCAGGGAAGGGGGGAAAGGGGACATGTCAACTGCACCCCAGGTCTCACAAGCTCAGCATGACTTAAGGGAGGGAAGAGAACAGATACCTTCCTTCTCTCATTTTTGGTGGGTAAGAAACTCAACATAGATGGATTTTACCACAGAATGGGAAATGGAGATAGGCCAAGGACCAGGCCCAGGGCAAATGCTTCATTAAGCAGTAGAGTCAGGGCCAGAACCTGAGCTTAAGCCTGTGGCTCATCTGCATGTTCAGGTCCATGTTTCAGGGGCGCAGCTCTGGGGTCCAGTGGAGCATCTGCATGTAGGGGCCTCACACACTGCCACCATCCTGGGCAGCCACATCTAGTCAGTATACAAAAGACACCTGGAATGTTCCCTCCCCTCACTATTATGATTTACCTATACCCAACACACCCCTGCTTTTCTCCATCACCAACACAAGTATATTTTTAAGTATGTTTTTTCTTATGCTCACAGCTTCTAAAATAAGCTACATTTTTGCTTTATCATTTTATTTCACTGCTTTATGACTTTAACTTATAAAGAAAATCACATTACAAAATGTAGAATAGATTGCACATGGTCTTGGCTAAGGTTTTAAAATCAAGTAAGAATTGAAAGCTGAAGGCCTCCTAGGCAATTCAAAGAACTGACTTTTCTCAGTTTTAATACCCCCAAACACTAGCGTTTTATTCAACTAAGGCTTGTATATTTTTCCTGGAGTAAGAGAATGACTTGCTTTTCTCTAGTAAATTTGGACTTTACCAATATTTTTAAATGCCAATATCATTCCTTCCTTCCTTTATTCATTGCACAATTGTGTTTAAATGCCAACTCTAGGCCAGGTCTTGTGTTAGATTACACTTGCAAAACCTAAGCAAAGCATGACATCCTATAACAAGAGACCCAATAAACAAATAAATGAGTGAACAAAAATAATCTTCTCTGCATTGTTAAACATTGAAGCTATTCTCAGTTTACCACTATCATCAATAATGTGATAAGTAAAGGTAAATTTTAAAAAAAAACATATTTTAAGAACTTCCTCTTAGAGTTTTTTGGATAGTAAAAGAAAAAAAAAAATTCTGTCAATCCTACAATCCTAGTGATCAACAGAATGAAATATTTTGCAATTGTATTTCTCTTTCCTTCAAGTTTCATGAAAACAAATTAAGGGAAGAAAAAACAAAAGCAAGCAAACAAAAAACACTTACCCTTCCTTTATTTAGTGTTTCTTGTGCTTCTAATTTATAAACAAGGAAATCTAGGAGACAAAATGGAGAAAATAGAGTATAAACTCATTCACTGTGGAACTGTAAAACATCTAGAAGAATAAAGGCAAACCACTCAGACTTGCAAAAATGTTTTAGGTTTAAATCAATCTACTTGATGATTTATATACTTTATACTACCCTCTGAATGCTTTAGAAAATTTTAAAGAAAACATTACAGTCTTCTTCCTTACCTTGTAGTTGTAAATCCTGCATCAACAAAATTCACATTAAAACCAATTGATTAAAAGTGCACTTAGAATCTCTCTGTGGTTAATTTGTTTTGAAATTGAGGGGGGAAATACTTGCACATCTGAAGACAAGGGTGATTTATGGCTACCCTCTAGATGGCATACTAAAATTCTTCAAGCCCTAAAAAGAGAAATCAAGCCATCCAAGCCATCTTTAGTGCTCTGAAAACTTTATTATCCACTAGATGGCTCTATAAAATCACTCTGCATTTGAAGACAAGAAGACTCAATCCTCTCAGAGCACTGTAATGATGTTAACTTCTGTTCTTCACATAGGCCCAACTGAAAGGTCAGCCAAGCTCCCAACCAATTCAAACCTCCCAGCTCGCCTTTCTACCCTACCAAGGGTTCAGACAGAATACTGACTCTGTTTTCAAGATTTATCACAAAACATGAATAACTAAAAATAAGACTGTACTTTAACTTCAAGCCATGAGCTGAATGAGGGCTGTGCATTATAGGAAAATCCTAACAAAAATCAACAGCATTGCCTAAAACCTGCATACAACGTTACTTTTTCAAACCGAACCAATCAGCTGTGCCAATAAAGGGTTTCAGGGATTAAAAAAGAAATATTTAATTCAAAAGACAGCAGATAGTGTGATCGATTCATTGTATTATACATGGGTATCTGTATGTCTCTCAAAAGTGTCATCTACTGAATAAGGCTTGCTGTCCCCCACCATCTGGGACAGAAGTTCCAGGTGTTGGTAATATATCTATGTAACATTCAGATAAAAAGTCATTTACTTCTGAAATAATACACATAACCAATATATAAACTACCTTGAGGTGGCACAAACAAAACGAAAGATTCCAAATGTAATCTCAAGCAGGAATAGCTGCACAATGCTTAGCATATCTCTTTCTCTGACTATCTAGAACACTGATTTCAAGTTGATTTGAAAAATATTTCAGCCAAAAAATAAATAAATAAAAGTCATAATCAAGCCCATGATGCTTTAAAATTGTACGAAAAGTACAGAAGACACATGGCGCAATTTACTTACCCTCCTTTGCTTTCTTATGTTCAAGTCTTTCCTTTTGCAAGGATTTCTCTAATCTTGATCTATGTTCGTACACAACTGCAAAGAGAAGAGTTAAAAGTTTTTCTTCAAAGAATTAGAAATTCTACCATAATAATGACATCTGTTCAAAACAGGAAGAAAGCAGTGTAGGGCCCTTACACAATTATAATAAAAACAAATGCATTATACGTTCTATTTTCTTGATAAGGGATAAACATATTAAGATACATAATTATTGGCTGACTCCCAGACAGTGTCCCCTTTTCTAGAGTAAATACTCTGATACATCTGCTTTCTTTGCCAGAAACTGTTTCTTCCCCTGTCTTCAAATGCAGGTTATCTCTGTGAGGTTCAACTATCTCTTTCTGGCCAACAATGTCCACCTTCTTACCCTCAACCACCACCTGCAGATCAGCTGTCCCCACATTTTTATTTCCTGCTCTCACCTGTGTTAGCCACTATATTTCCACCCAGATCTCTCCTCAGTACTACAAAACCAACATGATCTTCATCTGAGCAGAGACTGCCTGGACCAACCTTGTCAGGAAACCTTGGCAGCACGCCACTGGGGTGAAAGAGAGGGTGCAATCCCACCCTGGCCTAAGTCAAGGCAAACAGGTAAGAGAAGCACAGAGCTGGAGTGGGGAGGGACTCTCCAAAGAACCCATAAAAGAGCCCACAAAAGAATGAGTCAGGTCTACCAGCTGCCAAGGCCCAAAGAAGTCAATGGCAACAGAGGTCAGTTCTGTAAGACCCTCTGTCCTCTCCGCCCACCCATCTACTCTGCAGAGGCCAGGGATGCCGGTGAGCACAGGCAGTGTGTTGGGGGAACCAGGGAGAAACTGAACCCAGCTTTCTTCCCTGCTGCAGGCTTCATGACTGCAGGAAGCAGAAGCTGCGAGAGAGGGAAAAGCCCAACTTTGAATGAACCAAGTGTTTTTAATGACACGGGACCAGACAGAAAAACTGCCAAACGGACACTGTGTGGGTATAAGCCACTGAATGTTATGTTTTGTTTTTTCGAATCTGAGAAAAGCAGAAGCAGCAGCTAAGTCTGTCTTAGGCTTCACCCATGAACAGAAAACTTGGCGGCCTGAGTGGTTGGAACAGGCAATGAGGGGACATGGGGAGAGGATGGATTACATTTCTGATGTACCCTTGGATCCTGTTTGTTCAGCATTGTGTAAGTATGATCTCATTCCCTGGCATGTGAGGCCAAACCCGTTACTCCATTCTTTTACCAGACCCGAGCTCCATGGCATTCCATGATTTCACCATCAATCACCAGATGACAGGTATGATACACACAACTTCCCCAATGCTACCGGCTGCTGCCAAAGTCATCATGGTCCCAGCAATTCGCCTCCCCAGCCCTACTCTCCGCTTGTGCTGCTAAAGGGATTCTCCTGCCCTTTTCCCTCGATCTCAGCTGCCATTTCCCAGCAACTGCCACTCTTTTTCCACCACAGCCACCATCTCCTGGATCCTCCACCTTCTCCCACACTGCATCTCGTCCTGTCGTCCCACATAAGCCTCCCTTTCCTGGGGTTCCACATGCAGCTGTCACAGACCCTGTGCCTACTAGCACCCCTGCTAACATCTCTGCCAAAACACCTGGGACTCCTGTGACCACACAAACTGGCCTGATGCAGTCTCCTGATGGCATGGATCCTCAGCCAATCACCAAAATAAGCCCTGCCCCATTTCCGTCCTTTACCAGGCTGCCTATTTGATTCACAAGACATCCTTTTCCCTCATTATTACTACAAAGGGATTCAATACAACCCCACATGTATGGGGTCCCTACCTGGACTAAAATTCCAGTGTTGGGAAACCACATTTTTTCAAACATGTATATGTGTGGTCCTGGGTCAATTCCAAAAGCCTGTTGAAATCCAAAGATTTCCTGGATTGCTACTAATATCCTCATCTTGAATGATTTGGTGGATAAACAGACAAAGGATAAAGATTAACACTATACAGGTTCAGTAAGCCAAGCCCTAAACTGTGCGCTCATTCCACGACAGGGAACATAAGGGGAATTAAATACTAAATTAAAATACTATCATGATACAACAGAGGCAAGAGTAGGCTGCTACAGAAACACCTAAGCTGCCCAGCTGGGCACAAAAACACTGCGTCTCTCCTAATCCACTGGCCAAAGGTCTTATGGTCTGGGTAGAAGGCTGTAGGAACATAAGCATGAAGGTGAAAAGGGAATCTGAAGCCAAGCACTGAGGCACACCCATGTAAGTCCAGCTACTGGGAGGCCGAGGCAGGAATGTCAGAAGTTCAAGACCAACCCGGGCAACTTAGCAAGACCTTATCTCAAAATAAATAAAAAAGGACTGGGGATGTTGATCAGTGTTAGAGCATTTGCCTAGTATGTGCCAGGACCTGAGTTCTAGTCCCAGTTCTGGAAAGAAAAGGGAATCTGGGTATAGTAGGTGACATTACAGACTGGACTTCAGCAAGCATGTGCTTCATTTTTAAAGGACAAAACAGGCAAGATCTTGCTGAAACAGCTGAAGCAGAAGCAATGGGTCCCAAGTCTAGGGGCTTCTGAATGGAGGGTCACCCATTAAGGGGGAAACAGCCCCAGCACAGCAATACCATGATGATGGCGATGATGATAAAGAGCAGGACAGTCAAGAGGCATATGTGAGGGCTGGGGTGCTCATCACCCACCCCCAGCAACCTCGGGTTCTAACATTATTATGGAAAGCTAAGGATAGAGAAAAAACTGAATTTAAAATCTAGTGAAGTTATTTACTTAGTAAAATAAGGCAGCAAAGTGTGGTTCCAGGGAACCAGGTAGTGACGATTTTTGACTGAGGAAGCAGATAACTCATCAGTGTGACTTCATCGTCAAAGAGAATAGAGTCCACCAGATTGGATCAAGCAGAGAGGGAGCACGGGGGATTCAGGTGGAGTGTGCTGCAGAGAGGTAGGAGATGGCGTTTCAGTCTGTATTCTCTTCCCTGGAATTCAGTCAAAAAGATAATGTGCAACCTAGGTCCGAAGGACCCATTTATCAAGTTGAACCATACAACTGTCTCTGACAGTCTCATTCTCAATGGGAATTTACACATTCAACATATTAGCAGCAGTGTGTCTGGAGAGCCAGGAGACTCTAGGATACTTACTTAAAAACTGTCATAAATAACTCACATAAAGCCTGTGCAATGCCCCCCCACCCCCCATGGAGGCGTGTTTGGGCACTCTGGTAAAGATTCAAAGATCCTGGGAAATCTGAAACACATGCATGACTACACAGTCACATCACTAATTATAAGGTCTAAGGCCAGACAAATGTGATTTTTGCAAATATGGAAGGAAAAAAAAAAGATGTGGTAAACAGGAATGAAGAATATATGAAGAAACCATGAGGTAATTGCACTATTAATAATGTCTCGCTCAGAACTGGCCAAGCCATTATTTCAGCAGCAGCTTCTGGTCCTGATGTAATATAACTTAAGAAGTCAGACTTGGCTTGAGGGTTGGAGGATACCACACTGCAGGAAGAGGAAAGAGCACAGCAGCAAAGAGTGATGGAAATGTGGAGACGCACTGTTCTTCATCACTCTCAGGAGAAAGAGAAATAGAAAAAGAGGCCTTAAACTATAAGCTGAGGAAGGCACATTAGGTAAAGGGTAGCAGAGTGGAAACCAACCCCGGGTTAAAAAGTCTAGAAAGAAGGGGGAAGCGGAGCACAGAGGGGAGAGGCAGGTGGTAATGTAATGGCTAAGAGCACAGACCTGTGCCTGAGTTCAAATCCCAGATTCATTTTTTATGGGGTGAGCTGCTGAATTTCTTAGCATCCGAGTTTCCTTTTAGGGTCTATAGGGATAATAACATTACCTGTTTCTTCAAATGCATACTAGAGTTAAATAAGTGAATATGCAGGAAGTCCTCAACTTCTGATTCTTTGACCTCATAATGGTACAAAGCAATATACACTTAGTGCAGACAGTACTTTGAATTTTTATTTATACAGTGACTGGTGATAGGTGACTGAACATTCTCTTGCAATGCTGGGCAGAGGTGGAAAGCGGCAGCTCAGCCAGCCAAGTGACTGAACAACCCACACTCTGCAGTGTACCCTGCTGCCAATTTATGAATTTCAGAAGGTTAGCTGTATGAAATGCCTTTTCAACTTATAATACTTTCAACTTATTAGTTTATCAGGACATAACCCTATCATACATGGGGGAACACTCATATATTAAGTGCACAGAACACTGCCTGACACACAGTGAACAATATAAAATGCTGAAGTTTTTTAACCTATCTATTGGCTTAAAAGTGCAAGAGAATGCAGGTCACAATGGTACTCTGGAGGCTGGGGCAGGACAATTCCAAGTTTGAGGCCAGCCTCAGCAACTCAGCAAGGCCCTCAGCAACACAAACCCTGTCTCAAAATAAAAAAATAAAAAGGGATGGGGATGTAGTTCAATGGTAGGGGTCCCCTGGGTTAAATCTTGGGTACCAAAAAAAAAAGAAAAGAAAAAAATGTACAAGAGAAGGAATCAAACAATCTCTCATAAGTCCTTCCCATCTTATATTTATAAGTTTAATAAAAAACAAAGAACACACACATATTACCATATATACACTGACTTGAATGGCAATAATATGGTTCTGTTTTCTTTTACTTACAAAAATTCCCCTGTAAATAGAGAAGCAAATAAACATCCCCATAGCTCATTAAGCCTTTTTTTTTTTTAAATAAAAACTGGAGAGTAAAACAGACCAAATAGAATCTTTGTGTCCTTATAGTACTTCTAGAAAATTTCACTATTTAAACACACACGCTCACACGCACACCCTTAATTTCTTTTACTAACATTTTTCAGGCTTTTAGAGTGGCAATTTATCTAGCTAGGTTTACTGTTGCACTTAGAAGGAGGATTGCTAATCAATCCTTGTCACCGATCTCTGTTTTTCTATTTATACTATGGAGTCAAGGGCATCAGTCAAGATGAACTAATGCTGCTAGATACTCTACGACAAAAAAATGGTATATAATGAGTATTCTCACAGCACTGAACGAGCCTAAGGAAAAATAAGTATAAAAACAATGGCTCAATCTCAGTGTTCAAGTTATTTAATGCAAAGTTAGACTGCAACAGGAATAGGATCTGAAACACAAGCATTTATAAGAAAAATATGAAAATCCATAATACTCATTTCCTCCCCTGCTTACTGAAAAATGAATATAATTTTTTCCATGCAGTGAAGAATGGAAAGAGGTTTTATTTCCTCTTAAAAAACACTCAGGAGTTTTAAAAACATGCCAGCTTCCTGCAGCAATTTTCCATTTTAGCTCTGACTTCCATCTGAAAGCCACAAAAGAAATTAGCTGTATATATTCACTTGCGGGCAAAATAGGCATTTATGCCAGTTCAGAGCAAAGTGCTCCAATTCAGAATTAGAATGTGACATTCCAAAATTAGGCAGAAATCACTGCTAAGTCCCTTAACACCTGAAGCCAAGGGACCGCAATGTTTCTTTAGCGGCAGTGACAACCCATGGAACTTTGCTTTCAGTTCAGACTACAATCTGATGTTTTTATCTTTACAAAGCAAACAAGTGACCCAGGCTTGGCATCAAAGTCACATCAAGATCTGGAAGCAACTTTATCATCTCTGTGTGATCAAAGTTAAAACAAACCCATCTGTGCTTTGGAGAACTCTGGCTGAGGAAAGTACCAGAGCAAGAAGGATGACCCCTCCCTCCCAAACTAAAAAGAAAAAAATAAAAAAGGCACATAAAGGAAATCAATACACACAGTTCCCAGAACCCAACAATTTTAGGTTTTGGAGGTTTATTAGGCCTAAAGGCCTAGATATTTGTTACAGTCTTTAAGAAAAACTTTGGGTTATGGTTCTGGTAGCCGGAAGTGGGGTGGAAGCCAGGCACAGGTCCACCCCTCCTCCACAGAACAGTGTGCTGGTGATTCAACATAAAGACAACAAAACAGATACATTTTTTTCCATCTATCTTTTCTTCCTTTCATAATTTTACTTCAAGTCTAAGAAAGAAGACAGGAGATCGCCTTAGAAAAAAAAAAAATAAAACAAATAAATAAAAGAAAAAAGGAAGCAGACAAGTATTGCCATTTCAAGGCTCATACTAGGTTCTTCCTGCAGCCCCCGGCGGTAGGGAAGGAAGGGGATCCTAAGGCACAGCCTGCTCTGCACCCTCTTCATGGCTCACTGTGGTCCTTCACAGATGACTCCAAACTTTATTAAGTCCAGCTTTTACTTCTCACTCAGTCCTGTCTCACAATGCTATACTCTGGATCTGGAATGTACCCTAAAGGTTATGTGAAAGGCTTAGTTCCCAGGGTGGTGCTACTTGGAGGTGGTGGAACCACTAGAAGGCAAGGCCTACCAAGAGCTTCTTAGGTCACTGGCGATATGTCTTCAAAGAAGATTTTGGGACCTCACCCACCACCCCTTTCCTTTTTTTCTGCTGTTCTCTATCTCATGTTGTAAGCAATTTTCTTCTGCCATGCACTGCCACCACAATGGGCTGCCCTGTCACATTCCCAAAAAAATGGAACCAAAGAATGAATTATGAATGGGAACCTCCCAGACTGTGAACCAAAATAAACCTTTCGTTTTTACAAGTTAATTACCTCAAGTACTTTGTTGTAGTGACAGAAAGTTAACTGACACACACAACCTTTCCAATTTCCTTCACAATTTATAGCTGAATTCAATTATTAACAACACTTCATGTTCAAGGCCAGGATGGGGCAACCCCTCCCAATCCATATGCTGAGTGAAACCAAAAGCCTTCACAAGGCTTTACCCACTGTTCATCCTGTTCTGGCTCCACGGCCTCCTTACTCCCTGAACATGCCAGAAATCACTGCCCATACTGCCTTTTCCTTGGGTTTCCACTATGTCTTCTCCAGGTATCTAAAAGACTAGATTCCTCACTTCTGTCAAATTTTTACTAAAAAGACATCTTCCTGCTGAGGACCACCTCTCCAATATTGCAACCTGCCTCCCACCTTCAAAATTTCCAATCTCTTTTCCTACTTAATTTTTCTAACACTGATTACTATCTACTACATATTTTGCTTATTTGTTGTATGCTTATCCCACTAGAAAAGAAGCTTGAGACTGAAACAAAAGCTTCTCATTTGCTCAATTTCATTTTGATACCCCTGGTGCACTACTAGATCACAGGCATTCTATAGATGTTGGATGGATGAATGAATGAATGAGAGAGAGAATAAATGAAAAAACTACCAGCCTTGTAGCCTGGGACTGGCTGACTCCTTTTCTTCTCCTTTGTATGTCAGGTCCCCATTACTGCATCAGTCCCCATCCCTCAGTTCTTAATAGCTAATGGTATTCAATAATATTTATTCAATGAACAAATGTATTTTGAAGACTGTTTGTTCTTTCCTTCCTGTGTCTGCCATCATTTATGCCCCAGCATTCCTAACTGAATTCCTACACTGCCTGGCTCATTAGTACTCATACATCCCAGAGAACAGACAGATAACAAAATAGAGATTAAATATAAATTCATCTGTTGATGTATAGGCTCATAAGATTAGCATTACTTAAATCACAGCCCTGAAATATAGATGCTTTCAGAATGTTGAAAGAAAAAAAAAAAAAAGAACAGTCTGATTAGATACTTCTCTACTGCATGGCAATTGCAGTAATTTTTTTTTTTAAACTGCACAATAAAGTTCCTATAATAGTTCACACAAATGTCTATTTTTAAGTTTGCTAATGCATACAGTCTATGAACTAGTTTAAGGGGAAATTTTAACCATGATTTGAATTGGTGCTTAACTGCCTCTTCTATTTTAAATAAAAATATACTTGGGCTTTTCCCCCATGCACTCTCTAATTGAGATTCGGATTTTTCCAGCAAGGGCTGTACTAGCTGACTTAGGATATATTTGTTGCACTAGTTTTCTTTCTGGCATTCTTTCAAGTGCTGAGCCACTAATAATCATTCTGATTTTCAGACACAATCTATTCACTCTGGGGAAAGGATTCTTCTCTCAACAGCACAGAGCTACTGTATTACAGCCCAACATGTTCCAGACACCCTGGGAAACACCAAGGTGTAGGAGTTACTCTTACAAAGGCTTACAATCAATCAATTTAAGTTGTCAGAAGAGGCTAAGACAGGTAAGACAGAAGATGATTATAGAGATCACCAAAGGTTAGGCAGGCTGGGACGAAGCAATGGTTGGCTGAGCCAGCACATTTTACTAACTGAATCTGTTAGAGTGCTGAGGGGAAAATATGCTCCTGTCCCATGACAATGCTTCACTCTAGAAAGCAAAGCTATACTTCAAGTCGTGCAGGACTGCATAGGTATATACAGGTTAGGAAGGCAGGGACACAGAGTAATAACAGCCAGTTATTCTAAGGTTAGATATTATCAATAGACCTGTGTGGCAGAGGTCAGATTTTATCTGAAGAGCCTATAGTATTTCAGGAACAAATGCAGGAGAGAAAGGAGAGGAAATGGAGAGGGGGAAGAGACAGAAGGAAGTTTCCTGGTCCCACAGACTGACACAAGGGTGTGTTAAGAATACCCTTAGGATGAGCTAAATATGCAAAGGCACACTATCTTTACAATGCATCTATGAATTTATGCATATATTCTTCAAAACTGATATGCTTGAATCAAACAAAAAAGGACATTTAATTTTCATTAGTCATCTGATATTCCTCCCCCCCATGGAAACCTACTTCTAAGAATACTTTAAGAAATGCTAGCAAGGAGGGAACATCCTAAAATTTAGTGCTCAAGTATCAACCCTTAAATGATTTTTCTATTGTATTGCAGAGAACACCCACATGCAGGTCAGAATGAACCTGGCTACCCCTGGATTTTCCATCAAATCAATGCAGCAGTAAACAAGCATTCCCACCTTCATCGCCTTCATCACCTTCAATTTCAAGTTTTTACTTCAACATGTGAAAACGGGCAACATATCTTGGAAAAGGTTTTCATAAAATTCTGGCTTATAAAGAGATACTATTTAAGGTCTTTTATCTCTATTACATCCTGAATATTTCATTTAACAAATCAAATATTTAAGTGAGCACTCAGTATGTCCGGGCATTTAAAAAAAAGCAGTTTTTGAAGAGTTTATATACTGACAGAGAGAAACAGATTATAACGAATAAACAACAAATAATATATAAGAATGTAATTGGTGCCACGGGTAGTGGGGGAGAAAAAAATATAAAAGACACAGAAGGAGACGGGAGGTATGGAGAGGGTGAACCAGGTTTCATTTTTAAATAGATGGCGAGGGCAGGTCTCACTGAAGAGACATTTGAGCCAAACCTGAAAAAGTGAAGCAGCTGGTTTCACAGGCAGCGAGGAGACAAGTGCTCCAGGGAGAGGGAGCAGCCCACGCAGAGGCCCTACAGCACCAGCATTCCTGGGATGTTCCAAGAGAAGCAGTGAGGTCAGTGGGGTCAGTGTGCCTGGGGCAGAGCCACCTTCCAAAGCACAGGGTGAAGGAGGGGAAAGGGCAGGTATCTGTGGGTCTTGCGGGGCTTGTGATGACTTGGGCTCTGACTTGCAGAGAAATGGAGAACTCTTGCAGAGTCCTGAGCAGAAATGCAATGCTGACTTCACAGTGATCAGTTCGACTGAATGGGTCCAAGGTGCTAACAGGGAAAGTAATTAGGAGGGGCCCTCTACAAGGGTCCAGCCTGAGGAAAGGTCGCAGCAGGACCAGAGGGGAGGTGATGACAAGCTCAGGTTCTACATGGGCACTGAAGAGCAGTTCACTGAGCATTCTCGGCTGACATGGAGAAGGTTGCTGGTACCACAGGTTTGTGAGGAAGATCAGGAATAAGAACTTATTTATTATTCAGTGATGAACTCAGTCTGGAAATGTCAAGTTAGACTCCCAGAGAAACGATGACACTAGAGGAAGGACGGGAAAACCTAGACAGCGGGGAAAATGTGTAAGAGCACCAAGACCAAAACAAAATTCTTCAGACCTTCCTGAAGATGAGTATAATCTGCAATATCTGCTGAAATCATAAGCTCCTGGGCCTCAACCCAAATCAACTGCATCCAAATTTCCAGAAAGAAGGCCCAGCACTCTTGAGTGTTTAGCAAGTATGCTGCACCCACTGCTGTGGACATTTACAGGGGAATTCTGCCAACACTGGAGTCAGCACAGAGTTTACCACAGAGCTGACAGGAAGGTGGTGACACAGTCAGGGGCAGAACCAATGAGTTGGTGCTAAAAATGACTTAACTGGATCTATGTGATTATCAAAAAGAGCTCTAAGTGTGTAGAAGACAGAGCAGAGAATCTAAGAGAGAACACAGTTTCACAAAATAATTAGGAGGGTTGCCACAATGCAAAAGATAAAATAAAAATAAGCCCAAAGGAAGGTTAAATTTCCTTTTGCCCAAATATAAGAAGATCTTCAGTTTTGCCAACATGCCAATGACACACTCTTGTAAAAATGTTGATTTTTTTTTTCTAAACAGAATATACAAAACTTTAGGGAAGTGAAAAAAAAAGTGGGACAAAGAAGATGAACAGGTATATTTTAATAAATGTTTTTTAAAAGATATTTTAATGGCCATCAAATGTATGAAAGTTTCAATTAGTCATCAGAGAAATGCCAACTGCAATCGCGGTGCAATACCACTATTTTCTCATCAAAATATAAAAGTGACAGAAAACAAACTGAGAGCAAGAACGTGCAGGAGGAAGCTCATGCCTTGCTGACGAATGTAAACTGTTCTCACCATTACAGAAAACTGTTTGCAAGTGTTTTTCAGAGCTGCTGAGGGCACACCTTGACTCATAAATCCCACTCCCAGGCATCCACTCAACCGAACACTTGACATTGATTCACCAAAAGTCACATAGGAGAGTTTTAATAGCAGCAGTGTTTACAACAGTCCCCAACTGGAACCACCCCAAGTACCTATCACAGTATAATGAATCCGTTGAAGCTGTTCAAAACCTGAAACACCACCCAGCCAGGTGAACAAATGCACTGTAACCACCTAGATGAATCCCACCAACGAAACCTCAAGGAGAAAAGCCAGACAGCAGAGTGCGACTTACTCAAGGATTCTATTTATGAAAAGTTAGAAAACAAGCAAACCTCATTTATGGTGACAGAAGACAAGCTACTGTTTATGCTGTGCATGTGGCGGAGGCCCAGGCAATGACGGGAAGACAGCAAGAGGGAACATTTTGGGGCAGTGGTGGTGTTTTGATTCTTGGTGTGAGCACTGACTATGCTGTCTGCCTTGTAAAAACTCACTGAGCTGTACGCTGCTGATTTATGTACTTCTATAAATGTATGATTTGATAATTTGCCAAAAATTCAAGAGATTTATGATATAGCTACCTCTATATAAAGTCATGGCATTTGTTATTTTTAGTTACATAAATAAAATTATCTGTGAAATGTAATATAAAACACATTTAGATAGGTCCCTTTTTTCTATATATCTTTTAAAAAAATTTATTAAATTCTTCATATGGTTAAAATCTATGTACACATCAACTTAAGTCATTTTTTTTCCTTCTTTGACCATTTTCTAGAGCACACTTCTCTATGCTTGAGATAAGGCATTTGGGGGACTTCTGCCTGATGATGTGATGAAAACCAGGATGATTGCCATTTCCATTTGTTCCATGGGGGCATATTCATGCTTTTTCTATCACCAGCTCCTGAATGTATTGATTTTGTTTTTTGTTTGCTTGTTGTTGTAAAAAGCCTTGCTTACAAAGACATTTTGCATTTGCAATTGTGAGGACACAATCTTGGGAATAAATACCCACATTATTTTAAACAATACTGCAGTCTTTAAAAAAAGATTTTGTCAGGTGCCCTCCAGAAATATCTAACCACATTAAACAAGGTCATTTTGGGCTAATGTGTCTTCCTCACACAGTGCTCTGCTGTTTGAAATAAAGCAGTGAAGAAAGCAGCCAGTAATAGCGGAGGCTTTGTGCTGATTCCAGTATGAGATGCCTTCTTTTTTGAGGGGGGATTTTGCAAAGAGAAAGGAAACTCACTTGTTATGTGCACATATACAGTAATCATTGACAGAGGAAGGGGAATGAACAGGAGCAAAATATGTTTAGGATACTGATTTAAAACGCAAAAGTGACTGATTCAAAAGTACACTACAAAAACAGATTCAAGGATGGGTGAAATGTGGACCAAAGATCAAGGAAGATGAGGAGAAAGTACATCATTCGTTCCATTTTAGATGTGTTTCATGTTGAATGGGAATATCAAGGTAGCACAGAGGAGCATGGACACTAATCTAAGTAATGTGCAGGCTACTGGCAGCTGAAAGGCCACTATGAGGAAGGTCTATGTTCCCCACCACTAACATGACTAAAACCAACACCGGACCCCCTGGAGTATATCCCTGTTTCCTCCACAGCCACCTAAAACATCCTGGCATCCGATGTCGATGTCCACCACTACCAGCTGCTCAACTGCTTCTGTTTACCACTGAGGAATCTTAGAACTGAGTTATAAGAAACTATAAAAAGTCTTCACTGGGGAGACAAAGTTGACAGTATATATCTAAAAACCTGCTTCACCAGCTTGACTGGGATTCTCAGTGAAAATCCTGTATTCTCATTTTTGGCAACTTGAAGCTCTCCTTTAGGACAACAATCTAAAAATTTGCAGACTTCAAAAAAAAAAAAGTTTTAGGTTCACAACAAAATTGAAATAAAAGGTCAGAGATTTCCTTATGCCACCCTTCCCATTTAATTTTTTCCTTTTCTCATATTTGCTACAGAAAATGAATACTTTCCTGAGGGTTTAAAAACACATGTGGCCCTGAACATGAGTATCTTCTGCCCTAAGATACTGGGTACTGCTACATGAGGGGAAGGGGATGGGCACTTCATTATTTATTTTATTTTTTAATATTTTTTTAGTTGTAGACAAAAACAATATCTTCATTTATTTATTTTTTTAATGTGGTACTGAAGATCAAACCCAGTGCCTCATGCATGTGAGGCAAGCGCTTAACCACTGAGCTACAACCCCAGCCCTGGGGTGGGAATTTTAATCAGTAATCACTGCACAGCGTGTAAAAGCCCTTAACAGTTGAAGCTGAGATCACCATGTGAGACCCTCCAGGTCAAACTGAAGAGTTACTCCTCCTTCATTCTTTAGGAGAGGACACAGTACTTAAAGAAGATGTGGGTTTTAGAGTGGATAGTGGGAGACCTTTGATGAGGACGGGAGGATGTGGAAGGTTTTATAAAACAAAGCTTTTCTGGTGGGCAGGTCTGTCCTGCATCATGTTGAAGAGTCAACTGAGTTGGTAAAGGCAAGACCTCAGAGGCCTCCCTGGGCTGATGATATCCATCCTCTTCTTCCCTAGGAACCTCAGTACCTCTTATCTATAGTCTTTTTTTTTTTTTTTTTTTGGTACTGGGGATTGAACCCAGGGTCACTCAACCACTAAGCCACACCCCCAGTCCTATTTTGTATTTTATTTTCAGACAGGGGCTCACTGAGTTGCTTAGTGCCTCAGTTTTGCTGAGGCTGGCTTTGAACTCGCCATCCTCTTGTCTCAGCCTCCCAAGCCACTGGGATTATAGGCATGTGCCACCGCACCCAGCAGTCCATAGTCTCTTTAAAATGTTTATGTATACATCTGTCATTCCCACTGCATTGTGGGATTACTTATGAGAAAACTGACCTCTTTTTAAACCTGTGTCCTAGCCTTGAGTCTGGTACAACACCAGTACATGCTGTTCCTTAAATGACTGATTTTTGCAAACCAAAGAATAAATGCATCTAACGCAGAAAGTCGTGACGTTACCACTGTAGTCTTTCTATCAAATGTTATTTCACAAAAAATACATGAATATAAATATTTACATGAAAAATGTAAATGGTTACATTTGAAGCAAGACTGCTAAGAGGCCAGTTTTAAGAAACTTTAATTTCAATACAGCTGATTTGTACCATTATAAGCACAGGAATTCACTGGCAACCTCTAAAGTTTTTATATGAAAGGTAGAAAATATATCTACATTTAACAAAGCATATTGAGAGTTTTGGAAGCACAGTAAAAAAATCAATCAATAGCCAGGCTCTATGGAGAGGGAGAGAAGCAGATGCTAAAAGCAAGAAAAAATATTTGATATCAGCATTCTGATTAGACTTTGAATTTTTCTATTCCACCCCATGCCATAATCAGAATTCAGATAAAATCTACTGAAAATAACTTAAATGAGACTGGGATAAATTAGCTTGGGAGGAAAAAAAAAAGATAAAGGAAAAATAAACAGAAAAACAAACAGAAGCAGATAATGCCAAGAGATAACTTAATGAGGATTTTATAGTAGTTTGAGGAAAATAATGCTAGCCAGAGCCAAGATTCCTCAGCAACTATCTGACTGACAAATCCGGTTCTGTCCCCTGAGTCAGAATCTTCACGTTTTTGATTCCTCAGCAGTAGAATGAAGTAGCTGAAGAGCTGAGTCATCAAGATCCTACCCATGTGAAAATTCTGTGATTTTAAAGATGCACATTTATAGTAAAGGGAAAATGTACAGAGGGTCCTCGACTTCAACACCTCCACTTGCAGTTGTTCAACTTCATAACTGTGTGGAAGTGTTGTATGTTTAGCAGAAACCATACTTTGAATGTTTCATTTTGATTGTTTTCCTCAGGATAGAAATAAGCCATACAATACTCTCTGGGGGCAGAGAGCTGAAGCACCCAGGCAGCCATGGGATCAGAGGAGAAGCAACTGGTCTTTAAGCGTGCTGTTGTGCTAAGCCAGGATGGTGCATAGGTTAGGTGCACTTAATGCATTTCCAACTTGGCTGTGAGTCAAGTCAATTTCAAATCATGGTGAGTTTACTGGGATACAACCCCACAGTGAGTCGAGAAGCATCTACAGTAGTATCAGCAATATATGATTCATTTCAAATTGCTTTTGAATACTCTGAATGACTTAAATTTGAATAAGAAAGAAAAAGATTCAGTTTAGCAGAATGCTGGTAAAGGCTCTAATTTTTAAGGAAAAGGATTTTACAAAAGACGACTCTGTCACTTAAAATTTTCAATGACTTGAAAACTATTACATGTGAACTAAGACCCTATAACATGCTTAAGTTGTCCAATAGAGGGGCTCTCCTTTTCTATATGTATGATTGACAAATGCAATCACATTATCTTATTCTGACATTGAATGAACAATAATAGCAGCAGGTGCATACAAACACAACTGCTCTGACTACAAGAGGATCTAAAGTGTGAGGCTGCTTAGATTTCCCCCATTTTATGTATGAGTTTCTATTTAATCCTCCAGTAAAAACTTTTATATGTCCTGGGAGATAACCAAGTATGTGTGGGGACCACCTTGGCTCAGGTAGGAGAATGTTAGGTTCCTCCACGGAATACACAGGGCTCTGCACACATCTGCTTATGTGTTTCTGCAGGCCACCTGTCATGGTGAAATGGGCCAGGGGTTAGAAGCCCAGAAATTGATTTAATTTTTAATCTGAAGAGTATTTAATGCCTCAGACTTCATTTAGCAAATGATTTACAAACAAGGTCTCTTCATTCTTTAATATTCTCTGGTTCTCCAATCTGGTTTAGTAGGCAAGGACATACAATCAGAATTATGAAATGACCTGGATAAATGTTTAAGATCTGAGAGCCTAAGAATGGTGTGTGTTCAAAAAGAACACTGTCCTAACAGAAAAGAGAACCCAGTGAGGATATTAAAAAAAAGACAAGAACACAAGAAACAACATCTTTGGGGCTGAAAGGCTAAAACTGGAGCTGATGGGCTTATGGCCCTTTTTCTTCTGCAAAGTATCTGAAAATGATTAAAATTGTTTTGACAGCTGCAAGTAATTTGGAGGTAGGTAAAAACAGGAAGTTCAAGCACAGAATAACCTCAGTAGTTCCAGATTGTACCAATTCAATAGCTGATATTCATTATTATACTATATATTCATTTTCAAGCACTAAGAGTTAAACTAATTATAATCATAGTACTTAAACCAAGACTCATTAGCATACTAGACATTTCACCTTCATGTTATTTTCCCATTGAAAAAAATGTAAATTAGAATTTCTCAGGAAGAACAGTCATTCCATTAAATATCAGGGTTCTATCCTTTATCACCTTGTAGAGAAACCTGTCACTAAGAGGTTAAATGTATTTGAGAATGAGTGTTTTTGAGGAAAAGAAGTCCTTTAAAATACACTTTAGTAGCAATCATGATAAACGATGCTTTTATGGTCCTTTACAGGTTATATACCGAGAGGTTTTATATCCAATTCATATATAATCTGTGGGTGAACAAGTAAGGTACTAATTAGAAATTACTCTGTCTAGTCATCAGGGATAGAGTGACCTTTCTTTAACCAATAGCTCATCTTTTGTGTACAGTACTGAAAAATGCATTTACTTAAAATGCATTATACATTTTGGTGATGTAGTATGGTCTGTAGTATGATCTTTCATTGTTCTGAATCCTGAAGAGTTACTTCATAAGGAAAGGAAACTACTTAATATGGTAATTTTGTGTCATTCATGAATCTGTGAGAAAGAAAAGAGACTATTATCTTCTAATTTACCTTCACATGTTCATGCAACATATGCTCCCCTTCAAATCTGCATGAATACAAGGAAGTAAGAGAATTAGGGTAATTTTTAGTTAATATTCACACTTCATTCTTCTTCTTCTTTTTTTTTTTTTTTGTACCGGGATTGAACTCAGGGGTACTTGACCACTGAGCCACATCCCAGCCCTATTTTGTATTTTATTTAGAAACAGGGTCTCTCGGAGTTGCTTAATGCCTTGCTTTTGCTGAGGCTGGCTTTGAACTTGCAATCCTCCTGCCTCAGCTTCCCTAGCCTCTGGGATTACACGCATGTACCCACCATGCCCAGCAATGCTTCATTCTTTCATCTTTATTTTAGATTCTTGAGAACATACTAAGAAAAATTTTGGTGGATCTTTGACCATGTCAAAATTTTGACATGGTCAAAGATCCACTATTAAAAGATCCAGTATTAATCCATTCATGAGGGTTGAGCCCTCATGGTCTAATCATTCCCTCATGAATGGATTAATACTGATTATAAAAGAGCTTGAGGCTTTCAGTTCAATCTCTTCCTTCCACACTCTGGTAAGTTCTCTCACTCTCTCACATTCTCGCCCTTCTGTCTTCCACCATGGGACAAAGCAGCAAAGGGGTCCACACTAGAAGTGAGCCTTTCAACCCTGGAGTTCCCAGATCCAGAACAGAAATAAATTTGTGTTCTTTACAAATTCTCCACTTTCATGAACCCTGTCATAGCAGCACAAAACATATGAAAGACACCTTCTGATTTGAAAGTAGTTGCTAAAATACTGACTGAACTCAGTAAATCATACCCATCAAACGCACTGGAAAATATAACACAAACATTTGAAAAATAAAAAAGCCAAGACTTATAAATATTTCCTGAAAGGCAAAAGAACAAATTCTACATTATCAATATGCAGAATGTGTGTGTGTGTGTGTGTATGTGTGTGTGTATATATATATATATATATATATATATATATATATATATATATATATAAAACATTTATGTATGGGATAGAAATCAAGTATTTACAACATTCTTTTAAAAGTTTTGTGGCTCTGAAAAGAATATAAATGAAACCTAACAAGAATAAATTATAAATTAATATTTTCTAGCCTGGTGTTTCTCTGATTATATAAAAAAATAATTTTATAGTTCTTTTAACTTCAGAACTCAGAAATAAAGGACATTATGAGTTAAATTTCTCATTCTTTTTTTAATTTTTTCTGTATTTGTAGATGGATAGCATGCCTTTATTTTATTTATTTATTTTTATGTGGTGCTGAGGATTGAACCCAGTGCCTCACAAGTGCAAGGCAAGTGCTCTGCCACTGAGCCACAGTCCCAGCCCTAATTTCTCATTTTTTTTAAATTAGTTTTTAGTTGTAGTTGGACACAAACCTTTATTTTATTTGTTTGTTTTTATGTGGTGCTGAGGACTGAACTCAGGGCCTCGCTCGCACTAGGTGAGTGCTCTACCGCTGAGCCATAACCCCAGCCCCTAATTTCTCATTCTTAACTTTAATATATTTATAAAATATCACTATCTGGTGAAAATATGTATCCAATATACTACACTATACAATGAAAATAACTTTCACAGATTTTACTTAGAATGTTAATGAGTAAGAATTAATTAATTTATGCAAGATAAAACAAATGCTGATATTATGGGTGCATTTTTCTGTCAGATTTACTTTCCTTACCATGATGAAAAAAAAGTGAAACCAACAACAACAACAACAACAACAAAAAGACTATGATTAGAAACTGATCATTTAACACTCTAAGGAAAAAAGCAAAAAAAAATTATTTTTTCTTAAAATTTGGCCTCTAAGTAGTTACATTATCAGAGCAATTTTTCCCCTGAGTCTTGAAAACAAGTATATGATTTTTTTTACATATCAATTTCTTACAGAATAAAAAGTTTTTTAAAACAATGTTCTTTTTCCTATATACTAAATAAAACATTATAGTATTAAGTATAGATATTATAAAACATGAAGAGATGCTTCATTTGTTTTTTTTCATCTATTTTTTTCCTTATCATTCTCTAAAATTCCAATTGGAAATAAGAATACATAAGGCAAAACACCAACTTAGATTAAGAAAAAGAACTGTGCTTCCATTTGCTTTGACTTGGTAAATAAAGATGAAAATAAAATTTTACAGATGTTTCCTTTGATGAGGAACATCACTATGAATGTTGGCATCTTTTGCTTCTCAAAATTTTCTGCACTTTTCAAACACTGACACAATCATAAACTGGTATTTTAACTTCATATTAATGAATTATGACAATGCTTGTTTTACTATAACTCCACATAGTAGGATTTTTTTCGTTATGGGATCAATTTTTAGAAGGGAAAAAACAGGAGCTGGGGATGTAGCTCAGTGGTAAAGCACCTGGGTTTGATCCCCAGCACTACCGAAAAAGAAAACTAAACTAAATAAATAAATAGGTAGAAATATAGATGAGAAAGATCAACTCTACTCATAAGGACAGCTGGTTCTTTATCCAAGGACTGATACACATGTGGCTGATTCTTCATATCTATGTCACCAATACAGAATGATAATTGATATTTTGGTGATCCTCATTCTTACTACTGAAATAAAGCAAGTAATTGTTTGGAATGCTTTTCAATAATATAACTTGAAACTAAAAGGATTTTCTTTTAACCGATTTCTCTTCCTTTTCGAGAGGAAAAAATACAAACTCAAATGCAATAGAATGATTTTAAATAGAGGCCAGAATCCATACAAGTAGAGAAGATAATGTTTTCTATTTAACACTGACAACTAAATTCACCAGAATATTCCATTTCCTGACTATTCCACCTAATTGAGTTTTGCTGCTTTGATGTTCATAGTCTGAATAAAATGAATGAACAATGGTAACGACAGCCTTTCAAAGATATATAGTGTGAGAGAAATAAAAATGCCTGCTAAATATAGCATGTATTATAATATGCTCCACTTACATTCCTTACTAGAGACCTTATAGTGGGTCATCAGAGCTTTATGTGATCTCTATTTTTATTTTCTAAGTTAGTGTCACTTTAGATCTTTGGTCTAATGTGGTTTGTTTCCAACTCTGGAGCCTTTGTATATAGGAAGATGAAGTTGCTAACTCCCCATTAGGTAAGTACTTGTTTTTTCAGATGCTGTAGTTTGTTACCTATAAATGGCGGGTGGGGCTGATTCACTTTTTCAAGATGTTTACCATGACCAGGCACATGTCAATGCTCTCACAATCCTGATAACCAAAATACTCTTTATTTTAACAGGCAATGGTACAGGCTAAGTGGCTGTGTAACTTACCAAGGTCATGCAGGTATTTAACTGGAGTCCAGATTTGAACTCAGGTCTACATTCATTCCAAATTTGGGCAAGTGCATAGCTGTTTCATCAGTTTCTGAGCAGGCTACTCACACTGTGGCCTCCATAAAGTCTCTGAAGTAATTGTCTACCTCACCAAACAGATTTAAAAGCAAAGTAGTATAAAAATTCATGATGAAGTGGGGCACAGTGGTGCCCACCTGTAAGCAGAGCAACTGCAGATCTAGCTCAGTGATAAAGCATACCTGGGTTCAATCCCTAGAACCAAAAGAAAAAAGAAAAATGATAAATCCAAAATAAATTATTTTTACTATTCTCCAATTAATAGATCATTAATTAACCAATAATTGTCTTTTGTTTTTCAACCCAGGGAAACCACATTAATTTTTATTAACAGGTTCTTAAATGAGTTACTTAAAACCATTCATTTCTGTGACTTGCCAAGATGAGGCACATGGCTTTATACCCTGAAGGGAAAGCTTATTGGTTCAATTAACACTTTTCAGATTAGAAATGAAATCCTATATTCTGAAAAAAAAAAAAAAAAAAAAAAAAAAAAACTGAAGTCAGACAGAAGTTCCCCAATTTTATACTTTTTTTAGAGTAAGTTCAATTTTCTCAGTGAGCGGTCATTTTCTATCCTAAGGTGTTAAATCTCTTCTAAGCCCAGTCCTTTTGATGTCCACAGTGAAGGTGACAGCTTTCTCCCTATCCCACAGACCAGGGCTCTCCTCACAGAGCCAGAGTGGACCAGAGACAGGTGCCTGGGGCACACTGCATAGGGCAGCCACTGGAGCCAGCAGAAGACTCAAACATGACCTAACCAGGCCCCCAGCCCACATCGTCAGTGAGCCTCAACTCCAGCACTCCTGGAGGAAAGGAGAGTTGTACTAAATTGGAAAGAAAAAAAAATGCATTTGGTGTCAGCAGACTTGCATTGAACTTACTTCTATATTTCATTCCCTTTGTCATTTGGACACATAACCTTTCTGAGCCTCATTCATTAAATCCATAATGTCAAGGATAAGGGCCTAATTCAGTGTATGGCACATAACAAGTACTCAGTGAAATTCAGCTGACTTTAAAATAAGACAAGAGCAGAGTCCCAGCACTTGTCCCAAGGCTGAATGACGAATGGATAAAAGACATGCAACATTCTGGAGTTAGCAACCCAGAGTGAAGGAGCTGGTGCAAGCCAGAAGCTGGCCCAAGGGGGAAAACAAAGCAGTGAGCAGCAGGAAGAAGTCAGAACTCAAATGAGATGTTCTGGGGCAGACAAGATAGTCCATGAGGCCAAGCTGATGACCCGGTTTTGCTTGATGACAAAGAGAAATGCTGACTTCACTGTTTCTGCTACTGAATAAATCACAAGGGTGGGTAACCTCAGAAAATATGTGAAGGAGTAGGAAAACACAGGTAATTAATGGAGGTTGTAGAATTTTAATTTAAAAATTCCTCTCTCTGAATGTTATTCTTACTTTGGGTATTTACAGTGACTGGAGTGACTGGCACATCCTCCCGTGAAACATCATGGCTGAGATGCCTGTGACTGAGTTCCATGGTTTTAAGCCCCAGGGAGGGTGTGAAATACCACGCAGCAGTAAAAACTGCTTCTGGGTATCAAATCTCTGAAGGATATCTAGAAAACAAAGGGCAGGCAATGTGGATGCTGCTTACCAAGGTGTTTGTCACTGGGCACAAAGTAACAGAGCTTGAATCTAGTTCAACCCGGTTGAGCAATGACGGGAAGGAAACACTGTTAAAGAGTAACATTCTGCCCTTAACGTACTCATTTACCACTTAACACCAACTCCGTAAGGAAAATGTGTTTGTTTTCAATGAGGCTCAGAAAGATTCAACCCTTGCTTCATGACCAAAAACTAAAACTTGGCCGAGTTATGCGGCAGTCTTACTTCAAAGCCAGCTAAGATACATTCATCACTGTCAAAAAGTTAAATAGAAAACCCTAAGTAAAATATAAGAAGTTTTAAAAAAAATAAAAAATAGGTGAGTCCCAGACACACGCAAAAGTGGACCAAAAAGAGCTAAACTAAAAATAAAATCTCACTTAACACTTAATTCCTTGAAAGAAAAATTGGGGATATGTAGCCTTAAGTCCTTAAATATAATTCTATATAGTCCTACCAGGATTGGTTATTTGGATTTCAAGCCCACAGCAAAGTCAGATGAAACAAATTTAAAGAGGGAGATTCAATAACTACCCTAAGAAACCGACAACAGCAAGGAGTACTATTAAAAAAAAAAAATCACGACTCAGAACTTATACTAAAGGTGCCCTGATCCAGGACTATTTTTTTTTAAGTTGTAAGATAATTTTATTTCTGTATATACTACTAAATGTATAGTTTTTTACATTTTTTCCAACTTCACTGAAATATAACTGAGCAATAAAAACTGTACATATTTAAAGTATAGAACTTTAAGTGTATATATATATATATGTATATATATATATATATACATATATACACACAAATGTATATATGCATGCTTTGTAAAATTATTGCCATAATCAACCTAATTAATACACCTATCCCCATTCATAACATATTTTCTTTTTTTATCGATTTTTTAAATATAAATGATAGCGGAATGCATTACAATTCTTATTACACATATACAGCACAGGACTATTTAACATATGAGCAAACTGTTCTTTGTATGATGAGCATGAATAGTGAAACAGACTTTCATGTATTTTTAGTCATGAATAACATACTGAGGTTTTCTTAACTTTTTTTTTTACTTAACTTTTCTAATTTTTTTCGTTCAGATAGTATAGTTTGTTTCTTTCTTATATTCTGAGGATGTTAAAAAGAAACACAGTATTAATAACAGAACAAAATAACACCCATAGAGACATCAAGAGGGTGCTCCATCTCAGAGCCGCCTCCAATTCTCATACTTCCTCCAGTTCTGAAATTTTTTCTCTCTTCATTTTATTTGTCCTCATGTGACCCATATCATTGTGTGCCTTTCTCTACTAACAGGACTGCTTGAGAACAAGGACCATGTTTTATTTGTGTTGGCAACTTCACAGTATCTAGCACAGTACCTTGTACATACACAGAGTAAATATTAGTTAAGGCCATTAAATTTTGTTCACATATTCAATGTTGCCATACAGGCATGCATGCAGAAATGATTTCATATAAATGGTTAAAATAAAACTTCCAGGGCTTGAAAAGGCAAACTTACTTATCCATAAATAAACAAGTGATTACGTACTGTAGTTCAGACCTTGTCCTCAGCTCAAAGACTGTTAACAGTGGACAGAAGATACTAGTTCTCTGCATGGGAAGTCCTTATAATCTTATAGTAGAAAGACAGACAAAGTAGGCAACATCCAAGGTGACATACAAATGAGATTTCAGGTCATTATAATTTCAAATAAGAAACTAATGTAGGCTGATAGGTTAGGCAGAATTTGGAGAAGTGATGAAGACAGTCCTCTGTAAGCATTTCTCTTATGGCTTATATAGGTCTTCCTCTTAACATGTCAAAGAAGAGATGTAGTTAGGACCTCTACAGAATCCTCAGAGGTAAAACCACAAATGTGCAGCTTCAAAAGCGACAGTGAAATCTCCATGGACAGCATGCCAGCCTCCGACATTGTCCCCAGTGATCCCCACCTCTTGGTACTTGAACACTTCTTGTACACTTCCCTCCCACACAGTACAGGGTTGGTCTGTGTGACAACTAGCACACAGCACAAGAGATGGTTATAAGAGACCGTGGCTTCCACATTAGGCTCCTCCTCTGTTGGATCCCTTACTCTGTGGGAAGCCAGCTGCCATGTCACGAGGACATGCCGACACTCTATGGAAGGGCACACATGGTAAGAAACTGAGGTCCCTGGCCAACAGTGAGGAAGAGCCACGTGAGTCAAATGTGGATTCTCCTCGAAGACTGCAGCCCCTGTTAACAGCATGATTACAACCTTAAGAAAAACTCTGAGGCAGAACCAACCACCCAGCTGAGCACCCTCAGGAAACCACATGAAATAACAAATATCCAAGGTTTTGTTGCTTAAGGGTATTACATCTTAGAGCAATTTGTTATTCTTTTTCAGGAAGAGGCCTAAGTAGCTGAAGTCTGAGCAGAGACCTGAATTAAGAATAACTAGTGATTAATAGATCTTAGGAAGAACTTTCCAGACGGAATAGTAGCCCCATGAAGATGCTAAGACAGATGTGAACTTGGAATGTTCCTGAAACAGCTAAAATGCCCTCATGGCATTAGGTATGTTAGTGGCATACAAGAAAGCTGGAAGAAAAGGGCTAAAACATCCTTCAAAGAGATGGAAAGCAACATTACCTAATCTACATTTTATAAATGATAATCTTTGTAAAATACTGGGCTACCTTGTGGGAATGAAGACTACCAGCAAGAAAACCAAGTGGAAGCCTTCTACTCGTCCAGTCCAAGTGGTGATGCGTATCATTTCCAGTAACTCAGAGTAGGATGTTAGAAATAAAAACATGGCTTGGTTAGATGAAAGACACATCCATATTTTAAAAGTAGAGTGAACACAACTGAATGAAAAACATATCCATGTAAACTATAGCATTCCAACAGGTTCTGGTTTTTGAGTGACACAGCACCCAAATAGATTTAGACAGTGGCAACATTAAATGTGATCTAGTGATCTAGGGTAACTCAAAATAAAAAATAAAAAATCATTTGTATGGTCGTTAAAAATCATTATCTTGCCTGGGGTTATAGTTCAGCAGTAGTGTGCTTGCCTAGCACGTGCAAGGCCCTGGGTTCAATCCTTAGCACCACATAATAAATAAATAAATAAATAAAGGTATTTTTTAAAAAATCATTATCTCTTGTTATTAAAACTATGGGGCCTATGTGCTGGGGTTGTGGCTCAGGGGTAGAGTGCTTACCTAGCTCGTGTGAGGCCGTGGGTTCAATCCTCAGCACCACATAAAAATAAATAAATAAAATAAAGGTATTGTGTCCAACTGCAACTAAAAAATAAATATTAAAAAAACACAAAAAATCTATGGGGCCTAGAAACAAAGACCTTTCCATTTATAAAAGAACTAAGTAATCAGTAGAACTTTTGGTGTCTGTTTTGACTGGTGCCAACCAGACTGTTTAAGCAAAAACTAGTGAAGGAAAAAAGAATTAAGTAACAAAACAGAGATGAGGAAGACCAAAAATAAAGCCAAGTTTTGTGGTTTTTTTTTTTCATATCAACATATTTCCAAAGGAATGACATTAATAACAAGAAGTATTTCTTTAAGTTAGAGAATAAATATACTGGGAACTGGCAGACTATTCACTAGTTTCATAAAGCATTTAGAGTTTCAATTATTAAGGCTTAACAAGAATCTACATGTCCTCACTGAAAATTTTCTAAGGAGGCACTATTCACAAAAAGTACACAAATGATCCTGTCAAAAAAGGTCTGCCTCTTCTTACTGCTTCTTCTATTATATGCACAAAAAGCATGTCAAGATGACTCACAAGAAATATCCATTTATAAATCAAGTCTACATTTGTTTACCTAGAGACGAATTTTCAGCTTCTAACATTATTAGACTGACAGACATGAAAAAAAATCAAGATTTAAAATGCAAAACACAAACTGTTATTAAGGTTATTTTACAGAGGGGCTGGGGTTGTGGCTCAGAGGTAGAGCGCATGTGAGGCACTAGGTTTGAGTCTCAGCACTACATTAAAAAATAAATAAATAAACAAAGAAAATAAAAATACTGTGTCCATATGCAACTAAAAAAATTATGAAAGATTATCTTACGAGGGCTCTACCTCTGAGCTATAATCTCAGCCCAAACAAAGGAGCTTTATGATTCCACACTGTACCCTATCTTGAAACAGACTGTGGTTCATGGGGCCATCATTCCAAATGTTTCCTCCCTCATGCTGGAGTTATACATCCACATCCTGCTATGCACTCTGTAGTGCTCATCACTATAGGCAGAGTGCTCTTCACCTTCCCATTTATGTTGAACTTGTCTGTGAGATCTGTTTGATCCACAGAATGTAAATGGAACTGACAGTGAGCCGCCTGCAAGGTGTTAACACTCACCCTCTTCTGCTCCTGTGATCTCCCATGAGAAGATCATCCCCAGGTCACAATCCTTTCAGCTCCAGGTATAGATTAGAGGTATGAGGAGACAACCTGAAATCCACCAAAAAACCTGTTGTTCAGGCCCAGTCCCAACCCAGCCCATAATGGCCAAACCACAGACCTGGAACATGATTATGTTTGTTATTATAACTTTGCTACTATAAGTCACTAAGATCTCAAATTTTAATGTAATGGTCTGTGTTACCTACAATGAAAAAAAATGATTAAAAAGTAGTATCTGTATGTCACAATACTAATTTCAAAATTGTTAATATTGAACTTATCATTGTTGATAATACACATTCTAAATTTTCACTACAAGTACCAGGTAAAATAAAGTTATATTTAACAACAACAAAAAAAAATCCACAGTGCTCTTTTTATATTTTATATAAAATCATTTTTGTATTGCATACCATGTAAAAATGAGGAAAAACAAATCACTGGTGAGATTAGATGTTATAATGAAAAGGTTTTGAGAAGTAGAAGAAAAGTCGCGCAGTACTTTAGTAGTAAAAGAAACACATGGCAGGTAGAGATCTGTGACAATCCCAGGCCTGCCATCCACAAGCTGTGTGCCCACCTCAGGTCAGCACTATTCATAGGAAATGCTCTTTGAGCAGTTATGATTTTTAAAATTTCCAATAGCCACATGTGAAAACACAGAAAGCATATGTGCAGTATAAGACTGCAATAATAATCTGTTTATCACAACAGTTAAACTGAAATGCAGTTCCACAAAAACAAGAAAGTTATGTTTTACAGAAGCTGGGTGTGGTGGCACCTGCCTATAATCCCAGCTAATTCAGCAGGAGGATTACAAATTCAAGGACATCTTAGGCAATTTAGGGAGACCCTGTATCAAAATGAAAAATAAAATGACACTGTAGATATAGGTCAGTGATAAAGCACCACCAGTACCAAGTAAAATAAAGTTATATTTAACAAAAAAAAATTCACAGTGCTCTACTTTTAATATTTGAACTTAAATTTAACAAAATTTGAGATTCAGTTCCTTGGTCACACTAATACTTCTAGTGTTACCGCCACACTGATACTACTGTATTGGGCAGCACAACTGTAAAGTCATTCCATTTATCTGAGGGTAATTTTCTTCATGGATACACTTCATGGATACAAATAAAACAGTTATTTGAGATAAAGAATTTCAAACATAAGTGCTTACAGAGGCTGGGCTAGTAATATGAATGATCAAGGCAATTAAATTGGCATTTTAGCCAACTAATGCCCCCTTCGTATCCTATTCCAAACAGGAATGTTGGTCCCATCTTATGGGACCTCATGACTTTTCCAACAAAGCTGGAAATCTGGATGTTTACCTAAAACCTCTTTTTTTTTTTCATTTTTCCATGTAGACACTACTATGAAATTTTTCAGAGCACTGCATGGGCAAAACCAAAACATGTCCATATGCTGATATTTGCAACAGGGGCTCTAACTTTCCCTGCTCTACCAATCTATGATTTATTTAGAGGAGTGGTATGACTTCCACATCTAGAAGCTAAAACACACAGCTGGATAACTGGCTGAGTGGTGAGCTTGAAAGCCCCTCTGTGAAGTCAAGGTGAAGTCTGAGTTGCCTGGTAGTCTGCGGTGAATGTCGGAACTCTAGGGTGAGCTTAAGCTCTTTCTACGCACCGGGATGCAGAGGAGTCTGAAACGGAATCATGCTAAAGCAGACAGCCTAAGTCTCCAATTCTGGATTAAAAACAATGTGCCAAAAACAGAAAAGGTGGTAGAGCCAAGTTCCCCACAGTGACTATCTCCCTCAAAACCCTGGAACCCAGATCCTAGGGAGCCTGCCTGGGCCCTGCCTGAAGGAACAAGGTAAGCTGAGAGTGGAAAGCAGAGGGGCAAGAGGGATTAGTAGTTTGGGGAGCCATCAGGACCTTCCATGTACACAGAGGACAGAGATGAAGAGGGGTGGCAAGTGGCAGTTGAACTCTGAGGCCACCAGTTCTTAAAGTCCAGGTGAGTCACCACCTGGGAGTATTCTTAACAGGAAGAATCTGAATTCATAGCTTCAAAGGAGATAAAGTGGAAAGTTTTTGTGAATACTATAACACCTCATTTTAGTTCCAGGGTAAGGAAGCCTTGCAAACTGGGATAATAGCAAAAGCCATGAGTTAGGATTCAAGTAACTTGAGCATTAATTCCAAAACATGCCACCGTCTTTCTGGGTGACTTGTTTCTCAAAATTAAAATAGTAATAATGAAGCATATTGCTTTACTCTATAACACAGGGTTGTTTTCAGACCAAATGATATAAATATTAAGCAATCCGGAAGTATAAATTTCTCATAATTTCAAGACTTTTTATTAAATTTACTAAGCAACTGCTAGTGGATTCTAGGAATGCAATTTTTAAAATGCCATTTAAGTCTCTGATTAGAGACTTATTCCAATTGGGGGCAGGAAACAGTGGTTATGGATTCAGGAGGAGAGTGACAAGCACTGACAACCCCATTTCACACTCAAGTACCTTGCAGCCATGTCTAAAGGTTCATGGGGTGAGACCAGAGGAGCTCACATTCCAATATGAACTTAAAAGGACCTCAAAAGGAAGAATGTACCCTGAAGCAGTAGTTCCTAACCTTTTTCAGGTCACTGATGCTTTGAGAATCTGATTAAAACTAGGTTTCCATCTTGGAAAAAGACACATACACAGAAATGACGTGTTTTTAGGAAATTGGTTTAAGGACCCCCATGGATCCCAAACTGAAAATGTTACCTGTAAGAAAGAGAGGGTCACAGACAAAACTCTCAATATGGTCTTAGGCAAAGAGTAGCTGCTAAATAGGAGGCTGTCTTGGAAACAGCTGGAGGCCAAGAATAAGAAAAAGAAAAGACTTTATAAATGTTCTACCCTATTCAAAATATTGCTACTGTAGGCCCCTCAGGAGAGTTCTTAGACCCTATACAAAGGGTCTTAGACAGACTCACAAATACCATCATTCTAGCTAACTGGCAGCCACTGATTCCTTGGCCAGTGTCAACAGGAGGAAGTATCCTCCAGTTCAGCCCCTAGGAATCCTAGCCAAACTCAGAAAACAAAAGGAAAATCATATAAGAAAAATATAATATGTAAGTCTCCTTAAGAACCATATGCACATCATCAATACATTTCAGAACAGGTGGGGGTTGTATTCATTTTGGCTTTTGGAACAGAGAATAGAAAAGAGATCATGTCATAAGGGTCTTAAGGTATCCATGGAAATACCACCATGAGCAGAAGGCCACAGGCCCCACAGTGCCAGTGAGTATCGCAGCAGCAACCTGGCAGCCACACACACAGCAATGATGGGGGATGTAGGGGTGGGGATGGGGGGGGAGATGGCTGATGCTATAGAAACTCAACAGCAACTTCTCAGTGACAAGAGCAGACCTTGCCTCAAAGCTCAAATGGAGCATGGATGCAAACGAATGTTGATAAAATATTTTCATTTCCAAATCCAATCTCACATGAAAATAGAGACGTTTCAGATAGAAGATGTATCAGATATTAAGCTGATGACAGATATTATACTTGATCTTAGCCAAAAGACTGAAAAGCAATGAAATACATTTCAGAAAGTTCAAAGAAAGTCAAATTTAAAATAGATATAATTATCTTAAGTATTTCTAATGACTAAAACATGTTTATGAGAATGAGGACATACTCTGAACTTAGAATTACAACTGTCCAGACATACTTAATGACTTTTTCATAATGTGCTCTTATACTTTACTTTTGATTTTATTTTATTAATACTACATAATACTATTCATATATCATAATTTTTTTAATCTTGACTTTCAAAGTAGGGGTCAATAAAAAAATTAAAATTATCAGTCATGCAATTAATGCTTCAAAGGTATCCAAGACCAGTAAAACTTTGTGGGGAAAAAAAAGTAAAAAACAAGGACTTCGAGCTGTGGCTTTAGATCAGTGGCAGAGCACTTGCCTAGCTTGTGTGAGGCACTAGGTTTGATCCTTATGATCACATAAAAATAAACAAACAAAATAAAGGCATTCTGTCCATCTACAACTACAAAAAAAAAAACACACACACACACAAAAAACAAGGACTTCAGCAAGGACTCCAGTCTATGAAGTCAGAAGCAGGTGAAAAATGTTGCTTGAAGAGACACACTATTCTCCCTTTCTATTTACTTGCCAAGGAAATGCAGTCCCTGTTAGGAGGAGGAAATTTTAACCTATTATCTACGGGTTTGGAAACTCCCCCAATGACAGGGTACCTTCCACTTTGTTATTTCTGTCAACAGTCTACTAGCTGCTTTATATTTCAGAAAGTCTCATGGAATTTTAATTTTTCCAGGTCAGATAGTTAAGCACCAGATGATTTTCCTTCCAAGTGCCATGATTTCAAATGCCACTTCTTGCTAATATACTATGAACTTTATAGCGAATCACATTTTAATATGTATTTTTACAAAATTATTAAGTAAATAATCCAAGAAAATAACT